>NW_027142353.1:23289329-24489329 GCF_026170545.1 Melanerpes formicivorus
ATAACTGGAGAAGGTCACAGACCTGATTTCTTCCTTAATTTTTAACATTGTGAAATAGATAATTTAAGTATGAATTAAAAAGAAAAAGTCTCTCAAACCTTCCAAATCCCCTGCAGTTATTCCTTGAAAAGTGATTTTGACATAGTGTTACAATGATAGAAAAGTGTCAATGCCATTATAGTGTCCTATTGAAGAGCCTTATGTGTATTTTAATGAAAAGAATAATGAATAGCTAAATGCACCTTCCCTACTTTATTGTTTTGTAACAGTAAAAAGGATGTGCTCAAAAGTGGCTTTTAAGGTTCCATTTTTATCTTGTCCTTGTCTTTAATTTCTTCTTACCTGCTGTTAAGCCACCTCCCCCTGGATATGGTCTCTAAGCCAGGCCCATGTTTGGACCTGAAAACTTTTGATGCAGCTGGGCTTAACCAGCATTGCAATACCACATTAGTTGAGTCCTCTGATATGATGCACTGTGGTGTGCCTTGGGATGCCCCAGCCCAGACATAAGCTTGTCAGATCTGTATGTCCTTAGGGCTACACAGAAGACTACCTGTCCTGTAAGAATACTCTTTTATAGGAAATCAGACTTTATATCTCTCCAGAGAGCTATAAGACATCAGAGTAAGGAACCTGGGCTTTTGATAAATACTTTCTTATATACACACAAAAACACACTGTCTTCTTAGAATTCTACTAGTTCCGAGTGTTGGAGAAAGGTACTGTGGGAACAGCGTTTACAGCTGACATTTTCTCACTTAAAATAATATACACCGGGTATTGATGCTGTAGGTAAGGCATCTTGTTGAAAATAAATAATTAAAATTTTAAAATACCTTTTAAAAAATCAGATACGGTTTGGAGGGCGGGTGAGAAGAATAGATAATGATGGAATAGACAGAAGGCAATGAGGGGAATTCTAACCGAAGGCAAGTAAAATATGGACGGTGTGGTGGATTGTGGTAGTTTTAGGCTGTACCTTTAAAATTTTCCACAGATATTGACAGGTAACAAACATAAGCTGGTAATGAAAACTTTCTCTTTTTCGGCTTCCTCTCTCTGGGAGACACTAACTTGCTTCTGGCTGGCTTTGTTGACCTTGGCTGTGCTCTTTGTTTTGGCTGAGTATCCTAATAAAATAACTCTCTGCTCTTTTCTCTTGTTCCTTTGCCCCTTTGTGTCCAGGAGGTAAGGAGGGGGTCAGGGAGTGGAAATCTATTAGTAGCTCCTCCGATTTTTGGCCAGGGGAGTTCTTGTGCTGTTTATGAATTGTAAACACCGGTAAATACTGTATATTTTGTAAATATTTGCTGTATTTCATTGTAGATTGTAGTTTTGCTTGTATGTACAGCTTCATTTGCTTCCAACTAGGCTGGTCTGGCAATTTAATGTTGGGGGGAATCTTCAACCCACCACATTGTCACAAAAGGAGTGGGTAGGCTGGCAGAGAAGCTCATGCTCTCCATTATTTTTCAACAGTCCTGGCTCATGGGAGAGGTCCCAGATGACTGGAAGCTGGCCAGCATGATATCCACCCACAAGAAGGCTCGGAAGGAGGAGGCAGGGAATTACAGACCTGTCAGCCTGACCTCAGTGCCAGGCAAGATTATGGAACAGGTCATCCTGAGTGCAATCACACAGCACTTACAGGATGGCCAAGGGATCAGGCCCAGCCAGCATGGATTTAGGAAGGGCAGGTCCTGCCTGACCAACCTGATCTCCTTCTATGATCAGGTGACCCGCCTGCTGGATGTGGGGAAGGCTGTGGTTGTAGTGTACCTGGACTTCAGCAAGGCCTTTGACACTGTCCCCCAGAGCAAACTCCTGGCCAAGCTGTCAGCCCATGGCTTGGATGGGAGCACACTGCGATGGGTTAGGAACTGGCTGGAGGGCTGAGCCCAGAGAGTGGTGTTGAATGGTGCTACATCCAGCTGGCAGCCAGTCACTAGTGGTGACCCCAGGGATTCCTGCTGGGCCCCATCCTGATCAATATCTTTACTGATGATCTGCATGAAGGTACTGAGTCCACCATCGGTAAATTTGCAGATGACACCAAGCTGGGGGCAGGAGTTAATCTGTTAGAAGGTGGGAGAGCTCTGCAGAGGGACCTTGACCAGCTGGACAGATGGGCAGAGTCCAATAGCATGAGATTTAATACATCCAGGTGCTGGGTTCTACACATTGGCCACAACAACCCCATGCAGCACTTCAGGCTGGGGTCAGAGTGGCTGGAGAGCAGCCAGACAAAAAGGAATCTAGGGAAACTGGTTGATAGCAGGCTGAACATGAGCCTGCAGTGTGCCCAGGCAGCCAAGAAGGCCAATGGCATCCTGGCTTGTATCAGGAACAGTGTGACCAGCAGGAGCAGGGAGGTCATTCTGTCCGTGTACTCAGCACTGCTTAGGCCACACCTTGAGCACTGTGTCCAGTTCTAGGCTCCTCAGTTTAGGAAGGATGTTGAGTTGCTGGAACATGTCCAGAGAAGGGCAACGAGGCTGGGGAGGGGTCTGGAGCACAACCCCTATGATGAGATGCTGAGGGAGCTGGGGTTGCTTAGCCTGGAGAAGAGGAGGGTCAGAGGAGACCTCATTGCTGTCTACAACTACCTGAAGGGAGGTTGTAGCCAGGTGGGGGTTGGTCTCTTCTCCCAGGCAACCAGCACCAGAACAAGAGGACACAGTCTCAAGCTGCAGCAGGGGAGGTTTAGGCTGGATATTAGAAAGAAGTTCTATACAGAGAGAGTGATTGCCCATTGGAATGGGCTGCCTGAGGAGGTGGCGGATTCACTATCATTGGAGCTGTTTAGGAAGAGACTTGATGGTGTGCTTGGTGCCGTGGTTTAGTTGATTAGGTAGTGTTGGATGATAGGTTTGACTCGATTATCTCAAAGGTCTGTTCCAACCTGGTTAATTCTAATTCTGATTCTCTAAATGCACAAACCTACAAGCTCTGTGGAATCTCCACCCTTGGAGATATTTAATGTGCTGCTGGACAAGCTCCTGAGTAACCTGTTGTAACTATAAAGTTGGCCTTACCTTGAACTCAGAGCTGACCAGATGGCTTCCAGAAGTCATTTTCAACCAGAATTATTTTTTGGTTCTCTGAAATGCTAGGAACAGAGATTTTAGGTCCTTTCTCACATGTGAAATAAGTATCTCCCTCATGGCATAAAATAAAACAGCAGTATTATATTCATTTATATTTCTAAGGTAATCAGAATACACAAGAAGTTCATGTTTTCAGCACACATGCAACATTTGTCTCAGAAAAGTTGCAGTCTGTAGCAGAGACAAAGGCAGGTCAAAAGTATTAGAAGGAGAGTAGGTCATAGCACAATATCAAAGCAGGGAAGATCACTCTAGATAATGAGACTACAGTATGACAGCATGGTTGTTATTTGTTCTGCTCATCCATGTGGAGAGAATGGAACACAAAATTCAATGACAGCACGTTTATTATCTCTTGCTAGGTCTTTAAAAGGTAAATACAGCTATTCGCTGCATTTACTGACTGGAATTATCTCTTTTAGGACATATATATATACCAGAAAATATTTGGGAAAAATGAAGAAACATAGAAGAAATACATTGTGAGTGCTGCATGGCTTAGTATGATTAACATTTAATATTGGGCTCAGTGGCACCTTGTTCACAACACTGAGAGTGAAACTGGCCTTTGGCATATTTCTGCACTATTTAAGTGAAAAAAACAAAAACCATACATTTAAACTATTCATTTATTCCACTGCCTTTTCGTTCATTAATCATTTAATGCGTGAATATTGTTTCTGAAGGCACTGATTTAACTGAAAGTGTTGAGAGTACTTTGCTGGTCCATGTTGCAAGCAGAAGTTTATAGGTTGTAGGCTGGATTCAAAATACTGTTGTTCAAAAATGTTGTACATCATAGAAGCATTACGATTATGTACACATACCAGAGAAGTCTCAAAGGTACCTTCATTCCTTTATCAACATCAGTGCAGCCAAGTCATGAGCAGCAAAGAGTAGCTAGGCACTCACGGGGTTAAACAGAATCTTTTTCTATTGGGCTTTGCAAAGTCAATTTACTTACAGTATCACAGTATCACTAAGGTTGGAAGAGACTTCAAAGATCATCGAGTCCAGCCTGTCACCACAGACCTCATGACTAGACCATGGCACCAAGTACCACGTCCAATCTCCTCTTGAACACCTCCAGGGATGGTGACTCCACCACCTCCCTGGGCAGCACATTCCAATGGCGAACGACTCTCTCTGTGAAGAACTTTCTCCTCACCTTGAGTCTAAACTTCCCCTGGTGCAGCTTGAGACTGTGTCCTCTTGTTCTGGTGCTGGTTGCCTGGGAGAAGAGACCAACCCCCACCTGGCTACAACCACCTTTCAGATAGTTGTAGAGAGCAATGAGGTCCCCCCTGAGCCTCCTCTTCTCCAGGCTAAACAATCCCAGCTCCCTCAGCCTCTTCTCACAGGGCTTGTGTTCAAGGCCTCCCACCAGCCTTGTTGCCCTTCTCTGGACACGCTCAAGTGTCTCAATGTCCTTCTTAAACTGAGGGGCCCAGGACACAGTGCTCAAGGTGCGGCCTAACCAATGCAGAGTACAGGGGCACAATTGCTTCCCTGCTCCTGCTGGCCACACTATTCCTCATACAAAAATTAAAAACATAACACAAAACCACAGACACAACCCCAGAAAACCCAACAACCCAAACCAACCAACCAACCAAAAAGCCTGGCAATGCCACAACACAGATGAATAGCACTCTTTTCCTCTCCTGTCTGAGCACTTCTCTGTACAGAAAGCTAGCTTCAGCCCTTTTCTGTATCTGAAGAGGTGAGTATATGTTTCACAACCCAGAAAAGTGGCCTTTAAAAGGCAGGATGTTCTGAGAACTAGGGTAGCCCTTCATCTCTCCTTTCCTACTTAGAATTTCAATAATTTAGAAATTACTATGGTTTTTTTGAGAGCAAAGTCAGATAAAAACTGCCTAGTTTATTAATTTGGGCATTGATACAGAAAGTGATGTGGAATCCATTTGATTCCTTAGTGTGCAGAAGTTTTGTATGTAAAGTGGAAACATTTTAGCAAAGAGAAGATAGGATACAACAATCCTGTACTCAGTGCCTGGACCCTGCCATATCTGGAGGGAGTTCAGGCTCCAGCAGGCAGAGAAGTGAATGGAGTGATCTCCTTTCTTATTCTCCAAAAATATTTGGGGAGGTGAAGTATAGGAAAAGGTGAAGTTGCTGCAGACACTTAATTTCAAGAGCAGATTCACAGGAGAGACTCAAGGAACCCTTCTTTGCAGTTCATGACTGAGCCTTCCTATGAACTGCAGGCTTTTTAAGCAGACATTTTTCTTCATAGTTTAGCTTACAAGTGGCTTCTTGGCCAAATTACCTGCTTCTACGGTATGATATAGACACATCAGCCTCTGGGAAAAAAAATATAGCTCAAAGAAGGACACCAAATTAAAGCAAAAATGCTGAGGGAACAAAATGTATTCCCTGCCAAGTGCAGTGTCATGGATGATTCTCCATTCTTCCTCTAAATACACTTTAACATAACTGAGCAGATGAGGCCCTGCTGCAGGTCTGTGTAAGAGCCTTGCACTCTCACTGCAGTAGTCTGCCTGCCTTGAAGAACAATACTGGTCTGAAGGGCACCCCCTTGCCTCACGAATCAACACCCACAATCCCTTGACTTTCACAGATTTTAACAAGCAGCTGTGGAGAAGAACTCAAATGTTCTGTGAAGAGAAATAATTTCCTTAAGCAGTGTTCCTCCTCATTTATGACAGGGTTTATGCTAAGGGAGCTGGGGTGGTTTAGCCTGGAGAAGAGGAGGCTCATGGGAGACCTTATTGCTCTCTACAGCTACCTGAAGGGAGGTTGTAACCAGGTGGGCTTTGGTCTCTTCTCTCAGGCAACCAGCACCAGAACAAGAGGACACAGACTCAAGCTGTGCCAGGGGAAGTTTAGGGTTAAGATGAGGAGAAAGTTCTTCACAGAGAGAATTGTTGGCCATTGGAATGTCCTGCACAGGGAGGTGGTGGAGTCGCTGTCCTTGGAGGTGTTCAAGAGGGGATTGGATGTGGCACTTGAAGACATGGCTTAGTCATGAGGTGTTGGATGACAGGTTGGACTTGATGATCTCTGAGGTCTTTTCCAACCTTTTTGATTCTATTCTATGATTCTATCATGAAAGGTGTTTTCATAACTAATGTATTTATCCAAATGCCTTTGCTTTAAATGTCTTAACAGAAATTATACTATTCTCTACCTAAAGTAGTGTCATGCAGTCAAGCTAGTCTTGAAATCAAGATGTGTTTCAGATCATGTGAATAATGTTAATCACTACAAGATCTCTGAATCGCTAGATATGCTATATTAGACTTTGTTATTCTTAGCAAATAGAAGAACATTAGAATGTTATCAAAACCTAAACAGCCCATTTTCTCTACTTCAGTCACTACTCATAGGCTCTTCACTTAAATATAGGAAACTAATGAAAACTACAAAGGAGGACAGATTGCTATTTAAATAACCATGCACTAGTGTTTGTACATATCATTCCTGCTGCTGACAGGATTGGACTGTTTTGGATAGACCATCAACTCATGCTGACTTAGAGCTAAACTCACCCAAACTTTACTTGTCTTAAAAAATAAATTTTTACTTTTTCACATTTAGAGCTAAACTCACCCAAAGTTTATGTAGATTGAAGAATGAATCTGCACTTATTCACATTTAATTCTGACCTAATACCATGCTGTATGGTAAGAGTGAGGAAACAGAGAATCCATATGGTAAGCCCTAAAGTGTAACAACAGTAATTAACAACAAGCACAGGCAGCTAAATACAAAACAGAAACTCAAAATGAAAGATTGAAAAGAAATCCACATTTAGATGGCAGCCTTCATGACTGTCATTGAATCAGGGATGCCTCTTTTGGAGAATGGAATTCAAACCCAGTTGAAGCCAACAGCAGAGTTTGTACGAGGCAAAAGATAGGAGAGCAATTAGGAAAGCTGAAATGGAATTTGAAGACCAGCTGTGGAAAGATGCACAGGCACAAAATAACACATTATGTAAATACCTGGGGAACAGGATGATTTTGAGAGAATCAGTAGTTCTACTGGGCCCTCAAGGAAAGAAAGGATCAACAAATGGAGATTTTAACCACATTTTTGCTTCAAGCTTGTAAGAGAAAATATTTGTTCTCCTCATGATATAAAGAAGAAAACAAAACTTTTGAGATTTTCTTTAAGAGCTTTTAGAACAAAATACTTTAATTAGTCTTGAGCCACCGAAGAAATAAGATTTGTTTCATGAGGGCATTAGTGGTGTTTAATTGCTGCCTTATCGCCACTCTCAGGAAAACATAGTCCAAACTTTAGACCTTTTTCATCAGGGCCTGTGCTCAGGACTCTGGGTACTGTGCAAGGAAATTCCCTGGTCCTGAGCATTCTGAGGTAGTCAGTGCTTCACTGCTTTTTATGAGAAAGTTGTCTCCTGATCACCCTTCACAGACTTCTTCCTGCTTCTAAATGCAACACCTTGCATGAGCCACTTCAAAAGAGACTTTCAGGTACCACTATGGGTCACCAGAACTGTGGTTAGACTATGAAGAAAATTTTTCTCTTCTTCTGATGTATCAAGGCAAAGCTCTATTTTTATACTGTCTGATTGACTGACACTAGGATGAGCTTTCAGCCCATGAGAGAGACATGTAATGAGATTTTTTTAGAAAAAAGCAGTTCAGAAAGTTATGTAGACTGAGAGATGCCTGCTCAGTATCAGATTCATCTGCTGAACCATCTCATGGCTGATCAGGGATTTTGGTAATTCAAAACCTGGCATGTCCATTTCACATTAGACCATACAACCCTCTACTGCTCCCCATATTTCCAGTTTAATTCACTGTAATGTGAATTCAAACAGTCAAAACATAGGCTGCTGTTTCTTATTGAACATACAAACCCTGTTTATTCTTCATCTGTGTTAGTTGTTATGAGGAGGATCTGAACATAAGCTCTGTGATCCTCTTGTGTGTTGGTAGGAGAGGATAGTGCTGAATTCCTACTGGAGGGGGTCTGAGCCCACTGCAGAGTCAGCTCCCACCACAGCATACCAAATAGTGGATAAAAGCCATGCCTCCCTGGTGGAGTTTCCTTCCTCTCGGTTTGTAAGGAGGTGATGGTTGCAGGTTTATTACTTCTCTTTCAGACTCAGTGCTGAGTATTGCTTCAGCAGTGTCATGTCATTTATGCCATCAACATGTCTGCTTGCTTTTGTGAGGCTGGTCATTGAGGATATTTTTAAATGTAACTCTGGCAGCAGAATCTCTACTTCAAGTATTTCACCTTTCCCTCTTCTTTACTAAACAAAGAGCCTGTTTTTGCTTCATCAGTGAACACAACGAAACAGTTGTCTGCCCATGGTGTGAACCATTTCCTTTGACTGGCAATGTATGAAAATCTGATGTCTCCTTTTTTTTTTTCAGCAGAAATTATGTTTTACCATTTTAGGATGCTGAAATATTTTTAAGAGCTGCATTTTAGTGAAATGTCCTGAAATTTCCAGGACTGAGAAAAAGAAATTAATTACAGAGCAAGACTGTGAGGCAAATTGATGCAGATGTGTGTCTGACTGCTACAGAAACAAACATTAGTGGAAGTTAGTGTTATGTTGAAAAAAAAGAAATTCACTCTCTGGTGTTCAGCAGGCAAAGACAGTAACAGTTTTGTTTGTTTAATTTACCTTCTCTCTGCCTATATTTGCACTTATGTATGGGAAAAAGCTCCTAAGGTCTTCATCATTGGTGCTGCTTTTGTTTACTCTCTGCTGATAGTTGAGAGTTTTTGAAGTTATGCATATAATTAGAAAAGATTAGATTTATGTTGGACATTAGGAGGACGTTCTTTATCATGAGGGTATTGGTACACAATGATTTCCATTGGTGTTAGCCCATATCTCCTTATAATCCTGACACAGTGGCATACTGTGTGTGATATAGATTGCATATAGATATACAGGGAGTGTCTTCAAAGGATAACTTTGGGGCTTTTCTAACTTACAAAAAAATTGAAATTGTCCATAAGCTATTTATGGCCTGATGGTAACTTTATATATATGGAAATCCACCCAGACATCCCTTGAACTAGGTAATAATGACAAGAGATTATAACAAAGCAGAAGAATGACAGATCACCTTCTGAGATCTCCTGGTACTGACTGATGTTGCACACCCTGATTGGGATGCTTTTCTTTCACAGTGAACTAAATAAACTTACACAGTCACTGGAATGATTTGTAATGTCTCATGTTTTCAAAACGATTTCCAGAAGCACACCATTCTCTACCTGGATCTAACTGTCCTCCTAAAAGCTATATTAGTTCTAAGTTTATTCTTGGTACCCCTTCTATGTTTTTGCATGTAGTGCTGCCTTCTGCTAGAATGAGTATAAATCTGGCCTCACATTGCTAGAGTTCCCATATGATCCACATGGCTTGTATGAAAGGGTGGTAATTTCTTGATGAACTGTGCTTTTGTTTATAATTGCCAATATTATTCTCCCATATGTGAATGGTTCTTGGGTGTTACGCAAAAAGACTGCAATCAGAAAGTGAATGTGAGGTTCAAGAAAGTGAAGTATTGACATATGTTTTTGGTTTGCAAGTCTAATTGTCTCAGAATTATATGTGTGTGGATTCAGCCCTATGAAAGAGTCTCATTGTCATGTATCTCTCTCATCTGGTTTAGAATTAAAGCAGAAGAGAGGAATAGTCTTGTCTACCTACATAGACCCTTTAACTGGCAATATATTGGAGAACATTCCAGGTTGGAAGGGACCTCAAGGATCATCTAGTTCCAACCCCCCCGCCATGGGCAGAGACACCTAACACTACATCAGGTTGCTCATAGCTACTTCCAGCCTGGCCTTAAAAACCTCCAGGGATGGGGCTTCTACCCCCTCCCCAGGCAACCTGTTCCAGTGTCTCACCACCCTCATGGTGAAGAATTTCTTCCTAACTTCCAATCTGAATATAGCCATTTCTATTTTTGTTCCATTACCTCTAGTCCTATCACTCCCTGACACCCTAAAATGTCCCTCACCAGCTTTCTTGTAGGCCTCCTTGAGATACTGGAAAGCCACAATAAGGTCTCCTCAGAGCCTTCTCTTCTCCAGACTGATCAGCCCCAACTCCTTCAATCTGCTCCAGCCCTCTGATCATCCTCATGGTCCTTCTCTAGACACACTCCAGAGAAGGACCAAACTACCACACATGTCCAGATCCTTCCTGTAATAGGGGCTCCAGAACTGGACACACTATTCCAAGTGGGGTCTCACCAGAGAGGAGTAGAGGGGGAGAATTCCCTCCTTCAACCTGCTGACTATGCTTCTCTTTATGCAGCACAGGATCTGGTTGGCTTTCTGGGCTGCAAGTACACACTGGTGCCTCATGTTGAGCTTCTCATCCACCAGCCACCAGCACCCCAAAGACCTTTTCTTCAGGGCTGCCCTCAAGCCAGTCTGGGCCCATTCTATATCAGTGCTTGGGATTTCCCTGACCTTGCACTTGATCTTGCTGAACCTCTTAAGGTTGTCATGGGCCCACCTCTTCAGCCCATTGAGGTCCCTCTCGATGGCCTCCCTCGCAGCCTGCATGTCTGCTGCACCACACAGCTTAGTGTTGTCAGTAAGCTTGCTGAGGGTGCACTCAATGCCACTGTCCATGTTGCCAACAAAGATGTCAAACAAGACTGGTCCCAGTACTGATCCCTGAAGGACTCCACTTGTCACTGGCCTCCACTTGGACATGGACCAACATTGTCAAAGGCTTTGTTCAGGTGCAGGTAAATTATGTCAGTTGCTCATCCTTCATCTATTAATGTTGTGACCTTGTCATAGAAGGTCACCAGGTTTGTCAGGAAGGATTTACCCCTGGTGAAGCTGTGCTGATTGTACCAAATCACATCTTCGTTATTCTGCCTCAGCAGTTCCTCTGGAGGATCTGCTTCATGATCTTACTGGGCACAGAGGTGAGACTGACTGGCCCATAGTTCCCTGGGTCATCCCTCTTTCCCTTATTAAAAAATGGGAGTTATATTTCCCCTTTTCCAGTCAGTGGGCACTTCCCTGGACTGCCATGACTTTTGGAATATGATTGAGAGCCATTTAGCAACCTCATCTGCCAGCTCCCTCAGCACTCGTGGATGTATCCCATCAGGTCCCATGGATCTGAGCACTTTCAGGTTTTTCAGATGGTCACGAGCCTGATCCTCACTCACAATGGGCAGCTCCTTCTTCCAGCCCCTGGCATTATCTCTGTTATTCTGGGAGCATGGCTGGAGCCCTTGCCAGTGAAGATGGAGGTAAAGAAGTCCTTGAAAACGTCAGCCTTCTCCATGCCACTTGTCAGCAGCTTACCTGTTTCCTTTCTGAAGGGGGCCCACACCTTCCCTACTCTTCTTTCTACCATTAATATACCTATAGAAATTTTTACTGTGCCACTTGATCTCCCTGGCTAGATATAATTCTAACTGAGCTTTAGCTTTTCTAACCAGGTCTCCTGCTGCTCAGGCAGCTTCCTTATATGCCCCATTCCAGATGTCCTTTCTTCCACTCCTTGCAGAGTTTCTTTTTGTGTGCCAGCATGTCCAGGAGCTCCTTGCTCATCCAGGGAGGTGTCCTAGCATTCTTTCCTGCTTTCCTCTTTGTGGGTATACTTTGCTCCTGGGCACAGACAAGGTGATCCTTGAACACTGACCAGCTGTCCTGGGCCCCTCTGCCCTCTAGGGCTTTGTCCCATGATACTTTGGCCAGCAGATTCCTGAAGCAATCAAAGTCTGCATGCCTAAAGTCCAGGGCTGCAAACTTGGGATACGTCCTCCTAGGTGCCCTGAGAGTCTTAAATTCTATTGCTTCATGGTCACTGCAGCTAAGGTTATCCCTGAGCCTCACACTGGTGACCAGCCCTTCTCTATTGGTATGAACAAGGTCCAGCACAGCACTTTTTCTCATTGGTTCCTCTACCATTTGGAGAAGGAAGTTGTCATCTATGCATTCCAGGAACATCCTGGATTGCTGGTACCTAGGTATGTTGAACTATTTATTGAACTATGACATACTGCTTCTCTGCTTTTGTCCAGAATCCTATAATCTGTCTGTCACGTGTTTTCTAACAGGACAAATATGTCAATTTTATAATATACTTAATCCATAAAAGCCTTTATCCTTAAAACTCCACAAAGGCAGGTCTCTTGTTAATGAAATCAATTAGTAGAATTCTACATACCAACATATCAGAGGAAACAAAGCCAAACAAGATTCTTTTTGTCTTTAGTTTTTTGTTTGTTTTTTTAAATGAAAGCTGTTGGTCCTTGCCTTTCAGACCCATCCCCCTTTACTTGCTGTTTGTTTCACTGCCATTGTGTCTAGATTAATGCTGTGCTTGGCAGTCAGAAAACCGATCCAATTGGCTGCAATGTCACAGTTTGAAAATGCTCATCAGTCCTGCAGCCCGCTCTTTTTTTTTGGCTGACATTAACACAACCATTGAACAGAGTGTATGCTCCTCCACACACCTAGCACATAAATAACTGTTATGGTTTGAGCTGGGTGACCCCCTGCAATGTTTACTTCCTGTGTCCAGAAGTCCAGCCCAGAGGGGTGGACACAGGAAGTTATGTAGTATTTCATACCACAATCCTTTGCACCACTATAAGATGCAGTGCGGAGTCTAGCACTATCTCTTTTCTTCCTCCTCCGTCAGCCGGTAACTGGAGAGATGTCTCCTGGCTTTGGGCCTGGCTAGGCCCAAGGCCACGGGGGGATGGGCAGTCTCAGATCTGGCCAGCTGAGACTAGCCTAGCAGTGGGAGGGGGAAGAAGGAGCCCTGGGGGTCTCGGATGTACCCTCAGGTGGGGATGGGGTCTCTCTGGGTCTGCTTTGGGATTTTTCTTTGTCACTCTGCTTTTGCTTTTCTGTAAAGGTTCACTGCTTTCTATTTAAACTTTCCATCACTTTTGCAATCCGTTTGTCTGAGTGTTTATTGTTGCCAGGGGTGGGGAAGGGGGCTGCCTCAACCCAGCACAATAACATTTAAATTAATTTGGTGAGCTTACAGTCATGCTCATTGAGTATGGGGAGCTCCATTGCAGCAAAGCAGAGAGGAAATCACTGCTGAATGAACAGTGACTGTGCAGCTGACTGTGGAAGTCCAACCTGATGTTGCACAAGTGCTTGTAGAACAAGGCATGATGCATTTTTAGACGGGGAGCTCTTCTAAGCAGGCAAGCTAGCATAATTGCATTTCTAACTACTTGGCTGCAGCAAGAAGGCAGAGAAAACAAAGCTATTCATATCTAAGTCTCTCTGGCACTGACTCAGCAAAAGGATTCACATGCCTTTCAGTACTAAAATGGACATCTCTCTCCTCCACCATACAGATTATTAATGACAGTATCAGGTAGTACAATAACCAGGAGAGATTCCTGTGAAAGTCTGTACAATATACCCTACTATTTTGACAGTGAAACATCACTAACTGTCGTTAGTATACTTTTCAAACTCAATTTATACATGTCCACTGATTTTTTTTTGTCTATACATTATTTCCCTTTGCTTGCTTATGCAAGTGTCATGTGTGAAAGTGTCAGAAGTTTTACTAAGATCGAGAAAAATAGCATGTATTGTTCCTCCTTAGTGAGCCAGGTCTGTCACCCACTTTGAAATAGAAATTTTATTTGTTTTGTGTTGTTTGTTCTTTGCAAATCAGTGGTGACTGCTTCTCATCTTACTTTTCAGGCGCTTAGAAATATTGTATTTAATTAATTATTTCTTTTTAGAAATCTAAGTCAGTCAGGTCATCAGTAATTTCTTTGAAAGACAGAAATCATAGCTGTCCAGAAAAAAAGTTTCTGACAGTTCTTTCACCCTTCCCAAGTTCTGAAAGATAACTGTGAACATCCATAAGATTTCATTAGTTAGTTCTTTAGATACCCTCATAGGCAATTCATCAGGCTTAGCTGATTGAAATGCCCCATTTATGTTCCTTGTCTTTAAGAGGCTGAGATCTTGCTTACCCTTTTGTGCCTGGAATTAGTTGTGCTACTTTCAACCTCATACCTGACCTCTTCAATGAAGAGCAATGTGGAAAAACTTATTTCAGTGTATTTTCTTAGGAGGAATCTCTAATACTTAAGTGCTGATGCCATGAGCATGACAGCCAGAAGCATTTTCCTCTTGGTCAAGTGGAAAAATCTTGGAAATGAACAAATGGAAAATTTCCCCTTTTAATTCTGTATCCTTCATTCTGCAGTTATTCTTTTCCTGAACTTTCAGCATGGCTACACATTTGAAGCAGTATTTTCAATAATATTGAATTCTAATTGTAGGTAAAATAATTTCTTTTCTCCCAGCCATGAACAAGTTAACAATTAAAGCACTCACAGTACAACTTTTATCTATATATCAATAGGATGATGTCAAATAAATTGGTTTAAGCACAGAACAGTGTTATCCTCTGAATGAGTGAGTCCAAGGCTATTCAATAACATTACAAGGATGTAGCAGATTAAAGACAACAAGCACCTTTCTCTGAAGCACCTACTATTAGCTCTTTTTAGATGTATAATTGATTGGGTCCCTCCAACATACCATTTCCTTCTGCATTGTTAGCAACAACATCTCATCAAATATTCCTTGCTTCAGGACCGTAGCTACACTAACCATCTCACAGCAAGAGTGAAAAGTTCTCTGACAACTGATTCACAAGGCAAGGAAAAGGCTGAGAATAGCAAATGAGACCACCCATGCTTCACACTCAAGTTTGAGAGCTCTGCAACAACAAAGCTTACTTTCTTACTTCAAACCATTCATTGCCACTTAGTTTTGCTATGGAAATCAGGGTTTATATGGACAAGCAGAAACTAATATGAGAATAAAATGCTTTGGTTCTAAGACAGTCTTTACTATTTTAAATGCCTGATGATTTAGAATGTACATCAAAATCAAAATTATGCATGTGATCCAAAGGTAGTCTGAATTAGATGACTGGAAGGTTTTTTAAATGGAAAAAAAAAAAAAAGTTATCAGCCTTTGTCATTTGCATAAAATACATTTGCTTTACTGGCCTCTGGCAGAAATATTTCAGCCTTCTTTTAATAAATAATTATTGTGTTTGCTTCAGGCTTTGTCAGTATCTATGTTTAATTTTTCTATAATTAATTGTGCTTTCCAAAATAGACATATATTCACAAAGTCAGGGAACCCCCTTGAAGTAAGTTTTCCTGGGTGAGCAACTGCTGAGAATAGAAGCATAGGCAGCTATTGAAAGCAAAAGTAGAAAATACACCAATGTATATTGGAAGTAGGAAGGAGAGCAAGATAAAAAATATAGCACAAATGACAGGCAGGAAAAGCAAGATATGACTAAGGGTATTGCAGAACAGCTTTTGTATTTCACTGTAGCCATGATTTACACTAATCAACCCAATACACCATAGCGACAGACTAGGAACACCTCAGCTATGGATGCAGCAACCTCTAGCAGTGGGATGGTAATGAAAAGTAAGGGGTTCTTTCAGCCACTCCAGTAAGATTAGAGTACCTCCATCTATACTCATAGGATGTATATAAGACAATGTAAGCATGGAGGATAAAATTAGTAGTGTTAGAGTGCAAAATTAATTAATGTCAGTAAAAACATGAATTTGATATCAGGGGAAGATAAGAAAACAGAGGTTCATCATTTAATGGGGGAGGACAGCGAGTAACAGGCATAAAGAAAGATGAATCTTCAGCCTTCACACACACACACACACACACACAAAATGAGAGTAAGTGTCACCACAATTCCTTTAAAAGATAACAGTATGGAGGCCAGAGCAGAGAAGGAGTAGGTGCAGTAATATTTAGCCAATTTAAATGTATTTAAGTTAGTGTTTCTTGATGAAATTCACCACTGAGCATTTAAAGAGTCACCCAAAGCAATTCCTGGGGTATTACAACTGCCTTCAACAGCTTGAGGAGGGGGCAAAAGGATCCAAAAGACAGAAGAGAAGTCAGCATTGTACATATCATTACAAGGGGGGGAATAGGACTATACCCTAATTCAGTGTCCGAAACAATATTAGACAATGAAATAATCAATCCATAAGCATCTTTAAGATATTAAAGTGATTAAAACTGCCAACATAGATTTGTCAAGAGTAAATCATGTCAAATCAATCCACTCTCATTGCAGAAGGACAACTGCTCTGGCAATTGAAAAAGACACAGTAATACCTGTGATATACCTCTTCTTCGATGAGGTTTTTGAGTTTGCTGTGTATATCTTGGTATGTAGAAATCACAGAAATATGGCCTAGATAAAATTGCCATAAAATATATTTAAAACTGGCTAAAAAAGGCAAAGCCACAAACATGCATTAATGACATACGATTGAAGCAGGATTCTTCACTGCATTTTCCTAGATCCAGTTTGATTTAATGTGATCATGAATGAGTTGGTTGACAGAACAGAGAATACTCTGTGGTGGTGGCATAATGCTAAGCACAAAAGGGACAGCAATATCAGAAATCTAATTGATCTCGATACATTGGATATCAAAGTTAAAATTCTGTAAAGACAAATGCAGAGCACTACACCGAAAAGAGGCATCAGATACAATTACAAAACGAGAAACTGAAGAGGCAGCAATCCATCAGAAGGGGACCTGCTGCTACAGTAGTTTGCTGAGTGAATGTTTGTACAAGTTGCAACACTCCAGAAGAATAAATTCAAGGCAAATTTCTTTGTGGATGAAATTCAGAGGAACATCACAGGTAAGAAGCACAATGCACTGATTCTGCTCCACGTCCAGTCAGTCATCCACTGCACCATGGCACCCTATTTACTTTGTACAAAACACAATTTAAGGGGACACCAGCAGGCAAAGCGGCAAGAATGACAGAGTGTTTAGAAGTGGGATAAAAGTCTGGTGGGAAAAAAAATCAAGCTAAGGAGGAGGCACAGCAATCTTTCAATGTGTAAAAGCAGAGGGAGCTCTGTGATGGGTAAATAGAGGCAGCTGTGACAGACTGCTGGAGGCAGCTAAAAAGAGCTACATACAGTGTTATGCCAGAGCCCTAGAAAAACAAGCTGTTTGTTGTTGCTGCTACTGCCACGAAAAGGGCTTGGATAGGTAGAGTTGGGGCTATTCAAGGAAGGAAAAGGAGATCTCAGAAGTAAGAGATACTGGAATAGGAGTAACAGTGTCCATTTTCTACATCTTTCACTTGGAAATACTCTGAATTCAACCTTTCTCCTTGAAAGTTGACTGCCAACTTTCAGTCTTGCCTACACCACTAGAGGCTTTGACCTGTGCTGGAGAAGGCATATATAGACAGCATGGGAACCTTGATGGCTACACAGGGAAGGACAACAAAAATTTAATAGCTTTAGAGCAGAATAGATTTGCATAGATATTAGGAGGAAAGTCTTAAAGAGAAGCACTGGAAATCATCACCCAGAACATTATGGAACCCCCTTTGTTGAAGGGAAGAGAGTGTTATGGAAGATATATATTAGCATCTGTAAGCAGGTGTATTTGTTGACTCTATGGCAAGGAAGACAAAAAAGTTTGCCCCTGACAACTTTTCCCATCTTCAGATTTCTGATTAACAACATTTCACTATGTTTCCACATTATACTGGGAAAATTTGTGGAAGCAGAGCATGGCAACCTGTGCTGATAGCAACTTTCAGAGCCCCGTTTCACAGCCCTGGGACAAATGACTGGTAGGATAAGCTTCAGCATAATTTTTATCTAGGATTATATGGTGTGTGACATCAGCCCACATAAATTGTTTCTGGCTTCTCTCTCTGGCATCAGTGAGCAAGTGCTAAGTCACACATCTGTTTGGGAATGCAATCACATTATTATCTCCTGACAGAGAACATAATCAACTAATTTTGGCCCTGTTATAAATGGATAACCATTTATTATAAATGGATAACCATTCTCAGTTATCCTCTGAAGAAGCCTCCTTGTTTCTATTACTGCTGTATAGGTAAATTAAACTCCTCAATTCATTTGCTCAAAATTAGTTAAAATAATCTAAAGTAGATGTAGTTGACTGCTTGTAAGTTATTTCTCAATAACTAAGCTATTAGTAATCATTCCTAGGGCTCTTTAGAATCAATGCTGAATTGTTTCTCAGTGAATGTGCACATGTCCTTGCTATTACTTCAGTGGAGTAATGCCAAGTTAAACCAACTGAGGATTTGCCCCAAAATATCTCAAGGGTGCTTCCTTTTAATTTAGTAATAATTACACCCTAGGATAATATACTACAAGGTCTTTGGCCTTTGAGTTAATTAATACCAACATGGTCCTTAGAATCAATTTATTCAGCAAACAGGAAAATTATTACTTCACAAACAGGAAGTAACCTCAATTTATTATAATAAACTTCATTGTGTATATAAAAGGGAAGAAAAAAGACAGAGGAGATTGACAAGTAGGAAGGTAATTTTTAATATGACTTTTTTTTTGTTCCTATCTCCCTAGTATCTGATAACCCAAAGCAAAAGTGTAAGCCATGGGTGGTGTGTGCATGCACACATGTGCACACATAAAAGAGATTAAATTAATCCAAATTTCATCATCTACTAAAGGCCTCACAGAATTTTTACAAATGCTACAAAGGGATGAGAAGCAATATATGTTCTGTGGTCCACAGCAAGGATTACATCTCAGACCAGATTAACAACAACCTGGAAATATATGTCTTGATCCTCCCAGTGAAGTAGTAACGAGACTGAACATGTGATCTCAGAATAAAAAACTGAAAACAAGAGGTGATGGCAGCTTCTCCCTTGTAAACGTCTCAAAGAGAATTTGGAAAATTGCATGGAAAAGCAAGTAGAAAAGTATTAAATGGTCCTTACTGGTCATTTTCTTACACTGAGCTAATTCTATTCACATTAACATCACAACTATACCCACACAGTCCTACAGTTACACAGAGAACTGTGTCACGCCAAAAGAAAAGGAGAGTACCAGAGTCTTATTCATCAAGCACTATCCAAAAGAAGAGCTACAGGTAATGGATTTTTAACATTTTGATAAATAAAACAATTGCTCTGTACAGCCAGTTTCTGCATGAAAGATAATTATTTCTAATTCACATCTGTTCACATCCAAGTGGTTTGCTACAGGTTTTCACAGCACAACTGCCGGAGGAGAACTTTGCCCACAACTTTACATAACTGAACGATTCTTCTGTATTCTATATCAAAATGTTTAACACTCTTCCAAAGAGTAATTTTGTGAAGAATCCAATGGAGAGTGAATTTTGAAAATATGATGTTTAGTACTGGTTTATATACTTAGAGTCTCAGACTAAAGAGAATTGTTGTTGCAACTTGTAAATGCACTCCCACAACACAAGAAATCATGATGCTCAGTAGGAGTAAAGGCTGGGTTCATAGATGTGGTATAGAAGATGGAAATATTCTGGAGGGGATGCATTTGCAGGCATTTTTGAAGATTAGATTATGTCATAATTTTGCTTTAGAAGATGGGTACATCTGTGGTTTTACCTGAAAATGTGTTTGGGTAAAACTACACTCTTTTGGCTGATTTTATCACTTAGTTTTGAATTTAGAAAAATCAGAGTAATGGTGGAGAAGAGGATAGATGTCTCTTGTAAATATTAGAACCCAATAAGCATAAATACTGTATTTTGCAAAGTTTAGGATGTATGCTTTAATGTGTAAACTTGTTTCTACAAAATGTAGGGTCCTTGCTCTACCAATTGTATTTAAGGGCAACAAAGTTGGTGAGGGGTTTGGAACACAAGCCCTATGAGGAGAGGCTGAGGGAGCTGGGGTTGCTTAGCCTGGAGAAGAGGAGGTTCAGGGGAGACCTTATTGCTCTCTACAACTACCTGAAGGGAGGTTGTAGACAAGTGGAGGTTGGTCTCTTCTCCCAGGCAACCAGCACCAGAACAAGAGGACACAGTCTCAGGCTGCACCAGGGGAGGTTTAGGCTGGAGGTTAGGAAGAAATTCTACAGAGAGAGAGTAATTTGCCATTGGAATAGGCTGCCCATGGAGGTGGTGGAGTCGCCATCACTGGGGGTGTTCAGGAGGAGACTTGACAGGGTGCTTGGTTGCATGGTTTAGTTGATTAGGTGGTGTTGGATGATAGGTTGGACTCAATAATCTTGAAGGTCTCTTCCAACCTGGTTAATTCTATTCTATTCTATTCTATTCTATTCTATTCTATTCTATTCTATTCTATTCTATTCTATTCTATTCTATTCTATTCTAGCAGATACATTAATATAGTTTATATATGCATATGCAGACATATTAATTTTAAATAATCATGTAGATATGTCCAGTTGCATTACACAAATATTGTTTCACTATATTTATTTCACGTATCATGGGGTGGTAATATGTCGAATTATACCACTTTTATTAATTTAAGCTTAGTGTAGTCTTTCCTATGAGCAAACATTGCATGATTCAGTTTATGTCTTCTGTATTTAACAAAAGTTTAAGAAGACCATGAATAGTTCTTGGAAATCAATTTGTAAGTTAGGAATGTTCTGAAGAAAATAGACTACATTTCATTAAAAGCTGAGTATTGTCTTTATGTATCCAGTGAAAGAGGTTTCCTGTAGTGAAGTCAAGACAACAATTTTACGCAGTGTAAAATCATCCAAAAGTGAATAGTCCGTGGGTTTTGGCTTAAGTGTAGATCAAAATAAAACTGCTGTAACTGTTAGCATACAACATATAGTGCTTTGAAAATCAAATGACAGTCAGGAAGAACCTCCTATTAATGAAAATAATGGAATTTGTGTCTCTCTCTCAATCTTTTGGTGCTCTGGCAAGGGCCCAAATATGAATGGGACGGTGTCCTAAGATATCCTGTACTTACTCTTGCCAATATTACAGTAGCACAGATAGAATTAAGATATTTTGCTGAAGTTTCTGGAGTATCAGTAAATTAAATATTGAGGAAACTATAAAACACATTCCTTATAATCATCTCTTTATCCAGATTACCATCAGATCCAAAACTGATATCATAAAAACTTCCCAGTTTAGCTTGTGAAGGTTTTGCAGCCTTGTGGAACTTGCTGTTGCCATGTAGTTGGAAAAGAAGGGAGTCACTGCCAAATCTGAATTCTTGGCAGACATCCAGCATCCTAGAAGCATCAGCTTTGCATGCACTGGGACTTACTCATCTATGGCAAAATCATTCTTTATTCAGATGCTCAAATAATATAGTTGCAATATAACTCTATGAACTCTTCTTAATTTATTGCACATTTTTTAAAGCTACAGATTCACTGTAGGTCCTTCTGTTGATCTGTGTTGCCTTTTTTTTTTGGGGGGGGGGGAGTGGGGAGGGGAGGGCAGAGCAGGCGGTGAACTCCACACTCTTTCCTGCACAGTGGTTGCATGAACACTGCACCCTTTCTCCTTATTCCCATCCTTCCATTCAGCTATAGGCAGTGAGGGCACTTACCTAAAGAGTCACTGGGGAGACACAGAAGCCTCTCAAACTATTGCAGTATGTACTGTGAGTCTCTGTTGCAAAGAAAAACCTGCCTCTACTCTAAAAGTGATTTGAGCATCCTTCATGCCTTTCTGCAGCTGATGCTGACATGAACTTCTATGGAAAAGGAGATAAAACTATACAATAGAAATTATTAGACAAACCAAATACAAAATTGCCAAAATTGCCCTCTGTGACAGTTTAGGCTGTGTCTTTAAGAAAGAATAGCTGCAGAATTCTCTAGCTGAATGTTTGGGTGTAAAAAGGAAAACAAAAGGAAGATAATTCTAAACTAATTTCATTGGTACATGAATGGGATGTAGTTTTACGATCTTACATTTTGTTCTCAGTCTGTCTTCTGTTTCTTGGCCAGAATGCATGCATGCTGACCCTGGGCAGAAACTGATAAGATAAGCAGCTAACTTCTAACAACGCTTTGAGCTAACTGAAATTCTCCTAACATCCTTTTTCTACTCTTCTCTTCTAATTATCTAGAGGGAAAGGGGAGAGAGAGCTTTGGGGGGAACCTGAGGTGGGATCCTCCTCCCAAGGAGGATTTTCTGTGTTGTTTCCTCTTGTAAATTCTTGTATAATATTGTAAACACTGTATATTTTGTATATATTAATTTGCATTTCATTATTGCTTGCAAAATACAGCTTCATTCGCTTCTCTGGCTGAGTTCAGCTGAGCTTTCTGTTGGAGCGGTTGGGCTAAACCATCACGCTACAACACCCTCTTTTCACTTTATAAATCAAACTTGAATACTTTGTTCCTGGACTAGTAAAAATCAAGTGCTTTTTGTGTGGTGCTGTACTTCAGAGGAGGCTTACACAATATTGTAGAAGTTACAAGATAAAACTGTGGTTATTCAGAAGGGAATTGACAGTTCAAGTGTGAATTCGAATCTAGAAATGTTATGTCATTGTTCCAGAACTAATGTGCAGTCAGTTTCTTGGGAAAAGAAAAAATTTAAAACAGCATTAATAGACCATAATAAGAATTTTAATGAGCTGTGATCTAATATTTCTTGGTTAAAAAAAAAAAGAAGAATTTATTGCCCATTCAAATTTTGTTTGAACATTTAATTGTAGATTTCAATCTTCTCTGAAATTGTAGCCTTTATCCGTTCAGTGACATAAGGTAGTTTCCCCTACCCAAGCATTTGTAAATCTTGCCACTATTTCCTTTCTTTCTGTCATTATTTAATTTAATTTAATGTGGTTTTAATGAATGATTGTTTTCAACAGTTTTTGAGAGTTTCAGTCAGCAATATTTCATTCCAAAATAAAAGCTAATGATCCATAAATTCTTAATGTCATATTTTTATGGTCAGTAAATTAGTCTTAAATGGGTTCAGTAAGTTCTCTGATGTATGTCATTAATTGTTAATGGTGTTTTAACTAGATAATTGTTGTAAAAGGTTGCTTATCATCACCATTGGTGGGCAACTGTTCTTTGCAATCTGTTCCGCCTGGTATCGCAGAACTTGCTCTATCTACCATTGTATGAAGCAAAGAGATCAGGAGACTGTGAAGCATAGATTAAATATCAAATTTAGCCAAATGCTAGCCAATGACTTAGTGACTTGAATAGCCAGTAAAGCTTGGGTAGTATTACCTTAATGATCTAATGATTAGAGGAAAAGTTCAAGTGCTAAGCGAAGTGAACTTTTGAATACACAGAAGAAAATCAGTAAAAGTGAGCTGAATGTTCCTTTGGACTTGAAACTTTATCCAATATTACAACTTCACAGGCTTCTTCCACCAAGTTAACTATGAAGTAAGCAAATACCTTCAGTAATGTCAGATCTAACTGCAAATACAAAGTTTTGTTTTACCAAACATAAGAGGCACTAAGCACACAGAGGCAAGGCCTTTGATTGCTATTCCATGGCTCGGGGTTGGCCTCATTCCTAAAAATACAAAAGTTTTCTTAGAGTGTTGTTACAAATATTGCTCCTTGGTGTCTTTGGGTTCTCTTTTCACATATTCTCTGGGATTCTTTTTTCTCCCCACTATTTATCCGTGACACAGAGTTTCCTCAGGGGAGTTCTGGTGCCTTGCATTTTCTTTCCACCAGTGATCAGCTACACAGCTTGACTCTTAACTGCTTGGTGCCTGGCCTACTAGTTGTACCCAGTTTGTTCATACTTTGTTCCATGCAGCTTTTATATGCTTACCCTGTTCGACCTCAGTTTTAAGGTAAAATCTTCGTCATGAGTCACCCAACCCTTAGGAGAACAAAGCAGGCAGAATGAACTATGCAGACCAAGGCCAGCCCTTAGGTCATGCTGTTCTTTTCCTCTCATTTCCTCTTGCGCTTGAACATACATCAAGCCCCATTGTAAGTATTAGCAGACCCTGAATTTTGCATGTGTAAATATGGCCCAGAGAAAGGGTATTATGTACCAGCTCCAAATCCTCCCAAGATAGATGAGGGTACCTAACACTGTCAAATTTTGTCCCTAACACCTACTATAGCAGGGAAGGCATAATGGTTTAGCGAATTTTGTTTGCCCTGACTCCAAGTAAAATGAGCATGCGTGAGCTGTGTGCAAAGCATAGAGAATGAAAAAATGTAAATTACAATTACTTGTTTGGCATGCAGCAGGATGATGAGGCTAGAGTGCTGCATTCTGCCAGGAAAACTGGGTACCAAGTCACATGTTGTGCTCATGCTGCATATCACAATATTTTACCCATCTCACTGGCTGCTATGCGTGCTTCATTCTGCAATTACTTTTTGCCTCCTAACCAGCTCTACATGAGTGAAAAAGTCTGCCAGGGACAGCCTACTGTAAGGAGTCAGTAAAGCTTCTCAGTTGCTCATAAAAAGATGTGAGGACAAAGTCTTTTTCCCCCAGGATACCAGTCTCCTTAGATACAGGCTGGATGCACAATTTAGAGCAAAACTTGGCTGATGAGAGTCTGTCTCACTGCATTAGGATCACCTTCTAGAAATGTCTTGCCACCTCACCATCAGAACCACATCTCCCACCAGTGTTCTTTCCAGCAGCATCCCTTGCCCATTCCCACATTTGGAAGGGTCCCTTCTATTCCCATGTTCCTCACCCCACTCGAAGAACGAGTAGTCAGGAGTTTTGGAACGTTGTGATCAGAAACTTCCACCTTCCCTAGCTCAGCCAGTGCCAGTAAAGGGGGCAAAAGCTTTCAAAAACAAAGGAAAGATCACGCTTATTCTTTACAACATGGAGCCGATAGATGCTGTCATTGCCACTACAATGTGAAAAACATTGGTGGTTAGAGCATGGACCCCAAAACATGGCAAAAGCTAATCTCCTGCAAAAAGTCCATATTATGGGAATACAGGTATCTCTACAGTGTGTGAGGAGTTCTCCCTGGTTTTCCAGTTGAAGCAGCTTCTTTGTACACATATATTAAAAGATTCACTGAGAAGGAGTTTGGGATTGAACAGGGATTTTTTCAAGAGGAATAAAATTTGATTGCTCCTACCTGCCCCTACATGTTCTTGCATACACATTATTTTACCTACAAGACTCATTGAAGAAGAAGTACCAGCAGACCTTGGAACCTTGGGGTTTAGCCTTCTCAAGAGCAATCAGTACCCACTAGGTCAGAATGCTATGCCCATGCTATGTCTCATTCCTTCTGTCCACCTAAGAAAGTCTTTCACACAAAAAATATCTTCAGCAAGCTGGATGGGAAACAGCTGTAACTCACTGAAACAATGAAGAGAGAACTCTACAAAGCGAACTGTACTTAAGTGATAGAAAAGCAGATGTGTAAACCCTGAAACTGCCTAGGTGTTGCATAAAAACTGAGAAAACCATATCATTTTTTCAGAGATTTCAACATTTTCTATGGAGCCAACACAAGTTCTGAGATTGCCTCCCAGCCCATAATGTCTTGTGCAAGTGAGTGAAAATATGTTATTAAATAGCCAGTAGAGTTTATTCATAAAAGAGGTGATAAATTGTTCACTTTTGAAAATTCATAAATACATTAAAACTTCAGAGAATGAAAGTGTTCTGAAATTCTCAGCCTTCAAAATCATGTAAAGCTTCCAGTTTTTAGGACCTGAATTAACAACAATTTAATTAGTTTTTACACTAAAAGTGTCAAATAATATTTCCACATGTACAAGGAGTGCCACTGTACATAAAAATCATTTATCTGAACTGCATTATGAAATGTTTTAAAGAACTTCAAGGTGTCATCAGCTTACTGAAATGAATTAATTCCAGAAATTGTGTTAAAATGCTTTGGGGTGAGCTCCTTCAGATATCTGGGGTGTTGTCTGTAGTATCATTTCACTATGCATAAATACCTAGAAGTCAGCCCAAGACTCCAGTTTTTACTCTTGCTTTTACTCTTCTCACGTAAGATTAACATAATCCTCTTAATAACTATGTGTTCTGTTTACAATATTTTGAGCAATATCAACCATAGGACACCTGGGTTTTACAGTTGTTTAATTAAGATTAGATTAATTTTATTAACATTCAAAGGGTGCTGTTTTCTGATGATCAGTCATAGTTCTGCTGGGATTTTTTAAAAAGCTTAAGGGTGGAGGTTACCCAAATACCAATGAATTTCAATGAAAATGGGTTACATAACAATGGCCGTTGGAGAATCCCAAGTCTATTTATTCCTGCAGTGCTAAGGTCAGCTCTTGAAGTACATTGTGCATTTCTGCACACTTGCTTAGAGCACAATCTTGAATCCCACAAAAAAAAAAAAAAAAAAGAAAAAAAAAGAGAGGGACTTGTGATTTAAAAAATAAATAATAATTCATAAGCCACATGAGATATTATGTATGGGCAGAGGGGCAACAATATGTTATATTAGCAAAAAGGGACTCAAGCTGTACCTACCTTGTTAGCGATGCTCCAGGATCACAGAAGTAGAGTTTTCCCTCAGCTCCTTCCATTTGGTGCCTTTTCTGTTCACCTTATCCCACACTATACCTTCTTACTGAACCAGATATTTAGCATCCAGACAGTGACAAAGATTTACCTTTCTAAGGATTTCTCACCTATACAGATGTTTTGCTTACATCCATCAAATGTTTAAAACAGGCACAAATCTCTTTATGGGGAGGACTATAATAAATTCAGTCCCCTGTAGAGCTCACAGAGACCTCAGCATCAAAGAACACATTAAATAAAATCCCTTTAGTTTAGCATAAAGTAAGTATGCCTGACACAGATAGTTGAGCTAAATATCCAGCAAGACATTTCCCAGCCCAGTGTTTCCATAATTTGTTCAGAAGGACTGGTTCTCATGTAGAGGATGTGAATGAAGACAAACTTCTCAGAAACACTGTCTTTAAATGCTTCTTGGCCTTGCTGGCTATTGCTCTTTTTCACAGGTGACTTATTAACACTGCTCTTGACCTCCTCTGTTCTCCATGGAGACTCTGCTCAGGAAGTCACTGATGTTTCCCCATGCTGAGAAGAAGGGAAGAACTGCTCTTTCCCTAAGCTCTGTTGGCAGGGAGGAGGAGGGAGAAAGAGTCCACTGGGAGCATCAAAAATACTTAGAATACTCCAGCTCCTTTTAATCACTGAATATAAATGACCTAAAAATGACCCAAAAATGACCTGAAAGATAATCCTCCTCAAAAAAAAAGAAAATTAAAAAATGTGGCAATGAGGGAAAAAGGAGGATTATGAAGACATCCCTTTGATAAACTCTGTCCCCTTACAAAGGCTGGAGGGCAGAATTTGAAGATGTGAGTGGTGATGATAAAGGTGGCAGCTTTCCAATACTGATGTTGTTAGTTTACCCTGAAAAGATGACATTTTTAAGCTAGCACTAAATCTTTTCTTTTCCTATGACAGCATTCTACCTTTTGTGGAAACAGTTCCCTAATAGACTTTCTCTTGGTCGTTTATTACACATTGAGTGCTAGGTTTGGTTTCTAATAGTTCCTTTTCATCTAGCTGCCTACTGCTGACTGTGGAAAGTGTAGGTTTGGCTCCACTGATGGTTCTCTGTAATGGCTGTGATTACACCCTCTGCATCTTCTTCACAGTGCCAGCCTTTCAATTGAACAGTACATTATGCCTGGATAAGACTCAAAGAGCAGCTTAATATCAGGGTTTTCTGGAGCTTTAATAACTGGTTCAAGATCGAACAGATAAAACCACATCAATATTTCTGTACAGTCAATGAGGTAAAACACATCAATCCTGCATATGTCTATCTGTGAGCTAAAGCTGTATTTTACCATTGCTCTGAGGGAAGAGTAATGGAAATTATTTATTTTTTTTTTTTTAATTTTGAAAAGATGCCAGAAGGTCCAGAGAACTGCAAGTATAAAGCAACCCGTCACCTGCTGTACACATCAGCGGCATCGTCTCTTCATGTCAGACCCAGCAGATTGCTTTGCAAGTTGCCGTTCTTAAGCAGATAACCCTTTAAACAGGACTCTGCAAAATATTTCACATTAGTTGAACCCAGTTATTTCCAGGGAATATACTGAAATGTTGATACAAACACAAACAGAATGGTGCCTCCATGGGGGAGAACTGGGAAGAGGCTGGACATGAAAGAGAAAAAAGCTCTTGTGAGCTTTTAAACTATGTAAATTTATTACTTAGTTTTGCAGCCCTGAAATGTTAAGAAAACATATCCAGACACAAAACAGAAAAGAAAATTAAAAGGCAGTAATTTTTAAAGTGAATTTCAGTTCTGTTTCATTTTACAGATTCTCAAATGTGGTCAGCAGCTTTTCATGAAGGCAGGAAGGATGATGGTAGAATATTGCTAATATTCAAACCTCACTTTAGCTCCAGCTCTAAGAATAGGTCAGTAAACACTCTTAGCCAAAACTTCAGTTGCAGCAGTAATAGTGTTTGCGTGAAAAGCTACAAAAATGCTGCATGCAGTTTTCACAGACTGTTGGACAGTACAGATTGGTTTTGTCACAACAGTCTTTTCTAGATGTGTTGTTCACAGGACATGCCTCATATGGGTTGTGTTCCTATCAGCAAGCAGTTTGGATGCGTGGGAGCAGGTGTCCAT
The DNA here is from genome assembly GCF_026170545.1 of Melanerpes formicivorus. Taxonomy (NCBI): domain Eukaryota; kingdom Metazoa; phylum Chordata; class Aves; order Piciformes; family Picidae; genus Melanerpes; species Melanerpes formicivorus. Next base: position 23,317,907 of record NW_027142353.1, read on the forward strand.
AGAGTAAAGGAATTAGTGTTGAGGACCTGATGTTCTCAAGGTGCACATTTCAAAGTGTATTTTCCTGCAGGAAAGTCACTTCAGGCTAGCTATCTTCTGCCTGGTGGTGGCTAAAGACCACTAGGTCCACATCTAGACTAGATATGAGGAAGAAATTTTTTATAGTGAGGGCGGTGAAACACTGGAACCGTTTGCCCCAAACACGCAGTAGATGCTCCAACCCTGGAAACACCTCAGGTCAAATTAGATAGGGCTCTGGGCAACCTAATTTAGTAAGACATGGCCTGGCCAAGGCAGGGAGGTTGAACAAAATTACTTTTAAAGGTCCCCGACAATTCAAACCATTCTGTGACCTGGAACTGATCTTACAGTTCAGTTTTGTTTGAAAGGAATCACATTTGTTTACTCTGAGACCATTTCACAATTGGGGGTGGGGAGAAGTGCAAGTGGAGGCAATTTGGAGATTTACTTCAGTAACACAGTATTACTCTGAATTTAAATTTGGACGTGGCCCCAACATCTGAGAAAAAGCTACACTCTGAATGGCTTGATGCTGTGAAGTGCTGAAGTGGTATGTTGCACACTGCACTTTATTTAAATAGCAATTCATAGATTCATCATAATAAATCTGTTCTTAACTTTCTGCTATAGAACATTAAAACAGATTTTTTTCAAAACATCCCTCATTACTGTGGGGAAACATAATTCTTATATTAATACAGTAAAGCTTCATGTGCCATATAGGCACACTTTCTAAGACATTGTGTATATTATAAGACAGAGTTTCCACTTGTCTCCAAACAACAATCTTCTCAGTCCAATCCCAAGTTTAAAACTACTTACACATTTTCAAGGCTCCACCCTCACTAAAACAACTGCTGATGTGGAGAAGCACATAGGGAAATTGTAATTGTTCAGCAGAGCCAATGTCATCCACTCACATTTACACCTGCCATCAGCAAAGACCTGTGATCTGACAGCAGCCAGAGAATCCAGGCAAGTTTTGTTCCTTCCAGGCTGCTCTGTTCCCTGAGGTTTGCTGTCTCACTGAGGCAGGCACTTACTGAAACTGACATCGGGGAGAGATCAGGAGTGACAAGAACAAATTTCTAGGGATCCTTAGAAGCCTCATGTGGGTTTTAAGCAAAAACAGCTTTCAAAAAAATATATATTTATTTTTAGAGGCTCTGGAAACTTTACTGGATCTGCATAAATTACCCAGCTGAAGCCTGAGATATAGCATGTGTGTGAAAGTGCTCCATGAAAAACACACTAGTGTTATGTGTCTAGTTCCCAGAACTCTGATGCCTCCCTTTGCGTCCACCATCAGCAATGCAATCATTCAAATAAGCTGAAATCAATCATATAATGAGTCCCACCATATGATACTTATCTTTGAGGGAAATGAATAAATCATTGTGCCTTTGACAGGGTATTTATGCCATAAATTGACCTAGGAAATTACATGGCAACACTTTGATAGTTATGGCTGTGATAGTGACAATTTAGGAATGGATGCAGCTTTGTACTTTGACCAGTTCAAATCCTGGCACCTGTTGAAACTAAAACTGCGCAAGGAAAAAATCTTGCTGTTAATAGAGAGACATTGGAAAAATGATGGAGAGCTGTCAGAGGTGAATGCAGAGGAGGTCTGATGCAGAACCCCCCTGCCAGGAAGAAGCACACCTGGGAGCAACAGGAAACTGATAAGCTCCTTTCTCTTTGGTGACAGAGCAAAGCTTGCAGGTCTGAACTGAGAGCAATCACCAGTATTCACCTTTCAGCACTAAGCCACACTCTCTAGCAAGGAGTGTTTTCAAACTGATCACATTCTTCCTTTGGGCATTTCTCACTGCTCTCTGTCCATACTCAGCAGGTTTCTCATTTATAATTAATATTTTCATAAATAATGCAGTCAGAAAAGCACAGTTTTACAGTAAATGACCAAGCCTGTCCTTTCTGGACAGCTAGTTTCTATTTACACATGACTATTATGAAGGGTTAGAGGAAAGCTTTTATTTACTCAGAAAAAACTAAAACTGAATGTGAAGGTAGTTCCCTTTCGCTTGGGATTTGGGTTTCTTGTATCTACCACCTGCAAGCTTTGTGTCCTTTGAGTTTTCAGGGGGTTGCAATCTAGCTATTTGTGGGGCATAAAGGAAACAGTGGTGTAAAAACAGCTATTACAAGCAAGTATATGCTTATACCATAACTACTGTAGTATATGGACAAAATCTTATATATTATATATGTAAATTTATATAAAACATATTAAAATTGTAGGTTAAAAAAACATATTAAAATTGTAGGTTAAAAAAATAGACTATATACAATACATGAAAACAAATATATGTATAATCATATATACACATATATCATTCTTTCTCTGAATGTTTTGTGCCTGTCTGGAACCTCCTAACTGCAATACTGGTGATTAGATATTTCTGTATTTGGCACACTAGACATGATTCAGAATAATCACGTCATAAGTTGAGTTATCCCTATTTATCAAATGATAACTCAGGGATACAGGGTTAGATATTAATACATGGAATATGTGGTTTAGGACTGGATTCAAAAATACTTTCAGAACCATTGGATCTAATTCCCTTTTCTCATGGCTGACTGTGTTGCAGACTTTACTTAATGAACCAATCTGCTTCTATCTAGAAAGTGATTGGGATTTTTTGTCTACACAGCTCCTTTAGAAGACTGTTCCCAAGCTCTGCAGCTCTGATGTTTGCAAGTGGTTTCAAATTTCCATTCTAAGTGAACTTCTAGAGAGTTTACAGCCTTTTATTGTTATGTCAGTAATGTTCTTTAGTTAAATACTTTACATCTTCTATGATGCTTATTCTTTTGACATATCTGTAGAACACAATAATTCCCTCTCTTGAACTTTGTTTTCTTTGGCTAAACAGATGGAGCTCTTCATTTCCTCTTGCAAAACAGAATGTCCTTTCCCCTGACAACTGTAGAAAACCTTCTCTGTAGCTACTAAAACTTGAATTAACCTCATTTTAACATGAGTTCTTTATCACAGAAGTATCTGTTCAACAACATTCATAATTCCCATCTCTTCTGGAAGCGCATAACCTAACAGCTAGAAAAACATGTCTTCTTTTTCTTGGCTGCATTATAATGGTGTCTTAGAGGTTTTCTATACTACCCTCTCTCCTACATCCTCCCTTCTACCTAAGTGGTGTTACATCATTTCTGCTTCTAACAGGTCTTACTCCTTGCTGTATAGCTAATAGTATGTGGTTATCACAGTATCACAGTATCACAGTATGTTAGAGGTTGGAAGGCACCTCCAGAGATTATCGAGTCCAACCTCCCTGCCAAAGCAGGATCACCTAGGGTAGTCCGCACAGGAATGTACCCAGGTGGGTTTTGAAAGTCTCTAGAGATGGAGGGCTCCACAACCTCTCTGGGCAGCCAGTTCCAGTGCTCCATTACCCTCACTGTAAAGAAGTTTCTCCTAATGTTGAGATGAAATCTTCCATGTTCAAGTTTGAACCTGTTGTTCCTTGTCTTATTACTGTGCACCACCAAGAAGAGCTTGGCCCCCTCCACTTGACACCCACCCCTCAGATAGTTGTACACATTGATGAGATACCCTCTCAGTTTTCTCTTCTCAAGACTAAACAGCCCCAGGGATCTCAGTCCCTCTTTGTAGGGAAGACAGTCAAGTCCCCTAACCATCCTTGTGGCTCTCTGTTGGATTCTTTCCAGCAGTTCTCTGTCCCTCTTGAACTGGGAAGCCCAAAAATGGACTCAGTATTCCAGATGTGGTCTCCCCAGGGCAGAGTAGATGGGGAGGAGAACCTCTCTAGACCTGCTGGACACATTTGTCTTGATACACCCCAGAATACCATTAGCTGTCTTGGCCAGAAGGGCACATTGTTGTCCTATGGAGAACTTGCTGTCCACCAGCACTCCAAGGTCTTTCTCTGTGGAGCTACTTTCTAGCAGGGCAGCCCCTAACCTGTTATTCTTCCCCAGATGCAGGACCCTGCACTTGTCCTTATTGAACTTCATGAGGTTTGCCAGCACCCAGTTCTCCAGCCTGTCCAGGTCTCATTGAATGTCTGCACAGCCTGATGGGGTGTCAGCCAGCCAACCCCCACCCCCGCACACCCCAGTTTTGTATCATCAGCGAACTTGCTGAGGGTACTCTCAATACTCTCCTCCAGGTCACTGATAAAGATATTGAACAAAACTGGACCCAATACTGATCCCTGGATCCAGGTCTCCAAGTTGACTTTGTGCCACTGATGACAACCCTCTGAACTCTGTTGTCAAGCCAATTTGCAATCCACCTCACAGACCAACCATCTATGTCGCATTTCCTGAGCTTTTCTATGAGGATGTTATGGGAGATAGTATCAAAAGCCTTATTGAAGTCAAGGTGTATGAGATCCACTTGCCTACCCATTGACCCTATGACATTCCCTTGTCTACCCATTTGGTCATGGTTTCATAGGCAGCTATCAGATTAGTAAGGCAGGACTAGCTAGAGGCAACATCAGTGCTTAGCTTCCTGACTCTTGGAAGTACTATTTTCAATGATCAGTATTCCACCTAAGAAATTGATAAATAAGCATAGAGAGACACTCTGGCTAATCTGCTGATAATATCTTGCTTCTTCAGTTGTGTGCCCATCTTGGTCAAACTGGATGCTTTCCTTGTGTCCACATACGAACCAGTGATATCATTTGTCTTCCTAGATTACAGTATCACAGTATCACAGGGGATTGGATGTGGCACTTTGTTCCATGGTCTAGTCATGAGCTCTGTGGCGACAGGATGGACTTGATGATCTTTGAGGTCTCTTCCAACCTTGGTGATACTGTGATACTGTGGATGCTTGCCTTGTGTCCACATACAAACCAGTGATACAATTTGTGTTCCTAGATCAAACTGGCTTTCCAGCTCAGTGTATTCCTTTTACAGACCTGCCAAATTTTGACAAGTGCTATACCTTCTGATTTTGAAATAGTGATGTCTTTAACCACTTTCTAACTCCTCTCTGGTCTAACTGAGTATATGGCTCCTGATATGTTAAACATTTCAAAGGTGCTCAGGCTTTTCACTATCCCTGTGAATTACTATACTCTGTCTTATCCTTTCTTCTGTGTGTTTCTTAGTTGCTCCCATTTCACTCTCCAGTGTAAAAATTGTGTTCTCTTGAAGATGAGAACAAGCTTGTTAAGCTCCCTGTGATGGAAATCACTTCAGACATCATACCAATGGATATATATCCAATGCATTAACAGTATCATGTATTCTCAGTCATTGAAGAATGCACTGTTTTGTTTTCAGCAACCAGGACTGTGTGTCAGTAGTTTCAGGGGATATTCATGGGCACTCTATATCAAACATGCCCTGTCTTCTTGGAAAATTCTTTTTTTAGGTATTTCGTGTTAGACTGATGAAGAAGAACAGCGTTACCTGCCTCTTTTGCCTTCCACAGAAGAAGGTACATTGTGATCAAATCCATGAAGCCTGCTGCTTTAATAACTTGCTGTGAGTGCAAAACTACAGTTTGGAGCTGGGGAGGAAATTATGAATTCCAGGAGGTCTTGTGTTCCCTGGGTTGCATACAAGCACTCTTCTGTTGTTCATTAGAATTAATACTGTTTCCTTGTATATTAATAACATGAGATCACATTTCTCTATTCCAATATTTCTGGGAGTGTTCCACAGCTAACTCAACAATTTATGTGCATTCAAATTAGTGTTGACATAACAGAATACCTCCAAATTTGCAACCTTCTCCAAAAGCATTCTGTCTTCAGAATCTGCTTGTCTTTTTCTTCAGCTGCTGTTCTTACTTGCCCAGTATTTTGAATGTTATTCCTGCTATGACTCTCTCATCTTTTACCTTCTTCTCTCTTGTGATGATATAACACCTGTGTTTTCTTTTTCTCAATCTTGTGTTTCACATCCAGTTCCATATTGAGAAATTATCTCTGCTTCCTAGCTTCTTCAAGGATTTAAGTCTGTAACTTTCAGTGTTTTAAGTCTGTCCATACTCCTAATTATGTTTTCTTCTTTGCTGTAAAAACCCTAATGGATGAGGCAACCTAATGGTCACCCAGGCAGCAAATTCAGAATGGTGACGGCCAGATCAAGATCTGCACCCAGTCATGCTTTATATGAGCAGCATCAGCCATACAGTAATTCATGACAGTCAGCCATACCAAATCTGTGGTATGTCTTCATATTCATGGGTAATTATCTCTGCTTTGGACATCCAGCACAGTTTAAGTCAAGCATCTCTGCTTTCTTTAGCCTCTTTCTTTATGTTACTTCCCATTTATGTGTCTAGGCTGCTGGGAACTCTAGCAGATTGTGTTACATAACAGGCTTCATTAAGACCCAACACTAAAGATGCAAAATTATTAATGGAAATTGAAAAGTCAGAGATTCAGTGACTTGTCACTAGCAATCAGAAGGTACCGAGGAACAGCCACGCTTATCAAGGATGTAGAAGGACTCCAGGGTCCAAAGGGCAGCTGTTTTCTGATCAGCATGGTCTCCAGATTGGTTTATCAACTCTGCTCTAACCACTTTGGCCTCACCTTGTCAGGGGAAATTTAAAAGACTGTTCTCTTATGCTGTAGGCAAGCTTAGAATCCACTTTTTTTGCCCTCTTGATCCTATTATAAGAAGGGATCATGAGGCATCTCTGAGAAGGATTAAAGCACTGGCCTTCTTGGTGGGATCATTTGCTTCCACGCTCACAGGTCAGAATTTTATACCCTAGAGACTTCAGAAAGCAATTAAGATTCAAGCCCTGTAGACTCCAATCAGTACTCGTTTAACATCGGTTCTATGCCAGGTAATTTCAGTGAAGTCAGGTGAATTACTTCAGCATTATATTGCATGAGCAACTCCATCACTTTAAATGGAATTACACTAGCATAAAAGTGGTGTAATATGAGTGACATGAATCAGGCCTTATGTTTGCAGTTGCCTTGAATACACCAGTATTGAGAGGACCTTTGGAGCTGGGCCCAAAGCACTCACAAAGGGAGCTCCTGCTGTTATTCCAACCCATAGGCAGTTCCCTGAACAAAGACCAATTATCTGAGCTTTGTGTGAAGGGGGTAGGGGACATGCACCAATATTCATAAATTAGGCAAGCCTTGTGTTTACTAAAGTGGAGGGCCTTCATTCCAATTAAAGTCTGCCTTCATTCCCTCTGTGAATTCTTCATTTCCTTTCCTTGTGATGTTTGTCAGATTTCATCCATATATTATGACATACTTTACAAATTAGATGAAATAGCATCATACCCCATTCCCCCACAGGAAGACCAAGGCACAAAAAAGGAGAATTTATTTGCCCAAGGGAATAGCCTCAAGGTCACTTGCTACCTCAGATAGAGCTTTGCCCACATGCTGCCTCCTATTAACAATTCTGCTCACTTCTTCCAGTGGTGTGCAATAAAAGGAATGGAAATTAGACTTTTTTCAAAGGCTTTCTTGCACCACACCTTAAAAAGAGCTGGTACTTTTTTTTTTTTTTTTGTAAAATAATTTAAGTGGATAACCACAATATTACCAAACTAAGCGTGCTTTGAATCTATATGTTACAATGTAAATGATCAAGACACAAAACTATAAAGCATTTAAAATCATTTTTTTCATATGAAAAGGCCAATTAAAGAGGGAGAAAACTTCAGAAAGAATTTTGATAATGTCATTATATACAGTATAATAACAAGATCATTATAAGTTGCAAATATGATGTCATTAACCATTGTAATTATCTGATTACATTCACTTACATTCACTTTGTAATTGGATGTAATTTTGCACTTATCAAGTAAAATAATTTTTAACATACATGGCAGTAGATTTTCATCTTTCTTTCTGCCCCTGGCTTGATCCCTGGCAACAGGAAGGCAGAAAAGTTCTGAGCAAGCTCCCCCTCCTCAGGATAGCAACACGATCATCTGTTCCCACATTTGAGAAAAAAAGCTTTATCTATTTGTCTTTGGCCAGAAGGATAGAGACTTTGAGAACTAACTCATGGAGAGAACAGATAAATGCTCCTGTGGAACAAGAAAATAAGATGATTAATTAAAATAGAGCAGATAAGTCATTTTAATACAAGCCTAAGGCTATGTATTACCTGATCTAGCAAAAAGACATCTTCTATTTATGAAGGTATTATTTAGAGAATATAAAACTATATTTAAAAGAAAATTTCCAACTTTCAGCTACAGTTCTAAATTCCCTTGATTCTTTATCTTTTCCCTTAATGCTTTTTCTTTTCTGACAAACTTTCACGATTACTTTTGTACTTTCCTAAAGGTAGCCACCACTATATCAAAAGCCCCACAGTCAGAGCAGTGCATTTGTAGGTGAAGAGGTTAACAACAACTGTACTCAGGCTGACCTAGTACCAGGACCCTGACATCAACAGCAGCTGTGCTTACCCTTTTTCCTTTCCAGTCACGCCATCCCTCTCAGACATCCACCAAGTTCCCAAGACCATCTAATCAACTCCTCCTTGTCCCAGTCAAGATGACCTTTCACACCACCAGCAGGAGGAAGTTTGAGAGGGATCAGTTTCTGTTCCCTTTCCTACCATGCCTATAAGCAGGGCAGTATCCATTGGCACCTCACACATGTCCAGGGAGCAGTGGGGGCTGCCTGAGTGCATACCACCCCCTCGACTTTTGATACTGTGACTTTCACTTTCCCTTTACCTTTTCTCATCTCTCTTTCCCAACGCTTTCTCTTTGTTTCACTTTTCCTGCGACCTTTGTTCCTAAGGTCGGAGGAACATACACAAGGCCCACACTCTCCTACCCATCAGAAATCACAGAATCAGAAATACCATAAACCAGAAGAGAGATCCTCAAGTGTAATTTCCCTTGACAAATTGTTCTCTTGTGACTTTGTCTAAGTCTTGAAGCCAAGGACCTTTTGCATAATTACATCTTCTGCATGAAAATGAATTTCCTTCTTGCTTGCTTTGAACTTATTTCCTGACCTCCTATTTGATTCCTCCTAGTTCTTGTACAAAGACAAATAGACAATAACAATTTTCTGTTCAATTTCTGTTTTCCACTCAGGATCTGTAAATCTCCAGTCATCTCTTTTACAAGCAAACTATCTGTAGTTTATTTAACCTCTCCTTGTACAGAACCATGTTCCTATCATCCTTGCCCAGTTTCTGTCTCTGTCCTAAACCTACAAGAACTTTTGGAAAAGCAGTTCTTCACTGCTCATACATTGCACTAAGGTGGCTCTGTCTCTTCATTTGGCTTCCCTATTCACTTGTCTCACCTTTTGAGATCTACCTTTCAAGGAAAAGGCTGGAGTGCAAAGTCTTTCGTTCTGGAGTCTCCTGGGAGACAGTCATACAGCTTGATCTCAGCCATGGCTGTCAAGTTTAAACACTTTAGAGATGTCAGTCTCAGTGAAAGACCAGAGACCAGCGTCCCTCTCTGCCTCCCAGGTGGAACCTTGGGGGTCTGAGGCAATTCAGATTACTTATTTCTACACACAGCAGAGTTCTCCCCTTTATCTGAGCAATGCAAGGAAGCAGTGACTAAAAACAGACAGACCCTGCCCTTCATTACAGTAAGATAACTTATAGTAAAAAAAAAAAAAGGTAGGAAAAATATTGGCAAACTATTTTACCTTGGAAGCCCACATCTTGCAACAATAATAAGTGGAAAAATATGTGGCAAATTTATTTTCGGCTTGAAATCATAAATTCCCTTCAGTTAGAGAAATTTCTTCACTTAAGTAAGCCACGTGGGAATTTGCCACACATTAAACTGTCTTTTGAAGTTAGAAGAGGAGATGATTCAGGATACCTACATGGAGACATGGAGAGAACAAGATCATGGCCAATCTTAATTGCTACTTAATGATACCTTTCCCTCTACCTCATAGATTCATAGAATGCTTTAGGTTGGAAAGGACCTTGAAGATCATCTAGTTCCGCCCCCTCTGCCATGGGCAGGGACACCTTCCACTAGACCTAGTTGCTCAAGGCCTCATACAATCTGGTCTTGCACACCTCCAGAGAGGGGACCTATCCATTCACTAGTTTGTGTGAGTTTATAATCAGTAGTTCTTGCTTTGCACAACTGTTTACAAATTTCACTCAAGCTAAAGATGAGGGAAGCTTTGGGCATGAGGTAGGCTGTAACATTATATTGCAGGAAACAAAATATCTTTACAGGACTCTAATCAAAGGCAATTATGCAGAGCTTTAAACTTATACATCTAAATTGTCACAACAAAGTAGATAAAACAACAAAATACCTGAAGTAAAGCACACACTTCAGTGGTTTTTTAGTGGAAGTCTACGGCCTGTGTAGGCTGATGATATCCGGTAATGTGTCTATTTGCAAGAAGTTTGTCAACATGCTGATCGAGGAACCCTTTCATTCTTTTCTCAAATGAAATTTAAATGCACTGATTGTTCAGATGAATCATTTTCCTCTCCTTGTTTTCTATTACTTCTGGTTTTCCCCACCTTGTATCTTCCTTGTTCTTGATGGCAATGCTAATGTCAGAGCAGACAGAACCAGTTTAAGATTTCGCTAAGTGATATTTCTCAAGCAGAGCAGGTGCAGATGAGGGAAAAGGATCAGCCAGTTTTTAAGAACTCAGATGGCATTGTGCAGCAAACAGAAGGCAAAGGACTGAATTGAAAGCACAAAATCAGGTCCTTTTATTTATGTAGAATGCCCAATTCACAGAATTTTAAATGGCTGGTTACACAAACGTATACATTTGATCATAGCTTTCTTTCCCATGGGCTGTAATACCTAAATGAGGAGAGCTGTGAACATGGCATACAGGCTATTCATTTCAGAAGTGTCACCTGGAGAGTTTATTACATGGAAGATATGGATGGCATAGTTTATATTATATGGTGAAAAATGTCATCATGAACTTTATTCTTAGATCATTGTCTCTAGCTGCAGGATGGGGAAAAGAGAGACACTAAGTGATTTTTGTCATAAGTATTTTTTTTATATTTTACATAGAATAGAATAGAATAGAATAGAATAGAATAGAATAGAATAGAATAGAATAGAATAGAATAGAATAGAATAGAATAGAATAGAATAGAATAGAATAGAATAGAATTAACCAGGTTGGAAAAGACCTTCAAGATCATCAAGTCCAACCTATCATCCAACACCACCTAATCAACTAACCAATGCAACCAAGCACCCTATCAAGTCTCCCCCTGAACACCTCCAGTGATGGCGACTCCACCACCTCCATGGGCAGCCCATTCCAATGGGCAATTACTCTCTCTCTGTAGAATTTCTTCCTAACCTCCAGCCTAAACCTCCCCTGGCACAGCTTGAGATTTTATTCTCTTGTTCTAGTGCTGGTTGCCTGGGAGAAGAGACCAACCCCCACCTGGCTACAACCTCCCTTCAGGTAGTTGTAGAGAGCAATAAGGTCTCCTCTGAGCCTCCTCTTCTTCAGGCTAATCAACCCCAGCTCCCTCAGCTTCTCCTCACAAGGCTGTGCTCCAGACCCCTCCCCAGCTTTGTTGCCCTTCTCTGGACACGTTCCAGCAACTCAATATCTTTCCTAAACTGAGGGGCCCAGAACTGGACACAGGACTCAAGGTGTGCCCTATATATTATATATTATAAATCAAGCCTAAAGGTAAAAAATCCAAGAGGTCTGGGGAGGGACTTCTTAGGATATCAGGTAGTGATAGGACTAGGGGGAATAGAAGGAAGCTGGAGTTGGGGAGATTCAGGCTGGACGTGAGGAGGAAGTTCTTCACCATGAGAGTGGTGAAGCCCTGGAATGGGCTGCCCAGGAAGGTGGCTGAGGCCCCATCCCTGGAGGTGTTTAAGACCAGGCTGGATGAGACTCTGGCCAGCCTGATGTAGTGTGGGGTGTCCCTGCCCATGGCAGGGGGGTTTGGAACGTGATGATCCTTGTGGTTCCTTCCAACCCTGACTGATTGTGGTGGGTTGAGAGAGAAGGCCTATCTTTCTCTCCCTCACAAAGGGAAAAAAGCCACAGCTAACTCAGCCAGAGAAGCAGAAGGAATGCTATATTTTACAAGCAATGTGGAAAATGCAAGATATGTACACAACATACAGTATTTACAATATATATACAGAAATATACAGCAAAGTAAAGAAACAAGAATACAGGAAGGAAATTCCCTCCTCTGGACAGAGGAGGGTTCCCCCCGCCCTGTACTCCCTTCTCTCCCCCTACCACCCTTTTTCCCAAAGAGGGTTAGAAAGAGAGAAAAAGGCAGTTATTAAGAAAGCAGAATCTTAGTAGGCCTCATACGAATTTGTTGCTTATCTGTTCAAGGTCACTCTGGCTAGGAGCCCAGAAGCAGGCAAGCTGGAAGGGAGAAGGAAAGGAGCGAACTGAGAAAAAATTCCAGCTGCGCTAAAACTTAAATTCTAGCAATCTATCAATGAAATTCATTTAGAATATCGATGTTTTCATTGTCTTCACCAAAACATTCAGCCAGAGTGTCCCAGCACTGTCCCTTTCTTAAAGGCACAGCCTCAAACGGCCATACTGATTCTATGATGCTATGATCTCCCTGTACACAACTGTTAGACCAGATTTCCATAGATCATCTGGGGAAGCTGTCAGTGAACCAGGAGCCACCTGGGTCTTGATACCTTTACATCTTCTGCTGTTTTGCTAGCTGGCTGTAGTGTGTTTGTTGACTTTTTTCTGGGAAGGAGTTCCATGGTAAAACTACTACCACCAAGTGGTATTACCACCAGTGAGATGAAAAATGAGTGCAACCCTATTTAGAACGGGCCATGAACTTGCTCAGGCAGATATGTGAGAACTAAGTAGATTGATTAAATATGTCATTTACCCACAAATGTGACAAAAGTGGCATTAAATTGTGAATGTGTGCCACTGCTCATCACATAGACACTTCTGAATGTAATTGCAAAGGAATCCTGTTTAAGACCAGGCTGGATGAAGCTCTGGGCAGCTTGATCTAGTGTGGGGGTGTCCCTGCCCATGGCAGGGGGGTTGGAACTAGGTGATCCTTGTGGTCCCTTCCAACCCTGTCTGTTTCTATGATTCTATGAAAGCAAAAAAAACAAAGAAGTCTGAATGAAAATTCAGTTGTTTTGAACTGTTCCTGCCTGTGGCTTGTACAAAACTCTGCCAAGGCCATGAAAAATCCTTGGCCCACCAGTGACTGTTAATAGCAGATGTTCTGGAGACTGTATCAGGTCTCTGTCTCTGTCTCTGTGTGAATTTAGTAAAGTACACAAAAATGAGATACCGATTCATCATGCTTCTTTTATCATAGCTGTCCTATAAGACCGATGAAAAAACAGGCTTGCTAAAATGAAAATGCCAGTAACAGTGAAACATCAAGCTTGTAGCTCCCTCAAGACCTTGTAGAGTGCTTTCACAGAGATCTCACATTTATATTTTTTGTATCAGCAAGATCACTCAAAGATCTAAAACTGCACCAAATTTTCACCCAATCCTTAATCCTTCAGAGAAGATCAGGCAACATCACTTAAATATCAATTTAAAAATTTGAAAGCTTTTTCCAATAAAATGACCAGCTTTTAAAAAGAATATCTTTCTACTTCTGAATTGCTCACCAAAAGGTTATGGATGTACAGAAGATTATCTCAGTGCACATATATACGTACATGTGAATATATGGGGATAAACTTCTAATTAATTCTCAAAGGCATAATTACCCTCAGAAAACAAAATGGTAAGTAGCTACCAAGATAGCTACATGTCCTAAAATGCTGTTGTCATTTTAGAAGTTTTAATTTTATCCAAATAACCATAAGATTCTCTTCAACAAGTAAGAGTTATAAAATAATTATTAGATATTAGTGAGAAGATCATAGAATGGTAGGGGTTGGAAGAGACCTCTGAAGATCCTCTAGTCCAATCAGGATGATGTCAATGACAAAGCTACCACTGTCTTCCATGGAGTCAAGGCTTCACATAGGATTTGATAACTTGCTTGTTCTAATTATTCATGATTTTTTTTTCAAGTTGAAAGAAAAAAGGAGATAACTGCACAGCCTTTGGGTCTTTCTCTCCTGGTGTTAATTCCCAATGTTAAAACAATTATATTATATAAAAGGATGTGGTTTCTGCTGATTAATTCCTGTGGTTAAAATGGAGCTGCAATTCTTAACAGAGTTGCAAGCAGCATCAGTTGGGCCTCCTTTACACCAAACTACATATGTAGAACAATTTAGCACAGCATCAACTAGAACTATGCAACCAGGTCAGCTTCCCTCAACCCCTACGGGATGAACCCGCCTTCACCAGCTGCCAGAGAGGTTTCATAGTTTCATAGTTTCATAGTTTCATTCAGGGTTGGAAGGGACCACAAGGATCATCTAGTTCCAACCCCCCTGCCATTGGCAGGGACACCCCACACTAGATCAGGCTGGACAGAGCCTCATCCAGCCTGCTCTTAAACACCCCCAGGGACGGGGCCTCGACCACCCCCCTGGACAACCCATTCCAGGGTTTCACCACTCTCATGGTGAAGAACCTCCTCCTCACATCTAGCCTGAATCTCCCCACCTCCAGCTTCATTCCATTCCCCCTAGTCCTATCACTACCTGAGATCCTGAGAAGTCCTTCCCCAGCCTTCCTGTAGGCCCCCTTCAGATACTGGAAGGCGACAATTGCTCAAGTGTTTGTGTTTCTGCCAGCTCCTCTGCCTGGTGGATACTTCATCCAAGCATTGCCTCTGAAAGAAATTTGCCCAAGACAATGGCATTTTTTCAGTACAACACCATGGGAGTTTGTGACTAACTCTCTCAGAGATAAGCTGGAAGACTATTTCTGATGGCATTACTGTGTGGCATTACTCTACTCTGCCACACATAGCTGTGGATTTATTGTACAACTTGCACTTAATATGCAGTCACACTTACCTGCACAGGATAGATGTAAAGTGTTACCACCCAGATAAGGCTGGAGAAGTCTGAGGATCAGAGACAAAAACCTGTTGTTGCAACTTATAATCAGAGTGATAACAGTTTCATTGTCCAGCAGACCACACATACACATATGTATTTAAAATCAAATCTTATTCCAATATCTTGATGACAAAAAGTTATCAAAATGTACTGCTGATACAAATGTAGAAGTGTCTTCCGTTCTTCTTGGGTTTTTGGTGGGGTTTTGTTTGATTTTTTTTTTCCTTTTGGTAAGGCAAGGAAGGCTACTTTTCACTGTCTCTATGAATTGCTTCTCTCCACCACTCGGTAAGCCCCAAAGAGATTGTCAGGCTCAGCAATTTTACTGCCAGTTCTCTTCTGCAGCTTCAAGTGAAGCCTCTGGTAATGTTAACAGTTTCAATCTCAGGATTAGCAATGTAGGAATTATACATGTTCCTGCCTGTAAGTCACATGAGCTTTGCAGCAGTCCCTGGCAAGATCAGTGATATTACCACCACAGGGAAAGCTGCAAAAACTAGCATTTGAAACAGAATTCACCTTCTTCACTTCCTAAAATAAGTTTGCAGTGAGCCTTCTGCCTTAGTAAACTGTCCCAGTTTCTATCTGATTATTTAAAAACTGGCAAGCTTAGGTTATGCATTCACATACACACTCACATATGTCCTCACACAGAGAAGATTTCTATGAAAAACATTGCTTTTCATTTCAGTCTGATATTTTTTCACTAGGCCAATTCAGCCATCAGACCCCTCTGATTATGTGTCATCTCAGGAACAGAAATTAAATGTTAGCAGAGATGAGCCAGTATCCAGAATAGGATACATGGAATCAAAACAATATTAATTCAGTCTTCACCAAGATCAGGGATGTTCTCTCACACAGATATAATGTCATTGTGTTGGTTAAGAGTTAGTCAAGAGCCAGACGGGAAAGAGAAGAAAATACCACATGTAAGGTTTTCTTCTGCCAAACCACTTCCATTCCCATTAGCAGTTTCTAAACTGACTCAGCACAAACAGGTATTACAGGGGTACCACATGTCTTCTGATATTTAGGAGTCGTCTTGTATTCTAGCTCTTGGAGAAATGAGATTACCCAAGAATCTCATTTTACGTTATAGTAAGAATGAAAGAAAAAGCAGAAACAGTCAGAAAAGACCATTTTAGCCTGGTAAAGCCACTAAACTCACTCACTTCCAGAGATCACAGCCTGATTTTAGCTGCAATAAATCTGGATCAGCAACACTTTTTGGCAACTGTCTTTAGCAAGATATTGCCACAAGGTTGGCAGTACTAGGAGAACCATACCAGACTTTGCCATACTGACATGGGATAAAGATGTGCAGATACAGAAAACAATTACTCTGTTTCCAATGGGAAAACTTTATAATCTTCCCTGTTTTTTTTTCAGATGTCTGATGTACAAAACAGGTATAGTGGGGAAGGAGGCAGGCAAGGCAAGGCAAGGCAAGGGCAAGGCAAGGCAAGGCAAGGCAAGGCAAGGCAAGGCAAGGCAAGGAAAGGAAAGGCAAGGAAAGGCAAGGAAAGGCAAGGAAAGGAAAGGAAAGGCAAGGAAAGGCAAGGAAAGGCAAGGAAAGGCAAGGAAAGGCAAGGAAAGGCAAGGAAAGGCAAGGAAAGGAAAGGAAAGGAAAGGAAAGGAAAGGAAAGGAAAGGAAAGGAAAGGAAAGGAAAGGAAAGGAAAGGAAAGGAAAGGAAAGGAAAGGAAAGGAAAGGAAAGGAAAGGAAAGGAAAGGAAAGGAAAGGAAAGGACCTTATGCACAATATTTATCCATGGTGAACAGCAAAACTGTTATTTTTTCTTTTGTATGTCAATGAGATTATGATCACTCACAAGTATTTAAAATTAATATCTTATTTTAAAACTTATGGTAGTAGCAAACTAATTCTTACAGACCTATCTTTGCTTTTCTGTTTTAAAAATACAATATTGGCATTTTCTGCTTCAACAGCACAATCTTTTTCTTATTTTACACACACATCAACAAGCAGAATCTGTAATTAAATATTTTAGCATTCAGCACGACGCCATAAGTAGTGCTAGATACTGTTGTCACTGCTCCAAAAACCACATGTGTATAGGGAGTGCATAAATATATGTGGCAATACTTTCCATGTGCTACCTAAATGATGCACAGAATCACAGAATTGGTTCAACTGAAGAGACCTGCTCTGGTTGAGAAGTCCACCTGTTTACCAAGCACTGCCAGTTCACCACTACACCATACCCCTAAGCACCACCACATCTACATGTCTTATAAAATCTTCCAGGGATGGTGACTCCACCACCTCCTTGGGCAGCTTTTTGCAATAACACTGAGTTTACTTTAAAAAAAAAAATAAAAACAGCACATATTTCATCTTGAAGTAAATTTCAAAGTTGGTTACTGTCCTTTGTCTTTGTGTTCTGTTCCTTCCTCCATCATTTTAAAAACAAACCAAAAAAAAAAAAAACCCACACCACAAACTCACACTTTTAAGTTCTACATTTTTACCATGGAGACAAAGTCCAAATGAGAGCCGAAGCAGAAGTGAGTAGCTTTGCAGGAGAAAGAGAAAAAATAACAGTAGGACATAACCTTCAAATGAAAAATTAAGAACTGCAAGTTTTTATGCAATGCCTGTTTCCCTTCACAGGATCTGCTGAGGTCTGTTTTCCATAGTAAATCCCAGGGACTGCCTAGATACCATGTTGATAGACATTTTCTTGAGAACCACAGCTCCATAATACAGATATGCCTTGCCATCCACTATATTAGCTTCTTGGCCCTGCTGAAAGTTGTGCATGTAACTAATTGTAGAACAGATATGAGTCCACTCTATGTTTTACAGTAAAAATGTTCTACAGTGCTTTGTCAGCATAAAATACTCATGAAATGGATATCATTTCCTCTCATTTGATGATCACTTTACTCTGCAAGTGAGTGCAGATGCCATGAGTGAAAGTGCCACTATTAAAGAAGGAAAGGATATGGATCTGTCCCTACAAGAAAGCAATTCTGCCACAAGCCAGGGGAGAAACTAACCTCCGGAACAATCCTCACTACCAGTACAGATTAGGGAATGAGGTGATAGAAAGCAGCCCTGTGGAAAAGGACTTGGGAGTGCTGATGGATGAGAAGGTGGACATAAGCAGGCCGTGTGTGCTTGCAGCCCAGAAGGCACATCACATCCTGGGCTGTTGCCAGCAGGTCCAGAGAGGTGATTCTACCACTTTGCTCTGGTGAGACCTCAGTTGGAGTACTGCATCCAGGTCTGCAGCCCTCAGAACAGGAAGGACATGGACCTGGTGGAGCGGGTACAGAGGAGGGCCACGAAAATGATCAGGTAGTTGGAGTACCTCCGCTATGAAGCTGGGGTTGTTGAGTCTGGAGGAGAGAAGGTTCTGGGGAGACCTAATAGCAGCCTTCCAGTACCTGAAGGGGGCCTACAAGAAGGATGGGAAGAGTCTGTTTATAAAGGCCTGCAGTGATAGGATGAGGGGCAATGGCTTCAAACTGGAGAAGAGCATATTTAGATTGGATGTTAGGAACAGGTTCTTTACTATGAGAGTGGAGGAACACTGGAACAAGTTGCCCAGGCAGGTGGTTGGGGCCATCCCTGGAAATATTCAGTGAGGCTTGACAGGGCTCTGGGCAGCCTGATCTAGTTGAGGATGCTCCTGCTTACTGCAGAAGGAGTTGGACTTGATGGCTTTCGGAGATCACTTCCAACCCAGACCATTCTATGATTTTATGGCTCTATAACTTTGTCAAATGACATTTCAGTGATGGTTCCTGGGCAGAAAGCAGCCTTCTGCCTGAACAACAATTACAAGGCTGTACTGGAGATGGTGTTGGAGATGAGTCATTAAGAAAAAAAAAATCTTTTCAAAGTGGAAAAAAATACAGAAATGAGCTGTAGGTAGAATGGGTAATAAGAGCAAAATGAACTTTCACAAAATCACCTAAACCCCTTAATGCCATCATTGGAATACTGGGATAAGCATGCATAGGGTAGGTTGTTACTGAAGTTGTAACTAGTTTGCTTCCCAAGTTCTGCTGCTCATGGCTCAAGAAGTGATTCCCAAGAGGACAAGAACCATTCAAAAGGTGAGAAACACATGTTAAGAGTGAGAATTTCCATCCAACAGGGCTCTTAATGTTCCTTCCTGAACAAGGTACAACACCTGTTGACTCCAAAAGCAGTAGTGACCAAGTTGCAGGCACAGGTGTGTTGAGGATCAAAGGAGAAAAAAATTTGTCTGGCAAACTGTTCTTCAGCATGTAGGGGAAAAAAATGCAAAACTGATGAATAGCAACAAAGGTTAGTGAGAGATAAAAGTAAAACACATTTGTTCTTATCTTCACTGTAGCTAATTTTAGTTAATAGCACAATTGGAGGACTCCTATGCTAGATGCTGCTCTGTCCCCAGAGCCAGGCTGTGGAATCTGTGTGGCCAGGACACATACCTGTGCATGCGGAGAGTGAGCTTTCTAGCTGTGAAGAAGGCTGCTGGAGAGATGGCAGCGGGAGGGGGTGGCATATTAGAGTGCTCACTTTAGTCTGTTGGCTGGTTGCCAGCAGTACAGAAGTTGAGAAATCATTTGTCACAAGGATAAAAGCCAAATACATTGCTCTAGGTGAGATGTAACCTGACAAACAGTCTCCTGTGACTGACACATTTGAACTACTAATACACTCTACATAAATGCCTTTTTTTTCCTGACAGCTAGCAGTCTTTTTTTTTTTTCTTTTTTTTTTCTTTTTTTTCCCCTTAGTTTCTCTGCTTGTTCTCACTGAGCTTTTGGAGTTCCTAGATATCAGCTTGTTTGGTGAGGAGTGCTATGCAGGAGGACTCTGTCCTGCTAGTTCCACACCATGAGTTCAGGAGGATACAAGCGACAAAAATAATTAGAAGACAATTTTTTAAAATAACAGTTCCCTAGTATCTCAGGGCTTGGTGGGTTTTTATCCTTACTTAATTTTTTTCCCCTTCAAAATGTCATACAGTCAGCTGGCCAGCAGGAACTTCATTTATAACTGTCAATTTAACAGTTCATTTATTTCATTGAAGCAGTGAGACACAACAGGGGTGTGGTAACCATGAGATAATCACACCCCTGGGGTCTTACCAGGCAAGGAGAAACAGCCAATTCTCTCTAATCCCACAGTGGTGGGATTAGTGCTCCTGATAGCTACAGCCAAGAAGGTTATGAGATAAATTATGCATTTCATACTCTAGAAAAAAGAATTAAAGTTAAATATTTAACCATCCTTATTTGAATTCTGTAATTCATCTTGATTGGTGGATGTGGGGAGGCCTGTGGATGTAGTCTACCTGGACTTCAGCAAGGCCTTTGACACTGCCCCCATAGCAAACTCCTGGCCAAGCTGTCAGCCCATGGCTTGGACGGGAGCACACTGCGATGGGTTAGGAATTGGCTGGAGGGCCGAGCCCAGAGAGTGGTGGTGAATGGTGCCACATCCAGCTGGCGGCCAGTCAGTAGTGGTGTGCCCCAAGGATCAGTGCTGGGCCCCGTGCTCTTTAACATCTTTATTGATGATCTGGATGAGGGCATTGAGTTGATCATCAGTAAATTTGCAGACAACACCCAGCTGGGGGCAGGAGTTGATCTGCTAGAGGGTAGAGAGGCTCTGCAGAGAGACCTCGACAGGCTGGACAGATGGGCAGAGTCCAACAGCATGAAATTTAACACATCCAAGTGCTGGGTTCTGCACATTGGCCACAACAACCCCATGCAGTGCTACAGGCTGGGGTCAGAGTGGCTGGAGAGCGGCCAGGCAGAGTGGGACCTGGGGGTGCTGATCGATGGTAGGCTGAACATGAGCCTGCAGTGTGCTGATCAATGGTAGGCTGAACATGAGCCTGCAGTGTGCCCAGGTGGCCAGAAGGGCCAATGGCATCCTGGCCTGCATCAAGAACAGTGTGGCCAGCAGGAGCAGGGAGGTCATTCTGCCCCTGTACACTGCACTGGTTAGGCCACACCTCGAGTACTGTGTCCAGTTCTGGGCCCTTCAGTTTAGGAAGGATGTTGACTTGCTGGAGCATGTCCAGAGAAGGGCAACAAAGGTGTTAAGGGGCTTGGAACACAAGCCCTATGAGGAGAGGCTGAAGGAGCTGGGGCTGCTTAGCCTGGAGAAGAGGAGACTCAGGGGTGACCTTATTGCTCTCTACAACTACCTGAAGGGTGGTTGTAGACAGGCAGAGGTTGGTCTCTTCTCCCAGGCAGCCAGCACCAGAACAAGAGGACACAGTCTCAGGCTGTGCCAGGGGAAGTTCAGGCTGGAGGTCAGGAGGAAGTTTTACACAGAGAGAGTGATTGCCCATTGGAATGGGCTGCCCGGGGAGGTGGTGGAGTCACCATCGCTGGAGGTGTTCAGGAGGAGACTTGACAGGGTGCTTGGTTGCATGGGTTAGTTGATTAGGTGGTGTTGGATGATAGGTTGGACGTGATGATCTTGAAGGTCTCTTCCAACATGGTCTGGTCTATTCTATTCTATTCTATTCTAGATATGTATAATAATGAACACTGACCTATATACATTGTTGACTTTTAAATGTTTGACCAACATTAGGAGTAGTCATTTGGATGCAGAATTATACTACACATAGCTGATACAGCATATAGCTGCCTGTCTGTCTACAAGCCTTAGAAGCAGGGAATCCATCAGCACCATGCTATCCAAGAGGTCCTCTGGGCATGCAATCCTTACATGCACATCTATAAAAGTTGTCTGTGACGGTTGCATGTGTGAAATGACCCACTGCACTCTTCTGTGCCAAACCAAGTTTACACTGCTGTATGTTGTTCAGCTGGCTCATGCTGTACCTAACAGTCAGGTAGTTCAAAGTGTCTCCCTGGGCAGTTGGGATGTGGAGGCATGCAGCTCTATTGGAGTGCATGTTCTGCAAAACTTTGAGCAGTCTCTTTGAGGTTTGCTATCTCTGTGTAACGATGCATGTGCCCCAGGCTGCAGTGCTGCAAGCATTCTCAGGGTAGGGGAATAGATACGTATTTGGTTTGCATGGCAAGGTTTTGGTAGCAGGAGGGCTATGGGGCTGGCTTCTGTGAGAAGCTGTTAGAAGCTTCCCCTATGTCTCATGGAGCCAATGCCAGCCATCTGCAAGATGGACCCAACCAGCCAAGGTTGAGCCCATCAGCAACAGTGGTAGTGCCTCTGTGACAACATATTTAACAAGAAAAAGGTGCTGTGTAAGAGCAATTGCAGACAAAGAGTGAGAATACGTGAGAGCAACAGCTCTGCAGAGGCAAAGGTTGATGAAGAGGGAAAGTAAGGCTGGGCATCTCCCAGTTAACTCTAAATGCAAAAGATCTGATATCTCTGCTGGTAATAGGAATATAATCCTTGCAATCTCAAAAAAAAACCCAAACCAACAAACAACAAAACTCAAACAAAACCCAAATCTACAACCAAAGAATCTATTTGATTTTTCATAATTTATTTTAATGTAATTTTTCATCAAAATAGGAAGTTATTTATTGTTAAGATTATCCAAAATTATGGCTGTTAGTTGCAGTGACTGCTAAAATGTCCTAGGTCTCGTGGCTGCTTTCAGTGGTTCCAGAGCTGTGAACAAATGGGATGCAGGTATATTATTTTAACCATCTCACTACAACTGTGATCCACCCTTAGCCTTCTTCTAAAGGGGATGGTCAGTTTATGGGATGGATTTTTTTTAACCCCATGGAGGGATCTCAAGCACACCATCTTCTGTTGCTCTTCAGTATACAACTATGGAGCAGTACTGCTGCCTTACATTTGGGCAGCACCTCAAGGGTGGTGCTGTCTCTTTGGGGAGCAGAACTGCCACTGAAATGAGAAACAAACATAAGCTTTTATAAGTTATCTGAAAAGTTATAATGCAAAGGTATGTAGATTCGCCTTGAAAGAATGCCTTGGTGATTATTTCAGTCTCCCTGGGCTACTCTAAGTAGCCTAGATCAGGCTGAGATGGACATTCGCCTACTCTGTAACAATGACGCAAATCCCAGCAGCAGTATTTCTGCAAGAGGGAATGGTTTGGAGCGATACTGGCCTATTTCTATTACGAAGGCAGGTTTGGGAGAATAAGCACTTTGATACCTGGGGCACTCTGTAAAAATTAAAAGACTTCTTAAAAAAAATATTCTTTCAAAATGAAAGAGAATTATAACCCTTTTGTCCTAATGATAGGGAAAGGGGTTTTAATTCCTGAGAGTTCCCTCCCTCTAGCCCCAAAATTTTTGTAGCTGCAGCACTAAATGCAGTCCCATTATTTTTAATGATATATCAGGACTGAGTAGAAGAATAGAGTACCATATATCAAAAGCTACGCCCTTGGAAACCACAGAGCTCTTCAAGAAGCCACCAACGGGTTAAACGGTGACCCAACCAATTTGCTATGGTTCATTTGGTCTATGCTAATTGTTTTAAATGCTCACTTTGTGGCCTATTCTTTGCTGTGCTGATGAGAAGTGAGGCATATTTCTTTAGAGCAGAGATTCAAGGATACATTTATATTGGAAAGACTTTCTCAGGAAAGTACAGGCACACCTCAACCCTTCTGTGTAAATAGTAATTAAGCTTCATCATTATCCAGTTAAAGGAAATACAGTAAAAAAAAATACTTTTCAAATCCTTTTGGTTTACTGGATTTTTCAAAGTCACACATTTTTCTTTATTCTTCTGAAATGCTTAAAGTCAGACCATTTCTTTCCCATTACCAGGCTTTTGTGTTTGCCTGTCTGGTGGGTGGCTTTTCTTTTTTGTTTTTTTTTTTAATACCTTTGGACCTTGACCTGTTAGTCATTATTTTGTCTTTTATCTTCATTTTCTCTCCTCTTTATTTTCCTTTTTTTTTTTTCTTTTTTCTCTTTTTTTCTTATTAGACTAGTCAGCCTGGATATTAGTCTTCCCAAAGCTACTATCCATTACACTGTCAGCAAAGCAAGCTGCCTTACTCTAGGCCAAGTGTCAACAGAAGGTGAAGCAGAAAATCAGCCACAATCTAAAGCTAATTACCCTGCCTAGAAGTTAATTAAATACTTGTTAGGAGCAGCAGGGTAGATCCTAATTAAACTTGTCTAATAACAGTATGCTGGCATACTCTGACACTGGGAATTCCTACAGGGTTTAAATAATTGTACAAAGGGCAATAATACCTGTCACATCATGGTGTGCAGGCAAACCCTGAAGATGCACATTTCTCAGTATTTTCTGTACTAATTTGCCACATATTGTGCACTTCACATGTGTTTAATTTACACATGTTTTAATTTTGGTGTTTTAATTTTGGTGCCCTGGATCTCTCTAAATGACTTTGCTGTTGCTGATCTAAGTGCAAACTGCCACAAAGGGAGATGGTCAGCAGTATTTCATTGTATCTTGTAATACACTAAACATGATAAAATCCTGCTAGTAGTGGTATTTCCACAGTGTCTCAAGTAAAGCGGTGGCCTTTTCTTTCACATTTCAAGACAGTAGCAATTTTACCCAGAAAAGAAGAGGAAAGCTTGTCAAACCTTTTTCACATGCCCAAAGGGAAAAATTCTGCATCCACCTGCAGGCTGCAGATTTTACCCACTGCATTTTAAATTCACAGAACACTGCTGACAAATACTTTTACCCCCACTGCAAAGCTCATTTTCAACAAACTCCTCCTGAAACTAGTCAGATCTTGAGTTTCATTCAAAACAAAAGGAAAAGGAAACTACTACTAGGTGTAATTGCCAGCTGAAGTGGAGAGAAGAAATGCAGTAAAAGGGCTGACAATAGAAAAGAACCTCTCTCTTCTGCCTATTTTCAGATATTTGATGGGCTGGAAATATTTTTGTTACCAGACAGGAAAACACAATTTGCCATAATTTCAAATAAATTAAGGTTCCCCATGAACCACAGCGGGGGGTTTTGTCTAGTTGTTTTTAAGGGGTCTTCTACGCCAGCAGTTTTAACACTGGTGAAAAACCTGCCGTTTGACCAGGTTCTGTTTTTCAACTGATGAGCTGTCACACTGCCTTGTGCCAGGGTTAATCCCCCATTGTGTCGCCTATGCCACCGCAAAGAAGGATGGCAATGACAAATATGCAACTGCTGATAAAGCTTGTTTCTTCTCGAAAAGCCCCGAGGGGCTGTGCCGCATGCTGATGGCTGTTTACTGCAGCAAAATGCTGAATGTCAGTTTTGGGAAAGCGATGTTTTGAAACTTTTTGCCTTTTCTCCCAGTAAATCAGTGTGATTTCTCACCATTCCTTTGCCACCCTAGATTCAATTATCCTTTTTAACAAGGGGGTTAGGGCACTTGGGTGGCAACCAGCGAGGGAGGCTCATAAGTAGATTTGAAGTTCTCATCATTAGACCATACTTGAAATGCCATGTCAGTGAAACTAATGAAATGGAGTGCCATGACGTGAAACTAATCAGACATGAGACAACTTTAGAGGACACGAGGGGGGGAGAAATAAGAGACCTGTGAAGATTTAGGCCAATCGTATTACTCATTTTGCACCCTCTCCCCGAACAGCAAGGATTAATGGAAAGATGTAAGCACTCTGATCTTTTCTGGCAAGACTGTTGTAGAAATAATCAATTAACCTTGGGAGCTTCCCAGAGCTTAAGCGCAAAATTACTTAAAATGCCAGATTATCTAGGCAGATGAATACATTTGTTGCAATAGTACAAGGAAAATGAAAGTATTTTTCCAAATTTCATTTTTATGAACTGATTTAACATTATTTCCCGAGCGAACTCTGCCTTCTGCAATGTGCACTTTAACACATTAGAAAGAAATGAGATTTGATGTACTCAATAGACTAGAGATGTTTCTCTCTACCTTTATGGAGTGGGAGAGTTATTATAGAAATTGGCTTATAGTAGCCTCATGGTTTTAGCTCTTTACTTTTGTTTAGTTGACAATTTGATAATTTGGGTTCCTGCCTTCTGTGGTGATTTTGGGTTTTTTTGCATTCTGGCTAAATCATCTGCTGCTTCATCCATGGGGTAAAAATTACTTTTGTCCTTAGAAATACAAAGAATATTAAATACTTTATAATATTGGTTATTTTTATAAAATACCAGAATCCAGTTAGATGTTCTTTAAACAACCAATTTAACTTCATTTGGAGAGATAGCAATTTTATTAAAATACTTTATGCTGTGTTATTCAGACTAATAACCTCTCTACTATTCTACCACATTGTAAGACAAGAACAACATAAAGTTCTAGCGGCTTCAGGCTGTAACTCTAGGCCCATTGCTGAAAGTTTCAGCTGTGATCCAGCACGTAAGAACATGTTTAATGTGGGCACACAAGCAGTGACAGCACTTGCATGCTTGAAAGTAGGTGTGAATTCACACAGAGGCTTAAACCCTTCCTTTAAAGAGAAATTGTGTACCATTGGTTAAATTAGTAGGCATCTAAAATTATGAGTGGCACAGATTTCACCAGGTTAATTTAAAAATAATTGTTTTGTTAGCATGGAAAATCTACTGTATTTCATTCCCTTACCCATTCATACTTTCATTCATTTAATCTTCTTGTCACTTCTTCTTTCTTCACTTGTTTACAGTGTTGTAGGAGTTTATATCAAATGCAGCAACTTAATTTGAGAACACACCAAAGCTTAACTTGCCTTTTATTAGATGAATTAATAATTGTAATCCCAACCTAAACTGAAAATACAAATGCATTTAGGCCAGTAAGGAAACACTTGCACACAAAGACGTACAGGCTGAACTGTGTAGGTGCTGTGTGTAAATCAGTTTGGATTGACCAAATGAATCCAGCTGTACTTTGCTAGCAGCCATCCTTTGGGTTTATATTTAACAATTGCAGAGCAGAGTGGCAGAACCAGCTCTCGATCTGCTGGCCACACTTCTTTTGATGCAGCCCAGGATGTAATTTGCCTTCTGGGCTATAAATACTCGTTGTTGGTTCATGTCCGGCTTTTTGCACACCAGTACCCCCAAGTCATTTTCCACAGGGCTGCTCTCTATCCTGTCATCCTGCAGCCTGTATTGACAATGAGGATTGTCTCAACCCAGGAGCAGGACCTTGCACTTGCTCTTGTTGAACCTCACAAGGTTCACCTGGGCCCACTTTCTCTGCTTGTCCAAGTCCCTCTGGATGGCATTCTGTCCCTCTAGCATTTAGGATGTACCATTTAGTTTAGTGTTATCTCAAAACTCGCTGAGTGTGACTTAATCTCACTGTCTGTATCGTTGATGGAGATATTAAACAGCACTGATCCCAGAACAGACACCCAATGGACACCACTTGTCTCTCTTGAAGGGCTATGCTAACTATAATAAAAAAAAAAAAAAAAAGAAAAAAAAAAAGGTGACAGAACCAGGGTACAAATTTAAAAGGTGACAACAGAATTTAGGAATAATATGTATGTCCTTAACAATAAACATAATTAGACCCTCAAAAAATCTGTAGCTATGGTTGATGCTCCATCACTGGATATTTTTACTTGAGACTCAAAGTTTTATGACATACTATGCCTAACACCAAATAACATTTATGCCACAAAGCATACAACCTGTGTTGCACAGTTGACTGAAATTACTTTTTCTGACTTTACAACACATGAAGCTTCTAACCAGTGATAAATGAATTGAAGCAAAGGAAAACTTTGCAAAACCTATTCTAAAAACAAAAAGCAACTGCATAACTTCTTTGTTTAGAAGTCTTTTATTGCCATGACTTGCCCTTTGTTTTTAAAGTTCACTTCTCCACCAACCATAGTCACTCGTATACTGAAGCACTGTTGCATAGCAAATGGTGATAATGCAGGTTTTTCTTTTCAAAGTCCAGCTTTAAGATAATACAATGGAAATGATGGTTCTTGTGTCTGGATAATCTGCATTAAACAATCTCCAGCCACTGCCAACATGGCAGCACAAAGGGAGAGAAGTGCAGCAAGCCCACATTGCATCAATGGTACAAAGTCCCTGTGAATGTTCTGGGTGATTTTTCCACTGGTTCTAAGCAAGGAAAAGAAGTATTCTGCAGTCCACCTTTACAGGAACCCTTGGCCTTCACTGTTCTTGTCAAGTAACGAGTAAAGGCAGCTGCCAAGGAGTATGCCAGAAAGAGGAGAAATAACTCAGGAAATTCTGAAAATTTTAAAAGCAAGAATGTACACCTCTAGCACATCCTGCAGTCTTAGAAAGGAAATTCCAAGTAACATACATTGCAGAGGTTGAAGACCCATACCTTGAAGGGAAGAACTTTTCCATGCATATAAGGGGGAAAACAATGTATGTCCTGAAAACATACCCTTGCTTTGAAAGGGATGCTTGTTGCTCCCTTTCTTTTCTGTGTAAAAATAAGATGAGGTAAAGACAAGTCAGACCCTGGTCAGAGAGCAAACTCTGTTTTCTCTGCAAGACTACACTTCAAATGCACCACAGCAGACCTTAAATTGTACATAGTCTCAGCATAAGAGGTGATGGCCTTGCTAAAACTATTGCTGCTTCACTGCGTACACAGATTAATTGCAGTCAAATACTTAGATGCATTAGGATCACACTCACTTCTGTACTAAGGAAGAACAAGTCTGCTGCCTTTCCTTCTTTGGCTATTGTCACATCTTCAGGGAAGTGCAACCTGCCATCATATTTGTCCAGTACAAGACTGATGGGCTTTGCCCCAGCAAATTCCTTTGGGTTTATATTTAACAATTTAATACTTCTAATGCATCTAAGTGATTGTTTTCCCACAATAAATATAGTTTAAGGAGATGGAGGATTATATGATTGGTCAACTTTCCCAAGAAAGCACCCGTTAATATTTTTATCTTGGATTTTCTGTTACTGTAGCACTAGAGTAGATGGTCTCTAAGAAAGAAAGTCCTTATTCTACAAATGATAGCTAACATCAAAAGTAAAGGAAATTTGGGGGTGGTGGGAAGGCAACAAGCTCTTACCTGTGGCAAACATGGATTTTTTTAAAGGTCTTCATGGGGTCAAACACAGTCAGAACAAGAATTTAGATAAGAAAACTTCTTTCTGCTAGACTTTTAGACAACCTAAGTTTTCATATCAAGAAAGGTAAAGTTATTGCACTTACCCTTACCCATCTACATAATACACAGGTGGAAAGGATCCTGTTAGTGCAAAATGTTGGTATCCTCAGTTCAATTTACAGTTACTAATTTGCTTTACTTCTGGATTGATGGAAGTACACAATCAACCTTCTTCTAGAAGAGAGAACTCTGAAAATTTAGTGTTAATTCAGCAGCAGGTAACATTCAGACATTTTGGAAACAAACCTAATGCTCTTTCAAATAAGAATTTAGCAAATAGAGCACACAAGGTAGCAATAGTGTTTTACATGACAGACTTTTACTGCAAAAAATGAGACTTGGGTGATGAGGGGAGAATACAGAAAACTAAAGGATAAAGGAAAGGAATAACAAATGGAGAAAAACAGGAGTGGGGAAGAAAGGAGATGGTTAAAGGGAAAAAAAAAAAAACGCTTTGTGAGGGTACAAAATGAAAGTAAGGTAACAGCTAGTTAGTGAATAAAAGGGCAAGAATCCAAGTTCTACAATAAAGAAGTGATGAATTCCGACACAAAGAGAAAGCACTAGAACAGAGGAGCTTTAATATAATGTAGTTTGGAAAGAAGACTGTGAAAAACTGTAAAGTATAAAACAGTGTCAGACAAGGGAATTTGAGGAGAGAAAAAAGATGAAAAGTGAAAACAAATAAAAAATGGATGGCATATGTCCGTTTACTAAGCAGCCCACTGAAGGATGGAGGACTGAACATTAAATAAAATACAGTTTGTCTTTCTATTTTTCTGCTTTACTGAATGAAAAGAAACAGTGAAGACAGAGTTGAAATTAGGTAAGAAACAAACGGATATAAGTCAGTATGCTTGACAGCCTGAAAATTGCATCTATCCATTAAGCAAATTTTAGCCTGGATTTCTAAGAGTAGTCTTATGCATTTTTATTCTTCAGCTATCTAGCTCTTTCTCATCCTTACTACCTTTTGCCAAGTCCAGCCATGAGAGCCTAAGAGATATTAAATGTTTCTTTTTTCAAGGAAAACAGCTGCTATGAAGAGGCAAGAAATCCAAATCAATCCCTGCCCACCAATGACAGAAGACTGTAGTACATGCACAGATGTTCTCTCTTCTGCAACTAGTAAATAAACACTGCACAGTGAATAAGAACAGATGCAGCACAGAATTACCCACAAGACATGTTGCCTCTTGTTCAGCTGTTAGTTGGAGACAGAAGAGGGACTGAGGAAACTGGTGCTCTGTAAAAGTCCTCACTGGAAAGAGGTACTTTGCAAGAAATGCCGCAGAGAGGTCAAAATATAGTAAAAGTGGAGACGAACTGCAGCATGGGGACACAGGAAGGAGATCCTTTGATGACCTTGGGAGAGGCTAAGGCTATTGGGGAGACAAAGTCACAGGACAAAGGGAGGGGAAGCCAAGTACTTATGTCATGATGCCATGGGAATGTAGGTTGTGAATCTGTGGGAAACCAGGATTTCATCCATCCAGTTCTCCTGAAACTATTTGTTTCCTCCATACACTCAGCAACTTCACTAGTGTGCTGGTAAAGACAATACAGAATGAAATGCTGTTAGACTATTAAATAGTTACAGGCACTTAGAACAGTGTTTGAAGAAATTATACATAAAGTACAATTCTGTAAAGGAAAATAAGTAGAAGCTGCATCATCTTTGAAGTGAAAATATACTTTTCTAATCTTAATAATGGTGGTATAAATCTGAAGTGGCATCAGGCGGACCTGAGGTTTGTTTTGTCATAGAATCATAGACCATGCTTATGCCATGCAATGATGTCCACATTTTGTTACTTTATCTATGTCAGGAATTCTGGATATTCATTTGTAAAGAATAGCTTCCGCTAGCACTTAAAAAAAAAAAAAAAAAAGTAACTAGAAGGTCATCAACTAGAAGGGAGCTGAGAGAATAATACCTCATGAATAATGTATTAAATTATTTCAGTCTTTATCTATTAATGAATTATCTTCAATCATCTTATAATTTTCCTGAATGTATTTGTAATTCAAAAGTAGTCCCCATGCAATTTCTCCAAAAAATTATTTCTCTAAATTTTTCTTGGTCTTTTTGTGGATAGAAAGTAGCTGAAATTTGGATTCAATTAGTTTGGTTTCAAGAGAACATACAAAGTGGGAGTTTCTGTTTCTGTTCCCTCACAAACATATTTCTAGGAATCATGTTGTCTATACAGTATTAGACTTTGAACCATGAAATCTTTTCCTCTAATTTTTTTTTTTTTTAAATACTCCATTTCCACCAGTACCCTAACATGATGTAAAATGTGCTAGGGCAGTCACTGAAATTCAGCATCTAGGGAAGTTGGTGAGGGGCTTGGAGCACAAGCCCTATGAGGAGAGACTGAGGGAGCTGGGGCTGCTTGGCGTGGAGAAGATGAGACTCAGGGGTGACCTTATTGCTCTCTACAACTACCTTAGGGGAGGTTGTAGACAGGTGGGGGTTGGTCTCTTCTCCCAGGCAACCAGCACCAGAACAAGAGGACACAGTCTCAAGCTGCGCCAGGGGAGGTTTAGGCTGGAGGCCCAGGGAGGTGGTGGAGTCACCATCACTGGAGGTGTTCAGGAGGAGACTTGATAGGGTGCTTGGTTGCATGGTTTAGTTGCTTAGGAGGTGTTGGATGATAGGTTGGACTCAATGATCTTGAAGGTCTCTTCCGACCTGGTCTGGTCTATTCTATTCTATTCTATTCTATTCTATTCTATTCTACTCTACGCTACTCTACTCTACTCTACTCTACTCTATTCTATTCTATTCTATTCTATTCTATTCTATTCTATTCTATTCTATTCTATTCTACTGCTTGTTGTTGGTACAATTTTTAATTCCTTAAAAAAAAAATCTCCTGCTATAGGTGTTTGCTCACCTTTAGAAGAATCTCTTTGCTGCAAAATCAAGAAAAGAATCTTTTCTTTCAGCACACACTGAATAGTAGTGGTGTAGTAGCTGAGGAGGCGCTTTTTTCCCTGTATTGGGCTCCAATATGTTATCAAATACCTCACATTATGTTATCAGATAACTCCCAATAACCTTAATACGAATCTTTGATGCTCCCTACATGTAAAGAAAAAAAACCACAAATATTCATTCTTCTTTCCTGCATAACAAATATCTTGTACCCCACTGAGACTTTTTAGATATTGTGAGTCTATTTTACCTTTATTTCTAATACTTAAATTATAGTGGTGATAACCATAGTTGCATTGGAATCTCGTACTCATGAGTGACATGAAAAATGGATTACTTTTTTAATTTTGTGGTATAGCCACAGAACTAATCTATACTGATATGCCAACTAAAACCAACATATATTTTATACACACTGAGCTCACACAACTCCTTACAATGTACAGAGATGTGTGGAGGTGCCTTCCATGTGAAGATCCAGCAGCCTTTTCTGCAATACTTAAGGATGAAGGATTCTTACTGATTGGGAAAATACTGGCAAACGCGGTCTCATTTTGAAACTCAGTTTTTCACCACTGATTGTGATAAAGATCTGGCAAGTCTGTATTATGTGTCCAACTCTATGAATCTCTACAGACATGCCTATTCCTGTGCCTTCAGCAATAACTTTTTAGCATTTGGTTAGTGCTCTCCAACTGGCATCTGTACATCTTTAATCATGCCTCAAGAATTAAAATGTGTGTGCCTACCTGAGTCACAGAGCAAAGAACAATCAAAAAATTATGAATCTCCACATTCATGTCATGGCTATGTTTGGTTGACTACCATTTAAAATAGGTTTGTAATAGGCAAAATGTGTTGTCTTAGTTACTTGCTTGTTCATTTTGTCAGCACAGCCTTTGTGCTTTTCCTCGTTCTTTAGCCACATGTGATGACACTAGATACTCCAACTAGAGCTCTGCCCAGTGCCCAGTGGTGTCTGAGGCAGTTCATGATGTCCTTGATGGAATTTCTATCAAGCTCAGTCCATAATACTACTGCACCTGCATATCCTCTTCTGACTGCCCTCTCTGCAGACTTGATTCCTGTGGAGAAAAACCTAGTGGGAAGACACAAACATTAATCAATGCTGGCATCTAAGCACAGTAACTGAAATATTTTGGGTTTCTTGGCATCAGTTCTGGGAGGCAGCAGCTCATAGGGAACACAGGGTATTTTTTTTCCCCTGGAAACACCAAGCATACTTTAATCCAAGTACTATTTTCTTGTCAATGGAATCAAACAACTCAGGGACATAGTGTTTCCAGATTAAATTCTAATTAAGGGCTATAAATACTCATAAAAAGAAGCTGGCACTCAGCTTTAGGGATCAAGCTGAGTAATCCTCATCTGGAGCTTTCTTGTATTTATATTCATTTTAGATCTTGATAAAACGTGATATATCTAAGGCAGAAACTTGCAAAATCTCCATCACATCAGAACAAAGCACATTCTGCCAGGCTTTTTAGTACCAGAAGAGGTCAGGCAGGCTTATTTCTAGACAGCTTCAATACCAACTGGAACATCCCCTTTGGCTCCCAAAGGACAGCATTCTCCAGTGATTTCAAACAGGTGTGAAATCCTGCCTGGCTCTGGCTGTAGTGAGCACAAAAGAGCCATCAGACAAATCTGAGCACACAAATCCAAATCTGGTTGCTGGAATTCAGTCAATGATCATCCATGGTAAGCAAGGAGTAAACACAACAGGACCAAAAGGGAAAAAAAGAGAAAGAAATAAAAAACGGGGAAAAAAAAGGGGACAGCGGGGGGGGGGAAGGCAAACTGGTCCACACAAATCCCTCCAAATGAGACCAAGGAGTGTGATGTGCAGCAGAAATGCTGTATCACACAGACACAGGCATGCCCACATGAATCAGAAAGTCTGATTCCAGAGTTTCAGCACATGAGCCTTTTTGTGAGAAGAGAAAATATAGAAGGAGGGAGAGGAGCTAGTGATCATAAAACTTCCTGGCATCAGCTAACACACCACGGGCAGAAAGGACACATCTAGCTTTAATCTTTGCTCCACATGAGTGGCTTTCCCTCCCCCTCAAACATGGTGAAGATGCTTTCTCTGACCATAAACTGTTCAGCAGGGACATCACCTGACTTAGTTAAGGATATCTCTGATCATTTGGCAAAGTTGTCATCTCTATTTTCAGGTTCAGATAGTCTATACAAGATAGCAAATGGGGAGCAATGGTAGGAAAAGAGGGGGAGACACAATCCATGCAAAGATTGCCCCATCCAATAGCATATCTTTGTTCAAGTAGGTCAGGAGACCACTTCAACCTGCCTTCCCAGCTTTTGCAGCTACTCTTTTAGACCATTTATGCATCAAGCACCAGACTGCATGGCCACCACACAGACCCTCTTTCAGACAGTCTTCTCCAGAGGCTCCTTAGTCCCATTGGGAATGACCTCCAAAACTATACAGCCTTCCCCTGTTGTGGATTGCTTCAAAGATCACTATTCTATAAAAGTATACAAAGTTACCCCCAGATCTGTGTGTTGTCAGGGCTTTTTAAATTATTTATATATGTGGGGTTTTGTTTTTGGTTTTGTAATTGTTAGCCTAACCCAAAATTCATTCACTGAAGTTAGAGAGGGAGAGAAGTCCCACTGCATTTTACCTTCACAATGGTGCTGGAATGGTTGAATAAAGTGTGGCCCCGCTGCCCATATGCCATTCAGCTTCTGTCTGTCTTTTTGTTTACACTGGGAATACAATAGGAACTATAGTCCTTCCAATGCATCATTTATAAGTGTATTCTACCTCTGAATGTACAGACAGAACTGGCTCTGTGAATGAGCTCTGTGAATATTGCCAAGACACTGTGCTTTGTTCAGCATTATTCTTCACAATAGATACCACACTTTGGAAGTAATTTTAAAAAGGGAATCAAAATAGTGGTACTTTTAGCCTTTGTTTCTTTTATACCACACTGCATTCTCTGTCTCTCACTCAGCTGCTTCTATTATACTGACAAATTAAATAAACCACTCCATTGCTAAAGAGGCTTGGGCGGGCTGGGCTTCGGTACACTGCAGCACTAGGAAGTTGAAATAAACATTTATGCTGGTTTTATTCTTAACAAATTGAAGCTAACTTTGGTCAAATATCTTTTTTTTTTTTCTTCTTCTTTTTTTCTTTTTTTTTTTTTTTTTAAGAATACATGAAAGAAAGAAAGAGGGAAAGGGGGAAAAAAGAAAGGAGTACTTCCAAATTTTTGAGCCGATCTGCAGCACCAAGGGATCTGGCATCTGAAGCAATGGAGTAATGAGAAGCCATGTGTCCAGGTAATGAGCCTGCTCTTTTAGTGCTCCACTATTTTAAAACGCCGCAAGTTCATTCCTGCTGTGGGGCCTCTTGGAGAGTGACTTGGTGAGTTACGGGCAGAGTGGTACGGTGCAGACAGGGTCTGTGGCTCACTGCAAGAAGCTTGCAAACTTCTGCAGCAAACTTTCAACTCGATGCAGGAGTTTGCCTCTCCTGTTCAGGCAGAGCTTTGTTTTGTAAGGTGTCTTATTCGCATGCTGTTCAGCGTAAAGAAGTAAGGGTGCATGGAGGCGAGTTGAGAAAATTGTGTTGGATGGCAAGGGCAGGTCTGGCTGCTTACAGGTGTATATTTATATATACGGGTAGACAGAAAAACATCATGATTTGGCTATCAACTCATATTCCCACTGCATCTGTCACAATGACAGAAAGAAGAAACTAATCAGAGAGTGGCAATGTGGCCATTACCTGTGTCAAAGTGCTTTCTTACTTTTGGGTCTTTCTTTCAGCTGGCAGTAAACAGAAGGGAGAACAGGAGAGAAATTTGTGGTGATCTGGTTGTATGTAAATTTGGTGTGAAAGACCATCTTCCACATTTGCAAGTGCTGGTGCGGTGGTGGGGATGTACACTGTTTATAAAGGCTTGTCCATATAGTCCAGCATTCTTGAAAATACTGTCAGATGAGCGATGTTATCTTCCCAAACAAGATCAGAAGAATGAGTGCAACATTGCCTGGATTAGGTCTGAAAGATCCTCCTGCACTCCTGGGCTAGCAGTGTGAATAACACTGGACCAGTTTCACCCTGCCGTGCCTTTCCCCTCCTCTCCTAACAAAGCAGATGTTCTATGGGCAGGAGCCTGAGCTAGGGCGGGAATGGTGATTGTAGATTTTTGCGGGTTTGTGTTTGTTTTAGGAGACCTTAGAAGTGGTCAGCTTCCTCCTGAAATTGCTGCTATATGCCAGCTGTGGGCTTTGAATGCCTGAGCCGTCTCTCCAAGGTACACGCTGCAGCCCCTCTGACAGGGACACCCCTAAGGCTGCACAGGCAGGGAGCAGTGGTGCCAGGGGAGCAGCTGGCGGGGAGCAATTGGGGTTCATCTTTTATTACTAAACTTAAAAAAAAAAAAAAATATTAATGAGAAAAAAAATCCTCAGCTGAAATTTCCTTACATTGTTTAGCAAAATTCCCTTTAATTTGTCCCCAGGGCCAACCCCACTCTCGTCTCTGTCAACGCCAACATCTGGGGGGGCTCCCTGGAGAAAAGAGTAGGGAAGCAGAAGGTCAGGGTTACCCACTGTGGCATGACTTTTAAGCTAAAGCGGTTTTTATTTCTCTTGTTGCCGTGTCAAGTTTAATTTGGTCTGCATTATTCTAAATGGGTGAGCCTGCTCATGACAGGAGGGGGTTAAATAGGATTACAAGCTTTAGAGGTTGTCAGCAGCCACTGCTGCCTGGGGATGTTAAATTGCGATTTAATGGTCAGCTTTATCTGTATAGTATCAGTGGAAATCTGCTGTTTTCAGCAACTTAATAGCCACTGTGTTTTCAGGAGAGGCCTTTTTGGGGAGAAGAGGGACCGGCGGCGGGAAGAGCTGGCCCGGGGCGGGTTGGGGGGAGCGGGATCTAGGCGCCCCAGAAGCGGCGCGGGCAGCCCCTCAAGCCAGGCTCCGGAGAGCGAGCAGTCCGCCCGCGCCCGCTGCCCCCACTTCAACTTGCCAAACGCAGCCCAGCACCCTCGGCAGGGCGAGAGGAAACGGGCAGCGAAGCCCGGCTGCCCGGACGGGGGCGGCGGGGAGCGCGGAAAGCCGCTTCAGAAAGGAACGGCCGGGCGGGGAGGGGCGGTGGCCTTCCGGAAACCAACCGCCGAGCGATCCCCCAGGGCGGGGGTGTCCCTGGGTGGGCGGTGCGTGTGCCGGGGGCGCTGCCAGGGGGTTAGCCGGGGTGTAAAATATGCTGAGGGCAGGCGTAGGGGCTATGCCAGCAGGCACCAGTATTGTCTGCTCGCGAGTGAAGGGTCAGTCCGGAAAGTTCAGGATTAGGAAATTTAATATCCTGTCAAAATTCTCATGGTAATGAGGTCTGGCCGGCGGGGCTGATACAGCAACCCCAGCCCTGCCGCTCTCCGATAGCCATTTATGAGCGGGAGGTTGTGCTGTGCTGTCGTGGGCTGATTTGGCCCAGCCGGGCAGGGAGAGCATCACGGCGGCAGGGCCGGGGGGAAGCGCAGGGGTCTGGGTCGCCTTAAGTGGTTCTTGCTCTTTCACAAACCTTCCAACTCTTTCTATAGTAGCTTGGCCGTGGTGACAGTGGCAGCCAGCGTTTGGTTTGTCTTCTCTCTCGGTTACACTTGCAGGAGCTCCCTGTCGCTCGGGATTTCTGGCGTTAAAAATATGAGTAAAGAGAGGCGAAAACATGGTTACCCATGTGCATACTGTGTTACAGATTGTTTTTTCAAAGAGCGTTACTCTGATTTACAGGGCTGGTGAATTTAAAAGGGCAGAGAGGAGAAGATGGGGGGGCTGGGGAAGAAGTCACTGTGCAATTCAGTGGCATCTTAATAAATAGTAAACTGTGGCCCCAGCACAGTATTTTGTGAGCTGATGGATGATATTAAAATACAGTTCCTTAGGGAGTGATAAAAAAAGACGGGGAGTTGGGGGGGGGAGGGGGGGGGAGGGAGGGGATGGGAAGAGGGGGGAGAGAAAGTTCCTGTGCACTTTGTTCAAGGTTCTGCACCTCTCTAAGCAGCTGTCACATCCGTACATTATGGTACATTGAATCTGAATGAGGCTCTCCACATCAAAACCTTGCATCCATTATGATATCATCTCCTGCTCTAAGCTGTAATGCTTATTAATTCTGCACCCATACTCTCCAAGCTTCAGCAAATGTATTCCATCAGCCTAGCATTTAATTTAATTAGTACAGCTGGGCTCTCATTCTCCTTTCTGTGTCAGAGGTATTGTCAGCACGTTCTGCTATAACACAATTACTGATTGCTTTTAGATAGGCAGAAATATGATTAGGGTATTGGGTGACTGTATCATAAGCCTTATTAGATTCATTTGAAATCTGGAGATAAATAGGAAACTTTTATTTGCAGTGTAATGAGATTATGCTTATTAGGCCAAGGCCTCACAACCTTTTGCAAAGAACATAGTGTATCACTAGGATTATACTCTGGAACCACACTTTTTGCTCATAGCATCCAAGCACTTTCTCAGCACCTTTGAAATTTAACTGTTGTAGCCCTGTTCACATTTCAAATTGTTTTCTGGCATAGTGGGTTTCTCTTGGGATAGATTGTGTGTCTCTTGCACCATGTGTTTTCTTCTGCTGTTTCCCCCAGGAATCTTGGGGAAGATGTTTGGGTGAACTCCGGCCATGTGTGGTTAAGTAAACATGCTGATACATTGGATGGAAGAATTTTTGCCAATGCCAGCCTTTTTATTTAAACTCTTTTTTTTTTTTTTTTTTTTTTTTTTTTTTTTTTCCCTGAGTAGAAACATGCAAAAATGTTTGGGATTCATCAGTTTTCAGAGGGTAAAAAATATTGGTGTTCAGATACTTCCCAGGCTGAATCTTGAGACAGAAATAATGAGATAATTTTCTTGTGTAAAAATTGCTGGAAAGGCTGCACATTTCATGTCACTTCCAGAGAGAGTGCACTTAAATCTTAATGTATACATCACAACCTTTTGTATTATACTATCCTGACAAAACACGTGGCATAGTGTTTGAGAAGCAAGA
The DNA here is from genome assembly GCF_026170545.1 of Melanerpes formicivorus. Classification (NCBI taxonomy): domain Eukaryota; kingdom Metazoa; phylum Chordata; class Aves; order Piciformes; family Picidae; genus Melanerpes; species Melanerpes formicivorus. The sequence continues at coordinate 23,356,935 of NW_027142353.1, forward strand.
GTTAAATTTTTAAAAGTTCATCTATTATAGGGATTCAGAATTCTGATCTGGTAATTTCCCTGTAACAATCAAAGGTACAAACAATCTATCACTGACTTGACAGGTTATAGAAAGGAGTCCATCAGTTTTAATATCGGTGTCAAATTTAGGTTTCATTCTGTTTCCACATAAGTTTTGCTGCAAACTCCAGTGGGAGCAAGATTAGGCTCTTACCAGATCCTTTCCCTTTGTGAGTGGTATTACCTAGCATGGAAGCATTTAATAAATGAGTGTGGCAAAATCCTGAGCCTAGTTTTGTATTCCTTGTTGCATCACTTGCTCTACAGTTAAGGTAGAAAAAATTGTCAGAGTATTGGTATCTCAGGCTCAGGATGAGACTCAGGAAGAAAAATATACATCAGTACTACTGCCATGATATTTCCTGGAGAGGAATATACATCAATTTGTTATGACTATTGACTTGCCTCAAGAGCCACAGTATGTATGCCTAAACAACAACAGCAAAAAGTTTTTCTAGAGGAAAACTTCTATAATCGGGAGACCTCAGTGCTTTGCAAAAAGAGAGAGAATGCTCAGGCACAAAACAGCGAATCAACTCTAGTTTACAAATCTAGGAGTAGCATCAGTCTCAATACTGTTGAGTCTACTGAAAAGTCAAACACAGAAAATACAATGCTTGCATTATACATAAGAAACTATTTTATTGCTGTGTAGCTTTGCAAAGAGAGATGACATTCAGTTTTAGAAGAGAGATGGTGTAGGTTCTTTCTGCAAATGAAAAAAAAAAAAAAAAAAAAGATGAACAGCAACCCTGTTTTATACTGGCTCCAAAAGCAGCAGAGATGAAAAATGTGACAATTTTCCAGTATGTTGCTTCATCGAGAAAATACTTTAAAGTGTGGTGTAATTGCTGTTTGTGAGAATGAACTGGTGGCTCTGTTCATTTGTCCCACATCACCATCATCCTGATTTGCAGTGAGCAACAGGGTTATTCACATGCTTGGATTACACACATGCTTCGGTGCTCTGCTGGATCAAGGCCTAATTGACACCCTAATTGACAGGCTCAGTTGAGAAACTGAAGACTAAATTGGGCTTGGAAGCTGAAATGCAATGTATGTTTTTTCCCTCAGAGGTGGTTTGTCCAGACTGTATTTGAGATGTTTTACCAAATAATGTGTTCTACCTTCTGTTGTAGCTTTTGTTGCATTTCTTCTGTGTCGAGGTAGAGAACTTCTGTTGCTGAGAAAAAAATAAAATAAAGAAAGGAAATAAATATGTTAGTCCAAACTAATGACATGTTGAATGTTAAAATGAAATGAACAACTTTATCTTTGGTCTTTCTAAAAGAACAAGTTCGTTAAAAGAAATACTAACAGCCATTTATTCCAAACCAGTTGATTAAATGAAAGTGTAACTAATTGTTAGATGTTTGTTTCATGTAGACTCAAAGGTAGAATCACAACAGAAGTAATTAGAGTAATTATTAAGGTCTGTGTTTAATTCAAACCCTCAGAGAATATTGCATATTCATTCAAGTGAGCTATATTTCCTATTAAAAAGATAGCAGTTTCTCAAAGCTTTCATTCACATGTATGTTTTTGTGACATTTTTATATGGTATCAAGTAATCTTGCTTTCTTTCTGCTGTGACAGTGTTTGTTATTCATAATGATGGCAATCAAAGGGGAAATGTTACTGGTAATTTGTGTGCACTTCTAACCCCCAAATATTTGTTACAGTGATTTACCTGAGTCATTTAAAAATGCAAAGATAGGGGCATTAGGATGAACTTCCCTTATCTTTTGGCAAAATGTGCTGTGTACATTAAGATACTAAAGCTAGATGTTTTTATAGTACTCTTAAAGAAAATGCAGTGAGACATTATTTATAGAGTAACTGAAAAATATGAGGCAGTGCTTGTACCCTTTTACTGACAATGAAGAAAAAATCTAGCTGTTTCAAATTTTACTGTCTTCTTTTTAAGACTAGTCTTTATAAAATGCAGAGAAAATGTACAAAGGAGACTGTGGAGAGGTTCTCAAAGGGCTGTTTCAGACTGTTGACAAAAGATTAATTTGTATCAGAGAATTTGGGGGGGAAAAAAAGATAAAATTTTTGCAAGCTTTATGGACCCAGTTCTTACATGTTACTAATCATGCAGGACAGAGTGGCAGGTTGCCTTCCAATATCTGTTGCTGGCAGACAACACCCACCATCATTACAGGGCAGTTGGACTGGTGTCATCGTTTTCTTGATGGATTTAATGCTTGGATTTAAATCCAACTTCTCGTCTTGGCAAAACCAGGTGTTTCTCTTGAATTCCTAAAATGCGAAACTCCATTGATCAGAGAGAAGACAATGTTGCTTGCTAAATCAGTAAATACTATTTTTTCACTTATGTTCCAAACCTGTCGTAACACTCAGACTGAGTATGCATGTTTGATAGAAACACAAACAGAATCAAAGTTATCTGAGCCAGATTCCTTAGACCGCACTACTCAAGTTAGAAAGTACTGGAGTGTGTTAGAGTCATTGTTTAAATAGATACATATCACACTAGAATTAAAAATACAGAGAGATGTTTATTGCCCTTTGTGTTACTGTTAAAGTGCAGTAGTAGTGATAGTAATTAACCTAGAAGCATAAGGCCTTAGCATGAAGCTGGCTATAATGGTCTCATGATGGTCTGTCTTTTTAAAGTACAAACAATTAGTGCACTGTGAAGCTGACCAAACAACTAAATGGAGAGAGAAAATTTAATACAATCACACACAAAGAAAGGAGTGAATATGAGTTATAGATGGTAGCATTGCAATTTACATGACTACAGCTCTGTAGTTAAAAGTCACATCTACTGTGCAGTTTATATTCTACTGCTGCTGTAGATTGCATTTTGCCCCTTTAGACTTTTTTTTTTTTTTTTTTTTTTTGTACCAAATGTGATAGCCCTTCTTATTTGTGACCATTTGAGTACGTATTGTTAAGTGAAAAATAATACTGGCTCACTACTGTGTTAATGTAGGTGTCTGATAAAAGACAGAAAATGAGAGGTTGCTCACTGATGAAACCTTTTGACCAAATGACAAGCATTGTGCTCATGTGTTAGGATTCAGAATTTCATTGCTTGTCCACATTTCCAGAAGCATAGCTAAAAATAAAGACACTTTTTTGTACCTCCTCCAACTGAGTTAGTTAAGCCTTGCTCTCCCTGCAGCATTCTTCCATCCTCTTAGCAATGCCCTTCCTCTTTCAAGCTACAGGAGAGGTAGGACTGGTGCTGCTGATGTCAATAGATGTTTTTCTCCTTCAAAAAGTGTGCAACCTTTTCCATATTTGAAAGTACCAATGTCTTTATGGAAAGGCATTGTGAGAAGCTGCAATGCTGTGGAAATTAATCCATGCAATACCATCTTACAGTAGAGTCAGGATCTTTATCATACAGCTTTAGTGTCCGTTTCTTAACCTAGTAGTCCATTAGTTTACTAATTTTTATAAAACTGATTTCAGAAAGGTCTCACAGACTTGGCCTTTGGTCCCTTGTCATGGCACTGAATTGATATTCCATGTCACAGAATTGATATTCCATGTCACAGAATTGATATTCCATGTCACAGAATTGATAACATAAAATGTCTTTGCCTTCAGGCACATTTTGACATGTGTGCACCTTAAAGTGGGCACAGAGAATATAAAAACTTGCTTTAAGGGGCTGAAATTTTATAAAATTACTGCTAACACTTCCTTGCCTGCTTTCTGTTAGGTACCAGTTTACATTCAAAGAACGCATGAAGATGTTTTCAGTTTTTTCTTTCAAGATCATTGCCTAATTATCAGCTTCTCCACAGTGTATTGTACCCCTACAGATAGACTTTCTTCTTGTGAAAAACAACGTTCTTAGAAGTCATAAGTTCTGTTACATTCATTTTCTCTGCTCCATCTCTCCACCTCAGTGTAAAAATGTATTTTTTCTGTTGTCTGCCATGATTTTTTCTACTTGCAGAACAGTATGGGGGTGACACTTCTCTTCCCTGCTGCCTTCTTGTGTGCTATATAGGAAGCAGACAGGAGGGTTAAGACAGTGTTTCTCATTTGCAGTAGCTGATTCTGTTGCTAAATGTAACAGGGTACATGACGAGTGTTTATGTGCTAGCACAAAGATCTGCTGTAACACAACACCCTGATTAAGAAATACCACTAAAAGCCAGGAGAGTTAGTTTTTATTCCAGTCTCTAGCTTTTCTTTTCCACTTAGCCTAGATGACAATTCTGAAATATGACTTTGTTTAGAGATCTTACCAACACTTGAATGAGTCTGCTGGGATAGGTGTTCTAGTGAGTTCTGTTGCTGACCTGAGTGTAGTTGCTGCTTATATTAGCTATTGTTCATAAACCAATTCCCCAAAATGTACTTTATTAAAGAAAAGATACTCCTGTTAATATACCTGTGCCTATGCATAGCAACAAAATCCTATTCCAGAAAAAAACCTGTTCATGCCTACCACCATAAAAGGTATGATAGCATCCATAGTCTTTATCCAGTGATCCAATGCAAGCACCTGTGAACCTGTAGATCTCCATTTGGAAAGTGTCTAATGTCTTCAAGTCCCACCATTTAAACAATCTCAGTTCCATAAGCCTGTTCTGAGACTAAATGAATTGGTTTTAACATAGCATGTGAATACTTCATTTCATTAAGTACTCTTTACATTAGTATGGCTAAAGATTTTCCCCAGATTTACAATTTTCAAAAGTTTGCAATTAAAATCACATTTTTATTACAAACTTTTAAAAACTTGTATTGACAAATATGATCGTTTGGGCACACCTACTGATTGGAACATTTTTGTGGTTTTAAAAAATGGAGCATGCTGGCAGTTTTCAAAATATGAAGGTAATAGTCAAAAGTTTTTCTGTGGCATATTTTTAAGATATTTTAGTTATTGTTATTATCTTTTAAAGTAGCTCATATTGAACTTTTTCACTGTGAGGCTGCCCAGAGAAGTTGTGGAATCTCATTTTCTGGAGGCATTCAAAACCCACCTGGACATGTTCCTGTATGACCCACTGTAGGTGAGCCTGCTCTGGCAGGGGGCTTGGACTAGATCCTTTGGGTTCCTCCAACCCCCAACATTCTGTGAAATGGCGAGAATAGTGATCAACATGATGAATAGAGATGCATGTGTTCAGGACTATATAGAACACATATAGTAGAAATGCAGAGGTTTGTTGGAATAAGTCAGTGGGAGAATAAAATAATAGAGGTGGGAAGGTATGTAGGGAAAGGAAAAAGGGACAAAAAGGCTATTTTTAAAATTATAAAAATCAGGAAACACTACACCTGGTGTATGGCAAATAGGAGGAAAGAAATATGAATCCAAATGTCATCACTTGATTCTTAACCATATTGCATTCTATTATATCATCATAACCCAGTCATCTTCATGTAAGTCAACAAAACAGGAAAATTTAGTCACTGGAGCATCTGCTGCTTCTCTAGGAAGGGAAAGTGTTGGATTTAGCATCTCTTGGGGCATCTTGGTGCATCTGTAATGAAGGGAACTGCTTCAGTAGCTATCGCTGTTCACTGCAAAGAAGAAAACCAAAAAGTCTGAGGAGCTCTGCTAAGACTTTCGACTGAGACCAGACCTGAATCCTGCTTAGATGGTACAAGCAAAGGCTATTACACCTTACAATGTATTTGGCCATGTTTTTAGAATAGAATAGAATAGAATAGAATAAACCAGGTTGGAAGAGACCTTCAAGATCATCGCGTCCAACCTATCACCCAACACCACCCAATCAACTAACCCATGTAACCAAGCACCCTGTCAAGTCTCCTCCTGAACACCTCCAGTGACGGCGACTCCACCACCTCCCCAGGCAGCCCATTCCAATGGGCAATCACTCTCTCCGTGTAAAACTTCCTCCTGACCTCCAGCCTGAACTTCCCCTGAAAGTTTTATTATCAGACTGAGGTGTTCTCAGGTTCTTGAGTTTCATCTGCTTGCTGGCCATGTCCTGACTCCAACCTGGAGGACAAGGCACGCGCCAAAACTTTATCTTTACCCTCTGCATCAGGTTTCCATTCAACTGGATGACCATCACCTTATCTAGTTGGTAGGAGCTTGTGATTCCCAGGCTTGTCTCAACAAGCATGTAGAATACAGTCTTAAGCAGAAAAAAAGAAATATTTTTTTTTAAGGATCTTTATAACTTTAGGAGATGCTTTTTTTGAGGTGTCTCGGTCTGGAGAGGGAAAAAGACTTTTTGAATTTTGAATATTCCCATGTTGTGAAATTAGAGGCACAAATGAGGCCAAAATATCAACAGCTAGACTATTTATTACATAAATAACGTGGAAATAAGAAGGGGAGAGGGAGAAAATGGAGAGAGAGAAGAGGAAAGGAATTATATTACCACACCCCTCACACGCCCCCCAAGACAGTTTGAGTCTGTGGAGGAAAGGTGCTGCAGGAGATGTTGGGTTTGTAGAGAAATGGTGCTGAGGCTTTGGCTGGAGAAGAGATGTGGTCCTCTGGGCAGCCTCTTCAGCTCCGTGAGTTGCAGTAGGTGGAACTTAGGACACGGAGAGAGGGTTCAGTCTGCTTCTTCCAGACTCCACAGCCTCTTTTCTCTGGAGCAGCATTGTCCCGGGCTTTTCTTTTTCAGCAGCATGGTTCTTCTGTGTTTTCCTTCATCTCCGTTTTTCTTCTGCCTTTTTTTTTTCCTGCCAAGCCAGTAGTGGCTTAAGTCTTTTATACAGTTTTTAGTCCTTAGGTATGTGTCCAAGTATTGTCCCTCAGGAATTCAGGGGCCAGGAAATCATCCTTAGGTGAATATCCAGGTATCGTTCCCCAGGAAATCTTTCTGTGCATTCCTGTGTGTTTGGGCAGAGGTCTGAATGGAGGGGGAAGGCCTCCACCTCCTCCTTCTCCACCTACATGCCCCCACACTCATTACACATCAGGAAAACAGGTGGTGAATCCATTGTCTCACCCTTTCCAGGGTACTTGATGGGTGGAGATTATCTTGTCCTGAAGGCGTGGGGGCTGGGTCCTTGGGCCATTGTTGTAGGCCAGCTGCAGACCAGTGTTATCATGATGCAATCACAAGGTGATTTGCATCCAGGATTGGTAGACAGGATTCCTACATGATCTTTGCACCTTCCTTCCTGTGGCTCTGCCCAACACATTGTCTGGGCAAGCAGCAAGTGATTTTATCTTTGTTGAGTCACATCAGAAGAGACAAACTTTTAGTCTCTCACATGAGGAAAGAATGCTAAGTGTTGATGATTTCTAGTAGTTGTGTGATACCTCTTCAGACATACTGCCGCTATTTATCAGACAACAAATTCAGCCTCTTACTTGGATCTAAATTTCCACTAGTAGTATAGCAACAAGGGTTTGTGTGTTTACAAGTTGGAATGAACAAGATATTGACTTAGTTGATTTATCTCAGTATCTTGTGACAAAAAATTACAATAGTATACCTGGTGTTCACTTCTTCAGATATGATTTATACATGGGGCTATAGCAGGGTCTAGTGGTAAACAAAATAAGATATTGACTTTTTTTTAAGCGGTTTTGGTAGGAATTATTTGGTGGGGAAAAAAGTAATTTCTTTTAATTCAAACAGGGTATGTGTTATACTGGCACTTTTAGGATGCATCAGTATAGTATATGTCAAGATACTCTGTCTTTCTTTTCTCTGTGTTGAGCATTCTGTTCTTGAACCGAGCCAGTAATGGTGCTGTGTATGTTAGTTGGAGACTGAGAGTGAAGGAGTCCTCTTATGCCCACAAGGCATCAGCAACATTAGGACGGTATTACAGGTTACTGTACACTGAAAGCAATCCTGAGCTCTAAATTATTTAGCAAAGACTTTTGCAACAAACCTTCAAATGCTGGTAGAGCCTAAATAAGACTCTGGAATTCTTATTTCCCTTATGGGGGGAAAAAATAAAAAAAAAAAAAAAAAAAAAAAAAAGGACTAAAATAATAAATAAAAGGAATATGCCAATAAAATCCAAAAAGAATGGTATTGAATCACTAAAATGTATTCTTGTTGAAAAAAAGCTTTCTCCTACTGAACAATTACCAAAATTATACATATTCTTTGGCATTTCATTCAATAACAATGTTGGAGTTACCAGTGGTAATTGAATTTGTCCATTGCTACTCTTTTAAAAGATCACATGCATTCATGTTCCATGGGATACTGTATCAAAAATAATTCTGTGCAATTAACAACTAATAAAATGCCCACATAACAATTCCATGCAGCCTTAAATTCTTAACAGTATCTTCTAAGGTAAGCAGAGACTCCTAGACTATGTACTGCAATGTTCTGAATAATACTAGCCAAAAAAAAACCACCCAAAAAAAATTGCTGATTTTGTTCCAGTGACATGTTGTAGAACCTGCTCCACACATATAAATAAATATACACTTATATATATATGTGTGTTTGCATCTTATGAAGTCACCCAGTTTTTTAATGTAAAACCCCAGGCTGTTTCATAAAGGTCAGTGGCATGTACTGCATGATCACTGGGTCATATAGTGAATCTCCATTGACAATAATTATCATAGAATCACAGAATCATGGAACATTTTTGGTCAGAAAAGACCTCCAAGATCATCAAGTCGAACTGTCAATGTAACACAATCTTGGCCATTGAACTATGTCCTGAAATGCCACATCTACAATATATACCTAGGTTTTACAATGAAGTGCTGTTACCAGTGGAATGAAACACCGTATGCATTATGGTTTATTAGGTGTGTAGACCTAACAGATACAACACTACCCAGCATCTACTCATGCTTGCCATTTCAGTCCCCCAAAAGAGGAAACGTTAATTACAACTGGTGAGAAACACACTCATTGGGGTATGTGTCACGCAGCTGCAATAGGGATAATTAGAACCTAAGCCCTAATCCTTCAAATGCTTACACATCGCTCAACTCCAGTGCATGTAGGTTGACTCAAATGCAATTACTCATTTTTTTGGAAAGTGCATTTTGTAAAGTACATGAGGGAGAGGGGCAGAAATGGACCTTTACTTAGCAATGAGTGACTGAGCCTCAGCGAGTAAACCAACCTGCAGAACTGCAGTTTTCTTACAACTCTTTCACATAGCACATGAACATATTCACATAGCACATGAACATATGTGTACCAAATTCATGTCAACATTCTTCAAGGATTTTAAAATTATTGATGGAGTAATGTATATGTGTTCCAAAGAGAACAACATAAATAGAAAAAGAGAAGTCATGTAGCAAATAGCAGTATGTTTAAGCTAATCTATATGCTTGCACCTGTAGTGATTTGTCAGTAAAAGTCTGTTGGAAGGATGTAGCTATCAGTTTGAACTTGTTGTGAACTCACTCACCCTCAGCAACGTCTGAGTTTTTTAATGCTAAGATATTATTTAGTGTTATTATTTTAATCTGGAAGAGCGGCTTGAGATCAGTAAAGGGGTGGGTTTATCTTAATCATCACTCTTTTCTTTATAAGCATGCAGATGTTCAGCCTTCTAGTGACTCCAGTGATGATTTTTTGATGCATGAGGACAATGGAGTGAAGTCGTTTCACCTTAAACACTATTAAAGGTGGTAATGTTAATATCAGAAGGGCATATTATTGCTTGTGCCTTTTTAGAAGTTGGGGAAATATCACAGCAGAGCTTGGAGTGAGGTTGGGTTTTTTCTCTTTTTACTCTCTAGTGACAGAGTGTGACATTGATGGGAATGATGCTGGACTTTTATAGAAAGATATATGTGAAGATATTTTTCTTAGCCTGTCTCTGACAAACAGAATTGGCAGTTTCCTAGCGAGAAGCTTTTATCCAACCCTGCTTCTTCCAGGAAATCACTGATGGATTTTTTAGAACTTTTATCCTCCACATATGTAAAACATTTTAGTGGTTGAAAATTGTTCAGATTCAGTGAACTTTTGGCTACTTCTCATAGAAAGCACAAATGTTATATCCTTCTGAAATATGAAGGAGATTATCTTGGGTTTATTTGCTTTATTTCTGTACCTGGGATGTCAGAGGAAATGAGCATGTCAGCATTCGGACTTGAACTGTAGAATCATAGAATGGTAGGGGGTTTGAGGGGACCTCTGGAGATTATAGTCAGGAAAAGCAGTTTCACCTAGCCTATACTTTGAGACCTGGAGATGTTTCTCTGGTTGTGCATCTGGACACACCTTCTCACTGTATCTCATTCCTTGGGGCTGGTGAAAAGGTGTCACATTTGATGTGAGGTTATGTATGTCTCCTTTTGATCTCAGATGGCAAAGTGGGACTCTGGCACTAATGTTACTGCTGGAAAGGGGAAGTTAAAAAGGTATCTTGAGAGCTTTGTCTTAGCTTTTATCAGTAGATCATTCTCATCACATCCTGGTTTTCACTGGAAGGAAAGAGAGGCATGCATCTGTTTGGAAGTCACTGCATGGTCAGGCTAGGCCTCTACCTGGATGAATTCAGGGCACCAGTACTGTATGGAACCATGTGGAACACTCATCTCAACATCTAAACAAAACCTGTGAGTGCGCAAGTGAGACACTGATCTTTATTTGTGTAGAGTCTCAGGGTGAGACAGTTTCACACACCTTGAAAGAAAAAAACTAGACCACGCCCATAGAATATATTAGACGTCTACTTGGGATTCAGGCTACAAGACTCTTTCTGGCACACTAGCCAGGACAAAATGCTATCCTTTGTAGAGTAAGCACCATGAAAAAGCGGTCACCATTCTTGTCTTCTTGAAATTAAAATTATTAAAACTCTTGTGCTTTGCACCGTTTTCAGCAGTTGTATTGTGCAGTGTCTACTGTGAAAATATCTTCAGACATAACAAGTTTTTAATATACCCCTTCCTGCTCCCAAATCATTGAAGAGGTCAGTTAAGAGCTACGTGAACCATTTCCAGACCTAGGAACATCTCAGTACGTCTAGGGAGCTTTGCGGTCTTAAATAAAGGCAGTGCTTGACTTTGCAGTACCAACTACTAGGTGATGTCTGAGGGCAGGCAGGCAAAAGGTCAGCATCGGGAGCTTTTCTCATTGAAATGCTGAGTAGTGTTGTGTCTGTTATGTCTGCACACCTACAGGGCAGAGCTGGCAGGCACAGCTTCCCTTTATTTCCAGTAGACAGAAATAGGCACACTTGAAGCATGAGAGCTATCCAAACGAGTTTAAACATCCAGTCAAGTTTTGAATATGTCCAAGGGTGGAGATTCCACAATCTTTCTGGGCTATATACCAAGGATGAACTGAATTGTGAGCTTAGAAGTATCTGCTCCCCTCCAGTGAATATAAAGGAAACCTAGATGATAATTCAGATGAAGGCATCCAATTTAAGTGTAATACAGCCTGTCCTTATTGATCAACTAAAGTAACAGTTTAGAGATGGCCTCAATTTGGCTCCTTTTCATCATATTTTTTTTTCTTGCCTTTACCTGTGCTTTATTTGGAGAATAATCTTAAGAATATACATAATATATTGTGTTGCTTTCCAGCTGTGCAATGCAGTATCAAAAATTGAATTAACCAGTCCAGGTTAACCATGAACTTTTACCTAAATCACATAATAGTTTTTCTTATGTTGAAAATGGGTAACTTACTTTTTTTTCTTTGCTGCTCCAGTGTTCTGTGCCATGGTAACAAGTTAATTCTTTCTGTCTAACTACTCTTCCTTTTGAGGAAGACATTTTACAGTCATGTTTATGATTATGTACATATGCACTGTAATTCTATATCATGTATATGATGCCAGCCCAACTGCACAGGGCACAGAACTGGTGCAGTAGGATTTTTCCCTAGATGGTAGTAGCTCTCAGTGGAAGAGTAAAGAGGATGAACCTAGAAGTTAGAGGAATGGTAGATCCAGTATGCTGTCCTCTACTGCAGGGAATGGTAGGGTTTGTCCCCTTCTAGTGAACAAAGAAGATAGAATTTTTCCTAGTACAAGAGCTAAAAGATGTTTTTTCTTCCATATGATGTGGGCCTGTGTTCTGCCAAATTGGAGTTACCATGTTGCTTTCTTCATTTGTCTGAGTCTAACAGAAGTGCTTGCATTAAGTGTTCTACTAAAACACAGGCATCAAAAGTGTCAACTGCTGTTAGATGCATGCATATCCTCGTTAATATACATATAGCTGTGACATAGGATTATGCATGTAAGAAGCTTCTTAACGCATTTAATGTGATAGTAATGAACACTGAAAGGCCCATAAATATCTCATGTTGTTGGCTAACTTGGAAATCTGGCACAGAATTGCTCTATGACAATATGTGTACAGGTATTCTTTGTTCATCTTGGTCACCTAGGATTGGCATCTCTGTAAATATTGCATAGAGCATTTTGAATTACTTGCTGTTCACATTTGTTTCTCTTGCATTGTTTGCATTTGATTCTCTTGCTCCTTAAATGATCTTGGTGTAGTTTTCTGCATCCATATGTACATGCACTGCATGTGAACACACAGATAGATGTATGTGAATAGTCATGCATATAGTGACTTGCTGTTCTAAAATTCTTCAAGGTGACTTGAATATAGGTATTTTTGAATCCTGGAATTATGTCTTGTAGTGAACAGGAAGTATGATCACTCCTAACAGGAAGTCTTCCCTTGATGAGATTGTATTTGTATGTGAAGGAGTAGATCTAATACTTTTTCAGGTCAAAGCAGATAAAGGTTGTACTTTATTTTGTTTTCACTGAACAGGGACACAAAAGGAGCAAGAGTACTTGCCAAAATAATATTGGAAGCCTAGAGAAATTAAATCTGATTCAACTATGAATGCATTATGCATTTGCCTGGTGAGGGAGGGAAATTTTCACTCTTGTTGCTCAAGTAGATACATGAGTTTGGGATTTGTTATCTTTAGTTTTTTTTCTAGGGAGGTTTGATAGGGGCTTTTGGGGTTTATTTGGGAGTTTTGGGTTGTTTTGTTGTGGATTTTTGGGGGGCGTGAGGGTGGGTTTTTTACCTAGATTTTAATTTAGATGAAGAGGAATGGGAGTGTCTTCATGGTGTCTGTGTAGTGTATCGATTTCAATGTTGTACTTTAAAGGGCTAATTTACCATGTGTATCTTATCTGTATGAGTATATCCTTCATGTCCAGTCTAATAAATGTTAAGTTCCTGAGGTTTTTGCAGTAAGACCAGGATGAATCAATCTTTTTTAATCCCCAGGGCACTCTTGTCAGCATCACAGAATTGTCCTTTTACTTGTGTAAATTAACCTGACGGTAATTTAACCTGAGTCAGGAAATCAGTTAAATCTATGTCTGGAAAACAACAAAAAAAAATCTAGGAAATAAGTGGACCTCCCATCCCAGGAAGTTGAGATTTTTCAGCATGGTCATATATAGTGTAATAAAGGCTTCAAGAAGCAAAGTATGAGAATTCATTCTGTGCTCAGTCCTCAAGGACTGACTAAAAACCATTCAGCGAATGTCTGTCCAAGGAAGTTGCCTTTTTTTTCCTATCTACCTGTGTTTGATAGTTCTCCAAAGTCTCCAGTTACACGAGTCTTGATTATCCTGATTAATTTGGGGTATGGAAGACAGTAGAATAAATCTTGAGTTCACTCTGTCATGACCACACAAACATCAGAAGGCAGTATTTCTAACAAGCAGGCTGGGATCTTTGAACTCTTATTTATCCTTCATAAAAGACTTGAGTGTAGTGCATGCCAGAAATCTTTTAAAAAACATACTTCAAAAAGGTGATACTGGCCTTATTTCTGGACAAAACAACTGCAAATCCCATTGCTTTCCATTTGATGTTAACCTAGTTGTTACTCTTCTGAATTACTCATGCACAATGAAGCAAATATCTAAGCAAATGTGTCATCTTAAACTTTGAAAATCTTAACCATTTCTAATATGTGGGATTGGGAGTAGGGAAGGGTTACCTATTGATTTCTTTGAATTTTGTCAGGTTTGACATTCAATTTTATGCTGTTATTTGTAGCAATAACAACAACAGCAATTACAGTTCAACAGACTTCGTCTATAGGTGCCACATTTGCATCTCAAGGGTAGTGCATGGTGAATGCATTTTATATAGTCACTTCTCAGTGAAAACAGCAGGGGTGGTGGCAGTATTAAAGTGGTTAGTAAGGATGCCTCTGCCCAGGCCACCACATAGCAACCACTATGTTTCTAAGGACAAACAGCTCTTGCCTGCCCTAAGCAACTGGATGAGAACATCAAAACATGCCTTGTGAGAGACCTCTAATACCCATTAGTGTTAGCAACTGTTACCTCAATCATGAATGACACAGCCCTAATTATTAAGGTAATTAGAAGTTATAACACCAGCAATATTAAAGGGAGAACTTCTAAAGCCCATTAACAATGCTACTTTAAGTGATCTGGCTGTGAACTGTTCAAATCTCTAATTATGTCTGTCTTAAAAGGTGATGTAATTAAGTGATGGGAGAGGGAATGAATATATAGTGACTACTGTGCTATACTTCGTAAATACTATTTTCACAGAAACCAGCCTCAGTAATGTCATTATGTCATTTAGGAGTGGGGTTTTTTGCTTGACTATATACCACATGTAGTGAAAAAATACTTATCCTCCAAACATATAAAATTATTTATCATGGTTTAATATAATGATATTATCAAATTTGTGTTGAATTGGCTATGTTATTTATGCATAACAAAGCCATTAGTGATATATTCATGCTACCTCAGACAGCACTACACTTTTATGCCACCCTTTAATGAGTATAAGTGGATAAATACCAATCTCCTGTATGTCCTACATGGAGGTAAGCTGTTTTAAAATATTGTAAAACATACATAAAGTGTTATGAAAATGAGTCAAAATTGTCAAAAATTAACAACAGCTACACTTGACTAAGAACAGAGGAAAAATTTATGCATTTAGGCCTTTAGGTAGTCACATCATGAGTTTTTATTGGACGCTGGAGCATAGAAGCAGCTTAGCACCAGACCCACCTTTTCAGATTGGATAGAAAAGTGTAAGAAAATGGAGATGTAGTGAAAAAAAGAGGTGGGTGGGTGGGTGGGTGGGTGGATGGATGGATGGATGGATGGATGGATGGATGGATGGAAGGAAGGATGACATTATAATTCTCCAGTTGTCTTTGGTGAGTTACCAAAATTTTTTCATGAAATACAAAAGATAGAAGGGGACTGATTAGCACTTTCCCGTATTCCACAAAATATTAATACAATTATTTTAATTCAGAGATTGACTATTTTTTCTAGGCATGTAACCTCCACATTCTAAAAGACAGGGAGACCCAGGTGCCAGAGTTTGATTTTGTGTTCTTTTGCATCAGCCTTCACCAAAACCTCACCATTTTTATACATAGCAGCCACAACAGAAAAAGTGGTTACATTTTTTAAATATTCTTTCTAGATTCTGTGGAAGTAGAAGAGGTCTATATGCAACAAAGCTGTTTAAAATCTAAATTCTTTTTTCTGCTCGTCTTTTCACATTTGATATCCCAGCAGGAGCTGAGAAGTCTATTTTGCATATTTTTAGAAATGATTAGTGGATACATTTTATACCCATCTTCCAAATTCTGTGGGGTGGCTGAAGTTAGGAGAATTTGTACTGCTTACTCAGGCAAGTATCATAAGGCCAGTCTGTTGCTTTCTTCTATTTGGACACTGACCCACATTCAGAATTGGGTGAATGCTCTTTTGATTGCAAAGGCACATAGAATCATAGACAAGAGTGGCTTATAAGGTACTGTATAAGGTCATTTAGCCTAAAACCCCCTGCCATGGACAAGAACATCTTGAACTAGATCAGATTGGTCAAAGCTCCACGCAACCTGGTCTCGAACACTTCCAATGATGAGGCGTCCACAACTTCTGTGGGCAGCCTGTTCCAGTGTCTCACCACCCTCATTGTAAACATCTTTTTTCCTTATGTCTGTAGTGCTTTGAAACATATTTATTTCTTTATATATAAATTTTTATATATATATATATACACACACACATATATTCCCCACTATCAGCATCACGAAATTACGACGACTGCCTTCACAGCTGTTACGGCATTATGGCCCTGAAAAGGAGGGACTGGTCATTCTCTGGGTTTTGCGGTCCTTGAGCAAGCAGCTGTGCTTTTGCCTCTTAAAGTATTTGGATGGGTATTCCTCTCCCTTTTCCTTCTGCTTCCTTTTCTACATATACTGATGTAGTCTGATAGCTTTGTAGCAGGGGAGTAAAATATTCTGTGTAAATCAACTGAAAACTCTCACTCTGCCTTTTTTTACCTCCCTTATCTCCTGGTAAGGAGAGAGGAGGTCAGAGGGGGAGTGGAGGAGTTTAGCCTTTGCACTAAACCGTTACAGTGTTCAATCTAAACCTACCTTCTTTCACTCTGAAAGAGTTGCCCTTATCCTGTCACTTCAGGCCTTGGTAAAAAGTATCTCTCCATCTTTCTTATAAGCCCTCTGTAAGTATTGAAAGACTGCAATAAGATTTTCCCAGAGCCTTCTCTAACTCAGGCTGAACAACCCCAGCTCGTCAGCTATATGTTTCAGCTCTCTGACCATTTTCGTAGCTCTTCTCTGAACCTGCTGTAACAGAACCATGTCTTTCTTGTACTGGAGACCTCAGAGCAGGATTCAGTACTTCAGGTGAGATGTGAGCAGAGCAGAGTAGAGGAATAGAATCACTTCACTTGACATACTGACCACATTTCATGCATCCCAGGGTAAGGTCGACCTTCTAGATTGCAAGGACATATCACCAGTTTATGTCCAACTTTTCATCCGATACCATCATTTCCTTCAGATCTCTTGTATGTGTAAGTATTACCTGAGAAAAAGACCTTTCTGTTCCTGCACTGGCAGTTTCCAAGGAACATTCTTTGATGAACACCAGGACACATCTTTCAGTATACACCATGGTGTGCACTAGGCTCATAGTTATTTGGACATATCTATAGGTCCCTGTCAAAGGTCATTGCATATTCCTTCTGAGTGGAAACAGCAGAGAACAGGGTTTGGATACACCTTATATCCCCCAATATGAAACTGGATATTGCCAGAGCACACAACCAGACCAAGAGCCAGGTTTCTCACACCCTGGCTATTCCAGCTTAGGAGAGGCTTAAATTTTAGAGATGCATGATTGGAAAGAATTTGTTGGTGATTACAACCAAGACAGACCACTACTGAGACAGGGGAGTTCCCTCATAACCTTTTCTGTTCCAATTTGTATCTTCTGTCTGGTACAATAAGTTGTGGATAATGACTATCGGTTTAGGAGTGAGCAAGGAGATGACAGCTTCTTCTCTTTGTCCAGTTTGTAAGCAATTCTGGAACTGAGTTGAGGGAACTCTTGCTGAGACTATGAGTGTTGAGATCATGGGTTCAAATCCTGCAATGGGCTGAGCCAGAGGTATGCCACTTCTTTGTGACAGCATGTGGCTCAGTTGGTAGTGCATAAGACCCTTAATGGGAAGGTTGTGAGTTCAAGCCTGCGGTGGGCAGTAGTGTCCTCCCTGCTCTAGTCATGAGGTCTGTGGTGACAGGTTGGACTTGATGATCTTTGAGGTCTCTTCCAACCTTAGTGATACTGAATGAGCACACTGAATGAGTGAATAGTGTTTCTGGGTGCACATGTTCAATCAATGCAAGCAACAGACACTGTATGGAAATATCTGGCAATAGAAAAGGATTTAAGAAAAAAACCCAAACAGTGAGGTCAAAAGACATAAAAAAGTGTTAAACATGGGTTAGCAGTGAAGAGTGAATTCCAAACATGAAGAAGAGTGGTCAGCCTGCGTTTTTGTAGGTCTTTCTAACACTTTTCATTACAGAAGTTCTTCTCTTCCTTTAAAGTTTGTTATTGAGACAGACAGTGTGTCACCAGAGCTGTGTTCTGTTCATGACATTAGCAGAACCAGGTCCTGATATTGGTTTGAAGGAGAATGATCCTGCAAAGTGTCAGTCAATCTGCCAAAAAAGTAGAATTAAAACCAGTGATGTGTGATTTGTTTATGTGATTGGAGGGGTTCTTTTTTCTGGGTTCCATTAGTCACCAAGTTAAATTTGTAGTTAAACTTACAATTGAAGGAGCTGGACATGCCACTTCATTTTCCCTTTTTCTTGACCTGGGACAAAACCAGATTTTTAAAAACTTTTTAGCAAAAGACAAAAATGTATTTTCCTTTTTCAAAGCAGGGAAAAAAAAAAAAAAAAGGCAATACTAAGCCATACATGGAAAATATGTAGTTTAATGGGGATTAGATTCCTTGGAAAACTGACAATATGAAATTCAAGAATTAAAGTTAGCTTTTCATTTCGTCATATCTTTCTTGCCCTAGAAGAAGAGTTGATTTGCATAGAAGCCTTGGTTGGAAATTGTCACTTGTCTGGAAATTGGTCATGAGATAAACTATGCACAAGGATGAACTGTACATTCATAAATGGTATTTATAGCATTTCTCTTGACTGCCATTCTATGAAATCACTGGTGTTGCAGGGGTGCAGAAAAAGGTAGAATATGATTCAGTAAGCGTGTTTCTTCTTACTGCCTCAAAGTGATACATACTTAGAGTTACATCAAATGAGAGATCCTGCTTCACTTGCCAACAGTTTCTCAAAGCTTTGAAACTGGCACTTTAGAACATGTGATCAAAAGAAAGGTCCATATTTTGGTAAAACTGTTTAAGTCACCTCTCTGTCGGGGTGAAAAGTCATTCCTGGCTTAGTCCCCATGTGGTGACATACTTACGCATATCCTTACATAAACTCTGTTGTCAAGATGCTTGATGCTGAGCTCTGTTGACTAGAGAATTTTTGACAGAAGCATGGGTCAAAAGTTAATGGCTAGGCACATGTTTGTCACTCCAGATTTGAAAGCTGAGTATGAGACATACAACTTCATCCTCCAAAGGAAGTCTCCTCTCAGACATGAAGGACACATCATTCCTATGTCAGTTCAAAAGAAGAGAGTTATATTCCTTGTGTATCAGAAAGAAAGGAGGAGAGTAAGAAGGAAACTTATCTTCTTTGGGGGCTTTAACAAGTAATCAATACCTTAGTTGGGATATAGCTAGAGTTGGCTGTAGAGCCCAATCAATAGTGAGAGCAAGGCAAATTGAAGTCAGACAACAGGAAAGCAAAGATATACAAGGGAAGCATCTAGACAAGAGCAGGATCAGAAGCCAAGCCAAAAGACAGAAAACTGGATATGATTGTAGCATGCTGAAGGGCAAAATGAGAAGGTCAGAGGAAAAGTGCAGAAGGTCAGGGAATTACAGTGAAAAGTAGGGTATGGGAAGAAGAGAAAGACACAGGAGGAGTAAGAGGCAGAATAAGATGTTAGGGTGTAGTTATTCCTTTGACACCCACGGTAAAGGATCAGACAAGATCAGATTGTGTTTATCAAGTCTTTAAGGGGCAGCAAAGGCTGAAAAAGAGGGGCCTGGCAGGTCCCTCTAGCTGGAATTGGAGCCAAAAGGCCCTAGCTGCTTTCTAGTACTCAGAGAAACATAAGACTTAAAACATTTCACCCTACAAATAGGTGTTTTAAGCAACTGTTCTGAGACAAGCAAGGAAAGGACTGAAAAAAAGACATACATGTGCATATGTGCCTGATTTACTCAGCTTCACATGTGGAAATGTGGATGTTGAAATAAGTCCCCAGACTTCACAGAACATGGCACTCAGAGATATTTGTGTCACTAGTAGTTACATCCTAAATTTTTCTATGGAAATACACTACAACAGTAGGTATAAAAGAGATAAAATTAAGTGAGATATCTTGCTGTGGTTAGTGTCCAAGGTCTTAGCCACGAGCTGCCTAGGGCAAAAGGACAGAAAAGGAGCAAGACACAAATGTTCCACACCAATTGGATTAAATGGAAATTCAATTTACCAATGTAATGTATTCAGGTAGAATGCATACATTCACAAACTAGGCTCAGACATTAACCTGAGCCTACCAGGCCAAAACATTCCAGAGCCTTTCAGAAAACCTCCACCCCCTCAGCCTCAGCAGGCCCAAGGGCAGCCAGACTGCCCCCCACTAAACACAGGCTTCACCAGGCACAACCATGTAGCTGGAAATTCCCTGCCAGCTGGAAATTCCCTGCCAGCTGGAAAGCCATTTCCCCCACAAACCGTAAGATATGTTCTCTCCCTGAGATGGAGAAAGAGGAAGGGAAGAGAGGGAAGGGGAGGGGAGGGGAGGAGAGAAGAGGAGACTCGAGGAGAGGAGACTCGAGGAGAGGAGAGGAGACTCGAGGAGAGGAGAGGAGACTCGAGGAGAGGAGACTCGAGGAGAGGAGACTCGAGGAGAGGAGAGGAGACTCGAGGAGAGGAGACTCGAGGAGAGGAGACTCGAGGAGAGGAGACTCGAGGAGAGGAGAGGAGACTCGAGGAGAGGAGACTCGAGGAGAGGAGACTCGAGGAGAGGAGAGGAGACTCGAGGAGAGGAGACTCGAGGAGAGGAGACTCGAGGAGAGGAGAGGAGAGGAGACTCGAGGAGAGGAGACTCGAGGAGAGGAGACTCGAGGAGAGGAGAGGAGAGGAGACTCGAGGAGAGGAGAGGAGACTCGAGGAGAGGAGACTCGAGGAGAGGAGACTCGAGGAGAGGAGAGGAGAGGAGAGGAGACTCGAGGAGAGGAGAGGAGAGGAGACTCGAGGAGAGGAGACTCGAGGAGAGGAGACTCGAGGAGAGGAGACTCGAGGAGAGGAGACTCGAGGAGAGGAGAGGAGAGGAGAGGAGAGGAGAGGAGAGGAGAGGAGAGGAGAGGAGAGGAGAGGAGAGGAGAGGAGAGGAGAGGAGAGGAGAGGAGAGGAGAGGAGAGGAGAGGAGAGGAGAGGAGAGGAGAGGAGGAAACAGAATGGATATTGTATGATAATGGATTTTTGCTAGGGAAGGAGATATCTGGGCTCCCAGATAACAGTATCACAGTATCACTAAGGTTGGAAGAGACCTCAAAGATCATCGAGTCCAACCTGTCACCACAGACCCCATGACTAGACCATGGCACCAAGTGCCACGTCCAGTCCCCTCTTGAACGCCTCCAGGGATGGTGACTCCACCACCTCCCTGGGCAGCCCATTCCAGTGGTGAACGACTCTCTCTGTGAAGCACTTTCTCCTCACCTCAAGCCTAAACTTCCTCTGGCGCAGCTTGAGACTGTGTCCCAAGCTCACTAAAAGTGTCCCAAGATCTCACTAAAAGTCAGGCTTTTCATTCTCAGCTGTGTCTTAGTCCCCATTGTCTTTCCTGATCTTGAAGTGCTGATCTTGACAGGGGCTCCTAATGACTTACAATTTAAGACTTTCCTTACTGTGGTGGTTTAGGCTGGGTGCTGGCCTGAAAGCCACTGCACAGACCACACCTGGGAGGTCCCAGAAGGGCCCAGCCCACTGGGTGGTCACAGCAAAGCAGGTATTTCACCCATAATTCTCTGCTCCTCTATAAACATCCACGTGGGGTCCCTACTTCCTTTTTTGCCCCCCTGCCACTGCCTAGGTAAAATGGCGTGAGCCGCCTCCCTGGGTTGAGGGGGGAAGGAAGAGCCCTGGGGGGGTTTTGGGTGCCCCCCCAGGTGGGGATGGGACGTTCTTGGGTATGTTCTGGGATCTCTCTCTTTTGTCACGGTGCTTGTGGTTCTCTGTAAAACTTTCATTGTTGTTTTTTTCTGGTTTTCCAGTTAAACTTTCCACCATTTTTTGCAATCCGTTTGTCTGAGTCATTATTTTTTGCCCGTGGTGGAAGAATTTGGTCTCCCAAACCACGACACTTACCTTCCATACACATTACAGTACAGCCTCTAATTTCATTATTACTTACCTATTCTCAAATGCCACAACATAAGCAGTATTGTTTCTATTAAAACCTTTAATAATGGATTGAAATACTCAAGCATTCTTTTCTCCCTTTTGCTTACAAGTTGCTTACACATTACAACTGATGTGTTGCATTTTTTTAATTGAAGCATCTTGAAGATTCTCAGAACATTGTATTACAAGAGGTTCAAAATTCTCTACTAATACAAAATACAGGCAACAAAGCTGTTGATCATGAGAGCAATCAAAACTTGTATAATAAACTGATCATTCCTCTCTCCGGTTTGGAGAAGAGAGGAGGGGAAGGTGGCAGACGATTGAAGTTTCACCACAAAGGTGATAGGTAATGAAGAACTGTTGTCCACCAAATCCCACAGTATGAGAAGCAGAGGCTGCTCAATGAAAACAGTAGGATTCTGGATTAAAGCAAAGAAGAATCAATCCTGTTACCCACTGGATAGTGAACTGACAGAACTTGCTGCCACAGAGGTTGTGGACGCAGACACTAAGAGGGTCATCAAAGCAAAAGTCAGAAAAATTCATGGACAGCAAGTCCATAAAGAGGTATAAAAGCACAAACAGGGAAGTGCTCTCTAAAATCCCAAGCATAGATATTTATGCACTAGAGGACTGAAAAACAAACAGACTGCAAATAATACCTAGGTTCACATGCTGTCCTTGAATGACATCTCCTTCTGCCTTATCAACATGCTATCTGCTAATGTATCCTTTTGAAACAGTTTCAGCTGCTCTTTTCCACCACACACTAAGGATTTCTCTGCTGAATGGCCATAGGGTTTCTCTTGTGAAACAGTTTCTTGGATGTAGGTAATGAGGTGGCTGTTTGACTAAACTAATCAGGGAAGATGGAGTGTATGTCAAGACTAAACCTTGCTCTGTGCAAATTAAGTGTGAACAGCTTGTCAGATAAAGAAATGGGATAACTTGGGATAACTACATTAAACCTAGTTTTACTCTGTCACCAAGGGTCTTCATTATCTTTTGTAACTGTGTAATCATCTGGATTTTGGAGGGGGAATAAATGAGGGGAAAAAAATGTATTTGTTTCTACATTAGCCAACCTTGTGGTAAGGGTAATAATGTACAGACTAACTGGTACACAGCAATGCATAATATTCCTAGTGGCTACAAAAGCTGAAATACTGGAGCATTTCTGAAGTTCCCAGCAATGGGAGACATTTGTTTGCACAGGCTGGCTTGAGCACCAGTGCTGCAGCCTCTGTGTGAAAAAAGGCTCCTTTCTGCAAACATATAGTAGGATAAAGGAACAGTAACCTAGTGAGGTTTATAACAACAACATGCAAAATCAGTGCAGAGATGTGAATTCTTAATGCTGTACTTAACTTGTTGGTCCCAGTTCCAACTTTCTCCAAGTTTTGCATCAGAGTGATCCATATCATCACTTTGGTCATGCATTCCTGGTTGGGAATTATTTGACATAGATTAACTAAAAGATTTCAGTTACAGGTCTTCTTGAAGTTTAACGAAGTCTGTATGAGTGAGAAGGGAATACAACTCATTGCAGACGGTACCTGAGTGGAGATCTGGGACTCTTAATCCTTGTTTTGCTACCAGTCTGGCAAGGCATTTCACTAACAGCCTGAGTCCTGCTTGTTTTCTCCAGACAAGAAGAGGGCACACGTAAGACAGAAGTGTGACTAGATGTTGCCATTTATCCTTTGGAGTTTGTCTCAGGTCCTTTTCTAGTTCAGAACTGTAGTGGTTTGAACCATATAATATTCACCACTATCAGAATCATGAATTAACAACTACAGCATTTATGGCTGTGTGGCTTTATGACCCTGGAAAGGAGAGCCTTGCTCTGGAAAGGAGAGTCATGCTCTCTCGCTTTTCTGGTCCTTGAGTGGTCCTTGAGTTTTTGCCTGTTATGGGGTTCGAATGGGAACAAGGAGGATTTTGTAAGAGGTGAACTCCTGCTTGCTAAGAACTGTCTTCTGGTGAATATCACTTCAGGACATGGTTTAGTGGCCATGATTGTGTTAGGTCAACAGTGGGACTCAATGATCTTAGTGGTCTTTTCCAACTAAAACAATTCTATAATTCTGTAATTCTGTGATTCTTCAATATATGTTAAAACAGTCCTGTTCAGCTAATACTCTTACCAATAAACTTAATTATTTGAATATTTGTTGAAGAAAAGGCATGTAAGCCTAAAAACATTTCAAAAGGAAAATTTCCTATAACATTAATATTTGTGGGGTCTTCTTTAGGTACAGTGTTTAGTTTTCAGTGTTATCCCATTCCTGGCAAGCATACAAAGTTTAAGACTATAAACTTTGAAGTGAGGAAAGCTTTCTAGAACAAAAAGGGGGGAAGCACAGAGAGAAAAGCACTGGAACAGTCTGCCCAGAGAGGTTGTGGAGTCTCCTCTGGATATTTTCTAAACCCACCTGGATGCATTCACGTGCATCCTACCCTAGGTGATCCCACTTTGGCAGGGGGGTTGGACTAGATGATCTCTAGAGGTCCCTGCCAACCCCTAACATTCTGTGATTGTGTGATTCTGTTAAAGCAATGTCTGTAGGATGAACACTACAGTCTGGTGTACTTTCCAGGCAAGTGTGCACTGATGAACAGGTTTGCACAATGTATTGTGGCCAGTTTCATCTAGTGAATCAGAATCTTTTATTTATGTAACACTGACTCATGGGGTTTTTTATTAAAGAGAGTTCTGTGATATCCAATGCAATATAAACTGTTTCTCAGAGCCACAGTAAAACCTACGTGAAGTACTTAATGTAGGTGTTGTCCTTGTATGTTTTATTTTGCTAGATTTTTAGATAAATTTAATATTGAACATTTATCAGAAGACTAGACGGTTTACATAAAAAAGTATATCCTCTTACTAAGACCTCCATTCACCTGAAGAGTTCTGAGAACAAGTATAAAACACTGAAGTTCCATTTTTTGTTTGGGTATTACAATATCAGATCCTTAGTTGAACTAAACATGCTCCTGCATTATCCCATATTAGATTTTTAAGCTTCCAGCTTAATATTGCTCCTTCTTACTGTTCATCAAGTATGTAACTGCAGCAGTGTTCCCTTTTTTACTGTGATTTATATGCCCTGTGAATACTTAAGTCCATTTTCTCTTAGAGTTTCCTGAAATACTAAGTTGAAAGCCAATTGAAATTCGCTCACTGAAGATGTTATGTTGAACTGCCTTGATTTTCCCTCTAAACCACATGTTGATTTTCTTTTAAATTATAGATTCATAGATTCATGGAATGATTTGTGTTGGAAGAGTCCTCAAAGATCAACTAGTTCCAAACCTTCTGCCATGCACAGGGACATCCTCCACTAGACCAGATTGCTCAGGGCCTCACCTAGCCTGGCTTTGAACACCTCCAGGGAGGGGGCATCCACGACCTCCCTGGGCCACCTGTTCCAGTGTCTCACCACCTTTACTCTAAAAAATTTCTTTCTAATATCTAGTCTACATCTACCCTCCTGAAGCTTCAGTCCATTCCCTCTTGTTCTATCACAACAAGATCTTGTAGAAAGTCCCTTCCCAACTTCCATGTAGGCCCCTTTCATGTACTGGAAGGGTGCTCTGTGATTTTTTGGAGTCGTCTTCTTTTCTCAGACTGAACCACTCCAGCTTTCTCAACCTGTCCCCCTAGGGGAGGTGCTCCAGCCCTCTGAATCACTGCACCAAACTTTGTTAGGGCTCATCTGTGAGTGCTACACACAAAAAACATGCAAAGCCCAGAAAAGAAAGAAAAGGAAATTCAGCTCATCTTACGGAACACAGAAATTTGCCTTCTTGTTCAGAGATCATTAACATTTCCACTTACTACTGTATATTACACATGGTAGCCTTGGATCTGGCCTTCTGTCACTCTTTTGCACACGGTCCCTTACCATGTCAGTTTCTTTGTTGGTTTGGGCATTTTTTTGCCTGTAATTAGTAGTTGCAGGCATTTTCTGTAGTCATTGGTTGTGTTTCAAAAGTGTAATTTGATGAAGGGGTATTTGCACAAAAGAGAAAATGGAACGCTGATTTCAGTAGTAGGGGGCTGAGTGATTATGACGCAGAAAGAGTTTATGTCAGTTCTAAAGCAGTGTAAGGTCTACTGATAAAAAAAAAAAAAAAACTTTTATTAAAGAATAGTGTCTGTAAAGGAACATGGAGAGCTACACAAGTGGTAGCTGCTACAGCATTATAATTATACTGCCAATAGTTCTGCCAGTTAATTTCCCTGGACAAACCCTCAATTTTTTACTTGCAAGGTTTCACCAAGAAGTCTTATTTGGGATTACCTTCATAAATTCCTGGCTTCTTTTTAGAAAATGTATTGCTTTTAAAAACTTTGATTGTTGGAAGAGCTGTTAAGTCTCTCCCATAAATCACAATGTCTTGAAAGCACTGCACAGATTTTATAATGTCTGGAAAACACTCTCTGGATTGCATTTTGTCATTGAAATGCTGTGCACATATTACAAATGTCTGAGATGGGTAGATGGACCTGACAGCACTAATAATAGCAACAAGTCTCTTTGCAAAGATTGGTATGGCTGCTAATTGCTCTTTAGGCTTTGGACCTATTGAAGTAATGGAGTAAGGGGTATGTGATAGCAAAATGAAGGTGTAAGTTAAGAATGGGGTTCTGAAGGGTGAAATGATACTTAGATAACCAGACTGGCAGAGAAAACAACTTTACAACTGGTGTGAGGAGCATGGTATAAATACCTTCCTCAGCCCAAAGAAGGGAAGGAAAATATAGGAGAGCGCAGAGATCTACAGTTCTTCCAGATAAGGCAACAATACACACTCCACCTGTGTGAAGTAAGTAAGAAGAAGTAAGCTGTCTCTCATGCAAACTACTGGCTAAGAGACTGGCAATACTGATGTAGTTATCCAAATGAGTAAGTTTCACTTAGGTAATGATAGGCTATGACTGGAATTATTAGAAGAAGACACCTTCCTAGGAGTATATGCAAAGATTGCAATGAATCTCTGAGTTCTCATTTATGCTATAGAGCCATATCACTCATCTCCTTGTTGCTGCTAGACATTTTCTTTGCTTAAATATTTAAATACCATGTTTTGTTCTATTAGTGTAAGAAAGACAAACCATGACCTTGCTAAAAGCATACATAATTTGAAATATATCATTTGCTGTGGAAGAAAATTGTAAAAACCTGGAAAAACCAGGAAACCTAGAAAGTCCTATAGCCAACATTGTAAATAAACCAGCGTAAATGCCCACATAACCCTGTCAGCACAAATGTACAAAGTGTTTTCATACCCATCTCCAGAGAGTTCACAGGCAGCAGAGTGCCTCCTTTTTTTCTGCTTAACTGGATTTTGTCACATTCATATACATTTGCTCCAAAATAAAGCTCTGATGTGTTAGGACTGTCTTTTCAAGTGAGGACAGCCTTTGCATTGCAGACAACTGGCCTGAGAGCTTTTAGGGATCTTCACTGGCAGGCGAGTTCTCAGACTCTTTCAGACAACTCACCTGCCCGCTACCAGCATCAGGTTTCACTGAAAATGGAAGCCACATACAGGCTTTTAGGCGTATCTTTCAGAAATACTTAGCTTTATTTAAAAAAAAATCTTTCTCTGCTTTATCCAGCCTACTCGGTAATCAAAGATTGATTGTATTAGTGGCCACTTACCATATCCTAATCCACTAGTTATTACAGTGAACCTGGGCACATCAGAAAAATGAGCTACTTCTTTGAAATTGTGTCTCCTTGAGCTTATGAATAAGATCATATGCTTGAAGTCAGCTATACAAATTAATGAGCCTGATGATAAACTAAAAAGTTTGCTTTCAGTGCTGTTACAACCAACAGAATCAAAAGATAAGCCTAGAACCACACTAGCTTCAATCCATGATCCCCAAAGAAGGCCTGAAGGATTACACTAGTATGTAAGAAAAATAATCTATTTCAATAATGTTGCCTTTTTAGGCCAAAATAAACTCTGTAAGGTGCACTGACTTTGAAGTCTGGTTTGTCTTAGTTAAAAGTTTATGCACTGTATCTCCTTTGTTAAGTCAAGGGTGTATCCCCAGCTGTTTTGTCTGATTATTTTGTGTAAAATTCAGAACAATTTATTTTGTAATTTGTCTGTCACAGAAGCTGGGAATTTTGGCAGAAATAGTTTTCCATTATAATTTTGTGGGTAACCGAGTCAGAATGACCACTGCAGCTGCTAACTGCCTTGAAGAAGCAGACCACAGAACTGTTCTATATCTATTTAAAATTACTAGTTTTACTATTTAAAATTATTTGAAACTACTGGCTTTGGACAACCTGTCACAATTCCTTGACCAATAGGAAACCCTCATCTGGTTTGCCTCATTGAAAGCAGGAGGAAGGACTTAGTTTTGTGTTTTGGAGACCTGCTAAAAATAACAGGGGTTTACTATCTATAACATTAGTGTTGGGATGCCAGTTATTAGGTTATTTTCCTTCTTGTGGTTTTACAGGAGTGGGGGATAGGGCTGCATAAACAACACAAATAGTGAACTGCTTAAGTTCTGGTTTCAGATCCACCAGTCATTGACACAGTGGAAGTTGTAGTGTCAGAGCTAAAACTTGAGTTTGACAGTTTGCATTTATTTTACTTGCAGACAGTGTTCCACATAAAGACTTCTGGGAAGACACAAAAAAAAATAAAATCCCACAGTGTGGTGTAAAGCTGACAAAACAAGAGAAAATGAGAGCAGAATAACATCAGAGCTCATAGGCCT
The DNA here is from genome assembly GCF_026170545.1 of Melanerpes formicivorus. Classification (NCBI taxonomy): domain Eukaryota; kingdom Metazoa; phylum Chordata; class Aves; order Piciformes; family Picidae; genus Melanerpes; species Melanerpes formicivorus. The sequence continues at coordinate 23,385,524 of NW_027142353.1, forward strand.
CCAGTTCTAACAGCTCTGCTCCTACCACTTCCTTCATTTAAGCTTCCAGTAAAGTCTCCCTGTGTTTACCTCTAATTTAAGAAACTATCCCTTAATCCCATACCTTCCTATCCTCTGTCATCCTCTTGTTACTTATCTTTTAAAAGCTTGCTCACTCGCTCTCCATCCCCACCCTGGCTTATTTCTTCCATATTAATAATAATCTTAGTACTGAGCACTTATATCGCTCTCTACATGTTCAAAGTGCTGTACAAACCTTAGCTAATTAATCCTCACAACACACTCCCCTCCCTCTGTAAGATAGGTAAGTATTATTATCTCAGTTTTACAGATGGGGAAATTGTCGCAATGACTCAGTGGCAGAGACACAAGCACAGTAACCTTGTTCTTGCAACCTCTATTTTGAAAATACCTTCTCCAACCCTACTTGCCTCTATAAATACCTACCTATCTCCTTTGTCTCCTAAATTGTCGAGACAAATCCACTGCCTACTCCTACTGCCACAACCCTCTTTATTGTTGCCATCTCTTTCACTCCCTCAGACACCTCCTGCAGGAGCTTTGCCAATGCATACCTTCTTACATCTGCAGTTTTCATCTCACTTCCACCAGGCAAGATGAAAGTAACCTCTTGCCAGCCTCACCACTTTGTGTCTCTTCTTTGTTTCTGTCCCTGGATCACATCAAAATCAATGCATAGCTGCCTAACAGAAGGCTGCATGTTACAGATTTGTATCAAGATGGCCAGAATTCCCTCTGCATCATTTCCTAGTACCTTGGCATTTCTGAAGGTGTCCTGTAGGCATAGGGTTGTTAGTAGAATTTATGTCCTCTGTATACATGCGGCTCCCAATCCAGCCACAGTGCTCCTGCAGAGGACCATGTGTTGGTTCAGGTGCAATCCACTGCTTTGTGCTTTCTGTTGCTTAGCTGTGACTGACTTCTTAGACCAGGACACTGCTTAATCACTGCCAACCTATCCCATCTAACAACTTTGTGTGCCCTGAACCACTTTCCTAGGATCTGGTATTTTTATGTTTAAACAACCTTAAAGTAAATGCCTTGAAAGTGGCCCTGAAGAGCAAGTGGATTGACATCATATGTTCTTAAATTTGGGAAAGAAGCGTCCACAGTTATAAAGTTATAAGGAAGTATATCCAGGATTAACTGCCTGTGCAGTTGCTTCCTTGTTCCTGTACATTGTAATCAGATGGTCCTTGCTATCATGTCCCCGTGACACCAAATATGTGCATCACTTGAAACACTGGATCCAACTATTCAGATATTATCCTTGATTTTCTCTCTTCAGAGTGGTTTACTCGGTCCTGTCTGACCAAAGAGTAATGACAGATTCTGATAATGTAGATAACTATCTTGCTTAACTACAACAGTTAAGTTTTGTCAGTCTCTTTCTTTCAGATCAATTAATTAGACATGTTTTCATTAATTTGCTCTTTAAAGGACTCTACTGTAAATGCCATGCCCTGTCAGAAGTAGTCTGTTTAATGGGTCAGTGTTCATTTTGTCATTTTCTGTTCTGTTGTATGACAGGGTACCATACCTCTGCAGGTGAGCTATCAGTCTCTATGATGCTATATTGAGGATTTTTTTTTTAAAGATGCCTTCAAATACTTGTTTTGATGAAATTCCACAGCAAGTTCTTAACATGCTCATAGTAGTGAGAGGCTAGCCACAATGAATTGAACACAAAGGCACATCTTTTTTTTCCATCTTCTGTATGGGTCAGTGTCATAGAGGTCAGAGACTTGGACAAAGAAATTGCAGGCTTCTTGCAGCCAAGTTTTGCTGACCCATACCCATTTGTACTGCTGCCTTTTTCATTATTTTTTATCAGTTTAGTTTATACATGTACTGTCAGTCCATTACTTTGTCATGCATTGGGTCCTCACCTTCCCTGAAGAGTGAGCAAGGAAAATGACCTACCCCAGGAATGTTGTTTGTGAGTCTTGCCTCAGTGTCAAATGATTCTTACTCACTTTTTGGCTTGATTCCTGCAGCTGAGGTGATGGGACCAATGTGCACCTGAATGACTTGGTTATGTACTACTTCAGGTTTAGTAAGGTCTGTGTTATGCTAGGTTTCTGGAGCACAAAATGGGGCATCAGTGCATAATTCTACATAACTGCTTGTTCTCAAAAATACAGGAAACTGAATACCACCTTCCTACCTTGTGCCCTCCTTCTTCTGCATAAAATAAACACTAAAGGGTGTAACCCACAAACCTCTTATATCCCCAGGGGCCATTCACTGTCTTTAGGATTGGCATAACATTCCTAAGTGAATCGTCTTAATAGTTTACCACCTGTACACTTTTGTGGGTGCTCTGCTTCCTTCTCAGCAGCGGCACCCTCTGGATAGAGACCTCCATGCCCCACTGTACCTCCCAGATGAAGTGACCATGAATACTAGGACTAACTGCATCTCTCCGCCTCTTCCCCCATCCTAAACTATTTTCTGACTCTGAATCTTCACAATAAAAATGAAAACCAGCTACTTAGGCTAACAAATAGTTGGGTTGTTTGCTTGAGGATTTAGAGAACTATTTTTCATAAGGACCACAGGTTATTTGTTAGCTTTAGAGCCTCTTAAACCTGCACCTGGAAGTCTGTATTATTATCTGGAAGATGAAGCAACTGTTTGTGGCTCTGGAAGGTTGTTCTGCCCAGTGGTAAGTGCAAAGATCTTAATCTTTTCTAAGACTCCAGACCACAACAGTTGGGGGGGGGGGGGGTGTGGGGGGTGTGGAAATGGAATCAAATGAGCCCAGCACTAGGCACAGAGAGAGAGAGAAACTGCTGCAAGCATCTGAACACCATCTCTTGGCACCAGGTCACATTTCCTCAGTCACTTGAGTAGATAAATTTTTTTTCCCTTTCTTTCCTACATAGTAAAGAATAGAATAGAATAGAATAGAATAGAATAGAATAGAATAGAATAGAATAGAATAGAATAGAATAGAATAGAATAGAATAGAATAGAATAGAATAGAATAGAATAGACCAGGTTGGAAGAGACCTTCAAGATCATCGCGTCCAACCTATCATCCAACACCACCTAATCAACTAACCCATGTAACCAAGCACCCTGTCAAGTCTCCTCCTGAACACCTCCAGTGACGGCGACTCCACCATCTCCCCGGGCAGCCCATTCCAATGGGCAATCACTCTCTCTGTGTAAAACTTCCTCCTGACCTCCAGCCTGAACTTCCCCTGGCGCAGCCTGAGACTGTGTCCTCTTGTTCTGGTACTGGGTGCCTGGGAGAAGAGACCAACCTCTGCCTGTTTACAATCCCCCTTCAGGTAGTTGTAGAGAGCAATAAGGTCACCCCTGAGTCTCCTCCTCTCCAGGCCAAGCAGCCCCAGCTCCCTCAGTCTCTCCTCATAGGACTTGTGCTCCAAGCCCCTCACCAACTTCATTGCCCTTCTCTGGACTCGTTCCAGCAAGTCAACATCCTTCCTAAACTGAGGGGCCCAGAACAGGACACAGGACTCGAGGTGTGGCCTAACCAGTGCAGTGTACAGGGGCAGAATGACCTCCCTGCTCCTGCTGGCCACACTGTTCTTGATGCAGGCCAGGATGCCATTGGCCCTCCTGGCCGCCTGGACACACTGCTGGCTCATGTTCAGCCTACCATCAACCAGCACCCCCAGGTCCCACTCTGCCTGGCTGCTCTCCAGCCATTCTGACCCCAGCCTGTAGCACTGCATGGGGTTGTTGTGGCCAATGTGCAGAACCCAGCACTTGGATGTGTTAAATCTCATGCCGTTGGACTCTGCCCATCTGTCCAGCCTGTCGAGGTCCCTCTGCAGAGCCTCTCCTACCCTCTAGCAGATCAACTCCTGTCCCCAGCTTGGTGTCGTCAGCAAATTTACTGATGATGGACTCAATGCCCTCATCCAGATCACCAATAAAGATGTTAAAGAGCACAGGGCCCAGCACTGATCCCTGGGGGACTCCACTACTGACTGGCCACCAGCTGGATGTGACACCATTAACCACCACTCTCTGGGCTCGGCCCTCCAGCCAGTTCCTAACCCAGCTCAGAGTGCTGCTGTCCAAGCCATGGGCTGACAGCTTGGCCAGGAGTTTGCTATGGGGGACGGTGTCAAAGGCCTTGCTGAAGTCCAGGTAAACTACATCCACAGGCCTCCCCACATCCACCGGGCAGGTCACCTGATCATAGAAGGAGATCAGGTTGGTCAGGCAGGACCTGCCCTTCCTAAATCCATGCTGGCTGGGCCTGATCCCTTGGCCATCCTCTAAGTGCTGTGTGATTGCACTCAGGATGACCTGTTCCATGATCTTGCCTGGCACTGAGGTCAGGCTGACAGGCCTGTAATTCCCTGGCTCATCCAACCGGCCCTTCTTGTGGATGGGCACCATGTTGGCCAGCTTCCAGTCCTCTGGGACATCTCCAGTGAGCCAGGACTGCTGAAAAATGATGGAGAGCGGCTTGGCCAGCTCATCTGCCAGCTCCCTCAGCACCCTAGGATGGATCCCATCTGGTCCCATGGACTTGTGGGGATCCAAGCGGCTGAGCAGATCACCAACTACCCCATTTTGGAACAGTGGAAAACTATGCTGCTCCCTGGCTCCTTCTGCCAGCTCTGCAGGCCAGCTGTCTGGAAGACATTCTGTCCTGCTAGTAAAAATTGAGGCAAAGAAGGTGTTAAGTATCTCTGCCTGTTCCTCATCCCTTGTCACAATGTTCCCCTCCGTGTCCACCAAGGAGTGGAGGTTGTCTCTGCCCTTCCTCTTGCTATTAATGTATTTATAGAAGGACTTTTTGTTGTCCTTCACAGCAAAGGCCAGACTAAGCTCCAAATGCACTTTTGCCTCCCTAATTTTCTTCCTACAAGACCTAGCAACATCCTTAAATTTTTCACAGGTTGAACAAGAGGGCTGTGTTATTAACCCATGTGTATGTGTTTACTCATACCTATTTACCATGAGTACAGTTACTGCTGTCTGCTAGAGTGCGTCCCAGGCCTTCTAGATGTTCATTCAGCTAGGTGTGTGTCAAATCCAGTTGCAAAACAATGAATGAGTAAAATCCATTCATTGCTGTTGTTTTTCAATTGTATTTTCATAAGAAATTGTATTTGGTGTTTCACTGTAGAGCTCTAAAGTAGAGCTGTGATGGAAAATTTAATTATCTCTATAATTTTTCCCTTTTCCCCATTTCCAGTGGATATTTTCCTACCTTGAAATTCCTTTTTCCACTTTCTAAATTCAAATATTGTTCGTTTTTCCTATGAAAAGTTTCAGCTTAAGAAAAATCCACATTTAAGGGAATCTTTTTTTTTTCCCAAGCATTACTACACTCCTTGTTATCTCTTTACCTGATAGCAAGTTATATAAGACTCCCACATAAAGACTGTCAACAGGGAGAATTGGCTCTTTAAAACTATTTAGTTATGTTTTTGAAAATGCTTCAAGAATAGCCCTGCTGACACTGCCAAAGCCCATAGCTTCCTTTTGGAGGAGGACATGGATGAGGGTACCATGCAGTTTTCCATACAGACTCAGCTCTTATGTCTTGCTGAAGGTCTTTGACACTGTCCCACATCACATCCTGGTCTCCAGGCTGGTGCAGTGTGGGTTTGATGGATGGACCATTCAGCGAATAAAGAACTGGCTTGATGGCTGCACCCAAAGGGTGGCTGTCAATGGGTCCATGTCCAAGTGGAGGCCAGTGACAAGTGGAGTCCTTCAGGGATCAGTACTGGGACCAGTCTTTTTTGACATTTTTGTTGGCAACATGGACAGTGGCATTGAGTGCACCCTCAGCAAGCTTACTGACAACACTAAGCTGTGTGGTGCAGCAGACATGCAGGCTGTGAGGGAGGCCATCCAGAGGGACCTCAATGGGCTGGAGAGGTGGGCCCATGACAACCTTATAAGGTTCAGCAAGATCAAGTGCAAGGTCTTCATCTGTGTTGGGGCAATCCCAAGCACTGATATAGCTTGGGCAGTGACTGGCTTGAGAGCAGCCCTGAAGAAAAGAACTTGGGGGTGCTGGTGGATGAGAAGCTCAACATGAGCCACCAGTGTGTACTTGCAGCCCAGAAAGCCAACCAGATCTTGGGCTACATCAAGAGAAGCATAGCCAGCAGGTTGAGGGAGGTGATTCTCCCCCTCTACTCTGCTCTGGTGAGACCCCACTTAGAGTACTGTGTCCAGTTCTGGAGCCCCTATTACAGGAAGGATCGGGACGTGCTGGAACGGGTCCAGAGAAGGGCCATGAGGATAATCAGAGGGCTGGAGTACCTCTCCTATGAGGACAGACTAAGGGAGTTGGGGCTGTTCAGTCTGGAGAAGAGAAGGCTCGAAGGAGACTTTATGGTGGCCTTATAGTATCTTAAGGAGGCCTACAGGAAAGCTGGGGAGGGACTTTTTAGGGTATCAGGTAATGATAGGACTAGAGGGAATGGAACAAAAGTAGAAATGGATAGATTCAGACTGGAAGTTAGGAAGAAATTCTTCACCATGATGGTGGTGAGACACTGGAACAGGTTGCCCAGAAAGGTGGTAGAAGCCCGTCCCTGGAGGTTTTTAAGGCCAGGCTGAGTGTGGCTCTGAGCAACCTGATGTAGTGTTAGATGTCCCTGCCCATGGCAGGGGGTTTGGAACTAGACAATCCTTGAGGCCCCTTCCAACCCTAACAATTCTATGATTCTATTTTAGGGAAGTATACAGGCAGGTGCTTCATGATACAGTTAGGTCTGTCAGAGTAAAAGCAGTGGCTTTGAGCTGCCTCGTTCATGTGCCGACAGTGGCAAATGTGCAGTCGCACTAGCTGCAGCTGCTCAGAACTGTGCTTTTCACTTGGATGATTACCTTGTGTTGTAAACTATGTTACTAGAGCTTCACTGCTACTGGGGCCAGCTTGCTGTGTTTGTGTGCCTTGCAGTCAGACCTGCTTTCCTTGTAATCATGCTCTCAACATCCACTGTTCCTAGAGATGGGCAAGTCCAACCACAAGCTGCCTGATAGTGCAGTACCAACACACAGCCCTTGCTGACAGGGAAATAAATGTTCAGAGTGTTCCTTGGCACAACTTCCTCATATGCAGGATTGAAAACCCATCAGGATTTTTAAAGACATTTTTTAAGACATGTAAGACGGACTTGCTTGAGTGGGTCCAGAGGAAGGCCACAAAGGTGAACAGGGTGCTGGAGCACCTCTCACGTGGATGCAAGCTGATAGAGTTGGGATTGTTCAGCCTGGAGAAGAGAAAGCTCCAGGGAGACCTTGTAGTGGTCTTCCAGTACTTAAAGGTGGCCTTCAGGAAAAATGGGGAGAGACTCTTTATCAGGGAGTATAGTGATAGGATGAGGGGTAATGGTTTCAGACTGAAAGAGGAAAGATTTAGATTAGGTATTAGGAACAAATTCGTTAGTGTGAGGGTGGTGAGACACTAGAACAGCTTACCCAGAGAAGTTGTGGATGCCGCATCCCTGGAGGTGTTCAAGGCCAGGTTCAATGGGACTTTGAGCAACCTGGTCTAGTGGCAAATGACCATGCCCATGGCAGAGGGGCTCGAACTACCTGATGTCTAAAGTCCCTTCTGATGCAAACCATTTTATGATGCTATGATTATTAAGTACTTTGCTGGATTAGAAGTAAATATTTAATAAAATCCAAATTGAAATAACAGGAAGAATCACTAAGTTGTAGTGCTGCTGCAGAGTGCCTCTTTTCAAAGAATGACAGTAACTACATCTTATTCTATCCATATTCTGCCAGTTTGTCTACTACTATGTGGATTGCTGGTAATTGTAACCAGTATTTACAAAATAGTCAATGTTTCATTCATTCAAAAAAAGGAAAAGGAAAAGGAAAAGGAAAAGGAAAAGGAAAAGGAAAAGGAAAAGGAAAAGGAAAAGGAAAAGGAAAAGGAAAAGGGGGATTTTCAGTCTTTGCCAGCTTCTTGTATAGTAGAAACAATTCCTTAAGTAATTTGCTAGCAAAGTAAAAAGTCTTCAGAATTTTTAAAGAGTAAAATTTCTCTTAAAAGTTAGCAAAAGAGAAAGAGAAAGAGAAAGAGAAAAAGAAAAAGAAAAAGAAAAAGAAAAAGAAAAAGAAAAAGAAAAAGAAAAAGAAAAAGAAAAAGAAAAAGAAAAAGAAAAAGAAAAAGAAAAAGAAAAAGAAAAAGAAAAAGAAAAAGAAAAAGAAAAAGAAAAAGAAAAAGAGCAGTGGTAAGGGATTTTCAGTCTTTGCCAGCTTCTTTTATAGTAGAAATAATTCCTTAAGTAATTTGCTAGCAAAGTAAAAAGTCTTCAGAATCTTTAAAGAGTAAAATTTCTCTTAAAACATATCTAATATGATCAAAACATTAACATTTTATTCAGAGAATTTGTTAGCTTCAATAGGCTGCCTTTCAGACTACAAATTTATGTTTAAATAGTAAACAAAGAAAGAAACAGTCTAGAGAGGTCAGTGCTTTGTATCTAATATGCTTTTGCAGTTTATTTTTGTTCTAGTAAGCAGATGCTTTTAAAACTGTTCAGATACAGTTCAAACAAAGGTCAGTATTGGACCAGTCAATAAGTCATACAAAGCTCCGAATCAATGCCCTGTGAAAGGAGGCTCAGCACCTTCTGCCTAAAAAAGTGTCTAAAATAGAACTTACCTCTCAGACTCCAGCTGTCCTGGGGGACTTCCTTCTTTGTGTTTCTGCTGAAGGACCCCATCATGATATTGCAGTAATTGCTAATCTTTTGACCACCTATCCATGTACTGAATTTTTTGATTTAAGTGAGCATATTGATAACCAGCCTTTGCCCTTTTTGTACATAAATGTTAGGGTACCAGGCTTATATTTTCCACATAAAAGATCAGCAACTTTATTACCCTCAAAAGGTGGTTATTAGGATCCAAGACTAGAATTCATCATAGTAAGTATGGTTATTTACTTTATACATTTATGCAGTGTATCAGCCACAGCTTTGACAGTGCTCTGCAATTTTTTTTTTTCATGTAAAGGCATTCAAGTCTAAGAAATATATTCATACCTGCTGTCAACAAGTGCAACTCCCTTGGAAAGCTCTGAGCTAGTGACGTGAACGGCAGCATAAATTTTAGGTCTAAATTGGTCAGAAAATATGTGAAAGTGGGCATAATTTGCATGCTGGGTACTGAAAGAGGGAAAGTAGCTAGCAAAAAAGAGTGCAATTAAGTAGAGGGGGAGGGGAATAGAAGATCTGCTGGCATGAGTGTAGTGCATCAAATTTGGTTCAGACAACTACAAGCAAATGTAAATGTTAGATCTAATGCAACTAGCTATTTATACTGGAGTGAACACGCTTCCTGTACCTGTTATTCTCATTGCTATGCTAAAGAATGGACCAAAGTATGTCATGTCCAGGCTGGCAAACATTCAGCACATACCTACCTGTACATATGTTTCCTGTTCTCCCAGTGGGCTCTCCAGTATGATTAGAAACATACTGACTCTTATGGAAGGGAAATCTTGATAAATGGAAAACTATTTTCTAGTCACCTTTAATATGTTTTGGGGGTCTTTTGCTTAAAGCAGCCTTTCTTGTATCCCACACTGCTGTGATAGATCATGGAAAATGAGGAATGTGTCACAGAAGGATCACTTCTTTGGTACCTGCTGGAAGGAAATGGCTCAGAACTGTGTAGTGAAATGAAGGCAATATTTGGATTGCCAACAGCAACTGCTCAGCTCGGGTGGTACCACGCCTCCAGGTATCCCCTGGCCCAGCAGGATGATTCAATGTATCTGAGGTAGCCACCTCTGAAACCATTCAAAGCAGCTAGGACCCTATCTCACTCCACTGCCTGAGGAGGTCACTGAAACTCCCACCTACCAACACCTGGGAAAGCTCTCAGTTTAGATCTGCATAAGTGTTGAACCTCAGTCACCTTCATCCACTTGAAATCCAGAGCACAGAGTCCTCTCTTGAGAGCAAGCAGTTAATGATGGGGGAGGAAAAGGCAGCAGCCACTTCAGAATAACTTCATTGTGTGAACACTCTTACAAGAAGTAGGAAACGTGGATTTTAAGTCTTTCTTAGACTGAAGGGGTTTGAACCTCAGTTACCTTACCTTGGAGCTTATCCTACCCAGCAAGCTAAACAACTTCTTCATCCTGCTCACTATGAAAGGTCACAGAGCAAAGAGAGAATAGGTAAGAAGAAGCTTGATTTTGCAACCCATTGGTGAGAGCAGACATGAGAGAGTCCTGAGGCTTGGTCCCAGCTGTCACCACTGTTTAAGTATTCTTTACTGTTAATTTTTAATACAGACACTCATACAGTCAAGCAGACATGGTTGTCAGACTGTGGAAACTGTAGTGTCTAATTCTGCCTGAATTTGTATTAAGTGCCAAAAACATGTGAACCAGATACTGCCCTAAGTCCTGAACTTTTCGCACTCAATAATGAGCACCTGAGACTGTAGCGCCACAGTTGCCTAGTTAAGAGAAGAGTTGTTCAAGGCCTTCTGCAAAGGTAATTGAGAGAGAAAGGAAACTTGCAAAGCAAACTTGAGTCCATTCTTCATCTGAATCATCTTCTGGAAGTACCTCATTGTTGATTATGAAGGGAGTCTAAGATGACATTATTCCCCATATAAGCCTCTGTTGAATTTAGCATGCCCAAATCACAGGAATATGATTTCTTTCTCCAATTGTTTTGCAGGTTTTTGCTATTAGTTTCCTTTGTGTCCACCTCAGTATGATGTGCACCACTGGAGAAGGATAGAGCAGAATTGTCTAGACACAACCTAAGTGCCAAGACTGCAACCTAGCACCAAGTTTTCAGGGTGAAGTGTGGGAGGTTTTTAACCTTCCCTTTGCCTCAAGGAATTTGTGCACAGCAAAGCCCTCACTCTTTCATGAAACCGGCACACCAAGTACAGATCACAATGGAAAGATACACTGCACAGCTGGCACTGAAATGTCAGTCAGTTAATCTACCTGAGTTTATACCATAAAATATATATCTTCTCCATCAAAGCACTCTGCAGTTTCTAAGCATACAATGCATTCATCATGCTCATTTGTTTTCACTTGAGAACATTTTCATTATTCCAGACAGTGGCTCTCCTAAAAACTGGGAAGTATTAAAAAAGTACCAAAAATGTATGCAACACTGCTGGCTTGCTTGTAGAATTGCATGTAGTGGAGCACCTCAGAAATCCCCTTTGAGGTTCTGCCTTACTTTCACAGTCTCACAGTATCACTAAGGTTGGAAGAGACCTCAAAGATCATCGAGTCCAACCTGTCACCACAGACCTCATGACTAGACCATGGCACCAAGTGCCATGTCCAATCCCCTCTTGAACACCTCCAGGGATGGTGACTCCACCACCTCCCTGGGCAGCCCATCGCAATGGCGAACGACTCTCTCAGTGAAGAACTTTCTCCTTACCTTGAGCCTAAACTTCCCCTGGTGCAGCTTGAGACTGTGTCCCCTTGTTCTAGTGCTGGTTGCCTGGGAGAAGAGACCAACCCCCTCCTGGCTACAACCACCCTTCAGGTAGTTGTAGAGAGCAATGAGGTCACCCCTGAGCCTCCTCTTCTCCAGGCTAAACAATCCCAGCTCCCTCAGCCTCTCCTCATAGGGCTTGTGTTCAAGGCCTCTCACCAGCCTTGTTGCCCTTCTCTGGACACACTCAAGTGTCTCGATGTCCTTCTTAAACTGAGGGGCCCAGAACTGGACACAGTACTCAAGGTGTGGCCTAACCAGTGCAGTGTACAGGGGCACAATGACTTCCCTGCTGCTGCTGGCCACACTATTCCTAATGCAGGCCAGGATGCCATTGGCCGTCTTGGCCACCTGGGCACACTGCTGGCTCATATTTAGGCAGCTGTCAATCAGCACCCCCAGGTCCCTCTCTGTTTGGGAGCTCTCCAGCCACTTCGACCCCAGCCTGTAGCTCTGCAGTTCAGTATTGTAAGATGCAGAAGCAGCAAACTTCATATTATTAACGTGCTCATTGAAGACAGGTCGCCAGTACAAGAGACAAAGCTTATTGCTGTGAGGATACAGCTTGGTAGACTACCATTTAGCCAAATACATACAGGCAAAATACCCACAACTATTTCAAAGCAATGTGTGTGTTACAGACTGGGCCCTAGGAATAATTCTGAAATTGTAAGGTCTTTCGAGGCCGACGCTACATCTTGCTATATGCTTCCAAAAGCCTGTGTTTCTGGCCAAGGCCTCATGTCATTAGTGGCAGCAAAATCAAAATTAAGCCACTATAAATTATTTTCTTTTTTTCCTGAGATGTGTCTTCTAGGAACTCTGAGTGCAGGAAGAACATTTTATAACTGCAATCCAGAATGTATGCAACTAGACCCTGTCTACAACAAAACACCTTCCTAAACCATGCAGATGTCTTCACTGGTGTAACTGCCACGTCCTTCCACCAATGGAGCTGAAAGCAAACTCTGGCTATGTAGGAATATTTTTCTTTTTCCTAAGCAACAGAGGAAATACCAATCATAGGGAAAATAATAGTTGGTGGTAAAGACCATATTAAATTTGGAGTAACCAGCTTCAGCAAACTAATGCAGGCAGAGAAGAATTGCAAATTTTGTTTGCAAAAGGCTTCCATAATAATGTCACAGAAATTACTCATCAGCCTTTACATCTCCTTTCTCATTTAAAGGGACTGTTAACCTATTAGTGAGAAGTAAATAAAGGTCATGTGCTTTGTGTCCTCTGGTCGTCTCCGCATATTCATCGCCGTCGTTCATGACCATGATGATCCTGTCATCTGGAATAAACTATGCATAACCTAACTGGCTCAGGAAAGCTTCTGGAGGAGGTGGTTATGATACAGCTGCTGTCTCCCTGCAGGTAGTCTGCCATGTAACAGCACTTTTACTACAATCTGGGCACAAAATGTGAGGCTTTTCCATTTCTAGTGCCTTTGGGATTTAGGAGTTCTGCTTTCAACAAATTTTTCTAGCATGATATATACTTCTGTAACATTTAGATGGGATCACTGATCATATACATCTTCTCCCAAACCTCAGAGGGCTTGAATGTGAAGCATCCTTTTTTGCTGATCAGTTCAAGGATGTCTGACCACTTGTTTCACTGTATCAGCTACCTTTGCTCCAGGAATAGTCAGTACTGATTGGAGAGGAAGCACTAGAGAAGAAGAAATGATGTACTTATTTAATCTATAACACAGATAACTCTTGTTATGGATAAAGAAAATACAGACTTTCTCTTTTACTTTCCTTAAACCTCCTCCTTCTATATTACCTTTACAACCATTCAAAATTATGGCGGTAGAAAAATAGGGCAAATTTGTTCCTTCCTGTACTAATTAAAATGTGAGTTTGAACAATCATTCACATTAATAACTTCTGAGTAAATCTACCAGCCTTGCCAGAAGGCTCAGATAGAGAAGCAGCAAAGGTACCAGCTGAAAGCTGTCCTAAATGGGGAAAATCCCCCCAGGGCAGAGCTTTTCCTTCTTTTGAGATCCCTTCCATACTGGTAGGGGTGATTTTGTCTATGGATTCTGGCAGCTTCCCTTTTCATTGTTTTGCTGCCCAAATTTGTTAAGAAAATTATTTGATTTAGCAGTTCTTGTTTCATGGTACAAATTCTCAGATTATTTCACCAGTAATATGTAATAATTGACACATCACCTTCCATGTGGAGAGATGAAAGGATTGCATTTTAACAGATAGGGTCAAATCAGGAAGAGACTTGATTTCTGTCTAAGAGCAGCTGTTTTTAAAAAAGTATACTGAAGTTATCAACAATTTCATAATCTGTACTAATTCCACCTGTGAATCTCCATTAATGTTACTGTTATCAGTAATCAGTACAGTTGCTTCCTACTACTTTCTTTACTGTACTTCGGTGTTGTTACCTCTTGCATCCCTGTGGACAAGCAAGCTTTTGTCTCCTGACACCATAAAACTCAGTGTCTCTGCCTATGCTACCCTTAGATATCCCAGGACATCTGTAAGCATACACCAATGGACCTCCTGCCTGCTTTCCATCCCTACAGATGCTCCATGTGTAGCCTGGCGGGTGCAGTGGGTCCATGCCTGGCAGGGAGGATTCTGTGAAGCACCTGGAGCTTGCACCTGCTGCGCTGAAGGCTGCACTTGCAGGTTCAGAAATCAGGGAGCATGTAGGGTTATGCTGGTAGCCTCAGGATTCACATAAAAGCAGTAAAATCCTAAAGCCACTGATGTGTTTGTTGGTGTCAGGATTTGATCCAAAATCTTTCTCCTGGTGTAAAAGCTGGGGTGGCTTCCAGCAGTACTGAAGACAGAAGTCTATACAGATGCAGGAACTGCTACATGATCCTTCCTGTTCAGAAATTTTTGCTTACTATAATCTATGGATTTTTTTCAGACACAAGATCACTCCCACACCTCTTCACTCACAATCTGTTTTCTCAGGAAGGCTATGTGCTCGACAAACAATGTCTCTTTTTTTTGTGACTCCACTGTGCTTCAGTAATGCAGACTGTAGGTTGTTGTCCAATGCCTAGCAACATGGTTTTCATTCTTAGGCCTCCTGTAATGGTGCACAGACATTTACAGGAATTTTATCGTTATCTACATACCAGTGCTTATTTAGTTCCTTTATTTGATACTATTATTTTTATGCAACCTTCTCCCTGTGAACTTATCCTTATGGCATAGATTTTGGTTGTCTGAGCTTTAGCAAGATACTTCTGTATTCCTCAATCTATCTGTAACTGTTACAGTATTTTATCCTTGGGTGTTATCAATTCTAAAAAGTGCCATTGCATTTGAATCTCTGACAGAGGTCTTAATAGGACCTTAGTGCTTCTCAGTACCAGTTTCTTCCCATTTGTGGTTTAAATAAACATATATAATAAGTAGTTTACCAAGCCAGTAATCTGATTTCATTATGGTTAGCCAAAAATCTACCCTTCCTGTACAGGTGTTCTCATTTAAAGAGTAACCCAGATACCTTACAAATATATTTTTTTTCTCTTTCAACCACCTTTCTGGGGCAGATGGCCATCCTGGATGGGTAATGAACTTTTAATAGAACTAAGGGAAAAAAGAGGGTGTATCATCTTTGGAAGAAAGGTGAGGCAACCCATGGAATGTTTAAGGATGTTGCTCGGTGACTGAAGACGAGGAGAAAGCTGAGGTCCTGAACACCTTCTTTGCCTCAATTTTTAACAGCAAGGCAGGAGTTCAGGACGAGTGGCCTCTGGAGCTGGGCGATGGGGTCGGGAAGCAGTGTAATGCCCCGGAAATCCATGAGGAATTAGTTCGGGACCTGCTGAGCCACTTGGATATTCACAAGTCCATGGGACCAGATGGGATCCATCCTAGGGTGCTGAGAGAGTTGGCAGATGTGCTAGCTAGGCCACTCTCCATCATTTTCCTCCAGTCCTGGCTCACAGGTGAGGTCCCAGATGACTGGAAACTGGCCAATGTGATCCCCATCCACAAGAAGGGTCGGATGGAGGAACCTGGAAACTACAGGCCAGTCAGCCTGACCTCAGTGCCAGGGAAAGTGATGGAGCAGATTATCCTGGCAGCAATAACTGCGCACCTGAAGGATGGCCAAGGGCTCAGGTCCAGCCAACATGGATTTAGGAAGGGCAGATCCTGCCTCTCCAACCTGATCTCTTTCTGTGATCAGGTGACCCGTCTGGTGGATGTGGGGAGGCCTGTGGATGTGGTCTACCTGGACTTCAGCAAGGCCTTTGACACCGTCCCCCACAGCAAACTGTTGACTAAGCTGTCAGCCCATGGATTGGACCATTACACTCTGTGCTGGGTTAGGAACTGGCTGGAGGGCCGGGCCCAGAGAGTGGTGGTGAACGGTGCCGCATCCAGCTGGCGGCCAGTCACCAGTGGTGTCCCCCAGGGATCAGTGCTGGGCCCTGTCCTCTTCAACATCTTCATTGATGATCTGGATGAGGGGGTAGAGTCGGTCATCAGCAAGTTTGCAGATGACACAAAGTTAGGAGCAGATGTTAGTCAGTTAGAGGGTAGAAAGGCTCTGCAGAGGGACCTCGACCGACTGGACAGATGGGCAGAGTCCAATGGGATGGCATTCAACAAGTCCAAGTGCCGAGTGCTGCACTTTGGCTACGGCAATCCCATGCAGAGCTACAGGCTGGGGTCGGAGTGGCTGGAGAGCTGCCAAACAGAGAGGGACCTGGGGGTGCTGATTGACAGCTGCCTAAATATGAGCCAGCAGTGTGCCCAGGTGGCCAGGAGGGCCAATAGCATCCTGGCCTGCATTAGGAATAGTGTGGCCAGCAGCAGCAGGGAAGTCATTGTGCCCCTGTACTCTGCTTTGGTTAGGCCGCACCTTGAGTCCTGTGTCCAGTTCTGGGTCCCTCAGTTTAAGAAGGACATCGAAACACTTGAGTGTGTCCAGAGAAGGGCAACAAGGCTGGTGAGAGGCCTTGAACACAAGCCCTATGAGGAGAGGCTGAGGGAGCTGGGATTGTTTAGCCTGGAGAAGAGGAGGCTCAGGGGTGACCTCATTGCCCTCTACAACTACCTGAAGGGTGGTTGTAGCCAGGAAGGGGTTGGCCTCTTCTCCCAGGCAACCAGCACTAGAACAAGGGGACACAGTCTCAAGCTGCACCAGAGGAGGTTTAGACTCGAGGTGAGGAGGAAGTTCTTCACCGAGTGAGTAATTCGTCATTGGAACGGGCTGCCCAGGGAGGTGGTTGAGTCATCGACCCTGGAGGCGTTCAAGGGGAGATTGGACGTGGCACTTGGTGCCATAGTCTAGTCATGGGGTCTGTGTTGATAGGTTGGACTCAATGATCCTCGAGGTCCTTTCCAACCTAAGTGATACTGTGATACTGTGATACTGTAAATCATGTAGGAAGAAAATTAGGGAGGCAAAAGCATATTTGGAGCTTAAACTGGCCTCTGCTGTGAAGGACAAAAAAAAGTCCTTCTATAAATACATTAATAGCAAGAGGAAGGGCAGAGACAACCTCCACTCCTTGGTGGACACGGAGGGGAACGTTGTGGCAAGGGATGAGGAACAGGCAGAGATACTTAACACCTTCTTTGCCTCAATTTTTACTAGCAGGACAGAACGTCTTCCAGACAGCTGGCCTGCAGAGCTGGCAGAAGGAGCCAGGGAGCTGCATAGTTTCCCTGTAATCCAGGAGGAGGTAGTTGGAGCTCTCCTCAGCCACTTGGATCCTCACAAGTCCATGGGACCAGATGGGATCCATCCTAGGGTGCAAAGAGAGCTGGCAGATTAGCTGGCGAAGCCACTCTGAATCATTTTTCATCAGTCCTGGCTCACTGGAGAGGTCCCAGAAGACTGGAAGCTGGCCAACATGGTGCCCATCCACAAGAAGGGCCGTTTGGATGAGCCAGGGAATTATAGGCCTGTCAGCCTGACCTCAGTGCCAGGCAAGATTATGGGACAGGTCATCCTGAGTGCAATCACACAATACTTAGAGGATGGCCAAGGGATCAGGCTCAGCCAGCATGGATTTAGGAAGGGCAGGTCCTGCCTGAACAACCTGATCTCCTTCTATGATCAGGTGAGCCGCCTGGTGGATGTGGGGAAGGCTGTGGATGTAGTCTACCTGTATCTCAGCAAAGCCTTTGACACCGTCCCCCATAGCAAACTCCTGGCCAAGCTGTCAGCCCATGGCTTGGACAGCAGCACTCTGAGCTGGGTTAGGAACTGGCTGGAGGGCCGAACCCAGAGAGTGGTGGTGAATGGTGCCACATCCAGCTGGCGGCCAGTCAGTAGTGGTGTGCCCCAAGGATCAGTGCTGGACCCCATGCTCTTTAACATCTTTATTGATGATCTGGATGAGGGCATTGAGTCCATCATCAGTAAATTTGCTGATGACACCAAGCTGGGGGCAGGAGTTGATCTGCTGGAGGGTAGGAGAGGCTCTGCAGAGGGACCTCGACAGGCTGGACAGATGGGTAGAGTCCAACGGCATGAGATTTAACACATCCAAGTGCCGGGTTCTGCACATTGGCCACAACAACCCCATGCAGAGCTACAGGCTGGGGTCAGAGTGGCTGGAGAGCGGCCAGGCAGAGTGGGACCTGGGGGTGCTGGTCAATGGTAGGATGAACATGAGCCTGCAGTGTGCCCAGGCGGCCAGAAGGGCCAATGGCATCCTGGCCTGCATTAAGAACAGTGTGGCCAGCAGGAGCAGGGAGGTCATTCTGCCCCTGTACACTGCACTGGTTAGGCCACACCTCGAGTACTGTGTCCTGTTCTGGGCCCCTCAGTTTAGGAAGGATGTTGACTTGCTGGAGCATGTCCAGAGAAGGGCAACAAAGTTGGTGAGGGGTTTGGAACACAAGCCCTATGAGGAGAGACTGAGGGAGCTGAGGTTGCTTAGCCTGGAGAAGAGGAGACTCAGGGGTGACCTTATTGCTGTCTACAACTACCTGAAGGGAGGCTGTAGACAGGAGGATGTTGGTCTCTTCTCCCAGGCAACCAGTACCAGAACAAGAGGACGCAGTCTCAGGCTGCACCAGGAGAGGTTTAAGCTGGAGGTTAGGAGGAAGAAGTTCTATACAGAGAGAGTGATTGCCCATTGGAATGGGCTGTCCAGGGAGGTGGTGGAGTCACCATCATTGGAGGTGTTCAGGAGGAGACTTGATGGGGTGCTTGGTGCCATGGTTTAGTTGTTCAGGTGGGTTGGATTGGTTGATGGGTTGGATGCGATGATCTTGAAGGTCTCTTCCAATCTGGTTTATTCTATCGTAAGTAGTATGTTTGGTTTTTTTTCCCCCTAAAGTAAGGACCTTGACATCTCCTGTCTTTGCCATCTTAATTTCACAGTATCACAGTATATCACACTATATTAGAGGCTGGAAGAGACCTCAAGAGAACATCAGGTCCAACCCCCCTGTCAAAGCAGGATCACTTAGGGTAGTCCACACAGGAATGCATCCAGGTGGATTTTAAAAGTCTCCAGAGAAGAAGACTCTACCACCTCCTTGGGCAGCGTATTCCAGTGCTCTGTCACCCTCACTGTAAAGAAGTGTCTCCTAATGTTGAGGTGAAATCTTCTATGTTCAAGTTTGAACCTATTGTTCCTTGTCTTATTGCTGTGCACCACTGAAAAGAGCTTGGCCACATCCACTTGGCACCCACCCCTCAGATATTTATACACATTGATGAAATCCCCTATCAGTCTTCTCTCCTCAAGACTAAATAACCTCAAGGATCTGAGTCTTTCTTCATAGGGAAGATGCTCAAGTCCCCTAATCATCTTCATGGCTCTTCATTGGATTCTCTTCAGCAGTTCTCTGTCTCTCTTGAACTGGGGAGCCCAAGAATGGAGGCAGTATTCCAGGTATGGTCTTACCAGGGCAGAGTAGAGAGCTATAAGAACTTCCCTAGACCTGCTGGACACACTTTTCTTGATACACCCCAGGATACCATTGGCTCTCATGGCCTCAAGGGCACATTGTTGTTCCATGGAGAACTTGCTGTCCACCAGCACTCCAAGGTCTTTCTCTATGGAGCTACTTTCCAGCAGGGGAGCCCCTAACCTGTACTGGTGCATGTTGTTATTCCTCCCCAGTTGCAGGACCCTGCACTTGTCCTTATTAAACTTCATGAGGTTTGCCTGCACCCAGCTCTCCAGGCTGTCCAGGTCATGTTGGATGTCTGCACAGCCTGACAGGGTGTCAGCCAACCCCCACAAGTTTTGTATCATCAGCAAACTTGATGACGGTACTCTCAATCCCCTCATCCAGGTAGCTAATAAAGGTATTGAACAAAACTGGACCCAGTACTGATCCCTGGGTAACACCACTGGCCACAGGCCTTCAAGTTGACTCTGTCCCACTGATGTATAAGATATGAGAGATCTCTAACCTGGTCCTGACTGACCAGGAAAATGTCCACATCTCTCCAGTTCTGCTCCCTTGCTTCTAGAGAGTGATGTTCCTGAGGACTAGTCTTAGGAATAAAGTCTGGGGCAAAGAAGGTATTCAGAAGCTCTGCCGTCTCTGCATCATCAGTTACCATATCTCCCATATCACTCAGTAGTGGGTCCACCTTTTGCTTGCTCTTCCGTTTATCATTGCTGTATTTGAAAAACCTCTTCTCATTCTCTTTCACCACCCTGGTGTGATTCAGTTCCAGGAGGGCCTTGGCCTTCCTTGTTGCATCTCTACATTCTCTGTCTATATCTCTATAATCCTCCCAATTTTTCCACATATTGTAAACCTCCTTTTTATTTTTTAATTTTACTAAGAGTTCCTTGCTTATCCATGCAGGACTTCTGCTTGCCTTACATGATTATTTTTTTTTTATTTCAAGGGAATACATTTCTCTTGAGCTCAGAGGAGGTAATGCTTGAATATTAACCAGCTCTCTTGCTGCCCCGCCCCCCCCCCCCCCCCCCCCCTTCCTTCCAGAGAGTCTTGAAGAGGGGAAAGTTTGCTCCCTTAAAGTCCAGAGTTGAAATCTTATTTATCACCCTGCTTCTTTGTCTGTTGATATTAAACCCTAGCATGTCATGGTCACTGCAACCAAGATTACCCCCAACCTTAACATCTACAACCAGTCCTTCTTTGTTTTTTAATACCAGGTCCAGCATTGCACTTCATGTTGGTTCTTGTTGGTGATGGTCCTATGCATAGAACCATCACAGAAAATTACCTGGAGACCTGCAACATCAGTGTTTGCTAATATGTGCATAATTTCCAGATTTCTGCCTTTCTCTCTGTCTGCTCTGTCCACGAATCTAGATATTAATTTGCATAGCACAAATGCCAGAAGTACTGATATTTCTACATGACTGGAATCAATATTACAAAAACTCATCTGTACCAGGACACTTTGTTGGAAAGTCCTCTTTGAGGTAGAAAGGACATTTGCTTTCTTCTACCTGTCCAGTGAAGTGGATTTTTTTCATGTGTTTGTTTACGGTTCCTTAGGATCAGCTAATTAAGAGCCCTCATTTTACTAGCACTGCATCACGCAGCATCCTTCTTGGCCTCTCAAGGACTTTTTACAACGTCAAGGCTGCCAGACCATGTGGGAATAAGTGCCTAAGGTGTGAAGAGCTGGTAGATTAAACAGTACATTTGACATACTAAAAAGAGATAAAAACCAGTCCTTTTTTTTGCATGGAACACTTTAAGTTTCATTGTCCCAGACAGAGTGTCAAATCTGTTCAAATTTCTTAGACTTGTTTGGAAGAATTTTGATGCCTGTATCAAGAGGTCAATAGTTTCCCAACCTGGTTAGAGTTGCAAAATTATTATAACTATTTTGTGGCATTAGATCTTGTAATGGTGGATGTTAAAGGTAACAAAGTAACTGAGTTAGAAAATAAATGTGCTAGATGAAAAATGGGCTTCCCAGAAGACTCCTTGGTATCTTCTACCATGACACAAAATCATAGAATCATTAAGGCTGGCAAAGGCCTCTAAGATCATTGAGTCCAACCATAACCCAACTACCATGACCATTGGACTGTCTCCTGAAGTACCATATCTGCATGCTTCTTGAACACCTCCAGGGATGGTGGCTCCACCACTTCCTTGGGCAGCCTGTTCCAATGCCTGAGAATTCTTTCAGGAAAGATTTTTTTCCTGATCCCAAACTTAAAGCCCCAAAGAAGCCCAAATTTGTTACAGAGCACTCCAATTTATCTCTCTGAAGAAAAAGAGGTGCACTGGCACTAACCTACACACACAGCCCTTTCCTGACTACCTGCTCTGGGATGCCCAGGGGACTGACACCCCAGCTGCTGCCTCCAGCAGTGTTTCTGAGGCTGCACAGAAGCCAGCTCTGTCCAGAGCCCAGCACACAGGGTGCCCAGAGCCAGGGCAGTGCCAGCATGCAACACTGATAAGTACTAGTCAAGATACCATAATAGAGATGAGACATATGCCAAAACCAAATCTACTCCATGTACTTAAGCAGAAGCAGAGAAGGGGAACCTACTTACATAAACTGACATGGCTGTCAGCATATGAATGTATGACATCTATTAGCATTTGTTCACTAGACAAAATAAAAAATAAGTATTCATGCCCTAATATAGCTCTAGAGCATAAATTGATAGGAAAAAATGTAAGAGGTTTTACTGCACACTAGAGATCAAAATTTCATGTGTGTTCTTGATTTGGTGGGGTGCTTTCTGTAATCTGTGTGCCATTACAGAATATTAGCAATATCTACAAAGAGAGAAGGGCTGGTGGGAGATGTGGTTGTTGGAGGCTGTCTGGGGTCCAGGGGCCATGAGATAGTTGAGTTTTCAATATGTAGTCAAGCTAAGAGGGGCAGCAACAAAACCTCTACTGTGGACTTCCAGAGGGCAGACTTCAGATTATCACAGTATCACAGTATCACTAAGGTTGGAAGAGACCTCAAAGATCACCGAGTCCAACCTGTCACCACAGACCCCATGACTAGACCATGGCACCAAGTGCCACGTCCAATCCCCTCTTGAACACCTCCAGGGACAGTGACTCCACCACCTCCCTGGGCATTACGTAAGGAACTAACTCAGAAGGTACCTTGGGAAACAGCCCTTAAAAACCAAGGGGTCCAGGAGGGCTGGGCCTACTTCAAGAAAGAAATCTTGAAGGCTCAGGACCAGGCTGTGCCAATGTGCCAGAAGATGAGCTGCCGGGGCAGACAACCAGCCTGGATGGGCAATGAATTTCTGAATGAATTAAGGGGAAAAAAGAGCGTATATCATCTTTGAAAGGAAGGAGAGGTAACCCATGGAATGTTTGAGGATGTTGTAGGTCATGTAGGAAAAAATTAGAGAGGCAAAAGCCCATTTAGATCTCAAACTGGCCTCTGCTGTGAAGGGCAACAAAAAATGCTTTTATAAATATTTTAATGGCAAGAGGAGGGGCAAGGACAACCTCCACTCCTTGGTGGACATGGAGGGCAATATTGTAACTAAAGATGAGGACAAGCTAGAGGTACTCAACACTTTGCTTGTCTCAAATTTTAATAGCAGGATAGGTTGTCTTCCAGACAGCAGGCCTCCTGAGCTGGCAGATGGAGGCAGAGAGCAATACAGTTTCCCTGTAATCCAGGAGGAAGTAGTTAGAGACCTGCTCAGCCACTTGGATCCTCACAAGTCCATGGGACCAGATGGGATCCATCCTGGGGTGCAAAGAGAGCTGGCAGATGAGCTGGCCAAGCTGCTCTCCATCATTTTTCAGCAGTCCTGGCTCACTGGAGAGGTCCCAGACAACTGGAAGCTGGTCAATGTGATGCCCATCCACAAGAAGGGTCAGTTGGATGAGCCAGGGAATTATAGGCCTGTCAGCCTGACCTCAGTGCCAGGCAAGATTATGGAACAGGTCATCTTGAGTGCAATCACACAGCACTTAGAGGATGGCCAAGGGATCAGGCCCAGCCAGCATGGATTTAGGAAGGGCAGGACCTGCCTGTCCAACCTGATCTCCTTCTATGATCAGGTGACCCACCTGGTGGATGTGGGGAAGGCTGTGGATGTAGTCTACCTGGACTTCAGCAAGGCCTTTGACACTGTCCCCCCAGCAAACTCCTGGCCAAGCTGTCAGCTCGTGGCTTGGACAGCAGCACTCTGAGCTGGGTTAGGAATTGGCTGGAGGGCTGTGCCCAGAGAGTGGAGGTGAATGCTGCCTCATCCAGCTGGCAGCCAGTCACTAGTGGTGTCCCCCAGGGATTCCTGCTGGGTCCCATCCTGTTCAATATCTTTATTGATGATCTGGATGAGGGCATTGAGTCCATCATCGGTAAATTTGCAGATGACACCAAGCTGGGGGCAGGAGTTGATCTGTTAGAGGGTGGGAGAGCTCTGCAGAGGGACCTTGACCAGCTGGACAGATGGGCAGAGTCCAACGGCATGAGATTTAACACATCTAAGTGCCAGGTTCTGCACATTGGCCACAACAACCCCATGCAGTGCTACAGGCTGGGGTTGGAGTGGCTGGAGAGAGGCCAGGCAGAAAGGGACATGAGGGTACTGGTTGACAATAGGCTGAACATGAGCCAGCAGTGTTCCCAGGAGGCCAAAAAGGCCACTGGCATCCTGGCTTGTATCAGGAACAGTGTGGCGAGCAGGAGCAGGGAAGTCATTCTGTCCCTGAACTCAGCACTGGTGAGGCCATACCTTGAGTCCTGTGTCCAGTTCTGGGCCCGTCAGTTTAGGAAAGA
The DNA here is from genome assembly GCF_026170545.1 of Melanerpes formicivorus. NCBI lineage: Eukaryota > Metazoa > Chordata > Aves > Piciformes > Picidae > Melanerpes > Melanerpes formicivorus. The sequence goes on from NW_027142353.1 coordinate 23,409,685, forward strand.
TGTTGAGTTGCTGGAATGTGTCCAGAGAAGGGCAACAAAGCTGGTGAGAGGTTTGGAGCACAAGTCCTATGAGGAGAGGCTGAGGGAGCTGGGGTTGCTTAGCCTGGAGAGGAGGAGGCTTAGAGGAGGCTCAGAGAAGACCTTATTCTGTCTACAACTACCTGAATGGAGGTTGTAGCCAGGTGGGTGTTGGTCTTTTCTCCCAGGCAGCCACCAGCAGAACAAGAGGACACAGTCTCAAGCTGCACCAGGGGAGGTTTAGGCTGGATGTTAGGAAGTTCTTCACAGAAAGAGTGATAGGGCATTGGAATGGGCTGCCCTTAGAGGTGGTGGAGTCACCATCCCTGGAGGTGTTTAAGAGGAGACTGCATGAGGCACTTGCTGCCATGGTTTAGTTGATTAGATGGTGTTGGATGATGGATTGGACTTGATGATCTCTGTAGTGGTGTGATGCTTTAGCCTACACGCACTAACAATAAAGCACAGCTAAACTCAGCCGGAGAAGCAAATGGAAAGCTGTATTTTACAAGCAAAACCACACTCTACAATGGAATGCAATGAATATATACAAAATATACAGTATTTACAATATTATACAAGAATTTACAGGAAAGGACACAAACACCAGTCCTCCTGAGGAGAGTCCCCTCTTGGGTTCCCCCCAAACCTCTCTCCCCCTCCTTCCCTTTCCCCTAGTAGTTAATTAGGTGAAAAAAAAGAGAAAGAGAAAATGATATTAAGGGAAATTCATTAGATCAAAGCAGTTGTTAAGAAAGTTAGTTTCCTTATCTCATCAGTTTCATTCCAAGGTCAGTTGCATGCAGGCTGGCCAAGAAACAAAAGTCAAAACAGGCTGAAGCTGAAGTAAGTGAGAGAAAGAATGTTAGTGATGTTTGCTATGGTACATATCACATCTGAACAATTAAATGTGTTTAGAATTAACCTTTGCTTTCCTTTCTACACCTAAACATTCAGATAGAGAATTCTGCAGCTGTCCTTTTCCCAAAGACACAGCCTAACCTGTCACAATCTCAAAGGCCTTTTCCAACCTGGTTAATTCTATTCTGCTCTATTCTATTCTATTCTATTCTATTCTATTCTATTCTATTCTATTCTATTCCATTCTATTCTACATTAGCTAGAAGTATGTAGAAAAGAAAGAGGTACTGAGTGATCAGGATGAGATATGTTATTCACCCGAAGAAGGGCCTAACCTTCTATTTTGTACTTGCAAAAGAGCCTTTTGAAATTTATGATCACAAAATAAATACCTGTATGCATCTATGAACTCTTGTACTTTCAGCTGTTAGCTGATGGTCATAGACCAGGAAAACAGGCTGGTGCCAAGTGCTGAGCTATAAGTACAGAACATGAGTGTTTCAACCAAACCAACTGAAAATCACAGCGGAAAAATAGTTCCATAATAATGCGGGTTAAAATAGTAGTATTACAGTGGATTCCCCAGTCTGAAAGAAGAGAAATAAAACCAGATGGATATACATACTTCCAAAAAAACACCTGCAAAACCTGACTTAAAATCAACTGATGGTATTTGGGAGATATCAAGGAAACCTATCACCAGCCCTAACTACAGATAATGGCTTCATCTTGGATTTTGAGTCAACAATAAAAGAAAATCCAAGCCTTCTTAGGGCTGAAAATTTGTGGTCCTGCTCTGGTGGCTTCACGCACCACTAAGCAACATAAAAGCATATTGTTTCCCAAAGATTTCTCCTTTCAAGACTACTTTAATGTATACTGCCTTATAGCAGGTTTGATCTAGAAACAAGATCATGAAACAAGAATCCTCTTTCTGGCTTTGGGACCACACCACATAACTTGTGTATATACTTCAAAACTAAGGCCGGCACAGTTTCTAAGTTCAAGTAGAACCATGACATTCTTGAAGTTCTCCTCTGAAATGCTGATGTAGCAGCAGCTGGCAGGTGTCCAAGACTCCCTGGGCTTCCCTTATTCCATCTACACTGCTGATGGTTTTCAAGCATCAGGGATTCCTTTGGTAGGATTTACATCATCTAATTTTAGATATCCCCATCTGAACTTGTTACCTGCATATATCTTCATATCCAATATATTTAGGTAGAAATTATAGCAGATAACTAACTTTAAAACACATTTGTATAAGTGAGATTAACTGAGTCCATATACCCAAACCAAACATAATTAAAGTTATGTTGTTCATTACTCAGTCTGTGCTTTTACACAGAAAGTGTTCTCTAAGGTATGCCACTGATTCTCATAAGATACCTTTTCAGCTTTTATTTCCAAACCAGGCTGAGAGAAAGAAAAACATTCAGTGTGAGGGACTATGAGTTCCTAAAGAATCTGCATGCACACTCATGTCTTTAGGAAACACCTGGTTTCACTTTGAGATGCATAGCTTAACATGTAAACTATCTTCATCAGTGAAAAGAGGGATGGAAGAAGTAGAGATGGAGGATAAGAATAGCCATATTTTGAATAAAATTTCTTTCTCTGTGATGGGTATAAGGCATCGCAGATTAACCACTTTTGGCTTGCTTGGAGGAATCACAAAGGGTCTTTGGAGAACTAGAGCTCAAAGAGCCTTATCATTTATTTCACTATCTTTACGTTAGTATCATTAAAATTATTACACAAGCAAAGCATTCCCCATAATCAGTCTAATATCCTTTCATGCATTGGTATTTTTTTCTGGTATTTATAGGAGGTAAATGGAATAAGGGAGATCTTTATACATTTCTTGATGGAATTTGCTTGAAATAAAGCAAACAGAAATGCATGAAGACAAAAAAATGTAAAGTAGTAATATATTATATGGTCTCTAGTACTGGTTTTCACATTCTCCTCAAGAGAACATTAATTTAATTCTACATGTGTTTTAGTGTGCTCTGTGTCATCCACAGTTGTTTTCTCCCATTGAATTCTGTTTTGCATCCAGCAGGAGCTCTGTGGAAGAAAGGACTGGTGAAGCAGGACCGTAAAATCCATTTCAAAATTTGAGAGATATCCTTTTTTTTTCTGAGATGTCTATCACAGGTCCTGCCTTAGGTTTTGTTTGGGCTCAGACTGTGTTTCTCTCATCCTCCTGGATGAAAGCCACACTTCATGAAATTGGCAGCAAATAATGTTTTACGGGCACAGGCAGAGGTGGTATTTCTGCAGAGGTAGTGTCTTGAGGACATGAAGAATACCCCTCGGACTTGTTAGAAGTTCAGTTACATTGATCGTCTGTGTACCCGTTATCATTTCCAGCCTTAAGAAATGAACAGACTCCCTTTAATTTGCAGTATAACAACAATAAAACTTTGCTGAGGTTTTTTTTTTGTGGTCTTGGCTCAGTAAATGATATCTGTGTTGATACCAAACCATGTTGATTTTTCATTTTATTACAAAACCATAGTGGCTATGTTCGCAGAACTGACCTCCTTATGGGAACCAAGTACAGAATTACATATCTGTCTTCCCCTACTGACAAGAAATAGAATATTGTCCCTTACTCCTGAACAGAGCAGCCCTAGATCAAGCTGCTTCCACCCAGGCCTCATTTGTGAGACTGTATCTTATTTGAAAGGAACAGGAATCATACACCAGGATGAGCCTCAATGTCAACACATGGAGTTTTCACACAGCAAAGCCCAGCTGATGAGTTGGTGCAAGGTATCTTTACAATCTACAAAGAATTCACAGTTCATTAAAAAAAAAAAAAAAAAAAAATTGTATTTATCACTGGGAAATCAGAACTTGCAGAGCCCAGTGGGGAAAGATGTTAATTAAGCCTCCTGTGACTTTGCCAGTCACAAAAGGTATTTTTTGCCTTTGCTTTTGATACAAACCTGTTACCAGCTATGCATTCCTGGTTTCTTTCAAAAACATGTGTGCCTGTCACTGAGATCCATACATTCTGTCATCCCAAAAATTTTCCAATAAATAGAAATACATATCTTCCTTTTTAAAAACCTTAAAATATTATTATTAAAATGCACAGAAGACCACACAATAGATGTTCTAGGTTCTTGCAATAAAATAGATTCAAGGGGAGATACAATATAACATAATTAGTTTTCTTTGTGTTAGTTTTGGTGCTGCTTTTAGAGAGGAACTGAGCTGAGATAGTAAAGTCTCAAAATCTTGGTAATCACTTATAATTTTTTCCATTATGTTCATTTCTACATTTCAAAACATTTTAAAGTTACATTTATACAAATTTTTATTTGTTCAAGTAAATGTAGAGAAGTTGTTTTCCAATGTCCCTATGTGAAGAAACAGTTAAGCATCTTAAAATATATGTTCTAATGTGGTAAAGCACACTCATAAAGCACTGTCCTTTTACACAGACACCAGACAAAATATTCTTTAAACACTAAGACTCAAATAAGGAAGCAGGAATGAGATGCCAACTCTGTAGCCTGTATCTCACAACCTCAGAGCAAACACCAGGGCTGTGTGAAGGGAAAAAAAATAAATTAAAGAAAAACAAAAAGGTTACCAGCAGATACTTAGGGTAGAACTGTCACTATGACTCTAAAAGACTGAAGTGATGAGAGTCTAGTTTGTGTTTTTCATGTTGCACACAGGTGTGCAAGTACCTTGTTAACCACCATAATACAACTGAGTTGTTGCTTGTTGTTTTGCAGCAAATAGTCCAATACAGCAGCAGCACCAGGGAGGAGGAGGAGGAGAGAACACTGCAGCCCCTGCTGTACCTCAGGACCCAGAACTGCAGGCAGGTGGGCTGGCTGCAGACTCCACATCTGCTCTCCCTTCCCCTCTCATAACCCTGCTTCTTGGGAAGACCTGGCCAATGCATCCCATTGCACAGAAAGGGTTAGCTGCAGGCAGTTGTGCAGAGAATTCCCAAATCTTTGATTTACTGTGAGCAATCGCATGATTAGGCTGGATGGTGTGGAGAGTGGTGATTATCTAACAGGGCATTATGACTCTGTTACAAAGAAACTCTGCTGGGGAGGAAAACGTGTTGTGAGACATCAGTATGCATTTATACAAAATACCTCAGGGCATCTGGAGGTTTTTAAGGCCAGGCTGGATGTGGCTCTGAGCAACCTGATGTAGTGTGAGGTGTCCCTGCCCATGGCAGGGGTGTTGGAACTAGATGATCCTTGAAGACCCTTTCAACCCTAACAATTCTATGATTCTATGATCTTTGCAACCAACAGGCTATAAGTAAATATAGCTTTTCTTCCTCTGTAAAGTCAGTGGAAGGAAACATGCTTGCATTATATCTGTGTCAGAAAGTAAAGCTTAGTGTTAGCTATTTTCTTTCAACTAATGAATTTAGCCACACTAAGGTATGAATTTCATTGCCGAGCTATTCAGGAGATATCAGGCACAGATATTAAACGGGATTATGAAACAGCCATCTGCTCTAGACAATTAAAATGTGGAAAACATCCAGTATCGAATTTTCTTTAGACAAATAATGGATGGTTTAGGTAGTTCAACATGTTCTGCAGTGGTTTCACTATTTAGTATGACTTCTGCAATTTCACCGTGAACTATGTCATTCTTTAAGTATTTTGCCCAAAAGAAGCTTAATTTTGTTTATCAAATTAGGATTTTTAATAAATTATTGGCATTTTATTTATGTATTTTGGAAAACATTTTCTGAGGTCTGCACCCTATAAATGATGCCCACCAGTATCTTCAGCTACCAATTTCACCTATATTTCAAATAAATTATGGTCTGTGCTTTTAGAATAATCTCTAGTTTTTAAAAATAATAATAATAATAATAATAATAATAATAATAATAATAATAATAATAATAATAATAAAACAAACCACACAAATTTGAGCTACATTATTGTATTTAAATGAACTCACATGAGTCCTATAAATTTTGCTTTCTAACAATCCCTTCTTCAAAAAAAAAAAAAAAATTAGTTGTACCTATGGGCTTCATATGTGTCCAGCAGGCAAGGTTCAGTCCAGAAAAACATTCATTCAGGCCTGTAGCCTCTTCACTGTGACCAAACAGTTTGCTGCAGGGAAGGAGTATGGATGAATTGTTCTGGTAGTTTGCGTCCTGTAACCTTCTTTCCCAAGGGCCCCAGTACACACCTCTGCTCCAACAACATGACCAAAAGTCCATCCCTTGCATGCACACTCTGCACACAGCCCCTGATAAGTGTCACGTACATGTGGGAATGTGTGTGTCTGCAACAGTGTGCAGGGACCATCTACCTTTATGGTCTTTGTTGAATGTTCTTCTACCCCCTTAGGTTTCAGGGTACACATGCTCAGAAGCACGCTCAACAGCCATAAGTCTACATGTCTTAGATCAGGGAACCCAATGGCATACGTGCTACAGCTCTTTGCTGGTGCATCTGATGAAAAGCTGAACACACAAACAGGATGATATGTACCTCTATCTACTTCCATCGTGAAGCTAGGCCACGTATGAGTTGTCTCTCTGAGCAAAAGTCTTGAAAAGCATACCTATGTTTTACAGTGTGATACAGCTCATGTAGCCCACTGTGGCCAAAAGATTTGGCACCACTTTCTTACTGTTGTAAGACCAATATGTGCCTTCTCTCAGAGACTTTCAGATAAATGAAACCCCAAATTAACCCTGGTGCAAAAACACATCTGACCATAGGGTTATGATGACTACTATAGTGACTTCTGTGGTCAGTGTAGGAGAACTGGCAGATCTGTTCTCACAGTCACTTTGTTGGGCCCCGAGTTCTTTGTTCCTCTGAAGAAGCCATCAGTTGCAATTAGTATCCTCCAAGCATACAATCTCTTTGTCCACCTCAATATTCAACCAAGACAAGTAGATTTGTGTATTTATTAGTTACATCACTGAAATGACCAGCAGGAACACAACTTTAAAAATTACATTTATATTATCATCATTATGGTTCAGAGTCAATGCCTACTACAGAGAAAGAGAACTCCTGTCCCTGATAGATTTGTATCTGCCCTAGAATCCATAGTTGTGTTTGCATCCTCTTAACATTTGGACAGTTATCGTTAGCAACCCAAGTATTTAAAAGTTTTTAAATTAAAACTTGGATTTCAGTTCACAGTTCTATGGAAAATTCAGTGACAAATCTGCAGCCCCTGCAAAGGAGTAAAAGGAAGTTGGGGTTCTTCAAACTTAGGAGTTAGAAGAAAAGACGATTTAAATAACTTTTCTAACAAAATAGACTGGGATTTAAACAACATAGATTCAGTAGAGAGTCTTAAAATCAATGAGCAGAAAGCTTTAATAATTTCCCCAACCACTGTTTTCCTCCTTGCATGAAAATGACTCATTAAAAGGACACATCAAATTGCTCTCCATGTCTGTGAAAGGGAGCACCAGCACAATTGGAGAATTTGCTAAACTGTTACATTGAATGCAACATATAACAAGAGAGCCAGGCAGCTGCTACATTAACATGTGAGAAATGTTAAGAGAAAACCACAAATGTCAGCGTAAGAATGTGAAGAAAATCTGAATTTGCCATTGTGTGTTAGGTTTTTTTAAACAAATGTTGCAGTTTTTGAAACAGAAAGAGGCCTAGTTTGGTAATTCATGCTCCAGATTTACAATATAATTTCATTGTAAGTATACAGCATGCTTGGATTCATGCTTTAGTTTTGCTTAGGTTTTGTTGCAGTGTTTTTACCCTCCATCCTACACGGATCATTCATGGCATTCATCTCTCTCTGCTGTTGTGGGAAACAGAATTACATTTTTAGGCCCACATATAGGTACAAAGTGAGGCTTGATGTTTACATTTAGTGATTGCAGGCTGTTAAATACGGATATTTCACAGCAGAGAAGTCCTTTAAATGGACCATCATATTAAACCCAGAAAATAACATATAACCATCCTTCTGTACTCAAACCACTAACAGGTGGTTAGTGTGAGAGTGAGAAACCCCAAATGTGTGGGGGCAGGAAGCGGGGGGGGGGGGGGGGGGGGGAAGGTGTAATAAATAAATCTGCCTCTATTTCAAAAATTGGCAAAGCCCCAAAGTCACAACAGACTTTTTTAGGGTTTGGGGGGGGTGTTGGGGGTTGGCTGTAAAAGGAAGTCCCATTGTGTTTGGCTTTGGGACATGGGACATGCATAAGAACATTACAAGTGCATCCAGGAATGCCATTAGTAGAGAGTCACAGAATGACAGAATCACAGAATGTTAGGAGCTAAAAGGGACCTCAAAAGACCATCTAGTTCAATCTCCCTGCCAGAGCAGGATCACCTATATCAGATCACACAGGAACTCATCCAGGCAGGTGTAGCAGGTTGAGAGAGAAGGCCTAGCTCTCCCTCCCCCACAAAGAGAGAAAAAAAACACAGCTAATTCAGTCAGAGAAGAAAAAAGGATGCTATATTTACAAGCAATGTGAAAATGCAGGTTATTTATATACACAGTATATACAGTATTTACAATATATATACAGAAATATACAGCAATGAAAAATACAGGAACAAAACTCCCTCCTCCGGACAGAGGGGGGTTCCCCCCATGTACCCCTCTCTCTCCCCCTACCTCTCTTTTTTCCCAAAAGGGTTAGAGAGAGAAAAAGGCAGTTATTAAGGAAGAAAGGTTTTAGTAGGCCTCATGCGAATTAGTGCAGGATTAGGGCTTATCTTATCCCAGGTCACTCTGGCTAGTTGCCCAGAAGCAGGCAAGCTGGAAAGGGAGAACAGGAAGGAACAAACTGAGAAAAATTTCAACTGCACTAAAACTTAAAGCTGTGTTCTACCAATCTACCAATGAAATTCATTAGACCTGTCTTTGTTTACAAAATATTCAGCCAAAGTGTCCCAGCACTGTCCCTTTCTTAAAGCTACAGCCTCAAACAGTCACAGCAAGTCTCTAATATCTCCAGAGAGGGAGACTCCACAACCATCCCAGGCAGCCCATTACAATGTTCTGTCACCCTCACAGTGAAATTCTTTCCTCACGTTTCCATGGAACTTCCTATGCCTCAACTTCCACCCATTGCCTCTTGTTCTGTCATTGGGCATCACCAAGAAGAACCTGGCTCCATCCTCTTGGCATTCACCCTTTACACATTTATAAACATGAATGAGGTCACTACTCGGTCTCCTCCAAGCTAAAGAGCTCCAGCTCCCTCAGTCTCTCCTTGTAAAGAAGATGTTCCACTCCCTTAAAATTTTTGCTGGCTCTGCACTGGACTCTTTCAATCAGTTCCCTGCGCTTCTTGAACCAAGGGGCCCAGAACTGGTCACAATGTTCTTGACCTACTGACCACACCCCTTCTAATACAACCCAGGATACCATTGGCCTTCTTGGCCACAAGAGTACATTGTTGGCTCATGGTTAACCTCCCATCCACTAGGACCCCCAGGTCCTTTTCCCCTTCCTTTTCCCCTTCCTTTCCCCCTTCACTGCTCTCCAACAGGTCAGTCTCCAGCCTATACTTATACATGAGGTTGTTCTTCCCCAAGTGCAAGACTCCACACCTGCTCTTGCTGCACTTCATTAAATTTCTCCCTGTTCAACTCTCCAGACTGTCTCTCACTGAATGGCAGCACAACCCTCAGCCACACCACCTAGCTTTGTGTCACCAGCAAACTTGCTGACAGTGCACTGTGTGCCCTCATCCAGGTAGTCGATTAATATATTGAATAGCACTGGTCCCAGTACTGACCCCTGAGGGACTCCATTAGAATGGAATGGAATGGAATGGAATGGAATGGAATGGAATGGAATGGAATGGAATGGAATGGAATGGAATGGAATGGAATAAACCAGGTTGGAAAAGACCTTCAAGATCATCAAGTCCAACCTATCACCCAACACAATCTAATCAACTAAACCATGGCACCAAGTGCCTCATCCAGTCTTCTCTTAAGGCCTCCAGTCAGAGAATGCTATCAGAGAATGAGCACCAAACTGCATGCATGGTGCTTCTCTGTCCTTTAAAAGACTGTCATCTAAATCATCTAGCAAATCAGGATGAAGTTTCACTTTCTTAAGCACAAAGTATGTTTTGCCTTCAAACAGGCAGAATTCATGTAGAATGGAGTACTACATATTTGAAAGAACCACAAAGTACTCAGATTGCTCCACAAACTGACAGGTTGTGCATCACCTAGAATATGCTCCACAGATTTAAGAATGAGACTTCTCCAGTCCTTGTCCTTGCCACTTACCCTCTCAGGGAATCTTTGTTTCAGACTTTTGGTCAGCAAAAGATGGCTGAGCTGCCAAGGACCTGGAAACAGCTGGAATCAATAAGACATGCAAGGGTTTCCCCTCTTGAGAGATTGAATGTGTGTATTTATGGGCATTATTTCACACTCCATTAGGAAAGTGTGAAGCTCAGTGTGGTTATTCCTTTTTAATATGTCTAACTGAAAGCAGCAAATGAATCAGTGTTTTAGCAGAAAAGGCTGTTTACTCTGATAATTAAGGACAGTCAAACAGTTAGCTTATCAATAAGATCTATGTGCATCAATTCAATAGAAAATCTAATTTTCATAAGGATTTCACATGGAAGACTGCATGCTATTCTGTTTCAGAAAATAATCTAGTAATAATGTATTTTTTAAAATATTCTTTGAAGCCATTATTTCATTAATTTGACCCATCTGTGATACCATTTTTCATGACACAATAATACTAGTGAATTTTACTACTTGCCAAGGGAGGCATGTTGATATCAGAATGCATCCTGAATGTATTCAGCTAGTTCAGCTCAAAGGAAACAATAGAGCTTACAGACATGGTAGGCTACCATTCAAATTGGCAAGGTTCCCATTACAAATATTCTTTCCTTTGAATATCTGTTGCCACCCAAGCCCTGCATGATGCATATAATATTAGTGTTCTCTTTAATGAATCACAAATGAAGAGCAATGTCTACAAGGGAATTTCAGGAGAGGCATGAGTCAGATCCCATGTTACACTGAGCAAACATCTCTAGAGGAAGCAATGGGAGCAGAAGTTCTGACCCAAAGACTCTTAGTGGGAATATGACCACAGAAAGCTTTGGATCTACCCCAGAGAGTGCACATAGCACCTCTCCAGAGATGTTCAGTGGCTAGCAGGACAAAACCTTAGTTAAGTATATAGAAAATTAGTGGCCTTTATGTGTTCTTTTGCATTTGAGGGATGTCCTGCAGAGCTTGATGAGATGAGCTTTGTCTGATTAAAGAGCATGGTGTGGGACTGTAGATTACTGAAAATAAAATTTATATTGTTATATATTGCTACTATATGTTTTCTCCAGTTTGTATATGAGAAAGTATGATTAAAAGTCAATGAGAGACTGTTTATAAATTTTGATTGCTTCATAATTTTAACTCTGAGCAACATTTTTATCATAATTATAGGCTTTCTTAAAGCATTTATGCGGATTGTTTTATTCAAAAGAGGTTTATTCCATATAAACTCCACTCTTTTATCTCTCCATAAAATTAGTATGTGAATTTCCAGCAACCACATCTCCACTAGACAGCCATCAGATTAGTAACAGAGATATTTTCAAACAAGGCAACATTCCTCAGATACTCAGAAGATTATTTCCCACTTTCCTATCCCACTGAGTGTCATGGTAGTAAACAGTAGCAATAATCCTTGCACATCCTCACTGGGACTTAGGCTGGAGAGCTGGGCAGGGAGAAATTTAATGAAGTTCAGCAAGGGCAGGTGTGGAGTCTTGCACTTGGGGAAGAACAACCTCATGTATAAGTATAGGCTGGAGACTGACCTGTTGGAGAGCAGTGAAGGGGGAAAGGAAGGGGAAAAGGACCTGGGGGTCCTAGTGGATGGGAGGTTAACCATGAGCCAACAATGTACTCTTGTGGCCAAGAAGGCCAATGGTATCCTGGGTTGTATTAGAAGGGGTATGGTCAGTAGGTCAAGAGAGGTTCTTCTTCCACTCTAATGTGCCCTGATGAGGCCACATCTGGAACATTGTGACCAGTTCTGGGCCACTTGGTTCAAGAAGCACAGGGAACTGATTGAAAGAGTCCAGTGCAGAGCCAGCAAAAATTTTAAGGGAGTGGAACATCTTCTTTACAAGGAGAGACTGAGGGAGCTGGAGCTCTTTAGCTTGGAGGAGACCGAGTAGTGACCTCATTCATGTTTATAAATGTGTAAAGGGTGAATGCCAAGAGGATGGAGCCAGGTTCTTCTTGGTGATGCCCAATGACAGAACAAGAGGCAATGGGTGGAAGTTGAGGCATAGGAAGTTCCATGGAAACGTGAGGAAAGAATTTCACTGTGAGGGTGACAGAACATTGTAATGGGCTGCCTGGGATGGTTGTGGAGTCTCCCTCTCTGGAGATATTAGAGAGCTGCCTGAATGAGTTCCTGTGTGATGTGGTATTGGTGATCCTGCTCTGGCAGTGGGAGTAGACTAGATGATCTTTTGAGGTCCCTTCCAGCCCCTAATATTCTGTGATTCTGTGATTCTGTTACCTCTTTATCTCTTTTTATGAATATTAACAAGCTTATACTTGTAGTTCCTCTGTGATGTTCCTGTGTATTACAATAGCCAGTTTATCTGTGGTTCAGTAAAGGCTTGGGGCAACTGAGTCAGTATCTCACATCTTAAGATCAAGATTTAAATCCAGGAAATTAGATGCATAGCTTCTGTTCACTTCAAAGAGAATTTTGTGTCTAAAAATCCTGGATCCATACAGAAGTTTAAAGAACTTACACAAGTACCTCAAGCTGTTTCATAATTGTTAATATTCAGCTGATTGCACTGTTTTGTGTGAAATGCTTTTGTAGTCTGCAAGCAGAGAAATTACTCCATGGCCCCCAGTTCAGACTGGCTCCATTAAGTCCATAGGAGAGAGATCCAAAGCAAAACATCATTTCTCCTTCCTCCAGGTTTCCTCACAAAGGATATGAAATGTTTATCCCAGACAAAACCACGGAATTTCTGCAATAGGAACAATCAGGGCATCAGGACACTTGGGGGAATATTGAGGCAGAAAATACACAACAAAACTGGTCTTAATGTAACAGAAAAGCAAGTTAACCCCCTAGGTGAACCAGCAGCAATCCTGGTAGTACAGCTGAGAAGCCTAGAAGTTCATCCTCACTGGCAGAGGAGCTGGAAAGTTTGAATAGTTCATAGTTGCCAGTGGCTCAGCAAGCTGTATCTCATGACCTTCTCATCCCAATTACCCGAGAAGGCACTTCTCCAGCACTGGAACACCTATGGAGTTAGCAGAAGAAAATATACACCCTCTGCTTGAATATACTTATAGGCCATCAAATGGACAATGTGTTATCACCTTCCTCAGTAAACACAAATATATAATGTTAAATGTATATAAAATATGTGTACAGAATTTTTGCCATTGCAGTAAAAGTTAGACTTCTTGATACGTGCACTTGAATGCTCAGAAAGAAACTGACTTCTTAAAGCCATAACATATTCTGGTGGGATCATGACAATAGTAACAGGGCATCTAGATGCTCCCTTCATCAATGAGGAGTGTTAGTTTGCCTCAGTCTCTTTAATAAGGCAAGAGGTCTGATCTGGGCACAATTCCACCACAGTCATGGGAACTGAGCCCACGTGAGATACAATTTTAGCAAGCTCTGCTTCCTATCTACAGCATAAACCAAATTTAATCCTTAAACAGTTAAATCATAGTAATTTATATTTCTCTTGCCCATGTTATTTTAGTGATTTTCCAGCTCTATCATTTGGATTTCTTCCATAATGTTTCCACCCCAAAACAGCACTGATATTAACATTTGAAGTATGGGAATAAATACAAGTTGAGTGCCTGGATTTCTGATGACACTGCAGTTGGAAAGGGTGCAGATCTATATTTCACAGCAATTTTAGGACAGTCAGGTCATCACTGGACTTAATTTCAAAACTTAATAAAATTGCTGCATTTGAGGAAATAAATATTTATGACAGTTATATTTTGACTTCTGAGATTTCAAACTGCTTCATGGCAGAATGCTGATAAAGGAACATCTGTGTCTATGATGGAAAGCAACAAAATACCTGTACAAGTACACTGCTAAAAGAAGCAATCACTGGAAGTAACAGAACGTCCATTTTTAGGTGGCAAGAGTCGGGCTTTTTTCAGTATCTGTCAAGGATACCAATAAATCTTTCTTTCCGAGGCTTGTTGGTCAGTTTCTTGTTTGGAAAGAAGGGCGTTTACCAGTCTTGCTTTGCAGGCAAACGGGATGGGTGACAGCTACAGGCATTTTTCTGCCTGAGGGAACTGTATAAAGGCTGTCCACGGCTCTGCGCTAGGGCCGGGGACCGGCCACGGAGGCAGCCGGTGCACGCCAAAGTTGCAGCCACAGCTGGCTTATAGCAACTCGGTGGCAACTGTTCCAGAACAAAACCTGATTTCTTCTTTGACGATTTCACACGATGAAAGCTGTGGTTGGCGTTATCAAGGCATGAAAGAAAGCTTACCTCTGTGCAGGTGGTTGTGACTCCAGGAGTCCCCAGTAACCTCAGCCTGGAGCACTCCAGGCATCGCCTGGCTTTTTGTTTGTGCGTTTCTTTATTTATTTGAATCTGGAGTTCCTGCGGTAGTGAATCTTTGGTCAGTCCCAAGAGAAGTGTGTGTGCTCTGCTGCCCAAGGAGCCCTGCGGGGGTGGTTCCGAGCCCATCGAGAGCCCGGGAATATCATCTGGAGTCCCGACGCTGGGGACAGAGCCGCTCCCCGCTGCCCGCTCTCTTGGAGTGGGGAACCCCCGAGCCCCGCCGGACGGGCTGCAGGCGTTCCCTTCTCTTCGTGTTTTCTGAATACCTGAGGCAAAGCTAGCTAGGGTCCCATGTGTTCTTTGTCGTTCTGCAAAAGCAAGGGTTGCAAAGTCCTGCAAAACAGCAACTAAACAAAAACCTGCGAATAGGAAGACTCTGTAATCAAGAAGCAGAGCTTTAGAGATTTGAGGGGGAGGGAGAAGGGGAGGAAAGTTCGGATCAAATGTGACTTAAAGATAGCAGACAGCAATAACTGCAAATGACTAATAATCACCTCGTGTGTGTTCCTCATTTAACATCAGCTACGACCGTGCAAATATTGCAACTGAGTACTCGGCAAGGGAATCAGCTGAGCGTGTGTCTGTTTAAACTATGGTCAACTATTAATGTAAACGATTCCTTTCAATTAGATGTTTCATTTAATCCTCTCATTTGTGTTTGGATAGGCAGCTACATGTTTTGCTTCCAACACGATCATGTGGATGCAGATTTATTCTAGGGAATTTGATATCCCTGATATCCATAGAACATAATTTGTGCGATGAATTACCATCTTTTCTCTTCTTGCTTCGTTCTAGCCAGTCGAGGCAATGAACAATTTTTTTTTTTTTTTTTTTTTTTTTTAATGTTCAACCAAAATTGTTATTGATGCACAGGAAGGGAGGAAAATCACATGTCAGTGAAGCTACGAGTCTTGGAAATGTGAGTTCAAACAGAAAAGCAGTTCATATTTTGAATAGTAAGCTTAGAATTAATTAATCGTGATTAATATACTTTCCTGCGACACCTAATCTCTTATGCCATTGTCTGGGTATCTACCACCCTTTGCAGTGGGTCTAGCCACCTCCTTGCAAGGTCCTTCGCTCATCCTACAGAATCTGTGATTGTACAGCTGCTTGCTTGCTGCATTTGTGGTCTTTCCTTCCCCTGCAGCCGCCTCCTAAATCAAGTCACGCGGGTCCTGCTGTAGAAAACAATCCCAGAAACCTCAGAACCTCAGACCCCTGTGAAGTTCTACCTTTTCCCTTCCCTGCCCTTCCCTTCCCGTCCCTTCCTTTCCCTCTTTCCCTCCCTCCCTCCCTTCAGGTTTGGAAGAGCAACTGAGAGCTGAGCAAATGAAGAGCCATGGGGTCTTTTTTCAGTATATACGGCAATCAGCCCCTTTCACTGAGCCATCATATTTGTCCTTAATTTCGACTTTCCCAGTCACGGTTCTCATATTCCACTGTTTGAAATGCCGGAAGATTTAGCATAATTTGGAGGTCAGATTTCTAAATAAGCCTACTTTAAATAACAAGCCCACACGGGAGATTGTCAGTATCTCTATTTTGTATACAGTTTACACACTGGCATCGCTTTTTAAAACCCTATATGTGGGTTAAAACTCAATTTTACAACCCCCATTTATATGAGATGTAGGTTTGACATCTGTTTGCCAGAGTGTTTTGCACTTAGCCTAACACCCACTATTAAATGACAAAATTGTGGCAGGCTGTCAAAGCCAGCTGACTGACAGCTGCTCTACTTTACAAAAAAGCCCCATTCAAATATTTGCAGGGTTTGAAGCTTTCTGTAACGCTGTCGCCATTCTCCCCGTTATTTAGCATGTAAAATATAAGTCAAAGTTTTAAAGCTACGTTCCAAAATGTTGCCATTTTTCCATATAAAAAGAGCGAGCAGTGGTTGCTGGCAGGGATCCAGCCCCAAGCGCATTGGATGGGTGTTTCACTGGGTCCCCACGTCCCTCCTATCTGCAGAAACCCGATAAAACTGTCATTTAGCAGCGTTTCTTAATATTGCAGCTAATTAGAGCCGGCGTGTTATTGAAGTGAGAGCAAAAATCCACTTAAAAGAGAGGGAAGGAATGGAAAAGAAAAAAAAAAAAAAAAAGAGGAGGGAGGCTAAAATGTTCCCTCGCAGACAGAGGAGTGCACCCAGGCACGGCGCGGAGCGAGACCTGCCCCAGGGAAACGGCCGGGCTCCGGAGAAGGGACACCGAAGGCACTCTTGCATCCCTGCCGCCCTACGCCTATGACTAGGGGTCCCTTCTGGTATCTGCCAGCCCAGGGCACCTCTGGAAAGACATAGCGCGGACGGCGAGCTGTGGCTTGGCCGAGGAGGCTCCCACGTCTAGCCCCACTGATGGGGGATGTAAACATTTTATTCAGGTCGTTAAAACATACCAGTCTCTCCCCCCTCCCAGCGCGAGTACGAGGTTGTAAACGTCAACGGTGGCTTAAATTTAAAAGTCACCTGCTTTTTTTATTCCGATATCTCTAATAAGAGACCGTGTGTGGCTGAGCAACGCCTAAGAGCGGGCGCGGTAATCTCTGCGTTCTGGGGAGTCTCTGCAGCCACCGCTGGGGTTTGTCATCCTCGTGAGATCTCCATAGTCTTTGCGAGACGTGCAGGGCTCTAACTGTCAAGCAAATGGGAGGTTAATGGCGGGGGGGCGAGGGGGGACGGGGAGGCTGTTATTTATTAATTTGGTTTTGGAATGAGGACTAGATTCATTCCCCAATAAAAGAAGACATTCCAGAGCTAGGAAGGCGACTGTCCCTAGTGCCCTTTGCGGGTGCTCTGGCCCCGGCGTGGCCGGCGCTCCCCACCGTCCTCACAAGCTAAAGGCAGTCTCAACCCGCCGTCAACGGGCAAAACCATCCCCTCCTGTCCCACTCCTCCTTCCCCGACACACAGAGCCCTCCTTCCAGCACACACCCAGCCAGAGCGGTATGGAAAATGGTTTACTCTCAGCTTTACCTGGAAATCTTTAGCTGATTTGTGTCCATCCTAATAACTGCTATCGAGTGTCTTTCCTAGAGCGGTTGTCATGTTGATAGAAAGGGATTGGGAAAGAGTATTAAGGAGAGCAGACAAAAATCGCAGGAAAAGAACAATTTGCGCTATCTAGGGAAGGGGAGACTGTCGCAGTGAGCGGTACAGGGCGGAGAAAGTGCGGACCCTCCGCAGCGATCCCGGGTGGAGAAGGGGAGGCTGACAAAGCCCAGGTCTATCTTGGGGAACGAGAGGGGAGAAAGAGGGCGGAGGGAGGTGTCCTGAGCTTCCCTGGGAAATCCAAGTTTATTGTCAACAAAGGAGGGTCTGGCCGGGCTCGAAGCCTCCGCGGTGCTGAGCTGCTGGGGGCCAACGGGGCACAAGGAGTGGCTGGGAGCTCGGTCCCAAGGCAGCCGAAGTGGAGGCTATGAGAGACGGCCGGAGGCGGGGAGAGCCCTGCGGCGGTCACGGTTCTGCTCAGGTGCGGGGAACAACACCTGGAGATGGTTCTTCCTATCCCGGGGGCATCTGCCCCGGAGAAAGGGGCAGCTGCGAATGGCCCAGCAGGAGCGGGGAGGGCGGAAGGGAAGGTTAGAGGATAAAGTGCATGTGTGAGAGAGAGAGGGGAAGGAAGAGAAGAGGAAGGCTCCGGGCTCCACCTCCCCGCTCCGCGCGGCTCTCCAGCTGCTCTCAAACCAACTGCTCAATTCTATTCACTGCCGCGACGGAACAAAAAAGTGGCTATTTATTAGAATACTTGTTTGGTATTGTTCGGTGCCACACAAAAGGCGTTTCATTATGTTGGGGTGGGGAGAAAAAAAACCCTCTCTCTCTCTTTTCCCCCCCCCCCCTTCCCTTTTCTTTTTTTTCCTTTCCCCCCCCCCCCCTTCCTCTCCAGACAGAAACAATAACTTGAAATTGTCTTTAAAGTCTTTTCTATCAATAATAAATTTCATTTTCTTCTCTCTCTCCAGCTATCCCCCTCTCCCGTGCAGGGTGCGTGTGTGTATGTGTGTGCGTGTGTGAAGGAGAGAGAGCGAGAGAGCGAGAGAGAGAGAGCGCGCGGATGGTGAGTGTGCGTGTGTCGCCGGGCACTAGTGGCTCGGGCACAGCCGCCTGGGAGCTGCGGCTGGGCGAGGAGGAGAGCGGCAGCGGATGGCTCGCCGGCCTCGCCGTGCCCGGTCCAGTCGCCCTTCCTGGGCACGCTCGGAGGAAGGTCTGAGCTAGGCTAGAGAAGAGGGGGAAAATAATAATAATAATAATAATAGGGCTGCCCCTTCATCTGATATGTTGGGAGGAGGCTGGAGCTGGAAGAGCAACTGTAAGTGTGCCTCTAACTTTTGAGGGGGTCCTTACCCCGTCTTGGGAAGGGAGGAGGGGAAGTCAGCGAGGGGAGGGCTTCTGAGTTACTTTTACTGCAAGGAGAGAAGAGCCGTTTGCAGTCACTGGGTTATCGGCTGTGACACGGATTTGGGGCGGAGGGGGGAGGTGGGGTGGGGGCGACAGTGTTTTGGGCTGCTCCCCTCCGCCTTCCTGCACAAGACGCCTCAGTGGTTTTCGAGGCGGGGGAGGGAAACGGCGGTCAGGCTGGGCCCGGGAATTACGGACTGGCTGGGGCGGGGAGTACGGTGGCGGCCCGGCGCTGCCTCCCTAGCGCAGCGCTCGTCCCGGTTGCAGGTTCAGAAATTAACATGTCGGTGCGCGGATGCCATTTAGTGAAATGTGTCTTGGGCGAAGAATCAATTTCGCTGTGAGTGACCGACGGTCTTGGCTGTATTAATACTGCCAAAAAAAGGGGAAATCAATAGGCAGAGCAGCCCTCAGCTATTACAACTAATGCCTGCTTAATCTCTGCCCCTCGAAGCGAGCATTCACATGGTCTTTTAGCATTGCTAATGCGGCAGTGCTGAGCCTGGCTCCATCTTCCCATGGAACGGGGGATCCCCGGATCCGATCCCTTGTGAAGGTGGCAGCTGCCGGGACCTTTCCACGGGGAGGCTGTGCCAAATCTCTCGAAGTCCCTGAGAAAAGAAATGTCTGGGTTAGGACTACCCGGGGTGGTGTGACCCTGGGTCTTACTCTCCTTCCTTTCCCAGCACCAAGGTGACAGTAAAGCTTTCCCCTACTGCCATAAAGTATCGGGATGTTGAACAGGTGAAATGGATTTTTCCTCTTTTATTTGCCAGTGGTGTTTGGGGTCGATCAACAGGCAATGGAGCAAGGCTGTGCATCTATCGATCGGGGAGGGGACAGGTTTTGGCTGAATCTCTTTTCAGAAACAGGTGTTAAAACACGATAGCGGCTCCAGTCAATTAACCCATTAAAAACCCGTTTTATCGCATTGATTCCCGCAGGCTGCCATAAAAGGTTGTGGTTTGAAAGCCTCTTTGTTAAGGGGTATATGTGTATATGTATATGGATGGACAGATGGAAGACGGGAGGGAGGTAGCAAATTATCCCCAAATGTACAGCACGGAGCAGGCAGTAAGATGCCAAAATACAGTTTATTTGCCTTCCCACCAAGACGGGCTGCCTCTGCACCTCAGCGCGCCCCAGCTCCATTGAAGGGCCGAAGGCCCGCCGTGGGCCGCCCGGCTGCGCTGCCCCTGTGGCAAGAGTTGAGACATCCCCCCTCGGGAAAGGGGACTCCCGTGGCAGGAGGGGCAGGCAGACATACTCCCGGGGAGGAGGGATGGGGCCGCCCTTCACCAACTGCTGGCCGGGCCGGGGGTGCAGGGAAATTGTAGCCCTAGAAAAGCTGCTATTCCTTAAACAGGACAGTCTGTGAACGTCCTGCATCCACGCCAGTCCCCAGCACCTTTTTTGAGGTTTGGCAGTGGTAGCGGTATAGGATATTCATTGGGCCAGAGAATCCATCTAAGTGGAACATGAAGTATCAGTCAGTGACCCGGTGAAAAACAGATCTGTGGAAATCACCAAATGAGCACTGGATCCCGGTTCCGGCCAAGCCGTCGGTACCTTCAGCTGGTGAGAAGGAAAATGAGAGTTTCTCCTAGCTTCGCTTGGGATTCGCTATCTGCTTTCCCAAGGCCAGAGAGCTGCACTGGATGGAGCAAGAGGATCATGCATGTTTCCTCTCGGTACGTTTAGTTTCCAGACTAGTGGACTGAGGTTATTTAGATGTTTCTAGTTTTTCCCTTGTTTGTTGTTTTCTGAAGTAAGCACTGGATGCGACTGCAAAGATTTGAAATCGTGTCAAAGTGACGTTTTAATCTCATTGAAAAGTGTATTAAAGGAGAAGATGTAATTCGTGTGGGACGTTTCGATGAAAGGAGAGATTGGAGTGGATGATACTTTCGCTCTCCTGTGAACCTCGTGTCATGTTGATATTGAAGCCTGTGTAGCTAATCTAATTTGCAATAACAGGATGGCCTGCAAGAAAGAAGCTTCTATATGATTTCTTTCCTTGTTTATTTTTTACACAAATGAATTCTGACTTGCCCTGAATGATGCCTCTGCCATTTGGGGATAACTGACGGGGATACAAACCAGAAATATTTCCTTTATGGTGCTCTAAGCCCCATTTCTCCCAGCGATGTGCCGCAGGCATACGCAGCGCGGTTGCCCTGCTGTAAATGGGGTGCCGCACTTTGGCTTGTGAAGCTCATTTTTTCGTGTCTGACATTTCAACAGCGCAATTTTAAAGATTAACTTTGTAATAACTCCCGTGTTGCACCAGTCCAAAGAGCTCTTCATCTCCGCAGCTCCTTTTTTTTTTCCCCCCCTTGAAAAGTCTACCGTTATAAAACTAAACTTTCAAAATATTTTCCTTATAGTGGAAAGTAAATTGCTGAGATTTTTTTTCCCCTTACAGGGGCTCTCCATTAAACACATCTTGTAAAAAGTAAAAGGTCCCTTTAGATGGAAACCCCGAAGCCTAGAAAATAAGACACTGCAAATATTCATCTCCCGCAAGTTGTTTTGCTAGCTGATTAGCACATAGCCCTGGCGTGTGCCTCAGTAATGGTAATAATAATTTTTTTTAATATTAAAAACTCTGAGCAGACTTGAAAATGACAACTTTTGTATAATGTAAAAAGGTGTATTCATCTGTTAATTACAGGGAGTTGTGTCGTTGGAATATTATCCCATTTAATTTTACTGTAACTACTGACAAAATAAGACAAGGACAGATCACAATATAGGACATCCCTCTTTCGGAACAATGTTGTGCTGGAAGTCGAGCTAATACGTGACACAAACAAACATTTTAGAGAATGCGTCTTCTGGCAGAACTTCATTCAGACCCGATTCTGCTTTCCTTACCCACTGGGGTAAAGATTTCGCCTGTTTTAGGGCGAGAGAGTACTCGATTTATCCTGCAAATGTTATGAGAGGGGAAGGAGCGAGCTGGCCGTCCCGCCGTCCCACTGAAGTGTGCTTCCCTGTTCCTCCTGCAGTGTTGGCCCCGTGGCACCTCGGCACCACCGGCCCACCTCCCCGGTGGCACCCGCGGTAGCGCTGGGGAGGCAGCGGGCTGCCGCGGAGATCAAGCATGCGAGTGACCAATACTACTTCTTTGAGGCTCAACGAAAAGATAAAGCTCATTTTCAAAGGGAGTGAAAACTAGAAAGGAAAGAGCAACAACAAAAAGGCTGGGATATACAAACTCTTCGGAAATGGGTGATTTTTCGATGCTGGGGAGGGGGGTGATGCAGAATTACTTCAGAAAAATAGCTTCAGGCGTCATTTCATCTGACACAATAAATAAGTAAATGAAGTACCTACATGGAGCAGCCGGGTGCCCTCTGGACTCTTTGACATTGTCGAGAGCTGGCTCTCAGCACGCCCCTGTGCTCCTGGTCGCGCCCCTTCTCCAGTGCTCCTTCCCCACAGGGCGGGCAGCTCCCGGCAGCCGAGCCCCGGCGACAGCGTCGTCGGCGCAGAGGCCACCTGCCTTTTCCCAACTAGAACTTTAGAAGCCTTTCGGCCCGGTCTCTACCCGCCCTCGCCATTTCCCCGACATGCCCCCTGCTTTTGGCCCAGGGCACCCCCGCAGGGCAGTCTCAGAACCGGTGGCCCGGGCTGCCCCTTCTCCACCTATTCACAGCACGGTGGTGAGCGACCCGTCGATTGTGGGGCAATACAGGTCCTGAAGCCCAGTTTTTCTCCAGAACCGCTCCGGAGAGGCTCGGCGAGGTCACGCAGCCGGGTCACGCTAATGTCGCGACAGCCCGAGCTGTTCGGGAGCGGGGTGCTCCGGAGTGACGGCAGGACAGCCCTCACCCTCGCCACGCTTCCCGTTGGTTGGCACGGCTCTCCTGGGCGAAGCGGGGAGACATTTCTCGTCAGGGAATTTTAGCCCTTTCTTCCCCCCTCCCCCCTCGCCTTCGTTTCCCCCTCTTTCCTTTCATTCATAAACCTGGTGGCTATAGACGCAGCTTGAATATTGACGTCTCTTCCCCCAACTGCTTCTCCGTTAACCCAATTACAGAATTCATCAAGAACTGTGTTGAATTATCTCTTTCCATACAGTATCAGCATTAGCCTAATTAAAAGCTATAATGTCTGATATAGTGATTAAATCGTTAGCTCTGCTGTAGGGAAGCAATATTTTGTTTTCCCTTCAATTAGAAGCTGATTGAGGTTTTCAGAGCAGGTCAGCTGTGAAATTTGAATTATATGTGTGAGTACCGTTCACAGGGTGAGCCCCTACTCGAAAGCTCCAGAGATTCTCCAAACGCTTTTACCCAGCAAGCTGGGAAAGACAACAAAACACCCAGAGAGATCCTGTAGCTGGTTTGGGACTGGGGCTGTAGGATCCCACAGAACAGTTGTTAGTGCTGGAAAAGGAATCGAGGCTTTATTCAGACGCCTTTTTACTCCCATTCCACCCCTGCTGGATAGCAGTTCCTGATCAAACCCGTCATCCCCATGTTGCCAAGTCACTGAAGCGGGAAGGGGCTTCCCCTCTCTCCCTTGCCTGCCCTCTTCACCTTCCTGCTCCCTCCCTCCCACTTGCTCGCTTCGGCCCAGGTAACGACTCCCCGGGGCCGATTTGCATTTCTCTTTGGCCAGTGGATTTTGTAGCAAAGTGACGGAGGACCTGCAGGCGACTCCTCTCCGCCTCAGGTTTCACACAGAGCGGGCGAGGGATCAGCCATTATCTTCCCCGAGCATTTCCCCATGGCACCTCCCCGGAGCAGGCTAGCCCTGGACAGCACTAGCCCAGGGCGAGAGAGGCGCGACGGCAGCCAGCAGACGGCGATCGCCGCCTGCTCCGGGGCGCCCGGCTCGGCCCCGCCGTACTTCTGCCCCCTCCCCGCCCTCGGAGTCGAACATAGCGGGGACACAGCGGGCACAGGGCCGCCAGGTCCCCCTTCCCAAGGGGTCGGCCGATCTGCCACGGCCGGTAGCGGGGAAAGGAGCAGTCCGCAAACGCGGGGAGCGGTGGCTGGCAGGGAATGGTGGCTAGGGGAGGCACTAGTCACTCCGTCCGGCCTGTGAGCGGGCCACACTATCACCTGCTCCCTCGTCAGGTTCGGGGGACCCGCAGGGCTACTGCTGGATCTTTAGCCCTCCCTGGTCCTGCACCCACTGTAGAGTCTCCTCCCTGCCTTCAATCTGTCTTCCCCTGTCGCCTCTGTCAAACGACACTCAAAAGTGCTTGGTCTCGTCCTTGTTCCGCGAATGAGGATCTGCATCACCTTTACCTGAGAAGAAAAAAACCCTGTCTGTCTCCCGAGCTGCTTTTACCCACTCTACCACTCCCTTGTTTATATGTACTCCTGCTCGCTGGGCAGCAGGGTGAGCCCAGGACGGCGGTAAGGGGGCTCACGTCAACAGCATCTTCTCGCTCTCTGCTCCTGTCCACGTTTGTCCACCCTAAAGCACCGTGTTCGTGGTAGTTTGACTGCTTTCATAGGGTTGAAAGGGACGTTCGGTGTTTAATTGCCGGTAGGGCAAGGAGGAGAGGGGAAACCCTGCACCGAGAGAAAACCCTCACCGGAAAAGGGAAGGAAGGGGTCAGGCTCGGCCGCGGTTTCCCTGCACGTGACGAGGAGGAGGGTGTATCCTCTATTCCCAGGGATGAGCTTGTGTTCGGCTTTCAGGATTCAAGGGACTCGTCCGGAAAAGGTTTGCCCCACAGGGTTTTGTCCCGTTTATTTTTCTGGAAGTCTTAGGGTACCTTTATATCAAATTTCAAGGAAAAATACCCCTGGGGCTTTAGGTGGATAATGTGTAAGCCATGCCATTTATCTCATGGGGTTTCCTCCAAATATCTCCGTTTGGCTATCCAAGCAGAAATGTGCCCTTCTGCAGTAGCCTTCCCTCCTCTCCCCTGCCACTCCTACCCCAACCAATTATATTTTTAATACATCATTTAGCAATCACAGAGGCCTCACTTGTTTAGCCTCTGCAGATATGGTAACACATCAAACCGGGAAAACACCAGTTGGAGCACCTCAGCCCCAATCCCGCACCACCTCCTTCTCTTTGCATCCTTAAGGGCACAATGAAAATGAACAAATTCCTCCTGAAGGCATCCCCGAGCTAACAGCAACACTGTGACTGAGTTCAAAGAACCCAGAAGCAGGCCGAGCCCTGTGCCATCAGAAATTGAAAGACGTTTTCCTCTCCTCATCGAATCCAGATTATAGTGATGAGGTCACTGTTTCATGACGAGTCATTCGAAAAGTGTATGTGGGGGGGAAGAGGTCTAATCCTAGCCCAGCGCCTAAAGCTGGTGCTTTGTGCACGGTGTGCACTCCTTCTGAAGAAAACTTCTGGCGGTAATAACAGTAATTGGAGGAGCTGCGGCGTGATTACAGCCTTGGATGGCCACTAGGGTCAGGAAAAATAACATTCTCGTACCGGGAAAAGAGCAGGGGTGCCGTGGTGGCACTTTCTCCACCTGCCGAAAGACGACTGGTCGTTTATGTGCGTGGGCATTTGTGTGTGACGGACCGGCCGTTCCTATGGCATGAATTAAAAGATCGCAGGGTAAATTTCGGTGCATACCATCCTCTCTCCTCAGCAAAATAACTCAAGTCTCTCTCACAGGACAGTCAGGGCTCAAAGACAGTCTTTCAGTATTTTCAGGGGGAAAACAAACAAACAATCCGTCATACACCTGTACTTAGTTTATACAAATACAACATGTTTCCATGTACCTTCATTAGAGTCGGATATTTTTAACTCTCCTGGGACAAGATGCATAACGGCCACGTCCAGCCCTTGTCTTGCACCCGTATTTAGACCTGAGAGCAGTTTTAACGCTGGACAGAGCCGTCTGCCCCAGTCCGCCAAGGGAAAACTCCGGAACAGGTGAAGTCCTAGGAAAAAGTCGTCACTAGGTGCGTTTCACACCGATGCGGTAGAGTCGAGGGCTGCCCAGCTCGGAGCGGACAGCCTGGGCGCCTCAGCATCCCCAGATACCGCTCAACGTCCGTCAAAATATAACGGACGAGGCAACCCGAGGCGCAAGACCTCCCTCCAGAGATGCCCGACGGGGAGAGGGTGCGAAGGTGTGGCCGGTGTCCCCCGGAGCGCGGCAGGAGCGAGAGTGCCGCCGGTGGGGCGGGGCGCGCCGTGACCTCACCGTCCGCGCCCACCCCCGGGGCGCGATGCGCCCCACCGGACGTCACTGCTCCGCGCGCGCCATGCAAATCGTGGCCCGGCGCGCGCCCCTATTGGCCGCCGCCAGGCGATTTAAGGCGGGTTCGGCGCGCCCCGTATGGCTGCAGCGCCGCTGCCCGCGCCCGGCGGCTCCTCCTCCTCTCCGGGCCCGTCCCGGCCCCGTGCTGTCCCGTCCCTCCCGCCTGGGCCGCGGGAGGGAGACCACCGCCAGCGAATTACCGTGCCACGGCGCTCGGGCTCTGCGCCTGTTGTGGTTGGGTTCCTTCCCCCACCCCCTCCCTCCCCCCCGATCCTCCTCCTCCCGCTTTTTTTTTTTTTTTTAAGTTAACGTTTAAATACTTTTTTTTCTCCTTTTTTTTTTTTTCTTTTTTTTTTTTTTTCCGTGGCGGTGGGTTCTCTTCTCTCTTCTGCTCCGTTCACCTGCGATCAGCGGATGCAAGTCACACACGCTCCCTCCCTCCCTCCCTCTCTCTCTCTACAAGTTAGCAAAGAACAAAAAAAAATCCCAGCTTGGTTCAGGATAAGAGCGGGAGCGGAGGGGTGTGCGCGCTGTGCCGGGCAAAGCCGGCGAGCCGAGGGAGGACACGGCCGGCGGCTCCGCGCACTCCTCCTCCCGCCGCGCCCCGGGAAGCAGCAAGTTTGCCGTGCACCTGTTTGAGCAGCTCGAATCCCCGTCACCATCAGGCGACCGGCAAAAGGGAGAAAGTTTGTCGCCGGCAGGGTCGCCGATCTCTCCATTCTCCTCGCGGTTTTCTTTTCCTCCTCCTCTTCCTCCTCCTCCTTTTTTTTTTTTTTTTTTTTTTTTTTTTTTTTCCTCACGGCGGTCGCTACCTAGATACAAACGGGTTTTGCCTCTCTCGTTCCCCGTCCTCCCGGGCTCCTTCCTCTATGTTTGATTCTTTTTTCACTCCTGGCGCCGGTGGAAAATAAAAAAGCTACTTGAATGTACAGCATGATGATGGAGACGGACTTGCACTCCCCCGGCGGAGCCCAGGCCCCCACGAACCTCTCGGGGCAGACCGGAGCGGGAGGCGGCGGTGGTGGCGGCGGCGGGGGTAACAAAGCGAACCAGGACCGGGTCAAGAGACCTATGAACGCTTTCATGGTGTGGTCTCGGGGCCAGCGGCGGAAGATGGCCCAGGAGAACCCCAAAATGCACAACTCGGAGATCAGCAAACGACTGGGGGCCGAGTGGAAAGTCATGTCTGAGGCCGAGAAGAGACCGTTCATCGACGAGGCGAAACGGCTGCGGGCGCTGCACATGAAGGAGCATCCGGATTATAAATACCGGCCACGGAGGAAGACCAAGACTCTGCTCAAGAAGGACAAGTACTCACTGGCCGGGGGGTTGCTGAGCGCCGGCTCGGCCGGGGGAGGCCCGGCCGGCGTCGGCGTGGGTATGGGCGTCGGCGTCAGCCCCGGTGGCGTCGGGCAGCGGCTGGAGAGCCCCGGCGGCACGGCCAGCGGCGGCTACGCGCACATGAACGGCTGGGCCAACGGCGCCTACCCGGGCTCGGTGGCGGCGGCAGCGGCGGCAGCGGCGATGATGCAGGAGGCGCAGCTCGCCTACAGCCAGCACCCGGGCAGCGGGGGGCACCCGCACCATCCGCACCCCCACCACCCTCACCACCCGCACAACCCGCAGCCCATGCACCGCTACGACATGGGCGCCCTGCAGTACAGCCCCATCTCAAATTCGCAGGGCTACATGAGCGCCTCGCCCTCGGGCTACGGCGCCCTGCCCTACGGCTCCCAGCCCCACCAGAACTCGGCGGCAGCGGCGGCGGCGGCGGCAGCGGCGGCGGCCGCCTCCTCGGGAGCACTGGGCGCCCTAGGCTCGCTGGTGAAGTCGGAGCCCAGCGTGAGCCCACCCGTCACCTCGCACTCGCGGGCCCCGTGCCCCGGGGACCTGCGGGAGATGATCAGCATGTACTTACCAGCCGGGGAAGGCGGGGATCCGGCGGCCGCTGCCGCCCAGAGCCGGCTCCACTCCCTGCCCCAGCACTACCAGAGCGCCAGCACGGGGGTGAATGGCACCGTCCCCTTGACGCATATCTGAGACCCCGCCGGCACCGGGAGCGGCGGGCGCGGGCACCGGCTCGGCCACCGGTCCCTGCCCTAGGCCCGGGCCGTCCCGCAGGACTGCGCTCCCGCCGCTGCCATCGCACGCTCAGCCCCCGACCGCTCCTGCCGCTCTCCCGGGGTCCCCCCTCTTATTTTTGCCTTCTGCTCCCCTTTCCTCCTGCCCTCCCTCCACCTCTCTTTTTTTTTTTTTTTTTTTTCTTTCTTCATTCCTTTTTGTACAGAAATGTTTTGATGTTCTTGTAATAATAATAATAATAAATAATAATAATAATGAGAGAGAAAAAAGGTAACAGTTGTTTTACTTACCTTTTTTTTTTTTTAGAAGGACTAGTTTGCAAAACTAGTTTTAGAGTGAACTGACTTTTATCGAGACTTTTGTACAGTATTTATCATTCACGCAAGAGACATAGCGTTTATTTGCAAAAGAGAGAAAGAAAAAGGGAAAGAAAAAAAATTAAAAAAAAAAAAAAAGCCTCGAGGGCGTAAAGAGGGAAAAATATCAATAATATCCACAAAAAGTTGTAGGAGATGCCAACTTTTATACCGCGCGGAACCGCTACGATTTCAGTCACGGACTGCTTCTTGCCAAGGCTTTTTATTGCCTAATTAACTCGAAGTTGATGGGGAAACAGTTCTCATTTATTACTCATGTACTAAGTCAAATCCAAAACACTTAAAAGGTTTTTTTTCCAGATGTTATCGCATTTTTGTTTTGTGTTTTGTTTGTTTTATTTGTGGTTTGGTTTAGTGGGGTGGTTTTTGTTGCTGTTGTTGGTTGGTTGGTTTTTGGTTTTGTTTTTTCTTTTTGGGTATTCCTTTGTTATTTGATTGTTTATTTATAAAACTTTTTTTTCCTTCTTCTTATTTTGGAGGCTGCAGTGTTGGGTTTTTTCCTGAGTTTTATAAAACTTTATTGTATCCGAATATTTTTGTTCATTTGTTTTCTCTTTGGTCTTGTTTTCCTTTTTGTATCATTTATTGTAAATGCATTGTGAAATAATTTTTATTTAGGCGTTACAAAGGAATTCAGATTGTGTATATAGTTTACTAAAAAGACTTTCTGCTAAACAGAAATCCTAAGGATGCATTCAATTTTGAGTTAAATAAATTTCAAAGCGGAAAAAGTAACTTTTTTTTTTTTTTTTTGGTTTTTGGTTGTTTTGCTTTGCTTTAATAATAAAAAACCCTAACAGTCAAACCTAGCCAGAGAACATAGCGGTTTTTACTATGGTATGCCTGGAAAGACAGCACGTAAACCTAGAACATGGGGAGGTAGTTTTAAACCAGAGCGGCAAACGGAGTGAAGTGCAATCCTACTGAGTATGTCGATGTCTCTTAATCCGTTATAAATCAGAAAGGATGAAGGTAGATTTATTTGAATTCTCGTTCCGTTTTGAGAAGGAAGACGACTTAACTGCATCACTCTTCCTATCCATGAACATTCTTTTTATGGATTTAATGGCTGGGCTGGTGGCCCGGCCCTTGCCGGGGGCCACCACTGTCCCCGGGGAGAGGTCGAACGCTATGGCCAGGCTGCCCGACCCTGCTCGTCCCACCCGCCTCTGACCCCCGCTCTACCGGGAGTCCCCCGCCGGCCCGGAGGGCACCGACCGACCTCCCTGGGGGACGCGAAGGCACTGGCGAGCGAGCCACTTCCCCTCTAATTAACACTGTGAAAAGCGAAAGCGCTTCGGTTTGAGCGTCCCGAAAAGAGAAGCGACCGCTAAACGCAAAGCTCGAGAAACAGTCTAGTCCCTGCCGAGCATCCCCGGGGGGCAGGAAGCGGCGGGGTCACACGCTCCCACCCCACGCGAACTGCGGCGACAGGTTCGGCGACTGGTGCGAAAGTAGGCGAGCAAAAACGATGAGTGCCAATTCACTGCAGAGTGTCGTTCGATGCTTTGAAATTTAATTATTTTTTTTTTCCCCTAGCTGTTGATCGGTACCTTTCGACACGCTGGAATTAAAAGTTTTCCGTAAACTTCATCTAATAGTAATTGTAACACTGAGTGTTGCAATTAAATATCATACTGTAGGAAATAAAATTTAAAATTAATCATAACTGTTTAAACAAAAGGGGGAAACAATTTATTTTTAACTTCCAGGGCAATAGTGGCAGTGGCAGGAGGCTGAAGGGCTACCAGCGCTAGCTAAAGAGTACTTCATTCACCCAGGAGCAGAAAAGTGTTTGCTGGATAGGGGGGACCGGTTTTGGTCCGTGTTAGAGATTGCACTTCAGCTATAATGCTGATATGTCAATTGACGTACATAACTTTTCAGAGTAATTTTGATAACTTTGTTTAAATCGTTCCTTCGTTAAAGTGAATGAAAGATGTTCGTGGAAGCTGTCCACTGATTTCAACCCTAAATTCCGCCCCCCCCTTTCGTCCTCCCCCCCTCCCCCTTTTTTTTTTTTTTTTTTTTTTAACTATTTGAACCTTTAGTAAAGCGAGAGGTGTGCAGGTTCACGAAATGCTCAACACACAAACAGTACACACAGAAAGCAGGAAACTCCGAGAAATCTTCTGTGGTGCTGGTTACATCCATCCATTACGATTGTAATATGTGGTTTAAAATACCATTGGGCTTATATTAAAGTATGCGGAATAAGCTGAGTACCTGCTGAACTGTTTCTTGAAAAGCGTTATCCATTGCGTAGCTGTATTCATGCATATCTATACACACTATAAGATAGCATCACGACCGAAGAGAGGTGTAAGGGTGTGTATGTGTGTGCGTCGGCACATGCAGACGCGTGTACATCTGATACAACCTTGTTATGTGCGTTTTCTTTAAAGGTCACAGCTACTGAAAATCACGTTTACAGACAATACAGAAGAGAAAACTCTCGGCAGACGATTGTGTATCGCTGAACATGACTGGTGGAAAAGGCGGATTGGGGCGAGCAAGTGAGAAAAGCAAACAAACATATATGCACCTCCAGATAACAGAAATACTAGGGCAAGTGCTTAAAAGAGAAATATTATGGCTTTCTAAATGAGTTCCTTTTAACGAGTCTTCCCTCCTTCCATCATACTTTAGCTGTTCAAAGGCGTTATGCCTAGAATAATAGGAATACCTGCACTTTCAGTACAAGGGTATTAAGCAGGCCCCATCTCAGCTATATTCAAATATGCTTCAAATATTCTCAGACTGCCTTTCAAAGAAAGACAATCCTCTTAGCCAATGTCTGCCACGCCCCAAAAAACCCACAACCCAAACCAACCCCCCAAACACCATAACTGTAGAATTTGTTGTTCGTGATTTAGTTTAATTTGAGTTAGATCACATTTTGGTATACGAAGTTGAAACAACTTTGCTAAGCAGACGAGTTAAGTTTAGGTATGGTAAACCAATTCAGTCTTCAGGCTTTTTGCTGTGTGGTTTATATATAAAAGAATATGTGAATATGCAAAACTAAGAATAGGTTGAAGCAATTTATGGTCTAAGCGTGTTATATCTAGAATTGTATGGAATGTTCCTCCTATAATGTGATTGACAGAGCTATTAAAATCACCTATGTAGAAAAATTAATAAAAAGAAAAATAAAGAGGAAAAAAAAGAAAAAGAAAAAGAAAAAGAAAAAGAAAAAGAAAAAGAAAAAGAAAAAGAAAAAGAAAAAGAAAAAGAAAAAGAAAAAGAAAAAGAAAAAGAAAAAGAAAAAGAAAAAGAAAAAGAAAAAGAAAGAAAAATCTGGTTTTCATCAAAAGGAGGGAAAATCCAGGAAGCAAGGCTAAGGGGAGTGAGATGGAGATGTCCTCTCTATGAAGTTAGCCTGCATGTAGCTTGCGAGGGCAGCGCCCCCCGCAGACAGGCCCCCCCATCCCAGTCACCGCTCTGCCTGCAGGTCCCTCTGCCCCGGAAGGGGGGTGACTGCAGACAAGCCAGGACAGGAGGTACAGTGTGATAACAGGTTTGATCCACTCCGACCTTCAAACCAAAACTCAAACAGCCTGTACACCACGGCTTCTTTTTTCCTTTTTTTTTTTTTTTTTTTTTTCCAATGAGGTTTTTGTTTTGTTTTGTTTTGTTTTGTTTTGTTTTGTTTTGTTTTGTTTTGTTTTGTTTTGTTTTGTTTTTTACCTCCCTGTTCCCCACCTCCCTTCTTTTTCCGTGTGTGGCTCGCTGAGCCCGTAGGAGTGTCCCTGGGCCCCGGGGGAAAGTCTTTCCCTCCAACTCCACTCCTCTGAGCTTTCAGCGGGAGTCACACCGCAGCAAGCCCGGGGACACGCAGCGGGGGGGCATTGGTGGGACGACTCCAGGCTTCTGGGAGCGAGGGAGGAGGGGAGAACACATGAAATTGCCTAGGGCGATAAAAAGAGGAACAGTTCTAGAGATCTAGGGGGAATGGGAAGGATCCTCCCTCCCTGCTGTGCCATGTGCAGGCAGCATCAGGAAGGAGGCAACTGAATGCCTAACCTTGTTCCAGGGTTTTATTATCATGAGTAAAATGTCATAGAAAAAAAAAAAAAAAAAAAAAAAAAAAAAAAAACAAAAAACACCTCCCACCACAAAACAGCATTCCACACCGCCGAAACCCAAATCAAACAGCTAATCTGAGCGTTGCTCTTAGGTAATGCACGATCTGGCAGCTGCTCGCGGGTTTGACCCGTTAGCCGGAGGGGATACGCTCCCGGGCTGGGTGTCGACCCTCTCCCGCGCACCGTGACACCTCCGCCTTTTCCGGACACTCATCAACCACCTCCCTTTTCTGCTCGCTCCCCTCGGCAGGCACTGGCTCTTTCCTTCCCTCCCTTCTCTCGGCAACACGTGGGGGAGCGCTGGGAAGGGGCAAGCCCGTGGGGGCGTGTGTGTTTCTACCTGCGTGTCTGTGTGTCCGTGTGAATGCGCAGGGGGCTGATCATTCAGGAAGGGCCCTCCTCACTAAACAAGACCCCCCGGGACCCTGAAACAGTAGACCTGTGGGGAGTCGTTTGCAGAGTGTCTGCAAGATGCAGGCTCACGAAGCGAGGTGCCCCTGGTGCCGTCTAAGGGGCTGCAGTTGAATGATGCAAGAGGAAGACGGGGTTGGAAGGAGGGGAAGGAGCGAGAGAGAAGGAGGGAGAGCGAGGGGAGGAGGAGGGGGGCCGGTGTTTGGAGAGTGAGGGATTAAGAGGACAGTCCTGACCCCGAGATCAACGGCCAGTCAAACCCGTTTACAATCACCCAGCGGAACACCGACGGCTCTCGCTGCAGGCCAGCGGCTGGCCATGCAGCCAGCGAAACCAGAGCCCCCCGCAGAGCGGGAGGCTGGTGCGGGAGGCCCTGGCCAAGCTCTGGGGACTAGGGAGACGCCGCGGCTGGGGGGGTGGGGGCAGGGAAAGGTCCTGGCGGGAGGGCGGGAGGCTGCAGTGGATGGTAGTGGGTAAGCTGCTGCGGTGCGCTCCGTCTCTCGACCGTAACCTTCTGGCCCTTCACCAAGGAGCAGCGAGGGCGGGGGGAGATGCAGGCATGAGAGTGTGGGGGAACTGGCCAAGATATCAGGGAAAAACAAGCTCGTTGCTGTCAGCCGGGAAAGGCCACTCTTGAACTCCACACGAGACCCTCCCGGGCCACAGGGATCCCGGCGACACCAAAGCCCGGCTCCAGTCATGCGTTCAGCGGCGGGCGGGCGCACGCCGCCCTCCCGGACCGCCGGCCATCTGCTGCATGGCTACCGAGGGCAGGAGTGGGAGGGGAACCCTCTCCACCCGACGGGCCTGCATCAGTGAGTGGGCGCCTGAGCAGTCGCTCCACGCCCCGCGGGGCACCGGCGCCGCCGCTCCGCCGTGCCCATTACCCTCCTCCTCCCCTCAGACTTTGCGCAGGGGTGGGAGACACCACACGCCAACTATCTCTTTTTGAAGGGGGGGGAAGCAACCGGTCCCTCCACCTTGCAGTGGTTTGGCTCCTCCTCTTCCAGAAAACACAGCACCCCTCAAAGCGAGGATGCTTAGTCGTGTGTCGCTCCCTCACGACCGACACCAAGCATTTGTGTGTATGTACGAACCAGAGGAGATAAAGTAGATAGGCCTGGCTCGGTTCTGTGACATCCCCCTTTAAAAGTACCGAGAGAAGCCCCGGTCTCTGGAACACGGGTCCGTCCCCGCAGAGCCATGGGGACCCATGCGGATTCGAGAAGGCGAGCATCGGAGCAGCAGGAAGGGAGTGGGAGTTACGGGTCAAGATTAAGCGAGTCTCCCGGGGTTTGTGATGAGTTTAGGGTTAGATGCTGCTTCTCAGGGGAGAAACTGGGAGCTGGGACAAATGTTTTCACACGGCTGAGGGCTGAGAGGAGTGGAATTTGACTGAAAACTCACTTCTGGAGAGGCAAGGCTGAAAAAGAGAAAGAGAAGACGAAACAGAAAACACGGCAGGACCCGGTCTTGCCGAGCTCCGAACTGGGCACGGAAGGGAGGGCCGGAACAAATGAGCGGCTGGGGCTAGGGGGAGCGGTGGGAGCCGACGGAAAGCAGAGATTATGCATACGGGAGGGCAGGCCTTGTCCACCCGCCTGCCTGCTGACTGTGACCCCACCGTGCCTTTGCCTAATCATGTCAGAAGGAGCCGTGAGACAGGGGCTGCCCCGAAGAGGAGAGTGGCTGGCAAAGCAGTCAAGGCCCTGGGCTCTCTGGGTCTTCAGGAACAGGTGTAACAGGAAGCTTTAACTAGCAGAGCTCGAAGGGAAAGCCCATTGAATTCTACATGCAGTGAGCAATTCTGCAGTTGGAGGACAATTTATGAGAGTGAAAATGAGCAAACTGAAGTTTGGAGACTCTCAAGGAGCTTTGCTGTGACAGCAGTGTGATGAAGTATAGAGGCTGCATACACTGCATATCCCAGGGGTGGTAGCAGTCCACCTGGAAATTCTTGCTAATCCTCATGCCTAAAATCCAGACGCCACTGGCGATGCCAGAAGTTAGTAAGAACTGGGTAAACTGAGTTGCACCACTGTATGTACCATCTGTACTCTGAAGTACCAATGGGAAAGGGACAGAGAACTCCTCAGAGAGCACCTCAGAGAACACGCCCAGAGCTGGTGCAGAGTGAGAAGCAGCAGCCCAAGGAAAGTACACTGGTCCCTGGCTTAGGGGTGGAAGTGATGGGGCCTTGTGACAAAGAACCCCCTGCGGTCTCTTTACAAAGCCTTGGGGTGCCCCCCGTGCAGTTTCACGCCTATTTTTCCTGGACGGTGTAACTCCCTGAAGGGAGGAGCCTTCAGAGAAATCTTGTTTCAAGAAAGTCATTCAAATGCTTTAACATGGCCTGTCAGGACGGGTTTGTGGGGAATATGCTTCATGGTCGGTAAAATCCCATTGTCCACGCTTTCAGTCTGGGCACCTCTTATTGATTTGGAGAAGACGTGTGCCACAGTTAACTGTGGCTTTCAGATAGAGGGACTATCCTTCAGAAACCTTAAAAAATACCTCAGAGACAATGAAATCGAGAAGAAGCAGGAGAGCATCTGGCAGTGGTCAAACAATTGGGCAAGTGCTAGAGGGCGAGTTGAGCTCTGAGGAAGGAGTGGGAAAATGCAGATTCAGCCCGGGGCAGAGCAGCGTGGGTTGAGGAAGTGCAGCCGGCACTGGGGGGAAGGTCCCGAGTCTGCGAAGTGTACATAAGGGAAAAGAATAGCTTTCACCGAGAGGAAATGAAATATACTTTGCCAAAGTGTAAAACTCTCCATAGCAACTAGGAACTAGTGTTGAACATTTTGGGCAGTATAATTTATCGCCCGGGGGAGGTGTGAAGGGTGAAGATGAGCAAGTCGTTTATTTCCTACCCAAAAAATTGTCTCTCACAAATTCCGGAAGTATAATTTAGACTTTTTTTTTTTTTTTTTCCCTTTAATGCAGAAAAAAAAAAAGCATATAGGAGGGTTACCTTGAAAAACTGCTGGGATAGTGGATAACATAATCGCAATAAGATTAGCAGAATGAAGCAACAGGCTTGTCAGGCTTGAAGCTGCAAACGTGCAAACACAGAGGCCCAAGGTGGAAGAAAAGATCTAAAACTCCGTGTACAGTTCAAAACGGAACATAGAGACGAAAACACGGTTCCAGTGCGATGCAGAAAGCCGTGGACTGTGAAACCATTTACGGTGCCTCATAGTTACATAAACCTCAAACACGGTCTCCCCTCTGGCCTTACGCATAGGTTAACGTTTTTATCTTTTGGAAAACTCTGGACTCATCACTTGGCCGAGTTATTTGATTAGATTTCGGTATTACCTTTTATTTTACCTGTACGAGTAGAAGTGGCTTCGCTTTGTTTAAGGGTTTGGTGTTTCTTTGGTTGTTGCTGTGAGTGTTTTTTTGTTTGTGGGTTTTGGTTGGTTTTTTATTTGTTTTGCTTTTGTTTTGGTATAGGTTTGGTTTGTTTTCAATTATTTGTTCCTTCGCGCATTATCAGTCCTACCGTCCCCTAAACAGCTTCTCAGTCACAAGGCAGGTGTGGACGCCGCACCGCGATTTTAGAAGGTAGGGAATAATGTCTAAAACAAGACGCATATGCATTCGAAAAGCTGCGAACACATATCTTCCTACCCCGAAGTACAGTGACAAAGAAAAGAAAAGTAGGTGTGAAACGCCTTTTAAAATACACA
Organism: Melanerpes formicivorus; assembly: GCF_026170545.1. NCBI lineage: Eukaryota > Metazoa > Chordata > Aves > Piciformes > Picidae > Melanerpes > Melanerpes formicivorus. Next base: position 23,446,423 of record NW_027142353.1, read on the forward strand.
GTGCATTTTCCACACCGGGACTTCCCATGCTTTGGTATCCCATCATTACTTACGCGCCTTGTGGAGTAGCCGAAAGAACGAAGACATGAGAGAACAAGCATTTTTTCCCCTCCAAACACTTAATCTCTTACTGTTCCTATCGGTTTCTAACTTTCTGACAAGGCTGAGGGAGTATCTGCTTATCCTTCGTCCGAAAGGTCCATTCAGCCGTCCAACACTTGGGTCATAACACAGGACAAATAGTCTCCTAATCATTTTGCGCTGACTGGGTACCTGCAGGTAAAAGCCCTGCATGTTTTCCTGAATATAGCTACATTTTCTCAGTTTTAGGAGTACCTGAGCAAAGGGACAATCTATTCGTGATAAACATGCTACAAATGCAGGTAAATAAAAGATAAGGAAATAAATTTTAAAAAGCGTTTTTGCAGAAGTCATGTCTTGGCGACCAAATGAGCTATTAGGCACAATTTGGTAGAACTTTACTAGTTAGGCGTTAGTGGGTAGTTTCGGGTAGATAAACTAAATGTGTTCATGCGTCTCAGGCATGCTTTTAACGTCTCAAAATGCCTAAATCAAGTGTTCGTTTATTAGCAGTTACGATGGGTCCCTATGTAGGTGTCTGCAACTTATCAGCCTTAGATGTTTAGCGAAGATACTATGGTTGAAAGTTAAGCTTATTTTCATGAGAAGGGCCAAACTTGGAGTCTCTTGTTCAAAGCATGGTCTCTGCTCCTTAGGATATTCTTGCTGACCTCGATTAACCATCAACATATTTTATTTATTTATTTATTTATTTATTTAAGTTGTTAATCTTTAATTAAAATCTGCAGGAAGTGGATAGCAACTGCATCATAAATATATGTCATGGCGTCATTGAGTTGGGAACACTCCATCATCGTTTTGTGACATTTGCTTCAGAATACACGCCAGATTCAGAGACCAGCCAGAGAAGGTGTCTTGTGGTACCTTTTAATTTTAATATCACATGTCCATTGGCTAATCAGGTAGACGGCTCGCTTCAGATGTGAAAACTGAATGATAGATGTATGGAGTGGAAAATCAGAACTTGAATTCACAGAGGATCTTTTTCAGCTTTTGCAGTATGAGACATAATAAAACTTTGAAGAAAGAGCAAGGAAGTTGTTGCAGAATCTCCCTTCTAGTCGTGTGAAACGTATATGCAATAACTGGAATGGAGTCCTTTCCCTCATCAGCCATCCTAGAGTAAGCACAGCCACAGAAGCCTGGAAAGGGAAACTTCCAACCTTTCCTCTGCCTTATCGCATTCCCAGTTTATGAAGAACATCCGGATTAAAGGGATTTCCAGAGTCTCTCTGGGAATGACAAATGGGACTGCGAAATGTTACTTAAAAAAACTCTTTGAGTTTTCGGTGGAAGACGGCTGCCTTTTCCTTACGAACAGGAAGAAAAAGCCTTTGCATGGCAAGCAGGGGAGAAGGGAGCTGGGGAGGAGCCTCCTGCCGCCCTACTGGCGGGGCCAGCCGCGCCTCCTGTGAAAGGGGCTGCTGATTAAAACCGGGTCAGACTTTGGCGTCCATTAGTTATTCTGAAAATCAACCCGATTAGCCAAACGTCACTTAATAAAGTCCAGGACCGATTATCCTTACCTCCTCCCCCGCTGCCCCCTGCCAAATAGTTTCTTACAGATGTGGGTGTGAGTGGCCCCTTCCTGCCCCTCTATGGCACTGGCACCCGGAGACAGCAGTACCACCGTCCCCATTCTTTCGTTGAGCACGTTCAGGCTCGCCCCCCTGCCACCTACATCCCACGGCAGGGAGGTTCTGCCCTGGTTATGAGGCGGGCAGCGGCCCCCAGCAAGCTGCAGGGGTGTCACTCGGAGGCTCGACCGTGGCACTAAGCACCACGTAACCGGGGGGCAGCGTCGGGGTCAGGGGATCGCGTCGCACTTCTTCCCTCTGGGGAGGGGACACAGAACAAAGCCGTGCCCCAAACCGAGGTCATCCAGCCTGCAACGGCCTTCACCCTGCACTTTCCGGAGCGGGAGAGGTTGGTCTGCCCCCTGGTTGACTTTAGTGGGGGTTCCTTGGCTGCAAGTACCGAAGGAGCCTCAGGAGCAGGCATCGTCTGCAGCGGGCAGCCCCGCAACCAGCCTTGCCCCATAGGCTATCGTGCCCCACAGACTTTCTCCTTTCCTGATTCTCTTTATTTCTGTCCACTAGTGACTAAATGGCAACGTCCATGACCTCAGCTAAAGCCTGCCTACCCTCTTTCTAAAATGATAGGGTCATTTGAAGGAAGTCACCTACTTGAATTTGAAAAAAGTACAACTGCTTGTAGAAATATTTTGAAGACCACCTGTGAAAATATTATCTTGCGACTGCAGTATTTTTGCACAAGACACAGAATATGAACTAATTTAAACAAATAACTCTAAGAGGGAGAGAAAGAAACCCAGAGTCACTCAGTGGTAAAACAATAGGCCAGAAAATGTTCTTGTTTTAAAGTCAGTCACTGAAGGATTATTTCTCCTTATATCAAACGAGAGATAGCTTTAAGAGTTTCACCTCTGAGACGTGTGTTTTCTGCTTCAGCATCAGAGTTCTGTGTCTCGCTGAGGACTGTTGTGCCTCCAAGACAGGAGATATCCATCTGGGGAGGCAAGGGGTGTTGGCACAAGATTTAATAGTTGGAACAGGTTATCTCCACCTGACAACAAGGTGATAATAGAAAATAACTGTAAGAATGTTGCCACTGTGCAACTTAGTTTCTGAACTGGTAAATGTACATAAACTCAACAAATATTATTCTAATTTTGGAAAATTTACTATTACTACCATTACTACAGACTACCAAGAACACTCCACTGACCCTCAGCGATACTGCACAGATTGCCAAACAGAATTCCCTTATTATTTCACACAGCCAACATTCATTAAATTGAGAATGCAGCATCCATAATTTAAATGTTAGTTTTCCTGAGGCTGGGGGTGGGGAGGTTGGGGAAAGAGGGATAGAATTCAAGAAAAAAAGAATGTCAATAAGCTGTCTTCAAAGTTAAAGAAATTTGAGAAGTCTGTAAGAAAATAGTCTGAAGGTGACCAGAATGTGTTGTCTCTTGTCCAACTTGCAAGCCTTCTGCAGGTTATTTTTCTCAAGTACAAATGCAATTTAATAGGAGAGATAGAGATTGTTTCACTTTCAGCTATCTGCTCTATATTTCGGTCTCAGTCTACATTAGATGATTACCTCACTGTCCTGTATGCACAATTTAAAGGGAATTACCTATTACTTCAATTATTTGTTTCTTATCAACTGATGTTACACTACAAGGATTTGCATTGAAAGGACACAAAGAAAGAGCAAGTCATGGCACATTGCCAAATAAAAGAGTAATGTTCTGGTGAATTTAGCCCAAATAATTTACTGCTATATAAAAGTGGAAAAGTGGAAGGTGAACCCTTTGACCAATAAATCTCTTCTGCATGTGAAACCCTTATCTTGTCCCCTCCAATATATTCCACACTAGGAAGCCATCATCACTGGCTCTGGTTTGTTATTTGTAAACCTTGATCTTCTGCACTCGGTGTCCTAAATATGGATAATTAGCATCAGTTTATCACGCCTCTGCATATTTTCTCTTCTCTCCAAACATGCATGCTTCTATTGGCTGCCATTCTGTCACAGAAGATTATGGAGACAGATTGCAGAGAATGAATGTGCTAAACGAGATTAGGAAGGAATAGAAATAGCAACTTGGCCAATAAATTCCTCGTGAGAGCCTTATCATACAATTACACGTTGACTTGTTTCACACTCTCCCAGCCTCTTAATCCAACGCCCCCACCAAGAATAAAATTTCACTAATTTCTGAATTACTGCATATCCTCATGACTTGTCACTGAGAATGGCTGGAAGAAGCAACACGGTCGAAAAATAGCACATCCAACTTCCAAGAAGAAAAGAAACTTTGCAGACAAAGAGACATGGTTTTAAACCACATATTGTGGCCATATGTAGAAGTTTTTGTGCTGCCGCAGTTTTAAGGGCTAAGATTTCAATATCCGACGCGTTCCTCCATGCCTTTGCTCCCTAACTCCTTACGTGATGTATTAGGTTATCCTTCAGAAGGACCTGGGGATCAGAATAAGACGCACAGATGCCGCTGAACTCTACTACGTGATCATGTGCTGTGAAAGCAGCTCTCACCGCTGAGCCCTTACAAACTCGTCAGACAGCAAAGGCGAAAACGCCTTCTGCAATCATTGATTTCTGAGATGTTCCTGAAAATGCGATAATTAAGAAGGTGATGAAAGTGCGACAGCGAATTGAAACAAAGTCCTGCTGAATTTAACAAGAAACATCTACCATCTCTGTGGTGTTAAGTTTTGTCAGTTTTGCCGTGATTATTTCAATGTGGATGTGAAGAAAACATGATTTTCATAACACAATTAGAAGGCATGACAAAACCCTTCAGGAGACATCATCTCTGGGAATGCTGGAGGTCTTTAATTTCTTCCCTTACACTAGCCCAAGAAGAGGACTTGGAAAAAAAAATATTAATGTTGTGACAGTGTTGTTTTCACTGACGTGTAGTAGAAGAAGAGTATAAATGGAATAAAAAGACCCAAGATCTGAAGATAAAGCCTGGCTCATCTGATCTACACTCATAGATTTGATGCCACAGCACACTTATCTTGCAATTTTAGCAGATTTAAAGATATTGTAGAGTTTACGACTATAAAAATAATACTGTAGAAAGCAAGTACTTGTTTCCCCTAATAAATGCAAATGTTCAATCACATACACATTTCCAGAACCAGGATAAAAAATATGACAAAGTCATGCTACATATTCTGGAGTTGCTTTAGAGTCACTCCTGCCTACACAGTCAGATACTGGGAAAGTTTTAATGTAGCAGTGAAGAGGTACATGTTGCTCGTGTTAAGGATGCTCAAAACAAGGAGATTCCCTGGGGTAGAAGCAATTCAGGTGCCAGCAGAGCACCCCAGCATTACCCGAGATGGGGATAGAGGGGCTGCTACTCTCAATTACGGATTCACATTCTGTGAATTCACATTCTATGAATATCACAGAGCATAAAGTGCCCTGTGAAAACCTCATGCCTAGGTCCTCTGAGTTATCATAAAGTGGGTTTATTGGTAGTGGTGGTGTTGATGATGTTGATTTTTTTCAACCTGCTTGTCACTTTACTCTTACTTTCCCATGGAGTTTTGTTTGATACTCAGTCACCTCTAGGTGGAAACAAACAAACAAAAAAACAAAAACCCCCACAACAACCAGACTGTAGTTGAAAGTCATCTTTATCCAGGGTCTTAAAAGGGTTGCAGAAAATACTGAACTGAAATAAACGTGACCTTGGGGGACAGCAAGAGAACTCACTACCTGTTTGCTGCCACGAGAGCTTTTGTGGTCACATAAGGTCAAAATTTATTATCACTCTGCTGTTTCCTTTTCTTACTATACACAAGGGCATGCATACATATTCATATATATGCGTATTTATATGTGCGCACACCGAGATATATATGTACATACATAGACATATATACGTACACACACATATCTTCCCAATGAATTGGTTAGCTGCATCAGGCAGAGAGGCGTTTGCCATTAATCTGGGAACAAACCACTAACCTCGGTGACTGGTATTTTAGCTTTTATTTTCTCGCTTCTCTCAGTGTGGAGAGAGCAGTAAAGCTTGTGTGGACTGATTGTGAGGGGCTCTGCTGGAATTTGGCAGGCTAGGGGCTTGGAGAGAAGCCCCATGCTGACTCCTATTCAGCGGGCCAGTTTTCTGCGAGCTTTGGAAGTTTCACTCAGCCGTGCACTCAATGGCTTCACAAAGCTGATTACAAGCTTCAGCGCATTCCTGAAGGAGCCAAAAGCGACGCAGGTGCAAACGAGCCGAGGGAGCCCCTTATCCCGGTGACAGAATGGGACAAGCTGGGAAAGACTTGGACCACACAAATCCAAGGCTCACCAGGCAGCAGCAAGCCTGCCTTGGGAACCGGGGATCATTATCCGCTCCATTCAGCGGGGACCCAGCGGCAGCAGCGGCACGTCCCGGGGCTGGGGCTCTTCGTCCCGGGTGGGAGCACTGCCGCTTCACCTGACATCCCCTCCTTGATCCTTTCGTGGCTGCCTCAGGCGTGAACCTGAGGCTCTCCCGCGCTGATGTCTAACTCAGCATCTCTTAGGCTTTAGCCCAATTGCCTGAAGTACCCGGACGGTTTTTACCCTATTGCACCCTCACACAAGAAAAGCCGTTCTTGCCCCCTCCCCACCCCCGCTCTCCTCTTCCTTTCCCCATGTAAACACGGTGCTTAAGGGTCTGTCTGGAAGAGCAGCACAGAAAAGGCACTGATCCGAAATGGCAGGTTTCCTCCCGACTGAAGTTCTCTAACAAACACCCTGTTTTGAAGGCTGTCTTTAATTCCAGAGGGAAACCAGCCGAGAGTACACCCGCCTCCCCCCAATTACCGAGCTACCCGATTCCCACAGAAACCTCCCGCAACACAAACGTCTGGCGAACGCTTTCTGACTTAGTGAAAGCAGCCCGCTGTCCTTGCCCTTCCTGCCTTCCTGGGGAGAGAGGGGGTGGCGAAGAATCGAGGGGGGTCTAGATGTCGGAGAGTGTGAGGCGTGATTTCCCTTAATTGGGGGTTCTCGGAGGGAGTTCCCTTTGCCTCCGCTCTCTCGCCCCCATTCCTCTCGCCCAGCCCTTCCCCTCCATCCGGGAGAAGAAGCTGCACTTTACTTCTCTGAGAAATTAATTACCGCCCTTCCCCGTTATCAGTTACGTAGGAATCAATCTTTCCTAGGGAGAGGAGAAATAATAAAAAGGCTTTTCAGTCTGGGGGGGACCTCAGACGGCCGAGCACATAATGCGGCAAGGGGACTGCCGCGCTCTTGGCTGCTGGTTTCATATGCAAATGACTATCTGCCTCCAAGTTATCATTATGGTTTTGGATTTTTTTTTTCTAACGTTATTATTGAGTCGGGGTTTTAATAGCCACATGCTTTCCCCTTCCCTTTCAGCGAGGTTTCCTTGGCGATCAGCCACACTGCTTCTTCCTCGGGCGCGCTGCCTCCCGCCCCAGCGCCTGCCCCATGTCCGTGTTAATTTCGCCCTATGGAAATGAAAGCGGCCCGGCCAGGCTGCTGATATTAAAGCGATCCCCCGTCCCCGAGGCTTGCCCTCCCCGCTCCCCGCAGTGGCCGTGCCTCCACATCAGAATGGCGTGCCGCTGCCGTGATACCCCTCCACAAACACACCCCCACCCCCCAAACTCGGCCCCGAGCCCCCTCCCCCTCCCTTCGAGCCCCCGGGCCCGCCGCCCCTTTCATGCTTGCGAGATACTGGGGAGGCAGCGGTGCGTCTGCTTGTGCGGAGCACACCGCCTGCAAGCGGTTGCCTTGGCAGAAAGGTGCAGCTTTCTGATGTTCTTTTGTCTGATAACTAATTCAAGTTAATGCGATCTTTATGTAAAGCTAACAGCGGATAATTGTCTATTTTCTCGCCAACAATCTCCATCACAATCACTTATCTGGAAACCTGCGGTTGTATTAATCGTTATATTCCCCGAGATAAGCGTCTTTCGAATTATCAGTAAACACTGGAGGGAAATTAAACAAACTCCAGAGCCACTTAAGTTTCCTTGGCAGCTTTTAACCCCTTTTCTAGGGAGGGTTATGGGGGGAAAACCCAAACCGACCTGGGACCGGAGCACAAGGTGTGGGTGTGGTTGTGAAACAGTGTAGAAGGACCTAACTTTGGTACAATTTTGAAGAGATGAGCCGAGTCCTACTGAATGCGACTTCTCTTTAAGCTGTTGCAGAGACAGCTCGCACCTTACGTCCCGCTCTCCAGGCGGGGGTCGGTCTGTAGCAGCCCCCGGGACTTTGTTGGCAATTCTTGTAAATCATGTAATTAAGTGTTTTAGTCACTGCAGGGGAAAGACGAGCAGCTATCAGAGACTACAACGGGAGATTAAGCAGAAGTCGCATGGCTTTAGGTCTGCTGTACGAGGAGGGGAGAGTTATGCTTCCTTCTGAGAATCACCATATTGATAGAATTATTGGCAATATTTATACTGGAGGATGATCTGAACCCCAGGAGGGTAACAGAGTGTGAGAGAGCGAAACTACTGTGGGAATATGTTTTACTGTTCACATCACCTCAGTTCCGTTAGGTGTAAAGAAATTACTGCAAATTGTGATGGAAACCCCTCCAGGGAAAACATACTTGTATGACAAGGATTTTGTCTTTTTGAGATGAAGTCAAAACATCAGTGTCAAGTGAAACTCATTTTAGGGGCGCTGCAGTGTGTGTGTTTACTTGAGTACCTAGGTGGGAAGGAAAAGAGAAGGGGAAAAAAAAAAAAAAAAAAAAAAAAAGCCTAAACCATGACATTTCAGCCGGCAATCTGGGCCACCAAACAGTTTGCAACTTCTCTGAGGTAAACGAGACGTGCTGCAACCTCCTCTTCCACTGCTCCCGCCGCTCCCAGCCCGACTCCCAGGCTGGAAACGCCGCGGTCCCGCCTGCGTTGTGCGGCGCTGGCCAGTAGCTCCCGTCGTTTTGAGTTTTCCAAGTAGAAAGCACTTTATGAACATTAACTGATTAATCCTGGCACTTAGTTGCGGAGCAGGCACTAAGGAATTTCAAAACTCGCTTCTATGATAAGCTTTATTATCGTTTCATGATTTTTACTAAGCAGACTGATTCACAGAGATTTCCAATGGCACGGCTCCCATCTGATCCAGGGGAAGGTGAGGTCTGGGATGGGAAAAAAAAAACCCAAAACAAAAAAATCCCAAACCAAACCACACACCCCCCGCCCCCAAAATCTCCAAACAAAACAAGCAAAACCAATCCCCAAACCCCAACACAACCAAACACAAACAAAACAAAATACAGGAGCTAAACACACAAGCTTCCTGTTACTATTTTGTGTGTCAAGGCAGCGTATTTACATATGCGATCAGTTTCTTACAAAAATAAATAAATAAATGAAGAACTAAATCCTTCAACAGCTTCAGTTCTCGAACTATTTCTCTTGCGCTAGAAGTTCCCAGGGTAGCTTTTCTTATGGCATTTGAGAATCATCCCAGTTCATCTCTCACCTGAATCTTGTCATCTGTGCCATCTTGAAGTGATCTGTGAACAATGCTGGTCCCTTGGACAGCCCAAGCTGGTCAATCAGGCAGAACAGACTATGCAAATGGAATGGAAAGGCGAAGCGATGGAGAACAGTGGACCCCATTGTCTTGAGCATTTCAAAGAGAAGCCCAGCTGCAGCAGGCGTTTCTGTCTCGGACTCTTGGTTGCTACTCTAATGTCATCATTGCAAAACATCACATTTTGAAAACTCCGCAGTCTGAATGCATGAGCAGCTCTCCGCAAAGATTTCACTTTGCTGTGGCTTCTATCGAAGTACAAAAAAGAAAAAATCCCCTCCACCCTAACAACTGGGAACTGGGATCCCGGCCACACTGCCCACTCGTATCCATCAGTCCCTTTCCCTGCGTTCCTAATAAACTACAGTGCAGCTGAGGCAAAATATCTTTGGCAACCTTTCGGTGAATGCTTTGGCTTCCTTGCTTTTAAAGTAGAATCGGATGATGATTTAAGTTGCATTTAACTTATTTTCCGTCGAGTCTCTTTCAGGCACTCTAATGTGCTCATGCTGAGGAAACGTCGCCGTGAGCAGTCAGTGAAGTATTTATTCACAATCGCTTCCAAAACTTGAGATATGCAAGGCTTTAAAAGAGTCAGGCAGTGTTTTTGCGAGTGATTAAACCCGCAGCTAAGCTGGGTATTTATGGGTCCGTTAGGATTTTTTTAAAATACTTAGTTCTTTAATACACTCAAGCAGTTGCCGTTCCTAAACATTGCTGTCAGCCTTGCTCCAGCCCTGGTCCCAAAGTTAGCCCCAGCATGGAAATGAACTTTCACTGAGGTAAAGCTGAGGACTTGCAGATGATTAATGTGCATTTTCAAGGGACAAAATCATTGCACATGTTACACTTACAGATCCTTTTCATTTTCTTTTGTTTGTGGGTGACACCGTGATCACCATGTGGTGAGCAGAGGAAACTCCCCTCTCTTCCATCCACTCTCATGTCAGGAGCCCGTGCTTAGGGAGCAAAGGTCTGTGTCACTGGTATCTTAAAATGCTGAGGGTTACCTTTTCCTCCTCCTCCTCTCTTATCTTGCAGAGATTAGTGAAAGCAAAGTTTCTCCTTTAACAATGGCCTTATTACAATGATTCATGTACAGAAATGGATAATGCCATAACCAGCCTCAGATACTGCCTAGTTCATAGACAGAGCAGTCAGACATTTTAGTGGCCACTCTTGAGTGCAGAAAAATGTTTAGTGTTCATGCAGGAACAGAGAAGAAAGTTTAATTGGAGTAAGAGAATTGAGCTAAGAAACTCCTGATTATATTCTTTGCAGGACCAAGAATAAGTCAGTGCTTATTTCCTGCTCCTTAAACTCTCGCTTTCCCCTTTGCTTGGGTAATTCAGTCTCTAATAATGTCACGTAAATTACAAAGGAATCAAAGGATAGGATAATTGAAAATTAAATAATTATCCACTGTGATTTGATTAGCTTGTAAATTCGAATTTGCTCCTTTCAGAATTCAGGGTGTCTGTAAAAAGGGAAAGGTGAGAGTAACCAACAAAAGTGAAGAGAGGTTCAAGTGAATGGGACAAACAAATTACTGCACAGGTACCATTTTATCTCATACTTCCTTTCCAAAGAGTTTTCCAAGGACAAGTGCTGAGATAAAAGAAAAGCTGTTTACAGCTACATTGGCCTCTTGGTCAAAAGAATAACAGCAGGAGCTCAGTTTTGCTATCTGCTTTTACTAATGTTTCAATAGAGATTAAGGCAACCTTCTCTGCCAGGTAGCAGATATCCCCAAACCTCTTCCTCCTATTAAGACTCAACACTTTAAAACTTTATCTACTAGACAAGTGAATCCCCCAAAATCTGTTCTAGGAGGCCTAGTGCATGCTTCAGGTATCCTCTGGGCCCCTCACTTGCTAACTTGAAAGCAGAAATCCAGAGGAAAAGCAATGTAGGGCAGCCAATGGCAACACAGAAGACAACTCACGTGGCCAAGGGCCAAACGCTCTCTTGCTGTGAGTAGGTACAGCTAACTTGCAGAAGGAGGTTACGAAAGAGAAGGATGAAGTAGATCTCAAAGAGATGCAGCTGTTCCTCATACCTCCCATAGAAGCGTTGCCATGGGGCTATACAGAGGCAAGGGTCTCCTTTGTGGACACTCCAGCTCTCATTTGATGGTGGGATGAGGATGTCCTCAGGGCGCAGGCCATGGACTGGGGACAGAGTTCCACAAGAACACCCCACCAGGGGAGAGAGATGGGTTAGCCTCCCCACATCAGGCCTGCTGTCCTTCCACATCAACAAACAGGTTCCCATCACTCCAGGTTAATGGCCTTGGCTCTGCTGGGAGAGAAATGGCCCAGATTTGCCCCTTGGGCAGGGTGCTGTGATAACCAGGAACAACTTGCTTTCCCAGCAGGCTCCATGTCTCTCTGCTAACAGGAGCTAATTGGAAACAAGAGCAATTCCTCCCTTTGAGGAGCTGAACTTAGCTTTTGTCTCTCAGCTGGAACTTCTGCTCCTTCTCCCTACCAGCCCCAACCCTGGTACACTCAGCCAGTTACCTCTGCTCATGCACTGACTGTTTTTTTCATGTTTATTATCATCCAACTCAGAGTTTTGCCATCTGGCACATGCACACACGGGGGGAAGAAAACCATATATTTCACAAATGGAGCATACATGGTTTAGGGTTTGTTTTTTTTTCTTGGTTTTCTTATTCTTCTAGTTTCCATTTAAACTTACGTGGAAGGGATAGCCGCAGTAATGCAATTTAAAGTTATGGGAGAGCAGTGGCTCCAGGAAAGGAGAAGAACACTCCTGTTGAAATACAGTTTCTTATTTTCATTCTTCTGTGTTATTCTCATGTTCAGATAAGAAATAGAATGCATTTAAAATGTTTGTGTTAACTCTTTCCACCCAGGATTTGTTCTGGTCTTTTAAACCATTACTTGAGACACTGATTTTAAGCAAGTGATATGCAACAAACCATATTCCTACAAAACACTAGGGCACTGCAAGCCACCCTGCAATCCTTGAAACCTTTGCTATTTTCACTGCCACAATAAAAGTGGATGTACAAACACTTCACAAGAGTAGAGTGCAAAACCCACCTATAGTATTTTCATTGAAAACTAGCATCTATGGCATTGCCACCTTAATTCAAACATAGTTACATAATAAAGTTGTACAGTATTTTTCTTTCCTGATAATTAATGTATTGTAAGATGGAGCTGCTCATGGAAAAAGTAATACACAACGTACAGTATCACTTGATTTATTTTCTTTTTTTTTTTTTACTTTAATTTTGTCTAATTGTATCCTTAAGTCAGCAATCTTAGATTAACTATCAGCTTTTGAAGAAATCCTACAAATGCATGATAATGATGAAATTTAAATCACTGCCAGTTATTCTGTAACCTTCAGGTATTCTGTTTGTGTGATGTCTTCTGTTTAAGTTTTCAGAATAGAATTCTTTGCCATTTCCAAATGACAAAAATACAACTAAAAAAACCCCAAAACTCTTCAAGGAGGTTGTTTTCTTCTTTCTGTTTTGTGGGGGAGGTTGCCTTTTTTTTTTTTTTTACTTTGGTGTTCCCCCCCCTTTTAAATATGTTTTTTTGTGGGGGCTTATTAATTTATTTATTTATTTCCTAAATTGAATGATAGCTTTGAAAACATGAATGAAAAGAGTTCTTTGGACTAAACATTCAGCCACTCAGGTTTCTTTGGAAAAGCAATTTTTTGTTTTTCAGATACACATGCAGACTGGTCTCTGACATTTCAGTGCAATTGGTATAATGTCTGTATATTGTGTTAGATTCTGGTCTTCCATCTGTTTAAAATTCAATATATCCTTTGCACAGGCCCTAATCTAAGACTGAGTAATGCCACTGTAGTGACTTCAAGTGGGATGTGGATCAAGGCCTGTTAGTCTTGATCACTAGGCCTCATGCCACCAGGCTGAGAAAGCTATTTTTACTACATAAAGTCTTTTCCTGTGAAATCAGATTACTTTGAAGTGAATCAGAAATGCTTGAACAAAGATGCTCAGGGTTGGTTTTTATGCAATAATTTTCATTTTAAATATTTCCTACAAATAACATTTGATAACAAAATAAAGGTTTACACTTTCCAGTGTATTTCCACTTGTCATTGATTTTTTGGCGTGAATTGCACTTTACTCTTACATGCATGCGTTCATTGCTTTATTTCTGGCAACAGGGCATTGCAGTTTTTATGTAAATAACAGGCGAAAAGAGAATCTATTGTAAAATACAATGTATGACAAATTCATTGAAAGAAGCAAAATAATTTAAATAATGTTATTCAATAAATGTCAGGAAAGCAATCCCACACCTTTGCTGATCAAGGCTGCTTGGAAGAAAGCGATCAAGGGAAATTTTTTGTGCAGTAATATATTGAGCTTGTTCCAGTTGTTTTGTGCATAATTAGAAATTCAGCAAGTCTTACCAAAGAGGATCATGAAAAAACACAGTGAAAACTTCACTTTCTCTATTTTGTATGGGGGGGAAAGTGTGGTGGTTCTTTGTTTTTTTTTTTTTATTATTGCCACTGAGATTAGCTCTGAGTAAACTTAGCTTTGACTCTGACAGCCAAAAAGCAAAACAAGCAGAACTTTGCCACTAACTGTTTGAGATTGTTGTACTTAACAAACCAGAGGAGTTGCTTTTATGCATCTCCAGCAGAAGAGGTATAAAAGAGAAATCAAAGTGGAAGAAACAGTCAGAATGCTACAAGTGTACTGCAAAATCCTTATGTGTCAGTAAGCATTAACAGGCAAGAAAGCAAACTTCGATCTACCCAGAGCACCGAACATGCTGCATTATAAAAAACAAAAGAAAACACCAACTTGTTACAAATGAGCTGAGGTTTCAGCATTTACAGTATTTCTCTAAACATTATTTATTTAATCTAGAATCCCTCTAGTTGAGTTAAATGATCTGTAATCTGTAAAATTTTAGCTGTGAACAAACAGTGGCAGAATGATATTTCATATGTTGAAATTATCTCATGCCACTTACGTGAACTGAAATGGCAGAACAGACTTGTCTCATTAAATCATGGCTGAGAAGACAATATGTAGTAAAAGAAGCCCCACCATGATTAAACATCCCATCTAGGTTATCATATTAATATTAGGTCACTATGAATGGTGAGGAAGTGAAGCAATATTTCTTTTCAGTGCTAAGTGCCTTGAAAACTCTAAGGAATTTAAATGCCTGAAAACATTTTCCAGCTTGCCTACTTTCAACATCAAGTTTAGCTCCTGATTTCCCTTTTTATTCCTCTAACTGTCCTGAAGTGGCCTTTAAAATGTGTAAGGGTGGATTTATTGCAAACTTCACTGTTGCAGCTTCACTGTGGTTGTTCTGATCATTTCAGAACAAATGTGGCAGTTTAAACTAATGACTGAACATCTATTGTGTTCATGCTATTTCCTGGTTATCTAGTTATTATTTATTTTCTGCTTGTTCTATTGTTTCTTGCCTTTCGAAGACTCCTGTTTGCTCTGATAAAATTCTTTATAACATGGCTGCAACACCAAGGGTTGGGTAAAAAGGGTCCTCTGAATGATAACACAACGAGCATATAAAGAATCCATCACAGCAGTCAGTAGTATAATGCAATTTATTTTCACTAGACATCCTCTTCACTACTGGATTAGTCACTTCACTAATGAACAAATGACCCATAACTCACAGGAGTGGGAACTTAATGTGCAGGTCTTGCCTTCATCAGCGCAGATGAGCTGCAGCGTGCTCACCATTATACAACTGCTTAATATTTATGGCTCCTTCCCATCTTTCTTGGGTATTCCATACACTGTGGGAGTTTCAGGTGGGTGAAAAATGCAGTACCCAATGGCAAAACAGATACCGAGCTTTATGTTTTTTATTGTTCCAAAAAACATTAATAAAAGATGCCTTTTGCATCTAGATTCCACCAGGAGCCCATAAGCAGACAATGAAGTGGTTTGAAAAAGCAATCTTTGTATGAGCTAATACATTCAAGATGCTATTTTCTACTACTATACGCTAGTCATCTTTCAAATTTATTGTCCAGATCTCACTTTAGCATGACTTTAAAAGAGAATTTATCAGGTCATTCACTGTATGAATGCAGATTGTCTCCCTGTGCTAGGAAAAGTTGACACCTTCAAATCTGAAAAATTCTGAGTTTGTCAGTGGAAGGAGAGTTTACAGTTCCAGTGGAATCAAAAAACTTGTGAGATCTTGCTTCTAAATGTGTTTTCTTTTTCTCCTTACCTTAATTTCACATGCTGATTATATGTATTTACAGCACCTAGACTTTTCAGTTTGTGGATTACTTTATTGTTAATAATAAATTGGAATTCAGACTTTATTGTTAATAGCAAATTTGAATTCAGAAGAAAATGAAATTAAAATATAAAATATTCAAAATCTTGGCTTGGTGGATCACCCTACGTGACCATAGGAAGTGGAAACGGAAAAAGAGGGACAATCTGTAGCTCATTTTGTAAAGAATAATGACAAGATATCCACACCCAGCATTCTTTTCAACATTTTGAAGTAAATTCTAGCACTCATTTTGTACACTTTTTCCAGAAATTGTTCCTGAAGACAAAATAATTTCTACTTTTAATGATAGGCTTGCATCTCTTCTGCTGAAATCCCCAAGATTGGTCTCCAACTTTATACCTGACAAATCACAGAAAATTTACCTGCCTGATACAATAAAGTTCATGGTAATTAGAAGGATTCTAAACCTTTACTTACTTTCAGATAAGGCCAGAAACTGTTTCTATTTTCTCAAATCCTGAATAAGAGCCTGGACCAAATCCCACTGAAGTCATCTGTACTCTTTCCTATTGACTACCATAGATCTGAAATCCTGCAATTCACTTCTGCTGTTCTGCATCAGTGATGGTTTTATATGAAGCCTTGGATAAAGTATTGCCAATGACTCTCAGGATAGAATTAGCTGAGCAGTAAAATGGAACGACTAGCCCGTTGCTGTATTATATATTACATTTTATTGATGTAGCAAGTAGCATAGGTGTTAGATCTATGAATACTTCTGATTTTTCCAGAATTAATTCCTCTTTCAAATCAAATGTCTGGGGTTAAATGAGTATACTTTAGAAACACATTTTCTTTGGGGAATTTTCAAGGCTGAAAAATACATCACAGACATCAGTAGACAATTTTGGTGGTTGGTTGCCACCACCCTTAATAATGTAGACTTTTTTTCAGTAAAAATTTGTCCTGCTTGAATTTCCAGATGAGGTATAATGTATTCCTTTGTCTACTAGACTGAAGAGTCCTCTACAGTCTTCCTTCTGGCCCCATACAAGTATTTACATGATCAAATCATCCTTTAAGCTCGGCTTTAATATGATTTATCTAGACTGAATACCTTCCCTTTCTTCTACATACACTGTCAAAAATGATTTCCAGTCTTTTATCCATGCTGCTTGTTCTCTTTTGAAATCTTTCCATCATCCAAGTTGATAGCAAGGTGTTCTCAAGCAGCTATGCAGAATTAAGAGTATTTTAAACCTGGAGTAGTGTCTTGTGTTAAATCCTCATTAGCATTATATGTCATAAATGCATTAGAAATAAATAGAAACAGCTGTAAAATAAAAGGTGACATATCAGTTGGTACTTCGTGGTTAGAGCTTTAGGAATAGGGTGTTAATGGGGAAATAGAAGGTATTTGTGCCTTTGACACTTATAAATGTCATCCTCTTTCTTTGGTTTTCTAAATATAGGTGTAGGAGCCTGACAAGAATCATCCTTTCATAACCCAGGACATTCTTTTTATTTATTTGTGATTGTGGTTTAATATCCTAAACTTTTCATGTTGCTTTGGGTGAGAGCACCATTCTTCGTCTTGCTTGTAGGAGGTTGCCTAATATTTGTGTACAGAGTTAAGGTCATCGCAGAAACATAGTTAGAGGAGAGATGCCATGCAAAGCAATTATTTTAGTGAAGTTTATAAAACAACACTTTGAACTTTATAATAACTGAATTTTCCTTGGAAAATTATATTATTAGAATTCATACTTGCTATAAGATCTCCAATGCAACTGCTTCATGAAAATGTTGCTATATCATGTGAGGAAGTTTATAAAATTTGTTTTAGGTATTTCAGCCAGTAATTGACAGCTTACAGATTAGTCTATGACACAGATATCATGTACAATAAGTATCTGACATTTCTCACCCAATCAACACTTGTGTTTTATGAACTTAATATAATAAATAAATCCTGTCAAATTTGGAAGAGCAAAATACTCTACTTTCTTTGTTTTGTCTGAAATACATCCTATCAATAGAGCAAGAGATAACCCTGTAAAACTGTATATATGTTAAAACAAACAAAGAAATAATTCAATGTGTTGTTTAAGCAAAGATATTCAGTTGCTTAGTACTCTCATGATTAAATTTTTCTTCCAGTCTTTTCTATCAGGCTTCTTATTTCTGCTTCTGTTGGTTTTGTTCATGTTTTCAGTGGTTCCCATTTCTCATACTCCTGTTTTTCTCTCTTCTGTCTTGTGCCTTACCAAGTCCATGTGGGATGAGCACAGTTCAGAATACCTTGGGTTTTGTGCTTTAAATAGAGGTAAACTAGGGAATGTCTGTGATCAGGGCTACATTGTTTTTTTGAGAGAATTGAAAATGAAACTACAGGCAGAAAGAAGGCAAGACTGAAAAATAAATCCTGACAAGAAGGGGGTTAAGAGAGCCCTCTCTGTTGTGCAACTCTACAAGTCAATTTCTGCAGTAACACTATGTATATCTGTGCAGCCTCTCTAAGCTGTGGACCTGTCAGTGTAATTTCTCCCATTTTACAACTTCAGCCCTGTGCTTAAATTGTAATGTGGTTTCAAAAGTCAGTTCAGTGTACAGCCATTTCACCTTCCGTCATCCCCCTTCACTCCTGCAAGATGAGTCTAGGGTGCAGCAACAGCCATGAGTCAATCAAGGATGGTTCTGATTGTAAATGCCTGCAATGGTATAAATGACAGTGTCGAAGATTATATTCAGAGCCACATACATACTGCAGAGGTCCCACCTCGAGATTAGCCTAAAATGCCACCCAGATCTCTCGGTCCCTCCCAATTAGCACAGCCAGGCAATCTTCTTGGCACTACAGAGGTAAAGACGTATTTTTAGCTCAGTGCTGTGCTCTCTCCCCTGAACTCTTGGAGCCCTGCTGAGCCAATGGAGTCCCAATCAGTGGGCTAGCTCTGATGCTGCCCCTTCACAAAATTGGCTGTAAAGCCAGTTCAGTGAAGGGATCTGTAATGAGCTCAGCAGCTTGGGGCTCTCAGTAAGCTGCCGTGGTGAAGTGAGTTCATGGCTGAAATACCAGCCCTCTTACTCATCAGTAGCACAACAATTAGTAATTTAATAGGCAGAGGAAAGATCCAGTAAGCATTCATTTAATATTAGGTTGATCATAGCCTGTATTTGTGCTAATTCTGGCAAGTCTTTCACCTTTTGGTACTACTTGAAGAGAGCTATTATTTTTTCAAATTTTATTTCCCTGTTTCCTGTACTACAAAGAACCTGCCAGCTAAGTGCAGTTGCAATATATGGACTCACAATGTAAAGGTTAATAAATAAGAAGTTAAAACAATTCTTCTTACAGGCTGAACAATTCATGGAGAATGAAAAATGTCCTAGAATCATGATATTGTTTTTATACTTACAGTTCTGGTTTATTACTCTCAGAGAGCATTAAGCATGAATGATTTGCATTATACAGGAAACACTTGTGAGTTAATCAGTGCCTCAAGTTCTTCAGCAGTTTCAACCATTCTTTCTTCCTTTCTTACAAAGGGCTGATTTTATTGCTTAATTAGTTCCTCTGGTCAAGGACTATGGACCCAAGTGTTGTCAAAGTTAGTAGAAAGAAACATCTGTCCACTCAGCTGGAGTCCTCTCCCATCAGCAGAAGGGACGGACAAATATTTGATGGCAAACAGTATGTTCACCAAATGATGGGTTATTATTGTTTAGCAAACTGACTGAAACAGTTTAGATTTTTATTTATTTATTTATTTATTATTTAAGTATTTTAAGTATCATTTAAGTATTTTAAGTATTTATTTATTATTATTTAAGTATTCAAGTAATAATTGCCAGGAACATATTTCAGCCAATTTCAGCCTCATGAATGTTGGATCTGTGCCTTCAATATTCATGCTTGCTGCTTTCTCTGAGTAACTAGTTCCCCAAACCACTTGGAGTAGTTTCTCTTCCATTACTGTGAATGGAGCTAATAAATAAGGGGGTGGAATGATGAATTAATTTCTCCTTTCTCTCTGGGAAATAGAATGCCCTTTTTTCTGTAGGCAAGGGTAAGCCTACTCCATCTCAAGATTAATGCCTGATATTGGAAGCTCAAGATTTCTGGGCCCTTGATTTCCTCAGAAAGAGAGAAGATTGTTTTGAAAGTCAGCAGCTATAATAAATATTTCAGATCTTTTTTTCCCCTGATATGTTGTTCCTAGGACTGTATGATGTGAAGTCACAAGTGTAGGACAAATTTAGTATTAATTCTCATTTGCTAGCATTGCAAAAAATGTCTTATTCTCAAATATTTCTTTGCTCTGTTCTCAGATAGGAAAAGAACAAAACAGTTCAGAACTTTCTGCTAATCCCATACTTTAATATATCTACATACTGCTTTTCCCTTATCTTAAAAAGTAGTGGGGATCAGCCTCACTTTTCCTGACATCTCATGCATGACAATGCTGACACCCTTTGCTGCTAAGCATCCTACTTCTGCCCCCAGCAGCCTCTATTACAGTGCATCAGTCAGTTTTACTGGGATATACAAGCATCTCTGTGTCTCTGGCATGTGCTGGGGCTCCTTTCTAAACACAACTTGGACTCTCCAGCTCATTCACCTTTTAATAGCTTAGATTCTCCATAAATTCTGTAGTTCTCATAGTCCTACTAGCCTATGTTTTCTGAGATTAAAGTAGTCCTCTCCAGCAAGACAATATTGTATTTCACACTATGATGTTTTCTTTTCATTGATAACATGCTTTCCTATTAGTCTGGCAGTTAGGTATTTTGTGTTTTCTGAAACTCCTCTCTTACAGTTGCTTCACCTATCTGAGCCATTCTTCAGCCCATGTTTCATCCCATGACGTGTCTGTTACCCATGAAGTCATAGTTTCATAGTTTCATTCAGGGTTGGAAGGGACCACAAGGATCATCTAGTTCCAACCCCCCTGCCATGGGCAGGGACACCCCACACTAGATCAGGCTGGACAGAGCCTCATCCAGCCTGCTCTTTAACACCCCCAGGGACGGGGCCTCGACCACCTCCCTGGACAACGCATTCCAGGGTCTCACCACTCTCATGGTGAAGAACCTCCTCCTCACATCTAGCCTGAATCTCCCCACCTCCAGCTTCATTCCATTCCCCCTAGTCCTATCACTACCTGAGATCCTGAGAAGTCCTTCCCCAGCCTTCCTGTAGGCCCCTTTCAGATACTGGAAGGCGACAATTAGGTCACCTTGGAGCCTTCTCTTCTGCAGACTGAACAGCCCCAACTCCCTCAGTCTGTCCTCATAGGAGAGGTGCTCCAGCCCTCTGATCATCCTTGTGGCCCTTCTCTGGACACGTTCCAGCACCTCCACATCCCTCTTGTAACAGGGGCTCCAGAACTGGACACAGTACTCCAGGTGGGGTCTCACCAGGGCTGAGTAGAGGGGGAGGATCACCTCCCTCGACCTGCTAGCCACACTTCTCCTGATGCAGCCCAGGATCTGATTGGCTTTGCGGGCTGCAAGTGCACACTGAGAGCTCATGTTGAGCTTTTTGTCCACCAGCACCCCCAAGTCTCTCTCTTCAGGGCTACTTTCCAGCCAGTCACTGCCCAGCCTGTATTTGTGCCCGGGATTGCCCCGACCCAGATGCAGGACCCCGCACTTGCTCTTATTGAACTTCATGAGGTTGGCCTGTGCCCACCTCTCCAGCCTGTCAAGGTCCCTCTGGATGGCCTCCCTTCCCTCCAGCGTGTCTGCTGCACCACACAGCTTGGTGTCATCAGCAAACTTGCTGAGGGTGCACTCAATGCCACTGTCCATGTCCCCCACAAAGATGTTGAATAAGACAGGTCCCAGGACTGATCCCTGAGGGACTCCGCTTGTCACTGGCCTCCACTGGGACATGGAGTCATTGACAGCCACTCTTTGGGTGCGGCCATCAAGCCAGTTCCTTATCCATCTAGTGGTCCACCCATCAAACCCATGTGTCACCAGTTTGGAGACCAGGATGTGGTGTGGGACAGTGTTGAAGGCTTTGCTCAGGTCCAGCTTTTCCCTCTGCCTTCAAGGATCTGCATTGCCTGGGTCCTGCTTTTTCTCCCAAATCCACTATTAAGGCTGGTCAGAATGATTGTCACAAAAGGTCTTTTTATCAAAGTACTTTTTTTTCCCTTTTTTTTTTTTTTTTTTTTTTTTTTTTTCCCCTTCACTCTGTGCGTGAAGATGGCTAAGTTGTTGCCAATGAGAACAAAAGTGAATGTTACAGCCTTGGAAACTGCCAGGACATAAAACTGCTTCCACTCATCATCCCCTTTCTTGTCTTTCCTTCTCTGCTCTACAGCAGGCTCTAAATCTAATATCTATTTCTCTTCCTTCCTCATAAACACCTATACTTGGTCTCCTGGGACAGCCTTTTTACCATGAATACTATTCCCCAGATGCTCCAAGAACTTCCCTCTATTTTTTTTTTCCCTCCTAATTCCCCTCCATTTTAAGAGAAAAAAATAAGGAGGAACGGCTGACAAAGCAGCCAATGTCTTATTGATAGAATGGCTTTCTCATTGCATCCATAATCCCATGGATCGTTTCCTCTCCTATGCCTTGTCCTGTCTTATTGCATTTCTCACCATGTTGCTTTTTTTCCATCAGATTCAGACTTCATACTATTCTGGGGATGAAGCACTGCATGTCTTATTCAGGCTTTTTCTGGCACATCCTTCACATTTTTGAGACATTAAAATATTAATCAATGTTGCAAATGATATAGTATAAAATATCAAATAGGATGATACAAATGCACAGTAATGTCATCTGTTAAAGCAAATAATTGCATATGACACGTGTAAGCCTTCCTTCTGTATAGCATGACAAGATCTTTGCTCCTCAGACATCTTGGGAGGGGTTCTGAGGGAATTCATGGCTATGAAAATGATACCCACAGAGCTTTGTGAGTTTTGCCTAAATGCAGAGCTACCAAGGCTTTTCTTGGTATTTGCTAGATCTTTGTGCCATGGTACTGTTCCACACTGCACTCTCTCTCAAACTAAAGCCCTATGTTAATATATTTACAAACTGAGCTAGGCTGAGTGCAGCCTCCAATTTATGGACAAGCAATAGGAACAATTGTGAGGAATCCCTGCCCACAGAAGGAAGCATATGTTGAGATGACCATACCAAAAGTCACTCTGTTTTGTAAGGGCCTGTGCCTCACACTCTCAGAAGCCTGATGCTGGCTTCACTGTTGATATTACCATGAATAGCTGGCCCCCCACTCTACCATGAATAGCTGGCCCCCCACTCTGTGGGTCTCTCTAAATTTTCTAATCTGAGCTATGTCTCTGCAGGACTATTCCCATCACAGTTCCAATTACAAGGAGCAACTCCTCGAGGCTCTTCTTCTGCTGTGATATTGACAAGGGAACAAGAAGCAGCAACAAATTCAGGGCACAATGACAGGCACATGATCCTCCTGATGGTACTATTGGCACATATTTCTCTTTCTTTGCTGCCCCCAAATGAAGGCAGTAGGTTAGTTTGTCTGAGATGACAGTGAGGGAATTTCATTTAAGTGGTCAAGGTACTATATGATCCATTGAACCATTGTAAGATACTACTGGAGACAAATTCAACATAATTGGGGTAAAAGTGTTCATGTGTAGAAGTCACCAGTAATGTGTCTTTTTTTCTGAGGGAGCAGGATTAATGACTGCTGTCTCTGTGGAAGAATGAGATCTTTAAAATCAGGGCAGGCAGGGAAATTTCAGGAAATGGGCTACTAATAGCACTATATCCCTATGTCCAAGAAAGAAAATCTGCAAGTAGTGGCCTTCATGAAAACACTGACTTGTAGTTCTCTTATTGGTGATAATAGTGCATCAATAAGTCAAAAGAGTGCAAGGATGAATATCCTTTGCAGAGCTCTCAAGAACTGAATGTTGGTTCTTGCTTGACACCAGAAAGTGTGCACAGCGTCCAACCTAAGCCTGGTATTCAGCTCTCTGCAACTGTCTTCCTCAGAGGCTGCAATTGGTATTCAGAAGTCACATTCATGCACAACCTGGTGAGCACCCAGCAGATTCTGAAAGGGAGATGAAGCATGGCTTCATTTTATAGTTGATTCATGATTTTAAAGGGTGCTTTAAATAGTGTATGATATGAAAGAAGAAAACCTGAAGGTATTTCTGAAATTTCTGTGGTTTAAAGAGGAACGGTGTACTTATTTTTTGGCTCAGCAGACTAGGTCTTACTGTGATACTAAGTAAAAGAGTGCTTTGCTTTCCTGAGTGTTTGAGAAAATTCAGCAGAGAGTTTAGATTTACAATTAGCCTAAATATTTTAAATCAGAGTTTGGATAAAAGTTCATTTTTGTTGTTTTCCTTAGTTGTTGCTCCTGTAATCTTCCCATTGTGTTTTCTATTTCTGTTCAGCAGTCTAGTCTTCAGAGTTGTATAATTTTAAAACGTCAAGAAAATGTATTTGCTAGCAGCCTCACAATGGGGGACTGCATTTTGTTTTTTCTTTTTTCTGGTATAGTATCTTGTAAATATGACTAAGTCTGCATTACAATTTGTGAATAAAATTGATTAACATCCAGGGGTCTGCATATACAGAAAATGTGACTCGTGGTTATTTAAGAAACTTTAATACTCTTTCAAGGCCTTTATAGGGTCTTTGGCATTATTGCACGAGTAGTAGTGCACAACTACTAGGAACTACATATTTAGGAGATCTTCTTAGCAACATTATAAAACATTTAAAATCATTAACAGTTTTGAAATTATGACACCACTTAATCTGGCCTTGACACAGAGTGTATTTATCTTTCCTTCCTTGTTCATATAAAGCTGTCAGTACCTTGTCTGGAATAACGTGTCCAGAGAAGGGCCACAAAGATGATCAGAGGGCTGGAGCACCTCTCCTATAAGGACAGACTGAGGGAGTTGGGGCTGTTCAGTCTGGAGAAGAGAAGGCTCCAAGGTGACCTAATTGTGGCCTTCCAGTATCTGAGGGGGGCCTACAGGAAGGCTGGGGAAGGACTTCTCAGGATCTCAGGTAGTGATAGGACTAGGGGGAATGGAATGAAGCTGGAGGTGGGGAGATTCAGGCTAGATGTGAGGAGGAGGTTCTTCACCATGAGAGTGGTGAAACCCTGGAATGGGTTGTCCAGGGAGGTGGTCGAGGCCCTGTCCCTGGGGGTGTTTAAGAGCAGGCTGGATGAGGCTCTGTCCAGCCTGATCTAGTGTGGGGTGTCCCTGCCCATGGCAGGGGGGTTGGAACTAGATGATCCTTGTGGTCCCTTCCAACCCTGAATGATACTATGATACTATGATACTATGATGCATCTTTTTCAGTTAATAAGTAGGAGACTTCACTCTTTATACAGCAGTAAAAATGGGAAACTGTAGTGTATAAGGCTGATACAAGTAGTATCATAAAATCACGCTTCAAGATTGCAGTGTAAAAGAATGTAAATCTGTCCTAAATATATTAGGTTAACAGAAGTAAAAGAATGACAACAGCTTGACATGCATATGTAAATAAACAGCCCCCACCTCATTTGGACATAGCCAGTGCTCTTTCACTCATTAGAAATTGGTTGCCACTTTTCAAAACATAAGCTACAATGGAAACTATTCTATAATGGCATCATAACTACTATGTGACTACAGCACAGGTACAAATGCAATACTTGATTAAATTCTTGAACCCACCAAGTAATAGTGAGCTATCTTTTGTTTCAGGCAGAGACACAATCAGAGTTTAAACAACTGACTACAACACTGCTCTCCAGTGACTACCACTTAATGCTTCAGATAATATCCTGGGGTGTCCAAGGGTATTTTTTTATGTATTCCTCAGTTCATTTCTAGATGTCTGGGTGCCTTGCTGTTCAACCTGAGTTTATTAGGTGCACAAAGGTAGCTTTCAAACTCCTTTAGAAACCCTGAGTCTGGAAATTCTAGTGACTAATCACTTGCCTTGGATACTTTAAGTTCCAAATGCATTCAAAGAGATACAAATGCCACCCAATCCTGGAAGAGGAATTATCTTTGTCTCCCCAAAATAAAGAAAAACATTTCACAGGATCATAGGATGTTAGCAGTTGGAAGGGACCTCTGGAGATCATCGAGTCCAAACGCCCAGCCAGAGCAGGACCATATAACCATACAATCTAGTACAGGTCACACAGGAACACATCCAGATGGGTCTTGAAAGTCTCCAGAGAAGGAGACTCCAGAACCTCTCTGGGGAGCCTGTTCTAGTGCTTTGTGATCCTTACAGTAAAGTTCTTCCTCATGTTGAGGTGGAGCTACCTGTGCTGCAGTTTACATCCATTGCCCCTTGTCCTATTACAGGGCACAGGTGAGAAGAGGTTGTCCCCTCCTTCTTGACACCCAGCCCTCATGTATTTGTATACATCTATTAGATCCCCTCTCAGTCTTCTCTCCAGACTAAAAAGCCCCAGGTCTCTCAGCCTCTCCTCATAAGGCACATGCTCCAGTCCCTTAATCATCCTTGTAGCCCTCTGATGGACTCAAGTAGATCTCTGTCCCTCTTGAGCTGGGAAGCCCAGAACTGGATGCAATATTATAGGTGGGGCCTCACTAGGGCAGAGTAGAGGGGTAGGAGAAGCTCCCTCAATCTGCTGGACACACCCAGGACACCATTGGCCTTCTTGGCCACAAGCGCACATTGCTGTCCCATGGATAACTTGTTATCCACCAGGACTCCCAGGACCTTCTCCACAGGGCTGCTCTCCAGCAGATCACCTCCTAACCTGTACTGGTGTAGTTTATTATTCCTTTCCAGATGCAGGACTCTGCACTTGTCCTTGTTGAACCTCATTAGGTTCCTCTCTGCCCAGGTCTCAGTCTGTCCAGGTCTTGCTGAATGGCCGCACAGCCTTCACCTGTATCAGCCAAACCTCCCAGTTTGGTATCATCAGCAAACTTGCTGATCAGACTGTCTGTCCCATCATCAATGTCATTGATGAAGATGTTGAACAGGACTGGACCCAGCACTGATGGCTGGAGAACTCCACTAGTTACAGCTCTCCAGATGGACTTGGCACCATTGACCACCACTCTTTGGACTCTATTTTGTAACCAGTTCCTAATCCATCTCACTGTCTGTTCTTCTATCCCACACTTTCTGAGCTCACTCACAAAGATGTTATGGGAGACAGTGTCAAAAGCCTTGCTAAGGTCAAGGTAGACTACATCCACTGGTCTCACTGAATCTACCCATTCTGTTACAACATCACAGAAGGCTATCAGATTAATCGTCAAGCTTGACTTCGCCTTGGTAAATCCATGTTGACTGCTCCTGATCATCATCTTCTCTTCCAAGTGCCTAGGGATGACCTCCAGAATGAGCAGCGCCATCATTTTTCCAGGGATGGAGACAAGGCTCACTACTTTGTAGTTTCCTGGAGCCTCTTTCTTGCACTTTTTGAAGACTGGAGTGACATTGGCTTTCCTCCATTCCTCAGGTACCTCTCCTGTTTGCCACAGTTTTGCAAAAATGTTGGAGAGTGGTAGAGCAACAACATCAACCAGCCCTCTCAACTCTCTTGGGTGCATCTCATGAGGCCCCATGGACTTGTGTGTATTCAATTTGTGTAACTGATGCCTAACAACATTTGTTCCAGGACTGCCTACTCCTCAACAAGAATCTAATAATGAATCTGAAGTCCTTCACCTCCTTGTCTACCCTCTTGCTGGGAACCTCATAGTGGTACTCTTCCAGTGTCAGCAAAATGGATTGTGTTCACTAATAACAGGGGGCTACCTTGTGACTACTATATGTTCAAACCTTGCCAGGGTTACTAATCCCTGTGGGAACACTGTAGAAAAGGGAGAGAGAGAGAGCTTTCACCTGTGCTTTGGACTAAATGTTATTTAAATCCATTCAATGAGCCAAAGGAGGCCCTCTTACCATGTTTTGGATACCACTCTACCAAAATCACCTGGGTGCTCTTGAATTGAGCAGACTGAGGTGGTCAAGCAAGGATCTCTGTGAGAGTTTACAGGATGACTCAAGACAGAGCAAGCTACAGTTGGTGGATCCCACAGCTAGGTGTTATATTTGGTTTGTGCCCTTCAGCAAGCTGCCTTATCATCTATGCTTAGATTTTCCTCCACAGGAAAACAAGTGTCTTACTGGTGAAGGGATCTGTGTCTGAACTACCATGTGTGCAGTAAAGATGTCAGGGTTACTATGTTCTGGGAGCAAAAATAAACTACCAGAGTGGACATAGCCTTTGTTGCAGAGTTAAACTCAGCTCCTACATACTTAATATCGATCCCATCTATCACAACAAGCTGTCACCTGAGTTTGATGGTGCTTTCAACCCAGGCTGACATTCCTGCCACAGTGTTTGGGTAGCAGCACTAGCAGACACTTTCCCCTCAGCTGATGTTCAGCCTGTTCTGCAGTTAGATGACAGGAAGTCCCATCCCCTGGGCACTGGTTTTATTCTAATGCTTCATCACAATTATTTTCTGTACTGCAGAAATCCAGTGTGTTTTCCTAGAATTCAGTGGAAAAGAGCCAAAATAAAATTTACCAGAACTGAATGTGTTAAGGGATGTCAAAGACCAGAGGAGGGCTTCTTTAAGTATACAGGTGACAAAAGGAAGGCTAAGGAAAATGTGGGCCCATTGCTGAAGGAGATGGGGAACAGGGTTACACAGGACATGAGGTACTGCATGTCTTTTCTGTCTCGGTCTTTACCAATAAGACACAATCCTGGCTTAAGAATCCCAGAGACCCTGGGGAAAGGTTGAAGCAAGAGTGATATACATTTGGTGGAAGAGGATCAGGTCATGGAGTACTTAAACAATACATGAGTCTCAACGGGATGCACCCATAAGGGCTGAGTGAGTTGGCAGCTGTCATTGTGTTGTCACTTTTAATGATCTTTGATCAGTCACGGTGACAGAGAGAAGTACCCTAAGACTGAAGAAAAGCAACTTTGATCTTCAAGAAGGGCAGGCAGGAGGACCCAGAGAACTACAGGCTGATCAGCCTCACATCAGTCCCTTGGAAATTGCTGGAACCATCCTGGAAAATGTTTCCAGGCATTTGGAATAAAAGAAAATCTCAGGAGTAGTCCCCATGGCTTCACCAAAGGGAAGTCATATTTGACCAACTTGATAACCTTCTATGGTGAAATTATTGGCCTGTTAGGTTAGGGGATAGCAGTGGATATTGTCAACCTGGACTTCAGTAAGACTTTTGACATGATTTTCCATAAAATGCAGACAATTTCATTGAATTGTGGGCTGGATGGGCAGACACTGAGATGGATTGAAAACAGACTGAATGTCAGCCCAGAGCGTGGTAGTCAGTCTTATGAAGTCTAGCTGGAGGCGAATAACTATCCAAGGATTCCAATTCTGTTTAATGTCTTAATGATGGGGAAGAGTGTACCCTTGGCAAATTTGCATATGAAACAAAACTGGGAAGAATGTCTGATATGCCAAACAATCATGCTGCCATCCAGAGGGGCCTTAACATGGCAGAGAAATGAGCTGATAAGAACCTTATGAAGTTCAGCAAAGGGAGGTGCAAAGTCCAGCACCTGAGGAGGAATAACATCAGGCACCAGTACATGCTGGAGGCTGCTGAGATGGAAAGAAGCTCCAAAGGAATGGACCTGTGTGTCGTGGTGTAGACCAATGTGGATTTGAGCCAGGTCTGCATCTCGTTAGAATGAAGTTTAATGATATCTTGGGCTGTATCCACAAATAGTGCCAGCAAGTCAAGGGAGGTGATCCTTCTCTACTCTGCACTGATGAGGCCAAAAGAGGAGCATTTAATGTAGTAAATACTGGCTCCCTAGTACAAGAGAGACATGGACATACTGGAGGGACTTCAGTCAAGTGCCATGAAAATGATTAAGGGATTGGAGTACCTGTCATATGGGAACAGAGTGGGAATGCTGGGACTAGCCAGCCTGGAGAAGAGGAGGCTCAGGGTGGATTTTATCAGTGTATATAACTACCTGAAGGGAGAGTGCAAAGAGGATGGAGCCAGGCTCTTTTCAGTGGTGTCTACTGACAGAACAAGAGCTGGTGGGCACAACTAGGAAGATAAGAAGCCCCCTTTAAATATAAGAAAAGATCTTGAGGATGATCAAGCACTGTCATGTCTTTCACAGGGGCATTATGGAGTCTGCCCTTGGAGATATTACAAACCTGTCTGGACATGGTCCTGGTTGCAGATTTCTTGCATGAGCAGGAGGGTTGGATCAGATGAACTCCAGAATTTCCTTACAACTTTAAGCATTCTGTAATTCTCTTAAGTTTATGCAACTAAAAGAACCAGGATCCCCCAGGTTATGGTATGAGGGGCTCCCCGCCAACTAAGATGATGTGCCACAAGCACATCTGTGCAGCAGTTGTGTACACACTGAATCAACTACCCAGTTACATGCTGTCCTGGTGAGAGGAAGCTATAAGAGATCCACAGAACATCAAGTAATGGCAAATCTCACAGCCAAGAGAGCTTGATGTTTGTCACAACAATGACAAAGAGCAGTGTTTTTGAGGACTATTAGCCAGAGTTAATGTTTACAGTAACGTGCTTTTTCATAAAGAAAGGGGTCAAACTAGGAGCATGGGTTACTGTATTTTCTTTCTTCAGCAGTTGGGGATCACAAAACACTCTTACCATGTAAATGAGAGGTGAAATAACAGATCATTTTACACTGGTTTTTTTTTTTTTTTTTTTTTAAGCAGACAGGATTACAGCACAGATTGTGTTGTGAAACAAAGAATAGCTCCACAGGAGCCATGACTCTTCCTATGAATCATTCTGTCCCCCTTTCCCCTTCCCTTATACACTTTCCTTTTGCAAATTTTCTTAATGGTAAAAATCTTCTGGATGGGAATGCCATACTAACAGAATGTCTGGATTTAAAAATGGCTAACGTTGGCTGTTTACTAGCTATAATTTTATTTAATAAGTAGTGACTGATAATGGTTATTTGCCTTCCTACTTGGAGACAGAAAATACACTTTAAATGTAAGCATATGCATTGTCAAAATTATAAACATACCCTTCCCCTAAAGTGCTGAACATAAATAAAAGTCATAATATACCTCCACTATCAGGAGAGAAATTGGGGTGGAGGGCCTGGAGAGATGGGATATATGTTTTTCTGCATAATGTTATGTTAACAACAGCTAGGAGTGAAAAGAAATTATATACGGAGCCATGTTGACATTTGCAGGAACTGTTGTTGAGAACCTGAAACATATGACAGTAAAAATGAGATTTTAAGTTAAAAGTTTACGTCACATTTAGAAATCAAAGGGAAGAAGCGTTGTGATTCATAATGATACATGTAGAGAAAGGATTACAGGTGCGTCTAAGGACTGCTTGTGGGTCTTGAATGGTTATTGTTTCCCTATAACTTTCAATGGGTGATTTGTCAAAGACTCCTTGATGTGTGTTTCGAAGTGAGTGCATTTTTGTGCATCCAAGGGGTGCTAATCATATTCCCAAGGGTTGGCTTTGCTCTCTGGAGCAAAGCAGGAGCAGTCGTCAGTCTGCCCTGACTTGCACTAACTGGAGTAGCTTTTTTTGATCTGAGCCTAACATCCACTGATTTGCAAAAATAAAGTAATATTAAAATCCTATTTGTCTTCACTGACTATCCTGGGAAAAGGGACACAGAAGTCAAGTTAGCAGTACAGCAGAGAAAGACAATTTTGAGCAAGAAAAAAGCTATCCAACTACTGAAGCTTGCTAGTCTTTCATGCTAGTTACCATCTGACCCAAAGTATATTCACTCGCAGTAACACTGACAGACATTATGTGTTACGTTATCACTTCACAGTAATTTTCTGGATTCAGCAATTATTTCACCAGTTTATTTTTTCAAGTCTTCAAAAGTGTCTAAGTGTCCAAATTTGCTTTTTCATACATATAAGTAATCTTAAGCAGTGGCATATTTGTACAGAAGATGATGCTACAGGAGCGCACTGCAGGATGACTATTACTATAAATATTATTTCTGTGCTCAGGCTCATTAAAATGTGAAAAAGCAACATTTCAATGCACACATATATTCCAGGTATTTTTCTGGGAAAGTATTTTTTCACATTATTCTTACTGACTTACTGAGATATTGTTGACTTATGAATCAGCAACAAAAAAATAAGAATTCCTGTGAAAAAGGGAAGGAGGAAGGAGAGGAGAAGAAAAGGAAAAGAAGAAGAAAAAGGAGTATGAGCCTTAAAACAGCCTAAAGACTGATCACAGGAAAACACAAAGTAGGTAGAGCTTTATGTAAGAGACACAGTCACCAAGAAGACATTCAACTCATTAAAAGACACTTTGCTCAACTTGTTAAATGCAATTTCTAAGCGCTTGCACTTCTAAAGTACCATCTCAAAAAGAAAACAAGTTTTCTCTTTTCATAAGTACATAGCACATCAAAGCTGATCAATTTGTTAATGTGAATGCTTGAGAGAAGAGACATTACAGCAATAAAGGTTCTAACATGTAAATTAAAGCAATCGAGTTAGACTAAAAGAATATTGTAAAATGTCATGTGAATCCAACTTTGTAGACACAATCCATATGATTTTGGAGGGTGCTTTGTGAGCACATAATTAAGGACTTCAAGTGTGCAAGCATGCCCAGTTTAGAATGAATTTTGTCACCAGTTTTGTGTATGCAGGTTTGACTGCACATGCAGCCCCAGGAACCTTGTGTTCTCAGGCAATCTGAGGACAGAAGCTTCACCGTTACATAAGTTTTAACTGTTTCACTAAAGAAAAGCCAGTGAGGCCTTGCAGGTGAGGAAATTGCAGGATTTAGCCCAAATGTGAGGAATTTTTGGGTTCATGGATAATTATGATCTGCTTTGCTATAGCAGCATAAATAACACTAGACATTGCCATTATTTTATTTGCATTCTTCCTCCTTAAAATTAGCCACTGCTTATAAAGTATCCACAATAAATCCAGACAGTAGTATGGAGGCAGAGATTGACTAAGTGAAACCTGCCCTAATTGTGCACCCAAGAGATCAGCAGAAATCAATTTGTCTTGCAGAGGTAGGTGGGAAACTAGCTCTGAGCTGAGAAAAACTGTACTGGAATTCCATGGGAACACTTTCAAGTGGGAAAATTAGGGGTTACCTACTGCATATGCCCTTGCTACTAGAGAGTGTGTGTATATGTATGCATGCATGTGAGTCACAGAGAGAGATACTGAGAGACAAAGAGAGAAGAAAAAGGGGGGAGGAAAGAAAAAGGGGGGAGGAAAGAAAAAGGGGGGAGGAAAGAAAAAGAAATCACTATAGCTGGGCAGATGCAAAACCACAATCGTTGTATTAAATTATTTTGAGCTTTTTGTGAAACTTACATAATTCTCAAGTAGAAGAAAATAAAGCCATAATTTATGCACACTTCTCCCTAGCAAGTAAAAAAGAAGAAAAAAGTTATTTTTACAACCCCCATATTGATTTTATTTTTAGAACTCTTTCTAAAATAAGTGGAAAATTCAATCCTACTCTCTGAGGCATGTCAATTTGCGCCCACATAGTCGATAGAAAGATTGAACTCTAAGTGCAGACCATGACATTCTGCTGTGATAAAAGCTGTTTCTGTTTGCTTTAACGCTTATGCATAGTGGTAAATGCCACCTGTGACACATTGGCATGACTATCGCATCTAGTGACTACAATACACTGAAAGTTATTTCTGAAAGTTACCTGACTCTCTCTACTTAGAAAACTAAAATTTCTGTGTGTGTTTTAAGACAGGAGAAGGAGTTCAAGTTATAGATGCAAATAAATTTCCTTTATCAGTGGTTTTTATTGAAGACGTGATACCATTTAACAAAAAAATAATACAGATCTTCAGAGAAAATCAGTCTTTGACCTACTTAAGCATGTGTTTGTTTCCAATCCTGTTTGGGAAAAAACCTTGAACTTTTTACTTAAATCCTTCTTACTTGTGCCTGTAGATGCTGCTTTATCAGCACTATGGTAAATATCCATTCAACCAGCCATTTCTCACCATACATTTTTATACACTTAATAACATGTATATATTAATAATCAAGATTCTGGGCAGAAAAGTATTCTCCAGCCTACTGTTATCGTTGGTTCCCAGACACTGGTCTCTCCTTGTACCATCAAATAAATTTGTTTCCACTATCAAGTTACTATGGTTAGGAAGGCAGAATCAAAACCTGCCAAAAACATTGAAATCAATGACATCTGTTGCTCAAGAAACCTAAGCATGTCTCATAACATTATCTTTCCAGAGATAGGCACTATAATATTGCTTTACTGCCAATGCTGTGTTT
Organism: Melanerpes formicivorus; assembly: GCF_026170545.1. Classification (NCBI taxonomy): domain Eukaryota; kingdom Metazoa; phylum Chordata; class Aves; order Piciformes; family Picidae; genus Melanerpes; species Melanerpes formicivorus. The sequence continues at coordinate 23,480,192 of NW_027142353.1, forward strand.
GTGTAGGGTGTGAAAGCTCAGAAAGAGTGACAATGTTGCAGACTGCCTTGTCATGACAACTTGTGTAACTTTTCCAACAATCTCTTGCTCCAGAGAGCTGCTCACTATCATGGATCTTCCAGGAAAGCTTATGTACATTTTTTAATGACTTTGGTGGCTACTATAACTACTACGTATTAACCAGATTTTCAGATGGGGAGCCAGATGTCCTGTTTGGGAATTCCCATGCTGAGTTTCTGGTCCACACATGGAGCTTGTGGGCATGGTGATAGCTATGTATGATGAACAAATTTTCTTCTTTTCTATCCATGTTGGCGGTCCAGGTTCTTGTTTGCCATCATGAAGAAGGACTGTCAGGTTCCAACTCTAAAAACTTCCTTCCTGCTCCCTCATCCGTGCTGCAACCCACACTGGCCTAGTTTTGAAGGGTGCTGGACAATGGATGTGAGAAGCTGAAATTTTCTTCCTGTGGAAGATACCACGTTCTTTCTAACACTACATTCTAAGGATCCCAAGCTTTTTATCAATTTAATAATCCAGGGGGTCACCCCGAAAAAGTAGAAAAGTGAGTATTGACAGGCCTTCTGATAACAACAAATAAATAAAAATATCTGTGTGTTAAACCATTACTGGCAAACTGTTTTTGTCCTTGGGCAACATTTTGTTACTGCATGCATGCCCCAGTGTGTTTCCTACTGAGTTGGCTGTATAGTTCTATAGATGTATAACAATACACATGCATGCATGCATTATCTATGTATCTGTTGTTTGCTAAACCTGAGGTAATCTATGTAATTATACACATAACATATTTTATCCAAATACACAAAGAAGATTTTTTTTTAAATGCCACTTAGGATCCAGATTTAACTTAAACCACTATTTAGTCTATCGTCCTTAATAGGATACTAAAAAGGAATTTTATGACAACATTATCAGTAGCATTTTGCTGATAATTAGAATAACAATAATAATACTGAGATATTTTTTCAGTAATAATGGTGTTATTAATGAGATTTTTATGAAAGACAGACTTCTTTAGTATAATTATGAAAATTGATCTTTTGCATATTACTTATTCACTGAAATCAGATAAGTGGCTTAACTACATGTATTATTTCTAATAAATATTCAAAAGAATGCATTTAAACAAGGCACCTCATTCTATTCTTGCTCATATTCCTTGCATTTAAATAAAAGTGTAATTGCTCTGCTTTTTTAAACCGCTAGTTTGGATTAGCTGTCTAACCTGTACAGTGTAGATGTTTGCTGTTTGCATTTTTAATAGCTTTATTACCATTTGGTGAAGCCTTAATTTCTCACTCCCTTGAAGAGTCCTGCCTTTAAGTCAGCTCTACAATTTAACCAGCAATAATCTGTCAAGATAAGATAAAGACCTACACCAGATGAAATGCAGTATTTTTGTGTAGCATTCTGTCATTGTTAAAGGAAAGATCTGAGTATGTCAAAATGTAACACCTGAAAGTTTAATAAACTTTGTAGCATAATTTTACAGTTCACATTTTAAAATAAATTGTTCTAGAATACATTAACTTGTTCACTAGTGAAATCAGTTAAATATCTATATAAATATGTTTGAGTGAAGGGACCCAGCAGTTTTTCAACAAGGATAAAAGTTCTTTCAGTTTTCAAGCCTCAGATTAAGTCACTTCTGAAAAATCTTTGCTTCAGTTCAGTTCTATTAACTCTGCATTTTCCTCTTAAGTCCTTCATAATATTTGGCCATAACATCACTATAGGGGTTCATTAAATATTGCAAACATTTCTTTTTTTTTTTTTTTTTAGAGTTGCTAATATTGAGGTAATTGAAACGACACGTAGTTAACCCCTTGCTTTGACAACTCGGGCTGCTCTTTACCACGTCCACGTTTCTCTTATTCACACATGTAAGTTCAGGATTTTTTGTGGCTCTTGGTTTTTCATTTGCTTGTTTCAAAGACAGACATGAAGATGGAGTCCTAAATCCACATTAGGGTTAAATAATAACCAAATTGTGTCAGATATAGATGAACTATTGCATTTATAGGAAAGAAGAATGAAGAGTGAGTTTCTCAGTTCTCCCTTAGCAAAACCTGCTGTTCCACATGAAAATGGACATCTATGCTTTTCATCTAACCAGACATATTCAATGAAAATGGCAGAAGTGTAGTCTCTGTGAGCTATTCAGGAGTCCATAAGAGTAGATACATTGTCAGGTATGTGGTCAAGGAGGGCAGACCAGAGCACTGTGCACAACCCATGAAGGGAGGAATCTTTAATTTTTTAATTTTTTTTGTGAATAACTGAACTCTTCTGAATAATGTTTTTAATTTTTTTTAACTTAAAAAATCAAGAAAAAAGAAAAGCGCAGTAAGATAAAAAGGCAGTGAGAGTAGCTGTTTGCAGGCATTCAGCTTACTCCTTAGGGTCAGGCTGTTGTGTCCTGTTCAGCCCTCCCCACTTATATTGACAAAACTTCTTAGGGCAGCTTTTCTGCAGCAGACACTTCCATGAAATTGTTCCATTTTGATGAACCATCATTTTCCCAGTGCAAAAAATCTGGTTTGCTGCCATATTCCCCAATTTGTTTAGCTTCAGTTAACTGGGATCGTTCTGCACTGAACTATGTTAAGAAACAGCCTGAAATGCTCTTTTGGAGGACTCTGAAGGTTTGGCACACAGACCTCGTATTAATTAGAAATACCACAGAACATCATATTTTAGTTTCTCACAGTGAGTAGTTTATGAACTGCAGAGACATCATTGAATAGACCTTGAATTATGAGAATCAGGGTCTGCCTGAAGTACCAAGGTTGCTAATAATTTAGATCTGTTTTGAGATAAATTTGCTAGTTCTGTGGGCTTTGCTTATTACTTATAAGGAATGAAATCCATCTTTTAAAACAAACAGGAGATACATCTGCAGCAAATACCTCCACTGTGTACTTCATCAAACAGTGATGTAGAAAATCTGCTCAATTTTAAGGTTAAGGCCATAGGAGTATTCCATATTGCTCATATGAGAAAGACCCAATAGGATGTGGCTTTTCCAGGAAAAGCACTGAGATGCAAAACTCCTATTTAAGAAATAGGTGTATCTGAAATTAGGCTCCCAATGTCATGATTAAAGACTTTAAAAATAATTAGGACTTAAAAAATATTTAGAAGTTGTTGCTGCTTCAAGACAACAATTTAAGACTGCTCAGCGACTTCCATAGACAGTAGTGTGTGAAATGTCAATAGCAATTTCAGCACTGATGCCTGATGCTGATTGCTGGCCTGGCTTATAACTGATAAGATATATTTTAAAGGAAGCTCAAAAATACAGAAATGTGGTCTGGTGGGGTGAACAATGTTTCTTTTTCTCCATGGATATCTGGGAGCTACAAAATAGGAATAAAGGCAGGTTACAAACACTGTCACAAGCCCATACTCTATGAAAAATTAGGAGAGAGTCTGCAGTAGATGCACCCATTTACAAATGCTGAATGTCCATGGTACAGTGAGAGTGACAGAGCACTGGAACAGGCTGCCCAGAGAGATTGTGGAGTCTCCTTCTCTGGACACATTCAAAACCTGTCTGGATCCATTCCTGGGTGGACTACCCTAGGTGATACTGCTTTGGCACGGGGGTGGACCCAGTGATCTCTGGAGGGCCCTTCCAAACTCTAATGTGATACAATAATACTTGTAATACACTTGCTGCAAGAGCCAGTCTTCAGGTGCTAGGGCCTCATCTGTCTCAAGGATGTTTTGGAATTGCAGACAAACATTCCTATGCTTTTGCTCCCTCTGAGAGTAGAGTTTAGGCCAGGGAAAAGGGTTCTCTGGAGACTGAATTGAACCAGCACACAAGACCATGAAACACACAGGGGCAACAGAGATCACCTGCCAGCAACAAGAGCCAGGAGATCAGCATCTCTTGCATAGAAGCTTGAAGCTGCTTAAGGCGTCCCCTCTTCTGGCTGCACTAAGTGAAACTAGTACTGTGCTGAGATGCTGATCCACAGCCATCATGGGAGGTTGCTGCTTCAGGAGCTCTGGCTGTGAGAACGACCCTGTAAAGTGCTTTGGCAGAAACCAGCTAACCCAGGCCCACTGAACAGCAGCAATGGTGAAGAACAGGCCTGTGACACCCTTATCTGACACAGCTCTTTGCACAGTAAATAGACTTTTAACATGATTGTTTTCTTTGCAGTCTGAAGTGAGGTATGAATCTAAACATCTCTTCATACTAGCAGCCCAAGCCTACATCAACCTGGAAAAGCATTTATACAAGTACGAATCAAGACACAAGGGCAGGTAGAGTCTCCCACAGAGCAAGAGGAATGATGCACCCAACAGAGCTCAAGCCAGCTGGAATTCAAATGTGCCTAAAAGCTTTCCTGAACAGAAACCTTACAGCTGCTGTCTTTAAATGATCTCAAAACAGGATTTCACATCCTATATTTTAGACAATTTTCTCCACATCAAAGCAACCTGAGTTTGAGACTAGTCCAGGCTGGAAACATAGGCATTTGAGGTTCAGGTAATAGACTCCTCTCAAAAAAATTTTTATTTTTTAATTGGTAGGATCACTACCCCACATGTGTGTGCTGTGGGGGCTTGTGTCAATTAAAGGTGTGAAAAATGATTACAGCAAAGGGCTACTAGAATAACCACAGAGAAGCCCAGAGGATTTTGGTTCAATATCGAGTTCATTCAGAAATTCACAAGGCAGTGTGACAGCTGGAGTGAGGAAAGATTGTGGCAATATTTTTTTAAGAATTACATGATGAAAAAATAATAATAAACATTAACAATGTTTTTTGTTAGTTGGTGGGTTTTGGTTGTGTTTTCTTTTTTCTTTCCCATGACACAAACAATAGCACTCTGGTCATAAGCCAAAACCTGACAAAGGTCCAAGGTTGAAAAGGGTTTCTTTGAGCCTGTCTTCCTGGTATAATTACTGTAGGTTCAGAGCAACTAGATCTGGAGTGTTGTAAAACTCAACACAATGAACTTGACAGACAGCCAGATTTCTGTTTTCAGCCAGTTTAGGGTTACTATAATCTCATTATTATGCTTGAAAGACGACAAGTAATAGAATCTCAGGTAGCCGCTCTGTCTTTACTCAGCCGCATCTTCTCTTTTATGCCGATTTCCCTTGATTACCTGAACTAGTGAGGCTTGGTTTTCAACCACTTATCTTCCAAAAATAATCATCTGATCAGCCTTACAAGGTTCTCACTGCACTCAACGGTTTTTGTTTATGGGTCAAGCGTTAAATTAACCCTTTAACCATATCCCAAGAGAATAAAAAACTTATTAAAAAACAATTTACTATTCGGTCACTGTTAACTTTGCAGAAGAGGAGTTCTTTAGCTGGCTTTGCTTGTTGTTCCCTCTACTCATGTCCTGTTTTACCACATCTTTGCCATTACTAACACACAAAGCTTCTGCCTAAGGAAGCATTCTTCTGACTTCTTGCTTCTACAAAAGTACAAAATGGAGCCACACTAAAAATGGTGTGTATCTTATGTTGTATTTTAAGGCACCCTTTTTCAAAAGTTAAATGAATTTCCATGTATGGAAAACACATCTGCCAAAATGTGAGTCATGTCAGTCAATGTTGCATTACATGTAGAATTTTAAGGCACTTGAAATTTTTATGGATCAGACTATGCAACGGAAAGGGTTTGCAGCTCTCTCTGTCTTAAGGAAAGTGCACCAGCCTCAGATGTAACAGGGAAGCAACCAAGGAAGAGATCCATGTTGGTGTGCAGAGCAGTCAGTAGCTGTACTGCCACTTCTAGACACCCCAGAAAACTCCATTCTCCTTTGGGAGGAAACCGAAGGCCAGAGCTCAAGCAATGCTCTTTGGCTTCATCCTTCCCAGGACCGTGTACGGTCAGCAGAAATGTGCATTCTGCTCTATCTCATCCCCAAGCTGGGAGATGCAAGAGGATGTGGCTCTGAAGAAGCCTTGGCAAAGCTGCTCCTAGGAGTAGGTCTGCACCATCAGGAGAGACTTGAACAAGAGACAGATGGCACCAATGGCTGCACCAGACCGTTGTTGCTCTTGTGAAACCAAGGCACTCTGCACACAAGAGCTGCCTCAGCAGAGCAGTGTATCCATTCCACAGAGGGACAAATTCTCACTTTCAGCAATACACCAACAGCAAAAATACACCAGAGTAGGAATATTTCATGTAAACCAAGGCCAGAAAGAGTCTCAATTTACAAGCTGTTATGAATGAAGCGTGTGATCCATTCGAGCACTGCTTCTTACAATAGCATAGTAGAGATGTCCGGGGTGTAGATCTAGCCTTGCTATCTCCAACCAATTCTTGCTCACACAAAATTCTCACTGCTATTCACAGGGGTATTGCCAGGAAATGATTTTAATGAAAGATGGGGTTTCTTACAGAAAAACATCATACAACACTTTCATCACCTTTAGTTTGTACAATCCCAAATCTGATCTATGATGACAGCTGGAACTGCTTATGGGGCTTTACTAGCTCAGGTTAGTAGTCATCAAAGGACTGTTAGGACTTGTCAAATCTACTCTGTGTGTTTTCCACTACTGTGTATGTTAGTCACTATGTGTCCACAAGAAAATTAGTGTGATGATTTCAGTCTGTTCATATTATTTTGGTTGTTTATAATGGAGGAATGGGAAGAAAGAATATACAGCACCTAAAAGTTAGATGGCCTAACTGTTTTGGGTATATGGGCTTTTAAGAGGAATCTAGAATGAACTCCCAGATTCTTACAGAGAAGAGGGAAGAGCCAACGCCAAGGACTTTGAGTACAGTCAGCCTATTTGGACAGGGCACTGCCAGTAGTCAAGAGGAACAATAGAAAGAGGAGCATCTTGGGGCTCAGCCCCCTGTAAAATTTTAGCATCTTACTGGAATCTACAGTGAAGCGCCTTGTTGTCTCCAGAGTGCTTCCACTGCAAGGCATATTTCTTATAATAGGATTATTCTATTCTATTGAATGTCATTACTACTTATTTTCAAAATAAAACCACTAGAAAAGGTGGGGTGGTGGCCTTTCTGCATCATTTCTTATGGGTAGGATCTTTCCACAGGACAACAAATGTTGGGCTTCAGTGCCTCCCTCAGTTTGCCAGTGTATATGTTCTGATCTCCTTCCTACCAGTTCTCTGATTATCAGTCTGCACAGCACTGTCCTTCAAGCAGAAGTTATCTCAAGAGATATCTTTGTCCAGTAATTGCTAAAAGAATGTGTATGCCTGGAGCTTTACATGTGAGTGGTGTTGGTGAGTTACATCTTTTGTCAGTTTCTGTGCAAGCTTGACTGATAAATATCTGAGAGAAATCAATATTGTACACATTCTGAAGATGGAATTTCAGTGAAGAAAACCAATAATGAAAACATAAAACTAGATGTTAAAAAAGGCACAATGACAAATTTTCACAAATGAATTCAAAAGAAAAGGCAAGATTCACTTTCTAAATGCAGGCACACAGTGTCACTCCAAGGTATTTCCTGTAGTCTTTGGTTAATTATTTTAGATGCTAATGTCAGATGTTGGCACACTTGTTAGAATGCCTCTCAGATACCTATACTTCTCTGTAGTGGCAGATAAAGGTAACTAAAGAGACACTCTACATGCCTAAAGTAGCTCTAAACATTTCCATGTAGTCAGCTGAATTCCATGTCTCGATTTTTTCACCTTTGATCCCAGAACTTTGAATTTTTAAAAATATAAAATGAATACTTTTTAGGAAAAAAAAAATTCCATCAGATTTCATCTGAGAAAAAAATAACCATTTATTGTTTCCTCTTCATCAGTAGTACTGCAGCAGATTTTCCCACCAAAAAAAAGAACAAATTCCTGTAAGATCATCATCATCAGAAATTTGTATGGAGTCCACATCTGTATATGAAAAAAAAGAGGAAAACAGTCATGTGACATTTAGACTAGTTCTGAAGGCAAATGAAAGCCATCTATATTTAAGAAAAAACCCCAGATATGTTCCATTTACATTCATTTATATGAAAGATTAATAAAGAGAAAGGGCAGATTCAGGACAAAAAACCCATACCAGTTAAAAACTGCAGTTTATAGGGCTTTTATCAAAGCATGTTTCCATGCAGCCACTTCATTTAACAAAGTGATACAACAAAAACCACATCCAACTTCTCATCAAGGAACTGTCTTTCTAAGCTTTCTGGAATATTCTTTGGAAAATCTTATCTTCTGTGTGTGTCCTGGGTTCATCTCACCCAACCCGAACATCTGCAGCTCCTTACTCCAGGCTCCCTTTGCAGACAGTGCAGAAAAAAATAGACAGGTCTAGAGAGCAATTTCTCAGAATAATTTTAAATGTGTGTTTTGAAGATGTACTTTAAAGATTATTTATGCCTGTGAAAATGTGGAAAAGGGAGAACGTCATAAAATATTTATAGGGCCTTGGTTGTTTTGGTCAAACTATGCAATTAGTAACACTTGTACTTTATTCAAAGGGTCCTCTTGATGTCAGAGCCTGCTGTCAGCAAAATGTCTAAGCAGAGCCTATCCTCTACTGGGTCATGGTGAACTCGTCCACCAATACTTGCAGGTCCTCCACAGAGCTGTTCTCCAGCAGGTCAGCTCCTAAACTGTAATGAATACTTGGGGTTATTCCTCTCCAGGTACAAGACTCTACACTTGCCTGTGTTGAAATTCATAAGGTTCACCTCTGCCCAACTATCCAGCCTGTCCAGGTCTCACTAAACTGCTGCATAGTCATCTGGTGTGTCAGCCACTCCTCCCAGTTTTTTGTTATCATCAAACTTGCTGAAAGTACACTCTGTTCCTTTATCCAGGCCTTTGATGTGTTGAATAAGACTGGAGCCAGTACTGGCCCCTGGGGAACACCACTAGCTACAGGCCTCCAACTAGACCCCTACACAATTGCTCTGTGTTCTGTCATTCAGCCAGTTCTCAATCTACCTCACTGTCCACTGATCTAACTCACATTTACTAAGCTTACCTATGAGGATGTTATAAGAGGCAGCGTCAAAAGCATTGCCAAAGTCGAGGTAGAAAACTTTCACTGCTCTCCCCTCATCTACCTATCTGGTCACACCATCATAGAAGGCTATCAGATTGATCAAGTGTGATTTCCCCATTGTGAATCCATGCTGACTACTCCTGATAATCTTGTTTTCCTCGTGCTTAGAGATGACTTCCAGAATGAGCTATTCCAGTACATATTATAATGTCTACTGTGAAATCAGGGAAAAATCTTAGTGGTTTTGAATAAAACCTGTTAGCAAAATAAAATATGTTGCAGTAGAAAATGTGCAACTCAGGTGTGATATTTCTGTTTTCTGAAACTGATTTTGTGCTTTACGCGCAGAGAATGTTATCAAACTGAAAAATCCTTCTGCAAGTTGACAGTGGTCTTTGGTTTTTTTTTAAACAGGTACAAGCACTTACCTGCATAACTATGTTGCAATTCACCTTGAAAAGCAAAAATGGGTTAAAGGAGGTTCTTATGAAATTTAATTAAATCCTTTCACTGTTAAGACAAAGCTTTTAAGGATAAATAACCTGACAAATAATCAAAACAAAACCAGACAAATTATTTTTTATGAGTGAGGCTGATGGGAAAATCCTGCTCAAGTCTGTGAAAAATCTGTGTGCAAGCTTTTTGAGTCAGAAGTCAGATTTTCATCTCTTTGTACAGTATTTGTATGCTGAATGTCAAGACATCATATAAACAGGTAAAAGAAAGGAATGGAACCTTATCCCTACTGAGGTTGTAGCATTTTTTCCAATCTATAATTTCTCATATCAAGTTTAAGCTCTCTGAAAATTTGGTATTCAGACTAAACTATATGTCTAAGCTCTTTCTGTGACCAATGGACTTTGGAGGGCAATTCACTCCATCCTCAGATAAGCTCTAAAGGAGATGGGCCTGTTTCTCTCTGTTTGCTATAGAAGGGGCACAGATATCTGACTTAAACTAGCTATCTAGATTGCTGAAGTCACCATCTAAAATGCCTATAAAGAAGCCTGCTACTCATGAGGGTACCACTTGCTACTAAACTGATGAGTAGAGAATAATTTAAACAAACCTTCTGTGGAAGTCAGTCCTTTGGATGAGTCTGGAAATTTTACTTATTTGGCCATTTCTTACAAACTGTGATAAATCAAAGGAAACTCTCCACCGCCTTTCCATGTTCTCCATGTTAAGCCACAAATACTTAATGACTCTTCTCATAGAGTGATAGCAGTGGAGGAAACAGCTGCAGTTTTGCCTAGACTTTAAATTTTCTCATCCTTGCTTGCCCTACTCGGGGGAGGGCTCAGGAGATGAATCATTGTTGCAGGACACAGGGATGTCTGCGCTGCTTCTGCTTCTTCTGCAGACCTCCTGCGTGGCCTTGGGCAAACTAACTCCTCCACCATCTGTTTCTTCACCCTGCTTATGTCTGTGCAGGGGATGGCTACAGAGCGTTTTGCAGTCGGATTCAAGCAAGCTCTCTCCACTCCATGATCCAAAATGGCATGACCAATATGCTGTGATGCCAAGCCTGAGGTAATGTACTGGAAGCTTTAGAAAGGCTCTTCAGCTGCATCTTTGTGTTTTGTTCACCACAGTAACACTGTATTTCAGCTTCATCAGCAGAGCAGAAGTCCAGGTAGACATATCCATAGACTCTGAGTGCTTTCTTGCTGGAGTCTTATGTCTTTTCTTCTGTGCATGTAAAACAAGGAGTACAAAGGTGTCTATGAACTCTGTCCTAGGGATTGAATGGGTAAAACCATTGGTCCAGCCATGCGTTTGCTTCATGTAACCACAGGGTAAAAGCAGACATTGAGTTAGGATGGTGGCATTTCTAATTAATCCTTCACTTCCAATAAAGAACAGAAACAGGCTTTATTTAACTCTGGAGATAAAATTGAAATTAATAATATAAACGGAGGATTGTGTGTGTGTATACCTTTGTATGTATATGTGCAAGCCTTGTTTCCTGAATAATGAAACAAGAAACTTGGTTGTTCCTCTCTTTCCTTCCCCTCCTCCTGCTTTCACTTGGAAATTTTTGTTCAGTCAAGAAAAACAACCATCTTGTCATTGACATTCTTGAATTCACTTACTTACTACCCAGGACAAAAAGTCGCAAAGGTACTGGAGACTGGAGCGCTGTTATGAATAGATACTTCAATACACAGGGATTAGAAATGTCCTTAGAAATAAGGAACCAACATATCTTAAAATCCACTAAACATAACAGGATAGCAAACCATTAAACAACAAAAGTAACCACGCTTTTTACAGTGAAAGGCCTCACCTGATGCATCACTAATGTCATATTACAGTCTTGCAGTCTTCCAACAGAATTTCAGATGTTCAGAAGAGGGTCAAATGAATGCTGCTGGGAAGGATTCATGGGCATTACACAAAGAAGACACTAAAAGGTAGTAGGTACTAAAAAACAGGTCTCCCAAACTTTCTTTGGGGTAGATGCTTTACATTTCTTTTCAGCAAAGCAGGATCCATTGTTAACACCAAGTGGATGCCCACAGGTTTAAGTTCCCAGTAATGAGTTTCCTTCTCACATGTGATGTAGATTTTGTGCAGAAAAGCTGGCCCAGCTCTCTCAGGTGAGAAAAGTTGATAGCTATTCTTACCAACCTGCTTTGAGTTGATGCTTCTGGGAGTTCAGTAAGGGCATGGCTGATACAAAAGCCAAATTAAGTCTCTCTGTGTATGGTATGCCATAGTATCATTGCTAATTTGGCAGGCTTTGAACTGAACTGTGAGTTTGTAGACAAAAAAACATGAATGTCTTCAGTTTCAAACACATAGTAGGGGTTTGGAACTCCATCTCATGGTTCTGCAACAAGACCTGACCGTTCCTCCCAATCGCTCTGTTCTGAATATTTAATCCTCCCCAAACTATGCTTATTTAATAACTGTTTGGGCTTTGGGCCAAACAGTAAAATGAAGTACAAACAACAGTTTGATCTAAGACTCCATGCTGACAGGTATGACAACTGCATGTTATTAATATCACTATTATCTGTCTAAATGCCAAAATCTAAGCTTGCTCATTCTTTGCCTTAAAAAAATCTGCAGAGGAAGTATTGAAAGCTTAGTACCCAGGTAAGAATGAAATATTTCTTCATGCAGTACCCTTTCTGTTGCATTTGTCCAGGATAATACAGAAAAATGGGTGGAGTTTTACTTCTCTTCCTTTCAAAGCCTCAGCCCTACCTTTCTCCCCTCCCAACTGACAAGCTATATCCATACCTCACTTGTGGCATCCAGGAATACAAACTGAGCACGCCTTCAGTATAGGCAGTCATGAGAGCCTGCCATAAGGTTCCCCCTTTGGAGAGTGAAAGGTTTGCTGCCAGCATGATGGTTTGTACTGGAGGGTATGTATGTGAATTCAGCACACCCACAGATTTCCTGAGGTTTTGAACTCTTGCCTTGGAAGTGTGGGGCCATCTCCAGGGAGCCCTGGTCATGGGCCTCCCACCAAACATCCCATGGTCTTGCCATGATGCAAATATCTGAGGCTGTCCTATATGTTCAGTATACATGCTTCACAGGAGGTTTGTCTGCAGAACAGGGGAGCAGTATCTCCAACACCCCCAAATCACAGATGCATGAACTGAAGACAAAGAAGTAACAGCAGAGTTTCGAATGAATTGACCCAACAACAGCAGATAGAGACCTGAGTTTCTGTATCACACGTGTGTCTACATTTTGTCACATAGACCCACATAATCAGGTTAGTCAAGCAAGCATCTTCACTTAACTAAGTGTGAGAGTTGGAGGGCTGCATAAGGGAAGTAAGACAGAGGAACTAGTTCTATCTGCCCATAGGTATGAAGGGGTGGGAAAATACAGCCAAGCAAGCTGTAATCCAGCTACCCAGCTACAAATGGTAGTGCAGGCTCAGCATCAGGAACCCAGTGATGCTCAACCACCACCAGGAGCTACAAGATTAAAGCAAAGTGCATTAACATAAGAAGCTTGGGCATGGTCCAGTCATTTCTCTGGCATGAGCCGCACATGGAGAAAGAGCCCTTGGCAGAGGCTAGAGATGGTGGTAGGGAAATTCTCCTCTTGTCTACCTCCTGCACCACTTCTAGAGAGAGATTTTTCCTAGGCCTGACTCGGTGTTCCTAGTTAGTAAGCATGGCTACAAGTCCCACTCCTTTTTGGAGCAGGTCCTTCTCGCTGCCTAAGTGGCTGCAAAGGCTTTGCAACAGGAAAAAGCCCCAGGGAACAGGTAAGTCCTCTGGTCAGCTGTCACCTGCATCTTTGCCCATGTCCAGCTGACCAGGCAATGTTTTGTCTTCCCATGTCACTGATGGAGTGCTCTGCGAGACTTCATATGGGGACTGTGGTGAGACCTGAGGCTATCAAAAAGCTGAGGTGATAAATCATTCAGCTAGTTAACTTTCCCACCACAGGCAAGATTTGTCTGCTTTTGCAGCTGGTCTTGCAAATTGTAGTTAGAAAATTAAAGACATCAGTAAAGCCTGATGAGCTAAATGCCAGTCATTGCCCCCACCCCTTAAACTTAGGGTGCTGTGGTGACTTAAATAGTTGCCCTTACTTGAATAGGGCACATCAGTATTACATTAAAAACCGTGCTCTTGCAAGTGTAACTATACAACAAAATTGTGTATGTCACCTTTGTAGGGGTGTTCACACTTTCTTCATCAGGAAAGGAAAGGCTTTCCAAAGTTTACTCCCCATTCCCACCATTTCCTAACCAAAATTTGCGCTGGGAAAAAATTAGATGATCATCCATACAGGTTTACTTTTGCAAAATCTGCTTTTCAGCAATCCAATTTCATACAAAGAAAGATACTAATATTACTGAGAACTCCATTAAGGATCTGGGATTTTACAGCCTTCAGAGCAATATTTCCATGCAGAGTAAATTTGTTTGGAAAATAAGTCCATCTTTTGTTTGAAGTAGTTAATTAGCTGGCTAGAGGAATCAAATGAAATAAAAGATTTATGGATCCCTCTTTCTCATAGCGAAGGAGAAAGTGATCTGTTTGCAGGAGTTATATTTTCAGGCACTTTTCTGAGACACCCCAACCCCCCTCGGTTGCTGACTGTAAAATAAGAAAACTATTACCCAGCTGGGGTAACAATAGGCTCCCACAGTGCTTTTCTGCTCAGCCCGCAGCTGCCAGTGAAAGTGGAAACTACAACAGCAGGATAACATTCTTTTCTTACAGCCTGTTTCTATGGGCAAGGAGCCCTCCCACTGCTTCAATGTATTTTCTATGCAAAACTGTAGAAGAAGTGACATTTTAAAAGTTTTGACCTTTGTTTTTCTTTTTTTTTTTCCCCTTTTCTCCCCCCCATTCCTGAATTTTTTTTCCTTTTTCCGTGAAACAAGGCATAAATTTTTTAAACCTTCTGACAGGATCTCTGTTAGGAATGGCAACAGTCACTACTATAATACTAAAATATCTCAAAATCTGAAAATTCTATCTTGAATAGAGTGCACTGGTAAATTTTGTGTAGAAAAAGGCAGCGATGAGAGATACAGAACTCTTCTGGTCATTGTCACAGGCAAGCAGGTGATTTTGACAGATCTCATACACCTTTGCAAAAGAGTGTCTTCAAATGTCACATTCTCATTTACTGATTTCATATTTTAAGGCTAAAATATTAAAGAATTTTGCAGACAGATACTTTTTCCACTGTTCTGTAAGGGAAAAAAAATATTAGCCGATATTACTAACATTACCTTTTAAAAAGTAAAGAAAAAATGTGTGGACAGAACAATGTTAGTGAACAATAGTAAATTAGCTACATATACATGCATTCAAATTATATGGGTCTAATTTGATAGGAAATTGGCACAGTTCCAAATTAGATTACAAATGCACCACCAACAAACAATGATTACTCTGCTGGTTAAAAAGTAAAATAACGTGTTAAATCTCAGGAAATCCTAAAGGATGTTAGAAAGGTAAAACATGTTTTCCCAAACACAAGCAAAATAAACGAAAACTGTTCAAGCAAAATAGGGAGAGGAAAGGGATGCCCATGAGCCACTGAAGGGAATGCACAACTGCTTCCAAAACCCAAGCCTGACAGGAGAGTCTTCTATTCACTATTGGTTCCCTCTGCTAGCTAGCACCACAAGCTATTATCATCTCACCCTTATGTTCACCAAGCACACTGGCCTTGCTGTGAGTTCATCTGTATATCTTCCTCTCTGAGTCTGACCCTACTTTCTTTTCATACACAACTTTCAGAAATGTGGTGGGATGACTCACATGACTGGAGCACTGTTAATTGATGGCTACAGGCTCTTCAGGAGAGACAGGCCAGGAAGAAGTGGGGGAGGGGTACCCTGTACATCAGGGAGGCTCTAGACACCATGGAACTAGTGATTAAGGATGATCAGGCTGAGTGCCTGTGGGTGAGAATTAGAGGGAAGGCCAACAACACTAACATCCTGGTTGGAATCTGTTATAGACCACCCATCCAGGATGAAGAGGTTGATGAATTATTCTATAGGCAGGTAGAGGCTGTCTCAAGATCACCAGACCTTGTTCTTATGGGTGACTTTAACCTGCCTGATATCTGCTGGGAACTTAACACAGCAGAGAGAGGGCAGTCTAGAAGGTTCTTAGAGTGTATGGAGAATAGCTTCTTATCACAGCTGCTCTGTGAAGCTACCAGGGGTAAGGTTTGCTTGACCTTCTTTTTACCAATAGAGAAGGGCTGGTGGGAGAGGTGGTAGTTGGAAGCTGTCTGGGGTCCAGTGACCATGAGATAATTGAGTTTTCAATATGCAGTCAAGCTAAGAGGAGCAGCAACAAAACCTCCACTCTGGACTTCCAGAGGGTGGACTAGACCATGGCACCAAGTGCCACGTCCAATCCCCTCTTGAACAACTCCAGGGACGGTGACTCCACCACCTCCCTGGGAATTACTTAAGGAACTAACTCAGAAGGTACCTTGGGAAACAGCCCTTAAAAACCAAGGGGTTCAGGAGGGCTGAACCTACTTCAAGAAAGAATTCTTGAAGGCTCAGGACCAGGCTGTGCCAATGTGCTGGAAGATGAGCCACTGGCGTAGACAGCCAGCCTGGATGTGCAATGAACTTCTGAGTGAATTAAGGATAAAAAAGAGAGTGTATCATCTTTGGAAGGAAGGAGAGGTAACCCATGAAATGTTTAAGGATGTTGCTAGGTCATGTAGGAAAAAAATTAGAGGCAAAAGTCCATTTAGAGCTTAGACTGACCTGATCTCAGTGACAGGCAAGATAATGGAACAGGTCATCCTGAGTGCAATCACACAGCACCTACCTGATGGCCAAGGATCAGGTCCAGCCAATATGGATTTAGGAAGGGCAGGTCCTGCCTGACCAGCCTGATCTCCTTCTATGATCAGGTGAGCCGCCTGGTGGATGTGGGGAAGGCTGTGGATGTAGTCTACCTGGACTTCAGCAAGGCCTTTGACACCGTCCCCCACAGCAAACTCCTGGCCAAGCTATCAGCCTGTGGCTTGGACAGGAGCACACTGCATTGGGTTAGGAACTGGCTGGATGGCCGAGCCCAGAGAGTGGTGGTAAATGGTGCCACATCCAGCTGGCAGCCAGTCACTAGTGGTGTCCCCCAGGGATCAGTGAGATCTAAGTGCTGGGTTCTGCACATTGGCCACAACAACCCCATGCAGTGCTACAGGCTGGGGTCAGAGTGGCTGGAGAGCAGCCAGGCAGAAAGGGACCTGGGACTACTGGTTGATAGTAGGCTGAACATGAGCCAGCAGTGTACCCAGGGGGCCAAGAAGACCAATGGCATCCTGGCCTGTATCAAGAACAGTGTGGCCAGCAAGAGCAGGGAAGTCATTCTGTCCCTGGGCTCAGCACTGGTTAGGCCACACCTTGAGTCCTGTGTCCAGTTCTGGGCCCCTCAGTTTAGGAAAGATGTTGACTTTCTGGAATGAGTCCAGAGAAGGGCAACAAAGCTGGTGAGGGGTTTAGAGCACAAGCCTTATGAGGAGAGGCTGAGGGAGCTGGGGTTGCTTAGCCTGGAGAAGAGGAGGTTCAGAGGAGACCTCATTGATGTCTACAACTACCTGAAAGGAGGTTGTAGACAGGTGGGTGTTGATCTCTTCTTCCAGGCAGCCAGCGCCAGAAGGACCAAGACGACACAGTCTAGGCTGCACCAGGGGAGGTTTAGGCTGGATGTTAGGAAGAAATTCTTCACAGAAAGAGTGACTGGCCATTGGAATGGGCTGCAAGGGGAGGTGGTGGAGTCACCGTCACTGGAAGTGTTTAAGGTGAGACTGGATGAGGCACTTGGTGCCATGGTTTTGTTGATTAGTTGGTGTTAGGTGACAGGTTGGACTTGATGATCTCAAAGGTCTTTTCCAACCTGGTTAATTCTGTGTTCTGTAAATCCCTCCTCCACCCCTCCACCCCTTTTTTTTTTTTTAACCTGACATACATGGTAAACTTTAAATGCCTCTCTAAAAGTACCTTCAGTTCTTACGGTAGATGATACTGTCCCACCTGTAATTGTTGCCTCATTAAGTACTCAGTTGTTAATTTTCATCATACTAATGCATGGCTATATTTGTTATAGTCATAGAATGGTTTGGATTGGAAGAGACCTTCTTTTCTCCTCTCCATGCACGTCAAAACTGATAGAAATGTGACCAATGCAAACAATGACAAATAAGATGATGGGGCAACAGTGTTCTGAAATACTGAGGTTTTAAAAGCTTTTTAAAATATATAGTAAGATTTACAAGAGAAAGTAGAAAAATCCAATGCTTTAAACTGGTGGCCCCGCTGGTGGATTGATAATGAGCTATAAATGCTTCTCGGTAACCTGAGTCCTCCATCAGTACAAGATAAAATCATCTCTCACTCTACAACACACACACTGTAACCAAATCCATCATTAGCAAACTACATCATTCATCATTAGGTAACAATCTGCTATAAATTACAAAGGGTCCATTAAAAGATTGTGAAAGCTAACAGGGGAAAAAAAGAAAAAAAAAGGCAGCTCTCCCAGGAGGGTCTGTGTCAAGACAGAAAATTCTTTCAGGTCCCCTCAATCTGTGCCTCAGACATTGTAAACTCTCAGGGTATCCCTTGGATTTCATATCCTGTACATGACATTGCCAGGTAAACAGGGTAAAGGAAGTCCTATATTCTACCAAAATTGTCTGATATTTGTTTCCCTAGGCAAAGTATGTCCTGTAGATTTTCAAACCCAAAGTTGTTCTTTCCAGCCTGCTGATCAACAGCTTAAAAAAATATTCAGAAACGTCTTCATGACAAACTTGGCAGCTTGGAACTAGGGTCCATTAATTGTTCTATGGAACCTACTAGGGTACCTGCACCTTTCTCAAGGGCTCCTCCAGGGCTGGGGCACAGGACTCTGGAGGAGCTTCCAGCCAGACCCTGCACTCACAGAATATCTTTCTCTTTCGCTCCAAATAATCATTTCAAAAGTGCATCTCTCGTCATCTGCTGTATTAATAGTTGTTTGCATGTTATTTCCTGGTTCCTTTGCTGTGATATGTGGGTGCAGGCAGAAGAATTCTAAAGGATTTTTAGGCTGATAGTGCTTCCATTATTCAGGACAATGTGCTATCCAAGGCAGGCAGCTATTTGGGATAAATAGCATATCCCCATTTGTCCAAAATAGCCAAATGTCTGGCATGAGTCATGCCAAACAGGCAGCTGCTCGGCAGGAGTGTAGTACTGGCATACTAAAAAGCAGAAGATATTGGAGGGGACAGAAAGAGCTAAAGGTGGCACCAGGGTGTAGTGACAGTGGGGTCAGTAATACATAGCAATCACGCTCATTAAAACTGTCAGATGATGCCATAAAAAATGGCAGCATTTGTCTGCAGTTTGCACACAACAGTTTCCAAGACACCACTCATCTCCTTAGGACTTAAAAAGACAATAATTGAATACTTTAGAGGCCACCATGTAGAAGATGCTGGCAGGTATTACCTCTGGAGCACGGGTATTGCAAGTGCAATATCACTGCCAGAGAAACACATTGAGCATGGACAGGAAAGAACTGAGAAACAATTCTTCAAGTAAGAGTGTTGCTGTGTGATTTGCACAGCACAGGGTATTCCTTCAGCTGTCTGAAATGGTTTCCTGAGAAACAATGTCATGCACAAAGAGTAGGACATATATTGTAGGGAGGTACACAAATAAATTTCTAGGTGAGTAAAGGTATATGTGTCTTTAGCTGGCTGGTGGATAAAGCTATGTACACACAAAAGTAAGCACCATACATACCCATGCTGCATGCATGCACCCTCCTGTCTTTTCCAGGCTGTGAAGTCCCTTCCTTTCTCAGCACTGCATGAGTACTAATGATTTAGGCTGCACATATTCCTGTGAAGTAGGTAACGAACTTTATTTCACAGAAAAAGAAACCAAATCTGTAAAACTTGTGCCATACCCAAAACCACAAAGAAAGAATGGGGAACAGCCTTGAATGAAGCCAGATACTGAGAAAGTCTTCTGTAACAAGAATATCCTTTGTCACAGTCACTGCAATGCAAGCTCAGCAGGTGCCATTTCAAATTCAGTATCTTGGCCATCTACTTTTCTTTTAAAATAAAACAATCCCTGGCATGTAATAAACTGCTTGCCAGACTTTGGAATTCTTTAGCTTACATTATTTTTAGCACATTTAAGTGCCAAAAAGCTAAAAAATGAAACTGGGCAAATGAATAGTTAGTCATGCTTGTAAAAATGTCAATGCTGTCAAAAATATTTGTGTGGAAATCATAAACAAAATCTGCTGCCATGAGAAGATATTTGGTTCTTAATTATGAGACAAAATGACTCCTTTTTTATGAAGATTTAAAAAAAAAAAAAAAACAAGAAAGCTAACACTGTGATGCAAATATTGGCACAGTCTTGACTCAGATGCTTCCCTGGGGTAATAAATTTGCTCCCAGAAAGAAGAGGATTATAATCTTCACAGAGTACCTTAAAAACACAGCTAGTATGCCAGGCTACCTTAGCAGGTTCCTAACAGGATGTGCAATCCTGCACCTCTAAGTGTGTTTGGAATGGTTATGTAAAGGCAAGAGAAAGTTTGTTAGCGGTTCTTTAATTGGCATTTTTGAGTGGATTTCTTGAACTGCAACTCTCAGATTTGCACACTTGCTTACAGAGGCTGGATAAGCATATTTTATAATCTAATAAAATAAACAAAAGCAGTAGGTCACCAGAACAAATCATGCAGGTCAGTGGAGAGGAATACCTATAGCTATCTTGAGGTTTGTGTTCACTGACCTGTAGGAACAGTTGGTGGTCCCACTCCACTTCTGAAGGACAGATGTCCTCACCCACACACTGCCACAGGTGGCAATGCTGTGGTCAGCAGACCCCATGGGCACATCTTAGGAATGAACCCCCATGGAGCAGGGGTTCACTGAGGCCAGGTACACAGGCAGGGCCTTTGGAGAAGTTCTCTTTCCCTCATATCTCTCATTTGCAACTTTATAAAAGTAGGCTCACACTCTTAAAACTTCTGGTTAATTGAAAGCTGTCACTGATATTAAAGTCACAGGAAGTGGAAGTGAGCATCAGTGGCATGACCATGTGGGTACTTAATTTCCAAGCCATTCAGTAAGTGCAGGCATTGTCAGAACAGAAGAGAGTCATAAATGTTTGTGTGTGGTTGTAAAGTATGAGACTTATCAAACCAGTATCGATACAGACAGGGAGCCAAGATTTTAAACATTATTTTTAGAATGAGGGTGATGAAACACTGTAAGAGTTTGCCCAGAGAGGTGATAGAGTTCTGAGCAACCTGATCAAGTTGAAGATATTCTTGTTCATGGCAGGGGAAATTGGAGTAGATGATCTTTAAAGGTCTCTTCTAACCCAAACCATTCTATGATTTCTTTTTCCCAAACTGCAAATACAGCTTGTTAAAATTAGCATCCAACTGTACTGATATTGTCCTATATAGCAGTGACCAGGTTTCTCAGGGGTCTGGAGAGATGACATTGTAAGGTCTGTCATAAATGTGGCATAAAACATGTTACTATCAAGAAGTAAATTCCAAATATAAAAATAAAAAGTCTTCAGCCACTGAAGCAACATTTCCTGCTGAGCTCTGCAGTTCCAAAGCCTCTTACAGAAACGGTTCCCCATCCCTTAATATCCCTTAGGTTGCAATATCCCTGATGTGTTATATTGCAAACCTGAAAGATTTCTTGAAATAGAACAAAGATTCATAACATTCATCTTTTATTACTCCATTTCATGTCTCTGTCTTGTTATCTTCCCTCCTCATAGAATTTCAGATTACTTCTTGAAAAGGTAAGGGAAAACAATCTTATATTAATACTCACTAGATTTATTCATGGGAGGTTTATGTTATCCTATTTTATAATTGAAAACATCTGCATGGAATCAAGATACAATCAAAACTCAAGAGAAAAGCAACATTTTTCATATCATGAAAAGGATAAAGCCCAAAGTAGAAAAATGTGATGTTAAATGAACAAAGGCCATGCTATGCTGCATCATTTCCATCAATGCCTACCTTCATTCCTCCAATCAACTTTACTGAGAGAATTCTGATACTTTTTTCTTGCTATCATCATGAAAACAAGCTTTTGCTGGAAGAAAAAAAGGTAAAGCTTTCTTATGCACAGTCTTTAAATAATTAGAGAAATTTGTGTACTATTTCATCTTTCCTGAAAAACAAATAGAGGTAGAACAAGAGCTGAATAAATTTGTACCACCCATTTCTTGTTTCTTTTGTGAAAAAATACCATTGTTTTAACAATAAATAAGATCAAATTTGTTACAGTGTTCAGGGAGTGTAAGGACTAGAGGAAAGGCAGATGGGGAATAAATGGATTAAAGAAAAGAGAGTTTTGTAAGCAGAAGAAAAAAAATATTGCCTGGAGATACCAAAATGTTAAGTAACCTAACCACTAGTCTGCAGCGTGCCTTGCACAAAGGGCAGTAGGGAAACGGAAGGTGCTTTCTAACTCTGGTCATCCTCAGATAGGGAGAGGGTGGTGTTGAAGTTGCTGGCTGCCAATCAGGACTCCCACCAGCAGCTCTGCCCATCCTCTGTGCCCTAGTGATTCAGCAGAAGGACGCATTGTCTTCAGAACGTGTCACTTCTGGAATAAGGCAGCGGGACTGACACACTCTGAAATGCCATCTGCTTTCTGGCTTGTTCCTAGAACTGTAAAAAAACCCACACTGCCAATGGCTTTCTCAAGGGAGCCCCAAAAAGCATCAGAATTTTTTACTTCTCTTGGAAATAGGCTCTTCCAAGGTCATCTACTTCCAAGGTCCCTATAGCACAAAGACAAGTGAAGTAGGCTCATTTACACAACAAGCAGTGAGAAGTTTGACTCAGCCTTGTTGAGAACATCATGAAAATTCTGCCTATGTGTGATAAACAGTCAAGGTTTGTTTTCTGCAGACAGACTCTCAGCCCATTGTTCTCAGGCTATTGTGAGACACAACAGGCCTATGGACACCCTCAGCTCTCTGAGGAATCATTTGAAATATTTCTGAAAAAATATTGCCTTCTTCTGTTAGTTTTTCTGACCTTCTGAAAATCTCAGATCTTCCTTCCTTTACTGCCGACATTTGAGGTTCCAAAAATTGGGTCTTCTCTACTAGCATTGAGCACAGTAGATTACAATACAAATTATCACAAACATTACAACCAATTCACACTATGCAAAGGATGAGCAAAGAAAATGTGTAAGGTAGGATAATGCGGTTATGTTTTCTGACAGGAAGAGTCACAACCATCACATCAATCCATCCAATATCATGGTGAGCCTGGGAGTAAAGCTCTTGCCCTCATCTTGTCCCATTCTTCCACTGCTATCCCATTTCCAGTCAGCATATCAGAACAGGTGCTTGGAGATACAGTCAACCTCTTTGGTCAGTCTGAGTTCTACTAATGCAGTTCTTCCAGGGCAATCATGTGCAGCTGGCAAAATGCAATTGTTTGCCTCTTTCCTGATCCTGCCAGTAACTCTGGAAAGGTGTTGGGGGGAGGGGGAGACTGTCTATGAGACAACAGCATGTAACATCACATTTAGCTTTGTAACTGTCTAAGTTGATGTGGACATTGCTGTACATAAGGCTAAGGTTGAATGAACTCTAAGCAGAGGAATTAAAACCTAAAATTAAAATGCTACCATTTTCTGACAGTGTTCTAATCAGCCTATTTGGTGATTCCTGAACCTCTCATTTGCAGAATCTCTGCTCTGTTCATCAGCTAGTTTACTGCCTATAGTTTATGTAAGGCACCATAACACTAGAACACCTACAAAATATAGACACCGGTATAAAAGTTTTTTGTCTTTGGTTTTCTCTTAATTGTGAGTCTTGTGACCTGCAGTAGTCATCTAACTCAGGATGAACCACTGCTGGGAAGTGCTTGCATCTTTCCATTGACTCAAAGAGGGCAAAAGAAGATGTGAACTAGTTCTGATGTCTGAGCTGCAGATGTCTTAACTTCAGTCATTCATACATAAATTTGAGTTACTTGGTCCCACAGCAAGTGTCTCCACACAATTTAAGAGAATCCATGGAAAGCTTTTCTTTACATATGGACAAACACCAAAGGTAAGGTGGTGAGTAAGAAGCATGCAAATTTTCTAAAGAAAGGTTTAAGCTCACTTCTGTAACAATTTAGGATGAAAATCAGCCTCAGAACAAAATGCAGAGATTGCTTATTTGGCATAGCTTTCCCACAGTAAATAACAGATACAAAATTAGCTAGTGAGAGAGAAAGGGGAAAAAACACAGGTCATTTACTTTCACTTGCAAAGTTGTTAAAGCCTTCAGAACAATATAAATCCTGAGACAGACAGATACTGTCCTCTACAGATGGGCACGGGGCGTCTGCAACAAAACACAGTCATGACCCTACATATAAGTTTCTGTGAAGGGCCATTAGAAGGGAGACAGCTCTTTGTGTGCACATGTGTTTGGATGAGAAAAATGAGTCACTCCCAACTCTAGATCAAGCAGGTGATGTAAAGGATTGGCAAGGAGAATGAGGCAGACAAAAGCTCTGCTATCTGAAAAGCACTGAGTCACATCCTAGGAAAAAGATCTTTAAAAAACCAGAAAGCAAAACTGGATGCAGTGATATCAGTTGAGAGCTGGGAGCAAGGATGAACACATGTACTCTGCTACAGAGGCTGCACACCTGTATAAACCAAGGAGCACACACTATTTTACAGTGGCTTCAGTGAGGCCTTAGGGTTGAAACTTTCTGTCTGTCAGTAGCAGTTTCCTTAGGAGCAGTCTATTCTGTAATTTCATGTCAGCACAATGTGCAGCTTCTCTGGAATGACAAGTTCTTTGCTGCAGAAATCCAGTGACAGGGCTGTTAAGCAATCTGCTGAAAATGAGGATCAGGTTCACCATCTTTCCAGTTTTGCTTCCTTTCTTAGCAATATTTCTAACTTGGTTTCAGTGAAAAGATAGCCAGGAAACAGGCCAATGCATTTGTAACGTGAGATGGACCAAACAATGTTATGAACCTTCTAGGACTGCAAAACCTATTAATACAGTCATTCTTCTGCTATGCTTTTCCTAGGTTTTAAAGCAGCTTGAAGACAAGCCGGTTTTGACCTCTATGCTGTGGGCAAGCCTTAGTGGATCTGAGCTGCCTTTGTGTTAAGATGCCCAGGTAACCTGCTCTCCTCTCCTTAGTACTTTTACTATTCT
The DNA here is from genome assembly GCF_026170545.1 of Melanerpes formicivorus. Lineage (NCBI taxonomy): Eukaryota > Metazoa > Chordata > Aves > Piciformes > Picidae > Melanerpes > Melanerpes formicivorus. Next base: position 23,504,921 of record NW_027142353.1, read on the forward strand.
TACATCCCAGACCCTTTCTATTTACTGTGGATAGCAGAGATTAAGACTGTTCAGTTCACTGACTTGAAGTTCAGCTCCTGCTGTGACACCTTTTTGTTGCTTTTACTAACCACTGTCTCGCAAGAAGGAAAAAAAACCTGGAGACATCTCAGCTAGAGTAGAGGATAGCCACTAGCTCTGTCATCACCTTCTTGGATGTGGCAAGGCAGTTAGCTACAGTTAGCCCTTCAGAGAACCAGTTTCTGATATGAACAACAGATTCAAAAACTTGATTTCTGAGCTTGGGATCCTTCAAATGAGGCAGCAGGTGTCTACACTTTAAGGCACAGCCAGGATAACTCTGCAGGGCAGCTCCCCTATTGCTCTACAAGCCTCTTTTCCCATACACATGTACCAACTGATATGGCAGATGCTCCAAGAGGTAAAAGTCACTAGGAAAATTAATGCAAACTGAATTAAAGATTAAGCCAAGAAATGATGTTCAAGTAACATAAACTGATTTAGTTACATTTAAAATTTTTCAGCATCCAAGTAGTTTCCTCAAATCTTTACTCAGTTTTCATTAATGCTTCACAAGGTCCTCAGAAGACCTTATTACTTTGCATTTGCCCTGGCTCTGCTTCTGTGAAAGCAATTTTTGTGTATTCTGAGAAACAGATATAAGAGATAGATTTGGGTAGATTTGATGATTGACATTCTCTTGACACTTTTCTGGAAGTTCAAAGAGGTACTTGTCACACAACCATGGATTTTGGGAAGAAACGTGGGCCAGTTTTGGGACACCACATAACTTTTGTTAGGCTCTCACATCTGGGCTTTGAAACATTCTGGAGGGACCAGGCTAAAGCCTGAGACCACAGTGACACATGAGACAATTAACATGTTAGACCTCCCCATCCCCCAGTGAACTTTTGTCGGCCTCTCCTGTTCATGAAAGAAAGGGGAAAAAACACCCTTTTTGTAGTGGCTGCTTATTATATAAAGCAAATCAAGAGTGAAGGGAGGGAGCAAAGAGATTTCACAGAGCCCGATAAGTGCACCCTTAAATCTATAATTAAAACCAAAGGCAAGTTCCCAATATAGCCAATTCAGTTATATAAGATCTTACAAAAGCTTCATGCTGTTTGCTGGGTTTTGCTTTATTACTGTTCCCTCTCTTAGGAGTTCACTTCAGGTCAGTAATGGATGAAGTATTGCAGTCAGAGTTTATGGCAGGGTAGAAATCGCACAGTTGTTTGTTTGTAAAGATATGCAAGTGTGCACCCAGAAGGAAAAAATACTCACTGGCTCTACTTGAAAGAGAAAAAGTTAATGGTCACTTTGGATCTCAGTTTAGGTCACCTCCAGCTCTGGAAACAGATTGCTAGTTACTAAGAAATTACTTTAAATAATGTCCCTTGAGTCTGTAAATATGATAAAAGAACATGTGAAAGAAGATAGATCTGGATATGGCCTTGCTAGCTGGCCAGACTAAGCCATGAGGATACAGAAGTGTTCTCAGAAAGACCATGACAACTCTATACCACATTTATTCATGCACAATAAAAGCAACCTGCAGGAAAACATTAGTTCAGTTGGCATTTTTGTAAGTGCAGGCAGCTCGCTGTTCTGTGCAGCTATACTGGGAGTATCTATCTCCATGTGGGAGCTGGAATATGTACCAGAACTGATAGTATGCAGGCTAGGCTTCAGAAATATAAATGAAAAGCAGTTATCATTAGTGACAAACCCCCTAACTACAGCATCCTCCTTTTGCATTCTTTATAACAGGAGTAGGCAGTAGCATTCCTAGAAGCAATGGTTTCCTAGGGCCATGGTGAAAATAAGCTCTTCTTTTTATACATACAAAAAATTTCAAATAACCCAAACCACCAAGAATACTGTTTAAATACAGTAATACCCCTCAGCCTCAATCAGCACTATGTAGGCATCCATGTATTTCTGAGGTACCAGATTTCAAAGGTAAGGCGAATGTGGGTGTCAGGGGAAGAAGACACAATCGTCTACTTCAGTTTCTGGATAAGTGACAAAGTGCAGACATGTGCAACAGAACAACCTCCAGTTTCATCAGTTAATGCAATTTGCTGAAGTCCCATATCCCAGGATGGTGAACGTTCCCATGAAGAACTTGCTTGGAAGAAGATAATGGCTTTTTGAGCATAACACTGACATTCATAGATGGAAATAACTTCATGTTCTAAACCCTAATTATATTTAGATTAATTTTTCCCCAAAAAGGCAGAGGTAGGAAAAAATAGAACACTTTCATAAAAGTTCCTAAAATACTGCTCTTTTTTCCTAGTGACAATCAAAAATGTTACCATTTTTTGCCAACATGATAGGTAGTGAACAATGGGAAGAATTAAATGCATGTATGTTTGTGGAATGTATGACCACTTTTATGTCACAATATGAAGCCTCAATGAAATGTGCCTTTTAAAAATTAGGAGGCCACATCAAATTAAAGGATAGAATAGGATAGAATAGAATAGGATAGAATAGAATAGAATAGAATAGAATAGAATAGAATAGAATAGAATAGAATAGACCAGGGTTTTTTTTTTTTTTAATTCTGTTGCCTCTTTTGAGCCGTGACAGTTCCCATCTTGCAAATATATACAAAAGTACAGAGGAAATCATGGTCAAAACCATATTGCTGATGCACTGTACTTAAAATATTATGTCTGACAGGATTCGGTTCCAGTTCCTCCTGTATGCTTCCATCAGAGGAGTGATGAATGTCTGTCAATGTCAGGCACTAAAATGGTTATCTAAAGATTGTTATTTAAATTGCACTGGTCTGAGTGCTGTGTCTCAGCTCTCTGCAAAGACCTGCATGGGAGAGCTGTGGGAAAGAAAGGCTCAGGGACCTCACTGCCATGAAAACCAACAGACCTAGTGGTATGTGGGAAGAACACCTACTTACCCTTTCAAAAGCTAACCCACAGTGCAGAGACACACTGACTCCCAAAGACATCTGTGCAAAACATAAATATGATGCTTTCACAAAGTTCTGCAAACCCATGTCAAATCTCTGGGACATAAAAGAGAAATGGGCTCATCAAGTTTCATTGGGATGTAATATCAGCCTAGACTGTATCTGCTGACACCAGCTGAACTGACAACTACCAAAAAGTAGCTATCTGTAAGAAGTTTGACATCTCTATATTAAAAGGAAGGACTGACACTGAAAATTAGGGCTTACATTGTCAGTATTTTCTTCATAAGAGTGTGTCATAAATGGTTGTTTACTGAGTCAATACAAGGATCCCACAAGCTTTTGTGATGCAATCACAGGGTGGTCAAGATTGGAAGGAACCTCCACAGGTCATCTTGTCCATCTTCCCTGCTCAAGCAGGGACAGCTAAAGCAGGATCATGTGCATACAGCTTTTGACTATCTTGTTATGTAAAAATATTTTTTAATGTCTCATTATCTATAAATCCATATAGGCCTCCAGCTGTATATTAAATATGACAAATAGCAGTAAGAAGGTGTTCTCAGACAAAACACAATTTTTGCATGGGGAGAAAAGAGAAGGATGGATACAACACAGGCTCTTAACACGAGAGTATAGCATTTCTTTCTGTCTTTGGAAGAGCAAAACTCACAGTCTAATGAGAACTATAAGCAGTCTGAGCCTAACTGAGAAACACCACCATCAGTTCCATGTACATAAACTCTTTCCTTGTGTCTATCAAGAATGTTTAAATCATTTCCATGAGTATCCTGCCATTTTTCACATGTTCGTATAGACAGAAGCTCAAGAAAAAAGTTCATCTCTCACTTTTTCACAGGCAAGAGTTGGTCAACAAGTTCTGTGCAAATCTCATGGAAAAGAACTGATATTTTTTGGGGGGTAATTTCAACCCACCACACTATGCCAGTCTTACGTTGCTTTCTCATTTGACATCCACTCTAATGGAGACCAGTGGGGGGAAAAAAAAACACTCTATGACTCAAAATGTCTATTGGTTTTGTTTGTTTGTATTTTGTTTGTTTGTTTGTTTGTTTTCTTACCTAATCAAGTCAAGGTAATCATGCTTGAGCTCTAAAAGTTAATCATTTCTGGATGGGATTGACTTGAATACAGGATTCCATTTCCTTGAACACATTTGATAATCATTCCAGTCTATCAACATGGTAAAATAAGCTCCTTGTGTCAATGCTAGCACTAATTGACTCACTTTCCAGGGTCAAGATACTCTGATAATAATTTTATTCTTGATACTTGTTTCAAAACTAATTTGCACTGCCTCATAGATTTTCAGCTTCAGGTACCATGCTTCCTTCCCTCATAATATGCTGAAAATGAGTTTCAGTTTATAGTGCTATGTTAACATCTCATTCCCTTTTCATTCCTTTTTTTATGCTTTACACCCTAAAACAGTACACATGACTCCAAGGGAACATATCATATGTATGACAGATCTTAGGTACTGTGTCATAGGATAAAAGTTATAAAATAGCCTCTTGGCTGGTACAGTACCAGATGCTTTCTCAGTAGAGTCATCTGTTAACATTTTGTTGTTGTTGTTGGTTTTTATCCTCAGTTTTGATTTCTCCAAGCCTTCCACTGTTTATTTTATTTTCTGTTTGAGGTTGTCACTTTAGATACACCAACTGATTAAGGAAATACCAAGTGGAGTTCCACTGTCCATTCATGTGGTTTTTCTCCCTTAATATTTTCAAGACACGTTTCAGTTATTATTAAACACCCCCCTGCCTGAATGTACATATTCAAAGTTATGCTTAGTAATGTGAAACTAGAGATCACTATGGCAAAAGAAAAATTTCAAAGCCTTTATCATTTTCTTTGCTGTTCTTTTTCAGATGTGTAACTTGCAGAAAAATTATCCTTGATTTTAAAGACTTGGGCAGAGAACCTGCCTTCTAGTTCTGAGCATGCATTGCTCCAAAGACTTCAAATTCTTCTCACATCACTTTTTTCAGAAACGTGCTACAATAATGTGCCTGAATGCAAATAAATTTGTCTTCAAGGTAAGGAGTAACTAAGTTACTTCTCTTAAGTAAGCTCATTGAAAATGTTTCTATCAAAGACCTCTTTCAGAACTGATATTTCATTTTCCTGTACACTTGTGAAGATAGATATGAGTAAATACTCCATCAGTGCTCCTGCACATGTACTTTTGGACACAGGCTCAAGAGCTCCTCATGTTCTGCTCCTCAACTGTGTCAGAATGGAAAAGAAAACTCAGTTCAGTCTTGGAAGCAAACAAAATCCACAGGAAAAATTAAAAATTCTGTGATCCTGTTCCTGCCTTCTCAGGGAAACTATTGCAGATGAGACTCAGGGTCACAGGAACGATGTTCTCAGTGCTTCGGAATGATTTGCTGTTCCTGTTTGTGGAGATAGAAAATACAATGATGGGTCCTAGTCAGACCTACACTTAGGCATGGAAACTACTTCTCTACAGTGACTGTACAAAGAACTAGGATTGATCAGTAACAATTTGAATCACCAAAGATTTTGGATGAGATAGTATTCAAAAAACCTAAATCAAGCATTACATGTAGTCAGCTGGAGTGTAAAAATGGGAAAATTAAGGGACACAAGGCACCACAATTTCAGAGGGCAGATATTTTTCTATTCTGTGTCTTCAAATCTGCCTTAAATCTATGCTATGAATGTAGCACATTCATTCCTTCTGCTGCAGGTAATGAAGCCCCTTCTGAAACCACCTGCTAAATCACACAACATCTAAATGCAGGATGGGGGTTATGGCACCTCTCTGATGTTTTAGTATTTTATTTGCAGGCAGCAAGTGCTCTCATCTACTTGTATGCTGTCAAACATGTCTTCTCCTCCCCTCAGAAGTTGTCTGATGGAAAGAGGCTCCTCCCTAGAGCCCTTACGCTGCAGGTATTTGAGCTTTCCTGCCTGCTGATAGCAGGTACAAGTATATTATTGGTAGTGCCAGCAAACTATTCTTTTCTAAACCCGACATACAGGTGTCGTGTAAATAACAGTTCTTTTGGGTTTATTTTCCAGACAAAAAAATAAAAAAAGAAAGGAGTGGGGGTGGGGGAAGCCCCTCAGTGTACAATAAGCTGTCAGTAATTTTTTGTTACTCTCAGATTAACAATTTTTAATTCAGATTTCTGCTTCTACCTGCTCTCCTGTTGCAGCTAGACAATAGTAGCTAGTGTGAAGTCCACCTCATACACAGGAGATTGATCTTTAAAAACACATCTACCTATCTCAGCTTAGGGACACAGTACAAAACATAAGATTGTAAAGGCAGCAATATAGTTCTGAGAAAAACTCTATCTCAGGCTAATGCCTTTAAAAAGTGTTCCCAAAGAGATTTTAAGTAATACAAATTCTGCCAGAGAATGGAAAATACTTGTGCTTTAATCTGCAATTCTGTTAGTTGCATGGAATCTATTGCCTAAAACCTCCCTAGCAAGCCCCTGGTCCTCTTTCACATGTAACCAGATAACTCTTTTAGAGAAGGTGGAGGCAGCAACAGAGAAAAAGTAAGTTTTGGAACATGGCATTATTAGAGCTGTGAGCTCTATATGATACAAAAGATCTTTCTCTGAGGACTAAAGGTTTGTGGCCTGGGAGGCTGCTGGGAAATCAAAGGCAATGTTAGGCCTCTGTCAATTCAAATGAACCCCTCTTTCCAGCTGTCATAAAATCAATGTATTCCCTCTATGCTTGCCCTGACAACTATGCCATAATAAACTTCTAGGAGAGGCAATAACCAAGTATTACATGTAGATAGCAATTATGCCTGGCTGAATTGTTTTTTCCAGATACAAAGACCAGTTATAGGCTTCCAAGCTTTTTTTCTGCTCCCCACAGCAACTGAGATGCAGGTGTGCTTCTCAGAAAAAATCCTGCCTAGGATATCTGCTGCATGCAGTCGTGTCTGTGCAGAAACAGATGATCCTCATGCTTGTGTCAGCAGACCTGCGTGGCTTGGCAAAATTAGTTTTCAGAGCAACAATTCTGAGGTGCCATCTGCAAAGCACAAGAATGCATCATACCATGAGAGTACAAAATATATGCATCTTCATCCAAGATGCTGGCCTATCTCCCCCTGCCATATGCTCCAACTGCTAAGCTAAGTTCCTATTCCTGAGTGTGTGCCAAACAGTAAAAACAGCATAACCCCTTGAGTTATATCCAGTAATGCAGCGCTATTGGATCTTTAACTGATCATGATTCAGCAGCTGAAAATTCAAATGAAGATGTAATATTCATGGCTGATAGTGAAAAGAGGAAGCAGAAGAAAGTAACCTGAGATAGGTTTCATCTTTCATTGGAGCTGGGGGGGAAACTCATGAAGGGATTACAGAAAAAGCATAAACTAACATCAAGTAAGATGTAAGTAATTTAAATAAGATCCAATTCACTGTTGATTCCTCATTGCAAAATTCACAGCAAAATTGATAGCAATTAACAGAAATTCAAGTAATTGGGTGATCACCCCAAATTATTATAAATTCATTAGAGAAATAGATGTCTCATTAAACTTTTAAGACAGAATTAGGAATCTAATGGAGAATCACATTCCCAGTACCACACTGCACTCTCTTTGGAATCTTTCACTCTATTCAGAATGACCAGATTTGAACTCCATGTCTTCAATCCAGAAAAGATAAAAGTAACCCAAAGGTAACTGGGGAATTAATGTTGATTCTCAATCACATTTTATCCAAATTCAATAGCATGGGGTTACACTCTCACTGGAATGAAGTTTTAACAAGCACAAGAAAGAGCCTTGGAGCAATAATTAGATAATTACAGAAATGCCATCCCTTTAAGTACCACTGAACTGCTCCCACAGGGGATTCACAGGAAGACCCTAGTAAAAAATGAATGGAAATACAGCACCAGTGCTGAGAGATATCAGCCTGGGTTCTACAAACACTTACTGACATAAAGAATCTCACACGACAGAAGTCCAGGCTGTGCTGATTTTTTTTATTTTTTTTTTTTTTAACTTGTGCTGCACATAAGAAGTGAATATTCTTCTTTGCTGGAAAAATCCTGTCCTGGTTACTCTGTTTATTGATACCCCATTTGCAAAGGAACAAAGACTGCCTCACTTTACTAGTAAAGTGGGCAGCAGGATTCAGCAAGGGAAGGAATTTGAGTAGTTATTACCACTGTATTATGTGAATATCAGCGCCACTGAACCATCCTCCTCTTCATGGCAGACACAGAGAGAAGTAAGGGCATGGGGAAGAAAAAGTAAAGAGGGGAAAAAAATCAGAAATGTGACTGCAGTTTGAGCCTTTTTGTGCCTTCCTTGTCTCTTGGCTACAGCCATTGCCACAGAGCAGCTGCTGGCCACCACCAGCAACTTTACAGGATTCCAGTCAGTCCTGTTTATTTGCCCAATATCTAACACATGATTATTCCATAGAATCCTGAGTAGAAAAATAGCTGGTCCCTTGTGTATGAGTGATCTCTCTATACAAAATAAAATACTGTGTACAAAGCAGAACAACTTCTGTAATCATTTAGCTTTGATGAAATTTTCAGGAAGAACGTAAAGACCTAACCAGGGGTAATCTGAAGCAATACATGTCAATCTACAAACACTATCATGTTGCCAGGAGTTGTTTGCTTTGTAGCTCTTCTGTTTTTAATATGTAATTGCCATGCCAAACACTGTACATGTAAAACTTTTTTACCATAAATCAAAAAACTCAGCAAGCATTTAGTTTTCTTTCAAAGTGTCCTAGAGCCATAAAGCCATCCTGGCTTCACCATCCTCAGTTTAGCACCTCTGAGATGTCTGTGTGCAGTCCTGCATAATTCTCCTTGTCACACTCGTTCCTGGTGATGTCTGGCAGGACCTACAGCAGCAAGATAAAATGCTGCACTGTGTATAACAGCCCCATGGTGACTATTGTAAAACGGGGGAAATAAAGGTAAAAGCACTTGCAGTAAGAAATGCTTCATAAAGAGAAAAGCAAGCAAACAGGAATCAGTTGCATGCATGCAATACAAAGGGTGTTATTAGAATCTGGGACATGTTTTATATAGATACACCTACTATTCTTAATCTTCTTTAGTTTAATTAAGGCAGTTATTCACTGGGTTCCAGATACTGTGCAGAAAATTCTGTCTTTTTATCTGCAAAGGATGCAAGTTGCACATTGCTGCTTTCAGCAGCTGGGTTCAATGGAGCAGACATTTTCCTCTACCTCTTAAGAAAAATTACCTTTTTTTGTGTGTGTGTGTTGTATTAATTTAGTGATCACGGATGCTATCATTCCTACCACTCCAGAAATGTATTTACACAGAACGACTACTTTCAGCACAAGCCTCCTCACAATGGTCTCCCTGACACCTCATTCTTGGACTGCTGTGCCTGGAGGAAACCGCAGCTTTAGCAGCAGCTTCTTCAGTGACAGAAAGTCAGGTCTTAGAATGAGGCCATGACTCAGTGCATCACTCAAGCATGTGCTTGACTTTTAAGCATGTGTGCACTCCTATGCTTATTCAGCAACCTCTTGAGGTCAGGCCTACATTACCGCTTGTGTTTGAATTATGTGGAAGCCTGTTGGACCCAAGCAAGTGTTTCAGCGCTTTGTGAAACAGGATCCACAGTGATTAAGAACCCAGAAAACATCCTGAATATAACCAGATTTTAACAATTATATTTCACTTGGACTTAATTTGCTTGGGCATAGGACTGCAGTAAGTGGATTTGAACACAAATATATCCAAGGCACTTCTTTGTTCTGAATTTTCTGAGAACAAATACCCTGCATCTGTGCATTTTCCCCTTGATATAAATGTTTCTAGTAAGTAGTTAAGAGATAATAACCTTTAAATTTTAGGCATGGAGCCATTGCTCCTAGTCTCTAGAGGGACTGCTGCACTCTTTTGGAAAGTGGCTGATCATTCCATTTTATTCAGCTATACGGCTTGTACAAGAGGGACCTCCTTTCCAGGTTCCCTACTACCACAGGCATAACATTTAAAGTAGTTTAAGAAATCTAGGGAGAAAAAAAAAATCAACTAAAGTCTTATTTCCCTTCCAGCACATTCAGATGGGCCAAGGATTTAATGTATTTGTTTTTGTTACACCATGGAATTTCCTAGGAAGAAATCACTGCTAGTGAGCAGCTCAGCCAGAAGGCTTGTTCTCCAGCCTGGTACTAAGATGCCTTAGAAGAGATCACAATTATGCTTTCTTTTTACGTATTTTTAAAACAACCAACTTACTTACCTTACAAAATGCTTACATGAGGGTGTTGAAGTTACTGTAGGAACTATTTAGACAGACAAATTACTTTCCTCAGAAGAATATATAAATCAAACTCATATAAAAGCAGTTCCCAGGATACATTTGTACAGGGAGGAGACTGATTATAATATATTGACTGGTCAGACTTCAAGCTGGCATCTTCTGTGATCTTCGGTATGTACACAGGACAGACCCATAGCTGGGAAGAATTGTTTTTGCAAAGACACTATTGAAAGTGCCTGCTTGACTAGACAAAAATGACAGTATGTGATGCTAGTATTTCAGACTTTAAATCTGTCTTAAGAGATAGGTGAATGCTGAGTGAGAGCCTTCATAAGGGTCAGTCCTGCCCCAGGCACTCAGCAAGGTTTCTGGAGACTTTCCTCTGGGTGTTGATTTTGAACCAGAGGTTGTATCAGGATGCATTCCCTCGCAGGCCTTTTTCATAGACTGTCCTTCACAAAATAGTAAAACTGCAGGACTCGATTCTTATGAGCAAGAGGTCAGTTTTGTGCTATTTATTCAGAGCTAGTATGTGCTGTAATGAAGTGTCTTTCTTCTCTCCCACACTTACTCTTACTAATATGATTAGAAAGTGAATATTTCCTGTGGAAGGAATATTGATGACAGTACACTTAACTGCAATTCCCACATTGTCACAACATGTGTATGGGTGAGGAGGCTCTTTTAAAGGTCCTCTAATTGTTCAGGTCTTTAGGAATTTCAGCAATTGTAAGAAATAAATGCAGTACAATATATTATTTCATCCTATGAAGTAAATAAACCGTAATGCATTTGCAGTTAAGAGGTTAATTTACATTTTGTCACACAAAAACATATGCTGTGGCAATGATATAAAAAATCCCAAGCCAAAACCCACCCAATTCAGATCTTAGACATGCAACAATTTCCCCAAGATAATTCCCAGTTAAATCTTCATAGTTCCCAGCTCAATTTCCGTATTTCAAGACTGTCTCTCATCTTCTCAAACACACACACATATCCTGGTTTTCCCTGTCATCTCTTAAATAACCTTTCCCTCCTACATATCCTTTCCCTCCTCCCTCCTCCCCCATGCCTTTCTATTGGGTTCTCTTCTCTTTTTTCTTCCTTCCCTCTCTTGTTCTCCTGCCTCCAAAACCTCATAGTTACTACTTCATGCCCAATCGCTCCTATTCAGCCCTGTCCCCTTTTCTCTCTCTCCACTGGTAAGGAAAACTTAACCAGAATGCATATTCTCCAAGCACTCTTTTCATTTAAATGTGAACGAGAGTCATCTGAGCCCCTCTCCTAGTGAAGAATTGATCATTTGTCAGTTGAAGAAATTTCTTATGCACTTGTGAGTAACTTGAGATTTTCTTGTCTTATGTTTTGGTTGTAAAAACAAGTATTTTGTTTAAAAACAGCAACAAGACGCACACAAACCCCCCCAAACCCAAAAACAAAACCCAAAAGCAAAATGGTATTATTCTATCTAACACAAGTCACAGCCAAATGTTTGAGTGCTTAAACCCCTCAGCTAGGCTTTTGACTGTAAATTGCTTTCTAGTAGTTAGTATACTAGAGGAAAAAGTCACATTTTCCCAAAACATGCAGAAAGGCTGCCTTCGAACTCCTCGCTGCTTAACTTTCAGACACGCTTCCCCTGATGCCGTGCACCAATTCCCTCCTGCCTGCTTACATGCATATTCAATGGACCATATGCTTGATCTCAAATATCTCCGGGCATTATGGATCCTATTCATCAAGAAGTGGTTTGTACACTCATGAGTAAGCAGAAAAAAAATAAATAAAAAAGAGACCTTTTCAAAGAGCATTCAAGAGTTTTCTGAGAAAGAAATCCCAGTACACAGTGACCTGTACGCACCAGGCCATGGTCCACTTTAAACTAAACCCACGTGTTTCTCCCAAAAACACACACTTGGGCATCAGGAATGTCTCATTATTTGGCCATAAAGGAGTCCTGTATAGAGATCTCCTGAGGGATTTAAGTGGGAGCTTATTGACAAACACAAACTTAGTGATTCCTTGGAAGCCAAAGCAGTTTGTGGGGTGACAGGGCAATCCCATCACCAGCTCCCAGCACATGACAAAAGCAGAGGCAGCTCCAAAGCTGAGACACCAACTGCCTCGGGATCTGCCACGCAGCCAGATGCCGTGTTGGGAATTTTCCCCTGACACTATGGCATATGGGCTTTGCATTGACATTTGAAGAGCATGAAATAGGCAGAAACAGTCCAAAGAGGGCAAGAAATGGATGACACCTCAGTCCAGTGCTCATGTTTGCTATTTGGTTATTAAGTGATGCTTAAATACAACCTTTGCTTTAAGCAAAGAAAAATATTCACCCAAAGGAAGTCCTGACATTAACTTTTAGTTGTAATGTACCTTGTGTGGGGCTTTATTTGTCAAGTTGTTTCCTTTCCTTTAGAGTTGCATTAAAAAAATAAAAAAAAAAATTTAAAAAATAATTTTTTTTTTTTAATCTTTGCATGTTGCCAGAGAAATGCAGGAGAAATTGAGAATTATATTTAGACGCAAATTCTGCCACTGTGTAATCACAATTATTTATCAGAGCTGGTGTACTCTGTTCACTGCCTTGTCAAGCCTGGATAAACTAGTCTCTGCAGTTCTGTCACCTACCACGACCAGTGGCAGCAAAAGCTAAGAGAACTTCACATGTGACTTACAGGTGCATGGAACCATCAGATCCATCCCTTGCTTCTTCATGAAGAATTTTTTGACATTGCATCACTGAACTGTTTTTTTCCAGAGCATGGATAAAGCACTATACAAGCAGTAGATAAACAGCAGGGTCTGCAACTGCCACTGGAAGAAGGTGATGAGGCAGGAGGTCCAGAGGAGTGGACCACATGCCAAAGAACTTTGTACCAAGGAAAGGAACACTAGGGAGCAGAGGAATATGTGCACAGCAGGAAACATATTGTGACCGTTTGAGGATGTCCCCTTAAGAAAGGGAATATGGTGGTCGGATGTTTGTAAACGAAAAGACGGATCTAAACTAATTTCATTGGTAGATTGGGAGGAAGCACCTTCTGAACTGGGAGTGCAGCAGAGTATCCTGGGCATTCCTGCACTTTTCTGGTCAGTCTTACTTTTCCCCCTTTGCAGCTCACAGCGTTCTGGGCTTTCGGCCAAGGCTTGACCTTGAAACTGATAAACTGCAAGGCCTTTCCCTTCCAACCCTCGACATTTTTTTCTTGGTGCCCAATGTGGGGCGCCAAAATGTAATGGGCTTGCCCCAACCCATTACACATATAGAAAAGAACAGGAATGTAAATAGCACTGCAGAATGTTTGGGACAGTTGTGTTTTTTTTTAAAAACAAACAAACAAGTAAACCAAAAAGCCCAATCTCGGTAAAAGGATATACATTTCCTGCAATAAAAAGTGGCAATGGGACACATCACTGTAGAAAGGAATCCCTGAAGGGCCACATGTAGTAGTTTCAACAGCAGCAATGTATAATATGGGCTTTTAAAAATCCTTCTCAAGATAGCCTGGTCTGATGATTGTTAAAAGTAGTTCAAGTAGTACTAGAATAAACAGCCCATAAGGTGACATCTTTCTTCTGTTTTCCCCACAGACCCTTCACCCACATAGAGACACACTTGCCTTCTGCACACACAAAATCTTGGTGTACAGGTCTGCACATGAGCTATGTATGAGCCGTCCATATGCAGGAATCACTCTACTCCTGTCACTGCAGCTGTTCTGCAAACTCTGGAGCTTGGAGAATCGTGATCACCATTGCCCCGGCTCACTTACATAGCAAGCAGGGATTGTCCCATCTAACTATTTCTAAATGAGCTAACATGTGAAAGGAGGGATGGAGGAAGGCCATGTTTCTGCCTCAACTATTCCCAACCCTGTTTTTGTGAAATGCATAATTTTCTGAATACAGTGTGTTCTCCTGAAGCTAGTCAAGAAAATGGTGTTCTGGTCTGTCCTGCTGCACCTGTATACCTTTGTTATTTGTGTCTCATATTTGCTGTTGAAAAGGAAGAATTACATTTTTTCACCTCATGCATGCACTGCTTGAATGACAGCATTTGTATTTCTGAATCCTGAATGAGTGCTTGACCTTTTCATTGTTTTTAATTTATTCTTCTCTCAGTTCCACTTCCTACTCTCTATGCTTCTGCATTTATTTAGATACTTTCTCTTTATCTTGTTTCTTCTTGCTCATTTGAATTCTGACTCTACGATCCAATATTTGTGCAAAAACTATTACTGCCAGTGAGACTCTGACACAGATCTGGTGCATGAATGTCCTGTCTTCAGTAGGGTAGTTGATTTTATTTTGAAAAAGAAAAAACCCTAACATAATAATACATTTTAATCAAACCATTCAGAACTCTCTTAGCAAGGAAACTCATACCCTATCTCCACAGCAGTGCTGCATAAAAACAGAGAACATCTTTTCATACCTCAGGCCTTAATGACAAGTCATGAGACATAGACACTATCATTCAAAAACTGCACTGCTTATACCTTCACCCTTTGAGTTCCTCCTTGTTATGAGGCTTACAATGGATTAATTTAATCTTGAAAAAGGAGATAAAAAGATAACTCCTTGAGCACACTGAATGAGGTACTGTGAGCTTTTCATGATAAGGATTTGGTATTAGTTGACCAGTATCAAACACCATGGATTTATTTATAGCATATCAAGCATGATGATGATATGGACGCAGGTTGTCAAAGGAAGTCAGTTCCAAAAGAGACAGTTAAATACACAAGTGCCACATTTTCAGATGTGCTTCAGACTCCAAATTTATCTCTCATGAAATCATGATTACTGTTACCTTTAATCTAGGATATTTTACCTTTCAAAAGGTGCATCATGCTGCTTTTAAGGCTAAGTTTCTCAGAGAACTTCAGGGAGAGACACCCACGCCTGAGGATTTTTCACATTATACCTTAGCCTCAAAAGTATAAATGGCACTCATGATGCTTATCCTTCTAGCTCTGGATGCAAATTTGAGTGAGTTTGTGGGCTTAGATCAGATCTAGAACAACCAGATGCAAAGCCTTTCAGGGTTGTTTTTTTGTGGTTTTGTTTGTTTGTTTGTTTGTTTCCCCCCTGCAAGCACCCATCCTCCTAGACAAAAGGGATGTGGTTACAGGGACCTATAATTAATTAGTAATCTGGATTGTGTCCCTTCCTTTCTCTTTTCCATTCAGGACAAATTGTTGCCACCCAGTTCAGCAGCTCAGGCCTAATTCAGCCACTACAGAAGAGGCTGCTTTTCCAGCTCCCTCTGAAGACCGGCTGGCAGGTGCATCACAGAAGCTGTATCAAACTCAGAAGAAAGAGCATTTTACTTGAGAAGGATTTTATTAATTCTATCATTTTCTGAGGAATGTGGAGAAAGAGATGGTATTTTTTTGGCCCTAAAAGCTGCTTTTCATCTTATTATCTGGCATATCATTATGTTTGTTTGTGGGGAAAAAAAAGATTGTAAACAGAAAACATGGGTTTCTCACATAAAAGAAATTATCCTCTGAAACATCCTTATGTTTTTTATTATGTTAATAAAGTGTTTGCTGACACTTTGAAACCAAGGTGATATATGAAGCTTCCATTCCAATCTACATTTCTAACACTCTCAGAAATGGGAAAAAATAAATTCAGCAGATTGATCAGAAAACAGAAGGATGATGCTTATAAAGAGCTAATGAAATCCACTCTGCAAGATAACTCTAACTCATTGTTAAAACAGCTCCATTGATTGCAGTTGAATTACAAGAGTTAATGTGTTCTACTAAATGAGAAACAGAACTATTACTAGGTAAAAATATATAATTTCATAATACCCCATGAAGCCTTTAAAGAAAAAAAATTCTGCTTTAATCCCTTTCTTTGTTTTCAAACATACACTTGCAAATTAAAAAGGGCATTTGTATTTGGCAGTCTAGGTCCTCACTGTTTCACGCCTGAGTTTTGCAGTTTGGTTTTTCCCAACCAGTAGCAAATGAAGTCTATGTACTGAACAATTCATGCTGAAGGAGAAGCAGCTGCTCACTGACACTGCTCTCTGCAGCACACAAATCTTGCACTTTTGCAGAAAGAGAACAAATACTTGCAAAAAATACTCATGGAGTTTGATGCTCAAGGGGTATAAGATTAGGTCCAGTGTATTGACTAGAGAAGTAGCCTGCAGGCCTTAGGCCAGCAAGGCTGCTTGCCAGTGACTTCATTAGTGCTTTTGCCTGTGAAAGGGCTGCCTGTTTAGATCCTGGAAACTTGCATCAATACGTCATTTTGTGTGACTAAAGTAAGCAGAATGTGTCCAAAGTGCTGGCCAGTTACAGACCTCAATCTGCCACCATTTACAGGCAATGTCACTCTTAGGAAATCAGGTTTTGATTTGACCCGAGGTTCTTTCAATGGGACTTTCATCACTGACTTCAGCTGACACAGTGCTTCACGCAAAGGTGCCCATTCGCTCTTATATTTGGCCACAAAATACACTGGTAGCTGATCTTCACAGATTTTCACCAGGAATCCCAAATACCTCAAAACATTTGCACATTTCAGGCAATGCTTTGCTTCCTTGTGATAACCCTCCCTGCTCTTCACCCTCACCTCATGGCAGCAAGGCACCCACAAACCCACAATGCCAGTGACTTTCAGAGCTCCCCTGCAGAGGGTGAGGAAGAAAGGAAGGAATAGGATGTCGTAGAAGAAACAAAATCTGCATGTCTGGCAGTATAAATTTACATACGTACACTGCAAAATCTTATGAGATGTAGTTCCAACACAAAAGACAAGGAGAATACAGCAGACAACTTCCTCCTCAGGCTTCGATGCTCTCTGATACCATCAGGGCAGTAGAAGGATGAATAGACTAGTTTGGTGGACTCAGTAAAATTGATTCTAGAGTCACAATTTTTTGACAAACAGCAGGTAGAGAAAGCAAAAAATCATCAGGAGCGATACCCCAACAACCTGAATTATTACTGCCTACATCATCCTCATTCATGTAGGACAAAACCAGGAAATTCAAGAATGTCGAATTCTTAGCTATATGCTAATGAAAAAGGAAAAACAAAAAAAAAAAAGTAATTCTGGCAAGCATTCCACAGATCTGCCACAAATTGTCACACCTCTGGTTTTTGAGATACTACATTTTTTTTCTTTCCTATTTGCCTTTTTATTTTTCTTCCTGAAATTCACTGAGAACATGCATTTTAGTTGCCTCAAACTAAAGCAGTTTCCCTACTAGTAAAAATAAAAAGCTGAATTGCTTCTGGAGACTTCATCTACAGCTCACAACACAGGAGGTCTAATGATTTCTGAGATTTTGTTAAGCATTTGTGTAATTATAAACATATTGTGTGTGCCACACGTTTATTTATTGCTCTGCTGAATCAATGTTGATTTGTTCACCTTACCTTTGACATCAGCATTTCATAAATTTCTTAGTCATTTCCCCATGATGACCTCACAAAACACGATCTGAAGCAGTGCTAAGACACTTGAATGCATCCCATCCTTCTCATTGTGCAGCCTTGATCCTAAAATCTTACTCTTTTTCCATTCCCAGTTTCCCCTTTCTTTCCTGTCCCTTTTTCCTCTGACCTTATATGCTAAAATTTGAAATTACCTGCATTTATCAGCTTCCCTCTCAAAGTACATATCTTTGTAGTGAAGAGAAAGGACAAACAAAAAGCACAAACCCTGTTTTTTTTTTCAGTAGATGGATCCTAATTTTGCAGACATTAGGAGGGGGTTATTTCTCTCTCCCTTTCCCTTATTTTTTATCACTTCACGCACCCCCCCTTTCCTTCAGCCCCCTCCACCCCCCCATCCCCCCCCCCCCTCCCCCCCCCCCAAGTTCCTAGGTTGCGCTCCCTTCAATCTTGTCAGCTGTAAAATGGGTCTCTTTTTAACCTATAATGGATCAGTGAGATTAAAGGTGAAGTCATGAATTAGTAGCAGTGACAGCCCAGCACGATGGCCCCGGCAGCAGGGGGTCTCCCTTTGTGCTCGTCCACTCTGACCCCCCGTGCCACTCTCCGCCTGTGGGAACCGGACAAGAAGAATGTCGGGGTGGGGCCGGGGGCCGCCATCCCCAGCCCCTGCGCCCGGCCAGAGCCCCCAGCACATTCTTTCGCTGGAAATATTCTGACATCACCCCGTCATACCTCCTCGCCGGCTCCTTCGTTAACTGCTTTATGCCTTGCCACCGAGGGACAATGGGTCCTGCTGCAGGGTGGAGGAGGAGGAGGAGGGGAGCGGGGCACCTTTCCCAAGACAACTTTTTCAGAGGCTGTGAACCTAAGGCAAGTGAGGCTTTTAAGACTGGGAGGCGGGTGGATTTTCTGGGAGTTGGACTGTGCGGCTTGAGGTGCTACTGCCAATGACAAAAAAAACCCCAACCAAACAAAGAACGCTCACCCAAAAAAGCCAAGTGTGTCCGAAGGTGTGGACAGATTTATTGAGGATTTTAAATTTGAACTTCTAAAACACAACCGGAAGTATGTCAAAACAGCTCGTTAGAACTCATGATGTGTTTCCAGTCTCTTGCATAAAAGGCTGTGGTAAGGTAGCATCAGAGAGAAACACAAATAACAGGAGCCTCCTATTGAGAATCCCACTTCTGGGAATGTAAGACAGGCTGGTGGACCTGCCCATATTCTCTGGGATATATTTTGTCCTTAATGAAACATAAATGTAGCATTGTCTTCAATGGGTAAATGGCTAGACTTTTCATGGTCTTTCCCAACTAAGGCACTAATTAATTAATTAATTATAACAGGATTTCTTATCCTGGTTGATTTACCTTATGGTTAATAAAAGTTTTGCATTTCCAAATGTACTTTTTGAACACTTAATGAAATGCTATTGCATCTACCACCTGAGCTATCCCACTCCATATCACTTCTCTGGGGAACATAACACATGTGCAAAGACCTAGACAGAAAGGATGGGCCCAGAAAACTTACAGAAGATCTTTCCCAGAAAACCATAAGAGGATCACTAGAAACAATTTAATTCAGTGAAGAGATATTTAATTTCCATGATACCACAGAGTCTGGTGGGAATCTCTGTGCCTTGAAGCTCTCTGTAGGTGAGACCTCCGCATACCCTGACTGAGTCAGGTGGGATTGAAACAGCACAAGATGGCTAAATTAAAATTTTAATTCCTTCTTAGAGGTTATCTACCTCCAGTGAAAGATTAGTGTTTGCAGGATTCTCCCATTTTGCTCTAGAAGATGCCAGAGCACTTACTTTTCTGCCCCAAGTGGAGTAGTGTGGAAAATGACTCCACTTATAACTTGGCAGATATTCCACTCAAAGCTCACATGGAGAAAATCTTAGTCCTGTCTTGAAGTAGAGGATAATATGTGTTACAGCTAACTGTTAGCTCATATGATCCCATTTAATCTTTTCTGTGACTCACTAGGATGTGATATGTCCCAAAAAACTAGGAGAGAGAGATTAGTGAATGGCCCAGATGAACACAAGGAATATACAGGACTGACACGGTGAGCTTCTTTGTCTCTTGAGCAATGTGTGCTCACTCAACCTGCATCTGACTGGAATGTTCATCCCAGTCTGACATGGCTCCATTTAGGCCCATCCTGCTCCATCCCACAGCACAGGCTGAGTGTGCACACATAGTCATTACCAAGGGAAGACAACAAAAAGCTCAGAGGGCTTCAGGAGAAACAGTTGTGTCTCAGGCTTTAAGCAGTAGTGGGCAATTTCTGAAAGTGGACAATAGCATGTGCAGATGGCATGGTTTGAAGCAGGTTTCTGAGTAGATGAGCTGGCAGCATTTCTACAGCAGTTCGTGTCAGCTGTGTGGTATCCAGTTACACTTTCTACAGGTCTGCTGGACCTTTTCCCCCTCTCCATCCCTGCCTGGCAACTACAAGGCTTCAATTCTTAACTCTACCTTTTAAAGAAATAGAGGAAAGTGCATTGGAGTTGTACCTAACTGGTAAGGGAAGACTGCAGGATGCACTTTGCAAGGTGTTGCTTAGCAACATGGCCCATGAGGAGTACGGTAGGGCACAGAAAGTTCTGGACCAAATTAGACATTCATGAGTTGCCACTGAAATCCCCTTCCAAGCACAGGCCATTTCTAGAACAGGAGTTCAGGCCACTTCCAGCAAAGGGCTTATCAGGCTGAGCAAATTGCCTGCCTGGTGTGTAAGATGTTCTTTTACATATAGGTTAGATTTAGATCCCTGCAAAATGCAGCTTCACTGTCTGTCCAATACCTACAACATTTTCCTATGCTCTAGGAAATACAGGACTTAGTAATATTTCTGTGACCAAGAGAAAACAAATACACATCTAACTCTTCCTAAAGGGGAACTCAAGCTCTGTATAGTTGTATGTCCTCAGCAGAAAAGGAGGGAACAAGGATAATTTTGCCTCCCGGATCTTTCCTTGAAGGATGTGTAGACCCCAGGTTTCTTCACTCTGCCCCCAGGCTACAGCATCATGTTCCTTCTTTCTGGCATGCCACTGAATGTGAATGCCCTGATGCCCCATGGCAATGATCCAGCAAGCAGCCTCCTAGTCAGGCCGTGAATAGCCTGAGAATGGGAGAATGTCTTCCCAGAAAAAGGAGGGACTGGAACCTCCTAAATCCAGGGCAAATTCACCGGACAATAGAAGTTATAAAGGATTATGCAAAATACTGCTTGCACCCTACATTTAGAAATGAATCCTACCTATTTTTTGGGGAACTAAGTGTTTTAGCATTTCATGGTGATGGCGTTCATGCAGGCAGGGTTGACTTGCCAGAGGTCAGGGGTAGGTACCTGGAGGAACACCCCACTCCAATCCTTCCTCCCTCCCTTCTGGTTACCACAGGCAGTGTGGGTTGTTTTGGACATGGCATCAGGCTCAGAATCCCACTATGAGGAGTAGTGGGGAGTGGGAAAGAGTTCCCCAAGTGTTTGCTTCTTCCCTTAAAGATTTCACACAGCTTTCATTGAATTTGATCCTTACCTCACCCAAATGCAAGAGGAAGAATAGCATTAAACTTACAGACTAGTGGTTTTGCCATAACACATAACTACATCAGGTGTTTTGTATTTCTTACTAAAGTGTGGGGGTTTGGATTCAGATGACTCAGTGGGACTTTCAACATTAAGGAAATATGAGATGAATTTTCCTTAGGATCTGGAGAACAGCTTTGAGGCAACCACCTTTCCAACATTAATATCAGATGTCAAACCACAGTTAAGGTCAAGAAGTTCTTGGAAGTATTGGTGATTAAAAAGCATTATAGAGAACTAATTTTCTTGATTTGGTTTTAGATTTTAGATCTCATCTCAGGTTTTGTGTCACTTGACTTGTATGTACTGAACAGCAGAGCTTGGGAACCTTCTGACTTCACCATGGCTGGGAATATTTTACAGGTCTCTCTCTTTGGAGCTAGGGGAGCACTACTTCAAGGATGAGGAAGGCTGAGGCAGGGAGGCAGGGATGGAAGTCTTTCTACCCAAGCCCTAGAGTTCTGTTGATTTCTTCACAACCCAGACTCAGGATCCAAGAAACCCTGGGGACAACCTGAGTCTTATTGGTGGCTCATTAGCAGCTGAAGAGGAAACTCAGAGGGAAGCAATCCAATCCCAAACTACAGTAATCTCTAGCCCCATTTTAATGTGAAACTCCTGAAGTTCTGCACCCTCCCTAATTATTGGTGTATAACCTACAAGAGTGCATGGACTAGGGCTGGCATGGAGACTTGGTTCTCTGTTTTGCCTCCTGCTCACTTTGCCTCATCATGCATCCCTGAATCTGCCTTCTCCTGCCAGTGTGGAGGCGAGTTGTGCTGAGTGGGAGATGAGTGGCACAGCTCTTGCTCTTCCATCTCCTCTGCAGGCTATCACATTCTTCTGTTGCACATGGAGAAAGTGTGCGTGTGTGTGCTCACAAGTTTATGTGTACATGTGGTGTGTGCATGTGTATGTGTGCGCATGAGCACAGTCTGTGACATTCCTACACTCTTAATGGTGCAGATTGGGTCAGCACAAGAGGAAATGGCCTCAAACTGTGCCAGAGGAGGTTTAGCTTGGACATTACAAAAACTTTGTTCTCAGATAGGGTTGTAAACCACCGAAACAAGCTGCCCAGGGAAGTGCTGGTCATCATCCCTGCAGGTATTTGAAATATGTGTAGATGAGGTGCTTAGGGCCATGGTTTAATGGTTAACCTGGCAGTTTTGGGTTAATTGTTGGACTTGATCTGAAAGGTATCTTCCAACCAAAACAATTCTATGATTCAGTCCTTCCCCTACACACCAGCATGGGAAGGAGGGAGGGATGTGTTATCTGTGCTGTAGTGCTGACACAGACTACATTAACCTCCATTTTTGCTATTCCCTGTTTTCTGGAAAAAGGGGGAAAGTAAAGCCAGTTGTGAACCAATATGTGGTGTATCCTGCCTCAAACATAGCTTGTAGCAAAGCCACAGTTTCACAGCAGTGCTTCAATGAGTGACTCGAGTAGTTTCCTTCTGGAAGAAGGATGGGATTAAAAGGCATTTAAAATGATCAATGTTTCTCCAGTATTTCAGTATCACTCCAGTCCTTGATATTCAAGAAGAATCTAACTCTGAAAAAAAACCACACAACTTATTTCCCAACAACATTGCAAGCTAGATTTTTAATTATTATGTGGATGCCCATTTCTTACACTGCTCACTCAGAAAAAAGCACAATGAAATGTTTAATTCCCCCTTACTGGCCACTGAGAAAATACTGGAAATACATTCAAACATCAAGCTTTCAGATTCCTGCAACTTTTCTCAAATACTGTTATAGACAACCAAAAATGTCTCCATTAGATATACAAACACACTGTGTGACCAATCCTCTCACAGGAAGGTTCATTGTAGCTCTAGAATCAGTTCTCTAGCTGTAGGGTTTTTTTGGTTGATTGACTGGGGTTTTACTGTTGTTGGGATAGTTTTGTTGTTGTTTTTGTTTTTGGTGTTGTTGGTGGTGGCTTGTTGTTGTTGTTTTCCAGAGAGCCACTAAACTGTATTGTGAGAGAAGCATAAAGAATTTTTATTTCCACTAGATTTTTATTTTAATCACCTAAAAATCATTATTATGGAAATGAGAGAGACAAAAAGATTCCCCAGGGACTGAGAAACTTCACTGATTTGCGTCATTAACACTGAATAGAACTTGCCTGGAAAAGGCCCCTTCACATTTTCTTTATTTACATTTCCAAACAACAACAACAAAAAAATTCAACAAGAAGGTTACTTCTAGACTCACAACCCATTTTGATTAGTCTAGCTATTAAAACATGAATACAGTTTATATAGCTTGCTGTGCTTTGATGGACTAATTTTGTCTTTGTTATGCCATCCTGGAATTATAAAATTTATTCTATTATTATTATTATTATTATTATTTTCCCTATTTGTAAACAATTTGCAACAGAAGGACTGTATTTGCATTCATAATTAACACCAGCAATTGTTAAGACATTTTTTGAACAACTGCTGTTTGTGGCATGGAATGAGAGAAAAGTGACATTCATTTAAGTCAAGTCTGCTATTCTCATTTAACAAACCTGTCCAAGCATAAGCAATAATAATAATAAAAATCCCCCAGAGGACACTAAATATATATTTAAATGCTGAAAAAATTCTGTGACAAAGTAGTTATTTCAAGGCTGGAATCAAAATTTTAAACAGTTTACCTTCTTTGTGTCTTCTGAAGAGTTTTATGTAACAAACTTTCAGTGTCATCACTAATAGCAGTTCATGCCAAGGATTACTTTCTTAAAACTGCTACTCAAGCCTGGTGATTTGCAGTACACTTCTTATTACAGGATACATTATGCAGAAACCCTCTGCTATGTGATGGGACATGGCAACCCTGCTGTGAGAATGCCTATCAGCGCTTCTTTTAAGGCCCTTTCTCAATTGTCAGCAAAGTATTTTTTAAGGTTAAAAGGTGTAAAATTATTCTGAAATGCTTTTCTGACCTGTCGCCTATCACTGCAAAAAGCTATAGTTAATTTTTTTTTCTCTAAAATTGTATTTTTAAATGTGGTAATATTATAAGAATAAAGCTAGCAAAAGAAATATAGTTTCTATTCTTTTGATTATTTTTTTTTTGTATTTTTTTTTTTTCAGTACTGCTGCACATTAAGACTGTGGGTCCCTTTTTATTTCTGATTTTCTTCATTATGCTTCTTCCTTTCCTGTGACTCAGTTACAATGTACAATTAACAAGAAACAGGCAATTTGGAAAAAAAATATATAATAAATCTTTATATTTTGGTGGATTGCTCAGATGAATTCCTGAATCATATTCTCTAATGTAAAATCAAATGCACTAAGGCCATGAAGCATAATCTCATTATACTGGTATATAAAGCTCGCAAGATCTGTCATTCTTCAAGTGCTACCTGTACTTTGATTGAAACAACATTAAATATCATCAGGCAAACTAGAAGGAGGCTTCTATTCTTCAGACTCATGGCTGGCTTTTATGGCTTTGCAAGATGCTTAACTCTAGATTTCCCAGGTTACATGTACAAATCAAGGGCAATGTTCCTACAGTTTTAAATCTTGTGCACAAGAAGTTACTATCTCCCATTGTCTGTAGTTTAGGATTTCCAACAGCAGCTACCTGTGTTTGTATTGGTAAAATGCTGGAATGCATCCAAAATCACTTTACACTAAGTTTTATGGACTATTCTATGAAACAGCATTATCAGCCTATACTGGAGAACTCAACCATGGATTAAAGAAGAACCAGTACTGCGTCCAGTTCTGGGCCCCTCAGTTCAGGAAGGATGTTGACTTGCTGGAACACGTCCAGAGAAGGGCAACAAAGTTAGTGAGGGGTTTGGAACACAAGCCCTATGAGGAAAGACTGAGGAAGCTGGGCTTGCTTAGCCTGGAGAAGAGGAGACTCAGGCCTTACCTTATTACTCTCTACAACTACCTGAAGGGAGGTTGTAGACAGGCGGATGTTGGTCTCTTCTCCCAGGCAGCCAGTACCAGAACAAGAGGACACAGTCACAGGCTGGGGAGGTTTAGATTGGTTTAGATTGGATGTTAGGAAGAAGTTCTATACAGAGAGAGTGATTGCCCATTGGAATGGGCTGCCTGAGGAGGTGGTGGAGTCGCCGTCATTGGAGGTGTTCAGGAGGAGACTTGATGGGATGCTTGGTGCCATGGGTTGTTGTTTAGGTGTTAGTTGTTTAGGTGGGTTGGATTGGTTGATGAGTTGGAAGCGATGATCTTGAAGGTCTCTTCCAACCTGGTTTATTCTATGTAATTCTATGTCTGATTATCCCATTGGATATGTGATATTGAGTTGTGTAGCCTGTACTGGAACACAAGGTGATTACACCTAAGGCTTTGGAATGGCTATAAGATGTGAGAAAATCAGTAACAAGGAATCAATGTGTTGCACTCAGAGGATTTGATTCAGTTGTCTCACCTACTTTTCCTGCCACATAACCTATCAGCCAGGGTCCCAGTAGGGTTTTGCTCCTGTATTCTTCAATGCTGTCAGTGATGAGAAGCAGAAGTCTCCACACTCAGGCATACAAGCTGAGCAGCTATTATTTATTCTGCTGACATTAGCAAAAGATAGAAGGAAACTGCATGTTCTGTTTCACATTAATTATATCACATACTCTTTACTAACTAGCTGTATTTAAACAGCATAAAGCCTCATCCTAACCTGTTTAGTAGTACCTCAATGACCAAATAGGAGAAGGCTGCCATTCATGCACACATTCATGGACCCATAGACAGACTGGATCATGTGGGGTTTGGCACAGCGAAACACATACTGAGAGGACTGCATCCTTTAGAGCCCTTCTCCCCTGAGTCCTGCACAGGACAGGAAAAGGGCTTGATTTCATCCAGTTCCTGGGTGACAGGAGAAAATGTTTAGATCCTGGACATAAGAACAGAAAGTGAGTCTTCACAGCACAAAGCACAAGGCAGAGGAGCATGCTTGTTGTGTTCCAGTGATGATGACCAACCAGCCAGTGAGCAGTGCCTCTCCAGAACCAAGGGAGACTGGGACACACAGTTTTAACCACCTTCCCTCTGTGGATGACTGTTTTCAGTAATAAGACGGAGTGATTCTTTCAGACAACAGATCAGCAAATTTCTAAAACAATTTCCAAGGATTTTAACCTCTGTATTGAGAAGTTACTGAAAAATACAAAGTACAGTTAAAGTCATTGTTGTCTAGAACAAATCACAAACATCTTAGTAGTAGAGCATTCCAGATGAGATTGTTACAGGTATCACAGGATGATCTTTTAAGTTAGACCCTCAAAGATAGAGTGGCTATCTTTTGCAACATGTACATACAAAGTAGGAGAAAATAAAGATATCAAATTGAACAATTTTTCTGTATTCCCTGTCAATTGTCCTGCAACTATGCTGAATGTACAACAAGAGCCTTCCTTCATTCATCTCCTTAAAACCCCAGTTCTTCCACAGAAGTAACTGAAGGACCTTATGAAGTTAAACCCATCTTGGATTCTCTCTAGACAGTGTGTCCTTGAATGAGGCCAATTCATGTTCATTCTGTGCATTTTTAGGAATATTCAGAATCCCAAGTACATCCCAGACATGATGAAATAAGCTTACTGCCTGAACATATAAACTAACTCCCTCAAGTCTTCCCCCCGCAAAAATTTATTCATGTATTTAACTCAAAGTATGTGAGTAGTCCTTTGCTTACACTTGAGTATTTGCTTTAAATGCATATGTCAAGTGTGTGTATAGTTACTGTCCTAGCTTAGTTCAAACATACAGAGGATACAGATTCACTTAGGAAGCATAAAGGAAAAAACAGAATAGTCAACACAATGCTAGCCAGTTCTTCAAGATCAGACTAAGATGCTGTTTAAAATCACTTGAAACTTGCCAGATTGTCTTCACTGGAGTCTCAGATTTACCCATTTTAGCATTTACAAGTTGTTCATTTAGATCTAAAATTCAGGTTCTTTTATCATCTTGAAAAGAAATGTGCATATTGAGAAGCACTTAATCTCACAGTAAGGTAGATTGTGATCTTCTATCTTCAGTGAGAAGAAACGATTCACAGACCCAGAAGGCTAGGATCTGGGAAATACAAGATACTGCTGCTGTTCTTCTGCATCCAAACTCCAACAGTGACCTCTGTATGACTGAGGTATAAAAGGCAAGGTTATTGTCTTGGTGTCATTTTAACACTGTCTTCATACCCTTTTCTATGAAATAATTTGTATTAAATGACCATTATGGAGGTAGGGCTTGAGGAACCTAGAAGCAGCAGCCCTCAGGACACTGACAGTTTGTGGGCTTTTTTAAACAATGATTCAGAGACACTAGCTAAATGGCTACAAAAGAAGATCCCTATGGAATGCAGGACCTTGAAAATCCTTCTTTTCAAAGCACCCACTGAAGACAACAGATGGTTTTTGCAAGAGGTCTAGATCACATGCAGCTGTGGGAAGTGGTGGTCCACGCTATGGAAAGATAAGGAGGATCTGTGTTCACCCATAAGACCCAGAACATGACTATGACCTTAATCCCAAATAAACAGAAATTCTGCTACTAATTGCAATGCTGCAGGACATGACATTTAATTATTATCAGTTAATATCAAATCTTCATTTTGGCCGATAAGTCAGGATTGTGACCGAGTCACATAGGAGACAACTCACAGTCCTCCAAATCAGCAGCAAAATGGCAAGGCTGCTCATCAAAGGTACAGCAATAGCCAAATAACAAGTTGCACCCTGCTCTTTCATGGACAATCATGAATACCTGCCAGAGAATATGGCCTTCCTCCTCTAGAATACGCTAAGGGTCCTGGGGAAATTTTGCAGTTTAAGCAGGACTCTGCCTGAAAAGCTTTCAGTTTGCTCTGCCCATTCCAGCCAGGGTACCGAGTACCTGAACTCCATCTTGATTGATGAAGAGAGAGGCTCTAGTTCCAGATATCATTTTCCAAACAGGACTTCAGTTGGGAAGAAGTGTGACATGTCTCTAAGCATTAGCAGGGGCAGACAGGTGTGTGAAAAACAAAGTCAGTCAATCACACTGATTAGAAAAGTTTCCAAGAGGCACATACACACCTATTGTTTTTAAATTTAGAAGTGCAAATTGAATACATAGCCAAATGATATGAAGAATTAGCAAGTCTGTGTTAATATAAAAAAATAATTTCAGAAGTTAAAAAAAAAAAAGAGGAAATATTACATCAATACCCAGACCTTTAATTTTCAGGTTTGATAATAAAAAATAACACATTTTTTTGCTTAGTAAAATGCATTGATTTCAAGCCAGCATTTCTTATACACACTTAATATTAATGCATTATTTTAACCTGTTTCACGAGAACTACTAAGCACTGTACAATATGAAATAAATACTCCAGTTTTCTGTGGCTTTCCCCCCTTTTATTCCTCTGGTTTTCCCTTTTCAAGGTTTTTCTTACTTTTCAAAAGGAATCCTACATTGCTGGAAATCTAGCCTATTTTTTTTCCATACTGCACTAGTGAGTCATTAAATCAAAACAAATGAAGAAACAAAAAAGCAGCAACTTTGTCTTAATTGTTCCAAAAAATTTGATCTAAAGCAGATTGCAAAGGGAAAAAAGATGTTTTAGCTTGCCTTTAAAACCTCAGTGTGTTTCTGTATACATACATATGCATGTAAAACTTATAGATATACTTATAAAATACAAAGAAATCAGATGAGCTAATAGCACCCCCTTCTGAGAGTTAGGACCAAAGCTTATGCCCTTGCTTTAAAGCAAATCAGGACACTTTTCATCATGGTGCTACAGCTTTTCAATATGCATCTCTTACTTCATCTTTTATTCTACTGTGCTAAACTCGAGAGATGTACATAGTAGTTACTCAGCACTTACCTACTTCTCCCACTGTCAATGCAAGAACTTCCTGGTTATGAGGCAGCAATTGCAATTTCAAGCTAGGAAGTCCATGAACTATGTCTTCAGGTCACTTGTTCAATTACTCCATTTACTAAAGTCTTTGAACTGATTGTTTCAGCTGCAAGAGCTGACTTCAGCTTTTGCAGTCAGGGAGGAAGGAGTGAAGGGCTGATATAGCTCAGCAGGACCATCACTCCATTCTTCAGTGACTCAGCTTTCCTGATGGTGGAACTTCACCTCTTTTGAAATGGGCACAGCCTCCTCTTCCACTTCTCCTCTGTCACCCCTAGTGTACAGTTAGAGCAGGGAAGGACCAAGAGCCCATGTACCTCTTACAGCAGCAAGAGCTCAAGAAGCAGTATCTGCAACACCTAATGGGATTTTATTAAAAGCCATTCCAGTATCACAAGGTCTATATTAAGGCTTTTTATCTGTCTCTCTTACCATTTACTTACACCAGCAAACTGGCTTTGTTCCTTCCTCAGCCTGGAAAAGAGGGTGGCTTATCTACCAAAAGAAGTTCATTTGCCATACTGTAAGGGGGAAAAAAAACAACAGCCAAGAGGATTTCTTGCCTCTTTCATACTTTCCCAATTGTAAATTTCCTCTCATGCAATTTCTCCTCAATGAGAATAAGACACTTCCTCTGCTTGCTCAGCACGACACAGTCTCAGTTACACAACACTGTACAGGAAGAACTCTTGTAACTCAGAAAGAGCAGTCCTGTGAGCAGCTTCATTCCTCTAGACAAGGCTTTAGTGGCATTGAGACACCTGAGTAGCTTGCAGATCACCAGCCCAAAGACAAAATAAATCTTATTCAATAACAATACTCATATTGCAAAATTATCAGAGAATAACTGAAAAATACATAGGGTCAAGAGTCAAAAGGGAATATTCCCACTTCTCACTGGAAACTGATTTGTGATATTCCTCAACAAACACTTCAGATAAACAGTAGTTTGCATAGGTATTGCTGCAAAAAACTTCTGTAAGGTCTGAAAAAAAAGCAGCTAAAGAAAAAGCAGAATGGTATTTACTCTTTGTTGAGCTGCAAAAAAAAGTGAAGTGCTTGATGAAAGATGTTTGACTCTAAGGAAAGTAATGAAGGAACTATGCACCTTAAAGCTCAGAAATCCATGACACTGAACTATGTGTAATTTACCATGACAAATCAGTATTCTAGCAGAAAGAGTCACAGCATGTGAAGAAAGAAATACCACAAGCAGAAGACAATATAGGCACCATTTTCTACTTGCAGTATCAGAAAGAAAGAAAAAAAAAAAAAGTAAAAGTTAAGTCAAACAGTAGAAACAAAACACAGTAATACCAAAAGGGAAAGAAGCTCTTCCAGGACATGTATAAAGGAATGCATCACAGAAATTCATTGTAGGAGTACTGTAACACCACGAGGAAAATATTACATCTGAATATATTATTTAAGTCCACAAAAATTCATATAGAACCTTTTTTCTTTCAGTCTAAAACCTGTAGCAAGCAAGATGCCAATATAGGAATGAATAAAGGTTTTGGGATAGGAACTTATGGAGTAATTACGGTACATAAAAAGTGGAAATACCTGAAGTCCAGGTTACAATGGGAGTTGATTTTGGTTTAACATTGTTGTGTATAGGGCTTTTGCAAGTGATGAAAAGCTGCATGTACACTCAGAAGGGGTGCTAAAAGGAAACTCATTTGGGGTAATGAGTTCAAACAGTGCTTACACACTTGGGATCTTTCAGGTCAGGGTTAATAGCCACACAGACTAATGCCCAAATTCTCCAAAACTACACACATAGAGAATCATATTCATAAATTTATACAGCAAATAAAATATTTCTTCTGTTAAATAGGTGACAAAGATATGTATAAAGCCTGGGCCTCGTTTTACCTAATCAGTGTGGAATTGGAAGTGTTGCAGTAGTCTGCAAACAAGCTCAGAACAGTTTGTAGCATCAACTGCAGGACTTTTGAAGCAGTAAATATACAAAGATAGCTTAACCTCATGTGCCATATCAACTAAAGCAACAAATTGCAACACATAAGTTCTGTTATAAGGAAACATTAACATCTCAAATAGAAATTAAAATCAAAATTCTATTTACTGTTAGCAGCTTCAACAGGCTAAATAACAGTAGCCTTCGAATTTTGAGCAGGAATATAAATGTTACACAAGCATTTATACGCATGGAACAATCAAAACTCCAAATTGTCATAAGAAAGGAGTACAAATGATCAGCCCAACACAGGAGTGTCACTACTATAGGTGACTGTGGTGGCACATGACAAACACAGTCTCAATGGCTGCAAATTGGTGTTGAAAACAGGCGGTGCAAATCATCACCTTGTTCGAGGCTGGAAAGCCACAGCCAAATACAAACAAGGTTACAGCAGCTTAACAAGCCGACTCTCCCAGCTGAGGCACAGCAACCAGCAGAGCATTCCAAAGGAAGGTGGAATGCTCCAACATTCAGCAGGATGGGGGATGCTTCCTGCAGGCTGATGTTCTCAACTAAGAGCCTAAGCTGATGTGTTTTGAAGGGTATCCAAGG
This sequence comes from Melanerpes formicivorus, assembly GCF_026170545.1. Lineage (NCBI taxonomy): Eukaryota > Metazoa > Chordata > Aves > Piciformes > Picidae > Melanerpes > Melanerpes formicivorus. The sequence goes on from NW_027142353.1 coordinate 23,536,644, forward strand.
AACTAATACAGGAGATCAAACCCTTAGTTCCATCTTGTCTGTGTTACCTGGTGGATGAGTGACACAGTATAAACATATTGTCTCAAAAGTGTATCTCTGGACAGACATGAGGGGAGTCAACTTTCCTGTGACCAGAAGGAAAGAAAGCATGCTTGCTGTGGGATACTTTCCTGGATCAGGGTGCAACACATCTTGTAGCTCCCTCCTTACCCTGCTGATATGCTGCCACACCAAGACCAAGCATCTTAGTTGGATCCGTCACCTCTTGATAACCAGTGAATGTAAGTGTGGCATTGAACTGAGGTACGACATTGCCTTTTCTACTGCTGATAGGGCTCTTGCTTGCACCAGCCCCTTTGCTCAGCATGATGGCACATCAGTGGGCCACACTGAGATGAGAAACAACATGTGGCACAAAGGAGCAATTCTAATAGAAACAAGGATATGGCAAAAGAAAGCTGAAAACCTGTGAGCAAAGAGGAGAGGAAGGAAAAAAATAGGTTGACAAGCATCTGAATAAGGACTGTGCTTGCACTTTTCCCTTTACGCAGGTAAAAGTAGGAAGCAGAAATGATGGTTTTAATACTATTCATGACAAAGTTCAGAAAAGAAATAGAAAGGAGATTCAAAGGCAGAGCTCTGAGAGCTCCTGCTCCAGGGCTGCCAGGCCAATAATTTTCAAGCTGTGGTCCATTGTGACTTGTACAGCCAGACTGTGTTTACACTGTGACTTAGTGCCAGCAGTACTGCTGGATAAGGCCTTTCAGCAGATCAACATCAAATCCTATTTTCAAAGATTTAAAACAAAAACAACAACAGAAAACAACAACAAAAGCCTCATTAAAAAAAAAAATACTGCAAACAAATCCTTCTCATGATATTGTACATCCTGGACAATTTCGCCATCAACCTTTTTAACAAGTATATTTGGGCATTATAAGATGTCCATTTTGTGTGGATTTTGTAGGCATTGTGAAATGTGTGTAGTTTCAAACTTCATCAATGTTCAGCTTTCTGGCTAAGAAATTACACCTTTTACAGGAACATAAAGGAAGCCCACGTAATCTAAACAATGACATTCAGGTTAGATGAGAAGCAAATTTAAAATTACCGAGGATTTCCAATATTCAGACTTCATCTTCTCTATGTGTTTTGAAAGAAGAGCAGTCAGGGCACTTGAGGATGCAACTATGGAGCTCAATATTAGCCACGCAGAGCCTGATGCTGAAACAGATAGCTTCTGCTTCTGTGTCACTACATCAATGATACCAGTTATGTCGCTCCATAAACTTATCTTGATGACATGACTAGAAAAGTATATATTAAAGTCTAAAGGGAATGGAAATCCCTGGTCACGCTGAACAAGAAAAGGCTAGTGCAAATACTAGGACAATCCAAACAAAAATTTTGTGCAAATGACTAAACATGAACCTAGAATAACCAGCTTACACTGCAGTTTTGCAGGTAACATGGCTAATGTCTTCTGTCTTGTGTTTCATAATCAATTTATCAGTTTCTTACACCCCCCCTCCTTTCACTCCGTCAAGCTCAATGCTTTTGTCTTATCCTTCCAAATTAACCACGTGACTTTTTTATTTACTCACTCTTGCTCCTCTCATCCCATTGGTCTTGTTGCCTTGCTGACTGGGATGTCAGCCATGGTTTGACCCCTCTACCCCAGTGACTGCTTTTTGCTCTAGAAGATCTCAAAATTATCTGATTCATTAGTTCTCCTTCAAAACCTCTCTTAAGTGCCTCTCTGCCACAACAGTTACAAGAAATGAACCTTTGTTTAATGGTAGGGACAAAGGGCACTTGATAAACTGAAAGTAGACAAGAAAAAGTATGTAGGAAGGTACCTTCCTGGTTTCTGTCTCCTCATCCACCATTTGCAACTCACTTCTCAGAGCAAACTTGAAGAATAAGTCCAGTATCTCATTCAGACACACAGTATCCTGGTAAGTGCAATGCAACAAATCGAGTTCACTTCAAGCACCCAGTGTCCCAAAGACAGTATATAGTCATGCTGTGCAATCCTGAAAGGCTTTTTATGATCACGCATGGTCAAAAAGTAAATTATTCACCTCTTTTGAAAGGCCAGCAGCACAGTCTCCTGGAGCACCAATTCACACCCAAGAAAGAAGCACCCAGCGAACATCAGGCATCATTTATTCTAACCCAGAACAGTGTCTTAAGAGCACCAGACCCTGCAAGTCACATCAGAAAGTCAAAGAAACCTGACTTCAAGCAATCTGCTACTGCTACTTAACAAATGTCTCTAGAATTGAGAACTGCAAAACAAAGACAGCAACAACAATTGATTTCCTATATCCATGATCGACAGCTACATTCAGTTAACTTGGACGCGTGCTGGATTAGCAAAGAATATGCAACTAAGGTGGTAAAGAAATGTCCTGCAAAAACATTTAAACTGAGACAGCACTGACAAAAGTCAAGGTATGACTGCTTTTGCCCCATTACTGCTTTTTTTGCCTTCCTTGCTCCAGATGTCTTTGTTGGGTTTTTGTTGTTGGGGTTTTTTTTTTTTTTTCTACAATCTGTCCTAAATGAAGAAGCAAAATGTGTGTGAGGAAGCACGCATCCAAGAATCCTTAAAAAAAAAAATCTTAAAACAATACTTGTCCTTCCCTCTCAATGCCAGAAACGTGACTTCAGTAGGTACGTGAGCTGTGTTCTTTTCTGGCTGTGGTAGTCACACTTCTGAGCTTGCATTTCTTGCCTAGAGCAGCCAGTCACTTTGTTATTTGTCCTGCCTGCATCCTTTTGTTGATCAGTGAAGTTTTGGCACTGCAGATGTGATAAGAATAAAAACATTTAAGCAATCAGTTAATCTAACAAATATGTTAAATATAGTGAGACAATGAGATCGAATGCCCACTGCTTTCATTGGCACCAGACATAAATCTCAGAGAAAATTGCACAGATACAATCAGAGTTGAACACGAGAAGTGTTTGGCACATTTGAGCTCTGCTACACTGAAGATAAGACTTGAAAAAAGGACAGACTGCCTATCAATACCTTCACAGAGCACACCCTTTTGAGCTCTATAAATACATTACATTCTCACCACAATACTTTTTTTCTCTTCTTTTTTTTTTCCCACCCAGAGCTGTCTTTAAACATACGTGTCCTCATTTCTAACTCAAAATACTTTTATAAAGCATCCTTCTGATAACCTTCCCCAGCTTTGAATTATTATTAAACCACTTAATTATAGCTAACATTTACCAACATTAGTCAAAAGTCTCTGCCAATACACAAAGCTATTTATAAAATAAGTACTTTTAATAAAATACTTATAATAAGGCAGTTGTCAGCTGTTTGCAGGTGCCCCTCACAGTTAAGTCTTATTAATAGAATGTTGAGAAACAACTTCCTCTGGGAGAGTGCTCTGAAATTTGCAATTAAAGCAAAACTCTTTCTCACTGTAATGGCTAAGTGTTGTCACCAACCTAAACACAATGACTTTTTAGGGAATAGCTGAATTTTCCAGGCAATTTGCTTCATTAGAAACTCTCCTAAATTTTATAGAGAGTTGTTTTGGGAGATGTTTTTTGCTGTTGTTTGTTTGTTTGTTTGTTTAGAATAGACCTTATTTTTCACCTCACATTTCTATGTTCCTCTAGTGACAACCGATTTTTCAACTTTTTGCATCAAATATGTTCTTCTCTTCTTCAAGATAAGAGATTTTCTTAAAGAACTCAATTCAAGTTAACTCTTTAATGCACCTTAGGTAAGATATATTCACCTCCCCTGTGGTCTTTCTTATTCAGAATTAAAGTTGCCATGATTTGAAACACTTTTCAACCATTGCATCAGGAAATAGATGAAACTCAGAACTAGCCTGTGTTAATTTTGAATGAGAAAGTATGCATAGAGTTGTGACTTTGCTAATCCACTTCAATTTCATACCTCTATTAATTCAGTCAATCTCTTCTGAGTGATCACAAGATTATTCTTAGATTACTCAGTAATGCACAATTGTTATTAACAGTTCAGAGTTAAATGGACAGTCAAGTAGCCTTAAAACACGGTGATAGGCTTCAGTTTCTCTTACGGCTCCAGAAACAGCCATTCTGGTGTTTCCATATCACATGTCTCTCTGGTTAGAAGCCAAAGGTCTTGTCACAATACCTGGATTGTGACAAAAATGCAATGGCCAGGAGAAAGTAATAAAGACTCCTGGTAATTTTCTGATAGAAATTTTTTTCCCCTTAAAGTTACACTGCTATCTAAATATGAAGTGTTGCATAAATTGACCTGTCAAGACTGGCAGTGCTTATGCTTTTCTTGCTTTTAACCTCATTAAGAATAATTAAAGGTAAAAAAAAAAAAAAAAAAATTTTAAAAGCTCCAATTAATTTCTTTGGTGTTGAACCTTAGGATGTCTCCCAGCTGCTGCATTTAGCCATGCACTCTAACTGTTCCTGAAACCATGATAGGGTGAAGATCTGGTATACAGCATATCCTCTCCTCTGTTCCTCACTCCAGTGCTCTTGTCTTCATGGAAAAAATAAGAGGCCTCACAAACTGTAAAGAGTTGTTGAATATTCCACCATAATCCAGACAAGCAAGGTGCCAGAGAAGAAGATATGACACAGAATAGCTGAAGTAAAGTCATGAACACCACCGCAGATAAGCTGAAGAAGGAAGTGCCTGATTCTGACTGACACCAAATTCAGGTCCAACAGAAGACAAAGGCGTGAGAGAGCATTTGTGAAAAAACTTTCAACTGAGGTGGACAAAGAGATGGTGAGGTTTTGACCTCAGAATTCAGAAAACCTTGACTGGCCTTGGGAAAGTAGATGTACATGAAAGCAAACATGAACCACGTGGAACACTTGGAGGTATAAACAGATCCCCTTCGTTGAGGCTTGTGCAGACCTGTAGTTATATAATGACAGGTCTGGTAGCCTGTTGTGACAATGGAGGCCTAGGACTACCACAGTGGCTAAGGAATGGCTTGGAGGAAAGCTTGATTTTTCTATTAAACTTAGGTATCTTGAAAACAAAAACATGTTGATATGGACATTTTGGCCCACTGTCCACAGGCTTTACAGGTGGGTTACACATATATAATGAGATGACTCTTCACATGACAGTCTTCACCTCTAAATACCCTATGTATGCATATAGTCAAGTATAATTTATTTGGCATGGGGATTACAAGGTCACAGCCACTTCTGAAGGAATCTTCTGTACATCCAGTCTGGAAAACACACCAGATGGAGGTTTGTATGGCAGAAGCAACATATGGTGTTGTCAAAACATCATGTAATGATGAGGACAAAGTGGGACAAAGGTGGAAGACTATCAGTAGTCATTTCAGTTGTCTGGGGGACATCCAAACATCAAAAGCAGACAGGAACTAGGAAAGCTCAGAGTTAACTCCAAGTCACTGTAGTTTGACCTGGCTTGAGTTTGGCCTGAGACTTGTAGAGATGCCATGTACTACCCTACTACACAGTTGAACCCAGACTCATCATGAAATAGTTTGCTCAGTTTTCAGTCTTACCTAACAAGGTAAGGAGCTCCTAGTTCTGCCTCACTTGCGCAGCAGCAAAAATTCTGTTACAACTAATCCCCACAATCAAGAAGATCTTGGTTAGACAACATTTTGAAACTAGGCAGGAAATTCCCTGAAGTTTGGCTCACAGTGTAAAAACTCTTTTCCAGTGAGTTCAGAGCACTTGTTTTTGGCTCTAAGTAGGTGTACTCAAAGTTAATAACACATCAACAATGCAAGAAAGGTTTAAAGTTGCCATCAAACAAGCACAACTACATTGGCAAGTTCAGCCATACAGAACTGCAAAACTGTTTGGTGGAAGGTTGTATTCTCTCAGAGTACCAGAGACGTAAATATTGTCCTTCAGTTTAACTTGTGTGAGGACTGCAAGAGGAGCAGTGCAGAAATGTAGACAAATGCATTTAAAAGGATTTCAGTCCACCTTTACAAAAAGATTTCTCTCAAGTTTTGCCAGGTTTAGAAAGCTCAGGAAAGGGATCAAAACTTGGGACAAACAGAGTAGAAAGAAGACAGCCTGTCTGGGGAGTCACTGGAAGAGCAACTACAGTGTCCTAATATTTTCCCATCACATTTCAAAGATGCTGGATAAAACATCATGTGGTCCCCAACCCCTGGATGCAATCTTTTTGAAATCTGTAAGTAATATCACAGCTATGACATTGGGCATGCATAGCATGTACAACTGCACAAAAGTTTCTGTGAGGAGACATAGAAGTGGAAGTTCACACAATAATTAAATAAATGGAAAGCAGAGCAGCTGGGAAGATTCCAAGCACCACATCTTAGTTACTTAATCACCCTGCAAACACATTTCAAATTACTCTGTTTTTATTAGTTTCATGTTAAAATGCAGATCACAATCTGTAGTTTTAATGAAACTATGTAATAGCAAATAATTTTTTGCATAAAGATCTACTAAATAGATTTTTTTCCCAAAAAAATTGGCTTGTCCAAGACATCCTTTGCTCAGTATTAGTTCCTTCTCTACATTGCAGTTCTTTTGGTAGGAAGCCAAAGCCTGTCAATTAACAGTAAGCCTATCCCTTATGAACAGAAGCAGGGCCTGTGATCATGTTCAACTAAGATCAAGGATTAGTAAATCAGCATGGCACCAGAATGCAGGCACTATTTAAACCCCACAGGCCTACAAGCCAATGTAGCAATATTATATTCCAGCTGGATGTGAGGAACACAATCTCACAGTTACGGAGGAACTCACATTTTACCTTTCCTGTGCAGGCAATTACAAGTCAACCTAAAATGAGCCTGATTAAATCATGTTGGATTTCTCAAATGCCAGTTAGGAAAAACCCACATGCTGCCACGGCTAGTATCTTATCATGGACTTTCCATCAAATTAAACATTTTTCATTACACTACAATAAATTATAGAAAACTGGGCTTTTTCAAGCAAACCAAATATTGCACCAAATCTGGCACAAAGGTTTCTTTTTAGAACTGCAATATTATCTTACCTCTTGCCTGACACATGGGGTTGTTTCGGGGTTGTTTCAAGGTTGTTTCTGCCATTTGTTGCAGAATCTGGCACACTGCACGTGGTAAAACATTTTGTTTGCTTAATAAACAGAGTTTATGTTCGTCCAGGGATTGACTTGTTTTGTCAGAAAATGGCCACTCAGTACAGTATACATCCCATCTTCCCTATAATTATTCCTTCCTTCAGAGATTTGTGTTCCTTTTTTTTTTTTTTTTTTTTTTTTTTTAAGAACTGAATGAGGTTTCTTTTATCCCAGATCAAGTGACAGGGGAAGGAGCTGAGATGTTTATTGCCAGGTAAAGCACAGTCACAGAAGCCCAGGGGGCCTTATTCCACAACCCAAATGCCAGGTTGAAACAAACAATATTATCAGAAAATGATCACAGAAAGCAAGCTTCACTCAAAGAAAAACAGTCTTTATTAACCTCTCTTTGAAAGAACCTGAAAGCAAAGTCAAAGAACAATGAGGAAGGGTAACCCACCTCACTATTACCGCCCCCATCAAACATCCTCAACTAGAGCGATGCCTTGTGTATTTCCAGACTGCAAGTGTTAACTTGGTGATAGGTCTGCAACCAGAGAAGATATCTGGGGCCTTAAACAGAGCTTTTGCTTTAACACTGCTGTGCAATAATTTCCTATACCTGAAAATTAGAACAGGAAGAAACATTGTGCTCTGACTTTCAACCTCGACGCTTCTGACATTTTTCTATGATAAACATCACGTAAAGATGTGCTGAGGTTACTAGGTGATTGGTCCTGGTCTAGTGTTTATGTGGTGTCTTGGGACTGAACAACAGTAATTTCATAACAGGCACATTGGTTATTTTTGTGCTCTGAGACCCAAAAGTATGTGTCAGTTCTTGGTCCTGGTGGGTTCTAAAGCCATGTCCTTGCTCCATACCAGGAGGAGGTCTGGGCAGCAACCAGCCTCTCTCCTGCCTCCCTCTTCTCCAGTTTCCCAGTGAAAGGCAAACATACAACTCAGAAATGTCCCATGGCACTGCCCAGCCAGACAAAAGGGATGTGTATCGAAGAATACTGTGTATATTTATCCTTTTGTCTGGGATTCTTCTCTCCTGATCTGATAGATCTGTTGCTTAAATGTCTGTTCCTGTGCGCGTCTCCACTGGCTCCTTTTCTAACCAAAAAAAGAGAAAGAAGAATTTTGTAGGTGTGATTCATACCATCTTAAAGAAGATGCCAAAAATAGGGTCAAATTCTCTTCCAGTTAATATAAAGGGAGATTAGTGCACATAGACGTTTATACTTCAGATACCTAGAGACAGCAGATAAGATTTTTAGCCTTTGTGGCTCATCACCATGGATCCCATTGCCAAATACCTGGAGTTCACTGGTATGAGAATGATTTAATGTAAATGTCCTATTAAGGATAGCAATTAATCTGAAACTCCAGATAGGATTTACTTGATGTAAAATGTTCACTTGCAGACCCTGAAACAAAGGATGTATCTGGCAGGTTTCTGTAACTCAGTGGAACCAGACCCAAGTATCCCATCAAACCATATTTCTTAGCAAATTAGGTTTCCTCCTCCCTTGATGATCTGTGATTCAGAAATCTCGCTTGGTCAGGATTTCTCTGTGGGTAATATGTCTATCTGCATGGATATTAAGCATCAGTCATCTTTTTGTACATCTGTTGTTCTGTACAAAACAAAATTTCTTTTGTTTAAATGCTGACCATAGTGAAGAGCTGTAAACCACTCAATCTCTTTATTGAGAACATTTTAAATGACATTATCGATGATCCCTAATGGAAGAGCCATCCCTTGCATAGCAATGTTTCTTCCAGGGACTAGTCTAAAGAGAGGCTTGCTATGATGCAGGCATAAACACATGCTTAAAACTGTATTTATAAACCAGGAGCTGCTAAGTCCAAGCAGCCTAGGAACAACTAGCATATTCTTGAGTACTCTGCTGAAAAGTTCATATGAATCATGGTTGCAAGTATTGTTTTCTTTAAGAGAATTCTTCCCCAAATCTTTAATGACAGGGATTATTTTAGGATAAAACCTTTCTTAAAACTGGGATTTTATATTCAGTTAATACCTGAAGGTCATTAGAAAGATTTGTCATGCAAATTAATTATTTCTAGTGACATTATCAGTTTTGTCCCCTTAATTTGTACTTGCAAGGAAAAAAAAATGTTCTCAATGTTTATGCTGTAGAATTGCTCATATGGACATTTATTGGTTTGCCTAGTGTCTGATGGCCTCCAAATAGCTAAGCAAGAGAAAGGAAATGAACATGCTGCAGAAGTTCTGATTGTGAAACAATTGCTCTTTGGAAGTGTTACCATGCCAAGTGAAAATACAAGTAATGAATGCAATTTGGCATTGTTAGAACTTGTTAGGGCTTTTTCTCCTCTTAGCAGTATCCTCATGTGACAGGATTTGGTTATGAGGAAACTCCTAGAGCAATGCTGTATCAGGTCCGTAAGGAGTTTCAAAGCCTGTTTGAAAAGAGGGAGGAGAGATGGCAAAGTGAATGGAGATCTACAGAAAAAGACACAACGAAGCCTGGTGTAGCTTTCCCAGTTCCATTTAAAGCCAAGATATACATGCCAAAATCTCCTCTCTTCCCTTGAATTCTCAAACTATGAAACAAACGTACACAACTCTTTCTGCCCTAGCCACACAGAAGAACCTTTCTATTGCCGTATCCTATTTATATGTCTAACTAGAAAACACAAAATGAGTTAAAAAAAGTATCAGGTGAAAAGTACAATGGTATTTTCTGCAGGAATTTGTCATTGTGTTTGTTAATTAGAGGCTAAAATGCTAAATAATCACTAACACTATCAGCTGATGGGTAACATTTTTGTCAAACGGCAAAGCTACTGAAAAGCAGTACTACAGTTTCATAGCATGGGATTGTATTCAAACAAAAAAAAACCCACAGGTTTTAGAATTTTTCTTCTTTTCTTGCTGATCTTCTGCTGAGCTTATCAAGCTGAGCAGTCGTGGAATCAATCTCACTGAGGAGATGCAATTTCACCCCAATTCTCCCATGAAGCTTAAAATCAGGGCTTTGGCAGCAGCCCTCCCACCCACCCACATCTTTCATGGATCCAGATATAATGTAATTTTATTTTTATCCTGTATTCTTTTACATGGAAACTCAAAAATGCATTTGCACCATCACATAGTGTCTATGAAAGCAACAGGAAAGCAAATTCTGCCTTTGCAAGTTTAGGGTAGAGCTTTCAAATACTCCAGTCACTGATGCCTTTTAAAGGGAAAAAAAAAACCCACAATGGCAAACAAAGTACCTCTTTCCTTGTTCATTTCTGGTAGCAGGTATATTACAAAATAGTAAGGTTGGACCTACCTTCTAGTCTGGCATTGATTCCTTTATCCCTATGTACTATTTTGCTGTCACAAACAATAGCACTGTTGGGATCCCAGTTACATGCCTGTCCTTTATGTCCAAGCAAGCTCAAGCATCACAATTCCTTTTTAACAGATGCCAATCTAATGCATTTTTTAATACCTCCAGTAATAATGAGGTCACTCAATGTATTCCAGAACTTCTACAGTCACAGTTGGAGGACTTTTTCTATGTCTGACCTGAATTTCTGTTTAATGCAGTGTAAGCCCATTGTCTCTTTCCCAGCCATCTTAGGCAAGAAGAACAGGTGAGTCCCTCCATTGCAGAAGCCTTTCATGTACTCCAATACCTGCCATGTCACACCTCAGTATTCACTCTGTTAACACAAGCAAGCCTGAAATACCTGAAATGTTTTGTGGAGCTCTCCCTCCAATTACTCTTCTCAAAATGTGATACTTCAAACTTGACACTATTTCATAGGAGACCTTGCTAATGCAGAGTAGAAGACAAGAAGAACTGAAGGTGTCATGTGTGCTGCATACCTGTTTATGTAGCCCAGCATGATGTTAAGATTTTTAGTTTATCTCCAACTTGCCAAGAATATTTGAAACCTATTTCTGGTCCAGCATGCCAGCAGCCACTCTCAAGCTTGCCTGTTTTTAATTACTGGACTGAGTCATTGCTCTGATATTATTTAGGCTGTTAACTGGCCCAGATCACTGACACTCAGCTGCTACTTTTCAGTGTAATGAAACATGCTGCTTCATGGTGGAAGACAAAGAAAAGAATTTATTCTTTTAATCCCTGAGTATGTATGTTTTGATACTGGGGGGTTTTGTTTGGTTGATTGGTTTGGTTTTATCTGACCTACAGCAGGCCTGCATTTTTTACATGGCAAGAACTTTATCAAAATGCAGTGCATATATGTTTGAAGCCTGCTTTTTCTCTTTATAGACTTGCTTGGTGTTTGTGTTGTGGTTTGGTTTAGGTGTGTGGGTTTAGGATTTTTTTATATTTTTTTAAATAGAATAGACTAGAATAGAATTAACCAGATTGGGAAAGTCCTTTGAGATCATCAACTCCAACCGATCATCCAACGCTATCTAATCAACTAAACCATGGCACCAAGTGCCCCATCCAGTCTCTTCCTAAACACCTCCAGTGATGGTGACTCCACCACCTCCCTGGGCAGCCCATTCCAGTGGGCAATCACTCTTACTATGAAGAACTTCTTCCTAACATCCAGCCTAAACCTCCCCTGGCACAGCTTGAGACTGTATCATCTTGTTCTGTTGGTGGTTGCCTGGAAGAAGAGACCAACCCCCACGTGCCTACAACGTGCCTTCAGGTAGTTGTAGAGAGCAAAGTAGTTTCACTTTGCTTTGTTTGTCAGCATGGAATGAATATGATCAAAGAAAAGAGCCACCAAAATCAAAGAATGTAGGGAGTTGTTAGCAAGAGACTTGAAAACTACCTGTTGAAACCATTTTCTCCTTGGTAAATATGTTCAAGGACAGGAATGATTTACTTCTCTAAGGACGCTGTGTCCCTCTGATAGCCGGGCAAGAGAAAAAGTATTATAAGAAATGTGAAAACATTATTGTTCTGCAAACTATAAGGGAAATACAATTCTCTAATAATTCAAATTTCTGTTTGAGAGGAAATCTGCCATAAATTTATTTGTAGGATAAATAAATTTTAAAATTAATTTGGGTTGGGCTTTAAAGCGGGATTGAGGTTTAAATGCAGTCAAGGCTTAAATGCAGTGAATTAGCAAACATTTGCTAGAGATATTTCATTAATCATCTCAATTCATGATTCCATTGTCTTCTCTGTCATACTTAGATCAAACTGCTGTGGAAAGGAGTGTAGAAGGCCGTGAGGAGTTCTTTTGTTAAGTGGACACTGAGCTGTTGAGATAGATGCATAAATGTGAAGAAAGACTTTTTTCTGATGACATTGCACAAGATTGGTCCTACAGTCCTTTCTTTTAAGTAGATCTCTAAAAATGGTACGAACAGAATTTTTTTTCACTGGAAAGGTTGTCAAGCATTGGAAGAGGCTGCCTGGGGGAGTGTTTGAGTCAGCACCTCTGCAGGTGTAGATGTGGCACATAAGGACATGGTCTAATGGTGAACCTGACAGTGTTAGGTTAACCGCTGAGCTCAATGATCAAAGGGTGTTTTCCAGCCTAAATGATTCTATGTAATTAGTGTGTTTAGACTATAGACTTGCAACTTCTTTCCAGAAGAGCTGACCTTGAACCACTGGAGGAGGGCAGGTGTAAACATAAGATTTCACCTTACATGAGCCATTGCTGTAAAAGGCAAGGGAAATATGTCCTTTGCACCAAAAGGAAAGCACTTTTCAGAAGTGTCAACTGGTGGATTAATTCTCAAAAATTACCTTGTAGGTTGATCAGTACATGATATTTTCTCAGTGTAGAGGGAAGAGACCAAACATTTCCGATACATTGCCCTGGCTAGTGCCAAGGCAGAGCAGTACCCTGCTTCCCTAACGGGAAAGATAAAAAAAAAAGTCAGCTTTCTTTCCTCGCACTTACTGGTGTTTAGCATAAATGAAAAAGTACCAAAATTGCCATTATTCAAGACAACAATGGAACTACATTTTCTAGTGCACCCTGTTTTCATTCTTCAGGGTACAACCACAAGGCATGTGTGCATGTGCCTGCCTGCACATGCCACGTAACCAGGAAGGGGGAGAAGTTAGCATGCAGAATAATGTAATTACTCATTCTTGAATAGAAGGATAATTACTGTCACAGAAACCCACATAACTTGCAGATCTTTTTGTTCTTTTTAAGATGATAAATACAGTATTTTCCATTTTCTAACAGGATGCATCCTTTTCCTTCTTATTCCCCTTCCCCCTGCTTAAGATGAATTACATATATTTTGAATGAGTAGCAAGGGTTATCACTTCACATATAGGAAAAGACAAGTTTATTGAGATTAAAACAAAAAAAAACCAACAAAACAAAACTCCATATGGGAGATGGTGTGTCTGTGTTGCCACAATTCCATGCCTCTGGAGTCATTGTGGTGAGTCACTGCTGGCTACTGTTACCAGTAACAAACTGCCTTTGGTGTATGACTTTTAACAGCACATCTGTAAGAGGATGGGGAAAAAGATGGCAGCAGAAAAAAAACACACTGACCAACCACAGCCTGAGACTTTCAAAATTCATACTGTGAATCTGATGTCTAAGAGTAATGATAGCTGATGCACATCTTGCTGTCAGTCACTGCCACAGCATAATCTGAGGGCAGACAGTAGGTGAGGCAGTGTGAAAAGATACTCACATTGCCAGGAGCTCACAGCCTCTGACAACCAGCTGAGTGCCCTCTTCTTTCCTTCCATTTAGAGAGGCCTTTGCAAACAGAGAGAATCCTCACTGTGGGGTGAGAGGTCTTTTTAAATAGGGAGACAGCTTGGAAGACATTCTCCTAAATACCTTTATTTAAAAAGGTCTTTTAAGCCCTGTTGCAAACACTTAGGCAAGGAGAAGAATTTTTTTCTGGTGCTTCTACTAGGTTTAAATTTATATTGAGAGAAAAGAAGCTGCCTGGGCTTGGGACATGCAACAGGAGAGCAACAGAAGCAGAACTGGTAAAGGGAACTGCCTTAATGGGACTTCTTAATGTCTGCTGTCAGAATAAACCTGCTCTTCTTCAGTGACAGTGAAGTTGTGGGGAGAACTCTCAAAGCCCCCACAGTATCACGATATCACAGTATCGCTAAGGTTGGAAGAGACCTCGAGGATCATTGAGTCCAACCTGTCACCACAGACCTCACCACAGACCTCATTAGAATAAACCTTTATTAGAATAAACCAAACCAGGTTGGAAGAGATCTTCAAGATCATCGTGTCCAACCCATCAACCAATCCAACCCACCCAAACAGCTAACCCATGGCACCAAGCACCCCATCAAGTCTCCTTCTGAACACCTTCAATGACGGCGACTCCACCACCTCCCTGGGCAACCCATTCCATAGCGCAATCACTCTTTCTGTATAGAACTTCTTCCTAACATCCAACCTGAACATCCCCTGGTGCAGCCTGAGACTGTGTCCTCTTGTTCTGGTACTGGGTGCCTGGCAGAAGAGACCATCATCCGCCTGTCTACAACCTTCCTTCAGGTAGTTGTAGAGAGTGATAAGGTCACCCCTGAGTCTCCTCTTCTCCAGGCTGAGCAACCCCAGGTCCCTCAGCCTCTCCTCATAGGGCTTGTGTTCCAAACCCCTCACCAACTTTGTTGCTCTTCTCTGGACTCGTCCCAGCAAGTCAACATCCTTCCTAAACTGAGGGGCCCAGAACTGGACACAGTACTCGAGGTGTGGCCTAACCAGTGCAGTGTACAGGGGCACAATGACCTCCCTGCTCCTGCTGGCCACACTGTTCCTGATGCAGGCCAGGATGCCATTGGCCCTCTTGGCTGCCTGGGCACACTGCAGGCTCATGTTCAGCCTACCATCAACCAGCACCCCCAGGTCCCTCTCTGCCTGGCTGCTCTCCAGCCACTCTGACCCCAGCCTGTAGCACTGCATGGGGTTGTTGTGGCCAATGTGTAGAACCCGGCACTTGGATGTGTTAAACCTCATGCCGTTGGACTCTGCCCATCTGTCCAGCCTGTCGAGGTCCCTCTGCAGAGCCTCTCTACCCTCCAGCAGATCAACTCTTGCCCCCAGCTTGGTGTCATCAGCAAATTTACTGATGATGGACTCAATGTCCTCATCCAGATCATCAATAAAGATGTTAAAGAGCACAGGGCCCAGCACTAATCCTTGGGGCACACCACTAGTGACTGGCTGCCAGCTGGATGTGGCACCATTCACCATGACTAGACCATGGCACCAAGTGCCACATCCAATCTCCTCTTGAACACCTTGAGGGATGGTGACTCCACCACCTCCCTGGGCAGCCCATTCCAATGACTAATGACTTGGTGAAGAACTTTCTCTTCACCTCGAGCCTAAATTTCCTCTGGCGCAGCTTGAGACTGTGTCCCCTTGTTCTGGTGCTGGTTGCCTGGGAGAAGAGACCAACCCCTTCCTTCCCTCCCACGGAGGACTGGAGCTCACAGACATCTCTGTGTCTCTATGAACCACAGTGTTTTGGATATTGTCTGCCCTCACATCTTCTGGAAAAGAAAAAAGGTTGAGACCATTCCCCTTCAGCAGATCCCCACTAAAAATATATTTATATTGCAGTTAGCTTAAATGTTACTGGGTTTTGATGCCATATAACCACTACACCATGATACCTAATGTGTCTGATTTCACTGTGTTTACTGGCATTTTTTTCCCACTTGTGACCTCTACTGAACCATGGAATCATAGTATTGTTTAGGTTGGAATAGACTCTTAAGATCATTGAGTCAATCCACTAACCTAACACCATTAAACCATGTTGATAGATGCCAGATCTTCCCTGGGCAGTCTGTTCCGATGCTTGACAACCTGTTTGGTGAATAATTTTTTCCTAATATCTAATCTAAGTCTCTCCTGGCAGAACCCGAGGCCATTTTCTCTTGCTCTATCTCGGTACTAGGGTGAAGAGCCCAACACCCACCTCACTACAAACTCCTTTTAGGTAGCTGTAGAGGGCAATCAAGTTTCCCCTCATACTCCTCTTTTCCAGGCCAAACAACTCCAATTCCCTCAGACACTCCTCACAGGACTTGCTCTCTAGACCTCTCACCAGCTTTGTTGCCCTTCTTTGGACATGCTTCAGCACCTCAGTGTCTGTCTTGTAACAAGGGGCCAAAGCCTGAACACAATATTCTCTGTGACAGCATTTCTAATCTTTGTGCTGCCACAGTTCCCCTGCTGATTGTGAATATATCTTTTTGAGCTGTTGTGGCCCAAATGTGGACATAACTAAACAAAATGATCCTCGAGGTCTCTTCCAACCTTAGCGATACTGTGATACTGTGAAAATCTGGACCTGGGAAGCATAGAAGTCTCTGGGTTTTTACATAAATCTGGTTTAAAAAAATTAAGTCATGTCTAGCATTCTGAATTATTCCATCTGTAAAAAAAAAAGAAAAAATACCAGAAAATAAAAGGAAAAAAAAGAAAAAAAAAGAAAAAAGAAAAAAAGACATTTAATCCCAAGAGAGAGGACTCTGCTAGTTCAGGAGCTGATACCTTGCTACAACAGAATAATAAAATAGATGAGAACAGACTACTCCACACCCTACCAGAAAGAGTAGACTGCCTGCTTCTGGCTCCAATTGAAATTCCATCTGTTTGTGATAGCATCCTTAGCAACCAAAAAATCACACAAGACAATTCATGTAGGTGAGGTGTATCCAAGCAGCCAGCATTTCAAATGCAAGCTTTTCTCAACAGCTAATTTTTCACAAAAAAATCTTGAATTTATTTAAAACTCTTTTCCAAGATATCTTTCTCACTCACAGATTTAGCATATCAATGTTCCTGGGAAGTCATAATCATTGCTTTCATTCTATAGATTTGCTTGCTCTCTAACAACTCAGATTGTCTGTTGTCTCTTCAAGTCAGCTCTGACAGCTGAGTCAGACCAGAAGAATGGTTGAATTAAAAGGCTGACAATCCTCTACCCCTTATTCAACCAATAACCTCATTTGTTCATTGATTGGAAATTAAAGATGCTAGAAGTGGTTTTATTATTTTTGTTGTTGGTTATTTACAACACTGCTGATTTTGTGTAAAACTCTGTATTTACAAGTCTGCTGATTTTACAAAAACCTCTATATTGCTCATTTAGGGCCTAATTAGTATGGAAGAAAAACAGAAAAGCATAGTAAAATAAAATAAATTAAAAAAACCCACCAAACCAACAACAAAAAACCTCAAGAAGTAACAATGCTAAAGAGGAGTAAGTTTCAACTGAGCAGGAGAATCTGACTGATGCTCACAGCCCAGCTGCAAGTTTCCTCTGTCCCAGTGTTGCACTGTTCCAGAAAGGTGTTTGCAGGATGCCGCTTCTCTAGCAGTGGGAACATATCAGCAGCTTCACTGACTCCAGGGAAGTACTGTGCTGTCTGGGGTGAAAATGATTATGTCAGTTGCCCATTCTGCTAAAACCGAAGTTAGAGCTTGTGTTATCCTCATTGTGCATTCTACTAAGAGCTGAAATGTTCTCAGCAGTTCAAAATTCATATTTTTGCTCTCCTAATTATCCCTTAGCTTAGCTTCTGATATTGGAAAATTATCCTGTAATTCTCTTGCTTTAACCAAATGGTTTATATTTTTTAAAATTCTTGATTATACTCATTTTCATACCCCCACTTAAACATAGCTAGCATTCGCTGACCTCTATCCCCAATTAAAACAGCGATGAATCAACTGCAGTTACTCCAGCTGTTCACTAAATATTTTCCACTTTTATAGAGTGGATTATTCATGCAATACAGGATTGCAATTTCAGTATCTGAGAGATTCCTTTTTTAAAGGCTCTTCACATTTATCCATCTGTGCTTTTGACATCTAAAATGTTGTAATGGCAAGATCTGAGGTACTTCTAAATATCAAACCATTTCACAAACACTTATTTTCTCCAAGTGGGGAGCAGAACAGGCTACAGTTCTTACAGGCTACTCTGTAGATTATGAAGGACTCCTAAACTATGTCTCATCACGTAATGCCTGCTCCTCTTGCGAAAGGTAAGGAATTAAAATGCCTTGATTCAACCTTCTGAGAAGTGCATCTTTGAATAAGTAAAACATTTTGTGATTCACCATCTCCACTTTCTCTGGATAGTTATAGCAACGGCCTGACCTTTGGTAACGCCCATTATCCCTGAATCATATCCAAACTCTTGAATCTTATTTAAAAAATATTATCAGTCTTCTCTAGGAAGCACTTTTTTTTTTTTGCTTGACTTACAGGGTGTATTAATTCAATAAAGTGTAGGACCCAATGCAGGGCTTCAAAACAAAATCGCAATTTTGTTCAAAAAGAGCCAAATAGTAAAAACACATGATTCCATAGACGGATAATTATTTTTTCTAGTCATAAAAGCTTTCTTCTAATTTCCAAAGTATTAGTTTTTTACCCGCTCAATCAGCATTACAAACATGCATTTGAGACTTGCAGACAAAAGTGTATTTGAATTATCAAGGTTCACATAGCCTCTCTTTGCATAATTTTTTGATAGGAAGGATGCTATTCAAATCCTGATAATAAGGAAAAAGCCATCAAGTGCTAGGAGGTTTAAAAAACCCCACCACGATGGGTTTAACATTAGCTCACTCTCAGAGAGACAAATAATTTCTTTCCTCCAAGGGACACAGAAGCAGTATATGAAAAACCCCTAACTAAACAGTGAGGGTGTTTCTTTGGAGTGCTGAATAGAAGTGAACTGACAAAATGAAAAGAGAAACTGCATATGGGCACCCCAAATTTTTATCCTGTACTAATTGGCTGTCTAAGGGCCCAGAGCTCCTCAGATGCTGTGTGCTTGCTGCCTCTCTGGCTACTGTTTGCTGTGGTTACCAGCATGCAAGTACAGTGGAGGAAAGCATTTTTGACAAAAGAGCAGGTGCTTACACCAGCAGCCCCCAGTTGCAGGACAGTAACAAAAGAGCAGCCATAGGGTGGTTGCAAAACTGGCCAGAAAGCTGTGCTAAGAAATTAGTTATCAATGGTCCAGCATCACATTAAAAGAATGTATAGAGAGGGGTTTCCCAGGAGCCTGTCCAGTGTCTGGCACGGTTCAATATTTTCATTATCAACTTGGATGATGGAATAGAGAGAGTATTTTGTAAATTTACATCTGACTCTAAACTGGGAGGAGCTGGAAGTGATTTGGAGGACAGGAGTCAGAGCCTGAATGAGCTCTGAGAAACTGGAATCATCTGAAGAAAAAAAAAAAAAAAATGATGCAAAGATCTACATTCATTTCTGCATTTCAGCTGCATAAACACAGAGCAGGAAATGACTAACTACTTAACAGCTTTGCAGGATCTGGAGTTATCACAAGCTGAATGTCAGCCAAAGACATCATGTGGAAGCAAAAAAAATCCCAACATGCCAGAATGTGTAAACAGGAGGGTCATCTGTAAGACACATGAAATAATCCTTCTGCTTTACTTGGGGATGATACAGCCTCAACTAAATCATTGAGTCTAGTTACTGGTCTGATTTCACTGGAGCTGGAAAGAGTCTAAACAGTAGATGACCCCTAACCAGAAGCATGCCCAGAAAAGAAGACTGATCAGCATTTCTCAAAAATACAAGTACCAGGATAGGGCAATAAGTAGGGCAACAGATAGGTCTGAGTTTAGATATTGTCACTATATTCTTGATGTATATGGTAGATACATCTTAAGGCAACTTTTTGCACTCCACATGTTTGTCCTGTGGTCACTATGGTTCACACACATGTAAGAAGCTCCAAGGGTCACTGATATACTATCTTTGCATACAAAGTTCTGTGCTCTCTGTATCATGCCAGGAAAAAGGCTTAGCTAGAAAAGCAGATGTTATTTGTAAGATATTGATCACTATTACATTTTATGGCTATTTCATTTTAGGCTTCCTTTTTTTATTCTTTCTCACAGACATCTACCACATTAGCCTCTATCATAAAATCACTTTTGTGTTTCCATACCACAAGCTGTCCTTCCTCTTCCAATCCCTGAAAGTCCTATTAATATATTAACTCATTTCTGTTGATTTGGTACTGCCATGGTCCCAGGCATCATTCTCAAGTTACTTGCCTCCACCAGCTGGGGCCCTGATCAGCTGTGCTATGTTGTATCCTTCACCATCAAAGCATGAGAGAGAAGGCATCTCTCATTTCTCTAGCCCAGTTTATTCACTTGAACTTACTACATCATGGTCTTCTTCTGAACACCTCACTAAACTGTGTTCGGATGATTTTGTCTTGTTTTGGCATGCATAGTTATCAGCACTTTCTCCTTCAGCACATTTTCATGACAACCACTCACAGAAGTACAGCCCTGCCATCCCACTGGCGCAGTACCCAAAGTCCAGGAACTGGGGTTCAAGTACAAGCAATTCAGTTGTTGCTACATTATCTCTTTCCCAGCTTTAACCTCATGAGCTCAAAACCTCATAACCTCATTCTCATATGAGGGATCTATGGTGGTGGTAACACTATGCCTGTTCCACTGGAATTATCTCAGTGGGGGATGGTGTCAGAGATGTACAGAACAATCAGAAATAATATGTCTTTCCATGTCTTCTTGGTGTACGCTATCCTGCCACAGGCTAAAGTCCACCAATTCTCACAGCACAACAGCAGCAGACATACTTCTACCTCTCCCTCAAAGCTTGTACAAAAACCAGGGCTTGCCACGAGGTTGCCGCTATTCAGTATTCCTATGGTTGGAAGGGACCTCAAAGATCATTGAGTCCAACCTGTCACCACAGACCTCATGACTAGAGTAGGGAAGAGACTATTGCCCACTGCAGGCTTGAACTCACGACCTTCCCACTAAGGGTCTGATGCACTACCAACTGAGCCACCTCAGTGCTTCAACCTGAAGGATGTAGAGAGAGCTCGTGGCCCGGTATTCTCCCTCTACTTTATAGGAATTACTACCAAGGAGCTGTTGTAAGCGTGAGCTTGAGAACCTTAATTGAACTTCAGCAGACGTTTCCAAAGTCAGAGTACATATCAGCACTCCATTTTCTCTAGTTTCCTAAGCATGCCTTGGGCTTCTCTCTGTTTTTGAAGAAGTCTTGAGTCTTCTTTTGTCTTCACAGGACCTGAACATCAGTTTCATCAGGTATTTAAAGACCATCAGCATTTGGTTCATTGCTTTGTTATAAATCTTATAAATGTCTCCATTGGATTATTTTTCCTGGTCTGCATATTCAAGTTTTATTCAAGGTCAGCTGTTCCTGAGTGCATGTAATTTAAGTAACATTTTGAAAAAGTCAATGAAACTGCAAGAATAGCCACTGAAAGATGGACTTTACTTAGCCCTGCAGCCTGAGTGCAGTACTAGTGAAAGGTTAGTGACAGAGGCAACCTGTGCATAGGGTTGTGTCAGACAGAAAAAAACAGGTCTTTCTTGAAGGTACGCAGACTCAGTGGTGGCCCTTGAGGTGGCAGCAGGGCCAAATCAAATGCCTGCCCAGCTTGTTCCTTATAGGCCTTTGGACCTGGCAACCCCAGGCAGAAATCTGAGTACCCTGGGGCCTGTAGCAAACTCTTTCATGCATGTGTATGAGGATAGTCAGTTGTGTTGTGCAGCGTCCAGCTGTGCTGATGTGTAGCCTCTAGCTACCCTCCACCCTTGTAGCAAAACTTCTAGGTAGAAAAAGCAGTTGAAGATACGTCCTTTCGTAGCTGCACCAGTCTTTTCTAAAAGCACTCCTATATTTCTTGTTAAAAAATGCTTGTCCAAGTTGAATTCTGGCTTCTTAGAGTGCAACTTGTGTGCTCTGGACATAGAGGCATTTTGAAATCAACATTACTGAAGGTACCCTGTTGGGTGCTCTGTTGGGACAACACATTTACTCTGAAGGTATGGAAATAGAATTTTTAATTTAAGACATTTCAAAATGAGATTGAAAACTTTAATGAGAAAACTACGTGACTTTTATTGTTTTAAGTTTAATTTTCCTAGAACACACTAAAATTAGGCATTTATGAAAACAACTCACTCTTCAAAACCTGCACATGATCTGAGTTTAATGTACTACAATAAATACAAAATCCTTGTAGAAAGTGAAGCGTTGTAGTTCATTGATTAAGAGACCATTTAAGAGCCCATTTATGGTAGAATATCACTAAGTAGACCATTTTTGACTTTGTACATTTTTGAATGATTAGTCTACAGCATTTTAATGTTGCTCTATACTAAACAGTTTTTATAAGAAGTTCATCTCACTGGTTCAAATGGAGCAGCATTGTTTGCAAGGTCTCATTTCTAAATTATTGCACTTTTATCTTTTTCGTTGTGCCATGAAATGTGAAGTCCAAAATATTTACTGTTAGGCTTGTCAGTTTTTCCCTCATAGCCACGTCTGAGTGAAGACAAAATAGACAACTTGTTTTGTTGAATCAATAGAGGCATATTATCACAGCAAGATTATAATTCAGGTGTACAATACCTGTATTTTACAGAGCACAAAAATGAAACTGCCATGTGCTGTGTGTCACAGCAGGTAACTAATATCAACAAAATACCAGTGACTATGTTCAAATAATGTTGTATGGGTCTAACTTCAAACCACAAAAGCAAGGCAATTCAAAGTTAAGGCTTAAACTCTACCCATAAGCCACTCTCTTTAGGAATTGCATTATGAATACAGCTGAACCCTCATTTGAAGTTTGTGCAGCTACGTGTTGCCACACAGGCAACATAAGGAAGCAAACCAGCCATTACATGCAGATGTGTGTCCATTGTTTCATACCTTGTAAATATACCATCTACTGGCATCCGCACTTACTCGAGCCCAAAACCTGGGACTTTGGGGGCAGGCTGTGAGAACTGCAAAAAGTGTTTGGTATGAGTAGGGGCTAGATGACCACATATTTCTCCTTGCTCCTTGGGGCATATTGGAGTCTTATGATAGCAGAGGTTGGGAAACACCTATTTTGTGAGCTTCTTATGACAACAGGAAGAGCCAGTCTGGCATTGTTTTCTGCAGCCTTTTGAGCTGTAGTTACTAGAAGCCTGAAAAAAAAAGGATATAAGTCTGTGTTGAGACCAAAATGAAAAGGGCGTTAATGGTATTCAGTTTTAAGAACCTCCTATTTCAGACTGTGCTTGTAGGCAAGAACACAGTGTAAGAAGCAAACCTATCTGTTTCCAGGCGAAAATGCAACTATGCCCATGTTAGAGTTGGACTCGATGATCTTACAGTCTTCTCCAACCAGGTGATTTTCTAGTTTAATGCAGAATGAAACAAAACTTAATTAGCCATGTGAAGATCAGATCTCAGACCTGGAAGCAAAGGTCATTGATGAAAAATAGTCAACCCACCATGACTGTGTGCTAGTCCTATAACTAAAATTTTTAGCCCCTACCAGTGTTCTACATCTCCCACTGCTCAAAGACCAATTGCAGAAAATCAAATCTGGGCTGCCTCAGTGCTCAGGAGTACTAGTTATCTGCAGCTTTCTCTGGAACCCAGAAACTGGGGTTTTGTCATTTGACTGCAGGTTTTGGGGTCAGCTGAATGGAGAAAGCTCTGTTTTCCACAAGGTGTTGGGGCTGTAGCTATGCTATAGAAACACAGCAGATGGGAGCACCCCGATCATCCTCTCCAGTGCCATCTTTCTACTTGCACTATCTATTTTTCAATTTTATTTTTTTAATCTCTCCCAGTTTCAATTATTTCAAAGTTCTGATTAGCTAGTGGTAATGTGGTTAATCTGTGGCTGCAGAATGTGTCAGATTGAAGAGCTTCATAACTATCATTATAGTAATCTTGAGCTTTAAGTCATCTTCCTTTTTTTTTGACAGAAAAGGGCCGAAGCTACAGTCTCACAGCTCCTCAAGCCAGGCAAATCTTTGCCCTCAGTTTCTGTGGCAGATTCCAACAGAGGATTTTGTCTGGCCATTCCTGAGGAAAACTCTACAAAATGTTTTCATTTCTTAATGTGAAAATTAACATCCCAAATACATAAATCTACAGAAGCTGAATTATGGCCATGTGCACTTAGTGCCAGGGCCCAGTAACATTTTCAATGGTCAAAGCACTTGATTCAAATGATGCCTTTAAAGTGGACAGCACTGCTTTTGAAGCAAGCTGCTAGGCCATACAGGACCTGTCTTACACTGATGCTTTCACAGCTGGCTCAAGATCCTGGTTTTTATGTATTATATTTCTTTGCACTTGTGTGCTTCTGTGCTTCACAAGGAATTTTCAGGTTCCTAGACTGGGATTTGCTGTACTAACTAAGGTCCATAAACATCCTTGCCTAGAGATAAAGAAATGACAAAGGGAACTTTTACCACTGCCGTTGAAAACACGCTGGAGCAGTGCTTGGACAGGCAAGCTACACCAGGCCATGAGTGAGACTTTATCAACCAGAATGGAGTGAGGAGTCTTATTTCCCTTTTCAAATGAAGAAAGACTAAAATCCATCCCCTTCCACTCCTGTATTTATAGGACAGGTCTGTGTGGTTGAGAATAGGGGCAGGCAAGATATACTGTGGTGCTTCCCCCATCACATAATCCAGGTGTGAATCCAGCAGCATCCAGTGCTCCATCATTTCACTCCCAGGGCTGACTGCATACCTTCATTTGTGGGGAGAACTTAGGAAAGGATATCGCCTGGTGAGAGGTCAGAATAAGTGTCATAGACCTCAGCCAGCCTCTAACTTCTGTCCCCACATTCTGGGGAGCATCTTGCACGGCCCTGTTCTGTTGGCCAAGCAGCAGCCCACAGCTGACAGCCTGACTATTGCCAGATAAATGAAGCTGTGATCTGAGCTTAGACACGAGCTATTACTGCAGAACAAATAAAAACAGAGCTAGAACTCCATGCTGCAGAGGTATTCATCCTTTGTATTCCCTCAAAGAACAAGCTTAATCTACTAACCCAAGTAGATTAGTAAACATTGCATTCAGCTTTCAGAGGCCTTCAGTATGTCTGTGGGGCTTGTAATGTAAAATAATATAAGTAAAGGAAAAAAATGGAAATTTTTGAAAAAACAAAACAAAGCAAACCAAAAACAAATGCAACAAAAACCTGAAAATGAAGTATTGTAGATACTTACTTTCTCACTGCTGTGAGGAAGATCAGAGAAGAGTCTTTTGTGTTAGTTTTATTTTGAACCCATTTCACTGCTGAATGTAGGAAGAGATTAGTTTGCTGCTAATTGTGCAGTTGGTTTTGTGACTCTATGAAAACCCCCTAAAAGTCTGCATGCAAAACCAATGAGGTAGAACATGTTTGACAAGCTTAGCTCCAACATGACCAATGTAGCAGGAAAGATTTTAAAATCATTGCCTCTCTTCAATAACAATAGTACATACAAGTGTTTACAAGAGGATTAAAAGCTGCTTTAGTGAGTTGTATTCAAGATTCCTTTATCAGACAAGTTTTATCAAAAAACCTGTTGGAGCGCTGCGTGACTAATCAGATGCAAACAGAAGTGGGTTATGTTACTGTCTTTCTTTTACTTCCTTTAAAAGGATGCATGATGTATCTGTAAAATATACACCATGTGTACAATAAGACATACCTATTAACAATCTGCCCAATTACAACAACAGCAAAAAAAAAAAAAAACAAAAAAAAGCTCCACAAGCAACGACCTCTAGCACCTGGTAATTAAAATTGCTAATCACCAGCAATTATCTGGCACAGCTTTATAGCCAGCCGAAACAGTTTGACCCTTTGCCCACTGAAAGAAGAATGTTTGCTGTCTATTGATAAGTGCTTAGGCAAAGCTGTGTTCGGCTCACATCCATTAAGTGGCGACTAATAGGAAGTCAACAAAAGAGCTCTGACATCTGTAGTGGGCACTTCTAGCAGGCCAGGTTTGGGAGCACAGGTGTCTGATGGGCTCCTGCCAAAGACCAGCATACAGGACATGGGCAATTTTTCTTAAAAGGCAGTCCTGAACTGTCCAAGTTTCCTGACTACTTCCTCTGCGTCAAAGAATAAATGCAGTAAGTTTCCAGGACAAAGGTTAAAATTATTATTCTTCTCAGGAGTGGAGGCTTGTTGTCAGACCATCCATGCACATTCAAACACTGAGAGGTAAAAAGTCCTGTAGGCTCAGTAACTTAGGTAAAATTATTCTTAGGTCTATTTTTGCTCTTATTGAGTTAAAGATATATAAAACCAAAATGACCTACAAAACCTGAAGGACAAAGCATCCCTTAATCACACAGGAATGTAAATTGCTCCAAACCCTGGCATCAGTGGAGATTACAAAGCCAGGAGCTGCTGATATCAAGAACCAAACCTCTGCAGCCTCATCCTTTCATTTAGAAGGGTTTTTTTTTTTAGGATGTTGGCAAGTTGGAGTTGCAGTGCGAAAGGAAAGGACAAAGGGCCAGTCCTATGGTGCATATTTACAGACACAAACAATTTGGGGGAATTCTGACTTGCACATTCCATGCCTTTTCTTGCATAAGATCTCAAAGCTCCTCCATGTACATTTTTGTACTGTGACATGTTAAATATGAGCAGCTTTAGAAATGGGAAACAACACTGCTGGCATGATACTTGTCACTATTCTATTCTTTTTTTCTTGTAGTAAATCCAAATATTTAGTTACAAAGGAAATTAAGCATAGCATATAACACAAGTGAAAGCTATAGGACATGGGAATTAGAGCACTGTTGTCCTTTCAGGCTGGTCCAGTCTTTTATGATATCCAGCATTAGGGTCTCTTCTCCTGGGCAACCAGTGTCTGAACAAGAGGACACAGCCTCAAGCTGCACCAGGGGTGGTTTAGGCTGGGTGTTAGGAAGACATTCTTCACAGAAAGAGAGATTGGCCATTGGAAAGGGCTGCCCACAGCCCATTAAACACTGCAAGTGTTTAAAAGGAGCCTGGATGAGGCACTTAGTACCATGGTTTAGTTGACTAGGTGGTTTTGGGTGATAGGTTGGACTTGATGATCTTGAAGGTCTTTTCCAACCTGCTTAATTCTGTATTCTACTCTGTAATATCTGCTAATTCAAACTCCTTGATGAAGTCACTCAAAGTGTTTTCTCCCCTCTTTTAAAACAATCTCCTAAACTGCTCTAAATTACTGGGGTTGGACAGATTGAAAATAACATCCCTTGAGTATGTTGTGAGTAGAAGAGCCACAACTTGCATTTCTGTACCATTTGCATTGATTAATTCTGTGTCCAGACTGGATACCTTTCGTCTGCAGACACCATCTCATAGAACTTGGTGTTGTTCCTGTTTAGCCCATATTAGTCCCTTGCTAATGAAGGAACAGTGTTATGATGGGCACATGCATCTCACTCCAACATGAAGTGAAAAAACCACTGCTACAGTTTACATTCCAGCCTAGGAGCCTGGGAACACTTCTGGGTAATCCAGTTCAGCTGTAGCCTAGGAGTACTCAAAACATCTGTACTCTTTAGCGAAGTCAACTGTAATAATTTAAGTTGAATTTGCTGCTATAACTTTGGCACATGTATGGGCTATTCTCCATTAGATTCTAATATATAGAATCAAAGAACAGAATCATAGAATGCATTGGGTTGGAAGGGACCTTTAAAGGACAATTAGTCCAACCTCTCTTCAGTAAGCAGGGACATCTTTAATTACAGCAAGTTTCTCAAAGTGCCATCAAGCCTGACCTTGAATATCTCCAGGGATGGAGCTTCCACCACCACCTTGGCTAGCCCATTTCAGAGTTCCACCCCTCTCACACTAAAGAAGTTATTCTTAATGTCCAGTCTAAATCTACTTCAAAATCTCTAGTTCAAAACCATGGTCTGTTTGCCTTTATAAACAGTTCCTCCCCAGCTGTCTTGTAGGCCCCTTTTGGGTACTGGAAGGCTGCTATAAGGTCTTCCTGGAGTCTTCCTTTCTCCAGGCTGAACAACCCCAAATGTCTCAGCCTGTTTTTGTAGGTCAGGCAGGACTTGCCCTTAGTAAAGCCATGATGGCTGTCTCAAATCACTTCCCTGTCCCACCTCATCGGAGCTTCTAGAAGGATCTGTCCCATGATCTTCCCAGACACAGAAGTGAGGCTGACAGGTCAGTAATTTCCAGGGTCCTTTTTTCTATCCTTTGTAAAAATAGTTGTATTGTTTCCCTTCTTCCAGTCACCAGGGGCTTCACCTGACTGCCAGGACTTTTTGAATATTGTGTAGAGTGTCTTGGCAACCGCATTGGTCAATTCTCTCAGGATTCTGGGATGCATCTCATCAGGTCCCATAGACTTGTGTATGTTCAAGTTTATCAGGTGGTTACAAGCTTTGTCTTCACATACAGTGGAAGGGACTTTGTGCCCCTGTTTCCTGTCTTGTGTTCCTTCAACTTGGGAAGTGTGAGAAGAGAGGTTGCCTGTGAAGACCAAGGCAAAAATGTTGTTGAAAACCTCAGCCTTCTCCTTGTCTGTTACTGGCTCACAGTTCTTGTTCATCAGGAGGGTGGTGTACATTTTCTTTAACTTTCCTTTTCTGGTTAACATACCTGTAGAAACTCTTCTTGTTATTCTTTGCATCCTTTACCAAGTTCAGCTTCAGCAGTGCCCTGGCCTTCCTGACCTCATCCCTACCACAGCTGGACAATATTCCGATACTCTTTGCAAGATGCCTGTCATTGATTGAACTGCCTGTGCAGTTTCTTCTTGCTATGAGTTTGACAGCAGGTCTTGACTAAGCCATGATGGTTGCTTTCCTTCCTTGCTTGATTTCTTACACCTGGGGATTGAGAGGCCCTGCACTCTTTGGAAAATATCCTTAAGGATCTATGGGGACAGGGTGAGAAAGCTGGATCAGTTCATCCTGGAGAAGAGAAGACTACAGGGAAACCTCAGAGCACCCTTCCAGTACCTGAAGGGGGGGCTACAAGAAAGCTGGGAAGGGACTGTTTTAAAGGGCCACCCTTCCAGTACCTGAAGGGGGGGCTACAAGAAAGCTGGGAAGGGACTGTTTTAAAGGGCTTGTAGTGATAGGATGAGAGGGAATGGATTGAAGCTTGAGGAGGGCAGATTTAGACTGGATATTAGGAAAAAAATGTTTACAGTAAGGGTGGTGAGACACTAGAACGGGTTGCCCAGGGAGGCTGTGGATGCCTCCTCCTTGGAGGTGTTCAAGGCCAAGTTGGATGAGGACTTGAGCAATCTGGTCTAGTGGAAGGTGTCCCTTGCCAGAGGCAGGGGAGTTGGAAATAAGTGATCTTTAAGGTCTCTTCTAACCCAAAAGATTCTATGAATCTGTGAACCTATCAGTTCTGTTCTGCTCCTTTGTCTGTTAGGACCATTTCTCTGGGAGTCCTGCTTACTAACCTTGAAGAGCTGGAAGTTTGCTTTCCTAAAATTCAGGGTATTGACTATGCTCCTTGTCTGACTTATGACCCTTAGGACTGAACTCCAGCAGTGTGTGATCACTGCAGCCCAGGCTGCCTCCAGTCTTGACATCCCTGATGAGTTCACCTCCATAGGTGATCATCGGATCTAGTATTGCATCCTCTCAGATCTTCTGTCTGCAGAAGTTATTGTTGAGGCACTTCAGGAGTCTCCTAGATTACCTACAGCCCTGTGTTACTTTTCCAGGAGATATCAGGTTGGTTGAAATCTCCCAGCAGGATGAGAGCCTGTGAGAGTGATGTCTTCTGTAGCTGGAGCTTTGTCAGTGGGCTCCACTTGATTGGGTGGCCTGTAGCAGACACCAACCACAAGGTTCTCTTTGTTGCCTCAGTCTCTAATTCCTACCCATAGGCTTTTTACTTGCTCTTGACTATTCTTTAGGGACATCTCTTCACCCTCTATAAATTTCTTAACATAGAGGGCAACACCTCGTTCCCTCCTTTTGCTTCTGTCCCTTCTGAACAGCTTGTAGCCATTGACAGCTACACTTGAATCATAGGATTTGCCCCGTCAAGTCTCAGTAATGGCCACTGTATTGTAGCTTTCCATCAGCATGGTAGCTTCCAACTCCTCCTGTTTTTTGCCCATGCTGCATCAGTGATCATCAGTTTTACTACAGGATTGTTGTCTACTATTGTTTGTAAGGTCTTGACAGTGTGTAAGAGATATATTTCTCTTTGATCTTTAATGAAGTCAAAGGAGGGGAAAAAAAGTACTGGAGATACACCTTCTTACAAGGTTGGGCTGTAGAGAGAAAACCAGTGACAGATTACATTACTTGAGATTCAGATTCTTCTGTTTGTCTAATTCAGTAATCATCCACAGCAGAAGAGTATGCTAGAAAATTTGTGTAGTTTATTCACCACAGAGTAAATTACACTGAATGGTTCTTCTCTTAGTTAGCTGAAGTAATGAAAAATCTGAGGAAAAAGAGGAGGAATTTGCTTTTGGAGTCCATGGAATACCAATGGATTTCAGAAGGTTATGTTCAGACTGGGACATCGTGGCCACGTGGGTCATGAAAACATACTTGTCTACCAGGTTACATTGAACAGCAATTCTTGATACTGTTGTCCAAATTGCAAACTAATTAATTTGCCATTAGGGATAAGACATTCAGCTGGGTTTTGTTCCATTTTTGAGGTGATGAGTTCTTGGGAGTAGTAATGAGATGGGTGCTTGAATTCAGAGAACAATTAATTAATCTTACCTTTGAAAACTGTGAGGTCAAAATAAACTAAAAGATCAGGACGGGGAGCTAATGAGAGACTTGTGTTACCAGTCATTTAATTTCCATTTCACATATAATACACAAAACAGGTGCACAAAGTTCACCAAATCACTGCTGCACAACAGTTTTCTCTTTTCTCTGTGCATAACTTTGAAACAAAACCAACTTACTCACATCTTTTTCAGGTGAAAGCCTGGTTGTGCCCCACAGATCATTGAATCTGACTTGGGCTTCCTTGGAAGATACCTACAGAGTTGAGAGTCCTCCCCTGAAAATGTCTCACTATCAACTGCTGGACAATTAAACCCAGGGACTTCCTGCTCAAGTGCCTGGCAACCTCTTCTGTCCTGGGTAGGAAGAAGAAGAAGGTAGCTTTTAAACCATTCAACTGCTGCACTCCATCAGAAGTGCTGGTGAGCTGTGCTAGTGTAGACACAGTCTCAGGGAGTGCTCTGTCGCAGGATGTCTCAAGTGGCATAACTGCTAGTGAGTTCCCTGACAGCTTGCCACCCCCGAGGATGTGTGCTGGAACAGGAAATATGCTGCTCTAGAAATTGGGAAGGCCACACAATACTCAGTTCAGACTCAGGGTGAAAACACCAAAACCAAACAAAGAAACAAGCAAATCACCACCCCAACTCATCTTTAATTAAAAAGAAGTTCATAAACAACATAAGTTTTTTTTTTTAAAGAACTTTAAAAATATTCAAACTTATTTTCTGCCCAGTTTATACTTTACAGACACAAGCAGAGAACAATAGGAATGCTAAATCCTGATTCCAGACTTTTGCAGCCATGTTATGTGAAGTTCACAATCAAAAATTTTAGACCTTATCTTTATGCAAAATACTGCAAATTTCACCACTTAGGGGGTAAGCAATGAGATTACAAGGTGCACGGTGCACACAGTGTTTAGTGACAGAAGGAGAGGAAATGGCCTTAAGTTGCACCAGGAAAGGTTTAGATTGGATATTATGAAAAACTTCTTTACTGAAAGAGAGGGCGAGCATTGGAATGGGCTGTGCAGGGAAGTGGTAGAGTCACCAGCCCTGGAGATGTTGAAACAATATGTAGACTTGTCACTTTGAGACATGGTTAATAGACATGGTGGTTGCCCTTGATGATCTTAGAGGTCTTTTCCAAACAAAACAGTAATATGATTCTATTATTCTCTATTTGTTGGAGTAAGAGTGTTCTCACAATGAAAGTAAAGTCAAGCTTTTCAAGCATTTTAGCTTTTGCAGAGAAATAGATGTTTCACCTAAAGAAGGACAGCAGCAACAATCTACTGGATGAGATGGAGTATCCATGAATTGTTGTACCAGAAATCAGGAATTTGAAGCCAAGAGCCCTCATTCTCTATAATTCATTTTCACACTATGTTCAAGTGATGGTCCTGTGCATGCCTGGAAATGTCTTGTATAAAACAGTAGTGCAAAAAGTTAGTGTGTGCTGAAGTATTTATCCAACATTTATTATATTCCCCCCACGCTTATGCTTCTGTATTTATTACAAAAGATTTCTCTGAAAGTACTGTGTCTTTTGGTTACTTGTACAAAACTCTGTAGGAGCGTTTTAAGAAGCCCAAACACTTAAGTGGATTTGTTGGTAATTTTCCTGATTACCTCTCATGACTCAAGTTTGAACAGCACAATATTTGTTTCAGGGGAACCATGCCAGGTTTCTCTATCAGTTGTCACATATGAGAGGCATAATGTGGCCTGCCCTTAGCCATTGCCCTGACAGTACTATATCTGGTACAGGAGAAGGATGGTTTGCAATTTTCATGGCTCAGCTTAAAGGTTTTCTTTAAAATGTATGCCTTTATCACTCTGAGATACATTTTAATGACAAAAAAACCATGGTTTGTTTACCTGCTCAGATATCTCCTGGTTTAGTTGCTTATGGTTGCTGAATGCATATTAAGCAACTTGTTCTACTTAACAGCTCCAGAATCTTCTCTTGACACTTCTTGACTTGTTTTATCTTTATTATTTTTGCAGTTCTGGATGGAAGGCAGATACAAACAGATTATTTACCTGACCTGAGATCTCTGTCCTCCTTAGAAACCTTCCAGCTTCTTCACAAGTCTAGTTGCTCAAACTTGAAGAGAGGTTAATACATGCTAAACAGTTTTCCAAAGAAAGCAGAAGTGTCTGCATTAAGATTTCAGATACCTCACATGCTCCCGTAAGCCTCTGAACATGGAAAACACAATGCCAGCCCAGGTGGCAGGTCTGGTGGTGCTGATGGCACTGCTGCTTCCATTTCTCCTTTGTCCTGTGGTACTCATGACTGTTTGAACTCAAATCAATGTGAATTTAGGAGCAAACTATGCCTTCCTATGTTTACCACACTCAGCCTCTAACCCAACCCCTTTTGTGAGGGTGAACAAACAAAAAGCCCCTGCCACTGAGAGCTCTCAAGTGTTTTTCTAGCTGGACATGTGCAAATGTGGCTTTTGCCAGATTCAAGGAAATGCGGGTGGTTGCATCTATACATGATGTAGGAATCAAAGATCCAGGTGGTTTGTGGGCCCAAATCTCACAGGAAAAGAGAATCAGCACTGAATGACTCTATAATGTTGGTAATGTGTGTGTCCAGGCAGCAAGGCACAGGTTTGGTGAGGCATCTGACTGCAGATTTTGCAAGTCAGGGAGCCCCATGCCAACCAAAGCAGGGATCTGGGAGAGAAGGGACACCTGAGACAGACAGATGTCTGTCTTCCTGTCCTTGGAAAGTTCTCCAGAGCCTGAAAAGGCGCTTGTGATGCCAGGACACAAAGGCGGTGCTTCTGTGGGGGACAGCAGCCTTCATATTACCACCTTTCAAGAAGGCCATCTTTATGAAGAAGGATGGTTTAGCTTGTCAGGATGTATCCAATATCAGGAAACCTTATGTTAGTACCCACAGACCTCCTATCTTTCCAGGCCTATGTGTTTCACTTCACAAGGTTTCAAATTCACATGGGTTTTTTCAGTAAATGTACTCCTAGCCCAGAAGAAAATGAAAAGAGGGCCTAACAGTGGGTGGAGGATAACCCCAGATGCTTAGAATTGTTAATATGGACTGATATTTCGAGTCATCTAAGATGGAAGAGAAACTGATCTAAACATTTCAGAGCAGTAGTGCAATAGCTGAAATATATTACCAGTGTGTCAGGCTTGGCTGCAACATTTCCCCAGTATATTATTAGAGGGTGGAAAAGAGCTCCATTAAATAAGAAAGTCTAGCATAGGTTGTTTCTGTACAATCACCATTAAGCTCAATACCATGACACATTCCATTCCAAAGCATTAAGAAAGGGAGGTACTAGGTCGGAGGATAACAAGACCAAGTTTCTTCAGAGAGCCTACATGAGTCATTGTTATTGAGATGCAGCATCTGTGCTGATGGACTTCAAGAAGGAAACACTCCAGCGAACAGTATAAAAGCTTGCAGGAAATGCTAAGGAAAGAAGAAAAAATAAGTAAATAAAAGTGTAAGAGTAAAATAAAATTAAATAAAAATTAGAATAAGGAAAGGGACAGAAAAGAAAATAATGTTAATAAAAAGTATTCAACAAAAGCACAGAACGGAAGCACAAAAATACAAACAACTAGCAAGTGTACACATAACAGAGTGAAAATCTGAGTCTGCCTTCTCTTTGCATATGGAACTGAGCAAACAGACCTACTGGCATTTTTTGAGAATGGCATCTCTGAAGCATCCAGTGTATAAATACTTCTTTCAGGCCACAAGACGGAGAGACACCAATGCCACCTGTGAAGTACTGAGAAAGCAGATAAGGTGAAAAATGGTGACACAATTCAAATATTCCATGTGCCAGTTCTGAAGAGTTCTCAACACAGTGGTGTAATAAAAGTCTTAAACCCAAATATCTCAATTGCTAGTACAATGGCCCCTCTCTATAAAGTTTTCTAAAGAGACCTGTTACCCAAGATCACCAAAAGAGTATGAAAACAAGTTTCAAATGTTCTTATGTACTTCATGGAGATGAATAAATCACAGATATAGGTATAGATATAGATGATATAGATGATAGATACAGATGATATAATGTGCCTGGCCTTTAGAATTAGCAGATTAAATGGTCAATGAAGGCTCAGAGGTCTTTCAAACCAGTTTTTGCTGAAAGAAGCAAAGATCAGACATTACAGACCAAGAAGCTTAAAGAACTTTCAAAACAGGGCTTTCAGCAGTTTGTTAAAGTAGCTACTGAACTTTTGTTACTGAATTCAAAACTACATTTAGAGAGTGCTTTATCAGGGCTTTAAAATACAAGAAATGGAGATACTTTGCAACCCACAATGCCTTTACCACACTGTTACCCACATCTATGAAGTGCTGTAATGGCACTTTTCAGAGGACTATGTTTACCTATCCTGCTGCTGTAAATCTCTCAGGTCACTGAGGGTTTAGCAAGAAATGTATGGGGGCTTAAAGGAAAAGCACCCCTTTTTACAATAGAAGACTATGTGTAGGTGTCTAAAAGGAAAAGGACTCTTGAAAAGCACTGGGAACAGACATTAACTGATTTAAATTTTCACACTGCACTGTTAGGCAGGCAGAAACAATTGTGTTCCAGAGAAAAGATGATGAGGATAAGAAGGTTGTTGCTCTTTGTACCCAGAGAATTACAGAAAGTTAATACCAAACAGAGCGATTTCACATGGCTGGAAAACATAATAGATGTGAAAGCAAAAGAGATTATTGGTAAAATGGTTGGCTTGGCCTACTCAATTCAACGGCTTTGTGGAAGCAATTTAAATATATGCCATTTAGATATTAGACACCACTGGAAGAAAATAAAAATGATGGAAGTTTTAGCATTGTTCTCTCCAAGAACCTCATGGTTAGATTTTTCCTATAAAACATTAGTTCAGGTTTTACAAAGTAGGTAATTGAGTATTTACAAATACACTGCCCTTACAAGTAGAGTGGCAGCAACAGGGAGATCCCCTTTCAAATTACACTTTGTGAGTAAGAACAGAATGCATTCAGTACTACTGTTTGACCTTTTAGTACTGACACAAAAAAAGTTGCACCAATTCAGTCTTTACATCTAAGTATTCATGATAAAAAATCTTCACATCATAGAAAACAACATCCCAAGAAGGATGATTTAACACATTTTACAGTGGTGGTGAACAAGCTAATATCTTAAGTTGCTCCCAATTTAAATTATTTATAAACTTCTTTCTAACAGAGTTATGTCCAGAGGGTTAAAATTTTGGTGTGATTGCAAGGATGTTACAGGATACAAGTCTTCAGGGAACTTCTCTGAGGCCTTGTAACCCTCACTTCAAAGAAACAGTCTGTTTGCCCTCACCGTTTATGGAAATACTTAGGCCACTGTGAATAACAGTATCTTTACATTTGACCAAGTAAGACACATCTCATTTTGTTTCATAAAAAATTGAGAACCCATCACTCTTCTCCTTTTTAAAAAATGTGAGAAGTTGTATCTCCATCCTTTCACTCACCTACAACATGATGTGCTTGAATTTCTTTCTTGGCAGTGAGGAAGCAAACCTATTTGTGACACAAGCTGTAAAGTAGTAAGTGCCTCTCTGTAATCTAACACAAGTTACTAGTATGCCTTTATGTCCTGCTGGCTATGACACTCTTTTAAATTAGAGCATATCAAAAGAATAGTATTTTGATTCTTGTTGCAAGGACTGCAACAGGATAAACCACCAAGGACTGTAACAGGATATACAGCAAAATACAGATTCATCTGCTGATGCATGGTAAAGTACAGGAGACAGAAAGTAAAAGGTTTCCTCCTTGCCTAATCTGGCAGGGCATAGTTCTGTGGGTTTGGAGGTTTCATGGTGTTTTATTTGGTTGGGGTTTGGTTTGGTTGGGGTTTGGGTGGTTTTCTATTTGGTTGGTTGTTTGGTTTTGGTTGGTTGGCTGGCTGTTTTTGGAGTTCTTATTTGGCTGGTTGGTTGTATTTGGGTTTTGTTGGTTTTGGTTTTGATTTTGGTTTTTTTTCCCTCTTCTTCTTGTTGTTTGTTTGTTTCAGTGCTTTTTCTCTTTTCATTCTGAAAATACATGTTTACAGACCATGCTTGTGTCTTAGAGATGAGCCAATTCTGGTCTCAGGAAGCAATAGAAACCAGGTTATGTAGATGTGATTTTAAACGGTGTGGTTTCCCTCCTGGACTGTAAAGACCATGAAAAGTCCTGGTCATTCTTTGCATCTTACCTAGTGCTGCATTAGGTTCTTGTAAGGAGGACTACAGTGATGACTGTTGATGGCTATAAATGCTGCAGATGTGGTCCACTATGACCAACACCAGTTTCAGTGATGGTGTTACTCAGTTTAAAAGGTGCTGATAACCATTCTTTAGTTTCTTCATGCAGCACACATTTCTAGCCAGATAACTATAGGAGGAATTCCTATTTTGTTAGGGTTATTTTTGTCCCATCTGGTATTAGGATCCCTTTACAGCTATAATTATTTGTTACATGTCTTCCTGCAGGCTTCCCACTTGTGTACTGGTGCTTTGTCAGGAGTTCTGGAAGATGAATCACTCCCTCAGTGTCCATGCCTGAGAAAGCTGAATCACCCTGCAATTTTCAGTTACTGAATCAGTTAGAGCTGTCCATAAAGGAGGCCCAGGATCCTAGTCCATACATGTCCTACACTTACATATCTAAGTACAAGTATTGCGATCCAGAGCTAAACTCCACCCTGTAAGTGTAGGAGAATACAGTAGACATGAGAAGTGGATGAGGAAAGGATGGCATTTTCTACATAATTTAAAAGATTATTTTGTCTGTACACCAGCATCCATTTTCAGGATCTTAGTAGGCATAACAGAAGAGCCTCAAGAGAGATCTGCTAAAACAAGATGAACACAAATTTTTAGGAGGAGCTTTCTTCTAAGTCAAGGCAGCAAGAAGATGCCCATTGGAATGATGAATAAATAAGTAAAGAATGTGGGAGTTTTTCTAGCAGCACCAAATAAGGTGGGAAACAGCCATAGAAGAAGGTGGAAGTCAGTGGAGGGAGGTCCAAGAGACCACCTTTCCAGTACCCTACACACTACTCTTTAGGATTCTTTCCTTCCATAGCAGAAAAACAGCTCACATGTTGATACCAAAATAGAATGTGAGGTTGAGGATGGGAATGGCATGTAATGAGATACTGAGGAAGTCAATATAGAGATGGTTCATACAGCACATTGAAAGCCTCTGGAGGAGATACAGGAAAGGTCAGTAGAGAATCACTGTCACCTGCCTGCTTTGGAGCCCTTGGAAGTACAAAGTCTGCAGCTGGGCCACAAAGGCCACCCAGCCTCTCAGATAACAGCCCAGAAAACTACAAGCTGGGACCAAGAACTAAAAGTACAACTTCCACTTTCTGTAAACATTGCACAAGTTTCTAAAGTGTGGAATGGGCCCTGACATCGCTCTCCTAGAAAAAGAAGGACCCTACAGAGACCCAGCATTGCAGCAGCTGCAGATTAACTCTTAAGTAAGACTGCTTGAATTGTTTCCTGTGCCTCCACATCCCTTGCCTTCCTGAAGGTCATCCTGAAATCATTCTGGTTCAGACAGTGGCATTGTGGGGACCAAAACACCCCAGATAACAGCCAAATGGGTGTTTGGAGGAACATGCTCACATCCATGTAGCCACGAACAAACGCACTTCACCATACAGAGCAGCTCAAACAAAGAACTAATAACTAGCAGTGACCCATCCACTTCAGGCATGGTGGCTACAGCTGATTTCATGGGTGAGGAGAGGCTGCCATATTGAATGGTAATACCATGCTGGAGTGAGGCATACTGTCATGTAGTGGCTGTACCTCTATGAGCCAACATTGATAGATGAGAAGGGAGAAATGCCCAGCTGCTGCAGTGTCTCCCAGAAGCAGGTACAAGCTGGGTGTTGTGGGGCTGATGAACTGTGACCAGAGCTCCCCTGGGAAGTGTTGTACCTGTCATTTATGGAGGGACTGCCTCACATTGCCTGGTTTCATATACAGGGCTGAAGCAGAAATGAGGATGCCACGTGTGCCAAGGATGGCCTGAGG
This sequence comes from Melanerpes formicivorus, assembly GCF_026170545.1. Classification (NCBI taxonomy): domain Eukaryota; kingdom Metazoa; phylum Chordata; class Aves; order Piciformes; family Picidae; genus Melanerpes; species Melanerpes formicivorus. Next base: position 23,575,332 of record NW_027142353.1, read on the forward strand.
AGGCCTCTGACCACTGAACTTTTGGGTCTCATTAGTTTTAAGAGTGCCTCTTGGCTATTTAAATGAAGGTGACATCTTTCAAGATAGCGCTGTGGAGAGTCAGTGGTTATCAGTTCTCTTCTGCATTCACAGCAGCTATGAAGATGCTGTGGTTTGTTTCTGTCTGGTGCATAATCCTGAGAGGCAGCTTCTTGTTTTGCTCCCTAATTATGCATCACCATGCATTCCTTGTTAAATTGTATACAGAGCAGTAATCCCACCAAAGATCCTGTGTCACAGGTAAATCAGGTTATTACTCTGACATGCTGCTGTTACAGCTTATAAATTCTTGTGGTCATTATTCATATTTGTGACACACTGTGGAATAACATAGAAGAGAAAAGGGTTTAAGATGAAACGTTAAAATCCAGGGCATTGTGGTGCCTATTATTTCAGTTTTGTTTCCCATGTTTGCATGTTCATACAATGCTCCAGGTAGATGCTCCCTCCATAGTTTTTTAAATCGTTGTATTATTAGGGCATGCAATATAATAAACAGATCTGTTAAAGCACCAGTGATGTCTCTATTGGCAGACTTGTAAAAGAGCTCGGTGACCTTGCTTAATTAGCCATGTAATAAACCAGAACTGAAAGAACCTATTCCCACAAACCACAGCACAGCACCCCTCCACCCCCCACTTGTCAGGGAGGCTCTGAATGGGAAGTCAGTAGACATGATGCAAAGTGCAGCCACTTAGCCTTAGAGCCCTTCGGAAAATATGCGAAGATTCACAAAGACATTTCCTTCCAGCCACTGATTAAGAAACAGTCTTTAAAACAAACAAAAAAGATAAGTCTTCTGAATACTTGTGGCAGTGTTTCTCTTCTTTTACTGACTACCACTGCTTCAGTTTTATTTGGATAAATGTGTGTCTTAAGCCTCCCACTTGTGTTTAAAAAAATATATTTAAAAATTCTTCTATTTCAGAAATATTTTCTATAAATGCTCTGATTTCATTTCATGTTTAGTTCAGATATTCCAAACAGAAAAACAAAACAAAAACCCAATAAAACAAAATAAAAAAACCAACCCAACAAACCCAAACCAAACCCAGATAAACAAACAAAAAACCCAACTAACCACAACACCTCAATTAATAGCTAATAATGCATTTCTAAACATTAATTCTTTTATATAAATTCTTTTGTACCTTTATGGTGCAGTCCCCTTGAATGGTAATCATGTTAATACAAATTATATGGAAAAGAGTGCTACATGTATTTCTGTGGCTCACTGTGGTAGTTTTAGACTATGCCCCAGGCAACCAGCACCAGAACAAGAGGACACAGTCTCAGGCTGCGCCAGGGGAGGTTCAGGCTGGAGGTCAGGAGGAAGTTTTACACAGAGAGAGTGATTGCCCATTGGAATGGGCTGCCCGGGGAGGTGGTGGAGTCACCATCACTGGAGGTGTTCAGGAGGAGACTTGATAGGGTGCCTGGTTGCATGGTTTAGTTGATTAGATGGTGTTGGATGATAGGCTGGACACGATGATCTTGAAGGTCTCTTCCAACCTGGTCTATTCTATTCTATTCTATTCTATTCTATTCTATTCTATTCTATTCTATTCTATTCTATTCTATTCTATTTAGCTGCAGATTTCAAGCAGAAAAGTAGAAAACTGTAAGTAAATCGCTATTATGTTTAAAAAGGAAAACAAAAGATTATTCTAAACAAATTCATTGGATAAATGTCTGGGATAAGAAAAGCAGTATCATAACAATTCTTCACATTTCATTTCCATTCCCATTCATTTTCTCTTTTCTGATCGTGGCTGTTTTACTTTGCCTGGGAGATAACAGTGCTTCTGGCTGACCTTGAGATAAGCCTATCTCACTGCTTTTCTCTCAGCTTCTCTCTCTCTCAGTACAGGGCGGGTCTGGGAGATTGCCCACTGGAATGGGCTGCCCGGGAGGTGGTGGAGTTGCCATCGCTGGAGGTATTCAGGAGGAGACTTGACAGGGTGCTTGGTTGCATGGTTTAGTTGGTTGGGTGGTGTTGGATGATAGGTTGAATGCGATGATCTTGAAGGTCTCTTCCAACCTGGTTTATTCTATTCTATTCTATTCTATTCTATTCTATTCTATTCTATTCTATTCTATTCTATTCTATTCTATTCTATTTGGAGAGGGGGTTGAGGGAAGGGCAGTGGAACTACTTCCCTGGTCTTTTTTTTGACCGGGGTTTTCATGTTGTTTGCTAATTGTAAATATCTGTATAATATTGTAAATACTGTATATTTTTTACATATTCCTTGCATTCCATTGTAGAGTGTAGTTTTTCCTTGTAAATACAGTTTCATTTGCTTCTAACTGAGTTGGTCTGGCTAGAAGTTAATGCTGGGGGAAACTTCAACCCACCACACTCACTTGTTTTGACTAAAAAGTAAACCTAGGAAGTTAGAACTATACTATAAAAATAAAATGGTTGGCCTTTTATCTGAGGACAGGAAGCAAATCAAATGCAAAATTTTTAGCTGATTCTTTGGCTTTATCCCATCAGGTTCTTTAGAAATAAAGGCTTATTTAAGTACAATGTAGAATCACTACACTTTTAACTTCACACAAATGTCAGTTCATAATGAACATAACCACAATTAACCACACAAAAACATTTTTCTTCTGTAAGTGCAATAGTTTTTGTGATTGTTGCAGGAGCTAGCTCTTTCTTAAGCAAATTTACATGAAGTCTATGACTACTGTCCTTTTACAGCATGCTCCTGAGCTCCAGTGCAACATAGAAAACAAACAAACCCCCCCAAATTCTTAGAGAAGTGAGCACTGGGTTTTGTATCATCAGCTCACACTTCCACACAGCTCAGTTCTTTCCATTTAATGAAAAAACCCACACCAAAACCACAAACAACACATCCACAAAGCATCAACTATTTCTTTAATTAAACTTGGGTTGTTTATTGGTTTTTTTGTGCAGGTTTTTTTTCCTCCAGAATGGTTCTTATTTTCCAAGTAAACCTTAAAGTTACAGTGTTCCTACCCAGTGAAGCTAATGCATGTCATTCTGGTTTTAAATCCTATACGTCTGTTCATCCACTCAGGATTGTTTTAGCTGCAGTCATTTCATTCAGTGCTGCAGATGATAGTAAATTTACAGGAGCAGAGAGTTCCACTGGGTCTGTCAAACAGTCTCCATTATCCTGAGGAATATTTTAGACTATAAAGGACAGCAACATCTTCAACCAGTCTTGAATTTAGTATCCAAAAATAAAGTTTTCCTAGATGTTCTTGCTTTTGAATCCCTAACACGAGAGATACATTTTAAACAAAATATATTTGCTAACAGATTCTCTAATCAGTTTTCTGATGTGAATTGCATCCAGATCTCTGGAATGTATATAAAGGCTCAGGAAGCTACATAGCTGCTTGGCTCAGAAGCTCATGTGATAGAATGTTTGGTCACATTCATAAAATCAAGGATTTTGATTCATGTACTAGAAATACAAATGGTAGTGTTCATAGAGGAATGTGAGCAATCCAATCCAATCCCTGTGACCTGTGTTAAGAATATGGGTAAACAGTTCAGGATCAGACACTTCATCTGAACTTTCCATTCAGTATTTAGCTTCTAGGATTACTACAGTCGTGTACAAAGAAGTCTCGTTAAATTGGGAGTGGGATAGTAGGTACATGCTGATACAAAGGGTCATAATAGCTTAACATGCATTTGGAGAAAATATCACCAAGTAGATAAAGAGAACAAGGTACTGTGAGTTGATAATTATGCTTAGATCCTGACACTGTAAGCAGTTCCATGAACCAAACCAACAGGACCCTTCCCATGAGCAAAGCTGGGCACAGGTATGAGAGCTGATAGGATGGGGACTCTTAGAATTTAAAAATGTTATGCTACATAATATACTATTTGTTGGTGGTATAACAATCCCACTAAGAAGACTGTAGGTACTGAAAATACACATGAACTACAGTATCCTCTGGCAGATCCTGGTCCTGCATGTCAGTGCAACCACACTAAAGGTGCAGGAGTACAGTGATGCATTCCTAGGCTACAAGCCTAAGCATGAGGTAGCTGAGCTGGAGTTGCCCCGGGTCAGTCCAGCACATCACTGGAGAAATCCTAAGGCTGCCAGTCTAGAAGCTCACTCACTTCCTATGGAGGGCTGCCATTGTTGCACAAGAATGTACACTGGAGTGTACTTTCCTGAATGCAAAAAGCTTGTGCCTCAGAAAAGTTTGGAAATGTCAGCTGCGGGTATGCCTCTCCTTTCTGATTTCCAGCTCCTTCGGCTCTACAGTTGCTAAGGCTGGAGGAGGATGCCCTCCTCTGGCTAAGCATCCCTTTTTCATCTAGTCTGGAAAGCTGAAGAGAAATCACTTTGAACACTGAGGCGGGGAGCTGGAGGCAATTACTTGTGATTGATAGCACTAAATATGAAACCGCATGTACCTCATCCATGAAGCATGGAATCAGCGGCATATTGTTAGTGGGGGAGATGAATGGGGCTTGAGATAACCTTGGCAAATTAGGCATATGTTAGCATTAAGCTTTGTCAGTAAGCAGGCTATAAATTACAGACATATTGTAACTCCATAAACTCATCTAATGAATTGAATGACAGTGGTAATTTAAGGCAGAATAGAACTGTTTAACCCTTTTACAAATTTAGCTGTATTTTTATATTATGCAACAATCCAAACTGTATTAAAAGGTTAGTGTTTCATATATACCACAAGATACCATATCATACCAGGGAAGCAACCCTTCCATGTTCCATGTACATTTTGACAAACAGTTGTCCACCTGCAAATTATTTTACTTATGAGTTGATTGAAAAAAAAGAATGGAAAAAGAATGGAGTATCTGGGGGCGAGGGAACGGGGAGGTGGGGGCTGTTCCTTGCATATTCCCTCACTTTATCATTACTTTTCTGTAAGATTAAGATAAATATATTTAAGCTGTAAGACATGGCATGCCATACATTTCTGGACTACTGCTGATCACTTCAGGAGGTGTTATAAGACACAAGGCTAAAGGGCAAGTGACTTCAGTCATAAGAGAAGTGCAATAATCGCTTCAAAATGCATGGCCTGCAGAGTCTTATTGCTATTCTGAAATGGAATTTATAAATAAAAATAAGAGGAAAAACTCAGCCTCCCACATTTACTGGCTGCTATTGACAGAATTATGCCATCAGTGACAGCGAATCCAGGATTCTGAAGCCATTTTCTATTTTACTGTGTACTTCAGCCAAAGTAACATTTGAAAATCACTGGTGGACTAATGGTATAAATAGGCTTAAAATCTAAAGCAGAAAATGTAGTGCAATATGTTACTAATTAAATTGTGCTGATATAAAAAATTATTTTTGCTTTTATTCAGTAGAAGTAGATGAAGAAATTAGTATATTTACCCACCTCTAGGCACTTGATCTTGGCAATGACATAAACCACTGACAAATTTCTCATCCAACTTTTGTAGAATATTTGCTTTTACATGAACCATTTCCTTTTAAAATACACATCAAATGAAACAAACAGGAGCATTTATCTTGGGGCTGACTGAATATAGAAATCAGGAGAGAAGTTCTGTGGGATGCAAAGCTGAAAGTGGGCCTTGACAGAAGGGACAGTAAGCAGAAAGTGAAATACTCAATATATGGAATTTTTAAATTAAGGAAATAATCATTACTTTTGCTGCCCACCTATGTAAGAATTAAAATGACAGGATCCAGTAGTGGCTGAGTTACAGGTATTTTTATTTCCTGTGTGACACTTTGTAGATAGTCTTTCACACTCATTTCTTTTTAGAAAAGTATAATCTTTATCACAATATCAGGAAAGAGAGGTGCATTTATAGCTCTGCTTTGGCTGATGGAGAAATGAAGCCTCCACGGGGCTCACCTGGAATTACACAGAGTATAAAAAAAAGCCAGGAAGAGACTCAGTCCTCATCAGTCCCACTCTTCTAACACATATAGTGTTAACCCCATGCCTGAGAATGTGTCTAAGATCAAACAGAGGCTTTCTGTGGCCAAGAGTTACAATACAGTAAATCTGGAGTGCAATCAAGATAGCAGGATACTGCAACAACCAATAGTGGTAAGAAACCTGAATAGGTCAGGGTTAAAAGGTGATATGTGAGCAGCTGGCATGGGCTTCTTACAGGAGGCAGAAATGCTTCCCAGGTACATGACACGTCTTCCAAAACCAGGGGCCTCCTTTGCCTGTGTTTCCTGTATTGAGCCAGACCTTTTCCTTCTCCAGAATTCACAGCCTCACGTCGCCCTGGAACAGAGTCAGGGGACTGTAACATGTAAATAAAAGTGTAACAAAGCTTATCACCTTATTTGGAAGGACTTTCTCAAGACATTCATAGTTATTTCTTCCTTTACTTCTGTCCATGTTGGTTTATAAATCATGTTGCTTCTAAAATCATGTTTCAATAAATAACACTAAAACTTAGTGCTTGTGATTAATAAATCTACTGCTTTTCTCTGGTTTACTGCTTTCTTCCCAAGGAAAAAATTCTGCAGAATGCTCTGTGACTTTCAGATATATATAGATATATGTGCATACACTCATATATAATATTTTCCTATAATAATAGTGCACAGACTTAGCTCTGTTTTAGTGAGTGTTCAGTGTGCCATGGGTTTAAAGCTGCTGGTGCTTGGGACACAATGTAAGGAGTATGAAGAAGGATATCAGCATTTTGAGTGAAAGCCAAAAGCTACAAGAAACAGCTAAATGAGGCAGAGTATTATGCTCATAGTGAAAGAATTTAAAGCAATAGCAAGGGGGAAATCAATATAGTTCCTATAAGACTGACAGAGTGAGGTAGGAATTTACACAGAAGATGCTCCATTTACTCAATTCCATTTCTAGCCCCAGTAGACAATGACACCTTGAGCTATGGATGGGGACTTTTATGAGGGGAGCAAGTGAAATCATCCAGTAGTGAACAGCGTTTTGTGCAGTACCACAGCATGGAGGAAGCTTCAAAAACTGCTTTGTTGATTCAGAAAAGTTACACCTTTGCAGACAGGGAAGAAGAAGCCTAGTACTGTAAAAGATGGCGCTCGAGATCATTATTCTGCATGACACAGATGATACTTGGCCTTGGGTGGAAATGTCTTATCACAGCCCAGATGTACCCATGAAGTTCAGTTGCTGCTGATGTTTGAACTGATAATCAGATTGAAAGGGAGCTGCTGGCTGTGGCTGAAGTGAACATTTTCTTCTGATACAATGGTCTAAACTCTGCTGTCAGTACAACTGCTCCCAAATGGTGGAGCACACTAACACAAGCAAATTGTTGTAGCTAAGCCTTTAATGAAGGAGATTCTGAAATGCAGCTTTCTGCACAGCCTTATCTTTCACAGATCTGACTCCTCATCTCTTAGTGCAGAAACTCCAGGGAAATTGGTGCAGGTGCCTCATGCCATCTAGCACCCTGCATAGCTGAGACAAGCTACAACATCTCAAAGGCTGAGAGAGCCAATCGAGAGCCTGCTGGAGACTTACTCTCACCCCTGCAGGACAGCTGGGGAGCCAAGTCTGGTACCAGGAGGCCATCTGCAGTGGCTCTAGATGCCTGTGTTTAGTCACCTGAATTTCTCCCAACATTTACATGCTAAGGCTTAAAAGGCATTTTCAGGCAGTCAAGAATACTTGTGACTGGAAAAGCCAGTCTTTATTTCAAAGAAACAAATACATATCTTCCATAATTATAGTGCCTTTGTGTAAGTGTGAATAGGCTTTATTAAAACACATTGGATATCTTCCATTTGCAAAAAGAATAATTTTAAATTAAAGTAAAAAAAAGAAAGTCTGAGGTAAATGCAAAGTCCTTCTCCACATGAAAGTCAGAGACCAGGGGGGCAATACAAACACCTCTGTAGGATGAAGGCGTGTAAAAATGCCTAAAGATAATTACACTACTTACTTAATATGCAAAATTCACAAGCCATGCATGGAGGTAAAGAGGCTGCTTTCCACTTTTCTGTCTTCTGTTGGGCAATGTTGTTCAACAAATGTTGTATACCAATGAAACTTTGTGAATGCTTTAATAGTGGCATAGTGCGAGTGCTTCAGAGTTTTTGGTACAAATCTGACCTCTGAATAAAATTAGTACTTCATTCTCCATTCCAGAAAAGATTACTGTGACCTTTACTTCTCCATTTTCCTAATGGTTTCTTCACTACAATGGCAAAATTGAATGACTATCTCAGCCGTCTGCAAGATTTGGAATTAAATTTACCTAGTGCAAATCAATAAAGTGGAAATCAAAACTAAAAGCCTGGGGTTATTTTTGCAATACTCTATGTGTAATACAACTTTGCATTTAACCTCTGGGCTAAAGGGTGACTCCATAACTAAATTAATCACTGAATGCATGCTTTACATACTACAGTGGGACCAAACTATTTAGATCAGCAATGATTAATGAGAAGATCTGTTAAAAGTGATTTGGAGAAATGATACCTACTCAATCCTGTGAGTGTGTTAGGCCATCAAGTCAGAAAACCTACCTGAGATACATATAAATGATCATTTAAATGGAAATAGAATAAATTCTGTTTTGGCTGTGTAATGATTACATGGCCTAGTTCCAGTGAATGAACATGCAATGGAGAAGGAATGCCTGCCTCAGCAGTGCCATTGGATAGTACATTAAGACTGCAGCCATTTGCGCCTGCTCCAGCTGTGGGACTCACACAGCTGTGGTCTCTGGTCTTCTGGTGACCAGCCACCTTCTCAGTGGCACCCACATGTCAATCTGCATAAGAAACTCCCTGTTCCTGGGACTACCATCAAGCTGTTTGCGAGTAGGCCTTGGAAGGTCCTGCAAGTATCTGATTTACAGCTGGCAAGCTGTAGGTGTAGAAGAAGCTGAAATAATTTGCCCCAAATAACATCAGAAGGGAAGCAGTTTCAATGGGAGATGAACCTTGCTTTTTGCAAGCTCAGGTCCCTGTGCCTGCTGAACCACAGCATTGTTCTGCTGTGATGCTGGAGGATCATAGCAAACAGACAGCAGAACCATCACCTGGTGTGAGGCACCAGCACTCCCTATATCACTGCTCCTTCCCAGTGCTAAAAGAACTTGTCCTACCTTTAGTGAATTGGTGTCAGGCCAAACAAATACTGAAGGGCACCAGGGCACATGGGCAGGTACCACTTAATAAGACTATTCTTACTACCTTACCCCAACAGTCAGTAACTTTTAAAAGGATTTAAGTGCATTGGTTGACATTCAGCAGGAGCCAGGGCACACAGGCTCTCCAAAAGAAGTGATTCAGTGAAGTGCATGACCTGCAATATCCCTCATCCACCTCCACAGCAACCAACCTGATCGAGGCACAGTGGTAGCCAGCAGCAGAGAGGTGCTTAATCTTTCATGACACTGCTGGGTGCCGCACAAAATCTGTCCACTCACTAGCCTTGGGCTGCTTGCCCAAAGTTGCTGTTGCCAGGCTATGCTCTGGTTCTTCAGCAGCCCAGGCATAGTATAGCAGAAGAAAGCGATTGTGCTTCTGCATCCTTCCCTGGATGTCTCTCAAGGACTCTCATCAGCTCACGAGGGCTGGAAGAGCTCCTTAGGCTGGGCAGATAACAGGTAACCAGCTCCTTACAGGTCTCTCCTCCCCTACAGCACCAGTGTAATTAGTCAGTGTTTTGCTCCAGGTAAATATTAATTAGCTGAGATGAATCTTCTTTTTACCTTAAGATTTCAATTTCATTTTTAATTCTTGGATCCAGGATACACATCATGCAAGAACACATTAATGCATTAAAAATTAACATTAGTGGAGACCGTGAAAGGATGGGAGGTATAATTAACTTTCAAATAACATACAAGTGTAAGTAGGCAGTATGATAATATACATAACAAATAATAATAATATATCACTGCTTAAGATAAAAACACCTCTTTTAACAAAGGACACAATTAAGATAATTTCTAAACACACTTTTTGAGAAGTGCCTGTTCATCCCAGCCTTGTCTGAGCCAGCCTTTGCAAGAATATTAATATAGTCTTAAGTTCTAGTGTGGCCATGTCCCATGCCCAGTCAGGGGTGAGACCAAAGCACAATATTCTCCTTCATCCCACCACCTTCACTTCATTCTCTCCTGGGAGCACAACACAGACAAGGAAGTTAAAAAAAAAAAAAAAAAGCACAAGTTTTGGGTGAAAATTATTCTAGTGTCTTTCTAATATATTCCTGGGGGCAGGGAGGGGGGGAAAAGTGTAGATATGGTGATTTATGGCCCCTCCACTGAAGGAACAGAAATAGAGTAAGTTTTTGGAAGCTCTGGATGCCCAAGTTGGCACTGTAGTATTAGTTTATAAATGCGATTAGACTAGGTGTAAATCCAAAAACATGATCACTGACTCCAGGCTGCCTTACTGCAGATGGTGGCCTGAGATGGCTGAGTTTGACTTTTATCATGCAGAGCTGAAGTACAAGCTGCATGTCAAGGCTCATTAAGCAAAGGCAGGAAACCTGACCAGGTCCTATAAGTTAAGCCCTGGCCCTTTATACAGCTTTCCAAAATCTTTCTTGCATGCTCTTTAGAAGTTTGGTTGTGTCTGATGTGACATTTTCTGGATGTGTTTGTGGTCCCTGTTGACTTTTTTTGGTGAGGTCACACTTTCACAGTGTTTCATTTGGTGAGTAGAAAAGTTAAGACAAAGCTGAGAAGGCATATTCTGAAAAGTGGAAACAGTCTGTCAATCTTTGATAAAATGGATTTCAGATTACAAAGAGATAAATACTCTGATTCAAAGTTCATGTGAATTAAGAATGATAAATCATAAAAAAGAGGAATATTAAGTAAGTGTATAGTTTCAAAGAGGTTCACAGCCACAAATTAATTGGCTGTAATACAAGTAAAATCACTAGATGTCAAAATCTTCATGGATTTAATTGGGGTCCAGAGGTCATTACATATAAAAAAGCCTGCAGAGTCTTGCAACGAACTTTCACTGCATGAGAGATTCAAAGGCATTGAAGAAGTTACATTGAGCCCCATGACGAAGGAAAATGAAGGGAAAGGAAGGGAAGGGAAGGGAAGGGAAGGGAAGGGAAGGGAAGGGAAGGGAAGGGAAGGGAAGGGAAGGGAAGGGAAGGGAAGGGAAGGGAAGGGAAGGGAAGGGAAGGGAAGGGAAGGGAAGGGAAGGGAAGGGAAGGGAAGGGAAGGGAAGGGAGGGGAGGGGAGGGGAGGGGAAGGGAAGGGAAGGGAAGGGAAGGGAAGGGAAGGGAAGGGAAGGGAAGGGAAGGGAAGGGAAGGGAAGGGAAGGGAAGGGAAGGGAAGGGAAGGGAAGGGAAGGGAAGGGAAGGGAAGGGAAGGGAAGGGAAGGGAAGGGAAGGGAAGGGAAGGGAAGGGAAGGGAAGGGAAGGGAAGGGAAGGGAAGGGAAGGGAAGGGAAGGGAAGGGAAGGGAAGGGAAGGGAAGGGAAAGGGAAAATGGCTTAAAAGCAACAGTACTTTTGAGCACCACAACCACTTTGCAGAATTTATTTTCAAGGAGACAATTGGAAAAATATTACAATTGCTTTAAAAAATGAAGAGGAACAGATGCAGCTAATAACTCAGGAAACAATGATTCATTAATTAAATTAGGGATCAGAGTTCTTGAAACATCATGTGAGGAATGAAAAATTGGTCTGATGGATGACATTAACGTCAGACAATTAGGATCACATTTGACAGAATAGAGATTTAGTAAAAAAACTTAAAGTTTATAAAGAATACTGCAGTAGCTTCTAGAAGTGTTTGCATTTCACTAGATTTTCTTAGTAAAGCAGGTGAGGATGGAATTCTGTCACCAAAAGCAAGTTTGAAATTCATTAAAATGGATTTTCAAGACTATTTTAATATTATTTTGTTAACACGCTTCCCATAACAACATGCTGACCTTTGACCAACATGTTCTGATTTGTCTCAAGAGGTTTATTGCCCTTTCAGATATAAATTGCTAGACAAAATTCATGGCCTTGAAGGTTTGTTTCCATTATGGTCAGAAAATGACTCTATTTGCTAAATATATTCACACCAGACTTTTTCTCCACAGCAGAGATGAGCAACAGCATTTCTGATCCTGAAATCCCTGTATTAGTAGGAACAGGACTCAATGGTTACTTTAAGTGTAGTACAGGCATTGAGATTTTTTTTCCCCCCTCATTATTTGAAGATGTCACTCTTTAAACTTTGTTCTGTTTCCTCTTATTTGTGATGCTTGCAAGACTATAAGTAGTACACTAGACCATCTTGTTCATCTTGTGATGAACAATTTTTGAGGTAAAGTTCCTCTGTTATTAACTTTTTTCTCATAATAGTCACAGGGGCAAACCAAAGAGGCAGATGTCATGGCTTGAGGCTTTGTAATGAGGCATCTGGACTTCACCCTAAGCCCTGTTCCCAAATTTGATGTGATCCAGCCAATCCAACCTATTCTATTTAATCTGGCCAGAATCACCTGATCTCAAATCTCCATGTGATAGGGGAAACACAAAAACATAGTTCCCCACTGAATTTTATCTGAACAAAGACTTTAGAATTAGCCTGATAAAGTGTTCTATGGCAAGTCTTGAGATGTAAACAAAAGGGTCTGTCCAGCAGTGTACTCAGTGCACCTTGACTCAGTGTACCTTCATGAGATTATCAAGGGTTCAGCATTCCACAAAAACCAGTGCTAATATTTCTCCTTCACCTGAGTTCCCAATAAACATCCAGTCACTTTGGGTAAATTCCTTACTTGATCAAAAGCAACAGGAGTCTTTCTACCATCTGACAAGAGTTCCCCTTTCTGAGTGAAAATTTATTTCCAATGAATATATGACTCATTGTCCCTGTACTGAATCTATCAATATGCCCTTTCATTTTCCTCACACTTTCTCCTTTTCAATCCACCTTGTCAAACCATTTTAGAAGGAAGCTTCTTTGAGGCTTCAGTCCTATGTACAAAACAAGCTATACCTTTAAATGGTTAGACAAGTGAACTACATGACTGATAATCAGTAAATACTCTAACTACATGTCATGTTAACCATAGGGTGTAGCACTGCTTCCCTTTTCTTTGTCATAGAATGGGTCTTTCCCCATATTTATAGGCTGTGCAACCAAGTTGTGCTCTTATATTCATTGAATGCTGCTGCTGCTGTGCACATCTTGTGGATTTTCCCCTCCACTTTCCCTGTCAGCAGCAGTACAGCTCACCCAAAGGATGCGTTGTTTACAACTATGAACAAGTAATACTAGAAGAGAAACAGATTTTCTGGCCTCTGAGTAACTGGTAGTGCCTGGTAATTAAATACTAGAGGCTTCACTTAAGTGACATATCTTTTGTTGTGCAAGACAAGACCTGAAACACAGGCAGAGAAGATGAGCTCTATCCTCACTGCCTTCATGGATGCTTCTAGTGTTTGATGGATAGCAGCTGCCTTTTCTCCCAGTATTCCTCCAGAAAGGTTATGGGCTCCTGAATCTGTTTATGTACTGGTACACTGATTCTTCTGTGTTCTTGACAGCATTCTCTGAGCTGATCTCTCCAAGACAATCTCCACAGAACACTGGCTAAGATAGGTTAGCTCCACAATCAGATTGCTCTGCCAACACTTTCACCCACACAGGGACAATCCACCACTAGGCATCTGTGTTCCATTGTTTGCTACAATGATGGAGAGGAGCACATGTTTTCTCTTCCCTGTGTTTCCATGTTTTTAAAATGTTACCATTTTAATTAAGTTAAATAATAACCAATGTATTTTCCTCTGTGTGTCAGAAATTGCAATGCACACAAAAATAACATTGAGGCAAAAACTGAGATTTAGGATCTTTATGAAAAAAAGAAGGCAGGAAAACAAAAGGAAAGTAAGAGGTTGTAATGGTTCAGAAATTTCTCACCACATTAACAAAAACTTGTCTCAGTCAGGGAAGCAATGGAAGCTATATTTACAATAAATAACTACACTCTACAATGGAATGCAATGAATATATACAAATACACAGTATTTACAATATTATACAGGTATTTACAATCAGAAAACAACACGGAACCCCCCCGAAGAGGGGAAACTGCCCCGCTTCTCCCCTAACCTCCCCCCACTTCCCTCTAATTAGAAGAAAGAGAGAAAAAGACGTTAGAGAGTACTGTTAGCTCAAAGCATCGTTAGTGTTCTTAGCTCAAGGCCAGTGGTGGTAAGATCCTTTCCCAGCTGAGCAGAGCAGAAAGCAGCAGCAGAGAAGGAAGAAAGGAATGAAAAAGAATGTGAGATTACATCCTGCACATCAGACCAATGAATTTTGTTTAAAATAATTTCTTGTTTTCCTTTTTACACCCAACTGTGGATTTGTTTATACTTCTTCACTCTTCTGCTCGAAAATCTGCAGTTCACTTTTAAAGGCATAGACTAAAACTGCCACAATCCACCCCTTCTAAACAATTTCATAGGCTGTTAATACTATCCATCTAATCTAAAACAATATCTACAATGAGTAAATAACGTTCACAGTCCATTCTGGCTGTCCTCAAATGTAAACGATTCAGAAGTCCAAGAAAACAGAAAACAGTTTGTCTTTCTGCAGATTAAACAAAGAAAAGGAACAAGGACTCTCATTTGACTCAGAGCTCTCTGAGTTCTGAAGGTTCGTGCACCATAGATTCCTCATGGATTCTTCTTTTGGGCACGATGTTGCATCTGTACAACACTCTGAAGTTAAACTCTCTCAGCTAAAGTCAGTTTTCTTTGTGGAATACACTGAATTTCACCATTCTCTTGCATTACCCAGTAAGTGTGACCAGGACCTTCAGCAGAAACCACCCCTCAGACAGGTTTGGCCGCTCCTGAAAGAGATTATACCCAAACAGTTTTGCCTAACAGATTCTTTTCTCTAACAACAGGAACTCTATCACCTTCTACCTTTCGTAGCAAATCTGAGTGTGCAGGTCCAGTTTGATTCACTGAACCTCTACTATTTACCAGCCAGGTTGTTTGTGCTAGATGTTTCTCCCAGTTTTTCAAAGACCCACCCCCCATGCTTTGCGAGTGGTCTTCAGCAAACCATTGTAGTGTTCAATCTTCCCTGCAGCTGGTGCATATTAGGGAATGTAGAATATCCACTTGATGCCGTGCTCTTCAGCCCAGTTTTTCACAAGATTGTATTTGAAATGAGTTCCGTTGTCTGATCCAATCCTCTCTGGAGTTCTGTGTCTCCACAGGATTTGTCTTTCCAGACCAAGAATGGTGTTATATGCAGTTGCATGTGGAACTAGATATGTTTCCAACCATCCAGTGTTTGCCTCTACCATAGTAAGCACGTATTGCTTACCAGAATGAGAATGTGGTAGAGTGTTTTAGTCAATCTGCCAGGCTTAATTAGCTTTGCCTGCTTAATAGCAGCACAAATGTCACAGTCATGGATGACTTGCATGATAGCATCCATGGAAATGTCTATGGCTCTGTCACAAGCCCATTGGTAGGTTGCATCTCTGCCTTGATGTCCTGATGAATCATGAGCCCACCAAGCTAAGAACATCTCACCTCGGTGTTTCCTGTCGAGATCAAAATCAGAGTCCATGTCTACTTGAGAAACTCTTGCAGCTAGATCTGCTTGATGGTTGTGTTGTTGTTCCTCAGCAGCTTTGCTCTTAGGAATGTGAGCATCAATGTGTCTCACCTTCACTGGAATTCTCTTGATTCGATCAGCAATGTCCTGCCACAGGTCGGCTGCCCAAATAGGTTTTCCTTTTCTCTGCCAACCATTCTATTTCCAGTCCTTTAGCCAACCCCAAAGAGCATTGGCTACCATTCATGAGCTGGTATAGAGATAAAGCTTTGGCCATCTCTCACGTTCAGCTACGTAGAGAGCTAGCTGGACAGCTTTTACCTCTGCGAATTGACTGGATTCTCCTTCTCCATCTTTTGCCTCTGCAACTCGGTGTGTTGGACTCCACACTGCAGACTTCCACCTTCGCTTGTTTCCAACCAGACCCCAGGAACCGCCTGCGAACAAAGCATATTTCTTTTCATCATCAGAAAGGTCATTGTAAGGAGGAGCTTCCTCACCTCCAGTTACTCTCTCCTCTGGATGTTTTGTACACCTAGTGCCTTCAGGCCAGCTTGTGATCACCTCCACCAGACCAGGTCTTTCAAGCTTTCCCATTCAAGCTCTCTGTGTTATCAGAGCCATCCACTTGGACCATGCAGCATCTGTGGCATGATGTGGTGTAGAACATTTACCTTTGAACATCCAATTCAAAACTGGTAATCTAAGAGCTAAAAGAAGTTGTGACTCAGTTCCGATTACTTCAGAAACAGCTTTTACTCCTTCATAGTCAGATAGAATCTCTTTCTTTGTTGGAGTATAATTTGCCTCTGAACCTCTATAGCTTTGACTCCAGAAAACAGGAGGATGTCCATGTGTCTCCCCTGAAGCTCTTTGCCATAAGCACCAGGTTGGACCACTGTCACTTGCAGCTGTGTATAAAATGTTCATGGAATCATAGAACCAAAAAGGTTGGAAAAGACCTCAAAGATCATCAAGTCCAACCTGTCACCCAACACCTCATGACTACTAGACCATGGCTCCAAGTGCCATGTCCAATCCCCTCTTGAACACCTCCAGGGATGGTGACACCACCACCTCCCTGGACAGCCCATTCCAATGCCTAACAACTCTTTCTGTGAAGAACTTTCTCCTCACGTCAAGCCTAAACTTCCCCTGGTGCATCTTGAGACTGTGTCCTCTTGTTCTGGTGCTGGTTGCCTGGGAGAAGAGACCAACCCCTACCTGGCTACAACCACTCTTCAGGTAGTTGCAGACAGCAATAAGGTCTCCCCTGAGCCTCCTCTTCTCCAGGCTAAACAATCCCAGCTCCCTCAGCCTCTCCTCATAAGGCTTGTGCTTGAGGCTTCTCACCAGCCTTGTTGCTCTTCTCTGGACACGTTCAAGAGTCTCAATGTCCTTAAATTGAGGGGCCCTGTACTGGACACAGGACTCAAGGTGTGGCCTCACCAGTGCTGAGTACAGGGGCAGAATGACTTCCCTGCTCCTGCTGGCCACTCTGTTCCTGATACAGGCCAGGATGCCATTGGCCTTCTCGGTCACGTGGGCAAACTGCTCAGCCAGCTGTCAATCACTACCCCCAGGTCCCTTTTTGTTTGGCAGCTCTCCAGCCACTCTGACCCCAGCCTGTAGCTCTGCATGGGGTTGTTGTGGCCAAAGTGCAGAGCCCGGCATTTGGACTTGTTGAATGCCATCATGTTGGACTCTGCCCATCTGTCCAGCCTGTCAAGGTCCCTCTGGAGAGCCCTTCTACCCTCTATACTGATCAACACATGTTCACAATTTGGTGTCGTCTGCAAATATACTGATGACTGACTCAATCCCCTCATCCAGATCATCAAAGAAGACATTAAACACGAAGGGGCCCAGCACTGATCCCTGGGGCACACCACTAGTGACTGGCCGTCAGGTGGATGTGGCACTATTCACTACCACTCTCTGGGCTCAGCCCTCCAGCCAGTTCCTAACCCAGCACAGAGTGCTGCTGTCCAAGCCACGAGCTGACAGCTTGACCAGCAGTTTGCTGTGGAGGATGGTGTCAAAGGCCTTGATGAAGTCCAGGTAGACTGCATCCACAGCCTTCCCCACATCCACGAGGCGGCTCACCTGATCATAGGAGATCAGGTTGGTCAGGCAGGACCTGCCCTTCCTAAATCCATGCTGGCTGGGCCTGAGCCCTTGGCCATCCTGTAAGTGCTGTGTGATTGCACTCAAGATGACCTCTTCCATGATCTTGCCTGGCACTGAGGTCAGGCTGACTGGCCTGTAGTTTCCAGGTTCCTCCATCCGACCCTTCTTGTGGATGGGGACCACACTGGCCAGTTTCCAGTCATCTGGGACCTCTCCAGTGAGCCAGGACTGGTGGAAAATGATGGAGAGCGGCTTGGGCAGTTCATCTGCCAGCTCTCTCAGCACGCCAGGATGGATCCCATCTGGTCCCATGGACTTGTGAGTATCCAAGTGGCTCAGCAAGTCCCGAACTAATTCCTCGTGGATTTCAGGTGTACTACACTGCTCCCTGACCCCATCAACCAGTTCAGGAGGCCAGTTATCCTGAAGTCCTCCTGCCTTACTATTGAAAATTGAGGAAAGAAGGTATTTAGAACCTCAGCATTTTCCTTATCTTCAGTTACAATGTTCCCCTCCAGGTCTGCTAAGGAGTGGAGGTTCTTCATGCCCTTCATTTTAGCATTAATGTATATATAAAATTGCTTTTTATTGTCTTTCACGGAAGTGGCCAGCTTGAGTTCCAGCTGGGCTTTTGCCTCTCTAACTTTTCTCCTACATGATCTAACAACATCCTTAAATGTATGAGTTGCCTTCCCCCCTTTCCAAAGGCGATACACCCTCTTTTTTTCTGTTAATTCGTTCAAGAGCTGCTTGCTCATCCAGGCCGGTCACTTTCCCCACCAGCTCATCTATTGGCACGTGGGAACTGCCAGTTCCTGTGCCTTCAAGAGCTCCTATTTGAAGTAGGTCCAACCAGTCTGGACCCCTTTGTTCTTAAGGGCTGCTACCCAGGGTACTATTCGAAGAAGTTGCTTAAACAAGCTGAAGTTTGCCCTCCAGAAGTCCAAAGTGAAGGTTCTGTTACTGCTCCTCCCTATTTCCCTGCATATTGAAAACTCTACTATCTCATGGTCACTGCACCCTAGACAGCCTCCTACCATCCCATGTCCCACCAGCCCTTCTCTATTTGAGAACAGCAGGTCAAGTAGACCCTGACCCCTGGTAGGCTCACTTAATAGCTGCATCAGGAAGCTGTCCTCCATATGCTCTAGAAACCTTCTGGACTGCCTCCTCTCTGCTGAGTTAAGTTCCCAGCAGATGTCTGGCAGGTTAAAGTCATCCACAAGGACAAGATCTGATGATCTTGAGACAGCCTCCAGTTGCTTGTAGCATATTTCATCTGCCTCCTCATCTTAGTTGGGTGGTCTGTAACAGACTCTAATCAGGATGTCAGTTTTGTTAGGCCTCCCTCTGATTTTAATCCACAGGCACTCAATCCTTTCATCTGCAACCTCAAGTTCTGTGGCTTCAAGCGAGTCTGGACCATCTCAGACAGGTCCCAGAACCATTGCTTGGACTGCTTCTTGCTTTATCTGGTCAAAGGCTGCTTGCTGCTCAGGTCCCTACTGGAAACTGTTTCTCTTTCGAGTCACATCATACGGAGGTTTCACAATCTGACTGTATCCAGGAATGTGCAGTCTCCAAAATCCCACTATCCCCAAGAAACATAGAGTTTCTTGCTTGTTCATGGGATTTGCCATGGTAGAGACTCTATTTACCACATCCCCTGGAATGTGTTGGTGTCCATCCTGCCACTCCAGTCCCAGAAACTGGATCTCTCTGGCAGGTCCCTTCACCTTGTCTTGCTTGATGGCAAATCCTGCTTTCAGGAGAATGTCACCGACTTTGTTACTTTTCTTGAAGACTTCTTCAGCAGTTTTACCCCAGACGATGATATCATCGATGAACTGGATGTGTTCTGGAGCACCGCCTTTCTCCGGAGCATCATGGATCACTGCATGGCAGATGTTTGAACCATGAACCCAGCCCATTGGCAATCTATTAAAGGTGTACTGGATTCCTCTCCTGGTGAAAGCAAACTGAGACCTGCATTCCTCTGCTATAGGAATAGAGAAGAAAGTATTAGCAATATTTGTGGTAACATACCATTTGGACTCTTTGGATTCCAGCTCATATTGGAGTTCCATCATGTCTGGTACTGCTGCACTCATAGGTGGAGTTACTTCATTCAGGGCAGAGAAGTCGACTGTCAGACGCCAGTCTCCATTCTGCTTTCACACAGGCCACACTGGACTGTTGAAAGGTGAATGAGTTTTACTGATGACTTTCTGACTTTCCAACTGACAAATCAGATTCTGAATGGGCAACAAAGAGTCACAGTTGGTTCTCTATTATCTGTGATGCACAGTCTGAGAAGCAACTGGCAACTTTATGTCCTCTATCTCATGTTGTCCCACAACTGCAGCTTCATCAGAAAGCTCAGGTCTAACAGACAGCTTCAATTTTTGTCCATCAATTTCTACAGAAGCTACTCCAAAAGCCCATTTGTAACCTCTAGGGTCTTTGAAACGCCCTTCTCTCAGAAAATCAATTCCCAAAATACAAGGTGCGTCAGGTCCGGTCACAACTGTATGCTTTTTCCACTGTTTACCAGTTAAACTTATATCAACTTCTACCTTAGTTAACTCTTGAGACCCACCAGTGACTCCCAGAATAGTTATAGGCTCTTATCCCTGATAATTTGATGGTATTATGGTTCACTGAGCTCCCGTGTCAACCAAGGCCCTGTACTTCTGAAATTTTGAAGTGCTAGGCCACTGGATGTACACATCCCAATAGATTCTGTCATCTCCATTATCCCTCTTCTCCCCCTGGCAGGATGCAGGGCATCCCTAATTATGGGGAATATGTCCACATGTGCAGTGAGCACAGTGTCCAGTGTTAGAATTGGAGCCACTGTTGGAGCTATTAGAGTTGTTCTGGGAAACTGAGGAAGTTAACAGCTGCCCTTCTGGTATTGCTACCTCTGGTATTGCAGCTCCCTCAGTCTCCTGAAAAGATTAGAAGTTGGTTGACCATCCCACCTGTTCATGTTCTCACCAAACTGATCAGGCAGAGTTATCCAAATACTCCCTTTGTGGTCTGTTTTGGTTTGACCTATTTTGGAATGACCTCCTTGGAAGACGTCTGTTTCTAACAGCTGAAACTTGTATCCATCTGGAGGAAGAAATTTTTTTTAAGTGGACACAGATGCATTTGCAGTTACTGCATCTGGTTTCAACAAATGTGTTTAGACCACAACTACCCAATTACACTTTCTTAGAAATTTGGGTGCAGCTTCTCCTTGAGCTAGCTCAGACACAGGAATGTAACAGGGCTAGGGAAGCTCTGGGTGATAGGTATCATAACTGCAGGTATCTAGACAAGCTTCAGGACAAAGAAAGACCTAAGCATTCGATGAGGCACAGAATTGGTTTAGGGTTTCTAAAGTAACATACCTAAGCCCACTTAGAAGTTCTGCTGAGTCACCCTGGATAAGGGTAAGCAATGTTGTCATCATCATCTGCTGAACTCTCAAATTTCCAGGGCCTAGTTCTGATTCAGAAAAATATTGGATATATGCTTCAAGCCATTGCTATTCAGACACTGATAGGCAAGCTTATTCCAAATACAGCATCTGTCCTGTGACAGGATGTGGCTCACAGGACTGGTCCATCCATCCCACCACCTGTCTCCCAGGAGAGACAAAGGCTGCTCAGAGCCATGGTCTGCCCAAAGTCCTCTCATCCCTCTATGCAGTCTGGTGCTGAGGCAGCTGTGGATACCCTACCTCCAAGCATAAGATGGATGCCCTTGCATTAGAATTTCCTTGAGCACATCCCTCTTCCTTGCACTGCATCCATGCCCTTTTCTGGCAATGTGGCTGGTGACCCACAGTTGGACCCCAACCCATGGGCTCATCCTCATCACCAAAAACCACAAACCAATGACCTACTTTTGGACCAAACACTATTTTACCAAGCCACCCATTTCTCATTCCACCATCACTGTTGAGTACTGGACATGACTGGGGATACCAGAGATTCAGTTTCCCAAAGGAAAGCTGACAAAAGCTCAAAGGCACCAGTTTGTAGCTGTGGTGCCTTCCAATGAAACAAGATAGGAAATAAGACTAACACATATAATATCTGCCCTAGCAACACTTTACAAGCCTTTGTACAAGGCAAAACTAGATAGGACAATTACATAAACTGCACAAAGACAAGAAACAGAAAGTTAAAAAGCCAACAACAAAATATCACAAACAGCTCAGTAAATAATAGTGCAATTTTCCTAGCTAATAGAATGGTTTAACACCTGAATACACTCATGCGCCTGATTAAACACTAACAACATAGACCCTTGAAAGAAGATTATAAGTTGTAATATCTCTTTGCAAATAATAGCATATTAGCCACTACTGCATACTTCTCCAATTACATCCCTTTAATTCTTTTCATCTAGAAAACAGTTCACATTATAATAGTCAGCATCATTTGTGTTTTAAAACAAGCTATTACTTTGTATGCAATGTATATTGCCAAATTGCAAGTCTCTTCCTACAGATATCTAAGTATACTCTCAAACTCACTAAAATCGGTAATTGGTAATGCAAGTAATTACCAGCTGTTACTCTCTGCCACACTGGGCAGTCTTCCTGGGCTTTTTCCTCTTTTCTCACTAGAAGTTTCCAGGAGCATGAATTATACCTAACACCAGTGCCCTCATATTTACCAAAACACATGAGCCTGCTGTTGTGGTTTGAGCCTTACCTGGAATTTAAGAGCTCAGATGGTGGCAAGACTGAGAACTTCTCCCCTGCCCCCCCTTCCTTTTTCTCAATAGGGGAAAAAAAAAAAAGGAAAGAATAGGGGGGAAAAGGGAAGAAAAAGGGAAAAAAGGGGGGCAAGGAAAGAGGGGAGGAAGTAAATCTACCGAGAAATAATTTGGAGTCAGTTTGGAAGTAGAGAAGTAATTTTTTTTTCTTTAAAAAACAACAACAAAATAGATATATATTGTTTTATATATATAGAATAGAATAGAATAGAATAGAATAGAATAGAATAGAATAGAATAGAATAGAATATATAAAATAATAACAGAAAGGGTTCATAAGGGTAAGGAACGAGGATGAATACGAAAATATACAAAACCAAGGTCAGATGGCCTTGTATTTCCCCTGATGTATGTGGATTGCAGTTCTTTGGAGAAACGTGCATGTGTCTGTTGTCAATGTGCCTATTAATATGCCTCTAGTTCATTTACTGAATCCCCAGTGGGTTTCACAGGATAATTTTTAAACTACTCCCATAACTGTGTCAAAATCAGAAATTACATCACTAATGTTTCTAGTGATCACTTTTCCTAGACTTTAAACTCTCTCTGGGGTGGATTATCCAGTAATATCCTGATAGCATCACACACACCTCTTACCAAAGAACTCTTAGTACTCTAAAAGGCTTTATTGGCTCCAAATTTCCTTAGAGATAAAGCAGCATATTAAGAAAAAAAAAGCTTGACAGGTTCATGAAGGAGGTTAAGGAGGTTATCACCTGACTTTAGTCTACTTCTACCACTTCTGTGGAAATGAGGACAATTTAGGAGAGAGATTAGGTAGTTTTTCTCTCTTTCTTGTGGAGAATGACAGATTCCACAAGTTTAGTTTGCTTTTTGATTTCTTTTTTGTGCAGAATTATGGGTCTGTACAGAGATGGTGTTAGAAGTGAAAAACAAGTAGTACAAAAGGATGAATAAAAAAAACCAGGCAAAAGTAGGAGAAGGCCTGAAAATAGTTTCCTGATACAACATCACACACAGCACACATCTGAAGAGTAACAAACAATAGTTAACTGAGAGCTGACACCATCTGCCAGAAAGCTTGTCTGCTACAGGCTTGCAGATGCTCTAGGTCTTTTATTGTTCTTATTGGTGAAATAGGTGGGTGCAAAGATAAGATAATTATATCTACATGACCCAATGAAAATGTGAATTTTGCTCACCTTTTACTAACTGCATCACTGAGGACTGTTTTAAGCTTCACACCTTTCTTAAGGGTTCTGGATGAGTTTATGTTCACTGAAACCATCTTGGTGTTTATCAAAGTAAGCATAGACTATATAACAGTGTACAGATTTATGTTTCAGCTCAGAAACTGAGGACCGGGAGAAGGATGTTTTAGAAATATCGGTGTTGGGCTGGAATGTGACAAGAAGCCACCCTGTATACTGCTATGAGATCCTGACGGGAGTTCCAGGCAGATATTACTTAGGCATGGCCATAGTCATACCTATATATAAATGAAGTGATAGCAGGCTGGAGTTTGCAACTGAGTGACCTACATTACTTCAAAGCAGGATTCAATTCAGCTGTCCTCAACAGCAGGCCAAAGTTTGCCATACTGGTCTGTTCTCAGAAGATCAAGTTGCCCAATTATTTTAGGAACTTTTTCTTTACAATTATCCTGCAAGTTTTTTATGGCAAATTAAGGTTATTGACAGCTTTCCATAGGACAAGATAGTCATCTGTCCTCCTAGGCACCACACAACTACTGCCATGGCAATCCTCTTTGCTTACCTATTTGTCAAACTAGGTTGCAAAGCCAGTCACATGATTCCACTGCAAACTTCTCCAGCATTTTCCAATGTCTTACATTTGATGTTTCCTCTAAGACACCCTAGAATTAGGTGCTTCTGGAAAATTAACAGGTTGCTGATTTTGACTAGGCTTTTGGTCTCCTGGAAACCCATGATCCCTCCCTACGATGGTTTTGCTTTGAGAGATAATACATATTCTCCACATTTGTGCATGGACTTCTTCTTACATTCAATACTTCACATTGAATTTGTTATTTTTTTAACATCAAGTCATCTTTTCAGTTACCCAGAATCATTATGGATTATGAATCTGCCCTCCAAAGTGATTGACAGACTACCCCAAATTTAATCTTACAAAAAATTTTTACTCATATATTGTCTTTTAATATCAAGGTAGTTAATTACATTATTGCAGGAATGTTGGCTGTGAACACAGGTAACAACTTGACAAAACTGCATATGACTTCAGCGTAGGAAACTTTGCAATTTGTGCCTGTCCATGTAGATTCATGTGGTAATATGGAGGATTTAGTTGCCCTGACCACTTTCAGCAAATTCTAGTGCTTTTCAAGCTGCACTGATTAGTAGTCACTGGCATAGAAAAGATGTATGTGAACAGCTTCCATGGAACAACTTACCAGGAAGTTATTAAATAATAGCAGTGGCAAAGTTAAACTGCTTAAATATGTTAAACATGCTGAATACTCACATCTCAGTGATCTGATTTTATCTTAGAACTGCAACTGGCTCAGGGCATGTTGGTACCCTACAAGAAATCATCTCCTGAACACGCCTGGTAAAACATTGCTGTCTGAAACAAAACTGTTCAAAGCTTATTGGATGTACTCACTTTGTTCCAACATTATTGGTAGCCTGGATAAGCTCCAAGGCAGATGACAGAAATGACCTGCACTGAAAATAGATGAAGACAAGAGGTTCACCACACCATCTCAGTGATCTTTGTAAGGGCTTTCTAGAGATGAGGGCGAGTATCTTTGAATAAAGACTGCAGAAGCACAAGGCCTTCAAAGCTTGCACTTGCAAACAGAGCAAGCATCCACACATGGTACTGGTGGACTGGAAATGCCAGTGAGAATTAGGGTTCTTGTACTTTTAGAATACTAATAGTATTTTTAAAATAATAACATCAAGACATGGAATCAGACACACAAGACACTAACCAAGCTGAAAAGTAGGATTAATGATTCATAATTTGGATGGTGTATTTTAGAGCCATGCCTGAGACCCAACTAAAGCATATGTCTCTGCAGAAGAGAAAAATAAAAGAAAATTATTTTCAAAGGGTAATCTTTTGCCTGGAACACGAGTGTCTCCCACAAGTTAACTGTGGATATGTGGGAAGAGGTGAGAAGCAGGCCTGCAGTGTCTGAACTGAAATGTTCAATGTCAATTCAGTTTCAGTTTTATTCAATTCCTTACAAATCAGCTTTGGAATAAATATAATATAGCAATATAAAAAAGGGGAAAAAAAATGTATGTGATTTTTTATATCATTATACTGTGTTTATGTATGTATATATTACATCAGTATATGCATATCCTTCATTTTTCATATATATATGTGGCATGACTCCCCACTCTGCAGGTGGGTATTGAGGAGAAGCAACAAGATACATGAAAAAATGTGAGTACTCAGTATTCATTAAGTGAGTTTTTGAGCACCACTTCGAATAGCTAGAATCACCTGAAATGGATGGGCACAGTAGCATGGTAGAAGATTGACTTGTACTTAGAAAGGCTATGGTCCAGCCTACTGACTCTTCTGTAAACCCTGCTTCTCTGCAGCTGTTAGATGCAATGTCAGAGCCCCGGTGATGAAGCAGTCAAGGGTTTGTGTCCTTCCCATTTGCTTATTAATGTTTATGTTTGTTTGTTCGTTTGTTTTTCCTTAGGCATTGTATTCTTGCCTCTGTTTGCCCTCCCACATTGCAATGGTGTGGCTGGTTGGGACGCATTTCAGGTGTACCCTCTGAGGAGGTGGGCAGGGCCTCATGCCATCCCCACTTGCCCATTGGTGCCCACAGGAGGATGATCTGAGAGCTGCCAGCCTGGAGCACCCAGTAGGTGCTGAGAGGTCGATGGGGGTCAGTGGGTGTTCAGGTCATGCCACCCTGCTCCTTGCCTCCTGGCTGTTGTAAAACAGAAACATGTCATGGTGTGTGCTCACGCAGAGTTCCTATTGTAATTACAGAGAAGACGCCAAGCAAAACTATGTCTGACAAAGTACTCGTGTGATGCAGCTGTATCCGCTCTTAATCCTCCATTAATGCCTCATCAAAAGAGTACTGTACTTCCTGTGTGTTTCATTTGCTGAAGGTCAGCATACTTGGAAGCTATTGTCATACAGCATTGCAGACTTTTTACATATTTTTCTGGTATTGTTCCAAGCTATCGTATACACAAATGAGTCAATTGGTATGCAGATTGTCTATCATTAAAACCATTTAAAAATCAGCTTTGTCGTTAGTTTAGTGTTGGATCTTTCATACCCTTCCTGAATGTAATGTGTTGTTCTGCATGAGTGCAGTGAGGTGGTTGTGCCAGTCTCACGGGGGTACCGGTCCTGGTTTTCATATTGACAAAACTCCCATGAATTCCAGGGAAATGTTCCCTGGAGCCAGGCCTCCAAGCTGAAGTTGTCCACTTACACTACTTCATCTTTGTGAACTTCATGGGCTACTCTCGGTCATATCCATGCCTGTGCTTGTCCCTCCTCTCCTTCTATGTTCACTGAGTTGTGCTTTGCCTCAGTGTGTGTTTGTTGCCTTGGAAGTGGTGACAGCCCCGGTGATGATCCTGCATTTCCAGCCACTGACGCATCTCCTGCAGCTACTGGTGCTGCCTGCTCCAGCATCTGTCTTGCTGCTGAACACTCACAACATCCAAACACATGCAAAGTCTACACACACCTATGGCAGAGTGTTCTGCTTTGTTTTAGCTATTGAATTCCATCTCTGACCAAGAAATAGTGCATCAAAAAAAAAAGCCCACTTACCTTTTCTATTATCTTCTTACCTAGTTCTTCCACAGGGTATTTTGGGGTGGGTTTTTTTGTTGGCAATCCATATGCAGGTACCACAAACTCTTGGTGCAGAATATGGATTCACTCATCTACAAAAACTCTTTTAATTACTTCTATATTAAGAAAGAAAGAAAGAAAGAAAGAAAGAAAGAAAGAAAGAAAGAAAGAAAGAAAGAAAGAAAGAAAGAAAGAAAGAAAGAAAGAAAGAAAGAAAGAAAGAAAGAAAGAAAGACAGAAAGAAAGAAAGACAGAAAGAAAGAAAGAAAGAAAGAAAGAAAGAAAGAAAGAAAGAAAGAAAGAAAGAAAGAAAGAAAGAAAGAAAGAAAGAAAGAAAGGAAAGAATTTTTATTTGCAGCTGCATTATAGATGTGTCAAATGGCACAAAAGTCTTCTCTGTTTAACAAGTGAACTATATAATCATAATCAGAATAAAATGAAAGTAAAAATTAAAAGGCACATTTATATAAAAAGATTTAATGACAGGAAATGTTCATTTTAACAATGTGTAATTTATCAAGGGGGTTGGAAGAGGAAATGTAGATATACAATTCTTACCAAGAGTGGAGGAGAGATGAGTTAGGAACCATCTGTACAAACCTAGTATTTACAAGTCTATGGGACCTGATGAGATGCAGCTGAGGGAGCTAAAAGAGTTGGCTGTCCTCATTGCAAAACCACTTTCTATCATCTTTGAAAGATCATGCAGGTCAGGGAGTCCCAGATGAGTAGGGAAGGACTAATATAATGTTCAGATACAGAAGGGTAAAAAGGAAGATCTGGGAAACTACACACCAGTAAGGCTCACCCCTTTCCCTGTGAAAACTGTGAATGGAGTCCTCATGGAAGTTATTTCCAGGTGAACAAAGGTGACTGGGAAAAGCCACAGAGTGGCTGACAGCCTTCTGTGATGAAAAAACTTACCTAGTAGATGCAGGGAGAGCTGTGGAGAACACTAACCTGATTTTAGCAAGGTGTTCAATAGCATCTCCGAAAACACCCTTGTGGACAAGCTGGAAATTTATGAACTGGACAGATGGTCTAGCAAATTAAAGGAAAACTGTCTGAACTGCTGTGACCAAAAGTGGTGTTTAATGGTTCAAAGTCAAACTGGCATCCACTTGTAAGTGCAGTTGCTTAGGAGTCAATACTGTGTTCAGCACTATCCAAAATTTTACAAACAGTATTAGATCAGCAAGACTAAATGCCTCCTTTCCAAGACTGTAGATAACACCAAACTGGAGAAAAGGCACCATACAGATAGACCTCGACTGGCTGGAAGATTGGGCTAACAAGAGCTGCATGAGATTTAAGAACAGTAAATCTGAAGCCCTGTATCTGGCAGAATAATTCCAGGCAGCAGTACAGGCTGCTTGGTTGGATGTCTGACTGGCTGGAAAACAGCTCTCATGAAAGTACCCGGGGGAAAGCAAACAGAACTTGAGACAGCAGTGTGCCTTGGCAGCAAAGGTGGCAAACATCATCCTGGTTTGTATCACCAAATACATAGTCAGCAATTCTAGGGATGTGATTATTTCACTGCTGTTGGCATATCATGTCAAGTTTTGGTCCTCCTAGTTCAAGAAAAACATAGAAAGCTGGGGAGGATCTAATAGATGGCCACAGAGAGGCTTGAGAAGATGATATGAAGAAAGGTTGAAAGAATTGAGTTTTCTCAGCCTGGGGAAAAGAAATCTCAGGAGAGGTTTCAGTCTTTCAATATCTAAACCAGAATTATAGAGGAGATGGAGGTGTCTGTCTTGTCCATTCTTCATAAGATTGAGCAGTACCAGGATGAAAGGCAATGGACATGACTTGCTTCAGGAGAAATGTTGTCTGGATACAAGAAAACAGGCTTTGCTTTGAGAATAACATGTTGAAATAGACTGGCTAGACACATGGTAGAACCTCCTTCAGCATAAATATTCAAGACTTATCTTGTCAGGGGCCTGAAAGACTCTGCTTTAAGCAGCAAATTGGAGATAATGATCTACACAACTCTCTTCCAACTCAGACTTTCCTGTGATTTCTATGGTTTCTACCTCAGTAATGGCAAAGTAGTATGTAAGCTGCACAGCTGAAGAAATCTGTTAAAATAGATACCAAATCCAAACTGTACTAGAGCATCAGGTCTTAGTTCCAGACAGATGGCCTCTGTCACTCATGGCTGTCTGGGAGAGAGAAGTCAGTCTTGGATATCACTGTTTGTGGGCCGGGTGGTTATAATACCCTTGGGGATGGTTTGCTAACATCCTTGAAAGCAAAATTTAGGCTAGCCTTGGACAACAGTTTGTGTTCTACTGCAGTTACACGGACTAGTGGTTGTTTACCCCTATCTCTGTTGAACTTATGAGCAGTTCAATAATAACTAGGAATAACTAGTGAAATATGCCCTTTCTGCTCCATTTCCCCTGATGTGCCTAAGAGGAAAGATCTACCTTCTGGTACTCCAGGCATTTTGAAGAACAAGGAGAACTCTAGAACTCTGTTGCCCACCATCAGCCTCTACCCCCCTGTGACAGGGGGAGGAAAGGCACTAACAGAATCTACTACTAGCTTTCCCTGGTCCTCAATAAAAGCAACTATATCACTTCAGTGCAAGGAGCAGCAGCACTGAAATAACACCCAAACATACAAACAAAAATGTCAGTTTATGATTTTCAGCTCAAATTTGGCAACTTAGCAACTCTGGAGCTCTAGGATAATGAAAGGTACCTTTTACTCCTCATCATCTCTTTTCCCCCATGGTGTCCAACCTATTTTCAGGTTTTCAGAGGTGGCATCCAAGCTAAGCAGTCAACAGAGACACCATCCAGTCAATGTGGGAAACAGTCACCTCCAAGTGGAATTCACTCCAGCTAGGATATGGTAGTTTTTCATCTTCCTTCAGTTTCCAAGGTCTTTCTACTTTAAATACTTCTCACATTTCAGTAGGCAGAGTATTTACCAAATTCATCCAGTCAAGACTGCTTGCATTCTAGCACATGGGCCAATGAGTCAGTGAACTGCAGTTTGTTCCTCCTGTCCACCTCTGTGCAATGCAGGGTTGTGTAATTAAACTGAGTCTTACTGATACAAGAGGAATATAATTTCATTCTGGTGCTCCTGTGTTTCTTGATTTAGTAAAATTCAGCTATTCTCATTTTGAACCCTTGCTTTGGGGCTTGTAGTTGGATTTTATTCAGCTGAAAGACAGCAAATATTTTTCTATTGCTATATGATCTTGGCTACAGTAATACCAGGATGTATTTTGTTGTGGTATTTATTGAGTCATTTAGAATATAAGCAAAAAAAAATAATCTAGTAAAACAATATACAAGAATTCAAAATGAGACAGTGCACAAAACCAATGGTCTATTTGTTGCATTAATTTTGAAATTCAGCTGTCTAAATTTGGTTTGAGAACTCATCAGACAGACCCTAAGAAAACACTTTACAAATTAAAGCTCACTAATGGGTCTAGCTGAGCAATATTTTTCAGCTGAAATGTGTTCTACAGAACAAAGAAAGTTGAGTAAGTGCAGTAATGCTCTTATAATAATAATGATGCAGTGAAAACATATGATACACAATTCCCTCAAGCAGCACATCTTCAGTGGGAAGCCTACAGATTTTTTTAGTTTGTAGGTGGTAGACTATGGAGTCATGGGCTGGAACTGTATTTGACAAAAGGAAGAGGAGCCCAACAGAAATGCTGTTTATCCCAGAAGTCTCCCTCTACCATATTAAATTTTTTTTCAAAACTGAGTCTGTGCTAGTGATGGGAAGCATGTATTAAGATTGCTTTTACCCAGCTTTCTTTAGGCTTTTAAATGTAGCCCTGGTCTGGTGAGAAGCCACTGTAGTTTTTAAAGCATTAATGAAGAGAATGAGCAAGATTTCCTGACAAACAAATAATGGCTGTATCTGAGAGGAATAATCCGTTCTTAAGTACAAAGCTCAGACATACTTTCTTTCATGCTTCAAATAGAGAGAGTGATTGCCCATTGGAATGGGCTGCCCAGGGAGGTGGTGGAGTTGCCATCACTGGAGGTGTTTAGGAGGAGACTTGATGGGGTGCTTGGTGCCATGGTTTAGTTGATTAGATGGTGTTGGATGATGGGTTGGATGTGATGATCTCTAAGGTCTCTTCCAACCTGGTTTATTCCATTCTAAATATTCTAAATATTCTAAAATATCTTTGTTTACACTTCATCTTTTTTCACTGACAGAGCTCTACCTGGAAGCTGACTTTTGGGTGTCAAAGGAATACAGTGTTTAAGTGGCAAGGGTATAGAGGCAGGTGGACTGTAGGGGTGGTCTCTGTGAAGGGGCTGCCTGTACCAGACACAGCCATTTCCAGCTCTCTCTGGTGGTCCCTCCACTGGCTACAGCAGATGCTACTAGTGAGGCTGATGATGCTTTGTGATAATATATTTTTTAAAGGGTAAAGAACAGTGAACAAGCAGAGAAGTTAAAAAAGAAGGTGCAAAATAACAGTGTAAACATCAAGGTCAGAGAAGGAAGTGCTCCAGGCACTGGACCAGATATCCATTCTGCAGTCCATGAAGGACGAAGCCATTCCAGAGCAGTTGGAGTAATTGGAAGAAACAATATTCACTGCTCTAAGGGTCAAGTTCATAAAACCATAGAATTATAGAATATCTCAAGTTGGAAGGGATCCATAAAGATCACTGAGCTCAGCTCCCTGTCTCTCACAAGACTACCTTAAACTAAAGCATATGACTAAGAGCATCATCCAGAAACTCCTTGAATTCTGAGTCCACTGATCAAAGAAGATCCTTTAATAAGGTGGTAGCAATAGGAAAGACACAAGCTCTTTCAAGGTCTGTCCTCCTACAGCCTCCCTCAGTCTAGATTAAAAGATCCCCTTTGGGGTAGCAGCTTTGATCCTAGGCCTGCACTCTAGAGCCCAGACTGCATGTGCAGAGATTAAAAAAAAAAAAAAATTTAAAAAAAAAATAGATTACAGCCTGGCAGATATCACTTGAATGCTGGAATTAACAAGTCTCCAGATTAGTGCTTATTAAAGTTCTATGTGGTTTAGTAGGAAAGTTTCTAGCCCCTGACATAATAAATAGGTATGTAGGAAGACAGCAGTGACCTCCTCTGTTACTGTGTGGATAGGCTGCAAGGACAAGAGAGAATGTAGTGGCATCTTACTGAATTAGATCATTAAAACAGTCAGAGCTTCCATAGTCATAAAAGAAGTTCTAAAGACAGCCTACAGAGCACAGCACATTAATTTGCAATGACTTGGAAATACCCTTTGTTGCTGCTGAAATCAAGAAAATGTTGCTGTTCCAGCATTTCCACTCATTCAGAGACACTAACAAAATGAAAAAGAAAATTTCCTGTCAATGTTGAGACAGATTACACAAGATTACATGAGTGTCACTCTGCGAGATTATCAACAATGCAGGATCCCCCTCTTTAACATATGGATTGTGTGATTCTCTCCAAATAAGAGGAACTTAAAGGCTACAGATCATAAAGATGTAGGAAAACACCATTTAATTGTCTCTGTGGCAGTTTCTGGTTTCATACTGGTTGGCACAGTGTTGATTTCAGTAGTTAATGTCAGTGATGGAGAAAACAGTTGCTTTGCCCTCTTCCCCATGCACAGAATTCTTTTATTAGATGGTTGACAATAACAATTAAATGTTTATAGTTACAGTATTCACTGCTGGACTCTGGTGTGTGAAGTTACCTGTCAACTATACTCTCTGTTGTAAGAGACCTCTGTTGTAAGGTGGGGGTGTTTTTTTGTTTTTTTTTTTCAATTGGCCTCTTAATTCATCTGAGTGTCCTTTTCTGAAACATTTTTGTTGTCGCAGAGAATGAATGTTAACTAATACCAATATTGTAAAAGAAGAGAATCAAAAGCAGATGAGCACATGCAAAACTCTGGAATATAATATTATTAAAAAAAAAAAAAAAAAAAAAAAAAGTGATTGCCATACATCTCATCAATAACTGCAATGAACTATCTGTGACTGCCAACAGAGAAATCCTAGGGCGATGATATGAACTGAGCAGTTTCAGAAGAGAAGTCTGCTTATGAGACATCCTATGCTAACTCAGCAACAAAAGGAAATCATGAGAAGACCAAAAATTCTGCAATTTTTTTGTACCCCAAAACACTGAGCAGCTTTCACAAACACCTACTGTCCACAGCTACTGTTCAGAAATTAAAACTTCCAAGAACCACAGTGCCTATCTCACAACAGTGGGGAAGTTGCAATCTCAATCAATCATTTTAGTATTAGTTGTTTCATACTATGAGAGCTTAGCATCAATAATTTACCTGGTGTGACTGTGGCTTGGTCCTACAAGTAGTAAAAGTCAAGTCTTCTTTTGTGATCATATCAATGTAAAAAAAAACCCCAAACACACACACACAAAAAACCCACCACAAAAAACCCAAGCCAAAACTAATTGCCTATTAAGAGCATCTTAAGTAGCAGTGAGAAATTAACTAACCAAATCTCCTTTTTTCTCTCCAAAATAAACATCCGGCTAAAATGGAGCACATTCTTGGTGGCTGCAGCCAACACAGAACTTGGTGCTCACTGTGGTGGGTGGAAGGGTAAGGCCAAGAAGCCTCCTCCCTTCCCCCCTTGTAAGGTAAAAGGGAAAAAAAAATTTAAGGGAAAGGGAAAAAAAAAAACTCACAAGCTGAATTAGCAAAGCAGTGGAGCTATATTTACAAAGCAGTGTAGGATTTGCAGGGGAATATTTACAAATTTACAATATCTACAATATATACAAAGATATACAACAGAGTAACACAGAAATGAGAGTAATCCCCCCTCGGCAGAGAAGGGGTTCCCCACCTCCGTTCTCCCCTCTCTCCCCCCCCTTTCCCCAGAGTGGGATAGAAAGAGAGAGAAAAGAGAGGAAAAAAAAATGTTAGAAGCAGTTCGTGTTAATTGGAAGGGAGTTAATACCGGCCTTTATCTGTCTTCAAGGCCGAGGCCTTGGCAGAAAGCCGAGCAGAGATAGAGCTGCTGCACCGTGGAGAGGCGGAAGCAAGACTGATAGAAAAGTCCTGGAAATGCTCAGTTCACTCCCAGTTCAGAAGGTGCTTCCTCCCACTTCACCAATGAAATAGTTTAGATTATTCTTTCCGTTTACCAACTTCCGTCCACCATATTCCCTTTCTTAAGGGGGCAACGTCAACCGGTCACACTCACCAACATAGTAATTGTTGCAAGGATTAGCTGTGTGATATCAGTTCACATAGAATAAATACGTGGGGATTCAGAAACACTTCTGTAACAGCTAAAGTTGCAGATTCAGAGATAATTAAACTATTTAAACGTATCTTTAAATGAGTGCTTTTTTTTAGTGATGGCCAGAGCTAATATGACAGCACAGTTACTGTAGTGATTCACAGAATCACTGTGGCTGTAGTGGAGTGTGTTCCAGTACCCAGCCCTTCAGATTGCTTGCCAGACATCTGTAAATGCACTTGGATTTCCAGAGGCAACTTAATTTGGCAATTCTTTAAACTAGAATTCTCTGAATCCTTCACCTTCCACTTTGTACACGAAACCCCCACTTGCCTCATGGGCCAAATTTTATTTTGGCTGAAATGTTGCCTGCAAGTGATCCCACAAAACTGCACTGACATGTCCCTTATGTGGAACATAAATAAAAAGTTTACATATTTTATTTCACGGGAGAGGAGAATTCATTCCCTAAAACATGTTTGAACCTCTAACTGCAATTGGTAAAGCCATAGTTGCTGAAATAACAATAAAAATGAAGAGTTTTGCTAGTTTGGAGAGAGGAGAGGGAAGGAGGAAAAAAACCTGACTCTACTTTAAAGAAGAAACATTGTTTTAACTATAGCTAAAAGGAAGGAAAATAGACCCCAGAGGAGAAAGAAAAGTCTGACTTTCTGAAGTCCATCCCCAAGTCTTAGCTAAAAAAAGGCTCAGGGAGGTACCAAGCAAGTCCCAGGAGTTCATTACAGATCTCCAAGAAGTAGGGGAAGAGGAGAAGGCTGTACAGCTGCAGCAGGGAAGACATGGCAAGAATTCACTTAACACTCGCTTAGTAGAGTGAAGAGGGGACAAAACAGAAGGAAAGGAGTGGGAGACAAAACAAGGCAAAGCCTCTTTATTAAACATGTATGTGAACAGCAAGTGACCCGGAAAACCACCAATTTAGTATTACAGGTCTCCATGATGTACACAGGTTACAACTAGTTTTATCAAATGTGTTGCCATACTGGATTTTTTCTGTTGCAAAACTTGGAGATTCACTTTTTATCTTGCTAAAAATAACTGGTTCCAAGTGAAGTTCAGAATCTCAGCATAGCTTACCTAGGTCAGGACAGAGCTCACCCATCCCATAATGCAGGTGAGGAAGAAGCTGATATAGGGCACCCTTCTTTCCTGGTAGTAAAACTGCTTGTGTAACCTTAGAGGGTGACCTTTGACTGCTTTAGAAGCCTAATGCCAGTTTAACCTAGATTTATGTGACGCCAGACATCTGCATCATCAGGGAGATGTTCCTTGCTGGCTAAATCAGCAGCTCAGTGCTGAGAGATTACCCTCCTGTGTGATATAGCGAAACAACGGGAAGAGCAGAGTAGCACTGTAAATTGCAGGTTGAATCATTCAGGTTCTTTTGGTGAAAAATACAAGGCACATTACACTGGAGCTGGGAGTAGGCAAAAAAAGGTCATTGTCTCAACTACAAAATGGGCAAAGTCTTAGTCAGCAGATTTGTTTCAAGGGATTGTCATCCTGCTAAGAAGTTAAGTCTGTCCCTTTTGATTTCAGTTTAAATAGCTTCCTCTTGAGAGTGATATGTCTAACTGTCCAGAAAGAAAATGTCATCATGACTGAATTTCCACCTCCCTCCCTCCAGACTTGCTTAGTGCATGTTCCAAAGACTTGCTCAGAACCTGAATTTTAGCTCTTGTTTACAAGTCCATCCCTTTTTCATTACACAGTGAAACTGAAAAGTCTGTGTCCTTCCCACATGAGAAGCATTTCATATTGGAGAGCACTGCTTCAACTGCCAGCAGTATCTGGTTATCTAGAGGGCAAACCACTTAGCCTAGATATGTGGGTGTGATAGTTTCAGGCTGTGTCTGTAAGAAAGATAGCTGCAAATTCTCCAGCTGAATAGTTTGGTATAAAAAGGAAAACAAGAGCAATAATTCTAAACAAATTTCATTGGTCAGATGAGTGGGATGTAGTTTTACAATCTTACATTCTTTTCTCATTCCATTTTCTCTTTTTTCTGCTGGCATGTCTGCTTCACAAAGGAGTTATCTAGGACCTTGAGATAAGCAATACTAACTTCTTAATGATGCTTTGAGCTAACTAAAAATCCCTCTAACATTTTCTCCTTTTCTCTTTTCTTCTAATTAACTAGAGGGAAAAGTTGGGGGGGCAGGTGAGGTGAATCCTCCTGCCCAAGGAGGATTTCTGTGTTGTTTGCTTTTTGTAAATACCTGTATAATATTGTAAATCCTGTATATTTTTGTACATATTCATTGCATTCCATTGTTGCTTGTAAAATAAAGCTTCATTTGCTTCTCTGACTGAATTCAGCTGAGCTTTTGTTTGATGTAGATGGGTTAAAACATCACAGTGGGTTTGAAACACCACCCCCATTAAAGTTCACCTCTTTCATGACTTCCAGCAGCCTCTCCTGCATAGCCTGCAGAGTATGGGCAAAGGGCAAAAAAAGGTCACAGACATGGTTTATTGGAGGACAATATTTAATCAATGAATTTCACACAACTGTAACTGTAGTTTATGCTAATACCAGAGCCTTGCAATGTTGTGCGTGGGTTTTTTTTCTAAATTTGCTTTGTTTTGCTAGAGAGATCTGTAAAACAACTGCCCTCTGAACTGGAGGATTCTCCTTGCTTACCCTGCTCAAATATTAGTCTTTCAATTGCAAAAGGCTAAACAATTGTTTGAAATATAGCTCTTTTTCTGAATTTGTACTTCAGTATCAGTATCACTAAGGTTGGAGGAGACCTCAAAGATCATCGAGTCCAACCTGGCACCACAGACCTCATGACTAGAGTAGGGAGGACACTACTGCCCACTGCAGGCTTGAACTCACAACCTTCCCATTAAGGGTCTGATGCACTTGTGGAAAATGTTACATGGGTACTTCAATTGCATGATATGAGGACATCCTTGCAAAGACAAATAGAAAGAGATGTCACCCCATCCAATATCTGCACAGTAGTATATAAATATTTATAAAAGAAAACCAGGCAAAATAAATAGCCTTGATTACCCAAGCCATTTACTGGATGGGGCACTTAGTGCCATGGTTTAGTTGATTAGATGGTTGGGTGATAGGTTGGACTCGATGATCTCAAAGGTCTTTTCCAACCTGGTTAATTCTAGTGAGGCATAACAGATTTTTTGTTTAAGCACTTTCTAACAGTATTGAGAATTTTAAAATAAACTACACTTAGACAGTATTGAGATTTTAACTCACATTCTTAGGGTATTTCATATGCAAGAAGATAATTCCTGCTCTGCTTCTGAAGTTTGTTTCTGTACAGTAACTGTAGAATTTTCCTGCTAAATTACTTTTATTTGTAATGTTAACCTTGAAAACAAAAGCAGAAAAAAAAGATGTCAAGTATGCCAGTTTGCCATAAATATGTCACATTATTGAAAATGAGCATAATTACGTGCCTTATATAGATTCTTGACAAGAATATTAGATCTGAGTCCAAAACCTTTGGCTTCGATCAAAGTGATTTCAAATAGAACAAGTATATATAGAAGAATAATATGAAGTTAGTTTGTTAAAAAAAGGAAGGGCGATTTCTTAAACAAAAGAACGTGATTTGCTGGACACAGACTCAAGTTACAGTGGGGAGAGTTCAGACAGCTCCAAATTAAATATTGTATTAATTAAGGATGATTTAAGGAGCTGGTTGGAAGAGGTTCAATCAGCCCATTTAGTCTGGTAATTCTAGAAACATCAGTGTAAAAATACCTCTTTTTTTTTTTTTTTTGCTTTTGGCTCTACAGTGTCAGATAAACACATGAATGGAAATGTTGCCTGGAGAAACAGCAGGTGCTGATCATGCAAGACTTGGTTGTATTGCACTAGTATTGAACTATGATTGCCTTGTCGAACAAGACGTTCAACATCCCTTGGATACAGAGGTACTCTTCTTAGCAGTTGTTTCACATATGTGAGCTTTGTCTGCCTCTAGTGCCCAGTGATGCACAAAGCCTTGGTTCTCTTGCTTTATAATGTTAATTGAAGTCCAATCTAAAGCTAAGAATCTGAAATATTTGGTCAGAACTAGTTGTCAGCAGTTTTATCTTCAAATGCTGTAATGCACCTCAGAGTCCCCAGTGAAAACACTTTGATCTATTACATTTTTCCCTCCATGCCCTGCTGGCACCCTCCATCTGTCCAAAGGATCCCAGGCTGTAGGGTATCTGGCCCTGTGCCACTGCCCTGGACTTCTCAGGGCAGCCTTGCCATACCTGGGACACCATTCAGGACCCAACCCAGGTCAACAGGAGATCTCATCCTGCTTTTGTGTTGCTGGTACAGGGCAGGCCAGGCCAACAATGGGTCACCTTTTGGTTTAAAACCACTTATTTCATGTGGGCCATACCTACAGCAGCAAGTGGCACCCCAGAATGGCAGAGCATCTGCCCAGTAGGGTAGTTGGTGCTGCTGACCCAGACATCTCAGAGCAAAATCCAACTACAGCCTAATCCTTGCTAGCAGATCTTAAAAGATTTGGCCCAACTTTTCCCAGAGAACGAGAGGGGCAACATTTAGGCTCAGATAGCAGATTTCTCATATACTTAAAGCCCCCATGTCAAAATCCAGAACCACATCAGCCTCAAGCAAGGGTCACCAGTATTTTTCATCTGGGGAGCTTGTTCTCCTTTCTATTAGACCTAAACATGAGGCGTTGATCTCTATTTGGCCATTCACTTTGAAAAGCTATAGCTTAGCTGGATGGAAATTGGAACTCTTAATAATAGAAAAAACTACAATTAAAAATACACAGCTGACTCCCAATCTTTTCTTAGAAAACCATAGCACATAAACAGCACACATTAATACAGAAGTTGCAAATCATCTGCACTTTGAATCAGAACTCATAATTCATATAAAACCCACAAACGATCATGGACTATGAGACTAGAGCTGAAAATGTGTCATTTGCAATTCTTCGCTGTCCTCTAAAGGCTGTTTCAGGTATTTCAGCCTTGGATTTGAGGCTTCTGCTTTGTGTCCATGTACTAGAATGCAGGCTAGCAGGTCGAAGAAAAGTGGAGGTTTAGGTAAAGCTTCAGTTGGAACTCTGCAAGTCACTACCAGAGATGGATCTGACCAGTCAAGGAGAGACCACATCTGTGAGGTGTGTGATACTGTGCTGCTGTGATCCTCTCTCTGGCAAGTGATGGGATCATCAGGACTTATATTATTCTGAATTGTGATACAGTTCAGTGGGCTGGTGAGGCTTGGAATTGCCTTAGCATGTCGAGGTGTATGCTGCAATGTGCGTCCAAACCAGCTTACCAGGATGAACTTAAAGATCTGATCTTGTTTGGTACCTACCAATGCCTTTATAAGGTGCTCTTGAGGAGTTCTTTATTTATAATATAGAAAGGTCAAGCCTTAAAATAGGCCTACAATTACATAATTGCCCATTAAGAAACCCTATAGTCACAAGTGCCTGTAAACTTCTTCTATGCAGCTGTTTCTTATGAGTCACAGTATTGCCCTTTAATCGTCTTAATTAAGGAAATGGTAATATTTTTCTTTTCTTATAATTCCTGGCAACTATCCAATTCTTCTTTTTTTTTTTTTTTTTTCTTTTCCCTTTTTTGCTAATTATTTCCTATTCTATTATTAATGCCTGTTTTGCTGGTTTTGGCTTGCAGGAGCTTTGATTTATTTTGATTTCCAAAACTTTTTGCCCGTGACATAGTGGAGCCTCTGCACAGATTCACACTAGGGTAAGTGTAGATCTGACAGATACCTTTCCTCTGCTACTCCACCTCTTATAGCTGATTTACTGTTTTTCTCATAAAAGTGGGACATCTTGCCAATAAAGTTGTCTCCTCACGATGCCCAAACTGATTTTTGCCTGCTTCTTTTGTGTCCCCTGAAGACTATATGTAAATGCATATCTCTTTTCTTTGCCCAAGTTACAGAATAGATCTAATCGAGTAATTGGTCCAGTGGGCAACAAGGTGACCTGGCTGATGGAATAATGAAAGACCTGGAGCATGCTTTTTGTAAAGCCTATACCATGTAACACTGGAGCACAAAGGCAACTTTTCAGTGTTTGTGTGCTATTAGGACAGAGTTCTGGGAAATTCAAGGGGGTGTCTGTGTACTTCTGTGGTTATGATTATTTATGGTTTTCTAAAAGATTCATCTTTCCTGCAACTCTTCACTAGCTTCATCTGTACGAACAGTATTTACATCCTTTAAACTGTCCTTCCTAATTGTATCAAGAATCCTAGAACTCACCTAGATATTTGAAAGGTTGAAATGAGGCTGGTGAGGTAGGAAACCATGGTGGAAGCAAAGTTGTGTCATGATTTATTTTCAAAATGCATCCATCTTCTTGATTTCTCAGTCCTCTTTGAAAACAATGAAGAGAGATTGTGTTGAGTTTGTGCCTGGTGGAGGGGTTGGCAGTGGGGAAGGGGATTTCTAGCATGGTTCTTATATGAAGCTTTGAGAAGTTCCCATAACTCCAAGTCAGATCAGCCTCAGGCTAAGGCTGAGCCAATCAATATCACTTCAATAACTTAATTAAGAAGGGGGGGGAAATCTGTTTAATTGGATTCTTTTGTTTGAGAGAGGTTTTGTTTGTTTGTTTTGGAGAGGAGTGGGATATGGTAGAGACGACCATGTGGACGCACCAAGGTCAGTGAGGAATGGGAGGCACCATAGAACACTAATTCTGTTTTAGTCTGTGGTGAGATGGCAGGATGACCCCTTGCAGGCTTTTGAGATCAATGGTGGAGAAGAATCTTCAGGCCATGAAGGACCCTGTGCTGGAACAGGGGACAGCTCCCAAAGAAAAGTTGTGACTCTGAAGGAAGACTGCACTGGAGCAATCTGTTGCTGGGAGGACCACAGTCCAGAGAAGAGACCCAAGCTAGTTAGAGAAATTGATAGAAGCCTGTATTCCATAGGAGAGATTCTACATTGCAGGAGAGGAGGACTGTCAGTTCTCGTCCTGAGGAGGAAGGAGTGGCAGGAATATGGAAATGGATGCAGACTGACCACAACCCCCAGATCCTTACCCTGTTGTGCTGCTGGAGGGGAGGAGGTAACAGAGCTGGACCCAAGAAGAAAGGAGACGTGGAGGAAAGATGCTCTTAAGATCCATTTGCATTTATCACTGTTCTGCTCAGATTAATGAATTTGCAGTGCTTTCATTTCAATTAAATTGATTTTGTTTTCCCAAGTGGAATCTGTCTTTTGCCCATAATTATAATTTGTAAGTGAGACTTCTCTGTCCTTTTTTCCAATCCTCGAACCTTTAGCTGTATTTTCTCCTCCCTACCAGAGGCAATACAAGTGAGTAAGGGGCTGTGTGGTGCTTTGGTACCATCGGGGTGGGCTCAAACCATGACAGAGATTTGAAAAGTCAGTAAACATTTCCTCTTGAGTTCTTCTGAGAAACACTGATCTCCAATTGTTCTTGCAACACTTGCAGAACTTGTTTTGTCTGCAGTGCTTATAAAACCCATTTTCTGTAGCATCCAAAGCCCTATCGGCACTGGACAAAAATAGTGTTGGCTCATCCACGCTGTTGTAGCTGAGAAATCTGTGTCATATCTTTTTCCTGACCAAATAAAATTACATAATAATTATCTTTGTCTACTAGTAAATGTATTAATTATGTGCATGTATTTTATACATGTTTGTACACAAGTAGCATAACATTGCACAGCAGTAGTAATTTTTTTAATAAGAAAAGAAATTACCTATGCATTTTATTCATGGATGTTTTAATAACCTGGATCACAGCTGTCAAAAATATGTTCTGGTCTTGCCTTAAAGCTTAGTTGTGGGAATGAATGGGAATTCTACTTGTCTTATTTATCAGATATCATTTTCACTCCACATTTTCTGTTCTTTTTATGCTTTCTCTTCTCCAGTAAACAGTGCAATTTTATTCCTCTGCATCTGAGAGTTTAGTTGCTTGTTTTCTAAAGAATTTTGCTTTCTTCATTCTCATTATAATATGAACTGGATTTTTTAAGGAAAGTTCCCATTTGTCTTTTTTAGTTGCCATTGTAAGCCTATTGCATCTTCTCTCTTGTTTCTTTATACCCTTCAGGACTGTTCAGTGAGAAATGAGGTAAAACTCAGTACAAACACACTCTTTTAAGGGGTGAATGAAGTTCCTGGTCGGAAAGCAAAGCAGAAAACTCTGTTCTTTGCCTCTCTCTTGGCATTTTTTAGAAAATTTAAAAGGGCAACAAAGTGGTATTTTGGGAATGTTCCCATTGTGTAGGGATCCTAGATGCCTAACTACCTCGTTCTTGTGGCATGTATTTCAGATGCAAAGAATCGGTTCTCATTGTTTATTGCACTGGAAGATTTCATACGCCAGGTAATTACCTTGCAACGGCTTTTTCTTACCGGATCTTTAAATGTTCAGACTGATGGTAACAATCACTCCAATAGCATCTTCTGTACTCCAATGTTTAGCTAACTTAATTGCTGTTCTAATGACTTCT
Source organism: Melanerpes formicivorus (assembly GCF_026170545.1). NCBI lineage: Eukaryota > Metazoa > Chordata > Aves > Piciformes > Picidae > Melanerpes > Melanerpes formicivorus. The sequence goes on from NW_027142353.1 coordinate 23,618,362, forward strand.
GGAGGAAAACATTTAACAGAATTAGTTCCACAAAGAGCTAAAGGAAATTAACTGCAGCAATAGGAATTTCACCTCCTACACTCCTCAGGTTTTTCTTTGTATATTATTCTTTGTCTACTATTTCTTTGGCATCTCTTTGTTCACAATTTATTGTCACTCAGAACCCCTGCTCTCTTCTCTGCCCTTCTCTCCTTTTGTAAGCAGCTATCCATCATCTCAGTTTCTTTAACTTGCCTGACCCCTGTGTTCTTTATAACCCCATACACCTCTGCTCACCTCTGTCCTTTCACCTGGGCTCAAGTCTGTATTTCCACTCATGTGGTGCTCAGGTTCTAGCCCAATGATTTTATGAGAGAATTTACAATATTGGGTGGTCACATAGTAGTACCAAGATGAACTTTGGAACAAAAAGAAGGAAAATAAGTACTGAGGCACTTTTTATGCTCTTCTAGTGAAAGTATTAAGTTAACCCTTATGAATTACTCCAATCTGTTAAATTCACAAACTAATTAGAATGTCATATCAGGAAGTCTGGCTTAATACTTTAGAGAATCACTGACTCATGGAATGATAGGGATGGAAGGAACCTCTGGAAATCATCTAGTCCATCCCCACTCCCACCGCAGGTTCACCTAAAGCAGGCTGCACAGGAGATGTCTGAATGGCTCATACACTGGGTTTGTCATAAGCCTTTTTAACATAAAATTAATGTATTTTCATTGTAGTTTAAAACTGTGTTTCAGAAAGCCCTCAGAGTGACACATATGACTAGTTAAATCTATGGTGACAGAAGCTTTTCACCCTGAGCAACTGTAGTCTAAGAAAGATCATATCTTTCTCATGACTGTTTATTGCTATCCTTGGAACTATAAGTAATTTTGGTAGGTTACATTGGGTAGAGCAGGTGATGGTTAACATGCCCTTCTAGAAATCATACAGAATTATTTCCTCTGACTTCTGAAACAACAGTTTCTTGTATTTCTCCCTGCCCTACTTACAAATCTTTGCAATTCTCTTGCAGCTCTCACCAACTCTTTCTTCCTCTCTCCAATTACTAGAATCTTACTAGAGGTCAAAGTGATATTTTTGGTTCAAGTAGCCAAAAGATGACTTTCAAAATTAATTAGGCACTTCTGAGAAGCCTGTGAGAACTTTTACTGTGTGTCAAATGCACTCTGTCATCTCTGAGGCTGTTCATTCGGGTGGAAATTGAAATGAGTACAAATGCGTGCACCCACAGCTGGTTTCTAAGGCCAGCATTAGGAAACATTAATGAAATGTCACAGAGCACTCCAGACTTCTAAATCTAGAAGTTTTAAAGTAAGCACCCATACCCAGATACCTGCCCTTTTTTTTTTTTTTCCCAATAATTTATTGCCTTTCAGCTCTTAGTATGTTCAAAAATTTACATGTGCACTTCAAGAGTATCCATAATTCTGAAAATCATTGTTAGATGCAGCATACTGGAAGTTAAGTTTCACACTGCTCAAAGATAATTTGCCATTCTTAATTAAAAATATCTATTTTTAAAGGCTGAAAAACAAAAAAAGGTCACAGAATCATATAATCATAGAATTGTTTCAGCTGGAAAAGACTTCTAAGATCACTGAGTCAAATCATTGACCTAACACCACCATGGCCATTACCTTATGTTCTGAAGTGTCATATCTACACGTTTTTTAACATTTCCAGGTGTGGTGGGTTTGGAAGGGTAAGGCCAAAGAAGCCTTCTCCCTTCCCCCTTGTAAGGTAAAGGGAAAGAAACTTGAAGGGAAAGGGAAAAAAAAACCTCACAAGCTGAATTAGCAAAGCAGTGGAGCTGTATTTACAAAGCAATGTAGGGTTTTGCAGGGAAATATTTACAAACTTACAATATCTACAATATATACAAAGATATACAACAGAGTAACACAGAAATGAGAGTAACCCCCCTCGGCAGAGAGGGGTCCCCCACCTCCGCTCTCCCCTCTCTCCCCTCCTTTCCCCAGAATGGGATAGAAAGAGAAAGGAAAGAGAGGAAAAAAAAGTTAGAAGCAGTTCATGTTAATTGGAAGGGAGTTAGTATACAGGCCTGTTATCTGGTTTTCAAGGCCGAGGCCTTGGCAGAAAGCCCAGCACAGGCAAAGCTGCTGCACGAAGCAAAGACGGAAGCAAGACTGACTGAGAAGTGCTGGAAATGTCCACTTCACTCCCACTTCAGAAGGTGCTTCCTCCCACTCGTCCAATGAAATTAGTTTAGACTATTCCTTCCGTTTACCAACTTCCGTCCACCATATTCCCTTTCTTAAGGGGGCAACGTCAACCGGCCACACCAGGGAAGGTGACTCCACCACCATCCTAGGCAATCTATTCCAATATAAAATCACCCTTTCAGTAAGGACATTTTTCCCAATACTCAATGTAAACCACCGCTGGCGAAATTTCAGGCCATTTCCTCTCATTCTGCCACTTGATACCAGGGAGAAGAGACCCTGCCTCACTACAACCTCCTTTTAGGTAGCTGTAGAGAGCAATGAGGTCTCCCCTCAATCTCCTCTTCCCCAGACTAAACAATCCCAGTTCCTCATAAGACTTGTTCTTCAGACACCTCACCAGCTTCATTGTCCTTCTTCAGACATGCTCCAGCCACAAAATGTCCTTCTTTTAGTGAGTGCCCATGAACTGAACACAGTATTTGAGGTGCAGGCTCACCAGTGCCAAGTACAGGGGCACCATCACTTCCCTGGTCCTGCTGGCCGCACTGTTCCTGACAAAAGCCAGGGTGCTTTTGGCCTTCTTGACCACTTGAGCACATTGCTGGCTCATGCTGTCAACCTCAGCTCCTTTTCTGCCAGGCAGATTTCCAGCAGCTCTCTTCCAAGCCTGTAGTGCTGCATAGGGTTATTGTGGCCCAAGCGCAGCACCTCTCACTCAGCCTTGTTAAACCTCACAATACTGACCTCATCCCATTGATCCAGCTTGTCCAGATCTCCTTGCAGAGCCTTCCTACCCTCAAGCACACCCCAATTTACTGTCACCTGCAGTTCTACTGAGGGTGTAGTCATTTCCCTTGTCCAAATAAAGATATTAAACAGAACTGTCCCCAAAACTGAGCCCTGGGGAACACCATTTGTCACCAATTGGATTTCATTCCATTCACCACTGCTCTTTGGGCCCAGCCGGCCAGCTAGCTAGCTTTTAATCAGCAAAGTGTCCACTTGTCCAAGCCATATGCAGCTCCTCCATAGGGATGCTGTGGAAGATAGTGTCAAATGCCTTACTAAAGTCCAGATAAACAACATCCACAGACTTTCTGTCATCCATTAAGCAGGTCACCCTGTCATAGAAGATCAGGTTCATCATGCCCTTCATGAACCTGTGTTGACCAGGCCTGATCACTTTGTTGCCCTGCACATGCTGCATAACGGCACTCATAACGATCTGCTTCATGACCTTCCCCAGCACCAAGGTCAGACCGACAGTGCCATAGTTCCCCAGGTTTCCTCCAGGCCCTTCTGGGGCATTATGGTTGCCAATCTCTGGTCATCTGGGACCTCCCCAGTTAACCAGGACTACTGGTAAATGACAGTGTGGTGAGCCACTTGTCCTTTTCTTGTCCAAAAAATGGACATCTTACCTTTGTGACATGAACACATACTCCTTCCACACCTAATTTTAAGGAAAAAGGGTTTTTATAAAGAAATATATCCCTGTATGGTAAGACCTTGACATTTTTTTACTGCATCTGGTATAAGAGAAAAAAAAATGCACAGGGCCTTGAAAGAAAAATAGTATCACTAAAATAAAACTGGATGATGATTATATTCTGTCCTTGATCTCCTACCCTAAACCTATATACCTACCCTGAACACATTATATCATGGGCTTCTGCTTTTATTAGTAGATGTTTCTAAGATATTAAATTGCATCTTACTGTACCAAGAGGCAATCAAGCTGTTGTATCTTACTGTACCCAAGAGACAGTCAAGCTGTTATAACTTACAAGAGGAAGATTACATTTTCAGGGACTGGCTTTTAATGTTTTTTCCTTCATATTGGTCAAATACCAAAATAACTGTCCTTTGTAATTGAAAAGATGACATACTTTCCAGTGCTTTTCCTTTTAATGTGTTTATCATAGTGGCAGCACTGCATGGGTAGCCCTTTACCCAAGAAGAAATGTGCATGTCATGTTTTATGCCAATGTGGTGGTTTAGGCTGAGTGCCTCCTGCTGGTACCACACAAGCCACACCTGTGGTGTCCTGAGGGTCCAGCCCAGTAGGCGGACACAGGAAACTACGTATTTTATCCCATAATGGCCTGCTCCCTATAAAATCAGCAGCAAGTTTCTACACTTCCTCTTTCTTCCCTCACTGCTCCTATGGAGATCAGGTAATGGAGGGGGAGTCATCTTGAGGCCTCTTAGGGCCTGGCCAGGCCTAATACCTGGAGCGGAGTGGGGGAGGGGGGCAGTTAGCTCAGTCAGTAGAGCACGAGACTCTTAAAGTGAAGGTTGTGGCTTCAAGCCTGAAGCAGTGTCCTCCCTTTTATACTCCTGCTGGACAAGGTGTGTGTGGGGGAAGATCAGAACAGACCAAGTCAGTTTCTCAGGGGGAAAACACTCTCCAGGGAGGGCAAAACACTCTCACAAGCCCTCCCCCACTGTTTTCAGGATGGGCATAGCCCACCACAGACAACATGGGTGATAATGCTGTCTTCGGTTTCTACATTTTTGCTTTGTACTGCAGTTTCTCAGAAATTTCCTTGGGCCTTGACAACTCTGAAAATGAGGTGGCTGAGCATGGAGAGTCAGTTACTGATGGCTCTGGGATAGGATGCAGAGAGCAGGAGGAGCTGGGCCATGGAGACATGGCTGCTTAGGCCCACAGATGCACCTATATTTCCAGACACTGTAGCTCTAATAGGAAAACACTGACATTACCTGCCAGAAGCCTGCACTATCCTCCTTACAAAATAAAAAATATCCTTGTGTAGTGTGATGTTAAGAATTATAATCTTTAGCATTGATTGCACTAGATAAGTGTTAAAAGAAAAAAAAAGAAAGTAAAACTTCTACGTTTCTCCTTAGAAATACACCTACTGCACCTGGGCAGAAGGAAGTTGTCAACTTTTACATTAAGTAGGCACATTTATGTAGAGTTATGTATTGGTCTCCAGCCACAAATGAAATGCAAGAAGATTTCTCTCTCATTTTTGTTAGGAATTTCTGAAATTCAACAGTCTGACAGCAGAGAGGCTGACACAACACCATGGCCCCAGGTCCAATCAGTAGCAAGACCCAGGATGCACACATACACACCATGAATGTATATAGATACATGGTTGGCCACACAGGTCAATGCAGACAGACACACAGAGCGCTCATGTAAACAGACAGCACCAATGGCCTCACCCTGCTCCTTTCTCTGGCTGAGCTGGATGGAGGTCCATTACTGGGAGATAAAGATACAGTATTAGTAGAAGATCCATATATTACCTATATCTCCCACTAATATAGTAAGAAAGACTTGACAACAAATGTCTTAATATAATAGCGGTTTTAATACAACAGAATAAACCCAGGAATATAAATAGGATAAAAAGTGGCATACAGGTATCAAGTAAAAGTTACTCCACTTCGCTGGTGTGCACTCTGTCTTTGTTCAGCACCAGATGGAGCCTCATGGTGCACTCTACAGGTCCCATCCATAGAGGGTGTCCTTCTTCTAATACCCTGGCATGGGGGATGGGTGAGTACAGATTGTTCATCAGGTTCCCATACAGTGACTGATTATGGTGACATTCAGGCTGCTTGAGGCCTAGTACAGCAGAGACACCTGCTGAACATCACAAACTCCTGGAATGCAACACTTTTTGAAAAGGTCCCTATGCAAACATGGATCTCTCCAGCAGATGGGCTTATGTATGTGGTCTAGCCAGCAGATGATCCTTCGACCTTTCAGTCCCCTATCACCTCCAGAAACACCCATCCTCTCACTGCATTGTCTGCAGTTGCTGGTACCACAGGCACACCTCCCACCTGTGATCACACTCCCTTGGCTGCACTCAGATCCTCATCACACACGCACAGGAAAGGAATTTGGTAAAAGTAGCTGCTCTGGTTGAAAGAGGAGCAAGGCTAGAAAAACATTGACCAGCACCTTATTTACACACAATCAGCCCTCCTTATTGGCTTACTCCACTATTTTCCCACATTCTGCAAGTTGCTTTTCACAACATTTTTGGTTGGATGTTGGCACCACACTCTGAAGCATTTCCAGGGACAGTATCCTGGAGCATAGTTAGGTGTGGCATTTCTGTTGTGAGAGCTTTATAAATGCCAGACTCCTATACTGAAGAAGATTCACATGAGCCATATATTGTGTTGCAGAGAAGCACCACTGGGTAATAGTAACAGTATCCAAAGTGGGAAGGCTCAGCTGCAGGTGAAGGCAAAACCAGCAAAAGTAAAAAATAGGCTGAAATTGACATAAAAATTGAAGACAATATCTCTAGCTCCCATCCACTTCCAGGGTATCTTCCAGCAGAGGTGATGCAGTTACTCTGCGCCAGGGATTCAGAGCCTTCCCCTCAGCCTGGCTGTCAGAGAGGGTCTGAGAGTGGTGATGGCACTTCCCCAGGTAGAGGCATGGCTAAAAAGCAATCAGAGAAGAATGGATGCCATTGACTCAGAAACTGAAGATCTCAGGAGCAGTTTCCCTACACTTCCAGGGGATTTTCCTGCAAAGACGGACAGGTTATCCTACGCATCACCTTTCAAATATCTATTCATGCATTGTCATAGTTTTCCGCTCCAGTCTGAAGTGGTGGCACTCTTCAATAATTTATTCTGACAACACTGTTAATTTAGTTATTTCCAAGCCAAGAGGAAAATCTGAAATATTTTTTGTTCAACTTTTTATCCACTATTTTGATGAGAATCTGGCCCTAAGAGTGTAGGACAAGCAGATCATTACAAAGATTCTTCTTTTTGTCCACATATTTTTGTCATTGCTCCATCTTACTTGAAAGGGGATCACTGGCATCCTAAAGCTACGTTATGGTACACAACCAATCAGTTTTAACTGTAGGCACAGAAAACATGTAGAATGAAATAAGTATGACAGCTGCTGGGTTAGGGGATAAAAGACTGGTCTCCACCCACAAAGGAGCACTGAGGACAATGGCAGGTCCCCACTGACCCAGGCTTTCCGCGCCTTGCATTCAAAACGTACCCCTAAGCCTAGCAGCTGGAGCAACACCTGCAGCAATGAGGACTCTTCCCAGATCAATGGATTTCTACAGAATCAGCTCAGAGTTAGTTCCCACCAAGGCTACACATTGTGGGTTTCCTGTGTACTCTTGGATTTATTTCAGCAGCAAAGGGAACTAAACCTTCCTCTGAAACTTGTCCCCTAGTTCTGAATGTCTCTCTGGCCTGTGGATTGCCTAATGACAGATGGGAACACACAATATGTTTCTCAAGGCAATGACCAAAGAGTGCCTGTGCAGCTAACGTGTTTGGCTTCTTTTTGTTATTTCTTTTCCCAACAGTTGTGGCCAAAACACATTCACCTAAGCTTTGTAGTTCTTTCAGACTTTACGTAAACAACAATTCCACAAAACCAGAGTACTCCTGCCTGACAAAGGCATCCTTCAGCTTTCCTTCTAGCACACAATCCCTGGGTTCAGAATCCATGTTTTCTTACAGCTGAAATGCTGCCTGCCTGTAACCCTGTGATGGTAGCTGCGCTACCAGGTCCTGTAAATGTACAGGGTTAAAAGCCTCACGTTTTATTTCACAAAAGCAAGGACTCCCAGGCCGGCACAATAATGGGAATCATGCCATCCAGAGGGCAAACTAGCTAGTCTAGGGCTGCAAGACAGTGCATTGTTCCCACCAAAGTTCACCTCCATTATGGCTCAATAGCCTCACCAGCCTGGCCTGGCAGGTATCTCTGCTTTCAGGGATTCAAGCAGTGTAAGGGCAAAGCAGGCCACAGATCTGGCTGATCTGAGGGTAATTGTTACATTACAAATTGCACACAAGTGTGCAGATATCTGTAAATCAAAACACTCCTAACTGCAAGCTTCTGCTTTCTTACCCTGTGGAAAAAATCATAGTTTTTCAACTACAAAAAGCAGAACACATTTGAAAGATAGTTGTGTTTTTATTTTCCTAAGCTTGCACTTGTGGAACATAATAAATGACCTGATATAATGACAACTTGCAAAAGAAGAATCCCCCTCTCCCCAACATCTGGACAGCAATATATAAATATTTACAATGAAAAAATAGAGAAGAGAATTAAGTCAACATTAGCCAAGTCAGTTTGTTTCTACACATCTGATTTTAAACATCAATTATTTAATTTAATTCCATTTTAACCAATACTTTCCTTACAGCACTGAGGCTTTAACTTCATTTTTTAGACCTGATGTGCAACAGAGACCCTCCTGCTCTGCTTCTGTCATTTTCTCCTGTACAGTAGCCATAGACTTTCCCTACCAATTTTTAAATTCAAAAACAACAAAAAATTTAAAGTTTATGTCTCCTGATAACAAAGTTTCTCACACAGTCAAACACATCACAACACTGGAAAATCAGCATAATGAGATGCCGTATAGCTTCTTAACAGGGATATTAGGTCTGGCTTTAACAAAACTCTCTCTTCAAATAGAACAAGTACATATAGAAAAAATAACCTTCTTATTTTCTTGTTAAAAAAAGAAATGGTGCTTTCTATAAACAAAAGATGCAATTTGCTTGACACAGATATAAGTTACAGGGGGAGAGCTCAGAAAGCTTCAAACAAAATTGGCATTTGTTTCAAAGAATGACTGGAGAGGCTGACCGGAAGAAGCTTCAATCAGCTTGCTTAGTCCGATAATTCTGGAAATGTCAGTGTAAAAAATTCCTACTTGTTTTGCTTTCTGCTATACAGTGTCACACGATCACAGGACTGGAAACATGTTGTCTGCAGAAATGGTAGACGCCAATCACGCACGATTGGGGTGTATAATGTCAACACCGACTGCCTCGTCCAACATGAGATTCAACATCCTTTGGATACTGAGGTGCAGTCCTTAGTAGTTGTTTCACATACGTGAGCTTCGTCTGCCTCTAGTGCCCAATGATACACGAAGCCTTGGCTCTCTTGCTTTATAATGTTCATTAAAGTCCAATCTAAAGCTAAGAAATCGAAGGCTTTCATCAGAACTGGTTGTCAGCAGAACCAAGAACTGCTGGACGATTCCCTGAAGGAGAAAGCAAAATCCAACAGACAGCTATGAAGACATTTCTGATATGTTTTTCCACAGAGATGCCAGGTGATGCCCAGGCATGGCAAGAGCATGAGAGCAGTCAGAACTACAGACCCAACAGCAAGAATCTACACATTTGGGGTAGTTTTCATACGGGACTTGCAGTTGCCATGTAAGAGGCATGCTTCTGGAGTCCAGCTTCCCATTCAGCTCTCTGCAAGTTACTGCAGGAGCTCCACGGCATGCAGGCAAGGAGAGGACTTTGGGAAGATGGGAAGACTCACTTCCTGATCTCCATTGAACATTAACATGGATATGGCACTTAAAAAGCTGCCATGGCACACAGTGCTGTCTCACTCCCTTTCATTGCTTTCTGGAACACCTTCCTTGAAATATAACAGCTGATTTTTCTGGGGAATGGGAGCTTTAAAATTAGATATAACAAATTAAGACAATATCAGAATATGTCCCATTAAAAGAGATACCTGTGCATGTGTCCCCCCCAACACTGCCCATCCCAGTCTGTTAAAACCCAAGTGTTAGGCCATTAATAAGGATCCTTTCTGTAGTCTTAAATAGCAATGACTTGCAAAGATGGCAAGAAAAAAATGGAATGCAGAAGGAGGGTTTTTTTTTTTCAGATGACACCAGAAGATAGTTATTACATCTGCTGCTGGAGAAAGGAAGAGAATTACATGAAGACTATTCCCCTTTGCATGATCATAAAACCACTATTTGCTGAGGAACATCGAATACAGGCTTCTAAGTAGAGAAGCAAAAAATGCAGACCTAGATCCACAAACTGCACACGTAAATACAACAAAGCCACTCAATATTTGAAATTGATTTCTACATGTCACAGCTCAGTATCTATATTAAAAATGTATATAATATATAAGGGGCACCTGGTAGAAGTGAGTGAGTATTCGCAGCTGTGAGCACATTTTGGGTATTGAGTCTTGAAATTCTTTAATCCTCTTGCTCTCTTCTTCATCTTCTGATGCAGTTACACCCCACTTGCCCTACACAGAGACCAAATGAGTTGAGGTCAAGCATCACAAGACAAAAGCTGCTAATCAGGCCACCTTCTGCCCAGATAAACCACCATGTTTATACAAATACCAAAACTACCAGTCCCTTTGGTGGTGGTACAGCACAGGAAAGAAACCTGAGATGTGTCTCACATCAGTACTGCATGTCTCAGACTGACAGCAAGGAGGTAGGCATGGAGCTATGGTATTTTGTGCAAAAACATTGAGAATATTAAGGCCTCTTCCCTTTACTTCACCTAAAAGAGCTCCAAAGCTCCTCCAAAGCTCACTAGAAAACATAACCACCTCAAAGTTTTGGGCAAGACAGAAATGAAAAATGCCACTGAGCAGTTTTGTTTGAATTCACTGGCTACTAACAACAACCTTTATATTTGCCCCTATCAGAGTTTTTCATTTTTGCTGCACCTCTACCTGGTATCTAAAATCCTGTATATATAAACAGGTAAGTATATCTGCCTCAATTAATTTTCACATTCTAGTAATATCCTTACTGTACCTCAAGTTCTCGTTGTTTTTTCCTCTCTTCAAACTGCAGCCTCAGCTGCAGCTCCTCCAAAGCAGCTCTGTACATTGCATCTTGGGCATTCTGGAGTTCAATGATCTGATCAAAAACAGCTCGAAGCTGGTTGAGAAGTACCTGTGAGACATGCAGTTAAACAACAAAACAATGAAACAGTTGTACAGCAAAAGCATTTAAAGTTACTACCAGTCTTCAGAACATGAGTAAATTGGGTTTTATACACAGATGGAGAGACTGTCCCAAGTCAGTTTTTGTATCATCCCACGGCTTCTTAGGACCAAAACTAATAGGCCACACTGCAACAAGTTTTATAATCAGCATTTGTCACTTGTGTCAGAGGAGTGTGTATGAAGCCTATCATAATAAGGTCTGATATCAGAGGAAGAAAAATTACTTTTCCCCTTGCTCCTACAACACAGAAGGTGGTTCCTAATGCATAATCCAAGATCACAAAACTACAGTTTAATGGAAAGGAGAAGACTTACCCTGGAATCGCTATCCAGCAAGCACCGAGCTATGATTGTGTCTAGAAAAACTTCATGAGCTGCAATGATGTGATCCAAGTCCTGTGCTTGTTGGACCTTGTTCCAGAGCTCATCCCACGAACATTCAAGCACCTGGAGCAATGATTCAGGATTGGGCTGTTTTGTTTTGCTAGATGACAAGCTCTTTGAAATTTAAGACACACAACACATACAAAATATTGAAAGTACTTAATTTTCAAGCAACTAATTGGGTGGATAAAGTATACCTCAAATGTAATGTAATACTGCATTTGATGAATGAAATGGACCATTTCTGATGCCAGAACGTGACACTGATGCAGCACCCCAGATAGCTCTGTAAAAAATCCAAAGAGATGGCAGGTTAAAGACCACAAGGACAGGCACAGCCATCAAAGCAGCTTGGTAAATTTTTTTCTACCAAATTGAATACTTCACAAAACAGTCACAAATCTTGGATGGTAGCAGCAATACTGGCTGGTAACAGATGAGCAAAGAACATGGCACAGTAAACTCAGAAAATGTAAGCCAAAGATGATGCCAATTGTGTGCTCGAGACAGTGCTGGAAAATTGCCGAGTATCACAAGTGAAAAAAAAAAAACAAACTGCCAGTCCCAAGACAGCCAAACACAGTTAGTGAATTCTTTTGGTTGAAAACCTGGCACCACAGATTTGTAGTTGCTGCTAGGGCCTCACAGCTTTTACATTAGTCTTCAAACCACAGACAGCATATTTCTGCACTATTTAACTATGCTGAGACCAAAAGAGAGGGTGGTTGTGACAGGGGCAGGGACTTTGTGGCTCACATGGTCCAGGTTCAATTCCCCGATCCATGACAGAACCCCATAAGTAAGTCACTAATGACCTCACCTCTGTTGCAGAAGGGCAATATCAAGATTACCATCAACTGCAAAAATTCTCTGGAATGAAGACACTCAGCCTTCTGGAATCAAGAAAGAGGAAGTCATTTCTAAAAAGCTGCCACAGTAATTTGCCACTGCAGACAAGCTATGAGACTACTGAAAAAAGAATCCTGTACTTTCATATCTTGTGATTTTAAAGAAACAGCCAATGATCTGAAACAGATATTACAACAAGCTACTCTGTTCTTTATTTCTTATGCCTTTGCAGGAAGACTATCCCTAATACATTATGTAGCAGAAGATCAGGGTCAACAGCAACTACAGAACCTGAATGTACATAAGTCCATGTGACCTGATGAGATGCATCTGCAGGTCCTGAGGGAACTAGTGGATGAAGTTCCTAAGCCCCTATCCATCATATTTCAGAAGCCACAGCAGTCTGGTGAAGTTCCCACTGGCTAGAAAAGGGTAAACGTAAGTCAGTCTCACCTCTATGCCCCGGATGATCATAGCAGATTCTCCTAGAAACCATGCCAGAGCAGATAGAACATAAGGAGGTGAATGGTGACAGCCAACATGGCTTTGTGAAGGGCAAATCACACCTGATGGAGTCAGTGGCTTTCTACAATGGGTTTAGAGCACTGGCAGACAAGAAAAGAGCAATTGATGTCATCTACCTGGACTTGTGCAAAGCATGTGACACTGCTCTGCATGCCATCCTTGTCTCTAAATTGGAGATATGGATTTGACACATACATCACTTGGTAGATAAAGAATTAGATGACTGGTTGCATTGCACTCTGAAGAATTGTAGTTGATGGCTTGAATGACAAGTGGCACTCCTCAGGGGGTGGTATCGTGACTGGTGTTTTCTAACATCATTTTGGTGTGGGAATCACTGTGGGATTGAGTGTACCCTCAACAAGTCTTCCAGAGACACCAAGCTGTGTGGTGTGGTTTACAAGATGGAAGGAAGGGATGCCATCCAGAAGGACCATCATAAGTTTGAGAGGTGGGCCCATACAAACCTCATGAAGTTCAACAAGGACAAGTGCAAGGTCCTGCATCTAAGAGAGTGGTGCAATCCCAGTGTCAATATAGGCTAGGCAAGGAGTTGGGGGTTATGGGTGGATGAAAACATGCGACCTAGCAACATGGATGTACAGCCCAGGAAGCCAACTGCACCTGGACTACATCAAGAGAAACATGACCACGAAGCTGGTGAGACACAGGAACAAGTTGCCCAGAAAAGTTGTGGATGCCCCCTCCACGGAAGTGTTCAAGGCCAGGTTGGATAGGATTTTGAGCAACTTGGTCCAGTGGAAGGTGTCCCTGCCCATGGCAGAGAGGTTAGAACTACAGGATCTGCAAGGTCCTTTTCAATCCAAACCATTCTATGTTGCATCAACTTTAAATAAGACAAATGAAGAGAAACTCCAGAGTTGTCTAAACAAAAATTCTTCAACATTGGTGAGTTGAATACATTTGTGTTCTTCCAGCTACTGACAAGAAAAGAGTGAGCTCAACATTGCTATCTAGAAGTATTCATTCTCAAAGCATGAAAACTCCTGGCTCTTAAGACTTCTGGGGAATTGTGGATGAAGCTATTCTTTAAAGTCAAAACTACCTCATTGGGGCTGAAAAGCAAAAGACCCTGCCGCTGGTTTCTCCTGTTAGTGGGGTGGGTTGAAGTGCATTAAACATACACCAGAGACACTACACTTAAGAGCTTCCCTATTTCTTCTCAAGCAACTCTTTCTCCTCTTCGCCTCTTCTGTTCTTAGCTGAAGAAAAGCACAGGGAATGAGTGACGATAAAACTAGTAAATTTACAAGGGAGCATGTATGAGACTTACTAGTTCCAGCACAAGAAAGAGGGATACAGAAGTTAACAGATAGGAAGAAGATAGAAAGGTGAATAAAAGGGGACAGAAGAGTGACAATCCTTTTCCAGAGATGGGGATGGTTCTTTTGCTCACTGTTACAAAACCTCAGTCAAAGATCGAGTAAAACAACAAACAGGAAACTTACATTTACAATGTTATTTCATCTTGATCATCATCTACCATTAAACAGTCAAGAGTAACAACAGAATATGAAATTCATCTATCCCAACAGACTTTTTTTCTTCCCTTTTAACATAAGATATGGTCATCTAAATCCAGCTTACAAGTATGTCATTCATTTAGGCCTCTCACCTGGCATGCTTTTCAGAAGCTTTGCATTGCACATGTGCCCCTTCCATATGTCAGTAAGGATATACTCCATACGCTTTGCTCTCCAAAGGAAATTAAATACTCTTAGATAGTGACTCATGCACTCGCGTGTAAATACCTGTAAAACAAAGTATCAGTACTAATTTAAGAGACATACTGGGGGTCCTGAAGGACTGAGAACATCTTCAGAGTCCCTCTTATCCAACCCATGAAGTTTATTGGTAAATATTGTTAAAAAAACCCAAGCAACAATACAAATTCAAAAACTAGAAACCCCAGAGCTTGTGGAAAAGATCTGCCTTCAAGGGCTGAACTAAATTATCAAGAAGTTTAAGAGGTGAAGTGGATAAAGCCTTAACAGTTCGCTCTTTTCAAACCACATATGAAAACTCCTACCGCTAACCAGATTTATACTTTGATGACCTATTAAAAGAAAAATGTTGTTTATGAGTTCTTTATAGATCAATAGTGTGGCTATTGTCTCGGTAGTTCCAATGAACACTAACTACCACACCTCATTTACACATTATAAGTAGATTCTCTTCATATACACTCTTCAGTTCCTTACAAATTATCCCAAATTAGCAGCTACAGACTAGTAATAAGGGAAAAGAAGAGCACTCCTTTTAAGTGCTTGCTAAAATCTCTGCTTGGAACAAATGAATTCCTAAGGTTCAGTAATGATTGTCTTAAATGTAGCTTTTCAGCATTCCCAGTTAATTCATAAGAATTGAGATTCTGGCTCAACTGTTTTGGCAGTGAGTGCATCCCAGATGCAAAAATGTCATCTCTCTGATCTTACACGCTAAAATAAAAAGGGTTATTTCAACAACAACAACAAAATCGCAATTCAACTCAGAAACTGAGACGTGCATATTATAACATTACCGTTGCTATCGGCCCATCAACATGATAGTCCAAACTGAAGACATCCCATCCAGTGTCCCCAGGAGATACCTGCATTGAAAAGATATGCTACTTCCAGTGTATTATCAGAGCACACTAGCACTGGAAGGCAAATTCTTGCTTACTCTTCCAGCCTTCAGAGTCTATGAAAAAACAAGCAACCACATCAATACAAGACACAAGTTTCTCGTCAAAAACAAAATCAAAGTTTGACAGAAGGGTGGGATTTGCCTCACCAAAATGTTTGTAATGTCAATATTTTTGTCTTGGAGCTACTAAAGGACATGACGGAAAAGAAAATCTTGTTAGGCAAGAGTCAGTCTGAACTATAGACTTATTTCAGACTCTACAGTCCATCAAGTTAACTCCCACTTCTGGGACTGGAGCCTTCTCATTAACTCAAGTTTCTTATCAGAGTTCTCCTTCATGAAAGGCACTTACATTGCTTTGTAACTATAGGTGACAAAGAGACTACCCTGCAACAGTGGTAGGAGCTGTTCGCATAAACCTTAAGAATCAATTACAATTGGATCCCAAATATTCAACTTCATATTGTCAATGATATGGCTGTAAACCCACATCTTGAAATACAAATAGACAACAGGTAGAAAATGGGAAAAGATGACATACTAAATGAGGTTCAAATAATTAAAAATGGGCTTCAAAAGAAAGAGGGCTGGGATTTGTCTACTATATACACAGAGGAAAATTTTGTTTCATATAGATATCTGCATGTACACACAAACTGTGTTTCAAGTCAGAGTTACTATGATGCAACAGACCTCCAGAAGTCGAACATCCAATCGTTTGAGAATCTCAGGATTATCGAATTGGGCATTAGTTGCTCTCACTGCTGTTTCAAGGATTCCAGTTAGATTATGCTGATATAAGGTTGTAGCTGGTCGTGCAAGCTCTGGCCTGGGGGTTATGAAACAAACAGTCACGGCACATTACTGAGATATTCCACAACAGCAATTTGGTAGTAACTGCAGCACAAAATGAAACATGTTCTGACAGACTTTCAAAACCTCTCGTATTACTCTTTCGGTCTTAACCATGAAGCAAATCAATGAGCAAAATATTTGAGCAGAGTAAACCTATTCATATGTAGCTATACACCTGAACATCAGTATAAGGAGTAACTTTATCCTCATTTAAAGCCAGTAATTTGAAAATACCAGAATTGCTAGCAAAACTATTTTGTAAGTTGAGTTGCAGTCACATCTAAAATGAGGCAGATTACATCATTACACATTAAAACAATAATTTCATTTCAGTTTTGAGAGACTTGCTGATAGCCATCTCATGGACTTAGAAGTGCTGACAGAAGCACACAAACCCATTCTCTTGGTGTAACTTACCCTTTCTGAAGAGCTGCATCATGCAAGTAACAAGCACCTTGCAATACTGTTCCCTGCCATGATCAGTACTGGAAAGCCCCTTGCTACTTCTGCCTCACATGTAATACTGGCTCCACAAACCAGATTTATTCTACTTCACACTAATTTTCACTTGAAAAACTCCAAACCAACATGGTCACATACAAATCATCACCAGACAATGTTGATTTTGATTTATAAACAAGTTAAGAGTAGCTTAACTACAAGCTTGCTTTCTAGACCCAAACAAAACTTTGCTAAGGACATTTTTGACTCTATGGGTAGCACCAGCACATAAAAGTAGTGAGCTTGCAAATATAAGCAACTTGCAAGTTTAGAACTCTGGGAGCACCCAAGTGCTTAGAAGAGGCTGGTGAGGCATCACTTAAATTTTTAAAAATGCACTGAGGGGTTTTAATCACAGTGTTTTGGACCAAACACTTTCAAAATACAGAAGCCAAACATTCACAGCAATGCTAACTAATGGTATCAAGAGTAACAGAACTATTGTGCTTAAATTTGCTCAGAAGAGTGAAAAGAAACGCTAACATCCTTGAGGCTGTCACAGTCTCAAAGTAAAGCTATCTATGTAAGTGCAACTTTTCTATGTGTTGTAAAATGGCACTGTATACACTTTCTAGAACAATGAAAAACAAAGTTTTAGGCTCAGGATTAAAGATACTAAACCCAAATTAGAATTTAGATATCGTTTAAAATTAAAACTTTGAGTAGTTAAGATACTCAAAGAGTTTGCTTCTAAAAGTGGATTCCGTACAAAAAGATCCTGTGTTGATCATCAGAAATTCACCATAACTACTCTTCCCACTATCTTACTTGAGTAAATCCATTAAATGCCTGATGAAGTCTCCTTGACCAAGCAGTAAGTAGCGCCTCATGGCCTGCATGTGTTCCAGTAAATTGTACTTCTTGTTGAGAACATCTAGGAGGTATTTGCTGGTCTCAAAATAAGCTGCATCAATTTTCTCTTGAAATGCACTTTCCAGATCTGTGAACAGATCAGCAGCTTAAGAGGGGAAAGAAAAAAAAAAAAGGAGTAGTTAAAATTAAATTAGTATTTTTCCAAAACTGCAGCAAAGAAGCTTTGGGGTTGAAAAAAAAGAATAGAACTTGCTATTTATTCTGATCCACATGTTATACACTGGCCACAGCCAAAGTAAAAGCAAGTACACAGCAGCCCATACTTACACATTATTATTATTAATCTATGCCCATCTTGTACTTTCCAGTCAGAGCTCAAAATACTTCATCAATTTTACCCAGACAGTAATGTTTTGGGTTTGCTTTTGTTGTTGTTGTTTTCTTGCTTGCTGAAATACTCCAATTTATCAAATCAAATAGTTTCATAGAACGGTTTGAGTTGGAAGGGACTTCAGAGATAATCTGGTTCCAACTTTGCCCACCATACACAGGGACACTTCCACTAGACCAGATTGTTCAAGGCTCCACCTAACCTGGCTTTGAACATTTTCAGGGTTGGAGAATCCACAGCTTCTCTGAGCAATCATCCAGTGCTTCACTACCTTCGTGTTGAAGAATTTCTTCCCAATGTCTAATCTAAATCTAGCTTCTTCCACTTAGAAGCCATTACCCCTCCCTCATCCTGTCACTACATGCCTTTGTAAAAAGTCCCTGAAGAGACCTTCAGCTGCCCTGGAGGCCCCCCTTCAAATACTGAAAGGTTGCCATATGGTCTACCCAGAGCCTTCTCCAGGTTGAACAACCCAAACTCTCTCAGCCTGTCTTCATAGTAGAGGTCATCTAGCCCTCTGATCCACTGAGTGACCCGCCTCTGGACTTATCTAACAGAGTCCAGAGATGGACACAATATCCCAGGTGGGGTCTCACAAGAGCAGAGTAGAAGGGGAGAATCATCTCCCTTAACCTGCGTCCATGTTACTTTTGATGCATCAAGGATACTGTTGGTTTTCTGGACTGCCAGCTTACATTGCCAGCTTCTTTTCAACCAGCACCCCTAAGCTGCCCTCCTCAGGACTGTTCTCTATCCATTTGAAGATGTAAAAGCTCAGAGTTTGGGAGAAGCTTGTAGGGGGAAACTAAATCAGAAGTCACTTCTGAGAGAGAGGGAAAAGCAATCAAAGAATCAATCAACATTTAGAACCTGTTTTCTTCTCCACGGTTAAGGGAGGGGGAAGAAAGGACACTGCCATTTAGTAGGAAGCATATTTTACTTTTTTCTACAACTACAAACTAATTAAGGGACTTCAGTAAGGCTGATGCGAGATAGCAAGAAGTGTGGCCTCTTCAGGCCACACGGACTGACAACTATGCCAAGATTCTGATCTTTCTCACTTTGAAAGGGTACACTCCCACAATTTTCAATTACACAGCTGTTGCTGTAAAGGTAAAAAATTAAGATACAAGTACCAAATTAGTGTAAGACAGCGCACTGCTTGGCTCCAACATTAGTTTCAATCTGTACTGCAGACAGTTCTGATGAGATGCAGCCTCAATTAATAAAATTGAAAATTTTGAATTGAAGAAATAAACAATGGGTCTAATAAAAAAAAACAATTAAAATCACATTTTAATGAGGGAAACCCCACAAAAAGTCTGGCTGAGTGACATTCCCTGAAGTTTCCAAACTCTTCACTAAGTCAAGAACTTGACAAGAAAACAAACATTTGCATAATTCTTTTCTTGACAAAATCTGGATATATTAGTAGGACATCATTATACTTCCAGAAAATATGTGCAAAATCCTGAGATATTAACTCAATGATCTCCATCTTAACAATTACTCAGTTTTAATGAATGAGAGCTTACACACCATCTCCAGTTATTCTTTGCAGTGAAACAGCATTGTTATGATGAAAAATAGCAAATAATAAACATCCATAGCAAAGAGACTTTAGGTATAAATGCTAAGCAAAGAAGGCAAGGTAATGGGGGTATATAAGGAACCTGCCCAAGCAGCAAGAGTCCTGGTTAGGAAAGCCAAAGCAGAGCTTGAATTAAATCTAGCCAGGGAGGTTAAAGGGAACACTAAGAACTCCTACAGGTATATTAATGGGAAGAAAACAACTAGGGAAGGTGTGGGCCCCCTCAGAAAGGAAAATGGTGACATGGTCACAAGTGATGAGGAAAAGGCTGAGGTACACAATAACTTCTTTACCTCAGTCTTCACTGCAAGGGCCTCTAGCCACACTCCTGATGTTATGGAAGACAATGCCAGGGACGGGGAGGAAGAACTGCCCATTGTAAGTGAAGATCAGGTTCGTGATCACCTGAAGAACCTGAAAGTGTTCAAGTCCATGGGACCCGACGGGATACACCCATGGGTACTGAGAGAACTGGCACATGAGGTTGCTAAACCCCTCTCTATTATATTTCAAAAGTCATGGCAGTCTGAGGAAGTCCTCACAGACTGGAAAAGAGGAAACATTACTCCCATTTTCAAAAAGGGTAAGGAGGAACCAGGGAACTACAGGCCAGTCAGTCTCACCTCTGTGCCTGGAAAGATCATGGAGCAGATCCTCCTGGAGTCACTACTGGCGCAGAAGAATAGTGAAGAGGTGATTTGGAACAGTCAGCATGGCTTTGCCAAGGGCAAATCCTGCCTGACAAACCTGGTTGCCTTCTATGAACAGGTCACAACATTAATAGATGAGGGGCGAGCAACTGATGTCGTTTACCTGGACCTGAGCAAAGCCTTCGACACTGTCCCGCACCACATCCTGGTCTCCAAACTGGTGACACATGGGTTTGATGGGTGGACCACTAGATGGATAAGGAACTGGCTTGATGGCCGCACCCAAAGAGTGGCTGTCAATGACTCCATGTCCCAGTGGAGGCCAGTGACAAGCGGAGTCCCTCAGGGATCAGTCCTGGGACCTGTCTTGTTCAACATCTTTGTGGGTGACATGGACAGTGGCATTGAGTGCACCCTCAGCAAGTTTGCTGATGACACCAAGCTGTGTGGTGCAGCAGACACGCTGGAGGGAAGGGAGGCTATCCAGAGGGACCTTGACAGGCTGGAGAGGTGGGCACAAGCCAACCTCAGGAGGTTCAACAAGAGCAAGTGTAGGGTCCTGCATCTGGGTCGAGGCAATCCCAGGCACAAATACAGGCTGGGCAGTGACTGGCTGGAAAGCAGCCCTGAGGAGAGGGACTTGGGGGTGCTGGTGGACAAAAAGCTCAACATGAGCTCTCAATGTGCACTTGCAGCCCACAAAGCCAATCAGATCCTGGGCTGCATCAGGAGAAGTATGCCCAGCAGGTCAAGGGAGGTGATTTTCCCCCTCTACTCAGCTCTGGTGAGACCCCACCTAGAGTTCTGCGTCCAGTTCTGGAGCCCCTATTACAAGAGGGATATGGACATGATGGAATGTGTCCAGAGAAGGGCCACAAGGATGATCAGAGGGCTGGAGCACCTCTCCTATGAGGACAGACTGAAGGAGTTGGGGCTGTTCAGTCTGCAGAAGAGAAGGCTCCGAGGTGACCTAATTGTGGCCTTCCAGTATCTGAAGGGGGCCTACAGGAAGGCTGGGGAGGGACTTCTCAGGATCTCAGGTAGTGATAGGACTAGGGGGAATGGAATGAAGCTGGAGGTGGGCAGATTCAGGCTGGATATGAGGAGGAGGTTCTTCACCATGAGAGTGGTGAAACCCTGGAATGGGTTGTCCAGGGAGGTGGTCGGGGCCCCGTCCCTGGGGGTGTTTAAGAGCAGGCTGGATGAGGCTCTGGCCAGGCTGATCTAGTGTGGGGTGTCCCTGGCCATGGCAGGGGGGTTGGAACTAGATGATCCTTGTGGTCCCTTCCAACCCTGACTGATACTATGATACTATGTGTAGGATGCTGCTACATCTGGGGGAGAGAACTATTTGCTTTCTTCTGGTGAAGGTGATACCTTACTACCGTAACTTTTTTAGAACTCATTTAATATACCAAAGAGAGTCACAGTGTCACTATATCAGAATAACTGCAGATGGTGTGTAAGCTCTCATTCAGTTAAATCTCTTCTAAATAGAAAGAACCTGAAGGTATTCTGACAGGTAAGTTTTGGGTTAACATTCAACAGCTGGCAAATCCAATTTTAAGTCATCTTCCAAAATAATTTGACAAGTTTTCCACACACTCAATTTTCTTTGGACATATTATAGCAGTAAAGTGCATTTACAGAAAGGTTTCTGTCCTGTCTGGTTTCATTGCTCCTTCTCTTACAAGCATTTGATTTTTTTTTTAAATTGTAGAATTAATTCAGTATTATTACTGAAGATTAATGTCTCAAGTATATTTGATGAGAAGCCACAAATACTAAATTTTTACTGCAACAATCAAGAATGTCCCTGTCCCCACTCCAGACCTCTCAACAAAGGTCAGTTGAAGAGTGGTTTCTGAATGGTTTCATTTATAAATCCAGTACACTCACAATCATCCAGCAAATCTATTAAATCAAGAAAATAAAATTATGCATATGCATCTTCAAACATCTTCTGTAAGATGCAAGAATCCATTGAATTACCTTTATTTTAGGGCAGAGGGGACTTTCATATTCCTTTCCACCCCATTATCCAACACATCAATTTGTAGTCTAACCCACATTATTACACAGAACTCAGTTCAAAGGCAAGAAGCTGACTAACGCTGATACTCTACCATCTTTTGAAGACTCTGATGATTTTGCCACAGCAATCATCTTTGTGGATGGAGTTTGATCGTGGCAAACTTGATGCAAGAAGTTTATGGATTTTCCTATGAGAAGGACCTGAACAAGAAAGGATTTTTTCTTTTTTTAATAGGGATTTGCATAAAACAAAAATACCAAACAAAAAAAGGCACTCTCAACCACCAATACAACATATTGTGTCATCTTTCTGAGCTTTTAGCTTTACAATCCCAGCCACAGCAACCCAGAACTTCAATGCTATCACAAAAAGGATTTCAAAACAACCTTCTTTTCCATTCTTCAGATCTCCTTAGACACAGTTTATCAGTTAGAGAATGGAAGTGATCAACAGTCTTATAGTCTTCCTCAACAAACAATTCTAAAATTCTTAAAACAACTATTTAATGTTAAATTTTGTCTCTATGTTCTTACTAGAAATCTAAACAGCGGAATGGGGCAAAATAAAGCACCAAAGATCAACTTTTGACTTCATACCTTTTTTGATTGCTCCATTGTAATAAAAGAGGGGATCATTGATTTCCTCAAAGTATATTTGTCATGCCACAATCGATCAGTTTTAACTGTAGGATCTGAAGCTACAAAAAACTGTAGAGTGAAATAAAACAAAAAACATGAATATAAACCGTCTCCCACAGTATTCAGAAAGCTAAAAATATTCTGAGTTGTTCTTTTAACTTAAAAAGAAAAAAAATTCATAGCTAGCATGCAGAATTGTCCTAGCCACTGATATGTAAACTTTGAAGAAAAAAAGTTACAGAGCAGTCCATGTAATTTAATCTCCTCTGTACATTATGAAACTTTACCTACCTCAGGGCAAAGTCTACCATCTGTAAAACATTCACTATGAAATATAGAAGTATACAGCATTTTCCAGCAATTATTTATACAGTTAGGGTAGGAGATAAAGTTCAGAATATAAGTATAATTTGCCGTTATTTTACTCATTTGCTTCTATTTTACTCATGCCCCTTTGGAATTCCTCCTGTTTTAACAGATACTGAACTGTAAGGGGGAAAAAAAAATACAAAAAAAGCAAGCAAGCAACCAAAAAAACCAAGAAATCATACAACTGAACTGGTGATTAAATACAAAGGTCTCAACTCCACACAGAGTAATTTCATTCACAAGGAACTAAAACTACACTAAGTCTTGTTAAAATGCTTTGTGGGTAGATTCTGTGCTCTGTCCTCATCCTCTTAGCCAAGATAGCCATTTTTGGGTCAAGAAATTTTTTTCTCTGACTCCAAATACCATTTCCAATTACATTTGGTCAAAGACCATGTCTGTAGTATGAAAATGTTAACTTTCAGTATATCACATCCAACAGGGAATTTCAGTATTAAGAACATGGAGTGCACACGTACCTTTTTTTTAAGGGATGAAAGAGAATGTATTAAACAAAACCCCAAACTCCCAACATCTCCAATACCCGAGGAAAAAAGTGAAGTCTGTTTTACACTTCTAGTCATATAGATTCAACAGACTCCACACAAGTCTACTAATGCTGACAAAGATCAGCTGTGGGTAACATGTGTGTTCATTTTAATTTGACCCAGAGAGTATCAGAAATCAGACAGTATATTTCAGTCTCAAGTTAAGTTACTCAGGTGTGTCTCTTCAGGTTCTCGGAACCAAAAAGAATAAAATTAAAATGCCAGTTTAATAAGACTGTACTGATTGGAGACAAAAAAAATATTTGAGAGAGCTTAAAAAAGCATTAAAACATCTCTAAGAAAAAGGACAGTTACTAGAACTTGCCATTACAGAAGTCACAACAGATAACTCTGTGGAGTTTCTAGAGGAACTCTGGAACCATACATCTCTTGTACCCAGTTCGACAAACTGAAGTCATTTATGAAATCGAGGATAACACTACGTCATCAGAGTACAATAATCTGACCATTATTTGAAATATAAGGCTTGCATTCTAAACAGTTACAAAGAACTCTTCATAAGCAAGACAAGATAGAGAGATGACTTCCATCTCTCTTCAGAAACAAGCAGTTAGCGTTAGTCCATCATTCTGCCTCTACTTAACAGACCCAGGATACAAGTCACTGAAGACAACATACTGCAGCACTGCAATCTTCACACATCACACTGAGTCCACAGAGAGTCATATTTCTTGTTGTTACCGTATGTATTACTTACTCACATGTTTTACATTTCCATCACAACCTGCTTCTCAAATTCTCCTCTGAGCTTCCCAGAAATTATACTCCCACAAACCAAATGAACAGAGATAAAATATTTATCCTATCAGACACATTACCTCGTGGTATGTGTCCTCCAGCTCTCCATCATAAATCCAGCGATACAGGAAATTGAGCACAGGATGGGACACCAGACCAAGAATGTGTTGAACCAGAGATCTCATGTAGGGATCTCCTGTTTTAGTATAGGCATGAACTGCCGAGGCTAGCTCACCACCTTTTCTCCCTGTAAGATTCCAATAGGGAAGAGGAACAAAAATGTATGAAGGAAAAAAAAAAAAAAATACAAACATTTAAATTCAGCAAGCATTAATTTTAGCTAGTCACAGTATCACAGTATAACTAAGATTGGAAGAGACCTCGAGGATCATCGAGTCCAACCTATCAACACAGACCCCATGACTAGACCATGGCACCAAGTGCCACGTCCAATCCCCTCTTGAACGCCTCCAGGGACGGTGACTCCACCACCTCCCTGGGCAGCCCATTCCAATGACGAACAACTCGCTCAGTGAAGAACTTTCTCCTCACCTCGAGTCTAAATCTCCCCTGGTGCAGCCCGAGACTGTGTCCCCCTGTTCTGGTGCTGGTTGCCCGGGAAAAGAGACCAACCCCTTCCCGGCTACAACCACCCTTCAGGTAGTTGTAGAGGGCAATGAGGTCACCACTGAGCCTCCTATTACCTAAACTTTGTGTGGCTGCAGTGAGTTGATTAGTCATGTGTGTCTCAGAGCTTGCTGCACAGCAGCTCTAAAATGCAGCAAAACTACATATTCTAATGTTAACAGAGTTAACAAAACTTCATCTTTCCTGCCTCTTGGTTACAGTTCCCCCTTTAAGTCTTACCTCCTGTTGTCTTGCAACTGAAGAGGTTGCCAAAAACCAACCGACCAAAAATACCCCCAAAACCAAACAAAACCCCACCCAGAGCTAGTAATTGTTTTGCTGTTATGCTGCACAGTTTCAAGGTTCCTTGCAGCACAGGCTGTAGCACTCAAAAATTTTAAGAATGTCTTAAAAGCAAGCACACATTTTTTCAAAATCATTACCAATTCCAACAGTCAAGATAAAAGAGATGATGTAAGCTATTCTGAAGATGCACTTCCCAGAGGAGCACAATCTCCGTTTATTTTCAAAGACAGCAAAGCTGAAGTACCCTCAGGGAGAAGTACAGCCTAAGTTACTGGCCAAAGTTTTGGTCTACACCAACAGCACTCCTGGGAATTTTCTTGTGGATTGCCAAGACAGCCATGTGCTATTTGCAGATTTGTAAAGTTTTGCAGTTCCATGTGAATTTGCAGACAAGTGACAAATGACTCCGATATGCCACCATACAGAGAGGAACAGTATACTTTACATAGTGAAGAGAACAAGCCAACCATTCCATAATGTATTAGTGGGGTTTTTACCAGTGTAGCATTCTCTGAAAAATGACTAAAATTGAGTAACTGAAAACATGAAAAGTGCATGCTAAAAAAATGGAGAATTTCATAAGCAGATTCTAGCTTTTTAAAAAAGCAAGAAGAGCACTACGATTCCTTAGATTCGCTTAAACTAAAAGAGAAAGAACCCTCTGGATTAGCTTAATTTTCTAAAAAGAAGTAACAGTAATATTATTGAATCCACTTTTGGCATGCAGAACCACTGAAAATTACGTAACTTCCCCAGAAATATTAAATTAATGTTAAACAGACCTTGACAGTGATCAACAAGTGCTGCAAGGGTCTTTAGCCTTATTTTAGGATCGTACGTCCAGACTAGAAGGCGGCGAAGCGTTAGACTACTCTCAAGTCCCAGATTCACGCCCTGATCATCTTCCAATTGCAACTGACCAAATCAGAAACAGAAAGACATATCAAGGAACACACCTGGCAAAACTGAAGAAGTGTTCTTTCATAGTTCTTGTTCTGAAGTTAACTTTTTACTAATACACTTGAAATACAAAGCATTATGTTTTCTCTCATGAAATCACTAGGTCAAAATCCAAGAGCCACACAAGCAGAAATAGAGAATCAAGCTCAAGTTAAAGGACAGAGACAAGCAGAAGTAGACACAGCACAAAGACCAAGAAAGTTAAAGGAAGCCAAGGTGACAGTCACAGGAGGAGGGAAGAGCAAAGTAGAAGGGAGCAGAGATCCTGAAAAACAGTAAATACTAGCCAAAGAGATGGTCAGAATGGAGTAAAGAAAAACATCTAAAGGAAAAGAAGGATGTAGGAGGCAAAATTTTTATCACTGCACAGTCAACTTTAGTTCAACATGGGACAGATTCTGTCTAATGGCTTCCTTCCAAAGCCATCATAACTTAAGTTATCTATATAGTAAGATTAAGGAGTTGCTACCATTGGGAAAAAAAGCCCACCACAACACATTAAAAGCTGTGACAAGAAGAATCCATCACATGGAAAATGAAAGCCAAATATTTGCATCTGAGTTGCAAATGCCTAGCTTGCACAAGTACAGATGTGGTAAGCAGGACAAGAACACAACCTAAGAATACAAAAGCAACTTCCTAGAGCAGCCCAAGGAGATAAATTCTTAGAAAAAAATGCTCTGATTCCTGTATGTGACAACAAATCCCACTCTGTGCTTCCATATGTTGCAGTTAAATTGAAGACTACTGTCATCCATGTCAAGCTCAGCCTTGAAGTCAGTTATATTCATTAGCTTCAGGATGGTCCTGGGTTCATGTTTGTTCAGGTCAGAAATTGGTAATAATGAGAGATGTATGAACAAGAACTATCCTTTGTCTTTAGGGAAGAAATCATAAACTTAGAACTTCTTCACAGAAGTTGATTTTCAAAAAGGCTGCAAGGAAAAGACCTGAAAAGCTTATGAAATTTTACACAGTACAGTCAGGATGACTCAGAGGCAGAAACACATTTGGGGAGCACTGTGAAGACCTAATATAAAGTTATAGAAAGACAGCAGAGAATCCTTTAATGAGATTCTTACTGTGTACTACTGTTCCTGAACTGCTAACAGGAACTGCAGCTAACTACTCCTGAACTGGCAGCCTGTATGATCTGATCTAACCTGATCTAGTTGGGGATGCCCCTGTTGACTGCAGAAGGGTTGGACTAGATGATCTCTAAAGGTTCCTTCCAACCCAGCGCATTCTATGGTCTCCCAATTACAAGAATGCAGCATGCACTAGATTTCAAGACACAATTTTCTACATGTTTTCAAGTAAGTGAAATGTACCCTTTTGTAAAGAAAATGTCTTTCAAAACAAGAATATTTCCCCCCCATCACTTTTAAAAATAAAATTAACAAGCCCCCAAGCTCAGCTCTAGGATAATCTGGTACAAGTCCTGAGAATGCTGACTGACCAAAGATCTCTGCTCCATCAGTTATGAACGTGAGAAAGGCCATACTGACAAAACCCTGCTCTAGTAGTGCTGTACAAGAGCAAGCAAAGTTGACCATCCCTCTGCAGTCTATCCCACTCAGGTTCCTTGCAGCTCATTTGTAGAATTCAGAATGTCAGAGGATGCGTCCTCGCTCAGCTCCTCTAATGGCATCTACAAATCTACCTTCTACAACTTTGTATAATCCCATTTTTGAGCTTTTTGCCATGACATCCTAAGGAAACTAATTTTTAAAGTTGGCTACTCTTCTGTTTTATACCACTCTGCCTTACCTTCTCCAGATCATCAACTACAACCAGTGCCAGCACCTAATGATCCTCATCCAGCCAGCAGTGTGACCTTATGCTTCCCAACCTCTAAATCACAAGAAAAATCTCTCCTCCACTCCTTTCTTTCAGCCTTTGAGGAGAATTTTGCCAGGAGCTTCTTGAAAAAAAATCTAAACACAACATGCCTCTGGGATCCCCTTCAGTGAGGTGCAGAGGAACATTCCCAGAGACTGTAATCTGTTAGCACAACAAACCTTTACATTACAGGCAACATACTGACTGTTCCCTACCAGAACGAATTTAATCGATGAGCTCAATACACTCATGCACTCTACCACTGGAAATGAATCTGGCAAGGAACATTAAGAGCAGCAAGAAAAATATGGGTCCAACTACTTGCTAGAGGAAAAATGGAAAAGGCTGAAGTACTTTATGATTTCTGTCCCTTGTGGGTTTTGTTATGACTTGCTGTTGGGAATACCAGACCTCACCTGAAATCATACGGAACATCTGTAATAAGAGAGACTTACTCCGAGTGGAGAAAGATTAAGTTAGGGACAAGCTAGGTATACCAAAGTCTATGAGACCTGATGGGATGCACTCAATAGTGCTGAGGCAACTGGTGCCACTTTAAGGTTTGATTATGTTTGCAGTTCATGACAATCAGAGGGTGTTCCTGACAACCAGGAAAAGCAAGTGTCACTCCTTCAAGAAGGAATATCTGAAGAACTACATATAATGAGACTCGACTCATTCTCTGGGATGGTGACACAGCAACGAATTCTAGAAACCATTTCTGAACATAAGGAGGACAAAAAGCTTCTCTCAGGAAGAAAAGCTCAGGGAATAGAAGAGGAAGGGGAGACATTTTTGGTGATGAAGTCTATCTTCCAAAGCAAGGGTTAAGTGTGCTGAGGCTCTGCAGCCAGGAAGTGTCTGGGCATCTGCCTGTTTATAGGAAGTAGTGAACGAATTCCTTAATTTGCTTTGCTTGCACACACAGCTTTTGCTTTCCCTATTAAACGGTCACTGACTTGATTGACTTCTCTTTTTGCCTTCCTTCTATTTTCTTTCCATTCCTACAGACAGGGGTAGGCAAGAGGCTGGGTGGGTGTTTGGCCACTGGCCAGGGTCAACCCACCACAAAAGCAAATGCAGAGTCAAAGTAAGTGATGTCAGAACTTCCCCTCCCACCAGACTCATCTCTTTGTGAAAGGTTTATTGCAACAGTCAAAGGCAGAGAGAGCTCCATTTCAAAGAAATCATAAATATTTTCATGGTTGAGAAGTTTTAGAAGTTAGAATAAATCAAAGCCCCAGCAAATCGAGAGAACTAAGATATTTTGGACAGAGCAGGAAATAATTATTAAAATTCTAACTGAATAGTAAGCCAGTAAAAAAAAAAAAGACACCACACAAGTAAAAAGTACACATGACAGGCAGTCCAAAAGTTAATAAAGTTAAAGAACTGCAACTGAGTCAAAAGGAATAGATGCTTTGAAAACATTTACAGAATCTGCAACTTAAACTACAGATTTATTTTTTTTTAAGTTGGAATTTTAAACAACATTTTCATTTAACTTTAGGTCAATTCCCAAAATAAACTTTTCTCAATCACAAATAATGAACTGCTTCAAACTCCCATTTGGAAAAAAAAAAAAAAAACACCAAATCAAGCAAACAAAAAAATCCCCACAAACAAAAACCAAACACAACACCACAAATGCAACCAAAACACCCCAAAAACCTGAGAAGAAAAAAAAATAATCTAATTTTTATTTTCTTGGTGCATGTACCCATAAAGATTTGTGGACAGGCTTCAAGATTATTGGTACTGAGTTTGTCTCTACATGACAGAAAAATAACAAAACACTGAAACATCTTACTCAATACAACAGAAGGAACAAGGAAAACACACATACTGCCCCAGACAGAACAAGAACTTGGAAGTGTTGTAACTAGTTGCTGAACCATGCAATGCTTGAAGTACAGAAAGATTTTTTTTCCCCCCCCTTCTTTCAAAGATGTGTCATGCTGTTTGGGATTTGAATGATCAAGACATCACGTAAGATGAAACTGACAAAAAGGATGCATTATGTTCCTTATGTAATGCATCAAACAACAGTGGAGAACAATATTGTTACACACATCCAAGAGTAAGAAATGTAGTACAAATTACAGAGAAATGAATAAAAACTGTGGTACATCCTTTTCTTTCTAACAGGATACCAAGGTATAACCTTTAAGAGATAATGTAAAGCAAAATAAGAAACTGAAATAAGAACCACTTAGCTTACCTGAGAATGTAACACAGACAGAAGTCGGTAGTATTCTTTAAGTTCCTGATGTAAGGCTGCACAAAAACTCTGTAAGAGAAAAAGAAAAAAGGGGGGGGAGGAAATCAGGAAAAAAAAAAAAAAAAACTTTCTGTTCAACCTCAAACAACTCATACCCTATCACCACACTGTGAAGTTAGTAATTTCCTAAAAGGAATCAAGCTACAAGTTTCAGCACAAAAGGCAACTCTTAGAAAAGTGGCCAACATTTCAGTGCTTCCCTAAGAGATGCACAAACCTTTTCCAAGAATACATACACACTGTCAAGTGACTTTAATTCATGGTGATAGAATTAAGACAGCATGAAACAGAAACTATGATAAGCTTAACTCTCAATAAAGACGTCAACAATGACTATGGGGATGTGCAAGTCATAACATGATCCAAAAGAAATTTTCTTTAGTAAATGATATAAAATAGAGCATGTAGTCAATTACTGGGATTTCAAGTTCAAGAAAGCCTCTAATAACAGAGCACAGAAGTTAGGCAATCATCATTATATTTACAGTCCTATAGACTGCAGAACACTACCAAGAAAACACAATGCTCATAAAAAAATACTTCCAAGTAGGTGATACTGGATCAAGTACTTCAAATGTTTGCTTTTTCACAGTTGACAGGCATACGTGATTCTTCACTTGACACAGATGGAATGATGAATGCTAAATATATCCTCAAAAAAAGAGAAAATATCTGCAAAATGTGCAGATGTTACCAGGCAGGCCTGAACCAAAGTAAAGATTCTCTACTGTGTAAAACAACTCTAAGCACAGCTGCTTTGGGAGGTTTAAAAATAAATGCATAAATGCAGATTTTAAAAACAATTCCTGAAAGGACATTTGTTTAGTAATGGAGAGTTTTCCACAGTTTGGGCTACTGGAGTTTTGCGATTTTCTTAACCTAACATACAGACTGAAAATATCCTGCAATATACTTTCTAAATCAAATCTACTATATGGCTCATTAATTTGGGACAGAGTTAAAGATTCTGGACTTCAAATATTTGGTGTTTTTATAAAATTGTTTAGTTTGAAGACTATTTCCATACAGACACACAAGTTCTTCAGAGCTGATTTCTTAACCAATTCTCAGCTAATGATCTTGACATATTTTTTTTAAATGGACTTTTTAAAATGGGGATCCCCCAGGAGATTCCCCTCAGGTCCTTTATAATTGTGACAGTCAAAATCTATTCGGAAAAGATAAGGAAAATCTCACAAAAAGAACCCAGGATCTCAAAGTAAAAAATTTATCCACTAGAGTATGTACAAGGAAGCAATCATTACTACATGCACATGGAGAAAATAAATCTTTCCTGTTAAGAGGCCAACCTGCTAGGAGGCTAAAAAGACCAAAGAGAAAAAATAAAAACTAACAACATTAATCCTGCCATTTTATCTTTTATCAAGAAAGAGGGTTGCTTTTTTCAATGCTGCATTATAAATTAGAAAGAAATTTGAGATTAATTTTATTCCAGAGGAAACTGAAGGGCAAAAAGAATCCCCTATGCAGCTCCCCTTTTCATTTCTTCTCACTTGCTTCTTCAGTATATTTTTGAACCTAGTAAAGTTGCACTTGTCAAGATAGAGGGCAGAGTAGAGCCTCCAAGAAAACATTCGAAGGCACTATACAGCTACTCAAAAAGTGAGAACAACAGTCACTGACTTTAGAAGACAAAAGGGTTTAGAATCTAACTGGCCATCAACCTTTCACAGGAGCATTAGGTGTTAAAATTCACAGCCCTTGCCAATTCTTGCTTCATGAACTACAGATTTTTGTTTCCCAAACTGTTACAGAAAACTGGACACTGTCCTAGAATTGTCACTTGGTGTGCAGTAGAAGAGAATTCAGGAAAGAAAAAATGCAGCTCAAGAGGAAAAAAACCTAAAAGCCCACTATCTCAACTGGCTCTAAATGGGCAAAATGTCAAAATATAAGTTCTATTTAATTGCTGATTATTCTTTTTGCTTTCTAAGGACAAAGTAATAATTAGATACTAAGCAGCAAAGGCAGAAAAAAACAATGTTAAAGTATATTATATTCTTACATCGTTACTCCTAATAATTGTCAATATCTGACATTTTGCATGGCAAACCCAGTCACCAGAATCATAATAAAAGAGGTAAAAACATCTTATCTTACATGTGCTTTACACAAGCATTCTTTGAAAGCAGTAAGCAAAAGATGCTTTATAATGCACAATATATTCTTGTGCTAAATTCTAAATTGCACAGTGTACAGCACCTGAAATTGTCAGCTATAAAAGCCTTGAAGAGCAACAGTATATACTCTTTTTCCTCAGATACTGACAGCAGGAGCAGAATGTTTTTATCTCCACATTTATGTCCTAGAAATACATTTAAGTGTGCCTCAAGCAAAACTAACAGCATTAGAGAGATGCAGATTAAGCTAGTTAACTACACAGCATTCTGCAAATCATTTGAAGCCTGTATGTGGTAGCTAAAATATTGCACATTTAAATTCACTGAAGAACTAAAGTTCTCCCCTTGCTGGAAACTTGAAGATTAAAGCCAGAAACAGTAAAAATAAGTACAAGGAGGAAGTTACTAGGTAAGGTAAAAGAAAGTTCACCCAGATATAAGGGGGAGAATCTGAAGAAAATGCATATACAGTAGCACTACCATATAAAACATGGAAATTAGCATTGGATCACTAGAATAATAATTACGTAACTAGAAGGGTTACTTAGAATAGGAGACAGAAGGGAACAGAATAAAACATTAGAAAAATAGGAAGCACTACAGTGTCTCTACTGACCTCTTAAGAAAAATTAGATTGAAGGGAGAAGCACTTCAATTTCTTGGCAGATTAGGTAGGATGTTATGGCTAGAGGCAAGAATAACATTTCTGTTGACTCAGAAGGGATAATATCCAGTTTTACAGAGGGAGCAAGTGAGAGGAAACGGGAATGCTTTAGCTGTAAATGTGCTTTTGGGTATTACAGCAGCTGTGAAGTTACTGCAGACTACAAACCATGATGATGAAACCTATAAAAACAAAAATTAATATTCTTTTGATGCCGTATTCAAAAGAAAGGGCAAAAGATAATGGGCTATTTGCATTTTATGTAAGGCAGCGTAGTGTTAACACATGAACATCAACATTCGCTGATGAGTGTCTCCTGCATAGCTCATTAACAAACTGGAGATGAATTAGCTCAGGGATGCCACCATAGAATTTAGACAATGTTTTTGTTTGTAAACCTGCATGAGTACTTAAGAAATGTTTATCTTTTTTTTTTTAAGAGAAAAGGAATCTATGCATGAGGCATTCCAGCTACAAATAACAGGACAACTTATAATCAGCAAGAGCAAATGCCTTTCCCTTGCCTTCAGACTACAACCCATACCAAAAGAGGCAGTCTATAAAAGGAGCAAATCACAGAATGAATTATCCAAGCTCCAAAGGACTGCATTTACTCAGCAGTTTCTAAGGAAAAAAGACCAAAATGTTGTAGCAAAATCAATTCTTCAGTTGACCAACCTGTCCCACAAGGCCAAATGCACGATCCAAACTCCTCTGGTCTGTGTACTTTCTTATTTTATTATGTAGCCATCCCAATTCTGCAAGTCTGCTTGTAGTATCCCTGAGAGATTTGGACAAGCTCACCTACAAATTTAGCAGAAACAATAACTCACAATGAAGTCAAATCTACCATGCCAATACTTGTTTCGTCACAAAAGCCCCTCCATCTCATAAAACAAATCAGTTCAGAAAATTATTTCACATTCCACAGCAGAGATTGTGCTAAAAGAAAAAAATAAGAAAACCATGTAATTAGCATAAATTTATATGCACAAGTGGTGAAAAGACAGCAGAAACAAATTACTGGCAACTTTGTGACCTTCACTTCTGGAAATCTTAATGTAGCAGTATTCATACACTGCTTTTACATTAGGCAATTTTGGCAGTAGATTTTCAGAAAAGAGGAAGAATTCTGAAGTTTTATGATGTATAACCACACTTCATCTTACCCTGATAAACAACGGGACTAAAAGTATTAAGAGCTCTACAAGTGCAGTCAATGACAAACTAATGAAGAAACCTAAAGAAAGTAGTTATTACTACATGTGAAACAACCCAATGTCAAACTAGACATGAAAAACCTAACATGGAGAATCTAAATTCCAAGTTTAAGTTTAATCCAGCAGTAACAGCTTTTATAAACTATTTAATCATCTGCTGCTACTCTGCTTCTACTTCTCTTACTTCACTCTGCAAGCCTGCCCCAGTTCCCACATCCTAATTAAACTCCTATTAATGTTTTAATCTGAATCATCACACTTTTTCCTTTAAATTACCAACATGTAGGACACTCCTTCCTCTTGCTCCTACATGAGATTTGCTTCTACCACATTTTGTCACACTACTCAAAAACACTATCAAGTTTTTAAAATTGGAAAAACCACAATGCACAAAACCCAACCAAATAATCTTACTGACTAATACACTAAGCCAAGAGACAGATACTGACTTTTGACCACAGTGACTGAGACTATCTCACCTCTATAAACAATTTTAACTTAGATAGAATAGACTAGACTAGACTAGAATAGACCAGACCTTCGAGATCATTGTGTCTAACCCATCATCCAACACCATCTAATCAACTAACCCATGCAACCAAGCACCCCATCAAGTCTCCTCCTAAACACCTCCAGTGATAGTGACTCCACCACCTCCCCGGGCAGCCCATTCCAATGGGCAATCACTCTCTATGAAGAATTTCTTCCTAACATCCAGCCTAAACCTACCCTGGTGCAGCTTGAGACTGTCCCCTAACAATCCAAAGTAAGGAAGTGCTCTAAGAAGCTAAACAGACTGAGAAAACTGGAAATCCAGCTCATTCATTAAGCTTTTTAGTTAGCACTACAGGCATTTTCTAAGGAAAAATAATAATCAACTACAGAGTATTAACCACAGCAATGTGGGTTTGAACCTGGTAGCAGCACTTAGTTTTAAGACCAGAATTCTGCCCATGGTCCTCATTTAGATATAGAGTCACAGCTTTAACTTCTTGAATAACTTCTATAGGATAAATTCTAGACCAAACAAGCATAATTTAAGAGTTAGAAACTCTATCTGCAGCTAAAAATCAAAAAGACAACATATGAACTATTAAGAAGACTGCAATGACAGTACAACACACATTCATTTGACTCAAACAAGGAACAAGCAAAATTGGTTTAGTGTCATGATATTTGTATCTCCTAGACCCAGTCAGAAGCTGCTAGCTTATACAGTGCTGAATATCACCAACAGACTTAACACTGACATTAAGAAACGTTCAGGCAAGAGTAACAGCATGGAAAGTCTTACTTTCTGGAAAAAAAAACAGACTGTTTACAATTACATTTTCCTCCATAGCTGAGGAAAAATGCTTTGACTACTATTTTGCCTAACATGCAGTCACCACAACTAAAAGAGGTATGTTCTTGGTCCTCTCTATTCATCAGAAAAAGTTACAGCTGCAGCTCTAGTCAGTCAAATAATTTCCTCTTCACTGAGTCCTGCACCTCATTAGAAGTAGCTCTTCCAATAAGGAAGAAGGATGTAAGACAACAGACTTCACTAAAATAAATGAAGATACAAAGTTCTCAGGAAAGAGCATCACTGACTGCAAACCACCTGAATAATTAAACTCCCTGTGTTAACTGAATTAGGAACTCAAACTGAAAGTTCTTCACCTCCAACTAGCCTATTTGATATGAAAGCTACACAGAAAAATAATTAAACCTGTGGTGCTGTAATGGGTTGGGGCAGACCCCCCCGTCCCACCACAGGCAGAAATAACGACTCACACAGATTGCAAAAGGGATAGAAAGTTTAAATAGAAAAACAAGAAAAAAACAACAATGAAAGTTTTACAGAGAACCACAAGCACTGTGACAAAAGAGAGAGATCCCAGAACATACCCAAGAACATCCCATCCCCACCTGGGGGTACACCCAACCCCCGCCAGGGTTCTTTCTCCCCCCCCCCCCCCCAACCCAGCCTTGGGCCTGGGCAGGCCCAAGGGAGGCAGCTCATGCCATTTTACCTAGGCAGCAGCAGGGCACGAAAGAGGAAGAGAAGACCCTGTGCTGATTTATTATAGGGGAGTAGGGCGTTATGGGAAATGGAATACCTGGTTTCCTGTACCACCCCCTGGGGTGGGCCCACCCCTTGGGACCTCCCAGGTGTGATCTGTGCAGTGGCATCTGGGCCAGCACCCAGCCTAAACCACCACAGGTGCCGATTTTGCAAGTTTTCTCCATGTTCCTCCAGAAAAATCGATTACACTATCATCCTTTTGCCATATATAATCTAACTTTATATATGGAGCATAATTAACTCAGTGCAGGTCTTGAGGAATTACAAACTTTGCAATATCTACAGGTACAGAAAATGACATCTTTAAGAATCTGATTAAGATTTAAGTGATTTAACTATGTTGATGTTTTTCATTTTTTTTTCTCCACTAGACAGTGCTAAACGTCACTGTAAAGTAACAGGGAGAACTACATATCGTCTGCTACATAAAAATAGCAAAATTTGTGCTCTTGACAAAGGAACTGGCCTAAAATCAATTCCCTACCATTAGGTTAATATGGCATAGCCCTAAAAAGTTCTTAATACAAGTGAAAATCTGAAGCATTGCCTTTCCATTTAAACAAAAACATGAAAACCAATTAGGAAGCTGAAACTGAGCTGTGATGCAGCACTGCCTGAATACTGCTAAAGCATTTAGTGCTTTTTTTTTTATTGTTGTTGTTCTTTGCTTAGCTGACTCAATCTCACCCTTGGCTTTTTTTCCCTAATTGGAAATATGCTTAACACCTCACTACTTTCATGCAAGATCTCTCTCTTGTTCCTCTACCCCTTTTTGAGAACTTTCTTCAAATCCACATCAACTGGATTTTCTACCAACAACAGGAGTTGAAAGCACTTTCTCCATCTTTATCATCAGTGCTTATTTGGGTAATATGCATGATCCCATCTGATCACTTATGAACTGTAATCAAGATCATAGCATCAAGCTTCCATTCCACATCTCAGGCTTTTAAATTTGTCCAGTCAAATTGAGGTCAAAAATCTGTACTTGCTTTATATTCATCCTTATATACTGTGGAAGAAAAATTATGATAAAACCTCTCAAATTAAGCCATAATTTAGGAGTCTTTGTACTGGCTTAATAGCTGAGAGTCTATCCATATCTATGATGATACTATTATTTTTCAACATGACTTTCATGGCTGTATTTCCCCTCTGCTCACATATGAAATACAAGTGACCATACAGTACCTTTCCCTCCACTTTATAGCAATTTTCAGAATTGCACATTTTGATGTTTTTGCCATCTATTCCCTGGAAGACATACAAAACATCTCTTACAAGGTTTGCTTCAGTTATTTCAACAGATCCTAGAAAGAAAAGAAAAGAAAAAAAAATCAAGCACAAGAATATTTAGATTTGTTAGGACAGTAAGTTTGGATTACAACTTCAAAAAACTGTTTAGAAGCCAAGATTAAAAAAAAAAAAGCCCGTGTTTATAATCTGTAAAGAAATGTTTTAAGTCCTCTTAACAACTTGTCAGAAAAGCTAAGAATTCACCTTACATGCCTTTACCGATACCTGGAATTCTCTCAGAGCAGGTAAGCTTGTATGGCACTGGCCATCTTATGTTTTAAGCAACACAGGATCTCAGGTAGTGACAGGACTAGGGGGAATGGGATGAAGCTGGAGATGGGGAGATTCAGGCTAGATGTGAGGAGGAGGTTCTTCACCATGAGAGTGGTGAAACCCTGGAATGGGTTGTCCAGGGAGGTGGTCGAGGCCCCGTCCCTGGGGGTGTTTAAGACCAGGCTGGACGAGGCTCTGGCCAGCCTGATCTAGTGTGGGGTGTCCCTGCCCATGGCAGGGGGGTTGGAACTAGATGATCCTTGTGGTCCCTTCCAACCCTGAATGATACTATGATACTTCAGCTAGTCCTAGTTATCTTTTCTGATTCAGTGATCAGTGCAACTTCCAAGGCAAGCACTGTAACAACTTTACCGTTCTTCAAAAACGGCTTAGGGAAATGATTCTCCCACTCTGCTCTGCTCTCCTAAGACACCACCTGCAGTACTGCATCCAGTTCTGGTGCCCCCAGCATAAATACGACACAGAATTGCTGGAGTGGGTCCAGAGGAGGGCCACAAAGATGATCAGAGAGCTGGAGCACCTCCCCATGGGCACAGGCTGAGAAAGCTGGAGCTGTTCAGACTGGAGATGAGACGGCTGCAGGGAGACCTTATAGCAGCCTTCTAGCAGTATGTGAAGGGGGCCTACAAAAAAGCTGGGAAGCAATTTTTAACAAGGGCTGCTTGTGACAGGACAAGAGACAACAGTTTTAAGCTTGAGAAGGGCAGATTTAAACAGAATATTAGATAGAAACTCTTTACAGTAAGGGTGGCGAGACACTGGAACAGGTTGCTCAGGGAGGTCACTGATGCTTCCACCCTAGAAGTGTTCAAGGCCATGCTGGATGCTTATGCAAACTGGTCCAGTAGAATGTGTCCCTGCTCATGGCAGGGGAGTTGGAACTGGATGACCATTAGGGTGCCTTTCAACTCAAACAATGCTATGCATCTATGACTAAGTTGTTAAAGAAGACTTAGAAAATAACCTCTTCTACATTCAGCTAGAAAAACAAAAGAGTTAATTCAGAAGGAAGAGCTGCTTGTTTAATATTGGCTTTCAATCACCATCAACTGCACAACAGCTACAGAGCAGGTAAACAGTAAAGTGTAAATATTGTTTCTGAAGATAGATACACATTTGATTTAGTGAAGCTTTTGCTATTGCAACATACAGTTTGCTTCTGGCATGTGTCTCTGGACTGAGGTTAGATTATATTTAAGATTTCTGATATTTATTGATTTGAAGGGAACAGAAGACTGAAAATGTTGTGCAGGCAACTGCAACTACATCCTCTTTTTCTGGGAAAAACAGCACTATCTGCTTTAACTTCATTTAAGATGTCCAGAATAAAACTATTTTAACAATGACTAATGTAGAAATGTAAAGGCTACAATATGCTTCTTCCAAATTTGACAGCACTCTCACTCCTGTCACTCTACCTCCTCAACAATCCACTTTCCCAAAATAAAAGCAACCAAAAAAATTTTATCATCTTATTTTGACAAAAGTAGCCATTACCTCAATAGGCTGTTTAAACCTCAGTCTCCCTTAATAATACTAACATGTTCATGGGAATAGTGAGCCCCTTTTAGGAATGCTTAGTGAAATGGTAAAGATTCAAGTGCAAGTTTCTTTAATTAGTAAATAATACAGCAGGTATTAATAGCAACCATACAACACCCTTGATAATACTGCCTTATATGTGTAGCAGTGATGTCCCTCAGATAGACCAGTGAAATTCTCTTTGGTCTGTAACCTGTTGCTTTGCACACTGTTACTCAGAAAGATGCTGGCAGACAGACTATAGTTTATCTTCTAACTATCCATGCTTCTTTATACAGGAATTACTAAAAAACAAACCAAACAAGCAAAACACAAGCATAAAATTCCACATATCTTTCTTTGCCAGACAATAAGAGCACTGCAGGATGACAACATCTGACACCAGTTCTCTTATTCAGAAATCTCCCACTTTTACTGTAAAACTAGAATGAGCTGCAACTTGAACAATTGCCACAAAGATTATCTGTTAAACAATTTCTCCTTAAGTTACACTTGTGTTAATTCAGAATAGATCCCCTAGGTATCATTGTGAAGCTTATAGCCACTTGAAGAAATAAATTAGTAGTGTTTACCTTTTTTTATTTACTAACAATATTTTGTCAATTACTCTAAATATAACCACTGTAAATAGTGTGATAATATGAAGAAAAAAATATGTTTTAAGAGCTCTACATTCCAGTGCACATTTCCAAGCTTTGAAAGAACAAATCATAAGTGGATGAATCTATTCCAACAAGTTCTATTCCTTGAGCAGTCCTGACTTTCTAAAAGCAGTAGCATCTTCTGATCATCAGAAGAGTGATCATTACTCACAAGAGACAGTCACTTGATTCTGACAAACACTTCAAGTCAGTGTTTTAAGAGGACCAGAACATATTACCAAACCAATCACTGTAAAGCCAAATTAACAACCAGACAAAGAAATTGTGGCCAAATGTGGTCTTGCACATATGCTTTTATCTTCCTATCAAATACACTCTAGCAAAACACTCCCCAAGAAATTCAATATGCTATAAATCGATTTCACAGTCATTTAAAAACAATGGAGGATATAGATAACTCTAAAAAGTTATCTTTAACAAATACATCTTTGCTCACCACTTGTGTCCGCTTCTCGTCTTGACCTTGGCACACCACGGGAGACAGCATTTGAAAAGCCTTTTGAGGTAGTGCTTTGCAAAGAAGGCTGGCTTGCAGTGAGGGTCCATGCAAGACGCGAGCCTAACTGCTGACGGAGACATTCTCCAGCGCCTGGAGCTTGATAGGATTGTCTAAAAGGACAAAAGGAAGAAACATCTTCAAAACCACTGTATCTATGCTCATCACCTGTAAGCAAACTTCGAAAAACGCCAAGCTTCAATTTGGATTTCTGTGGAGGTTTTGTTTGTGGTTGTTTTTTGAAAGTAAAGGAACCTTAAAAAGGCTGCATAACAGAAAAGCGATTTATTGCTTCCTCTAAGCCTACCCTTTAAAAAAACTCAATAAGGTATAGAAAAGGAAAGAGATAAAAATTTGGCAAATTATTTTATACCAAAGATTGACTTTCTATACAGTGAGCTATGTAGATATACTGAAATGGATTCTAAACCAACAACAATAATAGTAATAATAATAAACATTCATAATAAACAATAAATATTCAGGTTTGTTTCTACTTAAAATTGTAGTTATATGCCAAAGAAAACAGAGGAAGAGGAGAAAAGTTCACTTTCCTGCTTGTTTATCAAGTGCCTGAAGATGTGATCAAGAAGGGAGCATGTAGACAAGCTCCGATTTCCCTTTGTCTCAAACTTATCAAACCTTCTCACAAAAGAGACTTCAGCTACAGGACTGAAGAGTGAAATTGCTATAAAATGGAACAGTCTAAACAGGTCAGACCAAGAATATGGCAGGGACAGGGTAAGTTCTGCTGATATTTTTAATCAAGCAGCTATACGGAATAACCTCATTGGCATACCTTACTATGCTATATAACAATTGTATAACATTTAAGGTGGGAAGTGACCTCTGGAGATCACCTCCTCTAACCCTCCTGCACAAACCAGGGCCAACTAGATAAAGTTACCTTGTGTATTTTCCAGTCACATTTAGAATATTTCCAAGCATGGAGACTACACAAACTCTCCGGACAACTCATTTCAGTGTTTCACAACATCCCACATCCCCCCTGCCCTCAAACACACACACCACCCCCCTGCAAAATAAGCTTTTTCCTCTTATGTTTAACTGTAATTTCCAGTCTTCTGAGTTTTGCTAATTATCTCCCTGAGTATTACCAAGAAAAGGCTGGGTTAGTCTTTTCTACTGCCCTGGTCAGGTATAACCACAGTTAAGATCCACAGAGTCTTTGCTTCTCCATGTTGAACAGCCCCAGGTCTAACAGCCTTCTACCATATCAGATACTCCAACCCCTTAATTAGTTTTTGGCTTCCTTCTCCAGTCTTCTCCAAACCTATCTGTAAGTTAAAACATTTTATTTTACCCTGGAAGGAGTGATTGTGGAGTTGGTGTTGGCCCATTCAGAGCATACAGGCTGACGCTGCTGATTCCGCTGCTCCCCACGCCACCTGAACTCTGGGCAGAC
Source organism: Melanerpes formicivorus (assembly GCF_026170545.1). Classification (NCBI taxonomy): domain Eukaryota; kingdom Metazoa; phylum Chordata; class Aves; order Piciformes; family Picidae; genus Melanerpes; species Melanerpes formicivorus. The sequence goes on from NW_027142353.1 coordinate 23,660,730, forward strand.
TGAGCACTGCGGTCTTGGTAATTCAGTGGAAGGCTTTGAGGCCTGGCATAGTAGTAAGGGGTTGAGTGAGCATCCCGTGGCAAAGCTTGAGCAAAAAGCGTGGCATAACTGGATACCTGAAGAAGAAAGGATTTAATAAGGGATGAATACAGAAAATATTTGCAAGCTGCTTAGCTAACTGAAGTGTAATAACTGAAGACCACATTTATGAAAAGAAAAATTTGTTGCTAAGACTGCAAAAAATAATAATAATAAACAAAGGAAGTCCCCCACAGCAAGCACAAGTACTTTTATCAATATAGCTTACTTTTGCCTGTGAATTGTCTTTAGCAATAGCTGCAAAAAGCACTTTGGTGCCAGCAAAGCCTCAACTAAAGAATTAATTTTGCTCTCCGTATTCCATTTAAAACTCATTAATACATGAGCAAACATTAAACCATCGAGCAAAAAGCAAACAAAAAAGCCACCCATCTAATAAAGTCACAACTTCAGCTACAAATGTCAGACACCTCACATTTTTATTTACTCAATACCAAACAAAACAAAAAAATCAGAGAAAAAGAGCACAGATATTGCACTGAATGTGCCCTTCCTTTCATCCTCACACACAAACACCAAGAATACAACCTGAAGCACTGTTTAAGTCAGGATAGTGATTCTCACTGACATCTGAAATATTTGGCACATTTACTGTTTCTCAGAAGTAATACAGGTCTCCTCACCTACCTTGTTAGACTGTTTACGTGGGTCTTCACTAAGGGTAAGCAGGAGGTAGAGTATGGACCATTTGTTTTTCAAAATGCCCTTTAAAAAAGATGAAGACAAACTGAAATGAGTTTGGCTTCTTTTGATAATAATATATTCTTTTAATCATCCAGTATACTAACATGCACACGTATAAACCATTTTTCCACACAAAAAGATCAACTCAAAGTCACATTCTTGAGCAAACTGGTTATATACAGTTCAGCCTTTGTATTTTATTCATTTTTCTCCATTGTGTTCAAGCCAAGAACTCTCATCTGCTCTGAAATAACTAAGTACATTCAATTTAAAATTCATAGCTATCATGAGGTTTATCCAGTTTAACTTTTACCAGCATTCCCACACACTCTCACCGCTTAAAACATCACAGATGCTATTCTAGTCTAAAGATAAAGAAAGAAATCTCTTGGTACATTTTTAAGCAAAATCTCTCTCTGCACTTTCCATTTCCTTCTCCCTTACAGGGAGGCTTCAAAACATTGAGGATTTTAATTTCTATCACTTTAAATGCCATTTAAGAAAGCTACCAGAATTTTCACAGCTTAAGATAGAGACACTACTAACATGAAACTTAAGGAATATAGTCTCTAAGAAATAGACAGACATACAGATAGTTAGAATAACATGCAGAAGCTGTAGACTGCAGTAGAAAGCTGACCAGTAGGAGACAGAACAATGCTAAAATCCAAGTTGAAAAAAAATAACACTTTGAAGAGCAAAGCCATGGGAAAGGCTAAAATGTTTTGGTTTAGGTAAGTGTGTATTTCTAGAAATGTTACTCTGCAGTTCTGCAACACTAGCACACCTGAATCAGTCAGGGACACAGAACCTTATAATGGACATTATCACAGTATCACTAAGGTAGGAAGAGACCTCAAAGATCATTGAGTCCAACCTGTCACCACAGACCTCATGCCTAGACCATGGCACCAAGTGCCACATCCAATCCCCTCTTGAACACCTCCAGGGACGGTGACTCAAGTCACAGAAACTCATACATGTTCCATCACAACAGCAATCAGGATATAGTCTGGAATACTAAGCAATGTTGAATGTAAAGGAAACTTTAGTCACACCAAGATTCAACAAAGATTCCATTCCTTATGAAGCACTGCAATTTAGTGCTATCAGTCTTGCTATAAACACTTTATAAAGGTCACTTTGAAATTCTCTTTTTTTAACATGTCTTGATTCTCTCCTTTTTCTATTTTTTCCTGTCTCTCTGTAAATTATGTGGTTTGTGTGCATATGTTATATAAGAATTTTGGTCACAGGACAAAGCCCAGTAACCAAACCTATGACATTGCTATATAAGAGTAGAAGGAGACATTCTATTTTGTTATGTAGAGGTCTATTAACTTCTGCTTTGATCTCAACAGCAAGCAAAAAGTAGAGGCACTGCATCTCTTGCAAACAACTTGTGACCGTTTGAGGCTGTCCCTTTAAGAAAGGGAATATGGTGGTCAGATGTTTGTAAACGAAGACGGATCTAAACTAATTTCATTGGTAGATTGGGAGGAAGCACCTTCTGAACTGGGAGTGCAGCAGAGTATCCTGGGCATTCCTGCACTTTTCTGGTCAGTCTGTCTTCCCCCTCCTTCGGTGGCAGCAGCTCACTGCTTCTGGGCTTTTGGCCAGACTCAGCCTTGGGAAGAGATAAGAACTTTCTAACACGTAACGGCCTAACTGCTTCTAATTAATCACTGCTCTTTTTTCTCTTTTCTCTCTTTCTAACCCTCTCTGGGGAAAGGGGGAGAGAAGGGGGAGCAGAGGTGGGGAACCCCCTCAGCAGAGGGGGGGAACTCTCATTACTGTGCTACTTTATTGTATATTTTTGTATATATTGTAAATATTGTAAATTCTGTATATTCCCCTGCATATCCTATATCACTTTGTAAATATACAGCACCCACTGCTTTGCTAATTCAGCTGTGAGGTTTTTTTTTCCCCTTTCCCTTCAATTTTCTTTCCCTCTACTCACTGGGGGGAGAAGGCACGGCCTTTCCTTTCCACGACACAACTAATCCAGCAATCCCTTAACAACTGAAAGAAGGAACAGAAACATTACTGCTTCTTTTGCTGGCCAGAATAGAGTATGTCCAGGTGCCTCAAAAAGCAAAGCATGGTATACGCAACTGGCAAGCTGCCACTAAAATAAGCACTAACCTCCTTTTCCCTTCAGAGTAATGGATGAAATGAAGTTAAAAACAGATTCACACAAGCTTTTCTCCTTCTCCTAGTTGCTTTCAAGAGAATTGCTGGAGGAATAAAAAGCCTCCTAGATTCAGAAAACACATATTTCTCCTGTGCCCTTCCCTAAGCTCATGGAAAAAAAGTGATGGTCCACCATTAGTGGACCATCAGCAGATTAATTAATTGGTAGTGTGAATTTTAAAAGAAGGCAGCATTCAGATGATACCATTTCATGTACACAAGATGTTAGTACAGGCAAAAATAAAGGTTAAGAGAACCTCAAGCATTTGAGCAAGCCACAAAATGTGAGGATATAATCGATATGTTTGAATTACACTCAGTAGAATAACCAAACAGATATGAACACAGATAAAGCATTTTTTTTTTCCAAAGTTTACAGTCATCATGCTCTGCAGCTATGTTGCCTGCCAAAAGCAGTGGTATGTGAGGAGAGCACATAAGAAAGTAATACCAAAAAAGGTCTGTATTAAAAAAGCAAGATCACGTAGTGTAATACGTGCGAGAAGAGGATGAAACCAATGGCTGAGGTCATCAGAACAGGTGTCTGCAAACCAGCAGTGACACTTCCTTCACTGTACAAACCAATGAAAAAAATCCACAGGGTAAGGAAAAAAAGAAGAGTGGCTTTAGCTCCAAGCTCTAACAAATTAATTGGGAAACACAGATGAGAAGAGGGGCAGTATCAAGCTCTGGCTAGTCACACAACCCACAGAATCACATGTATTAAATCTTGAAAATCTGTATTATGCTGTAAAACTCAGCCGTGCTCTGCACATAAATGAAGAAGTAGAACAGAGAAAAACACATTTATCCCAAACACAAAGAGCAAAACAAGGGCAAATTTTTTATTACATCAAAAACAGTCTTCTATATTAATTTTTGTTGTCAAAAATGTGCAAATGACACCTGTGAATCTTATTTTAATACTGCTCACCAATACTGGTACTGGTCAATGGTAGGCTGAACATGAGCCTGCAGTGTGCCCAGGCAGCCAAGAGGGCCAATGGCATCCTGGTCTGCATCAAGAACAGTGTGGCCAGCAGGAGCAGGGAGGTCATTCTGCCCCTGTACACTGCACTGGTTAGGCCACACCTCAAGTACTGTGTCCAGTTCTGGGCCCCTCAGTTTAGGAAGGAGGTTGACTTGCTGGAGCATTTCCAGAGAAGGGCAACAAAGTTGGTGAGGGGTTTGGAACACAAGCCCTATGAGGAAAGACTGAGGGAGCTGGGCTTGCTTAGCCTGGAGAAGAGGAGACTCAGGGGTGACATTATTACTCTCTACAACTACCTGAAGGGAGGTTGTAGACGGGTGGATGATGGTCTCTCCTCCCAGGCAGCCTGTACCAGAACAAGACGACACAGTCTCAGGCTGTGCCAGGGGAGGTTTAGGTTGGATGTTAGGAGGAAGCTCTATACAGAGAGAGTGATTGCCCATTGGAATGGGCTGCCCGGGAAGGTGGTGGAGTCGCCGTCATTGGAGGTGTTCAGGAGGAGACTTGATGGGGTGCTTGGTGCCATGGGTTAGTTGTTTAGGTGGGTTGGATTGGTTGATGGGTTGGATGTGATGATCTTGAAGGTCTCTTCCAACCTGGTTTATTCTATGTAATTCTACCTTCTAAATAGTCTCATGGAGAATCCAGAGCAAATTAGCAGCTATCATTTTTCATCTACCTCAACTAAATTTCTATCCTTGCATCTTTCTTCCCTTTCATCTGATCCACCATCCTGCAACATGGGTTTTCTAAACACCAATATCTTTTGTCAGAGCATCAATATGCAGTATTCCTTGACTAACACTGGTGTTAGCAGAACCATCCAAGTCAGCAAAGATTCAACATTAAAAATTCAGAAGTGTGAGGACTGTTTGAACCTTAGACTAATAAGATTCAGTATACTCATAAGGCATTGCTGTAAAAGAAATGACAAGAAAATTCAGCAGTTCTACATACAACATGAACACTTCTATTCCTTCCTTAATATGAACTGCCCTTTCTGTAATTGGACTCAAACTAAAAATTCTCTTCTGATTTACAAGTTAATTTGTAATTAATAGTGAGCAGCTGCCAAAGTAACTCAGCAACCCCCAAAGTAACTGAAGATTGATATTTGTGAAAACAAAAATATTACAAGATCATTTAATCCAACCCTTCTTCTCAAACCAGGGCCATTGTAATGGGTTGGGGCAAACCCCCTCCCTACCACGTGCAGAAATAACGACTCAAACAGATTGCAAAAGTGATGGAAAGTTTAAATAGAATAGTGAGTGCATGCAGAAAATTAGAAACACAGTGACAAGAAGAAACCCCAAAACAGACCCAGAGAGATCCCATCCCCATCTGAGGGTGCACCCAAAACCCCCAGGGCTCCTCCTTCCTACCCCCCCCCCACCACACTGCTAGGCTAGTCTCAGATGGCCAGATCTGAGACTGCCCATCCCCCCGTGGCCTTGGGCCTAACCAGGCCCATGGCCGGGAGATCTCCCCCAGTTACCAGGTGGCGGAGAGGAAGGAAAGAGCCAGTGCCAGACCCCACCGTGAAACTTATAGTGGTGCAAGGGATCATGGTAGGAAATAACCTAATTTCCTGTGTCCACCCTCTGGGCTGGAATTCTGGACACAGGAAACACCCCTGTAGCAGAGGACACCCAGCCCAAACTACGACAGCCATCTACAGAAGGTTGCCCTGTCAGGTTTTGACTGTCTCCAAAGATGGAGACTACACAACTTTCTTAGGCAATCTATTACAGTATTGATTGATACACTCAGTAAAAATATTGTTAATGATCTGAGTGCTCCCCAAAACAAAGCATCACATCAGAAGGATGCATATGTGTGCTTTTAGTTTCCTTACTCCTTATGTATTTATTACACTACCTGTGAACTGAGTTTTCTGTAGAGTTCTGTAAACAAAGCAGCATCTGCTTCCCTCCTCTGTCGCACAACTATTAAAAAAAAAAGAAAGAAAAAAATTGAAAGAAATGTAATAGTCATGTCTGCAATTGTATATCTGTGATAGATTGAAAAACATACTGAAGAAAGCTTAATAATGCTTATTTCACTCTATTTACACATATCATTTTGCCTGCTCTCATTATCTACATTCCAGCCCTGAATATTCTCACATCAGAAGTGGCAAAATGTAAGTACCTGTTTTTCTTAGAGCAATCAAAACATACACCTTCTAAATAAGTGCCTTTTTTAAGTCTAGTCTGTCATTCTGTAGGTTTAGGGAATTAAAACATAAGTGAAAGTAGATATGGGTTAATGAATATTATAAAGCCCTTCACAAAACTTCAAATAATTATTCCTATCTTAGGCAATAAAAAGCAAAAAAAATGAAAGCAGTACTGCCACTTGCTCAAAGCCAAGCAGAATTCCAAGGCCACACAACTTCTACACATTAAGAAAAGTGCCAGTCTCAGTCACTGTCAGTTAAACTACAGAAGATCAGAGGAAAAGCATCTTCAAGCTTTCAGACTTCCTCAGAAAAGGCATGTTGCATCTGAAAAAGCCATGTTTAAAGAAAAGAAAAAAAAATTAGCAAAATCTGAAGAAACCTTGATGATAAAATCCATTGCTGTTAAATATTAGAAATGTTAATTGGCATCAAAAGCCATAGTTAGGTATATTTTGCCAAGTAAGTCACTTCCTGCACGGTAACTCCAAATAACTGTAAAGTTAGAAGGATATATCCAGTCGCTTGTTACATGATCATTAATATCATTGTACAAGTAGAAGCTGGAAAGAAGGAAGATGAGGGAGATGGCACTCTTCAGAACTCCTGGCAACGGGCCCAAATAATACATGCTGTGCTGTCTGATAGTACTCAAAGCATGTAGAAATTCATCACACAGAAAGTGTATTATTGCAGATTCCAGTGTTTTGGAGATGCATCTAGAGAAATTGTGTCATGGAAGCTCTGTGTAAGTGAAAAATACACATGTATTTTAAAACGGTTACAACCACTGACTTCAAAGTACCCTGATTTAATTTTCCTGACTGAATAGTCAAAGCTCAAACATAAAGCCTTAATTTAATTATTATACTTCAGGTAACTGTTTCTGGACATTCTACCATACAGGAAACCAACTGCTGAAAGCAGTATCTGGATTTCCAAGAAGAATGCATCACATCCCCACCGGTTTCACACAGTGCAACACTTAACATGGCAGCAGAGCACAACGAAATGCAGCTGCAACATAACTTACACTGTTCATGGTCTAATGTTTTGATTTTGAGAAGGTGTTGCAGAAAACTTGTAGAGAAACTGAAGGCAAGAAATACCAGGTAAATCACAAGAAATTCCATCAAGTCCCTGGATACTCATTCAGCAGATTTTACACAGGTGCTCATGAAATTAACTGTGCCAAAGTTATATTTCAAAAGTGCACATCACAAAAATATCAGTCTTCTAAAAAGAACTATGAATTCATTAAGTTTGAGTGCTATTGAGGTGAAGGAAGTACAACATTAATTGTTCTTTATTTTCATGGTGGCTAAGATACAAAGTAAACAGCAGCAAGGGAAGTATAAGCTGAGAATTCTGAAAAATCTGAGCTGTGAATACAAATAGACACACAAGAATACCAACTAGGGAACTAATGGAATCTTCACCATGAGATTTTCAGGGCATGAGCATTAACAACAGATTAGGTAACTAACTGTGAGGCAGAGTTGTCCCATTTTCAGAAGAATAAACTGATCAAATAACTTCTTGAAGAACTTGCATTCCTATTTCTAAGAAAGAAACAAACATGCACCTACGTTCTTTCTTGATTTTCTCTGCTACAAGAAATTCATCCCGTTCAACAGTGGGAGCAAAGTTGCTTCCAATAACTCTCACTGCATACTGAAACTGTTGGGCTGCATCAGCTGAAAGAAAAAAGGAAAACTTGGTTAAACTGAATCCAGCATACATGTACCTGGCTTAGATCTGATAATCATAGAACCGTTTTCATTGGAAAAGGTTATACTGTAATTCCTAGACATATATCTAACCAGACAGCAATTAAGTTTACCCATGAGCTTATCAGCGGCATACATTAAACACACTCACGTGTATACACTCCATAAAATAAGTGCGCTTACATTTGTGAATAAGCCTCTGCTGACAGAAGAGACACTTAGGCCTACCCAGTCATGAGAGAGCATTAGCACACATCAGCTGACTTTGCTTCTCCTCAGAGTCTGAAGTGCTGTGGGACTTGGTACAAAGTCACATGCACCAGCTCACACATAGGAACAATGCAGCTATGTTCACCAGGCACCCAAACTGGACTAACAACCTGTGGATCTTTACTCAGATCTCTACAACACTGGCTTTACCAGTTTGTGTGTTGGTTTCAGGTTTGGTCTGATTTGGTTTGTAAAATAGCATATATAGTTTCACCATTTAAGTTCAAAGCTAGCTCAGAGGTACTGGCATCATATCCCAATGCCTAACATTAGACACTACTGTAGAGGTCACAAGCGAATGACCTCACTCCACTGCTCCTTCCTCATACAATAATTCTATTTTTAATATTGTTGCTGAACAGCACCAGTTTAGTGCAAGGATCACTGCTTTTTGGGAAGATTAACAGTCTGCTAACACTGACAGGGCCAGCTCAGTATTAATGCCTCCATAGCACAGTCATGTCCCCACTTATTGATCTGAAAATCCATCAAATCAAACTATAACTCTACAAATGAGTCAAGTGTCCTTACGAAGTGTCAGATAAATTTCTACTCCTCATATAGTAATAACATAAAGGGAAAGATGCATAAGGAACCTAAGGAATATAAGCAAAAGTAAGTGCAAATGTATCATGTCAGCTACTTGAATCCTTACACTTCCTGACTTCAGAAAAAAACCCAAACATTTAAGCAATTCTGCATATTAGCTCTATTCTGTATGTAACAAATATGTGTGTGGAAATACATCAGACACTTCCAGTTTTAGTTAAGGAGTCAACTTTCACAGGAAGTTGTACAGTAATGCAGTCGATGGTTCAGCCAATCAAAAATAGCATGCTGGCCTGGACAAATACATACAAGACCAACACAAAAATGGAGCAAGGAAATGGCCACTATAGCAGAACTATTTTAAACATTGAATCATCTCTTGAATCAATATTTACAACTGGAAAAAAAAAAAACAACACACACCTAGGAGATACTAGTAGTCAACTGCTGATGGAATGCATGAAAATTCATTGAAAGAAAAAAATCTGGAATAAGAATATGCTTTCCAAATGCTTGTATTTTATTGTCTTTTGATATCACAGAATCAGATTGTTAAGGGCAGGAAGGGACCTCAAGAGATCATCTAGTCCAAGCCCCTGCCAAAGCATGATCACGTATACCACATCACACAGGAATACATCCAGGCAGGTTTTGAGTATCTCCAGAGGAAGGCTCCACAACCCCTCTGGGCAGCCTGTTCTAGTGTTCCATTAGTCACAGTGAAAACATTTTTCCTCCTGTTTCCATGGAACTTCCTATGCCTCAACTTCTACCCATTGCCCCTTATCCTGCCATTAGGCATGACTGAAAAGAGCCTTGGCACTCACCCTTTACATGTTTATAAACGTGAATGAAGTCACCCCTCAGCCTCCTCTTCTCCAACCTAAAGAGCCCCAGCTCCCTCAGTCTTTCCTCATAAGGAAGATGTTCCACTCCCTTAATCATTTTGTAGCTCTGTGCTGGACTCTTTCAACCGGTTCCCTGTCCTTCTGAGGCACGCGGAACTGGACACAATATTCCAGATGTGATCTCACCAGGGCAGAGTAGAGGGGAGAGGAAAATCCCACTTGACCTACTAACCACACCACTTCTAATACACCCCAGAATGGCATTGGCCTTCCTGGCCACAAGAAACAATTACTGGGTCATGACCAACCTTCCATCCACTAGGACCCCCATGTCCTTTTCCCCTTCACTGCTCTCCAACAGGTCAGTCCCCAACCTATACTGGTATGTGGGGTTGTTCTCCCAGGTGCAAGATTCTACACTTGCCGTTGTTGCGTTTCATTTAATTTCTTCTTGCCCAACTCTCCAGCCTGTCTTGAGGCTGGCTGAATGGCAGCACAACCCTCTGGTGTGTCAGCCACTCCACTCAGTTTTGTGTCATCAGCAAACCTGCTGACAGAGCACTCTGTGCCCTAATCCAGGTTGTCAATGAATATATTGACTAGTACTGGTCCCAGTACTGACCCAAGGGATTCCACTAGATACAGGCCTCCAACTAGACTCTGTCCCACTGACCACACTCTCTGACTTTGTTCCTTCAACCAGTTCACAATCCACCTCCCAACCCAGTCATCCAGACCACACTTGCAGTTTAGCTGCAAGGATGCTGTGGGAGACTGTCAAAAGAACACCACCCATTAGTTCTGATCTACTACACCTGTAAACCACCTGTAACCAGTTCACATGAAGCAGTACTCCACATGATCAGGACAAAAATATTCTCAGAGAGAATCATTAACATTTAACAGTATTTGACATGAATGGCCTGCAAAAAGAGCAAGGGTATCGTACTTTCATGGAAGAAAATGCCAATATCCAGACTACTATATGATCATAAATCTGCATGGCTTAAATGCCTTTCATAAATAAGAGTTCTACTGTTAGACTAAGCAACCCTTCATTTGCAATAAGGACTTCAAAATACAAATATAAAATAATTTCATAGATCAGCTATTGACAGCTTAAACGGAACCAATGAAACAAGTGGGAAGAATTAACTATAAGTAAATGTTTCTGAGTAATTCTTAATGCATGTCATTAAAGAACAACTCAAGATTTCCAAAAGTATTCTACAAGCCAATCAAAGTTAAATACTGACACTAAGTTATCCCAAACAATTAACAGTCTTTCATTAAACCTCAACTGTGTACCTAGCAGCAGTTAGACAAGCACCAGGCCTTCCTACTAATTCCAACATATTTTTGGCATGTTTGTTATAGTGCCTTAACATGGGCTACAAATTAAAAACAAAATTGCTGAAAGAGTTCTAGGTGAAGCATCTAGTGTGGGCTACGGTCAGGAGAAGGATCAAGGTACCAGTTATGACAAATTTCTAGGTTAAATAACAAATACCCTCACTGATTAGCCACTAAAAAGCAGAAGAGAATGGGTCTCCAGTCAGCTAATTCAACACAAGTTACAGAAAATAGCAACATGTAAAAAGAAGCAATTAAACACACATACAGACTTACAAAGGCACAAAAACTTCCCCCTGCTTTCTATGAAGAAAATCATGTTCTGAAATTAACTTCTATGCCCACCTGCATCACCCTTTCCCTCAGGGATCACGTGTCTGTCCTTCTGGTTTTTGTTTTGATTAATTAGATAGAGGTCTTAGAAATATTAAGTTTAATAGGTTTCATAGAAATGGGGACTTGTACAATAAACATGCAAACAACTCTCCCTGAGGGAGAGGCTGCAGGGAAAGTTCAGTGATTCGGTATTCCCTCTGATCTGCATGTGCAGAATGAGAAATATCAGGTACTGCTTCCTGCCCCAGACTGGAGCCAGTGAGCACAAAGGAACAGCAACCTGAAGATGAGGGAAGAGAAACCTACAGGGAATGAAAACAAGCAGGCATTATTGCAGATGAGGAATGCAGGGGGTTTCCAGAAAAGACTTGCAATGCACAGTATCACAGTGTAACTAAGGTTGGAAGAGACCTCGAGGATCATCGAGTCCAACCTATCAACACAGACCTCAGGATTACTAAACCATGGCACCAAGTGCCACGCCCAATCTCCTCTTAAACACTTCAAGTGATGGTGACTCCACCACCTCCCTGGGCAGCCCGTTCCAATGACGAATAACTCGCTCGGTGAAGGACTTTCTCCTCACCTCGAGTCTAAACTTCCCCTGGCGCAGTTTGAGACTGTGTCCCCTTGTTCTGGTGCTGGTTGCCTGGGAGAAGAGAGCAACCTCCTTCCTGGCTACAACCACCTTTCAATGAGGTCAAATGCACAGGACAAGGCATTTAACTTCAGCTAATGAACTTGCTTCCTCTATATTTGTGACCTTGCAGTGCACTGTAGCACGTTTAACTTAGTAAGAGTGTTGAACAAGAAAAAAAATTTAGTTGATGAAAAAAAAATTCTCCTATGCCTGGACAACGGAGCACTACTCATTCAGCTGCTTCTACTAACTTCTCAGTATACACTATCATCTATCTATACTGCAATCATCAGTAAGCTTGGAGAAGAAATTAACAATCAGACCATCACATTTTATTTAGGTACCCTGAATGGTAATGCAGTTTTTCCCTGTAAGCAATGCTGCATTTACTGTGTTATTTTTAAAATACTCTTTGATTTATGAACAGAATGTTTCATATCAGTGTTTCAAAAGTGCTACATTTCCTCTCTTTTGCTCCCTGTGGTTTTAAGGGTTTAGATTAAATTCAAATGAACGAAGATCCACACAATGAAAAATCAAGTGGGTTTATTGTCTTTATTTACCTGATGAGATAATTGCAAAATCCAGCAGAGAGGTGTACAGGATCTCTAGGAACAACCTGGAATTCAATTTCTCCAGAACTGACTCAGAAAGACACTGCCACAAGTTTGGGTGGGGTTTTCTTGGTTAATATTGGAAGATGGATTTATCTCAAAATAATTGAAGAAAATCACAGACTGTCATTCATGTGTTTTCTGATCTAGTTCTGCAGTACAAGAAAATAATGATGACAAGACTGAGAGACAAAGACACAAAAGTATAAGTTTCTGGACATAAATCTTAAAAATTTAAATGTCAGTCCTCAGTTTAGCCAAAAAACACAGCAGATACACTATTAATAGTAAGCAGCAGGGGTTTGGGTTGGGGTTTTTTTAATAACCATCTATAAAAACACCAACCACAGCATGCTTAAAGGACAGAAACATAGTATAGTCCTTTCTGCACTGCCACAACAAGGTATCTGAGAATGATCTCTAGTTGAAAGACTAGAATTCCATCCAAAAAAATCTGATTATTAAACCTGTTACACTACTAATAATATGGAATAGTTATCTGCTCTTTAAACATATGGATTTACACTGGCAATTGAATAGCATTGTAGCAAGACTGCTTTTACATTAAATTTTATGCAGATTTTCATGTTTTATTCATATGAAGCCCAGCATCTCTTTTATAAGGAAAACTCCCCACTGCAGGAATTTCTTCAGCAGATAATTTCCTATGAGTCTGTAAAATAATTTCAGTGCCTGAAGGGATTAAACAACTTAATATGGATACCTGTCAGTAAAATAATGATCCACATAGGTTGTAACTAATTGACACATTTAATTGCTCCCCGTCTCAAAAAACAATCACTGAAAGAGCAGATGGGCATCAAGTACCCAGCTATCTATCTACATGTGTGTGCATCCTTCTTCTTTTAAAAGTATTATGTAACAGCAAGCTCAACATCATCTGATGCATGGAATTGATGCAGCTGGCTGTGGGGTGAAGGGGAGGAGGGAAGGGAAATAACTGATCACAACTTCTTTTTTCTAGAGGTCTGATCAGAGCAGTGAATGCAGAGAGCAACAGACACTCCCCCTCAGACTACAGCCCTTCAGTAATGTACACATACAATTAATGATACTGGTGAGCAGGTATACAGCTAGACAAAGAAATAGGACTTGTGAATCACTAAAAAAACCAGCCAATCTAAACCCTCCCCTTCGAGCAGAACAATATACTAATAATTCAAATATCTATACTCCACCCAGACAAACTTTTCTACAAACAACGCAGTATTAAAACTGAACTACTTCAACAGGCAGGTAGCAGCACAGGAAATGCTAAAATTCAGCAATTTCTTTAATATTTTTTTTTTCCCCAAAAAAAGAAGCTTTACCATTACCCATACATACAGGAAGTGAACTGATATTTACTTTTCAGTCTTACACAGTTATTCCAACACCATTGGCTATAGGTCTATTGAAGTTTCCAGACACTACAAAAAATGAAAGTCCTGAAAACCTAAGCAGTAATTGAAACCATTTCCAAACATTGATGTCTGTGATTTTGAGAAACCTTGTTTCCTGAAAATCACAGATTTGGTTATCTTAGTTTGTCTGTCAGCATACTTTCCAAACTACGGGACAATTCCAAAGAAAGCCTACCATAACCAAAGAGTAATCACTTTCTCTCTTGCAAGACTGGAGAGATTATTGGCTACCCAGAGAGTGTAGTCTCCTTCTCTAGAGATCTTCGAAACCCACCTGGACCCACGTGACATGCGCTAAGTTATCCTGCTTTTCAGGGGGGGTTGAATTCAATCTCTGGAAGTCCCATCCAACCCCTAGCATTCTTTGATTAGCAAACTGTCTCTACTATCTCTTCTTCCTGTCAGTTGTCCATCATCCTTCACAACAGTTTTGCTTAAGGGCAGATGGAAAATTATTCCAGAACAATGACATTCTCAACCGCATTCAATGCTCCAGGGATGACATTGTCTGGCTAACAACAACTGTGTAAACTATTCAGATACAGTTGCTGCCATCTAACACATGCTGAAGTAAAAGCATTTTTTTTTTTCTTGTAACAAAGTGTTTGCTAAACACCTAATGTGCCACTTTTGTGAAACTAAACCTGAAAGATGTAGAACTTGAGAACCTTCTCACATATACCACAAGCAGATTTGAGGAATGCCTCACTGGACTATCAGCAACTTGATCACGGAATCTCCACTGAATTTTTGCCTAACTCGTCAACTTGCATTTGCTTCTGTTATTAGCAGATATAAAAAAACCTCTCCATACAACCTTCTGAATTAACTCCATGTTTTCAAACACACACCCCACCATACTGTAATATTTAATCCAATAGTTCAGAGCTTTTAAAAAAACAAACAGTAAACATCAATAACAAAACTGTCACTGACATCACAGAGATTAAATTAAGGCTTCAGGTAGCAAAATATTCTCTGAAGACTGAAATACTTTTGAGAACATGCACATCTCCAGAAGTACTCTGGCACACAAAAAAACTTTTTGGGATTCAAAGGCAAACAGACACAGTTTGAATATTTACAGCAATACTATCTGATTCCATTGCAAGCACTAAGAGTTCTTAAAACTTGACAAGCTTGCACAGCAGTATACTATTCCAGTAGATACTATGCTAGTATCTAATATTATCCAACAAGTTTGTGAAAGATAGCTAAGAACAAGCAGCTTTTTGTCAGAACAATTAAACTCTCTGTTTAGAAGGGAATGCAACTCTGTATAGCTGCTGAGGTCCACAAGTAAGAGAAAAGCTCACAGAAATTACTGTACATGCAGTCAAGCTCCCTGCAAGATTGGGTACTGGTGTAAAAGTGAGGTGGATAGCATGGATAAACAGAGAAAGATTGTTAAAATAAAACTAGTACACTATTTCCTAGACACTGTGAGGACAGGATGTAGGAAAAGTCAGCAATGGCTCCAACTGTAGAGATTCCCAAGTAACTGCAGGTGACTGGGCACACAGCACCATTGGAAAGCAGCTTTAAGCCCTTACTTGAGAAGTGGCAAAAGCACTGGACCGCCCCTTACTGTTAAAAAAAAATAAATAAATAGTTGAGGTACACCTTTAAATTTTTATTTTCTTTTATTTTAAATAGAGTTGTTCTACATAACTCAGCAGACCTTGCTGAGCAGAGGCAGAACTGATTGGGGAAAAAAAAACACCACCACAAAAGCCCCACCATAACTAGGCCTATGCAGCTGACTGATTTTGGAAACAAAGCAAGTCATCCACTTTGTGGATGGTCTCCAAAGAAGGGGAAAAGAGAGGGGACAGCTCCTTCACTAGGAGCCTCTGCAGTCACATTCCATCACAGCACAAATTCATTTAAACATAAATCTTTAACAAGTGGGGAAGATGAAGGCCTTCTACAGCCATCACAGGCCGCAGAAGAATTTCTGATAAAGCTTGTTGTCTGCTGGGTTTATGAAGGAGTTCAGAAATGGGATTGCAGAATGCAGACATAGATGCAGAGTAATACCACTCGTCCCACATTAGCTTTAAGTGCACTTTATGACACAGACATTATATAAATTGAATACTTCATCTCCTTCTGAAGCCAGTTTCCCCACAAACATAATAAAACACAGGTGCAAAAAAGGAACATATCCAAGTAGAACAAACATTAAAAACTGCAAACCCAGGGAATATACAGGCAAGAAGAACCTGTAGTGGTGTAATATGCAGATTTTGATCAGCTACAAGGAATAAATAATTTCACTGGATCAGGTTGCTCAAAGTCCCATCCAGCCTAGCCAGAACACTCCCAGGGAGAGGGCATCCACAACTTTTCTAGGCAATCCATACCAGCACCTCACTATTGTCCTTGTAAAAATATTTTTATGTCCAATCTAAACTTAAACCTCTCATAACTTAAAGCCACAGCCCCTTGTCTTGCCACTTCAAGCCTTGCTAAAATGTTTAGTCTGTCACTATCATAAACCCTCTTTAAGTACTGAAAGGATGCAATAATGTCTCCCTGGAGCCTTATTCTCCAAGATAAGGAATTCCAACTCTCTCAGTACATATTCATAAGAGAGGTGTTCCAGTCCTATGGTAATTTTCATGGTACTCCTCTGGTACCTGCCCTAAGAGGGCACTATCTTTCTTGTACTGGACCCCAAACTGGACATTCCATACAGAATCTCATCAAAGCGGAGTAACGGGGAAGAACCAATTTCTTCACTCTCCAGGTCAAATTTCTTTTTGTGGACTTCAGGATACAGTTGGCTTTCTGAGCAGCCAGAGTACACTAACAGCACACTTCCAGTTTTCCAGCACCACCCTGTCCTCCCCAAAGCCGCTCCCAATCTATTCATTCCCCAGTCTGTACTGATACTGGGGGTTGCCCCAATCCAGGTGCAGGACCTTGCAGTTTGCCCTGTTGAAACTCATGAGGTTGCCATGAGCTCACTCCTCAGGCCATCTGAAGTCCCTTCTGGATGGCAGCTCTTCCCTCACGCAGATCAGCTGCACTGATCAGTTTGCTGTCATCTGCAAAGCTGCTAAGAATGCACTCCATCCCACTGTCTATGTCATTAATGAACATACAGAGCACCATCAGTTCCAGTACAGCTTCCAGAGAGACACCACTTGTTACTGATCTCTGTTTTGACATTGAGACATTGACTGCAACTCTCTGGATGTGGCCATCCATCCAGTTCCTTATCCATGGAATAGTTCATCCATTAAATGCATACCTTTCCAAATAGAGACAAGAATGGTGTGTGAGATTATGAGGTGCAACCTCCAATAGATAGAAACAAAGTTTGGGAAAGAGAGAGAACAAATATATGTGCACCTTATCATTCATTTTCTAGACTTCTAAGATAGCAGTAATTCACATCCAGGCCATGTTTTCATCATTTTAAACCCAATTGTTTACAATAGAACAATACTTTGAATTATTAGTTACTACCATGAAAATACCTAAACATAACCAGGAGTGACTTGTCAGAAGACAACAAGGTGGAAGAAGAACACATGAAACATTTACAATGGCTACTAAGGAGGAAGAAAGCCATTTCTCATACTAGAAAACAGGTATGAGAATACCCAGAGTGTAAATGTCTCATGAGCAATGCTTATAAACAGAGAAACTTTAAAAGGAGACTTAGCAGATCCATCTCTTCTTTCCCATCCTCCAACTGCTTACTAAAAACAGTCTTTGCCTTGACTGCAACAAATAGAAACTTATGCAAACAGGCAAGAGATTCCTCCCCTTGCTTGGAGGATCACAGCAGAATCAAGATGCAGAGGACCTAGCAGATGTCAATGGCTGGACTGGATCAGACACCGGAGAAAGGCGGAGACTGCTGAGCGGGTACAGGAGCTACCTTTTGCCCCAAACACCCCTGGGGAGGTGCCCCACTCCCCACATGACGGAAGCACGGTAATCAGCCGGCGAGGCTGTCCGGGGGCGGAGTAGGACACGAAGCATTTCTCCCGCCGCAGGGCTCCCCGGCTGCCCGCGGCGCTGGCTCGACCGGACTGCTGCCATGCCCAGCCGGCAGCAAAGCTGCTTGGAAGGCCAGGGTGGATCGCCCAGGCTGCCGGCCCCCATGCAAAGCCCCGCGCCTCAAGTCCCGCCGGGGCGGGCGGAAACACAATCGCCGGCGAGGGGGCGAAGGGGACGCCCTTGGCAGCCGATCCGGCGGGGTCGGCACTTCTCTACTGGGGCCACTCCTCCCCGGCAACCCCTCGCCCCACTGAGACAGCCCCCCTAGGGTGGCGCGCCCTCCTCGCCCCTTCTGCCCGACACCACACAACCCCCTCCACCTGCGAGATCAAACTGCTGTCTGTGGAGGAAATGGCAGGAGAAAGCCTTTACCTTCGCTTTTGCCCAGGATGCGGCAGCAGAGGTTCTGCAGCAAAACGTTGGGCGATTTTTGGTCCGGGGTCGCCATCGCCGCCCAAAAGGCAGGGATGGTGTTGGCGGGGAGCGACGGGCAGAGCCGGAGGCACAGCGAGATGACAGGAGAAGGGAAGAGAGGAAGCACGCCCCACGCAGCAGCCCAATGACCTGGCAACACCTCCCGCCCCGACCGTTACCGCCGCGCGCCGCCTAAGGCGCCATTTTAACAACCCGCCGAAAGCCGCAGCGGCGGCAGCTCAGCACCCACAATGCCCCTGCGCGCGGGACGGCATCGGAGCGCGCCGCGGCGAACACCCTCCGCCGCGCCGCCATCCCTGCGCAGAGGTTCCGCTTCAGGCACCGCCACCCTGCGGCTCTGCCTCTTGTCGGGCGTAGCACATCCTGGTAGGCCCACGTCCCGATGGAATGTTAGGGTGACCAGACCTCGGCCACAGCTGCGAGGCCGGAGATGCATGTCAGCCCTGCCCACGAATGTCCCCCAGATTTCCCCAAACTGAAATAGATAATTTGCATCCTGCAACAGCTTTCCATTAAAAACAAACAAACCCCACACCTTCTCACCCATCCCTCAAAAACGGGGGGACTCATTCCTCCTCAAAGAAGAACAAGTAATATGCATCTGTGGTATGGCTGCACGGGCTGTAATTGACTGTGTCAGGGAGTCGAAGCATGTTGGTAACTTTTCTATACAAAGTAGTTAGAAATCGGTATGGATCTGGGAAAAGATCCTCAAGCTGAATCTTCCCTGCACTGCGGGCTTCAGGGCTGGGCAGCCCCGGTCTCGAGAGGTTTTGGCCTCTGGCTGACTGACAGAGTGAGGTGTGGAGGCAGCATGCTTGTGGCTGGCCTGTGGTTACCTGCTCCTCCCTGGTCACCCTCTAACACAGTCACCAACTTTCCCCAGATATCTGTCTTCCATTTAATTTACTCAGTAAATTCATGGTTGGTTCCTTCCCCAAACACGTAATTAAGGAACAAGTGTTCTCCCTGTTCTGCTGGAGCTCTTTCTAACCCACCACTGCCCAGTACCCTGGGCAGGTGTTTTGAAACAATGTAGCAGCTAGGTGGGCCTAGTGCACTACTGCTTGTAGGCAAATTCATGACGTGCAACACACTTCTTTCTGGCAGCCCTTGTTTGCTTCATTATCTCTGCATGGCCAGGATTTTGTGTATATACGTTCACAGACTTGTCAGGGTTGGAAGGAACCTGACGAAACCTGAAGGGAGGTTGTAGTCAGGTGGGGGTTGGTCTCTTCTCCTAGGCAACCTGTGTCAGAACAAGAGGACGCAGTCTCAAGCTGCACCAGGGGAGGTTTAGGCTGGAGGTGGGGTGAAAGTTCTTCACAGAAAGAGTGATTGGCCATTGGAATGTGCTGCCCATGGAGGTAGTGGTCACCGTCACTGGAGGTGTTTAAAAAGAGACTGGATAAGGCGCTTAGTGCCATGGTTTAGTTGATTAGATGGTGTTGGGTGATAGGTTGGACTCAATGATCTCAAAGGTCTTTTCCAACCTGGTTAATTCTGAACCTCAAAGATCATGCAGTTCCAACCCCCATGCCATGGGCAGGGACACCTAGATGAGGTTGCTCAGAGCCCCATCCGGTCTGGCCTTATATTCCAGGGATGGGGCTTCCTCCACCTCCCTGGGCAACAGCACCTCCACAGACACATACATACAATGGGAACATTATAGATGTAAACAATGTCGCATTACTGATAGAAGCTAATCATGATGGCGAGCCAAAAACTGAAGGTCATTGAGGGTGTGTGGGGTTTTGTTATTTGGAATATTGTAGTAGAACCATCATAGTCATTATATATTAAAATCTTAGTGATGTTTTCTTTAGTCTCTTTTGAAAATTAAGGTAGAACTTCAAATTAATAAAGTTATCAGAATCTTCAGAATCTTATGTGAATAAGTGGAGGTTGGAAGCTGCATCTTTACTAATTCTGAAAGACTTAAAAGATAGTCTGACTTTTTTCATACCAAGCAACAGAAGAATCTGTTGCCTTCTTTACTGGAAGCTATCACAATCATTGTCCTGTAAAGAGCCGCTGATGATCACTTCAGATGGGGAAGGTCTTAATCTATCAGGTAGCAAATATTGTTGTTCACATGGAAAAAACAAACAAACAAACTTTGGCAATAATATGAGCAAGTGTTTTTCCTTTACAAAATCTATATATTCCAAAGGAATTCAATCACTCACAAATACGCTGTTACTGTGGATATTACCAATTCTTTCTGGTCATGCTGGCCTTTTTACCTATCACAGTTTTGTCATCACGCTGAAACCAGAATACATTGTGTAGCGGCACAAAAAGAACATGACATTATGACATTAAAATGGGCTCGCTCCTGTGTGCATGCCAGCAACCAATCTAAGCTTTTCAACATCAGCAAAACCACATCTTACGTTATGCTTCTGAAGTCCTGCAATAGCTAACCATTATGTTACATTACTGTGGATATATTCTTTATTTTCTAGCCAATTTTCCTAGGGTAATGAGGCTTCTGTAGTTGTCCTGTGTGTCAGTTCCACCTCAAGGCTATTTAATCTCTTCACCATTTCAAAACAAATTTTGTAGAGGGATTGATTTCTTATGGATATTAACTTAATAAAAAGTGTATGGAATTCAGTGGCCAGGAGTCCAGGTTAGCAAGCCAAATGATTGGTAGGTACACCCTGGACGGCTATGTGTATACACCTTGTTCTGGAACAGCTACAGTATCAGCTACCTTTTGCCCAGCCTGGTAGAGAGATGATGCAGAAACTGAAGGTATAAGGGACAGAGAACTCTTGAAATAATGTGGAAAGTAGTCAGAGATAGACAGGAGACATGTCAGTTGCTGGAAAACAGAGGAAACTAAGAATCATAGTATCATAGAATCAACAAGGTTGGAAAAGACCTCAAAGATCATCAAGTCCAACCTGTCACCCACCTCATGACTACTAAACCATGGCTTCATTAGTTCTGCTGCTCACAGAACTCCTTGCTTTTTTCTTAATGAAAAAAAAAATATAATAATCCTATAATCTTGTCTAAAATATGGTAATTCTGATAAGTCAGGTTGCTAGTATATGCTGGTTATTGTGGCTCTACAAACTCCAGTACAGCTATGATCATACTGATCAGGTTAAGATAGCCACATTTTTATGGACATGCAGAATCTTGTCTGAATTTATTTCATTTTTGAAAAGCAAGAAGAAAAGATTCCTATTTGGATTTTTTGTAATGCATAAAATCCATCAGTTAGAAACATAGAATCAATAAGGTTGGAAAAGACCTCAAAGATCATCAAGTCCAACCTGTCACCCAAGACCTTATGAATACTAGACCATGGCACCAAGTGCCACATCCAATCCCCTGTTGAACACCTCCAGGGATGATGACTCCACTACCTCCGTGGGCAGCCCATTCCAATGCCTAACAACTCTCTCTGTGAAGAACTTTCTCCTCACCTCAAGCTTAAACTTTCCCTGGCGCAGCTTGAGACTGTGTCCTCTTCTTCTGGTGCTGGTTGCCTGGGAGAAGAGACCAACCCCCTCCTGGCCACAACCACCCTTCAGTTAGTTGTAGACAGCAAGAGCCTCCTCTTTTCCAGGCTAAACAATCCCAGCTCCCTCATAGGGCTTGTGCTCAAGGCCTCTCACCAGCCTCATTGCCCTTCTCTGGACATGGTCAAGAGTCTCAATGTCCTTCTTAAATTGAGGGGCCCAGAACTGGACACAGTACTCCAGGTGTGGCCTAATCAGTGCTGAGTACAGGGGCAGAATGACCTCCCTGCTCCTGCTGGCCACACTGTTCCTGATGCAGGCCAGGATGCCACTGGCCTTCTTGGCCACCTGGGCACACTGCTGGCTCATGCAGGTTTAGCATAGTTAAACACATGCTCTAAATAATGTGATGGTGTCATGGGTTAACCGCAGCAAGCAATTTGAGCCCCACACAGCTGCTCACTCACTCTCATCCAGTGTGATCACTGACCCCAGGTGTTCAGCCATCTCTAGGAATGCAAGGCTCCATCACACAAAATGCTTACTTGGAAGGAAAATTATGTAACCCCAGATGTCCCCTCCTTTCCTTTTTCCCTCAGTGTTACATCCTGAGCTTGACATCATTTGGTATGGAATATTCCTTTGGTCAGCTGGGGTCAACATTCCTATCTGTGTTCCCTCCTGGCTTGTTGTGCACCCCCAGCTACTTGCTGGTGGGGTGGTGTAAGAAGCAGAAAGGCCTTGATTCTGTGTAAGCCCTGCTCAGCCATAACTAAAACACCCCTGAACTATCAACATTGTTTCTAACACAAATTGAGAACATAGCCCCATACAAGCTCTACCCCAGCCAAACACAGTACAGACAGTAACTTACAATACCTCAAATACTTCTGGCTGGTGGTGGGATGTACCAAAATCATTAGAGCATCATGCTGACATCTCCATCATTTCACTGTGGCAAACAACTCTTTTTCTTTTTCATGTCCCACAACCAATACCAAGACTAAGCATAGAGAGAAAGTAATAAGAAAATCTTGAGGGTAAAAGGGATAAGGAGTGCCCACCCATTTGGTCACGAGGTTCAGACTAGACTCCCTTGCCCTCCAGACTCCTTCAGAGAAAAAGGTTAGATGTGCTCCTAGTCCCAGTCTTCATCAACAGCTTTCTGCCTAAAAGGAGACTGGGACTTCAGAGACTATTTCATGTGAACTTCAAGTAGCAGCAGGTTTTAAAGGGACAGAGGTAATTTAAAGGGATAGCAGCAATTATGTGAACTTGAAGTAGCAGCAGTTTAAAGGGATAGCAGTGACTTGAAGGGATACCAGCAATTTAAAACAATAACAACTTAAATGTATAATGGTTACTTATAAAGTAATCAGTAAAAATCAATAACCAGTTGTAGCAGATATAGTGATTCCTATAAGATTTTAAGAGAACTTGCTAAGCATAAGAAAATCTCTCAAACACACAGAACTATATGCAGGTGTAGAGGTTAACCTACAATGAAAGTGTTGGTGGTCTACAGATGATAAGGGATTTGAGAATTTTTGAAAAATCCTAGAGATTGTGAATACTCACATTTCCCTTAATCAGCTTATTTGAAGTGGGTGGTCTTCATTGGTTTTTGCAGACAGACTGTGATCCCCCTCACCAATTTAATACAAGCTGGCTGGTTTTCCCTTTGACGCTTTTACCAATGGACAGTCAGAGGGAGATATGGAAACTCAACCCACTGAGATCCCGAAGAGCTCTCATGATCAGTGTTTATAGTGTCATGAGATGATAGAATAGAATAGAATAGAATAGAATAGAATAGAATAGAATAGAATAGAATTAACCAGGTTGGAAGAGACCTTTGAGATAATCGAGACCAACCTATCATCCAACACTATCTAATCAACTAAACCATGGCACCAAGCATACCATTAAGTCTCTTCCTAAACACCTCCAGTGATGGTGACTCCACCACCTACCTGGGCAGCCCATACCAATGCCCAATCACTCTTTTTGTGAAGAACTTCTTCCTAACATCCAGCCTAAACCCCCCATGGCACAGCTTGAGACTGTGTCCTCTTGTTCTGGTGCTGGTTGCCTGGAAAAAGAGACCAATCCCCACCTGTCTACAACCTCCCTTTAGGTGGTTGTAAAGAGCAATAAGGCCTTCCCCAAGCTTCCTCTTCTCCAGGCTAAGCCAGCTCCTTCAGCCTTTCTTCATAGGGCTTGTGCTCCAAACCCCTCACCAGCTTTGTGTCCCTTCTCTGGACACATTCCAGCAAGTCAACATCCTTCCTAAACTGAGGGGCCCAGAACTGGACACAGTAGTCAAGGCATGGCCTAACCAGTGCTGAGTGCAGGGGCAGAATGACCTCCCTGCTCCTGCTGGCCACACTATTCCTGATGCAGGCCAGGATGCCAAGAAGGCCACCTGGGCACACTGCTAGGCACACTAACAACCAGCACCCCCAGGTCCCTTTCTGCCTGGCTGCTCTTCAGCCACTCTGACCCCAGCCTGTAGCACTGCATGGGGTTGTTGTGGCCAATGTGCAGAACTCAGCACTTGGATGTATTAAATCTCATGCCATTGGAGTCTGCCCATCTGTCCAGCCTGTCAAGCTCCCTCTGCAGAGCTCTTCTACCCTCTAACAGATCAATTCCTGCACCCAGCTTGGTGTCATCTGCAAACTTACTGATGATGGACTCAATGCCCTCATCCATCAATAAAAATATTGAACAGGATGGGGCCCAGCACTGATCCCTGGGGGACAACACTGGTGACTGGCTGCCAGCTGGATGAGGCACCATTCACCACCACTCTCTGGGCTCGGCCCTCCAGCCAGTTCCTAACCCAGCACAGAGTGCTGCTGTCCAAGCCATGGGGTGACAGCTTGGCCAGGAGTTTGCTGTGGGGGATGGTGTCAAAGGCCTTGATGAAATCCAGGTAGACTACATCCACAGCCCTCCCCACATCCACCAGGTGGGTCACCTGATCACAGAAGGAGATCAGGTTGGTGAGGCAGGACTTGCCCTTCCTAAATCCATGCTGGCTGGGCCTGATCTCTTGGCCATCCTGTAAGTGCTGTGTGATTGCACTCAAGATGACCTGTTCCACAATCTTGCCTGGCACTGAGGTCAGGCTGACAGGTCTGTAATTCCCGGGCTCATCCAACCGGCTCTTCTTGTGGATGGGCATCACATTGGCCAGTTTCCAGTTGTCTGGGACCTCTCCAGTGAGCCAGCACTGGTGGAAAATGATGGAAGGCGGCTTGGCCAGATCACCTGCCAGCTCTCTCAGCACCCGGTGACCATTAATCTTGTTGGTTGAGTTGGGCTCATATGTGGAAGGATATGGTATTCTGTTGACACCTTTACAAGATATTCAGGACTTATGAGTATAGTTAGAGGAAGGGCTTACCCAGCCAGCTCCAATATCTCTTTCAGCCTTCTGTATTTCAGAGTTTCATCTATTCCATCCTCCTACATTTTTACAGATAACAGTGGCCAGTACCAATTTTGTGAAGTAGACTGAGATGTATCTCCATGAAGTGGACTAGCAAAAAGGAGAGGGACAGAAAAGTGTCCTGGGAGCCATCCTCCTAATATGGCCTAGGAAGTGTGTGTCTGGGGTGTTGTCAATACCAGCAGAAGGAGCAAGAGATGGGTCTCTTCTGGCTCCAGCACCACCTGGCTTTAGAGGATATATTTTCCACGCAGGCAACACTGTAATGGTCTATAGTCCTGCTGTGCTGAGTCAGCAGTACTAAAAGGTTAAAGGTGCCCTCAGATCTAATTTTTGGAAAGCCCTGTGTTTTAGGATGAGGTGCTGTGACTTGATCTCTGTGCACAAGCAGGGCTCAAATGAAGAGAGAATTTGATCCAAACAGTTTAACCCTCTTGAGTGCGTTAGTTCTGCATTGCAGCCTACTTCCTGTAGCTTTCATACTACTACTACCACTTTCCTAAACTCTTAGTTGAAGTTGTTTTTCTGTTGACTGAGAAGCCTAAAGTGAGTGCCGTAATACCATATACCTACAGAAAGTCTGTCGAATTGGCATGTGTATCAAGAATGAAACCTTAGTTTTTAAATACTTGAGATATGCCAGAAACTATAATTTAAGATATTTAAGGGCAAGTAGTACTAATGTTTTACTTCTCGGAACAGCCGTCTTTTTTTTTTTTTATGCTAGTGATGCCTCCAGTATCTGGTAAGCTTAATTTTTATTAGTCCAGAATTTCTTTCCAATATGAAAATATACAGACACATGCTTGTTCAAACCCACTCATTATTAAATTTTATTGATCACACAGGAGTGGGCAGCATTAGATTCTAATGAATAATATAACACCAGACAACAAACAGGCATTCCAATAAGCTTAATAAAACTACCAGGCATTTTCTGTGTTCCTGCAACATTTTCTAAAATACTGTAATATCTCAGTCATGTAACATGCATGGTGCTACAGTAAAGAAATAACATCACAGAATCACAGAATCACCAAGGTTGGAAGAGACCTCAAAGATCATCAAGTCCAACCTGTTACCACAGACCCCATGACTAAACCATGGCACCAAGTACCACGTCCAATCCCCTCTTGAACACCTCCAGGGATGGTGACTCCACCACCTCCCCGGGCAGCCCATTCCAGTGACGAACGACTCTCTCAGTGAAGAACTTTCTCCTCACCTCGAGCCTAAACTTCCCCTGGCACAGCTTGAGACTGTGTCCTCTTGCTCTGGTGCTGGTTGCTTGAGAGAAGAGACCAACTCCTTCCTGGCTATGACCACCCTTCAGGTAGTTGCAGACAGCAAGAAGGTCTCCCCTGAGCCTCCTCTTCTCCAGGCTAAACAATCCCAGCTCCCTCAGCCTCTCCTCATAGGGCTTGTGCTCAAGGCCTCTCACCAGCCTTGTTGCCCTTCTCTGGACACATTCAAGTGTCTCGATGGCCTTCTTAAACTGAGGGGCCCAGAACCGGACACAATACTCAAGATGTGGACTAACCAATGCAGAGTACAGGGGCACAATGACTTCCCTGCTCCTGCTGGCCACACTATTCTTGATGCAGGCCAGGATGCCATTGGCCTTCTTGGCCACCTGGGCACACTGCTGGCTCATGTTTAGGCATCTGTCAATCATCTTCTACCATAAAGTTTTGCAAGACTGCTTCAGTTTTTTCAAAATCCCTCAAAATGCTGTCAAAATATTGTTGAAACTTAAAGCCACACTGTAACAACTATTTAATTTTAAAAAACAAAGCAATAATTTTGGAAAGGATCCTGGAGAACGAAGCTCTGCACCAAAACTAAATTAATATGTTTCATCTTGTATACAACATCAGTTTTTCAGTAGGAGTTTTGACTGTGTATCTCGGTTCAGTACTTGAGAGCAAAGGCTTTTGATCTTTTGCAACCCTAGAAAAAGGGGAGAGTGGTGAACTATCAAGACACAAAAATGGTATGTAGCAGATCAGTTAAAAAAAAGATGCACTAATGTATTTGTAAGATTATTTCTAGAAATGTGATAGTATCACTAAGCAAAAGTAATTCATCAAATGTAGTATAAGTCAATACCAAAGTTCTACAAATCATTGCAGTAGTGTGCAGGGAGGAATGACAATGTAACTGGAGTTTTGGGCTTTTTTTTGTGTGTGTGTGTGTTGTTTTAGCTACTTTACTGTAAAGCAAGAAGGTCAGAGATTTTTAATTTAAAAACAAACATTTTGTATTGCTCTTCTATTTTTTTACTTTTTTCCCCAGGTACATGTGGCAATGCCAGTGACGAGCAGTGTGAGCAATCTGCCAGTGCAGGCCTAGAGCCTGACATGGTGGTAGGTCATGCTCAGCATAAGTGCAGAGCCAGCTAGCAGTGTGGCAAAACAGTGCTGTGCCTGCAGCATGTAACTAAAACAGGACACTGGTAGCTATAAACATAGAAAGTTATCTTGGGACAGCAGGACATGCACCTGCATCAACAGCCTCATTGTGTCATTAGTAGTTGGACCAATAATCTGTAATATTGTGATGTGTGGTCACTCATGGGGAACCAATGAAGCCATGCCAACAAGGCTCTCCGAGTTTATATAAGTTGTAGAAGTTCCCTTGCTACACACTTCTGCCTTTCCTATCTCTTCTTCTTCTATGCTTTACTTTACTGTGCTATACTCACACCATAGGCCTGCAATACTGGAACAATAAAGGAACAATACTCGATCATATTGGTCAGCTGTATTGACTCCAATCTCCGTCATCTATAGGTACATATTTCTCATCCCAATAGAAATTCTGACATCTGTGTGAGCTGCAAGCTTGAAGATTAAGATTTGGGGTTTTACATCCCAGGGGAGAAGAGACAGCAACCAGTTGGCAAAGGAGGAGCTGAGTCTTTCCATGCTTTTGTTTTAAATGCCAAAAATATTCATAAACCGATAAGCAAATGTCATCTTGTGATTGCATTTGGACTAGCTGTATTATGCAGTTTTCTGACAGTCTACTCTTTAAGGGGTCAGTCTGAAGATTTCACCCTGTAATGGTTTTTAAAGTGTTTATTGATTGTTCTGTTCTCTCAGTGAGAGTTTTTCTGATGCTCTTTTTTGCTTTCCACTGAACAAACTACTCAAAAAGCAAAAAAAAAACAAAAAAACCTGCTCTATCTCTAGTGGTGTTAAATGTATAGGCTAAACGAGTTTAAAAATAGAGACACACATTTTCATTTTCTTCCATGCAGGTTTATTTTGAGTATAGCTGTTAGTCACTTTGTAACAGTATGCACCATACTTCCAGACAAAAGTGACTTTCAAGGCAACAATATCGCTTGCAGAATACATCTTGAGCTTAGTCTTCCTATAAATATTGACAGAAAAATTGCTGTTCACTTTAGCTGGGATTTAGCTGGGATTGTTTAGCCTGGAGAAGAGGAGGCTCAGGGGTGACCTCATTGCCCTCTACAACTACCTGAAAGGTGGTTGTAGCCAGGAAGAGGTTGGTCTCTTCTCCCAGGCAACCAGCACCAGAACAAGGGGACAGAGTCTCAAGCTGCGCCAGGGGAGGTTTAGACTCGAGGTGAGGAGGAAGTTCTTCACCGAGCGAGTCATTCGTCATTGGAACGGGTTGCCCAGGGAGGTGGTTGAGTCATCGACCCTGGAGGCGTTCAAGGGGAGATTGGACGTGACACTTAGTGCCATGGTCTAGTCATGGGGTCTGTGTTGATAGGTTGGACTCGATGATCCTCGAGGTCCTTTCCAACCTAAGTGATACTGTGATACTGTGATACTGTGATTCTTATTCGTGAAGCTGATCGTCCATCTCCCAAAGTCCACGATTTTTTTCCTGTACAGTTCTTGAATATTACTGACTTTGTTCACAGCATTAGGAGGAGTCTTTGTATATTACAATATATTTATAAGGAAATACATACACAAACTCCAATCCATAGCCCTAAGAGAATAAGAACAATTCCTAGTGTTCCTGCCTGCCACATTCTAGCCTGATGATTAATATCCCCTGTACTGAAATTTGTGAATATAGTATTGTTGTCTGCTTCCTCCATTTAACTAGTGAATCCTTTTGCTGTGCCAAGTTTAAAAGCTACCATATTCTATTAAGAAGTGCAATAAATCTGTTTAACAAAGTGATTATTAGGGTCAGAATTTACAAAGGGATGACCCCATGGCTGTTAGAAAATTGGTGGGGTTTATGCTCGTAAATGCCTCTATGTATCCAAGTCTACATTACATGGTCCCAGCTGCACAGATCAGAGGATACTATAGAATTTCAAAGTACAGCTTATTATTGCCACTGTTGAACTGGTAGCAACAGTGAGGCTAGAGACAAAAAGAGCAGCACTGGAGTTACAAAAACTTGACAGTTCTTAGGTGTATGATTTAGCAGGATAATCATGTTTGGTTCTGAACTGCAGGAAAGTTCCTTTGTCCTGTGTCAGGGTATTTTTTTTCTGTAGGTAGTTTCTATCATGTTATATTGTTCAAAGATTTCTTGAATGTAATAGCTGCTGGATTAGAAACTGATCTCAGCACTTCCTCTCTCCTGAAAATCTGTAGCAGTTAAAATCATATTCTAGGAGAGTCAGGCTCCCAGAAACAGACATAAATACATGAGAGATACAATCAGATAGTAACTGGAGCCTTTGAGAGTGAGGTTTGTTGACTCTATTTCTCAGGTTTCATCTGTATGATTAGAATAGCTCTTAACTGAGAGCCTACATAGACATATTCTGTTTCCATTTATAACAGCAGTCAGATAACACCTTCCATCTCTGAATGTCCATCGCTGGAAAAACATTTTCAGTATTGTCTGAGGCAGAAAAGGGTTAGCATTCCCATTTTATACAGAGCAAAATATGGAAATGTGAGCAGGCATAAATGAAATATTTCTGTCCAAAGTTATAAAGGAAATATCTACCCACCCCAGGAGTATCACCCATATATACTCTTTTTCATATACTCTAACCACATTTCCTTCCTACTTAGAATGCTTTCAGTGTTTTTAAATACTGCAATTATTCTTTGACTCTTTTCTATTTAGAGACAGGGATATGTACTTGGCACATCTCTGGAAGGCATACCAGCAACATACATTTGTTATGAACAGATTGTTCAGGTTTCCTAAACCTGAATAAAAAAATAAATACATTTAAAAAGTCATTATCTTTCTAATGCTAAAAGCACTTTAAAAGTCAGAACCCCCTTTTATTATCCTCAGCATAAGAAAAACACCCTGAACACCACATTCCTAATAATTTTAAAAGAATAATTTTTCTTATGGAGATTGGAATTCACTGAATTATTATTACAGTTATTACTTTATGAGGAAGTTCATAAAAACAGTGGCATAAGCTTTGTGTAAAAGTCTTCTAATAATCTTGTTTAGAAATATCTTTTCTCCAAACTGAGTTGCTGGTAATTTGAACAAAGGAGATTTGCTGAACTGAATAACAAGGACTATTGTCCTGCATTATACAGACACTATGAAACAAGTAAATATGTGATCAAATAATCAGAAAAAAACAGAGTCTGGTCCAGGATACCATGCAGGTTCATTTCATTTCATTTCTCAGTTGCTTCCTCTGCTGTACAGAAACACAATACAAGCCAGACAGGGCTGTTTATCAGCTAAGATGGAAAACATTACACTGAGTAATTCCAGCAGAGTCTACTTTACTGCATGGGGAAAGAATTTCCACAACAAACCTCACATGAGCTAATACTTGATAAATCAGTGTTAGCTGGAAATCAGAAAGTCTCCTGAATTGTCTAATATAATGTAAAGCATCTAAATGCAGTTGTGGGCACCACTTGCCTAGTTATGTTTGCCTGAAAGAAAGGTAGTCATGCTTATTGTGGGAGGATTTCACAGTATCTGAAGCTGTTGAGAAAAGAAGAAAGTTTGCGGCCGTGTA
Source organism: Melanerpes formicivorus (assembly GCF_026170545.1). NCBI lineage: Eukaryota > Metazoa > Chordata > Aves > Piciformes > Picidae > Melanerpes > Melanerpes formicivorus. The sequence goes on from NW_027142353.1 coordinate 23,691,990, forward strand.
ATTATAGAGTACCCTGCATATGTTAGGCAGGAGTACTGCCACCCATTCATCCTTGGCTCAGGGTTCTCAGTTTCCATTTGGTCTTATTATGTAAGGCCCTATGTTATATGGAGCTATAGCAATTCTTCAACAAAGACAATACAACAGCACCACTGCATTCATCTAGCCCACATTTATTACCTGTGTTGCACTGGTGTTGCCTCTTTAAAATGTTAGGCATGTAGGAGAAGGGACCTATTCCTTCGTGATGTACCACAGTATTACGTACATAGGAGGAGGTGCACCCAGGGCTTGTTCCAGCATGGAGTTGAGAACTTGGAAGCTTATTCTTGTTAGAAGTGAGTTTAGGTATTATATGTCAATGTGACTGTAACTCCAGATGACAGACTTCACATATTTTCTTGCAAGATTGTGGAAAGAAGATCTGAGGGGGCAGTTTGAAAAAAAGTAATGTAATAAGAAAACTTCCTATGTTAATAAGTACTGACTCAGCTAATATCGTCTGGTTGCATCTGCTAATCATAATTTTTCTCTCATTTTAATCACCTATTACATTTAAAGGACAAATGAATAATTGTTTGGAAACAGGCAAATTTGTCTAGAGAAAGCTAATATTTTTTAAACTACAATTTTCAGGTGAAAATTATGGCAAAACCAAATAATCAGCAAACTTGATTTCTGGTGTCTTCTGTAATGTAGTTTACTAAAAACATGGGACTATTTGGCTGCATGATAAGAAGAAGTTATAGATTGTTGGGAGAGGGCTCTCCTGATGAGCTTTCCAGATTATATTTCTATCCAGACTAGCTTCAGAAGATGTAGCTGAACAACTGCAACCTGAGAACACAAGAATACCAGAGCAGCGAGAAAAATGGGACAAGTAAAACACAAACACTGAGACGTGACATTCGGTAAAACAAGCGCAAGGATCTGAATGTGATATTCTCCTGCTGTAGGAAACAGAAAACTCTAAACCACATCAGAGCTCGTGTCTGCACCAAAATCTTTTTTTCTGCTTGACAAAGCAACTTACTGTAAGCTGTGTTACAAACTGCTGCTTAAAAGCATGAAACAGTAAAATCTGTAATGTTAATATTAGAAAATGTTGTTGTAAGGGGGATGGCATAAGAACCTGAAAGCAGGTTTATTTGAAATACCCAGATGATGTTATCTGGCTGTCAAAAAGGAGCAAAACCGTGTGCTTTTCCCTCAAACACTGGAAATCGCTAGTAGTGCCTCTTCAATAACAGAAGGAAATGGTGCTTGTATCCCAAGGTCCGAGAAGGTCGATCTTTTGTGCCTTCAAAAGATCCACACACTCAAGATCAGAGGGGCCTTGAAAGTTTGAAATTCATGACCATTCAAGGAAGGGACGCCAGGTGGCACTGCAGAAGGCGAAGAAAACGTAGCAGTCGGTGACACACCTGTGGCTGGTGGGGCACCTCTGACGGCAGCACAGGGAACCTCCACCAAACACAGGGGCGTTAGCTCAGTGATACTGTCCAGCCGGTGACCACCATCAGTGACTTTGTCATTTATCTCAAGCAGCTGTTGCAGATCAGCAGAGATGAAGAGAAGAGCATGTACTGCTTAGTTGAGAAAGTCTCCATGACCCTTCCGGTGGGGAAAAGGACCTGGGGGTCCTAGTGGATGGAAGGTTGACTGTGAGCCAGCAGTGTGCTCTTGTGACCAAGAAGGCCAATGCCAATTCTAGGCTGTATTAGAAGAGGTGTGGTTAGTAGGTCAAGAGGGGTTCTCCTCCCCCTCTACTCTGCCCTGGTGAGACTTCATCTTGAATATTGTGTCTATTTCTGGGTGCCTCAGAAGGACAGGGAACTGCTTGAAAGAGTCCAGCACAGAGCCACAAAATGATTAAGGGAGTGGAACATCATCCTTGTGAGGAGAGGCTGAGGGAGCTGGAGCTCTTTAGCCTGGAGAAGAGGAGGCTGAGGGGTGACCTCATTCATGTTTATAAATATGTAGAGGGTGAGTGCCAAGAGGATGGAGCCAGGCTCTTCTCAGTGATGACCAATGACAAGGGACAAGGACAAGGGGCAATGGGTAGAAGTTGAGGCATAGGAAGTTCCATGGAAACAGGAGGAAAAATGGAACACTGGAACAGGCTGCCCAGGGGGATTGTGGAGTCGCCCTCTCTGGAGATATTCAAAACCCGTCTGGATGTGTTCCTGTGTGACGTGGTATAGGTGATTCTGTTCCAGTAGGGGGGTTGGACTAGATGATCTCTTGCAGGCCCTTCCAACCCCTAACATTCTGTGATTTTTGTGATTATTTTTTATTTTTTTTTTTAAGCAGACTCACGTGGCAGAAGGCTACTCAGTATTTCCTTGCTGTTACAGGATGCATCAACTGTTCACCACACATTCCTGGTTTGAGGCCGCTGCTGTTTGTTGCCTATTCTAGAGAGAGTTCAGACTTGTCCAAACTAAGCTCCCTACTCATACCCCAGGGCATGGGCTCTTTCCAAAGCTTTTATGCTTCTGCTTGGGCAAACCACAGCGGCAGCAGTTTAGCTTTGCAGGTTCACACTTAATTATCCCAGCTGTTATTAAAAAAACCCAACACATGTAGATATTTTTCTTTCCTTTCAGCTCTCGGTCTTCTAAGGGAGGAGTACATGTCATCCCTTCATGACTGGCCCGGAAGCTAAGTGTCCTTTGCTTTTCTCCCACTGAGTGAAGCTAGCCAGGCAGAGCAGATTGAAAACCAGCAAAAGTTCTGTTGACTGTGAGACTGCTTTGAAAGTTGGAGAAGAACATATTAGAAGAGGAAAAGGTTTTCCACGTGTACAGCCTGATCAGGGTTCTCATTACCCTGTCGCACCAGCCAAATCACTGCTTTCACGGGAAAAGGCAGATTTTGTGCTGATGACTAAACAATGAAACGACTCCTGGGGACAAAGCAGATCATTGTACAAACTGTGTTACTCTCAGTGTCTCTGTAAATGAGTACATAGATTACATTGAATTACAGCTTCAAAAAGTCAATATAACTATGATCCAGTTTATGTATTGTTAGTGCCCATCTAATGTGTTACCTCCCATCATGGGATAAACAGGGATATGATGGCATCCCTCTTCATATGCCTTGTCTTTCAAATCTTTCCCAGCCTTCTGAGCAAAATCTCTGATTTACAAAATATCAGATTGAATGCTTCATAAACTCATGAGAGAATAGTGAGATTTCTTGTACCAGAAGTGTGGTTCTTTGAGCTGTTCTGTTTGACTCTCCCTAGCTTCCCATGCTTCGGAGGGTTTGACTGCTGTAGGACCACACATGAGCTCTGCATTCCCTTGCATTCTTTTTCTCCCCAAAGGCATTAAATACATAGCAGTCTCATCTGCCATTTTGTTCTTTTGACACATATAATCGAGACTAACAGGACTCTACAGCACTGGGGGAGGAGAACAGGTTATGAAAAGAGAATGAGCACAAAAATAAAATTTGAAGGATTAAAATTTGCTCAGAATCCAAAAAACTGTCAGTGCCATTTTAGGAGGTATCTGAGATCTCAGTTTGTGACATCAGTGCTGGCCAGGAGACACAATAACATTCAGAATTTAAATAGAGGATGTTCAATTTTAGACACTAAGAAAGGGTTTGCAAAAGCCAGATCTATCTATAGAAAATATAAAACTGTATATCTCCTACATCTGTTTCCTTAGATGCCTGATAAAATTATATATTGCTTAGACCGGGTTTGTCCCTTGAGCCTATGACCGCATCGAGTCCCAGCCCTTTGGGGATATTCAGGGGTGCTATAGATAATAAATGTTTCACTTTTCCTTTTTTTTTACTGCAGGAGAAGACATGACAGTGTCAGACACGTCAAAGGAACTATGTCAAATTAGAAAAGCACAATGTCATATTAGACTGACCAAGATGAGGTATGCAGGGCACCTGCTTTCACTGCTCTGGTGCACAGGAGCCCAAGATTGAGATGATAACCTTCAGGACACCCTACAGGACTCACCTGCTTACCCAACTCTTTTCTGCAGGTGTAAAGAAGGGTCGTATGATTTATTGTCTGTGTTTTGTTGAAGTTGGTGATTTTTTGGTGTAACTCATCCACAGGACAAAATGGGTCTATAAAAGGTCAAAGTGCATCATTGCATTCAGATGATGGAGTTCCATGTTGGAATTTATAGATTTTTTTCATGCTAAAGGCAAAGATATAAGCCAGAAGTACCTTTTGTACATACTTCTTAGAAACACGAATACAATTGTGGAAATGTCTTGAAAATACATTGGAATAGGATGTGCAGGAGTGTACTGAAGTAAATATATTTATAGTTTTACTAATAATAGAAGAGATTTTAAATAAAAGCAGAAAATTCAGTTGGCTGCTGTTACACTGATCTGTAAGTTTCATGCAAAGAAGGAAATTAATACAGAAATCTAATATGAATATGCATTATGTATGATGCTCTCTATTTTTTCCTTTTTTGAAAGTGTACCATTCAGTCAAGAGGCAAAGTACATAGCTTAGATGATAAATTACATATAGAGTATAAGAATATTCATATACTAAAGCTTGTTTGGTAGGCAGTATAAAGCAGCAATATTAAAGTCTTTGATACTATAGGAGGATAATCTGGAGCTTCCAGAGCTCACTGCAGAAAAGCACTAAGCAACAGTTAGTCTCATTAACCTTACCCTATAGAAAATTAACATTAATTTTGGACAGGTATATTTCACCATTATTCACTCAACCACATCATATATTTTCGAAGTCAGAAGCATATTTAACTGGAACATGTCAAACAGAATTAAATCCACATGTCCATTAATCAATCTTCAAAACATCTTATGCCAGCATAACTGGCTTTAAATTAGGTCTGAAGGGGGTGGGTGAGGAAACCAGTCTCTCTGGAGAGGAGACAGAGGGACATAAACTAGAATCAGTGGTGAAATCAGCAGCCCAGCTGATTTGCATGTACACCAATACACACAGTATGGGTAACAAGCAAGAGGAATTGGAAGTCTTGGTCCAACAGGAAAACTATGATATAATTGCCATTACAGAAACATGGTGGGACAATTCACATGATTGGAGTGCTGCACTGGGTGGTTACAAGCTCTTTAGGAGAGAGAGGTGAGGGAGAAGAGGAGGAAGGGTGGCCCTGTATATTAGGGAATCTCTTGATACCACAGAACTTGAGGTTGAGAATGAAAGGATTGAGTGCCTGTGGGTTAAAATCAGAGGGAGGCCTAATAAAACTGACATCCTGATTGGAGTCTGTTATAGACCACCCAACCAGGATGAGGAGGCAGATGAAATATTCTATAAGCAACTGAAGGCTATCTCAAGATCATCAGATCTTGTCCGTGTGGGTGACTTTAACCTGCCAGATATCTGCTGGGAACTTAACTCAGCAAAGAGGAGGCAGTCCAGAAGGTTCTTAGAGCATATAGAGGACAGCTTCCTGATGCAGCTGTTAAGTGAGCCTACCAGGGGTCAGGCTCTGCTTGACCTGCTGTTCACAAATAAAGAAGGGCTGGTGGGAGGCTGTCTAGGGTGCAGTGGCCATGAGATAGTAGAGTTTTCAATATGCAGGGAAATAGGGAGGAGCAGTGACAGAAACTTGACTTTGGACTTCCAGAGGGCAAATTTCAGCTTGTTCAAGCAACTAATTTGGAGAGTACCCTGGGCAGCAGCCCTTAAGAACCAAGGGGTCCAGGATGGTTGGACCTACTTCAAACAGGAGCTCTTGAAGGCACAGGAACTGGCAGTTCCCACGTGCCGAAAGATGAGCCAATGGGGAAGGTGACCAGCCTGGATGGGCAAGCAGCTCTTGAAGGAGTTAAGGGAAAAAATAAGAGAGTGTATCACCTTTGGAAAGGGAGGAGGCAACTCGTGATATGTTTTAGGATGTTGTTAGATCATGTAGGAGAAAAATTAGAGAGGCAAAAGCCCAGTTGGAACTCAAGCTGGCCACTTCTGTGAAAGACAATAAAAAGCATTTTTATAAATATACTAATGCTAAAAAGAGGGGCAAGAAAACTTCCACTCTTTATTGGACCTGGAGGGGAACATTGTAACTGAAGATGAGGAAAAGGCTGAGGTTCTAAATACCTTCTTTGCCTCAACTTTCAACAGTAAGGCAGGAGGACTTCAGGATAACTGTCCTCCTGAACTGGTTAATGGGGTCCGGGAGCAGTATAGAGCCCCTGAAATCCACAAGGAATTATTTCGGGACTTGCTGAGCCACTTGGATACTCACAAGTCCATGGGACCAGATGGGATCCATCCTGGCGTGCTGAGAGAGCTGGCAGATGAGCTGGCCAAGCCGCTCTCCATCATTTTCCACCAGTCCTGGCTCACTGGAGAGGTCCCAGACAACTGGAAACTGGCCAATGGGATCCCCATCCACAAGAAGGGCCAGATGGAGGAACCTGGAAACTCCAGGCCAGTCAGCCTGACCTCAGTGCCAGGGAAAATTACGGAGCAGACCATCTTGAGGCCAATCACTGTGCACCTGAAGGATGGCCAAGGGATCAGACCCAGCCAGCATGGCTTTAGGAAGGGCAGGTCCTGCCTGACCAACCTGATCTCCTTCCATGATTAGGTGACCTGCCTGGTGAATGTGGGGAAGGCTGTGGATGTAGTCTACCTGGACTTCAGCAAGGCCTTTGACACTGCTCCCCACAGCAAACTCCTGGCCAAACTGTCAGCTCGTAGCTTGGACAGCAGCACTCTGTGCTGGGTTAGGAACTGGCTGGAGGGCCATGCCCAGAGAGTAGTGGTGAATGGTGCCACATCCAGCTGGCAGCCAGTCACTAGTGGTGTCCCCCAGGGATCAGTTCTGGGCCTTGACCTGTTCAATATTTTTATTGCTGATCTGGATGAGGGGATTGAGTCCATCATCAGTAAATTTGCAGACACCACCAAGTTGGGAGCAGGTGTTGATCTGTTAGACGGTAGAAGGGCTCTCCAGTGGGACCTTGACCGACTGGACAGATGGGCAGAGTCCAACAGGATGACATTCAACAAGTCCAAGTGCCGGGTTCTTCACTTTGGTCACAACAACCCCATGCAGAGCTAAAGGCTGGGGTTGGAGTGGCTGAAGAGCAGCCAGACAGAAAGGGACCTGGGGGTACTGGTTGACATCTGGCTGAACATGAGCCAGCAGTGTGCCCAGGTGGCCAAGAAGACCAATAGCATCCTGGCCTGCATGAGAAATACTGTGGCCAGCAGAAGCAGGGAAGTCATTGTGCCCCTGTGTGGCAGTTTTAGGCCATGCCTTTAAAAGTTAGCTGCAGGTTTTTGAGCAGAAGAGTGGATAAATACAAACAAATCCACAGTTGGATGTAAAAAGGAAAACAAGAGATTCTAAATGAATTTCCATGGGCAGCGGTATGAAGGGGACCCTTAGCAATCTCACATTGCACTTCATTCTTTACCCTTTCCCTTTCTTCTGGCTGGCTGCTTCACTGGAAAGGATCTTATCTAATGACCTTGAGATAAGAACACTAACCTCTAATGATGTTTTAAGCTAACAGCTCTCCTAACTTCTTTCTCTTTTCTTTTAATTAGATGAAAAGGGGGGGAAGATTGGGGGGAAGCAGGACAGTTCCCTCCCATTCAGGGGGGTTTCTGTGTTGTTTTCTGCCTGTAAATACCTGTATAATACTGTAAATACTGTATATTTGTACATATTCATTGCATTGCATTGTAGAGTGTAGTTATTGCTTATAAATATAGCTTCCATTTACTTTCCCTGACTGAGTAAGCCAAGTTTCTGTTAATGCTGGTGGGCCAAACTACCACACCCTGTACTTAGCACTGGTTAGGCCACACCTTGAGTACTGTGTCCAGTTCTGGGCCCCTCAGTTTAAGAAGGACATTGAGACACTTGAACGTGTCTAGAGACGGGCAAGGAGGCTGGTGAGAGGCCTTGAGCACAAGCCCTATGAGGAGAGGCTGAAGGAGTTGTGATTGTTTAGCCTGGAGAAGAGGAGGCTCAGGGCAGACCTTATTGCTGTCTGCAACTACCTGAAGGGAGGTTGTAGACAGGTGGGGGTTGGTCTCTTCTCCCAGGCAACCAGCACCAGAACAAGAGGACACAGTCTCAAGCTGAGCTGGGGGAGATTTAGGCTGGAAGTAGGGATAAAGTTCTTCACAGAAGGAGTGATTGGCCATTGGAATGGGCTGCCCAGGGAGGTGGTGGAGTCACCTTCCCTGGAGGTGTTCAAGAGGGGACTGGACATGGCACATGAAGCCATGGTTTAGTAGTCATGAGGTGCTGGGTGACATGTTGGACTTGATGATCTTTGAAGTCTTTTCCAACCTTATTGATTCTATGAGATCATTATCAGGTACAGGTCTCAGGTAAATAAAGGAATCAAAATTATTGACAGTTTATACTTTGTAGTTCATGCAAGTTCATTTTCCATGGACTTTCCTGTCATCTGTGCATTGTTCCTGCTTCTCTTTTCCAGAAGAGATCTATTCTTTTCCAACATCTTTTGTGCTGTAAGATGCCATCATAACACCTCAGTATTCTTTGTAGTAAACAGATTCCTCCAGCTCAGTAACACTTTTCTCTTGGTTTGTTTGATGAGGCCAAGGTCAGGAAACAAAAGGATTTTGTTCTCCTGACACTGGATATTGCATTGCTAGAGTTGCTTTCAGCAGTCTATACTGTTCTCGTATTTCAAAGTTGGATGAAATAAAACCACTCCCACTGTCATTCACAGTCACATTCTCCTCACTGATACTCTACAGCATTTCTTCATGTAAAATATGTTCTTTCCTGCTATCAATTTGCAGAAGTTCAGCAGGAGTTTTAATAATAAAGGCTGTTCAGACCTTGTTTGGTTTTCATTTGCTTCCTTGCTTTTGTCTAGTGACACACATTTCACAACGGAACATAGACACCTCAGCTGTCTTTAGCCCATGCAATTTTAAAGGCACTTTTAGGCTCTTTACTTTCCTTATCATGGAAATATAAGCTTTCAGGAAAGAAATAGAACAGACAGAGAGAAGCAGAAACTATTTAACTGTCTTACCATAATCTGCTCACATTCAATGGTATCTGAATTCAGAGTTCCAGGTTTGGGGCACATGCTTCTGACAGAGCCCAGACTGTAACACACAGGGGGAGACTCCAGTTTATACTTGCTATCTGACTCCCTGTGATACCTGATTTACCAAGTACTTTTGAAAAATGATGCATTATTTTCATACCCTGAGCCTTTAATCATAAACTGCCTATTAGGAGGGGTAGAACCAGATTTTCACCAGGGTGATGCACAAAGCAAAACCTGTAATAGCTTTTAACAACATTGTAATTATATTTCCTATACATTTCTTAAAAGATGTAGCTTAATGCTAACTGGAAAAAAACCCAAAACAGTCAAAGGCAACACCACCAGCATTTGTACTTTGATTTGCTTTATTTTTTTAAACCTGTGAGAACAATCACCATATAATACTTTGTTTCTCTTCAGAAATACCATCTTCTTTCCCCATTACAGTTTGACAGTGGACTGCTGTGCTCTCTGTTGCAAGTAATCACTGATTATATCCTTCTATCAGCTACTTGCAAGCAAAAGCTTCTCTCTGGCCAGAGAAGCTGTTGTAGCAAGCATGCGGATCAGCTGCCTGCTAACAGAATTTTTCAAGGCAGAGTATGTATCACGATATGTGCTGACAAACAGCTACATGCATCTCAGTAGAGATCGCAAATCTGGACAGCACAGGCATTATCACAGCGAGCTCCAGCAGCAACTCTCATGCTTCCCACAGGCTAACTGGTGGTCATGTCCCAAACTTGATACAGTCAGGGACTCTGACAGCAAATTTCCTTTACATTCAACAAGCTTGCTGTACATTTGGACAATTTGCCAGGTATGCATTTCTGCAGCAACGTTCTGTTGTTTGTGATGTGACCAGGACAAAAAAAAACTTCAAAGAGCAGTTACAATAATTTATTACCATTTTCAAGAATTTTAAGTAATACATTTTCCTATAGTTTTTTTCCAAGACAAAACATACTCACTGCCCTGCAGGCAAAGAATTTCTGGCTGCAAACCAACCCTGGCTTCCAACTGGAGAAGCAAACAGGAATGAAAGGAACACTTTAGTTATCTTTTGTAACATACTGTCTCTTTGTGCCAGTCTTGAGTTGGAGAATATATCCTTTCATACCATCATCAGCTTCTCCATCACAAGGTCTTTACCCTTAATCTCTGCAGCCAAAGTATTGTTAACCTTTTATCTACATCAGTATACAAAAATAGTGGATTGGCTAAAAATAGTTTCTCAGAAATCTAAACGCACAAGAGGAGTCTTTTGTTTTTCGCAACCCTTTCTTCTGACTTGCATGATAACACATAGCATAACTATCTCAGCATTCAACATAACTAGAAATGCATTCTCATATGAATTTTCGGACTGCTGTGCTGAATAACATAGGTGAAATGTCATTTTATGATCTGAAATCATCATGTTCTGAAGATCAGTTGTGTGCATGCATGAGAAAAAGCAAAAAGCTGACCAATAGCAGTATCATTGCAGATAAAATCTCAGAAGGAATTACTTATATATACTTGAAGCAATTACTTATATATACACACTTGTATTTCACTAGAAGGAGAAGTAGACAAGAGTAAGGATAGAGGGTTAAAAGTACTTTAACTAGAGGGCACTGAGAAACAAGTTTTGATGACACACACAAAATAAGCAAGTTTATTTACTGCTAGGAAGAGGTTCTCATCTGCTTTGCATAGGTCAGAGCCGTTCTTACAAAGTCCTTGGCCATTTTCCTAGGAATGTATACCTGCCACCATAAAGACTCTGGGTACATATCACATAAGTCTATTCTAATTTTTCATGCTGCTGGAACTCTACCTCATTGCATTTCACATTCTACATTTAACCCTGAATCAACTACATATGGGACTTCAGTACAGTTTTTCTCATTTATGCAAAGGACAGATACAGGTCATTCTGTTTGGTTAAAATTCTGCTGTGACCTTTTCCTCCTGTAAGGACACCTCATGTGTCCTGGAGTCTCCACCTCCATTCTGGCCCCTACAGATGTTTCTTCTGTGTAGTCCAGCCCTTGCTGCTCCCAGATAGTACTGCTTAGCTACCAGTCACTGGTAGAACACTGTAGTTACTCCAAGGACAGTGACAATGCTTGCAAAACTGATTCTGAATTATACATTGCTGGGAACCCTTTAGAAAACAGCCTTAGAATGGTCATAAACACACCCCATTCCTCCCCAGCATTATGAAAGCACCACACAATTCAATTAAAGATTGAATTTCTGGTATTCCTTACACACTGCTCAGCTGATAAACTGTAGTCATGCTTTTGTCTTGTCAGAGCTAAGAAAAGACTGGGAGAAGCATCACTGGGCTTGAACAAAATTTAGATTGTTTTGAAAAAGCAAGGCATTGTATGGATAGATTTCATCTGTCATGATGGGAATAACATTATAGAGGTTTTTTTTTTCACCATTATAATGAAGGCCGATAGTGCTAACGGGGTAGCCTGGGAGGAGAGAATAAAGAACTTAAAAGTACTTTGGCCCATCCCAATAAATCTGTTTTGGACAGATGATGAACAGACGATCTCTAACTTAGAGAATTAATAGAGTACACTGTGAAAATGCTTGTGTATTTACAATATGCCATGCTTGCATCTGCAAACTGCCAACAGAAGAATCTTTGCTCAAGTCTCAGGTCTCAAGTCTCTCTAGGATTTCTTAACTGCCAGGGGTGACATGTATTTATCATTCATGGAAAAAATGAGCCATGGCAGAACCATCTCTTAATATGGAACACCGATCCACATTCCATTCCTTTAGAATGAGAATTGCTCATATAAAATGAAAATGTCCTGCTCCAGCTGCTACAAGTCTAAAACTAGTAAGAAAGATTTTGCATTAAATTAATTCTGAATGTCTTCCCGTTACTATGATGATAGGATTTTTGAAGGAACATGTATCTCTTTCATATGTTTTGGAAGAAGACATGTTAAGTCCTCTTCTGAAATATGTATTCCTTCCTGCTCTGGCCACTCGCACACACTTTAATCAGAAATTTTTACCTCAGCCTGAAAATACACAGAACAAAGCCTATCAGTAAGAAAGCTTTATTTTATGGTCAAAATATAGAAAAAAAATATGTAACATGTCTTACACAGTTCTTCCTATATGATAATCTAGCAGAGATTTTAGATTTTTACATTGAAGGATGGAAAGCTAAGTAACAAAATTTTTCTACTTTTGTACCCTCAGGATCACCAAGTCCAGCCAAGAACCCTACTCTACAAAGCTCACCCCTAAACCATATCCCCAAGCACCACATTTAAAGTACTTTTAAACACATCCAGGGTTGGTGATTTAACCTCCTCCCTGGGCAGCACATTCCAATGCCTGACCACTCTTTCTGTGAAAAATAATTTCCTAATGTCCAGTCTAAACCTACCCTATTGCAGTTTGGGACCATTCCCCCTTGTTCTATTGCAAATTACCAGCACCAACCCCTCCACAATGTCCTTTCAGGTAGCTGCAGAGAGCAATGAGGATCTACCCTCAGCCTCTTTTTCAAACTAAACAGCCCCAGCTCCTTCAGTCACTCTTCATAAGATTTATTCTCCAGGCCCTTCACCAGTTTCATTTGCCTCCTCTGCACTCTCTCCAGCACCTCCATATCTCTATCGTACTGAGGTGCCCAAAACAAAACACAATACTCGAGGTGTGGCCTCACCAGTGCTGAGTACGAAGGGACAATCACCTCCCTAGTCCTGCCAGGCACTATTTCTAAGACAAGGCAGGATGCCATTTGCTTTCTTGGCCACCTGGGCACATTGCTGGCTCATATTCATCCACTTGTCAATTAGAACCCCCAGGTCCCTTTCTGCCAGACAGCTTGCCAGACACACTGTCCCAGGCTTGTAGTGTTGCATGGAGTTTTTGTGACCCAAGTGAAGCACCTGGCATTTGGCCTTGTTGAAGCTCATCCCATTAACATTGGCTTTTTGATCCAATCTATCCAAGTCCCTCTGCAGAGCCCCCCTACCCTCAGGAAGATTAACACTCCCACCAAACTTGGTGTCATCTGCAAACTCACTGATGACACACTCTGTGTGTTCATCAAGGTCATCAATAAAGATGTTAAACAGAAGTGGTCCCAACACTGAGCCCTGAAGAACACCACTTGTGACGGGTCACCAGCTGGATTTAACTCTTAACCCCATTGACTTTGGGCCCCTTCACCCAGCCAGTGCTTTATCCAGCAGAGTGTGTGCTCACCCAAGCCACAAGCAAACAGTTTGTCCATGAGAATTCTGTGGGAAACAGTGTTGAAGGCTTCTCCAAAGTCTAGGTTGCCAATATCCACAGCCTTTCCCTCATCCAACAGTTTGGTCATCTAGTCACAGAAGGAGATCAGGTTAGCCAGGACTTCAGGTAAATAATGCAAAGTGGCTTGGCGAGCACATCTGCCAACTCCTTCAGCACCCTTGGGTGTAGCCCATTCAGCCCCATAGACTTGTGTGCATCTAAGGTTAACTTACCTTAACACCAGTACAAGTGCATTTCCTGAATTATCTTATTTAATACCACTGTTAAACATGATGAAACAACTTGTCAAATCAGCACATACTGATTCATATACTAAACAGGGAAAATGTGCAAATGGGGAAAAGAGAACCATATTATGTTAATCACAGAATTACAGAATCGCAGAATGTTAGGGGCTGGAAGGCACCTCGAAAGATCATCTAGTCCAAGTCCCCTGTGTGTAGATATGGTGCTTAGGGACACAGTTTAGTGTTGGGCTTGATAGTGTTGGGTTAACAGACTGAATGATCTTAAGGGTCTTTTCCAACCCAAATGTTTCTTTGACTCTATGATTTGATTACAGTTAGTGCAATTCCAGGGTGGCTCAGCCTTGTCTGTAGGAGTTACAAAGAAATATTCTTCAATTGTATTAGTCTTTAAGCTAAACAAGATTTGAAGAGTTTCTCGGGGCAAAGAAATAAAAGTTGCCATGAAATATCACGAAGGAGCACTAACCAGGCGTAATGGGTTGGGGCAAAACCCCTCCCTACCACGCGCAGAAATGATGACTCAGACAAACAGATTGCAAAAGTGATGGAAAGTTTAAACAGAGAACAGCGAGTGTGTGCAGGGAACTAGAAACGCAGTGACAAGAAGAACTCCAAAACAGACCCAGAGAGATCCCATCCCCACCTGAGGGTGCACCCAAAACCCCAAAAGCCCCAGGGCTCCTCCTTCCCCCCCCCACTGCTAGGCTAGTCTCAGCTGGCCAGATCTGAGACTGCCCATCCCCCCCGTGGCCTTGGGCCTAAGCAGGGCCATGGGCGGGAGATCTCTCCCCCAGTTACCAGGTGGCGGAGAGGAAGGAAAGAGGAAGTGCCAGATTCCGCCGTGAAACTTATAGTGGGGCAAGGGATCATGGTAGGAAATAACCTAACTTCCTGTGTCCACCCACTGGGCTGGACTTCTGGACACAGGAAACACCCCTGTAGCAGAGGGCACCCAGCCCAAACTACGACACCAGGGCAGAGGCATATCATAAAGTGGAGTCAGGACAATAACTTAAAGCTATTTGATCTGTAATCAATATGTAGATCATAAATCTGTATGATCATATGCAGCTCAGTGATACAGAACATGTATCTTGATGCTACATGGGGAAAGAAGGTGAATATTAGGAAAAAGGCTAAAACTAGGAAAAAGGCTAAAGTAGCAAAGAGCAGATAAAATACCACAGAACAGACTGGCATTTAGCATGAAATAAAATGTAAGATAAAAGAATTCTCCTCAAAATACAGTTACAGCAGAGCAATATTCTAAAGGCTGCTCTATATACTACTCTAACTTAAACACTTGACTGGAGATTCATAATAAATTACAAGTAAAATGAGCACTCAGTGAAAAAGCATAGTCAAATAGTCACCTGTCATTGTATTATTACATAAAATGAATTGTCAGACTCCACTAATTTCACCACTTTGGCATACCTGTCATCATTCCTAGAGTTCTTTTTTTCTTTTTAAAAACTGCTACAGATGTCTGTAGAATATTATTCATGCTAGGCAGCGGCATATGAGCTGCACAGGACAAAAACTTAAATGATTTTCCTGAGTTATTAATTTTGTTGCAGTTTTCATTCATTCGGTTGGATTTAGAATCTGTTTAATGGGTATGGGTTTTAAAAAGTATATCACATAAAAGAAAAATAATACCAGCTTGCTATCATGGATGAGGAAATTGATCTTTTTATCTTGTTAAAAACAAGATTCAAAATAACTATGTTTATTTGTCCTTAAAAAAACACCACTTTCTCAAGTGTCTGCTTATATTTGATAGTACAGGACTGTCCTGACTTTAATGGAGAACTATATTTTATATTAGATACAAAAGTAATTGTACATTACATAATAGTAGATGAGATTATTTCCTACTCTGTTACATACCATAGCTCAAATATAATCCTTCTCAAATGTTAGAAAAATAAACTCATCCATCTGTAACATGGTTGGTCTCAGCCATTACAGTGGCCCAGATTACACATTCCTTTATCAACAATATAAATGTTCTCTACAAAAAATAACATTTGTGATTAATATAGCAGATAAAATCCAGATGCTTTGGTCCAAGAGTCTATAGCAATACCGTGTTATGCATATTATAGAGCTTCTATCACATTAAACTTATTTTAAACCATATTGCTGGTAATCTAAATATCTACTGACTTCTGACATAAACAGAAAAATTAATGCTAACAGCACAGTTACTTTGAAAATTAATTTAACCTGAACTTACTCTGAAGGATCATACCTCTTTGGGATTTAGCCCCTTCCAAGATAATGCCAGAGCAAATATGATAGACTTGGTCTTCTAGTTCTAGCCAGGCAAACAACCCAGGAAATCATAGTTTTCACATCTTTGTCTTCTGTAGCTGAAGACTGGGAACTCTGTGTGCTAGTGCTAAGAGAAGACAATATTTCCTCTTCTACAAAAATCAACTAGACTTGATTGGGAGAGTAGAGATGCATTTATGTAAAGGTGCAGGAAAAAGACCCAAATATTATGAGTGGTTGAAGACCTCTCAATAATTAGGACATTAATACATTATTAAATGTATTTACCGAAGACAGACTGTAAGATTGTTGATCTAAAATGCCCTTAAACTAAAGTTTAAGTTTGTTCCATAGAGGATGCTGAGACAGATTCACACGCACAAAGTGTTGTGAGCAGGGGCAGCTGAAGGCATACAGTAGCTCTCATGTTGAATGCTACTTCTGGGGAAAGGGAGAATGGAGGAGGGGGAGAAAAATAGCTCCCAGTTGCCAGCTGAGAAAACAAGGTATGTCAGACCCTCTAATGAGCAGGTACTGTCCACCTGCTTTCCCTGCAGTAATGCTCCAGGTGACCTCAGGACCAGCTTCAAGCTGTGTTGGTTGTTTCTGAGTACCATGTCATCATTGATTAGGGCATGCACTGAGTTCAGTGTGCTGACAAGCTTTGCGCAGTCAGTCATGAGCCTACTCAGGTCAATTAGCCACTACAACTAAGGGGTAGGAAACAGAGGTGTGAAGGGGTCAGGTTTGGCCAGTGCTGGTCACTCCCCAGGAGAATCTGCCACCACCACAGCAGCAGCTTCAGTGGGTGAGGCATTGGGAATAATAGCAGTAGAACAACCATGTGGGGGCGTCAAGGGAAAAGAATGGAGGCTGTGGGGCAGTTTGGGGGCAGGAACACACACCTGGAAGGGAAAGGTAGGATCCAGAAAGGCCAACAAGAGACAGCTGGCAAAACAGAACAAGGCAGGCCCCTAAGTCACTATACTACAGTAGAGAACAGAAATTGTGTAAAATAACACAAATAAATCACTTCCAAAATCTCTCTCCACATTGCTGCATATTTAAGAGCATGAAACTTTTTTACATCTGCCTTGCATTATACAATGCATACAAAATAAACTTTACAAACCACCCATGTCGTGCTCTTCTGCACTGAATTCACACATTCCATTCACAGGCATCTTTCCATGCCCCTCCCATCCTAAGACAGGGGCATACCCTCTTTCTGTCTACCTATGTTACAACCAGGATACAATATGTTGCTTATTTTATCTAGATTGAGCAAAGTTAGCACCTTTACTCAGGGGCATAAAGAATGTAACACTCATCTGTCTCTTCTAATTATATTGTACTGAAAGCATTACAAACGGAACACAATGTTTTAGTCAATTTAAACTCAATCAAAATCTTTGATGCAAACACTGTGGTGCACACAGCAACGTATGTCAAGTGTCCTACCCTATACTTCTTCTAATCTGAGTCTTAGGTACTTTGTATGTCAGTGGTAAGGTAAGGTTAGGTACCTCTTACTTGCATCTTTTTGTTTAGCAGATCTTGATGATTTTTCTTCCATTATTTTCATATGCTTTTAAAATCCTTCTTGAATCAGTTTTTAAATCTAAACTTTTGGTCTCTGCATCAGCCTGTGATGATGATTTCCTTTGTTAAAATATACACCTTGTGAAAAGGCGTGCTTTGAACTCACTGCTGGGTAGTGTCATCTGCTGTCACCTGGCTCTTGTATCATGAGAAGATAAGAATAAAATTATTGGTTTCAAGCATGATATTTAAAAAAAATGTACTACTCAGTCATCTGTCACACAAGCTGAGGCGTCCTACTCTGTTTTCACAGCCCCTTCGGCTTGTCGGATCAATCTTGCCACTCTTCTCTAGGTCTTTTCTAATACCCTTTTTGAAATGAAGGAACTAGAAATGCTTTAAGTATTTAAGCTCATTAAAATACATTTCCAGACTTGTTCAGATAAGTAGTAAAATCACACATCACTAAGAACAAATCAGTAATTCCACCTTTCTCAATGTCTTCTAAAATTTCAGGTATATCCTAATAGTCTTCTGTTTAAGTTCAATATAAAAGATATTTTTCCAGTAGAAATAAAACGGAAACTGCCAACAATTCTGCCTCTCTTCCCTCTCCTTTACCCAGTATTTTCTTTTTGACAGTTCAGAGCTCCTTAATAAAATGGTAGAATCCAAAATGATTCCTTGTTCAATTAAAAATGAAGTAAAGAGTTAACAGCCAGTTCAAGCTTTGTTTCTTTTTCTCATGTTAGTGTATTAAATTAATGTTCTCCAGCAAAAAAAAAAAAAAAAAGTATTAATGTGATATTTCAATATGGATGATCTAGGTGTCAAAACCAAGATTTGTCAGGTCAGTCAAAAGCATGTAGAGGAGAATTTATCTCATCCTGAAGGAAACATATTTGGTCAGCTAAAAGACTCCCGGAGCTCCCTGCCTACACTGACTAGCAGCTCTCCGTTGACTATAGTAGGAGTTCAGACACTTTGTTCAGTTGGAGATTCTTACAATGAAGACACTTAGAGCAAATTAGACCTCATGCCTAGATTTCACGCCATGCTGTATGCTTGCATTTAAATAATATGGGAAGTCTGAGCTAAAATCAAGACATAGGATGACACATGAAATGCACTATGGATGTTTGTGCTCAGTTTCCTTTAGCAAGTGAAGTGAAAATATTTTCTGTGCCTCATAGAGATGTTCTACGGCAAATGGTACACCCCCCCCCACCCCCACCCCCATATTTTAGGAAGCCATTGCAATTTCTGGTATATTTTCCTAGTCTTTGCATGCTAAATAAACACTCATAACATGTCTTTTTGGATAAACACTTATTGGTATCACAGTATCACAGTATCACAGTATCACTTAGGTTGGAAAGGACCTCGAGGATCATCGAGTCCAACCTGACACCGCAGACCCCATGACTAGACCATGGCACCAAGTGCCACGTCCAATCTCCCCTTGAACGCCTCCAGGGTCGATGACTCAACCACCTCCCTGGGCAACCCATTCCAATGCCGAATGACTCGCTCGGTGAAGAACTTCCTCCTCACCTCGAGTCTGAACCTCCCCTGGCGCAGCTTGAGACTGTGTCCCCTTGTTCTGGTGCTGGTTGCCTGGGAGAAGAGGCCAACTCCCTCCTGGCTACAACCACCCTTCAGGTAGTTGTAGAGGGCAATAAGGTCACCCCTGAGCCTCCTCTTCTCCAGGCTAAACAATCCCAGCTCCCTCAGCCTCTCCTCATAGGGTTTGTGTTCAAGGCCTCTCACCAGCCTTGTTGCCCTTCTCTGGACACGCTCAAGTGTCTCAATGTCCTTCTTAAACTGAGGAGCCCAGAACTGGACACAGTACTCAAGGTGCGGCCTAACCAGAGCAGAGTACAGGGGCACTATGACCTCCCTGCTCCTGCTGGCCACACTGTTCCTAATGCAGGCCAGAATGCTATTGGCCCTCCTGGCCACCTGAGCACACTGCTGGCTCATATTCAGGTGGCTGTCGATCAGCACACCCAGGTCCCTCTCTGTCTGGGAGCTCTCCAGCCACTCCGACCCCAGCCTATAGCTCTGCATGGGATTGCCATAGCCAAAGTGCAGCACTCGGCACTTGGACTTGTTGAAAGCCATCCCATTGGACTCTGCCCATCTTTCCAGTCGGTCGAGGTCCCTCTGCAGAGCCTTTCTACCCTCTAATTGACTAACATCTGCCCCTAACTTTGTGTCATCTGCAAACTTGCTGATGACTGACTCTACCCCTTCATCCAGATCATCAACGAATATGTTGAAGAGGACAGGGCCCAGCACTGATCCCTGGGGGACACCACTGGTGACTGGCCTCCAGCTGGATGCGGCACCGTTCACGACCACTCTCTGGGCCCGGCCCTCCAGCCAGTTCCTAACCCAGCACAGAGTGTAGTGGTCCAATCCACAGGCTGACAGCTTAGTCAGCAGTTTGCTGTGGGGGACGGTGTCAAAGGCCTTGCTGAAGTCTAGGTAGACCACATCCACAGGCCTCCCCACATCCACCAGGCGGGTCACCTGATCATAGAAAGAGATCAGGTTGGAGAGGCAGGATCTGCCCTTCCTGAATCCATGTTGGCTGGACCTGAGCCCTTGGCCATCCTTCAGGTGCGCAGTTATTGCCCCCAGGATAATCTGCTCCATCACTTTCCCTGGCACTGAGGTCAGGCTGACTGGCCTGTAGTTTCCAGGTTCCTCCATCCGACCCTTCTTGTGGATGGGGACCACGTTGGCCAGTTTCCAGTCATCTGGGACCTCACCAGTGAGCCAGGACTGGAGGAAAATGATGGAGAGTGGCCTAGCTAGCACATCCGCCAGCTCTCTCAGCACCCTAGGATGGATCCCATCTGGTCCCATGGACTTGTGGATATCCAAGTGGCTCAGCAGGTCCCGAACTAACTCCTCATGGATTTCCAGGGTATTACTCTGCTCCCCGACCACTTATCGATTTTTCCATTAAAAGCCTAATCTCCGGCAGCTACCACAGAACATAATATTACAGTGTTCTTGCTTGTCACTGCAAAGAGAGACAAAGCTAGCAATCTAGTAAATTTCAATGCATTCTTGAAACTATTTTTAGTATAATATCTCACATTAGAGCTGGTTAAACCCTTATTTATGTTCTTTAGCCCATGCCCTTGTAACAAGATACTGAAGAAAGAGCACTTTTTTTGTCTGTTATTTTCTTGTCTAATGCCATGTGGGACACACCACAATTTATCATCCAAGATTTTTAAGATTTAATGTTTTAAAGTCTAATCCTGTTGGACATCAAGTGCAATTTCAACCCTGAAACTGTTGTAATTGTGAATCCAAAATACAAGAGAATTCATATATTTTGTTCAAGAGAATATTTATTAACACTGAAAATCTTGTTACTTTAGAAGAAACAGTAAACAAAATATACCTATTGTAAGCTCCATAACAATTGCATAGCTCATTAAAAATGTGGATAATTTCTAATACAAAGACATTTCTCTTACTTCCCTGTGTCTTTCTCTTGGTGGTCTAACAATTAACAAGATTCTTCAAAATTTCATTAATGCAATGCTGGGTAAGAAATATCATTTGACTGAGGGAAAAGGTGTCTCTCTTTTTTAATCACTGGGTCTTTTGCACTCTTGCCTATTTCTACTTAGGTTCCTCTCTAACCTTCTGTAAGCTCCAGACAAATTTTCCAATTTCCCCTCAATAAAATCAAAGGTTTTAGAGTCTTCTTTGATCTTGCCTGAACCTGGCTGAGCATAAAAAAGCAAACATTTTGGATCCAAATTTGTATGTCAGCTATTCCAGCATGACATATCAAGCAGTATCAAGCTCATTCTGCCTTTGAAGCAATAGGATTTGAAAATTTTTTATACTGTAACTAGATATAAACTGACAGAAGAAAGTCTATCTGTCACAGCAGGGCAATGGCTAGGATATAAATACATTAGATCTCCTCTTCTTTGTGCTTGGAGTGCCTGGCCTGATTGGCTTTAAGAATTCCTTCCAACTGGGCCTTACCTGCATTAGAATGCAGAGGTGTGCCTGAATTCTTTCTGTGTTATTTTGCAGCTTTGCCAGGAAAAGAAGTTCCTGGTCCTGCTTTTTTTTCAGGCAATCCATTACAGAATTACTGTTTTCCAAATTGTCTGTGTCAGGGGATAAAGGCCAAGAAAACAAGAGACTCTGGCTCTCACAAATACTAGGTTAATTACAGGCCTGACCTCACCTGATTTCCTGTAGCCTTCACTGGCTATGGTCCATGATTTCCCTCTCTCTGGCCTTCAGGCTGCTGTGTCCCATGCTCAACTCTAGCATCTTCAGCCTTTCTAACATGCATTTGGCTCCTCCAGTTTGCTTTTCTCTGGAAGACAAGACAGGAGTACACATTATATTTAGCATTTATATGTAAAGGAGCATGGTGGGAAAGGCGGTATGTAAGAAAAAAGAAGATTTTAAACTAATGGAAATTTTGCATAGGTTATAGATATCTTCCCACATGAAGATCCTCCTGGTCTCCATCTTTCCTACATCTTTCAGACTCTCCCCCTGATCAGACCCCTCAAGGTCAGGGCAGCATAATCAGCTGTCTTAGCACCTAAACCAATTACCTCCCTATCAATGTAGACCAACGAGGCACTGGAAGAGCATTAACCCATAGCAAATTGAGTAATTGCATTAGTAGCTCTTCTGTTTTTCTTTATTAAACCTAGGCATATTTAGTTATGACAAAGGCTACTTGTGAAATTGTTACTTGTTTAAGCCAAAGTGGAAACAGACATAAATATCCAAGGATTTTTACCCCGAGTTTCCTGAAACATATCTCTGTGCTGTATGACATCAATCTAAACCTGGCAAACATACAAAATTATACCCAACTGAGAGAGGAATGATGTGGAAAAGTAAAAAAGTTTGAATTACAGCCAAAACCCACAAACAAGTGAAGAGCCTCAACAGTATGCAGAACAGTGAAGATACTCTGATTTTTCTGGCAGTACCATCATAATTTAAAGTCAGTTTCACTAAACTCTAGTTTCGCTGAACAAGCAGAAATTTCTGAATTTAATTCAGTGATCTATGTTGAGTCAAATGTGGTTGAAATCAAACCATTTACATGAATCAACAAAAATTTGTGGGTTCTCTACATCTGGGCTCATGGATTCAACATGAAACACTACAAAATAAATTATCTCAATGTAATAGTCCCCTAATAATCATAGAATAATTAAATAATTTAGGTTAGAAAAATACCTTTAATATGATTGAGTTCAACTATTAACCTAGCATTGCCAAGTCCAAAAATAAACTATGTCCCTATGTGCCAAATCTACATGTCTTTTAAATACCTCCCTGGCCAGCCTGTTCCTATTTTTTACAGCTCATTTGGTGAAGAGATTTTTCCTCATATCCAGTCTAAACCTCCCTATCATGGATTGAGTTGAACCTGCTGCTGTTATTCAGACCATGCTGCTGTCATGCCAGCTTCAACAGTGAAAGTGCTAACCAGAGCAAAGTATTATGGGGCTTGAAGTTCAGATGGGAGGTTCATGGGAGGTTTCCTGTTCTGGCTGCTTCTTTTGGGTTCCATGTTTTTGGTTGTGGTCTCTTTTCTGCATGGTAGCAGAACAGATGGGAGTCAGGTAGCTGCTGGGTTTGGCTTTCTGTTTCATGCTGGTTTGGTTTGCCCTCCCCATATTTCACTGTGCTTCTTCTGCAAATAAGATGTTAATCATGAATTGTATTATTAGATTAATGAAATTATTAGCTAAGGAAATTATGCATTGTGATTATGATATCTGATGTTATATTAAGCTCATGTCTATCTCAACCCTGAGTTGTGTGTGTTACTCTTCCCCTCACTTTTGTGTTGGGGGAGCAGGCTAACAGGTTAGCCCTTGCACTAAACCAAACTCCCCTACCACAACTGGAGGATGTTTCCTCTTGCTCTATCACTTGTTACTTGGGAAAAGAAACCAATACCCAACTCACTACAACCTCTTTTCAGGTAGTTGTGGAGAGTGATAAGGTTTTCCTTCAGCCTGCTTTTCTCCAAGATGAATAACTCCAGTTCCCTCAGCTGCTCTTCATAAAACTTCTGCTGTAGACCCTTCACCAGCTTCATTGTTCTTTGGACACACTCTAGCACGTCAACATCTTTCTTGTAGCAAGGGGCTCAAAACTGAATACAGTATTTGAAGTACACTTTCACCAGTGCTGAGTACAGGGGCACAATCACTTCCCCACTCCAAAAAGAATAGAATAGAATAGAATAGAATAGAATAGAATAGACTAGACTAGACTAGACTAGACTAGACTAGAATAGAATAGAATAGAATAGAATAGAATAGAATAGAATAGACCAGACCAGACCAGGTTGGAAGAGACCTTCAAGATCATCGTGTCAAACCTATCATCCAACCCACCATGACTAAATCATGCAAACAAGCACCCTATCAAGTCTCCTCCTAAACACCTCCAATGATGGTGACTCCACCACCTCCCTGGGCAGCCCATTCCAATGGGCAATCACTTTCTCTGTGTAGAACTTCTTCCTAACCTCCAGCCCAAACCTCCCCTGGAGCAGCTTGAGACTGTGTCCTCTTGCTCTGGTGCTGGTTGCCTGGGAGAAGAGACCAGCCCTCACCTGGCTAGAACCTCCCTTCAGGTAGTTGTAGAAAGCTAGAAGGTCTCCCCTGAGCCTCCACTTCTCCACGCTAAGCAACCCCAGCTCCCTCAGCCTCTCATCATAGGGCTTGTGTTCCAAACCCCTCACCAACTTTGTTGCCCTTCTCTGGACATGCTCTAGCAAGTCAACATCCTTCCTAAACTAATCTACTCCTAACTCCTACCCCAGTGACCACACTATTTCTAATACAATCTAGGATGCTCTTGGCCTTCTTGGCCACTTGAGTACAGTGATGGCGCATATTCAGCCAGCTGTCAATCAACACTTTCAGGTCTTTCTCTGCCAGGCATCTTTCCAGCCAGTCTTTGCCAAGCTTGTAGCATTGCATGGAGTTGTTGTAACTCAAGTGCAGTATCTGGCACTTGGCCTTGTGGAACCACATATCATTGGACTTGGCCCATCTGTTCAGCCTGTCCAGACCCCTCTGTAGATCCTCCCTACCCTCAAGCAGATCAACACTCTCATCCAGCTTGGTCTCATCTGCAAGTTCACTGAGGGTGCACTTGATCCCTCATACAGATCATTGATAAAGATATTAAGCAGTACTGGCCAAAATACTGAGCCCACTCGTGATTGTTTGTGACAGTTTAGGCTGTGCCTTTAAGCTAGGAGCTACGCTTGGTGTAAAAAGGAAAACAAAATGATAATTCTAAACAAATTTCGTTGGTCAGATGAGTGGGATGTAGTTTCACGATCTTAAATTCTGTTCTCACTCTGTGTCTTTCTGCTCATATGGTGCTGCTCTGGACAGAGAGGGAGACCTCTTATCTACAACCTTGAGATAAGCACTACTGACTTACTAACAACGCTTTGAGCTAACTGAAATTCCCCTAACTTTTTCTCTTTTCTTCTAATTAACAGAGGAAAAAGGGATGGGAGGCAAGGTGGAATCCTCCTGCCAAAGGAGGATTTTCTGTGTTGTTTTCTTCTTGTAAATACTTGTATAATATTGTAAATACTTGTATAATATTGTAAATACTGTATATTTTGTATATATTCATTGCATTCCATTATTGCTTGTAAAATACAGCTCCATTTGCTTCCCTGACTGGGCTCAGCCGAGTTTTTGTTGATGTCAGCGTGTTAAACCATCACATTACACAAACCATCACACTGTCCACCAACTGGAATTAATTCCATTGGTCACCACTCTGAGTTCAGCCACCTAAACATATTTTTACCCAATTTTTAACCCTTTCCTGAATATTAGTATCTAGGGTATTGGAGAATACAGAATACATGAAAGTTACAGTTATATACTTAGACTGAAATCTGCAGGAACAGTAGGAATAAATATTTCCAAAACAATGGCATCACTGACATACAAATTAAGTTGGGAAGACATAGGCATGTTTTCTAAAGCTGCATAGAAGGGAAAAGAACTGTCTTTTATGTTTATAAATATGCTATGTTTTTATGTAGAACAGTTACTCTTAAAACTTATTTCTTAGTGAAAATAATTGCTTTTATGGTTGCCTTCTCTAATCTCTACAATATTTCCTGATTAGGAGGTTTTCACAAGGGAAAGGACCTCAAATAAGATGGAAGACAAAAAGTGAAACTGAGTTCAGAGATTGAAAAAAAACATGTATATTCCTCTGTCTTCTTCAGGAAGACTCACCACCTTCACTCTTCAGAAAGCAAGTTACTTTCAGCTTGGTAGCATCACATATGGAAGCAAGGAAATTCTGCCTCTTAACTGTATACTATGATATTCTTATCAGACAGCCAACAAGCTATTTAACTGCTTATCATTACCCCTGTCTCTTTCTTTTAAATAGAACTAGAGTACTCATTCTGGACAAAGCAGGGTAACATTTTCCAGTGATCTTTCTTCTCTTGATTATTCAAATTCTATTTGTATTTCTAGAATATTGTCATAGAATTGACTCTTTTCCTGTTTATTGACCTAAATATATGGATGCATATTTAATCTGCATTTGACCTCTTCCTGTCACATAGGAATCATCACAACTTTATCATCAGATTTTCTAGCACACAGTAGCAGTCCTGATGGCATTCTACAAAATGCATTACCACAAATAATTTTTCCAGGGATTGTAGTGCCTACTAGATGCCAGGAGACTGATTTTGCCTTCTTAGTATTTCCTCCATTAGAAATTTACTTCCAGTAAGTGACTCTGTAAACCTGGCCAAGTTCTTTGAAGTTTCATTGAGCTTGTATTCCTGGCTCTGTAATGCTTTTCAACTCTATGATCTCAAACTAAAAGCATCCTAGAAAGTCACTCCATTCTTTTGTCTACTGTGGAGAAATATTTTGTTTATAATCCTTCTTCACGAATAGCATCAAAACGGTCCTCTGAAGCATTTCTGTCGTCTCCTTTCTTGTTACCTAACAATTGAGATGATTTTGCTAACACAAAACTAACTTTTACTAGACAGATTTAGGGAAGTGATGCCATTTTGAGATACCTGATTGCCCTTACTTCCCCTTCCCCTTCTCCTCCCATTTCAGTTTACCATTGTAGATTGGACAAAGACTATCTTCACCTCTTGAATGGAAGCTAAGAAATAATGTAGCACTTTATATGACATATTCTGCAGAGGTCACAAGTGTAGTCTCCTGTCTCTGCTTTGTCAGGTTGGTGCTGAATTCTGCCCTGAAGCAGGTCATAAAAAAAATAAATCTGACTGTAACTGGCATCAAATTATGTTATTGTTGATACCTACCTATCAGCAGCAATACATATCCAGAGTCTGAAGTACAGCAAGTGAGAAGAGTATTATTTACCTGCTTTAGAACTTTTTGCCTCTTACCATTAAACCCAAACTAAGTAACTGAAGTGTTCAGAGACACGTCTCCCTTTTTACAATGAAGTGTTGTGCAATCAGAGGTTGTTTGTATTTTAAGATATAATTGCCAAAGACACAAAAACTTAAGCATGTTACATCAGTTGCCTCATATATGCCTGCATCAGATGTATGAACAATCTGCTCAGATCTGAGGGGAAGTTTTTAATAATAATTAAAAAAAAACCCCACAAACAACCACCTTGGCAGCATATCAGTATAGGAAGAGTAACATGTAAGCTTATCAAACAAGGAAAGGATATTTTCTCAGAAAGCACTTTTTTTTTCCACCTTAGTCATGGAGGAAAGGTCATTGTCTTCATATTTTCCTGGCAAACTTAGTAGTCTACATAAAAAAACAAGAGATGACATGTTGGGTTTTGTCAATAGCAGCTGGAATACCTGGAAACCATATACAGTGTCAGATGTTTTGCAGAACCATATCACAAAAGGAGATAAATTGCTGGGCAAAAAGGAAGCACAGTTATGCTTTTCTTGGTGGAAATAATACTTAAGTAAAACCAGAAATAAGTAGGATCTATTTCAAGTAATAATGTTTATGTATTTAAATAATTTTATTTAATTTTATTACATTTTAAAAGTGTAATAAAAGTAGGATAGTTCCATGCTACCTGATCTTTGCTAATTTTTGTCCACTCATTAATATAAAGCAAATATCTGGACTTCTAGACTAGGCTTTCTAAGTGCATTTGTATAACATTAAAGGCCTATAGAGCACCTCGATACTTCTTTGGGCCTTTGAATATTACTATAGTTTTATTAGTAAATATTATTTTCTGGCATTATTCAGTAAAGTTATTTTTATAGTATTTTCTTTATGTGATGGACACAAGAATAGACCAACTCAATACTCATATTTCTACCAGTTTCCAATTTCATGCACTAAAAATGCTCAATCATGCTTTCACTGCAAAATAAACTGTTTCTTAAAAAAACCCATCCCATCAGAGTACTTCACTGGTTCTTGTTGAAGTCAAATTACCTGTTTATTTTCTGTATAAACACCACTAAATGTCTTGCTGATAGCAGCAGACACACAGCTGTGAGATAAAATTTTGCTTGTCTGTTATTTTTTAAATTTCTCAGTGTAACATAGTATTCCCCAGCCCTCTTTTGCCTGCTGAGTATGAGACTGAGTAGAAAGTACTATGACTTAATGAATGCTTTTATTATCCAGGGTTTCAGTGCCAGTAAGAGCTTGTCTAAAAACTACAGAGCTGTCATGGGGCCATTCAAATTCTCTTTGCACTCACTAGCTTGGGTATTGGCAACAGCCTAGCCATGGAACTCAGAAAACATATGCAGCTTCTTCAGTAAAATTAGCTTATATGTCCCATAACTCTAACACTTAAAAGAAATAATGAAACTGTAGTAATACAATATACAGTAATATAATGTAGTAATACAGTTTCAGCTACTGTATTCCAAAATTCTTTTTAGCAGCAAGTTCCTTTATAGACAGCGTAATGCCTAGGTATATACATTACATTATCCTGTATATATGCTATATACACATATATGTAATGCATCAACCACTGGGTTATGCACTATTAGTAAGGTGCTGTGATTTTGCATCTCCATGTGAGTGTATATACAGTGACTAGTACTAAAGGGACTAGTACTAAAGGGCCTCATTGTAATCAAGATCCTAAATGTTGTGAACAGATTCATAAATGATTAGGTCAAGAATTAACTGATAAAGAGCTATCAAATACCTATACCTCTTCTGCTTCATCTCCTCCCTTCCTCTCATCTCTCTTCTCTTTATCTAGCACTTAACCTGGTTTTGATCAAATTTCTTCATCAGGCTTTGTTTCAGTCTGTACCATCACTCCTTCACTCCTGAAGCAGCTCCTCAGAAATCCAAGGAGCCATTCAGATTGGTAATGTGTGCTGAACATTAGGAGCAAATTCAATTCAGTTACACCAATACCAGCCCACTGACGCAAATGGGGCTACAAAGTAGCAGGCAAAGAATGGGAAGGGAACCTAAGGGCTAAGTATTTCAAGAAAGGAATTCCTGACTTGTGACCGTAAAGTGTACAAGCCTTCATAAATAATTTCTCCTGTTACTGGATTCTTCCCTTAATATCTTGCCTTTGATGAGTAGCCACCTTCTTTTTCCAAAGAGGGAGGAATGGCACAGCAGGGAAGAGTGGAACAAGTCAATGTTTTCCTTATTCCCTTCTTTAAAGCAACATGCAAAACTAAGGTAGAAATTTGAAATTGTTCTTTGCTCATGTACTTCTCAGTATAGATGAGGCAAAGTGGTGGCTAATTGATAGAATTCAATTTCAGCATCAGTATGGAAATTCTTCCACATCCAGTTACAAATCAATACCCATTATACAACTCATTCTGCCAGGATGATTAGTTCTAGAATTGCCACACGTGAACATGCCACACGTGAATATTGGGAACAGTCAGCATGGCTTTGCCAAGGGCAAATCCTGCCTGACCAACCTGGTGGCCTTCTATGAGCAGGTGACAAAATTAATAGATGAGGGGCGAGCAACTGATGTCGTTTACCTGGACCTGAGCAAAGCCTTCGCCACTGTCCCGCACCACATCCTGGTCTCCAAACTGGTGACACATGGGTTTGATGGGTGGACCACTAGATGGATAAGGAACTGGCTTGATGGCCGCACCCAAAGAGTGGCTGTCAATGGCTCCATGTCCCAGTGGAGGCCAGTGACAAGCGGAGTCCCTCAGGGATCAGTCCTGGGACCTGTCTTGTTCAACATCTTTGTGGGTGACATGGACAGTGGCATTGAGTGCACCCTCAGCAAGTTTGCTGATGACACCAAGCTGTGTGGTGCAGCAGACACGCTGGAGGGAAGGGAGGCCATCCAGAGGGACCTTGACAGGCTGGAGAAGTGGGCACAAGCCAACCTCATGAAGTTCAATAAGAACAAGTGCAGGGTCCTGCATCTGGGTCGAGGCAATCCCAGGCACAAATACAGGCTGGGCAGTGACTGGCTGGAAAGCAGCCCTGAGGAGAGAGACTTGGGGGTGCTGGTGGACGAGAAGCTCAACATGAGCTCTCAATGTGCACTTGCAGCCTGCAAAGCCAATCAGCTCCTGGGCTGCATCAGGAGAAGTGTGGCTAGCAGGTCGAGGGAGGTGATCCTTCCCCTCTACTCAGCCCTGGTGAGACCCCACCTGGAGTACTGTGTCCAGTTCTGGAGCCCCTATTACAAGAGGGATGTGGAGGTGCTGGAATGTGTCCAGAGAAGGGCCACGAGGATGATCAGAGGGCTGGAGCACCTCTCCTATGAGGGCAGACTGAAGGAGTTGGGGCTGTTCAGTCTGCAGAAGAGAAGGCTCCAAGGTGACCTAATTGTGGCCTTCCAGTATCTGAAAGGGGCCTACAGGAAGGCTGGGGAAGGACTTCTCAGGATCTCAGGTAGTGATAGGACTAGGGGGAATGGAATGAAGCTGGAGGTGGGGAGATTCAGGCTGGATGTGAGGAGGAGGTTCTTCACCATGAGAGTGGTGAGACCCTGGAATGGGTTGTCCAGGGAGGTGGTCGAGGCCCCGTCCCTGAGGGTGTTTAAGAGTAGGCTGGATGAGGCTCTGTCCAGCCTGATCTAGTGTAGGGTGTCCCTGCCCATGGCAGGGGGGTTGGAACTAGATGATCATTGTGGTCCCTTCCAACCCTGAATGAAACTATGATACTATGCATTTCCCAACTCAGATGCATTTGTGATCATGGCCTAATTTGGGGCAGTAAATTATTTTAGGAAGCAAAAGAAAGAGGCGTACTCAAGAAGTAAGATATTTTGTAGTCTCTCCTTTCACCTGAGGAGGTTAAAGCACCTGTTATGCAGGATATAAATCATGAACTTGTTACACCTTGGCCCTTCCTGTGCAGAAGCAGAAGATCAAAATGGGGCAAAGCAACAGCAGCCTTGAGTATCATAGTGACTGCTGCAGAACTGCCCTAGAATACATCTCTATTTATAGAGCATCAAATACCATTGGTAGCAGTTAATCATAGTATTTAGCTTACTAATCATAGTATTTAGCTTACTACTACGTATACCCTTCTTAAATGGTTTCAGGTAGTATTATCCACCTCCACTGTAAGTTTACTATTAATCATCAGTTCCCCTGGAACAATTCCCAGCTAAGGATGTTTTATTCTGTCCCCTATTTCTGGGAACTGGAAAGTCAAATTCCTCCTTTCAGCAGCCTCTATCTTTGTCCGGCAGAGACTTTCACCTGCTGACAGGGAGGTAACTTATTTCCCTTGATGGGACAGCCTACTCCAGCAGATATCTCAGGATAGAATTACTGTAAACACCAAGTCAGGGGAAAACAAGGTTTGCCTAACCAGAATTTAAGCCCTGTTACACAGAAACTTTAGCTTCCTCAGAACAAACCGAGTCTGCACAGGCTTAATACCTCAGAATAAACCAGTACTTTGCAAATCCCAGCCTTGCCAGGCTTTTCACAGTGTAGATGTTGACTGTCTGTCCTTCCTGTTCAGCTGTAAAGGATTTCCTGCTTTCAGAACTGACAGCTTTGGGAAGTATCGTGACAAAGCATGGAAGTTGTCACCATGGTTTATTAATCCTTTTCTAAATAGCATGGAATCCATACATTCATTGTGTGAAATAATGGCATGGAATATGGGGGGAAAAAAAAAATAATCAAACTTCCAGTACAATAAAAGCACACATACTGTACAGCAGCAAGCTACTTTCGTGGTCATACATATCTACCTCTGCACTCTCAGCTAGCTACACAAATTTCCTGTTGCTTATAAAACTTGTGAAGAGACCAGAAAATACCTGTCATTTCCTAGATTTGCCAGTGTGATGGTTTAAGCCTTAACTGGAGTTTATTCTAAAAAAAAAAAAAAAATTAAAAAAAAAAAAATCTGGAGTCAGTTTGGAAGTAGGAGAAGTAAATTTTTAAACTATATATATATATATATATATATATATATATATATATATATATCTCAATAATGGGGGGGATTTACAAGGGTAAGGAATAAGGATGAATAGGAGAATATACACAACCAAATTTGGATGGCCTTGTATCTCCCTCGATGGATGTGGACTTCAGTCTTTTAGAGAAGCACGGATGTAGCAGGGAGAAGATCAGGCTCGACCGCGTGGCAGAACCAGACCAGCAGCAGCGGTGCGCTCTTCCAACAGGCGAGGCGGGAGCAGAGTCAAGCGTGCCTGCCACACCCGCCCCCCTCCCCGCCCTTAGAGTCTTGGTGGACAGAATGGGGAGCGGAACAGACCAATTTAGACTCGGGGTATCTCTCCTCCCAGGAGGGAGAAACCACGTCCACCTGGATCAGGTTTCTTTTGTACCCTGGGGGAAGCAGGGCTCTCGCAATCCTCTCCCTATCCTCTCCCCATCCTCTTCCCCTCACCGCCCCCTCCCCCGGGTGGTGTAACCCAACACAGCTAGTTAATACTTCAGCCCACAGACAATACCACCCCTTGTACCAGCCTGACTCCCTTTCCTACTCCTCTTCAAAGGAATTAAACTTCTATAATTCTTCATAATACAGAGATATTTTACAAGTCAACAGGCCTTATTCTGGAAAGGAAAGATGAAACAATGCAAGTGCTGATACAATTTTATTTTTTTGTTTAGCTTTTTATGCAACCCTTTTATTTTTATAAGCCCTTTTATAAAGATGTAAATGTTTGTGTTAGTACATCTTTGTCAGGAGGAAACATTCTTCCTAGAACTACTACCTAGTTAATTAAAATAATTTCTAGTAACATACAAATAACAAGTAGGAACAAACTTGTAACAGCAACTTTATAGAAATTCCAGGCAAACTCCCACAGGAAAGACATGAAGAAAAAAAATAAAGGCAATGGCTGTGGCCATTACACATTTCACAGCAAGTGACATGATGGAATTGAATGTTGTCGTGGTTGAAAGCTTCAGGGATCTCATACACTTCATTGAGTCTGTCTACAAAATGCTAAGTCTCACCATGTTCCCTCACAGCAAGATTCCCAGTCCACACAATGCTCATAATGCCAAGCCTCTGCAGCACTCAAGACGGAGAGCCAGACAGAGCTGCATCAAGGGAAAACATAGCAGCGTCTTAAAGAAACACTTTTCAAGTGATTAAACTGTGGCTGTAGAAGCAGGTTTCAGTACTTGCCATCTACAGAGCATTCATATTGAAAGCACTGCCAACAAATTAGTTTGAAAAAAAAAATTCTTGGAATACTGGTAGTTTTACTAATCTGAGAGAAAATGCTTATGCTTTTTGGACAAAGTAAATGAAAGAGGTGCAGTACGGGTCACTCTCATCTGGGATTTACCTACAGGAAATAAAAGAATATGGACCATATCTGTCCTGTTTCCATCCCTACTGGATGTGGGGTCACCAGGAAGCCCAGAGGGGTGAAGAAAGGATCTCCTCCCAGATACCATCCTCCCACCACCACTCTACCCCTGTTGTGTCCACTTTCAGCACACAAGAATGCAGATTCTAAAAATAACCATGAGGAAGGGGAAGAACAGAACGATGCAAAGGTATGCAGGATGTTCTCTACAGGACAAGGCAGACTGCCCTGGACTGCAGTGCTGAGTCCCTTTCTTAGGAGTTTGTCCTCCTGGTCATAACTTTCAAAATGGAAAATCTGATGACTGTATCACTGCATCACTTTTATCTAAGCAAAGAGTAATCTTTGTAGTGTTTAATATTTCTGGTACTTTATGTATTGATTTGTAACTACTCATGCTTCCTAAATAAACAGCTATAAAACAAATGGAACACAGTCAAGAGAAAAAGCAGAGACACCTGAACCACAGCTTTTTTTGAAGCCCAGAATGCTGATACTCTATATTTAGTGCCTTATTCGGTGGGAAAGATCAAACCCCTAAAAAGATTTCTTCCAGCTTAGATTGAATACTATATCAGAATAAGAGCAATTTTGCAGATTATGTTAAAGTAGCCAGAAAGTTATATCCTTTTTATTTACTATGCTTTTGAAGGATCAGCTGCTTGCTTTTATAGCTAGAAAATATTGCTGAAAAGTTTTCCTAACTTGGAATATGGTAAGAATTTTCATGCGCTTTAAAAAAATATGTTTTTTCTTGATAGTTTGAAGGGGGAAAAGTAGCCCCAAGACATGTAATGTATTTGGAATTTGACAATTTCATAGTTGTAGAACTATTACAGATTTAGGTTGATGGGAAAAATGAAAACGGTGGAAAACAGAAAGTATGTGAAGGTGTGAATCAGACCTGTGAAGTACTACCAAAATGAAAATGAAATGGCAAAATACTATTCTGTTCCTTTAAGATGCCAAAAATAAACTAGAATACTGCCCTCATCCAGATCCTGATACTGCACTCTGCTCTGCAGTCACAGGAATCTGACTGTGGAGAGTTCATTGCTGGATTGAGGCTCTGAAGTGTAAAATAGAGACATAAGGGAAGACGAACATTAATGCAAATCTGAAGTGAGGAGAACACAAAGTTCAAGCAGCAGCAAGGGCAGAATATTATTTGCAATACCTATAGATTACAGTACTTTCCTTTCTTCTGCTTATTCACTGCTCATTTTTATCTCTCCCCTCCCCATATTTGGTTACACATAGCTGCCACTAATGAGGTTTGTTACTACTCCAGCAACAAATATGTCTTAAGGTACTTGTGTATAGTATTTGAATGGGAAAGCCAGTGAGTTAACAAGGGAGTAAATTAAACACCAGGTTAGTAACCATAGCAGCCAAGAGCATTCCAACCCAGGAAAAGCTTCCTCTGGTGGAGTGTAGGCTTCCTTTTAATGAGTTTAATAACACTGCTTCACAAGTGTTCTAAATGGTCCACCTGACAGGACCTTCTGTTGTTTTGTGTCACCAGCAAGACCTTCCTGAATGCTGTGCCTTTCCTGATGAAAAGGATTACTTTGCAGCAAAGATGTATTTCCTAGTGGTCAAAATTTGCCTGTGATTCATTAAGTTACACACACAGAAGTAATGCAGATGAAAAAATACTGGTTGTAATTGTAGAGAAATGTCTGATATAGCAGAAGATTAGAGGCAGATTATTTTAACTGATGTGCTTTTTTTTCTTTTTATTGTGTCAGATACTTAGAAGTCAAACCCTATTCTTTCAGAGGATTTTGTTAAGAAACTACATAACAAAGGTCACCTTTGTTAGCAAGGAAACAAGAATTACATTTTGTCATAATGACAGTGCATATAGTGTTTAACAGAAGTTATGCATTATTGCCAGAGGTTAGAAACAGAGGTCAAAGCATCAGAAATATGTCTCATTTTCACATGTACTTTCTGGAAAAATAGGTCTAGATTAAGAATGTCAAGCAAGAATGATCTTCAATCTCCAGTGCTTAATCCTCTGTCATTTGGGGCATTCTACTTCTAATATGATCATCATCACAGCAGTTTAATGCTGGCCATTTTACTTACTTCAGCTTCACACTTTGACTTAATTTTCTAATTGTTAACTATCCTGGGTAGAATAGAACAGAACAGAACAGAACAGAACAGAACAGAATAGAATAGAATAGAATAGAATAGAATAGACCAGACCAGATCGGAAGAGACCTTCAAGATCATCGTGTCAAACCTATCATCCAACACTACCTAATCAACTAAACCATGCAACTAAGCACCCTATCAAGTCTCCTCCTGAACACCTCCAGTGATGGTGACACCACCACCTCCCCAGGCAGCCCATTCCAATGGGCAATCACTCTCTCTGTATAAAACTTCTTCCTAAATTCCAGCCTAAACCTCCCCTGCTGCAGCTTGAGACTGTGTCCTCTTGTTCTGGCGCTGGTTGCCTGGGAGAAGATACCAACCTCCACCTGGCTACAACCTCCCTTTAGGTAGTTGTAGAGAGCAGTAAGGTCACCCCTGAGTCTCTTCTCCAGGCTAAGCAACCTCAGCTCCCTCAGTCTCTTCTCACAGGGCTGTGTTCCAAACCCCTCACCAAATTTGTTGCCCTTCTCTGGACACATTCCAGCAAGCCAACATCCTTCCTAAACTGAGGGGCCCAGAACTGGACACAGGACTCAAGATGTGGCCTAACCAGTGCTGAGTACAGGGGCAGAATGACCTCCCTGCTCCTACTGGCCACACTGTTCCTGATGCATGCCAGGATGACATTTGCCCTCCTGGCTGCCTGGGCACACTGCAGGCTCATGTTCAGCCTACCATCAACCAGTACTCCTAGGTCCCTTTCTGCCTGGCCACTCTCCAGCCACTCTGACCTCAGCCTGTAGTACTGCATGGGGCTGCTGTGCCAATGCGCAGAACCCGGCACTTGGATGTGTTAAATCTCATGCCGTTGGACTCTGCCCATCTGTCCAGCCTGTCGAGGTCCCTCTGCAGAGCCTCTCTACCCTCCAGCGGATCAACTCCTGCCCCCAGCTTGGTGTCATCAGCAAATTTACTGATGATGGACTCAATGTCCTCATCCAGATCATCAATGAAGATGTTTAAGGTCATGGGGCCCAGCACTGATCCTTCGGGCACACCACTAGTGACTGGCCACCAGCTGGATGTGGCACAATTCACTACCACTCTCTGGGCTTAGCCCTCCAGCCAGTTCCTAACCCAGGCAGGTAAATCTGCAGAGAGATTGGATGTGGCACTTGGTGCCATGGTCTAGTCATGAGGTCTGTGGTGACAGGTTGGACTCGATGATCCTCGAGGTCTCTTCCAAACTTAGCGGTACTGTGATACTGTACCACAATAACCATAAATTACATTCTCTTTCAAATGAAGTACATCTATGACAAACACCAGGCAGGGAAATGGTTTTGACATAAACCAAATACTTCAAAATTAGTGTTGCTATCTCATTTCACAGACAATATTCAGACAGATCTGAGAAAATATTATTTGCAATAGATCAAAGCACAGACATCTGTTCCACCGAGGGAATGATTTCCCTTGTTAATACAAATTAACCAGTTTAACTATATGGTATAGAAGCAAGAAAGAGAAGTTGCTCTTTTGATTAGCTTTTCAGAAATGCAATAGAGGGAGAGACGCAAATAAGAAATTATATATCATTAGGGGGAAAGCTAAGAACACTGCAGAATAAGCTATTTCACTCAAAGCATACACTAGTTTCTCAAGCAGATGAACTGCATATAATTAATAACTTTTCAATCTCTGTCACTTCCCCCTCCTCATACTGTTTTTGTATGTGCCCAAGTCAACTTACGTTTTTTTCAAGATGTATTTAGTCACTTTGGCCAGAACTACTAGAAGTAAGTAGAAGTAGTTTCTACCAAGAAAGCAGGAATCTAAACAGATGTTAAACATCTTAAAATCTAGAACTCAAATGCCTCAGATGTCTACCATATTATCAATGTATACTATAGCAGCATTGTGCCTGTGATAACTATGGAACTTTATTGATACCCAGCTTTAAATTCTGCCTTTCCACCTGCCAAAGCTGAGGTGGACTAAGCCACAGAGTATCACTGCCTCAAGGAAGAAAACATAGCATGAAATGAGCTTCTGCTGGTGGACCAGCCTCTCTGCATGTTCACTGCAGTTATAAAACAAGGTATCTCAATAAGGATAGCAAAGTAGCAAAACCCACAGCTGCAAGTAGGAGTGAATCTTTTGCACACTAAGATATTCACCTTGATGTCTAATACCATTTAAACAATGAGCAGGATGTTTCAAACAGAGAGCTGTACTGATACGGTAAGTAAACCAGAAGGGATGTGAGATTCTGTGCTAAGTAGTGAGGCCGAAAGCATTTGGTAATTCAGCTGGGCAAGTACAAGCAGGCTGAGAGGCCAGGACTGGATTAGAGGGAGTTGTTCAGTAAGCAGAGGAAGTAGAAATGGAGAGCAATAGAATAGGAGGTCTAACCTGGAGTCAGGACAGGAGCAAGGAATTTAGGAATGATAGCTGGGTCATGCAAGGTAGAGACAGCATACAGGTGATTCTAGGAATTTATTCTTAAAATGAGAAATGAGATTTGAAATAAGTGTGATGGCATATTCAAACACAGTTTAATAAATTGATTTAAAGTGACCTTGCATAATAGGCAGAACATACCCATGACTGACATGATCAATGTTCCTCTCAGTTCTCATATAATGTCACTTTATTAAAGGACTTTGGCACCTTAAGCCTGACTTAGGCAGATTTGAGGTACCTAAGTCTAAAAGTATGACCTAAACATCCTGTTCAGTTGCATACTAGCCCTAGAGGAGCTTTCCACTTCAAAAAGGCTGCCCAGGGGGTTGTGGAGTCTCTCTCTGGAGAGATCAAGACACACACCTGGCTGTGTTCCTGTGTGATCTGGTAGAGGTGATCCTGCTCTGGCAGGGTGGTTGGACTAGGTGATCTTTTGAGGTCCCTTTCCAGCCCCTAACATTCTGTGATTCTGTGACATATTTGCTGTTCAGTTCTCTCTACACAAATGCTGCTCAATCAGCAAGGGCGTGATGTGGTAACTTTCAGTGGTATTCTGGTGCTCTTTCAGGGGTTCTTTTTTCGGTGGAAATAAGGGCACACAGGACAACTAACTAAGGCTGGAATTTCACCTCAATAGCTGCATGGAATCCTGCTGTGCTGATTTTCTTTTTCTGGCAGCATAGTACTACAAGTTCAGTGGGAAGGGCAGAAAAAATTGTATGCTTAGCTTGAGCAGTAGCCTGGAAACAGCAAGTATATACCTGAGTGTGGGTGTCACTCTCCCCCTGCCCTTGACTGAGTGAGTCAGAGAGTTGGAGTGTGGTCCCCTTTCACTTTGGGGAATACAGCCTTTGCATCGCCATGAGACCTACACCGATGGGTAGGCTCCAGCCTCTGGATCCAAGGAAAAATGTGTCTTGCTGCCCTGTCTTCATTACCTGAGCTGAGGAGACACCAAGGAGGTCAGAAATATCCCAGTGAAGGTCACACTCTGCACTGAGCTGTCTTTAACTGGTTTTGGCTCATTATTTGAATATCCTTCCCTTTGGAAGCACTTTGTGCACTCTAATGGAAATACAGATATGCAGCATACAGATATGGCAAGTTTTAACCTCCTGTAGGAGGCTCTATGCTTTCATGAAAAAACATACACTTTGTTATGTGGAAAAGATATTGCAGCATTTGAATGAAAAAAACTACTGAAGGTATTAAAGCTTTAAAAAGGAATTATCTGCATAACTTGAAAATTTGCTTTCATTTGAAATCTGGGTATGAAGCAATGCCATTAAAGACACTAGGATGATTAAATGGCATGGTTTCACTGAAAATGGCGTAACTTGTAGAAATATCCCAAAGGATGAATATTCCATAGATACAGAGGCATATCCTAAAAAACCAGCTGAAATACATTCCTGTTTCAGTTTCACAATCTGTTCACTTAGACATTATCACTTTGTATTCACAAATTAGGTCCTTCAATTGTATTTTTTTTTGGTAATAAACCAGTTTCTTAAAGACCGATGATAAGCATAGTATTTTAACATGGAATTACTCATAAAAATAAACAGGTAAGAAAGTAGTTGTGTGATAACTTATACAGAATTAGTAATTGAGAGAAAAAAAATCCTGTCATTTCATAGCTCTTTTAATTCCTTTCCCTGTTCAGTTTCAGTGATAATTTCTTTAAAGTGAAATATAAGAAAACAACATCTTATGTTAGGTCTGCAAACAGGAGCACAAAAGTGGGAGGTGCTGCAAAATAAATAGAAGTTATTAGTAGTAACCAAGATGAAAATTGGGGTCTAGACCAACATCACTTTAGACTTTGAATAGCAACATTAGCTTGACCACACTGCACTTACTGTGCATTAAATTATACATTTTGCAATCCAACCGGTAATAAAAAATGCTGAACATATATAATGCATCCAAATTAAAGGTGACCTGTAAAGAATCAGTCGTATGTCCTTTCTCTTAGTAGTTATGTGATAGATCAAAAATAGTGTAAACTCTATTTTTTCTTGCATGTTAGATGTATTAGAAATCTAAGAATTCTTTGGGATAGATTTCATGCTGAACAACTTAATTGTGATGACAGAAAAAACCAAAAAGAGGTATAATTGCCTCATTTTGGCCATGAGTGATGTGATGAAGGGCAGCTTACATAAATGCTGCTAAAGAAGGGAATGGATTTTTGCAGGTATAAAATGCTTTTGACTTTTATTTTTTCCCCATTAAAATACAGAATTTTGTGAAACAAGCAAGTTCCAAGTTATTTTGGAGGAAGTATTCAGCTTAAGTTGTAATAAGTAACACAAATTATCTGAGCATACCTACAAGACTGCACTTTGAGGGAGTCTATTATGAATGGCTTGAAAACAATAGTTGAAAACAAAGGCCTTAAAAAATGTTCCTTCCGGTATCTTAAAACCACCACCACCACAGACAAAAAACAAACCAACCAAACCCAAACAAAAACCCCAAATCCCAAAGCAAGCAAGCAAGCAAGCAACCAAAAAGGAATACACGATCCTGACTCTGGATGCATTCCTGTGAGGACTACCCTAGGTGATCCTGCTTTGGTAGGGGGGTTGGACGCGATGGTCTCTTGAGGTCCCTTCCAACCTCTAATGTACTGTGATACTGTGACTCCCTTTGAGCACATTTTTGCTGGCTTCTGCTTATTCCTTCTTCCTATGGAAAGTCATTTCTAATGGAAAGTAATTTCTATTGCTTACAGGCTCACTAAGGCTGTAAAAAGACATTCGTTCCACTGTTTTTGCTGTGCTTTACAAATGGAGATGTTTGCACCTGTTGTGTTCAGACCAAACACTGCGCCTCTCCACCGTTGTCCCTTAAGCAATACCCGACCTCGGACGCCTGGAGGTAGATGAATAGGCGCCGGGTGCGCAAAAGGAGATTTGACATTTAATACAGTGTAGTCCAGCAGATTGTGGTTTCCTTGACAGTTACTTAAATGTATTTAAGGTCTAGCAAGAAGCGCATCCTCCTCGGTCGGCATATGGGCCGCCGCAGCAGAGCGAGCCTTCCCTCAACTCCGGGCACCGACGGGAGGGCACCTCCCACCTGGGCCGTACTCGACGCCAGCGCGCCGCCAACACCTCGGCCCTGGCGGTGCCCGGAAGGGCGCGGTGGCCGCTCCCTGTTGCTGCCACCTCACCTTTCCCCTTTCCCTGGCGCGGTATGCGTGCCTCGCTTCTCCCACCTCGCCTGCCGCTTTCTCCACGACCCGCGGCAGGCAGCGGTGCCAGGAAGGGGAAGCAGTGGAGCAGGTGAAGGCATGGAGAAGGGAAAAGGATATTTGTTAGAGTTTGTCTTCTAGGAAGGGTTTACGATGTCCTCCTGAGCCAGCCCCTGGCGCGGACGATTCCCTTCCATGGGGCTGTTAACAACGGCGAACGCCGCAGCTCACCTCCCCAGCTGCGTG
Source organism: Melanerpes formicivorus (assembly GCF_026170545.1). Taxonomy (NCBI): domain Eukaryota; kingdom Metazoa; phylum Chordata; class Aves; order Piciformes; family Picidae; genus Melanerpes; species Melanerpes formicivorus. Next base: position 23,733,276 of record NW_027142353.1, read on the forward strand.
CGGCGCGGAAAGGAGGGAGGGGGGAGGGGGCATCAGCGCGCGCATGTCCGCCCGCCCGCCCGCCCCGCGTGACGTGCGCTGCCGGGGCCGCCCGACGAGATCAAAGTGGGAGCGGCGCGAGCTGGGTTGGGTCGGTATCGGTCAGCGTGTGTGAGGGGCAGCTGCACGGGGGTGGCTTGTCCTCCCCCTCCCCACCGGATAAAGATCTGCGTGGCCCGCGCGGGAGGGGGTCGTTAGCCAGGCGACTCGGCAGCAGTTGGTGGCGGTTTGCCTCCTCCGTTTCCCCCCCGCGAAAGTGTTGTGGCGGCATCGTCAGTGGGGGGCATGAGGGGCCGTGGGTCGCCGCGCCGCAGTGGCGGTGGCGAGCACATGGCATAGCCGGGGACGGCGGTGAGCGCCGGGCCGGGGTACCAGCGGTCTGGCGGGGCGAGCGCTACTCCCTGCATGTGGAAAGTGAGGCGAGCCAGGGAGCCCGGCGGCACCGGCGAGCACCCGGCGGCGCGGTCCTGAGTACCCGGACAGCAGCGGTCGCCTGCCCGCCATGGATTGCAGCCTTCTCCGGACCCTCGTGAGCCGATACGTAAGTACCGCTGACCGGGCCCGTCCCGGCGGGGCCGCGTCAGCCCCAAAGCTGCCGCCGGGGTTTGCTCTCAAAGTGCATCTCGGACACCCGGCGGATGGCGGAGCTGCGAGGCTGGAAGCACCGGGGAGGCGTGCGAGTCTCAGCGGGGTGGCTGCATCGCGCTGTGGCCCCAGGCTTGCAGAAAGGGCTGGGTCAGGAGTTTGGCGGTCCCATGACACTCGCTGCGGCCGGGGGAGCCTCGGGGGCCGCTGCGCGTGATTCTCCCTGTAAACGAAGGGTGCAACGGTTATTGATGAGCTCCCTGCCGCCCTCTCCCCGGGTAGCTGGCTGCAGGGCTGGCCGCCTCTAAACCAGAACGGGCTGACCTAAGTTCCAAGCAATGTAATTTACGGAATGCTGAGATACGTAGTTATCAGGACAGATAAAAACTCTATAAGAGCACTTTCCTTCTTCCCCCGCGCTTTGTGTTGGGTCTCTCTCCCTTCCCTGCTCTGTTACATTGTTCCAGTCAAGCTATGTTTTGTAGACTAGTCCAATTTAAATAGACTGACGAATGGTGGGAATAGTCCCAAGTTTCTGTAGGTGTGCGTGGTAAGATTCAAACGCACTAAAGTTGCTGTACTTTGAGGAAAGGGAGCTCAGCTGGTCAGCATGACCTATTGCACCTGAATTAGCAGATCGGTAGTACCTTAGAGTGGATCCAAGTGTAGCTTGAGGTCTCTTAGTGCGAATATGGGTTTATTTAACCTTTAACAAATGTTCAGGAAAATGTTTTTAGTAATCTGATGGAATTCCGTGTCAGCGGTATCGCTCCGTAGTTATTCACCCAAGTTCTATACACTCCAACCAAGCTTTACAAGTGTAGATGGGCTTGTCTTTATATAAACTGCTTTTTAATAAGGGAAAATGAGGCTGTGATGCATCTACAGGAGAGTCGGAGAGGATAGGTACATCTTATATCAAAACAAACTCAAGCTTGGATATAATGAAAATCTGTACCGAAACTGTACAAGGATTGATGTCCTAGAACTGTGAACTTCTATTTTGCAAATTGTGTCCTGGACTTGTCTAGCCGCAGGTCTATCCCAGAGCAGGCTGGTCCCTGGATTATCCTGAGAACCCCGGCTGGTACAGGCTAGAGATGGTGAAGTAGCTGGGAGCTCTTACTCGTGGTATGGTGTGATCTTGGGATAACAAACAGTTGCTATGTTATACACTAGTGGAGATTTCTAATAGTTCTGTGTAATTTTTTTTTGCACTGTCCTCTATGTTGTAGGACATAAAAGCATAAGTTGAATAGCAGAGTTCTTGTCCTAACTGTGAAGGTCCTCCCATTCCTTATTGTTGCAGTTGTTGTCCTTAAGCAATGCAAAATAGAGTGTATCTCCAAGGCCCTGTGGAAGTGTAACAGTGACCAAGTGCTGTCAGGTCAAGTTGAAGTCAATTTTCTGGTTAGCGTTTTCAAATATTTATCTTCTGTTTTACCTACACTGAACATTGTCTTTTTATCTTCCAAGCATTGGAACAGTTCAGTGACATGGCTTGCATAAAATATGTGGTTGTCATGCTGAAGTTCCTATCGCTTCAAGAGATGGTGTAGCTTCTTGGAAGGACAGAAGCAGTTCCTCTTTACTAAATTTCCAAATTGGCATTCTGTTGTTCTGCTTCTTTATAGCCATCCTGCTAATTTAATTGTATTTGTTTTCATTTCAGCTCTTATTTCCCCTTACGATTACTGCAGCCATACACAATTTATAAGACTGTTGGTGAAGAATAACTTTCTATATAAAAGGTGTTTATTTCACTGAAGTTTGTTGTAGTTTTCAAAAGCTTCTTGATCCTTCAAGCTCAAATAGAGCGATGTAACTTTTCTTAATTGCATCTAATGCGATTATTCTCTATATTTTACTGGTTTAAGCTGAGAGAGCTATAATAGAGGCATCTTTAAGTAACAAAATAGAAACATCTCTATAGCTGGCCTTTCCACTATGTGGAACCACAGAATCTCAATAAACTTTCAACACTAAGATAAATGTTAACTGCATTGTTTAATTTACTTAGCCAAATAATGGAAAGAATGGTTATATGCAGGTAGTGTGAAAATTGTCTTGGGGAGGGTATACCGTTCATCATGTATTCTATAACATAACCTCTTTTTCTGATGTTGCTTCTGCATCAGCCCACAAGCTTCTCTGTCTTCTCCTTGAATTGTTTGTGCATTCTTCAGAGGTTGTGTGCAATCCTGGGGAGGGTCTGAGGAAAGCAAATTAGTGTGTACTGTCCTGTAAGTGTCATGCAAAGCCTGCTCTGTGCCCAGTAATGAGAGGAACTTCTTCATAGTACACTGTTTTGGAGGGGGGAAAAAACCCAACACCCCCTGCCCCTCCAAATACCCCAAAACAAGCGTACAACGGTAATTAAAACCACATCTGTACAAGACGAGGTTGTTTTCTAGTTAGATTATATGGGACACTGTGATGACTATTGAGCAATGTGTTCTGCATGTGTATCACAGTATGACTAGGGTTGGAAGAGACCTCAAAGATCATCAAGTCCAACCTGTCACCACAGACCTCATGACTAGACCATGGCACCAAGTGACATGTCCAGTCCCCTCTTGAACACCTCCAGGGACAGCGACTCCACCACCTCCCTGTGCAGCACATTCCAATGACGAAGGACTCTCTCGGTGAAGAACTTTCTCCTCACCTCAAGCCTAAACTTCCCCTGGCACAGCTTGAGACTGTGTCCTCTTGTTCTGGTGCTGGTTGCCTGGGAGAAGAGACCAGCCCCTTCCTGGCTACAACCACCCTTCAGGTAGTTGTAGAGGGCAATGAGGTCACCCCTGAGCCTCCTCTTTTCCAGGCTGCTTCTGCATTAGTTTCCCCCAGTAACTTATTTCTTGCATGTCTTGGGACATCTGAAGTTCTTCCTCATTATAGTCAGGAGATGGCTAACAATATTTTTAAAAAAAAATCTTGATGACACCTTTCATAAAATGAACATTTACTTGCTCTAAAATGTGTTTCTTTTGTATGTTCACAATAGCTGTTTCTGTCCATCTGATTGTGAGTTTGGATCTTCCTGAATATTGTGGAAATTTTGAATTGGAATACATGTGGGCAATCTGGAAAAATGTCGCTCATTAGCACATGTATGTTTGGACACTAAATGGTTGCTAAACATCTTTGCAGCCTATGGTGACAGTCTGTTCTGTATTTGTAAGACAGCTGGCCCAAGTCAGGAAATGCTCCTGCTCAGGTTGATGGCTTTGGATTGTATGATAAATACTACTGGGCCAGAGGTCTGTATTACTGAACAGTTTTGTGTGTATTATGCAGTATATTTACAGATCCTGGCACTTCATTGCTACTCCTCTTTCAGATTCTTCTGGTACTTCAGGATAACAGATTTGGATGCTAAGTATTTGTTGCCTGTGTAATGGTCTATTAAGTGTGGTAGCAGCAGATGAGATTTACATCCAGAAGGAACAGCAAGTTAATGTAGCTCTAGGCTACTAGTTCTGCAGATATTTCTGGGGAAAGGGAAAAAACCCAACCAAAAAACAAACAAACAAAAAACCCAAAAGTTTTGAGGGGTTGGAATACATGAGTTCACAAATAGATGTTTTAATTTTTATAGAAATGGGCTACCTGTAATCATAGTTTGTTAGGCATTTTTAGCAAGTATTCTACTAAATTTCATGGGAGCTTGTGGCTTTTTGTCATTGCTTTAGATGATTTTATTGTTTTTATTGGCAGTACAATTCTAAAACTGTTTTCTAATTAGATTTCCTAAGTATTTTACTTGCATGTGTTGCCTTAGTAGACAATATTGAGAGTCAGGGTTGTTTTTGGTTTTTTCCCATTGATCTTGCTTTGATACCGCAAAGGTTGATAACTGCTTAGACCTGAAAGTTGGCAAAATTGCCAGGTCCCTGGAATTATTTCTGTCTAAAAGGACAGTCCATCATCAGGTTGCAGATGAGGGTACCCTTGCATTGCAGTTCTTGCTTTTGATAGTAGTGAGCTTTCTCTCCACCTGTGCGGACATTTGTGGTGGCTTGGTGTTTGGTTTGTGTGTTTTTTTTTTTTTTTTCCCATTATTATTATTTTGTTTTTTTTTTAATTCCTAGGATAAAATTTGAGAAAGCCTTAAGCTCTTCTAAATATCATATAAATGTGTTTATATATGGACCTTGTCTGCAAGTCAAAAGTCTTGATTATACATGGGATGTTCTTAATAGGAGCTATGTATGTATTCAGAGGTCAGTAGTTAGTGTCTTGCATTTCCTAAGTGTTTATGTCTATCCCTGGTACGTAATGCATTTTTGTTGTGTCCTGTGGAAGTCAGTGTGTCACAATATTGTCTTGAAAATAATCTGAGACGCTTCCTGTCTCGCGTCTTTCCCTTACTGTGGGCACCAGTTGTTCTTGATGGTGTGGAAGATGGACAGACATTGTCTACCAGCATGGCTCACTTCTGAATTCCTGTTTCACTAAGCACCATTGCTTTGTTATTCTCCTGACTGCCCTTTTTGTCTTTATTTTGGGGGGAAGAGTCTGTATGAAGTGCTGCCTGCATAGTTTTCAGCCTTTCATTTAAAAAGAAGCCAAGTTTGAAAGCTTTAGTTACCTCAGAAGTTAATTCTTCTGAACATTCAATGTAGCTGACAGGATTTAGCACTTCTGTAACTCTGACATGCTCTTGCATACTGGTAGTGACTCTTCATTCTGGTTTTGTCATGTACTCTTACGAAGTTACATTATCCAAAACCAAAACAACCCCAGACACTGGCTCTGCACTCATAAATAATTTATTGCTGAGGGGGAATAAATGGAGAATTGCACGGGCTTTGTTTTTCCCTTCCCCCTCTCCATCAATTAGACAATTTACACAAGAAAAACATAATTTCCTTTTTCTTTTGAGAATAAACAAATTAAAATAGGACATTGTGTATGTAAAACAGCTCACTCACAGGAAGCCAGAGTACATATTACAAGCTGGTTGCTATTGACTACAAAATATTGCTCATCTGCACTCATCAAATGATCTCTAGTAGTAGAAAAATGTTGCTTTTGGAGCATTTAAATTGTAGAAGTATGTTAGTGACTTAAAATAGATCAAGAACTTCTAACCTTGCTATTTTTAGCATAAAAGAGATGTGTCTTTTCTGCAGTGAGAATGGCATAGTCACTTTTGTCGTTTGACAGCATTTTTTAAATGATATGTATATGTTTATATATAATGTATTTCTGCTGTTATGCCTTTCCTAAAGCACCACAGTATCAATACTGAAAGCAGAAAGCCTTCTCAAAATGATTTTTGGGAATGGAAGAGGATGAGGTACAACTTAGCATGTTTGTAGCTTAACATCTCTGGTGACTTTCTCATGGATTCTTTGCTCCTGTCATATAGTAGTAATTGAAACACGTAAAGTGGACAGTTTGAATGGGATTTTCTAATGACAGCTTTTAAACCTAAACCACCTAGGGCTGAAAAGTAAAATGCTCCACAAATATCATAGTTGGCTACCATTTGTGCTGTCTAGATGGAGTTACTAAACTTGCTAGCTAAGTTTAAGTGTGACTACAAAACAGTTTTTTTGAGGAGCTGTAACCTGAGTGATAGTGAAATGCCTCTGTGTCCCATGCAGATGTGGCAGGGTGAGGAAACTGGGAAAACCATGCCACAGAAAAAACTGAGCAGATGTTTTAGCACCTGTTATGCAACTGGATTTAACTTTACTGTTTGTTTGTCTCTTTGTGGTTTTGTTTGGTTTTGGTTTGGTGTGGGGTTTTGTGTGCTTGGTTGTGTGTGTTGTTTTTTTTTTTAGCAAAATATCCTACCTCTCCTCACGTAAGCTTTTAGATTACATTTTTCCAGAATAATGCTGCTTATTCTACTGTTTTACCATTATGCAGGATAATGTAGTATTTCTATTTGTGTAGTTGTCAAGGGACATTTCAGTTGAAGTTCATCCTGAGCTATGAGGCAGGCCAACACTGGAATGCTATTATCTGCTCTGCTGTAATTGCCATGGCAACAGCTGCAGGTAGACAAGGCAAACCAAGGACTCTTTTTCTATATTACAGATACCCCAGGTGGTGTTTTTTTTTCTATTCCCCCACTTTCCCTTTCAGTGATGAAGCTAAGAAGCTTGTGATACAAATGTCCCCTGAGTCGTCATGAAAAGTGTTCGGTGGAGTTTGTTTTTTTCTTCTTGTTAGTTTAACTTTGATTTTAATTTTATGAGTATTCGTGATACCATATTGAAAATACACTGTTTTTAGGAAGAAACTGGCAGCCTAGCCTAAATTTTTCTAGGAGATTAATGGCTGGGGAGTTTGCTTAGAACATTGCAGGAGACCACAGGTTGATAAAACATGTAAATGTCTTTGCAGATCAAGATGTAATTTCTGTACACATTTAACTTTCCTTAGGACAAGGATGAGAGTATTACCCTGCTCTTCCATAGAGAAGTTGTAAGCATAATTTAATGCTTTCAGGTAATAAAATTACTATGTTGCAAGAAAACTGGCTGTGGACATAAGCCTATAATGACTGTGTTTTAGGGTTGGGTTTTTTGCTGTTACTTCAGTGCTCTGCACTGCTTTTCCTGCTGCTCACAATTGCCTCCCTTTATTCTTCCTTCTATACACATGTACATGCTATTACATGCATATGTGCATTGCCTGAAATTGTATGCAGTTAATTGGCAATGTCAAGAATTGTACCAAGATTCACCTAGGATCCAGAGTTATATTTGTATTACAAAAGAAAAGGCAGCTTTGTACTAGCTTTTCTGTCTGGTTATTGAACTGTTCTAGGCTGCTTGCTCTTACTTGTATTGCTCACGGCAGTTACTACAAGCATGAAAATGTAACAATTTGGAGTTTTTGTAGGGATGCATTTCCATTTATTCTGCACTTTTCTGTAGACTAATTTTCTTTTTTTAAATAGGAGACTGGTTAATTTGTTTCCTTCATTAATCGTTTAGATATGGGACATGGTGAGGGGGAATAGTGTGTTGGTTTGTTTTTTTCCTGGTGGCACCGACTAATCTCTTTGCTTCAGTCAAAAGAGGATTTCATCTAACCTATTTTACATAGAGGATTAAGGACAATTAGGCTCTTCCTCTGCTTTGCCACCAAGATAGGATGTTGTGAAATCCTCTGAAAAGCACATCTGTTGATGCTCTAGTGAAGTTTTTCAAACTGTATGTTAACAGTCAAAATAGTTATGGTCAGAAAAAGAAAGCTGTGTATGAAGCTCTTGTCCAGAGAATTGTGTGGATGAACTGGGGAGAGGGAAGGAGTTAAACCTGCCTGAATACGTTTTTGTGTGATCTGGTATAGGTGATCTTGCTCTGGCAGGCAGGTTGAACTAGATGATCTTTCGAGGTCCCTTCTAGCCCCCATCATTCTGTGATTTCCTCAGTAGCTTTTTAAATCTAATGCTTCTAATATATATTTTGAAGTAGACACATAGATGAACCAAAATGGGTTTTATCTGAATTGCGTTAGCAATTTGAGTTTATGCTTAACATTTTACATAGCCCTTTACATCTTTTCATCAGGGAAAAGCTTTTCACCATAAGGGTGAGCAAGCATTGGAACAGGCTTCCCAGAGAAGTGGAGTCACCATCCCTGGATACATTTAGGACACATACATGTAACACTTAGAGACATGATTTAGTGCTGGATTTGGCAGTGTTAGGTTAGTAGTTGAACTTGGTGATCTTACATGTCTTTTCCAAACCAAATATTCCTATGATTCAAAGTGTCATTAAGGAGTTGTTTGCAGAAATTATTGTAATAAAGTACAAATGCTAGTATCCATTATCTCTGCTCATATAACTATTTTGTTACCATAATGAATATGTGGCCTCTCTTCAGGTAGATACTAAATCAGTAGTGGCATTTGATAGTTAACATTAAACTGCTATACGTGTCAGGAGGTCATTCCAAAACTAAACCTATGAAAATTCTGCTATTGGAACATGTATGATGTACATAAGATGGTATAATGATTAATATGAGGGAGAGAAAATGGCTGTGTGTTTTGCAGAAGGTTTGGCTACTAAATTCATCCTGTAAATTGTAGAACTGTCTGACTTCCATTAATTGTGGATAGTACACTGTGGTGCTACAAAGATGACTGTTGAATAACACTTGCTTTTACAGTCCTCAGTTTATGATGAGTGGTTACTGATAATCAGAGATTCTCTTGTTTTATTTCCTGCAGAATGCTGGAAAGTTCAAATTATTCTTGGATTATAATACTCCTGAAATAGGGTTGTCCAGAAAAAGCTGTAGTCTTTTTACTTAATCTTATTCATGAGGTGACTTGGAGTTGAATAAACTTTAATTTCTCAGTCAGGTATAAACAGTTTCCTGAGTGAGTGGTGTGTTTGGCTCTGGGATCCCAAAGATGGTTTCAAGGAACGTTGTGGCCTTCTGTTTGTAATACACCTGATGCCTTTCCCTGTGGCTTTGGCTTGATGCTTTCTATATACCTATCTTCAGATGTTTTAATCCTGGTACCTCTTAGGCTATCATTGTGACTTCATCTGTGTAGATGGGCCAAGTATCAGATTCTGCTGGTGAGTAACAGAAATGGCATACTAATCACTGGATGCGTTTTGAGTAGAGTAATAACAAATGTGAAAGAAACGTTATTGGGAAAGTTGGTGTCCTCCTTATTCTATTGGAGGGTGTTCCCTGTCCACGAGGGAGAGGACATTTAAAATATAATTCCCATGAAGGCTCTTACAAACAAGGCTGCCACTTAATCATACTAAAAAATGTGTCTTCATTATGTGAAATACATGTATGAGAGAGGATACTGCTAAGGTAGGCTAAAAACAGTTTATTGATGCCAGTGTAACTAAAATAATTAACTTTTATGGTGATATTAGCAGAAATACATTGTAAGTCAGTTCAGGCTGGATATTTTGCTTTGGTCAAAAAGGCTCTTTACACTATAAGTAGGTTTTGATTAATGTTTAGTTTAATGCTTAGCATTTTCTTCTTAAACATGGAATGTGCTGAAATAGATGTTTTGTGTATGTTGCAACGCCGTTCTCGTAAATTCTGTAGTTTCCTTTTCTTTGATGTAACATTGGAGTTGCTGTAACAGTGTTGATTTTAAGAGTTATCTTAATCTCTCCAATTCTAGCTTCCTGACCACCAGTATGAAATCTGGAAAGCTTAACTCTTAAAAAAAACCCCAAACAAATAAAAACAATCATCTACCATTCATCTGTGCTTAAAACAAATCTCAAAGATTTCCCAGGTAACCACAAATACTACAAACCTTGTCAAGTTAATGTTTAAAATCCAATATATCTGTTTTTAAATGTGTTGTAGTATCACATCTTTAAGAGTGTTCAGTACTTTTATTCTTTTGTATCAGATTCTGAATACCTCAGTACCTTAAACAGTTATAGGTCTTCTAATGAAATCTACTCTTTCATGTTAACTTTCAAGTTCTTTGCAGGAATTTCTCCTTTGTACAACAGATATATAGCCACTTAAATATATGGATGGTCTTAAACATTGTAGTGGGCTGGATGAGGGCAGGTCTGTTAAAATTCTTATCTCAACTTTAGTGACAGTCACTTTCTAAAATAAAAAAAAATCCCCAAACACAACTAATTTGCAGGGTTGTAATTTAGCCTCTGAATACTGTATTGTTAATTACTTAAACAGTGTTAACTGACTGCTTACTATTTGCAGTTGTCAGGTGACCAGATGTCCTAGTTGGTGGAAGGTGCCTGTGCATTAGCACTGAGAGAAGGGAGATGAAGGGAAAACTTTTAAAATAACCTTCCAAACCCCACTCCACCCCTCCCCACTGCAAAAAAACTTTCACCAAACAAAAAAAAACCCTGCAGGGTCCCTTTAAGATGATTCATGAGTATGTTGACTTCTTGATGATGTAAGCTTTTGCCTGACATAAGGAGGTTGAAGTTGCATATTTAATTACATAGAAGTGATAGAAAAGTTTCACATGATTTTTTTAACTAGTGCACAATGAACACTGTCTTTGATAAACCTGTGGTTATATCTGTCTACACTGTGTTTTTGCATCTCACGTCTTGGTCTGTCAAAGAGGTTTCAAATCTGAAAGGCTTTTTTCTTAAAAGAAGGTTCTTAAGCCCCTGACTTCTGTCTTAAGAAGTAAAACAGTTACCTTGAGCATTTTTATCCTGTTAATGGCTTCCACTGTAATTTCTTCAAAGAGCTTTTGTCAGCACATATATATATAAAATATTAAAAAAAAATAATTAATAGCCTTGAGGCTAGATTTCTGATGGAAATGTAGAATTAAAATATGAGTATTCATTTGCTATTGTACATAAAAACTGAAGATACTACTTTTACATAAGCCTTTGCTTTTTTGTGTGCATTAGAATCGATGACAAAAGCCAGATAAAGTTTGATTCATTAAATGGTACAACTGCAAATACTTGCAAACCTTTAAGGCTAGTAAGACCATGGCATTGGTTTTTCTTGTCTTCTCCCTTTGCCCTCAGTCAGACCGCTTAATTCTACTTGTAATGACTTGTTTTTGCTGCAGAATAGCAGCTGCTTGGTTAAGTGGCTTTTAGCTGATACTAGAAGAGTATTATGTTGTAGGGGAAAAGTGCCACTGCACTTTGTGCTGCATTTTCATATCAGTGTCTCAGGGATGCACGGGGAGAAAGCTGAAACGTGGTCTTTACAGCTCCCAGAATTGAGCACAGCGCTTCCCACCTGGTGCTGGGCAGTTAGACCAGCACAGTAGCATAAAAACATCTTGTGGTGGTGCTGCTGGTCACAGGCAGCCATATCCTGTCACATCTTACTTAAACTGTTTAAAGGTGTCATGCTCTTAAGTTTCCTGTAGTATGTGGAAAAGACCAAAGCAGATAATAGAATAGAATAAACCAGGTTGGAAGAGACCTTCAAGATCATCACGTCCAGCCCATTAACCAATCCAACCCACCTAAACAACTAACCCATGGCACCAAGCACCCCATCAAGTCTCCTCCTGAAAACCTCCAATGAGGGCGACTCCACCACCTCCCTGGGCAGCCCATTCCAATGGGCAATCACTCTCTCTGTAAATGTTAAGCAGGCTGACGCAGTGGCATGTATTTATGGCATATATATGTCAGAAAGGACTCTGACAGTACAGATAGGAAAAACAGCAAGCAAACCTTCTATTTTGGACCTGCTCTTGGCTTGTTGACAGAGACAGCTGTTTTACTTCACTCTGAGTGACAAACCATTGGACAATGAGTATATGTGGGTGCATTTCTGAAAGTTAACTGTTCCTTTTGGGTTTGAAATTGGATGAAATAGTAGCAAGTTTCACTGTGAGGGAAAGAATGCTGCCAAGTGCTGCAGTTCCTCATGGTTGTTCTAACTGGGATGCAGTGATATCCCAGAGTGATGACTGAGTCAGAGCTGATTCGACAAGTTGCTGACATTCCTGGAACACCAACTTGTTTTATGGGTAGCATCTGGTGTCAGAGAAGGAGTTACTGGGAGAGGAGTGGGAGCTAACACATTATATAATGTCAAGAAACTTTAAGATCTTTGGAATAAGTAGAAGCCTTTAGGGGACTATATACTCAAGGAAATGTAACTTCAGCAACCAGGAAGCAATTCCATCCTTTCTTCTCCAAACTAACTCTGAGATGTACTTTTTCTTGTAACACTCAAGTGACCTTCCCAAAGTTCTAAGTGCAATCAAAACATAATGACTTGGGGGGTAAAATGGAACAGCCATTATATGCTTAACATTTCCTCCTATGTCTATATTAGAACATGTTTTATTGAAATAATGATGCCAGCACAGGCATCCATTGTTTAAATTATGAAAGTCTATAGCACCTTTAATTCTTTCACAGGCACCCATGGGAGAGTATTAAAGGAAGGTTTCTTTGGTTAAGTGTAAAGGTCATTGTCAAATGCATAAAAATCAAGGTTTTGTCTGCATGAAGACAAGGTGTACATGTGTCACTAAGGTTCATTCTGAAAATAAATATTTAAACAATATTTCTCAAACAGGTAACAAACCCAATTTGTTAATGTCATACTAGATTGAGAATGCTTCATGCTTTTTAAGTCTCTGTGAAAAGTGACTAGGTCTGGTGAGACCCCTTCTAGCTTGTATTATTTTGCTTCTAAAATAAGAAACACTTTCTGTTAAGCGTTAATAGAGAAAATATTCTCTTGCCTCTTCTGCAACCATCTTGGTTTTAATTTCTGAGACCTTGTAAGTTAAACCAACTCTGTGAATAAAACTGCATAACATCTTAAAGTGATAGCCTCAGAATTCCACAGGTTCTTACTCTGTAGTAATTATACTGAGTTTGTACATTCATGCTTTAAGATTGCCATAATAGAGGTTCACAACAACTTCCCTGTGTTCATCTGCTCAGTAAAAACCAGTGTAGGTGGAGGTGAGGCTTTAATAGCAATAGCCCTGACCAGGTTAATGGATTTATCCTGGTTCCAGTTGTTCAAATCAAAATTATTGCAGTCAGCCTACAACCAGTTATTGCCATCATTCTTTACTGGCTTTAACTGCTCACATGTCTATTCTGAAACCTTTTTCCATTAAAAAAATGTGTTTTCCTCAAGCTGAGTAATTTAAGATGATTCATTTTCCTTAATTCCAATTTTGATAATATATGAGGAAGCCCTAACCTTTGTGAAAGAGGATGGTAGTGAGTACCTGTGGATGGGACACGCTTCTGGAGCCTAAAGTGGCTGCATGTCTATAACTTAATTTGGAAGCTGCTGGTGTATGTGATGTGAAAGGCAGGAAAAGAAAAGCAGCTGGACTTCAGTGAAAAATAGTGAGAAAACGCATATGTTGTTGAGACTTAAGCTGGCCCGTCTTAGCTTTCATGACAAGATAGGTGTGTCACCATGGAGCACTGACTGTGTGTGCATATGCTCTGAAATGTTATTCTGGAACTGCATTTAGGTATTGAAACTACAGAGGCATTCAGTTTGGGGAGTATGGGAATGGTAGAAAAACTGAAAATAGCATCTGTCTCTATAAACTTGCTTAAAGAGCTACTTATTCAATGCCATTACCATAAAGAAAAGTACTGGATCATGGTAATGGACTGTAAGCTGCTCTTTAAAGACTTCTTAATCTGTTATGAGCTGACTAGCACTGGAAAGGTTCTGAAGCCTTAATAGTTTGAGTAAAAGGTAGTGAAGTTTATTTGACTGGAAAGAAAGTATGGAAGTAAACCACCCTTGATCTCATCATACCTGACTTAGATTTTCTTAGTTTGTGACATGTTAATGCAGTGGGTGTCTATCGCCATTTAAAAATATCAGAAGGAAGGTGAAAGAATATTCCATGAAAGAGAGGGAGCCCTTGGCTGAAAGAAGAGCTGAAGCACTTGATCCCACGTGTTTAAATCATGTGTTGTAATGTGTCTTGCGGTTTCTGAGCTGGTGGCTGAGGGGATTCAAGCTATAAATACTTCACTGTTCTCCACTTACGTGGTCAGTTGAAACTTGCTAAAACTTTTACTTGTAATTTAACCACTAAATGGGTAAATTAGGCCAGAATTCCTGCTTCTGACTGAAGTTTGCTCTTAAAAAAAAAAAAAGCAAAGTGAATCTGCTAGCTTAAGTGGTTTAAACTGTGGGATACACTCTAAAGAGGCATTTTGTAAAGGAGGATCTGGAAGCTTTGACAGACTGCTCCATGAGGAAGATTTGAAGAAGAGTTCTGCAGAAGATGATTTGAAGATTTCCTCCCATGCTAGGCTCAGCCGTTTTATCAGTTTACATAAAACAAGTGAGCTGTTGCTCTTCAGTAAAAATACTTATTTTCATTAGCAAATGTGTTAAAACGTTGGTTCTCACCTTGCCCGGTTCATGGGTGTGCAGTCTGTTCACAGCAGCTTTTCAAACACGGAGCCATTCCTAAAGAGGCTTAAATTCTGAGCGTGGGCTCTTGCTATAATTGATACCTGAAAGTATTAAACCAGAACTTCATCTGGCTACAGTAGTAAAAAAAAGGATGATAAAATGTTTCCATGAATACATAATAGAACTAAGGAGAGCCTCCATGCTTTTTTTGATGTAGGATATCCATAGTAAGAAAAGATGAGGAAAAGGTGAGGTACTCAATACCTTCATTGCCTCAGTCTTTAATGGTAAGACCCCTAATCTGGAAGACAGGGAGCAGTATGAAGCCCCCATATCCCAAGGGTCAGTCTGATGTCTCTGCTAGGGAAGGTTATGGAACAGATCATCTTGAATGTCATCACATGGCATGTAAAGGACAACCAGGGTATCAGAGCCAGTCACCATGGGTTTGAGAGGCATGTCCTGCTTGACTAACTTAATCTTCTTTGACAGGGCAACCAGCTTAGTGAATGAGGGAGAAGCTGTGAGTATTGTCTGCCTGGACTTCAGTAGAGCATTTGAGACTGTTTCCCACAGCATTCCACTTGAAAAACTGTGTGTTCGTGACTTGGACAGCAATAGATTGGGTGTGAAACTGGCTGGATTGCCACTGCCAAAGAGTTGTAGTGATGGAGTCCAGTTGACCGCTTGGCAGAAATGGTCCTGGGGGTGTTGATTGATAGTTGGCTAAATAGGAGCCATCAGTGTGCTCAGTTAGCCAAGAAGGCCAACAGCACCCTGGCCTGTGTCAGGAATAGTGGGGCCAGCAGGAGTAGGGATGTAATCATCCCCTGTGCTGGGTACTGGTGAGGCTGTACCATGAGTACTGTGTTCAGTTTTGGAGCCTCACTACAAGTATAGCATTGAGATGCTGGAGTGTGTCTAAAGAATGGTAATGAAGTTGGTGAAGGGTTTGGAGAAGAAGTTGTATGAGAAGTAGCTGAGGGAATTGGGGTTGCTTAGTCTGGAGAAAAGGAGGCTGAGAGGAGACCTTACTGTTCTTTTCAACTACCAGAAAGGAGGTTGTAGGAAGGTGGATGTCAGTCTCTTCTCCCCAGTATCAAGTGACAGGACAAGAGAAAATGGCCTCAAGCTGTGCTAGGGGAGTTTTAGACAGGATATGTGGAAATATTTCTTCACCAAAGAAGTTGTCAAACATAGGAACAGGCTGCCCAGGAAAGTGGCAGTGTGACTATGCCACATCTACATGTCCTCTCTAGGAACACAGCAATATGATTTAGTGGTGGACTTGGCAGTGCTGGGTTAATGGTTGGACTGAAGTTCTTAGTATACATGTATTTAAGCCCAGACACACCCAGTTCCAGTGCCTTGGTTTTCCTTTAGTGCCACTTCAGCTAATTAAACTATAGTTCCTGTCTCTCCGAAAAAACCTTTCTGATCAGGGCCCCTGATTCATTGCTTCTGAGCTATCCTCCTCCTACCTGTATTCTTACACCACCAGGGTTTCTCTGTGGTTCTTTACTCCTATCTTACCTGTTTTCTCATGCCTCCCTTTGAAAAAGTTACAAGAAAAAACATAACTCCAAATGAATTGTTCTGCTTAACAGAAATCACCTCCCTCCTTCCCACAGTCTGATGTGGATCATCTGATTCCCAGCTGATCAAATCAGTTGTTGCTGTGGGCTTTTTTTTGCAGGAGAGACAAAATGACCCTTGTTTCCTTTGAAGATGGAACCAGCTTTGGTACTTGGAAAACTACAGCCAAAAAACCCCATGCTTTATTATGTTCCTCAAATTGAACTGAAGCATGTGATTGAAAGGATTATGCTCTACTAGGTTACTAAGTATATTTTTGCATGATTCTGTTGTACTAAAAACATTCCCAACAGTAACATTTGGAAAACCTTCTCCCTCAGTGGCCATCAGTGCCAAAACTTTATTTTACTACCTTCTCAAGTTATTACAGAAAATGGTGCAGCTGTCTTGGCAGGCTGTGCTAGGAAGTAAGCGCAATTCTTTATTTAGTGGGTATCTGATTGATGCATGTGAAAGTGGCAGTTCAGACTGGCAGTAAAAGAGGATTGAAAGCTGGTGCTGAGCACAGTAGTGATTAGCTTATGGTAGCTCAGGGTTATTTAATTCTTTGCAGTGAGAAACTGTTAGTGTTTACCCTATGCTCTCACAGAAACAGATTGCGGGATGGTCAGCGTTGCAGCCTGGTTGCTTGTTTCTAGGAATGCTGTTAGAATGTAAAGGCATCTTTTGAAATGGGTGCCTTGCTGTCCTGACACTGAAGGCCTTAAAACTTTGTCCTGGCCTACTAGCTAGAAAGTAAGCTTTGTAACTGTGAGAATCACCTGAAAACACTCCCAGTCAACATTATTTTGGTCTTGTCCAGGTCTGTTTTCAAAGATTTTTGTTTATTTAAATAATGATCTGATGCTTAGGTTGGGAGTTTTTGTGAGTGCAGTGAATGTGACTGCTTCACCTGAAGCAAAACTTAATCTAAAAGTTTATCACTAGCACGTGGTTTTCTGGAGATTGTGATAGTTAATGTTCTCGTTTATTAGTTTTGTAGAGAGAGCCGGTGGCTATGGCAAGCATGTTCCTTTGGCCTCTTACTGGAGCTTCTTCACTGGGAAAAACTGTTGTGTTACATTGTGTGCTGAGTCCTGTCAGAAACCAGTGATTGCGGTGGTTATTGGTGCAGTGCTAGTTGTAGGTCTGTCAAATGGAATAGGCAATTATGCTTTTGAACCCAAAAATCTCAATGGGATTGCTGTGCCTGTTGCTTTGACATATGGTTAGAATGGTACTGCCAGGACAGCTGTGTAAAAGCATGGTGAAAAAATAGATTTAACATAAGGTTGACACATTCCTTTGGTGACAGGGAATGGAATACTGAAGCTATCTTCAGTATGGTAATTTAAGGTGTGGTACTTTAAGGCACCTCCATTCTGCATCATTTAAAGGTTGTTTTGTGGAAATCACACTCCAGGCTAGATTCACTAGATTTGCTTTTTTGAAGGTAAAAATGCTGTTGACAGAGTGGGATAGATGTACTCATTGTGTACATGAAGTTGGCGAATGCTTGTGACCTTTCTAGGTTTGTAACGTACTCTGATGGAAGTCTGTATGGAGAAACAAGTTGATTGTCTCTTTGCTTCATTAAAAATGTTGTTGTTTATTTTTTTCCCAGGCAGTGTCAAATGTTCATTCAATAGAAAACTGATTGATGTGTGTTGACCTTAAAGAAAAGAGTTAAACTGTCTTGTGGCTGTTTTTCTGTCTTGGAAAGAATCAGCAGCAAAATGCAGGCTGTCAGTTTTGTTAGCGTTTCCCAGGTGCTGTCTGCTTGCCAGCATCTTTTAAATGTAGCTTTTGTATTTTTCTAATGCATAACATTTGTATGCAGTAATTCTTGTGATGATGCCAGAACAGCCATATAGTAAATATTTAATAAGAGTAGTAAAGATTTCTTGTTCTCAACAGGCTAAAGTCCTTCTGGTCTAAAGGAAATGAATTTGCCAGTCTAAATTATTTATGGAATGCTGCACATAAGAAGATTAGGCTTGCTTGGTTTGTGATACATAGATAGCAAAGAGTAATGGTCTTGATTTAGTTAAGACATAAATGGTGAAGGTGGGTTTTAAGGCATGACAAAAATCTAAGTAATCCCACCATTATGGCAGAGGATGATATATTTTTACCCGAGATGGTACCTGAAGTACCGCTTGGATGTTGGAAATTCTCCTGTTAGTCTGTACTTCAGCTGACTCAATTTTAAGAAAGTTTCCTTTGTAATCCTTTTTTCTGAAAAGCATGAATTGTATCCTTAAAAGTTTTAACAGTGTAAAAATCACTTCTTAAACATTTATTTTTAAGATGGTAGGCATGGCTAGCAACTCTCATGGGAACATGAATTTCTCTTGTGTCTTACCAGTATTTAAAGATGACAATGATTGCTGGTACAGCTACAAGGAAAGTGTGTGAAGCAACTATGATTGCTGATTTAAATGTCTAACATGACACAAAAAGTAATCTTTCTCCTCTTTGCTCAAATGCAAAAGAAAAGTATTCAGATTGCGTGAGACCATGGAAGGAGTGAACAGAAGTAGTGAACTGTATAAGGTAAAAGACACCAAAGTTGCTACAGAAGGAAAAAAAGCCCATGTGGGTACCCCTCTGTTCCAACACAAACCTTGAAGAACAAGCCCCTGAATGTTTAATTGGTTAAGGCACCCTATACCTGGCCTGTTGTTGTTGCATTTCTGTTGAATGGAATGAACAGTGATAAAACTGAGAAATGTGAAAACTTCTGAAGAAGATAGGAGTTTACCTACTTCTCAGAGTACAGGCCAGCCAACTGAGGAAGCAGTTGTCTGCTGAGAGTGTACTTCCTTTCAATACTACTGTTTTCATAGGTGGTTTGATGTTGTGTGGTGATTTGTTCCCCTCCTCCCCCCTTGGGGATAGCAGCTCAATTTTTTTCAAAACTGAGTCTGTGCTAGTGATGGGAAGCATGTATTAAGATTGCTTTTACCCAGCTTACTTGAGGCTTTTAAATGTAGCCCTGGTCTGGTGAGAAGCCTCTGTAGTTTTTAAAGCATTAATGAAGAGAATGAGCAAGATTTCCTGACAAACAAATAATGGCTGTACCTGAGAGGAATAATCCTTTTTTAAGTACAAAGCTCAAACATACTTTCTTTCATGCTTCCAATAGAGAGGGTGATTGCCCATTGGAATGGGCTGCCCTGGGAGGTGGTGGAGTTGCCATCACTGGAGGTGTTTAGGAGGAGACTTGATGGGGTACTTGGTGCCATGGTTTAGTTGATTAGATGGTGTTGGATGATGGGTTGGACATGATGGTCTCTTCCAACCTGGTTTATTCTAATCTAAATATGATGTTGGTGTCCCGGTTTAGAGCCGGACAGATCCTCTGTTGCCCTGAGAGGGCAAAAGAATGACACTCACACAATGGATTAGAGAGTGATGGAAAGTAGTCTCAGCTGGGCAGGTCTGATACTGCCCCTCCCCCTTTTCCTCCTGGCATTAGGCCTAGCCAGGCCTAAGAGGTCTTGAGATAATACCCCACTGTTACCTGATAGGGAGCATCTCCCATGGGAGCAGAGAGGGAAGAAAGAGAAAGACTTTGCAGATGGATTTATAGGGCACAGGATTTATGGGTAGAAATACGCTGTTTCTTGTGTCCACCTACTGGGTTGGACACTTGAGAAACTGGAGGTATAACTTATGTGGCAGTAACAGCAGGCACCCAGCCTAAACTGCCACAGTTGGGAATTACTTTTATGTACTAGTATTAATTTTCTTTTTTTGTTTATGTACCAAACAAGAATATAAGTTGCCTTTTATAAGTTTGAGGGTATCTGGAGTAAAGACACATTATTATCTTTAAAAATACATGAATGTGTTCAGCAATTTTTAACATGAATTTTCTGAATTGACTTTTTTTGCAAATGGAGGAAGATGGATGCAAAACGCACCATGAAAGTTAAGCTACATAAAAATGAAGTCACTGCTTTGTATTGCGTCTCAGTGGGATTACAGTACTGTCTTTGCCTTTCTTTCAAATAAATCCACTCTAAAGCCTGTGTGTGTGTATTTAGCTGTTTTCCACTTCTGTAAAAGAGGTTGTTCAAGGCACAGACATATTGCTCTTCAAGTAATACCTCTGAAAATGCTGACAATTACTGTTTCATGAACCTGTTATATTTCTGGTTTGGGCAAGGCAGGAAGAAAATCCTCATTAGAGAGTAGTTGGGGTTTTTCACATTTTTTAGAGGCTAATGTGGTCTTAATATATACATATCAATATTATGAAACATGTTACAGAAACATTAAATACATTTTATGCTTTCTTTCTTAAATTAGTCGTTAGATTTTACTTAAACTTACTGTTGTTTGCTTCAGAATGTGGTGGTGACATGCTTAAGTGGTGGATGCTATTAGATGCAAGAAATAACACTGAAATTGAACTAACCTTTTTCATGGTGATGATCCTTCAACAGAAATAGTATGAAAGCAGCTTTTGCCAATAGCATGCAGCCTTTCTGCCAACTGTTGCTATTTCTTGGGGGTCTGCTAGGTAGTGTTCTGACAGTTGTGCTTGCTGTATGCTTAGTGAAAGAAGTGATAGCAAATGTTTGCATATTAATATTGCTGGAACTGGAAAAAGTTAGAAGACTTTTTTGTGTTGTGAAACATTTATTTTAAGATGTCTTTTCTTAGAGGGATAAAGGTATAACTCTATACTGTGCATGTGTCTCTCATACATATGAAACTATTGTTGTGGAAATGAGAAGTGTGCTGTAAATATCCAGGATATAGGTGGTCAGAGGAGGAAATGATACGTGACCAAAAGAGTCTCCATATTCCTTCTCTGAGCAGGCCTGATCTCCCTTACTCCAATGCAACAATTCTTCTAGAATAATTTGGTGTTCTGACAAATAACAAAATGTGTGGGTTTGTGTGGTGTGGGTTTGTTGTTCTTTGGTGTGGGCTGTCTTTCTGGGTTGTTTGTGGGTTGTTGGTTGGTATTTTGGGTGTTTGTTTTGTGGGGTTTTTTGGTGGTAGTGTGTGGTTGGTTTTTTAATGCTGTCTTCCATGTCTACTGCAGAAAAAGTGAATGTCTTAAAACAAACAGCCAATTCATGTCTGGTTGATTCCACGTAGGTTTTCGTGCCTCCTGAGCTTCTGAGAAACCTGTTTCTTTTTATAAGCAAATGTTTGCAGTTCTCTTGTGTCTTTTCCTGTCTGCATTTTGACATCTCCTGGTTCTGTTAGCATGCTGTACTATTAGTTTGATCTTTTGTACTGTTATGTTTAATTCTACAAATTAAGGAGAGAGGCAAAAATAAGAGGGGAGAATCACTGGCTTGAGTAGCTTTCTGCTAAAGCATCATCCTTGAGAAGGGGTGACAAAGATGATTCTTCCAAAATGATCACCAAGTTATGCTTTCAGTAGAAAGACAAGCTTGAAACAGGTTGTCCCTTGAGCAGGTACTTTTTTTGTAGAAAGTTGTGATATTCTTAAATGTTTCTGGTTGATTAATTGAAGGTGACTGCAGACTTTGGTGCTGTTCTTGAACTCTCTGCATGCTTTTAGTGGTCTATGGGTTGTGCGGTTTTACAATTGTGATATAAAGACAGTGCTCATGGGAAAGTGGTAGGCAGGTGAAGAGCTGCAATTTGATGTGGAGAAGAAGCAGGGAGAGAGTAAAACTTTCAGAGTTACTTTAAACGAGGTGTATCATATTGTGGACTGGAACTTGTTTCATACTTCAGCTATTTAAGATATTTGAAGAATTAAACACCTGTCACTGTTTAAGCATAAAATTAAATGCCAGAGAATGCTTAGACCCAGTTCCATATGTCTGAAGGATGCTGCTCCCTTCATGGAGAGAACTCCTTCTCATACGTAGGTATCTGGATAATACCAGGAATTGAAGTGTGAGAAACTTAAGTAAGCATTGGTTTCCTGGGTGTTTCTGAAGAAGTCCCTGAAGGCTTCTATTGAGGTACAGTTTGTAGGGTGCCTCCCTGATGAATACACTGTGAAGTATGTTTTGTTCTTTTGATTAGCCATATTACTGTGTACTGCAGTGCTAATGTTAGACTCATCTACTATTGCAGAGATGTTGATAAAAGCCTAATCAGTAGAGGCAACTGCTCAGATAGTAATGACTCTGTCCTATAG
Organism: Melanerpes formicivorus; assembly: GCF_026170545.1. Classification (NCBI taxonomy): domain Eukaryota; kingdom Metazoa; phylum Chordata; class Aves; order Piciformes; family Picidae; genus Melanerpes; species Melanerpes formicivorus. Next base: position 23,755,471 of record NW_027142353.1, read on the forward strand.
TGCCATATTCATAACATTGATTACGTAGAGTAATGTGACTCTTGCTCTGATGTTGCTGCTGCAGAGGTGGAAATAAATGGAGAAGGAAGATGATGTTGCCTGCATAAAGAATTAGAAAATATTTTCTAAAATCAATTTAAGGTTTCCTCTTCCTTGTATTTTCTGAATCTGGTGGTATTGCATACTACCATGTCATTTAGTACATTCATTTAAGTGTGATCAAGTAAACTGTTTGAACTTATAATGAAGCTTTGCTGATTTTCTTGGCACTTATTGCCCTTTATTCAGTATTGCACACTCAAAGTTGTGTCCTAATGTTGGAGGATAAATCTTTCACAGTATGTTGTGATGGTACATATAGATGATACTCTACTTCTATGTATTAAAAAAACTCCCATTTTCACAGAATGTTAGGGGTTAGAAGGGACCCTGAAAGATCACCTAGTCCAACCCCCCTGCCAGAGCAGGATCACCTATACCAGATCACACAGGAACGCATCCAGGCAGGTCTTAAATATCTCCAGAGAGGGAGACTCCACAACCCCCCTATATAGCCTGTTCCAGAGTTCCTTCACCCTCACAGTGAAATATTTTCCCCTCATGTTTCCATGGAACTTCCTATGCCTCAACTTCTATCTGTTACCCTTTGTCCTGTCATTACTCAGTGATGCCAAGAACCTGACTTCATCTTCTTGGCACTCACCCTTTACATATTTATAAACATTAATGAGGTCACCCCTCAGTCCCTTCCTCTCCAAGCTAGAGAGACCCAGTTCCCTCAGCCTCTCCTCGTAAGGAAGATGTTCCACTCCCTTAATCATTTTTGTGGTTCTGTGATGGACTCTTTCAAATAGTTCCCTGTCTTTCTGAGGGGCTCATAACTGGACACAATATTCCAGATGCAGCCTCCCCAGAGCAGAGTAGAGGGGGAGGAGAACCTCTCTTGACCTACTAACTACACCCCTTCTAATACAGTCCACAGTAGTGTTGGCCTTCTTGGCCCCAAGAACACGTTGCTGGCATCCTCTAGGGCTCCCGGATCCCTTTCCCCTTCACTGCTCTTCAGCAGGTCAGTCCCTAACCTATACTGATACTTGGGGTTGTTCTTTCCTTGGTGCAAAATTCTACACTTGCCCTTGTTAAATTTAATTTCTCCAGCCTGTCTTAAGGCTGGCTGAACGGCAGCACAACCCTCGGGTGAGTCAGCCACTACACTCAGTTTTGTGTTATCAGCAAACCTGCTGACAGTGCACTCTGTATCCTCATCCAGGTTGTTGATGAATATATTGAATAGTAGTGGTCCCAGTACTGACCCCTGAGGGACTTCACTAGATAGAGGCCTCTAACTAGATTCCATCCCATTGATGACAACTCTGACTTCTTTCCTTCAACCAGTTCTCAATCCACCTCACTACCTGATTATCCAGACCACACTTCCTCAGTTTAGCTGCAAGGATGCTGTGGGAGACAGTGTCAAATGCTTTACTGAAATCAAGATAAACCACATCCAGTGCTCTGCCTGGTTATGTCCTTATAAAAGGCTATATCAGGTTGGTCAAACATGACTTCCCCTTGGTAAAACGATCTTGACTGATCCTAATCACGGAAACATTCAGGTTGGAAAAGACCAAGTCCAACTGATAAGCCTACTCTGCAAAGTTCACCCCTAAGCCATATCCCCCCCACCCCTTTAAACACATCCAGGGTTGGTGACTCAACTATGTCCCTGGGCAGCACATTCCAATGCCTGACAATGCTTTCTGTGAAAAATGTTTTCCTAATGTCCAGTCTAAACCTACCCAGTCGTAGCTTGAGGCCATTCCCTCTTGTTCTGTCACTAATTACCTGTGAGAAGAGACCAGCCCCAGCCTCTCCACAATGTCCTTTCAGGTCCCCCCTCAGCCTCCTCTTTTCCAAACATCCCCAGCTTCTTCAGTCACTCCTCATAAGAATTATTTTCCAGGCCCTTCATCAGCTCCGTTGCCCTCCTCTGCACTTGCCCCAGCACCTCCACGTCTTTCCTATACTGAAGTGCCTAAAACAAAACACAATACTGGAGTTGTGTCCTCACCAGAGCTGAGTACAAGGGGACAATCACCTCCCTAGTCCTACTGGACACAGCATTTTTGATACAAGCCAGGATGCCATTGGCTTTCTTGGCCACCTGGGCACACTGCTCACTTATATTCAGTTGCCCATTGATTAGAACCCCCAGGTCCCTTTCTGCCAGATAGCTTTCCAGCCACACTTCCCCAATCCTGTAGTGTTGCTTGAGGTTGTTGTGCCCCAAGTGCAGCACCTGGCATTTGGCCTTGTTGAAGCTCATCCCGTTAATGCTGGCCTTTTGATCCAATCTATCCAAGTCCCTCTGTAGAGCCCCCTACCCTCAGGAAGATTAACACTCCCACCTAACTTGGTGTCATCTGCAAATTTACTGATGACACACTCTGTGTTCATCAAGGTCATCAATAAAGATGTTAAATAGAAGTGGTCCCAACACTGAGCCCTGAGGAACACCACTTGTGACAGGTTACCAGCTGGATTTAACTCTTAACCCCATTGACCACCACTCTTTGGGCCCCTTCACCCAGCCAGTGCTTTATCCAGCGGAGTGTGTGCTCATCCAAGCCACAAGCAAACAGTTTGTCCGTGAGAATTCTGTGGGAGAGTGTCAAAGGCTTTCAAAAGTCTGGGTAGACAATATTCACAGCCTTTCCCTCATCCAAGAGTCATGTCATCTTGTCATAGAAGATCAGGTTGGTCAGATAGGACCTGCTCTGCATAAACCTGTGCTGACTGGGCCTGGTCCCCTGGTTGTTCTCTATATGGTGTATAACAGCACTTGAGATGACCTGTTCCATGACCATCCATGGTACTGAGGTCAGAGTGACAGGTCTATAGTTTCCCAGATCCTAATTTCTTGTAGATAATGACCCTCTTATCCTCGGCATTATCCTTAAGCATGTCAAGGACAAGTTGCTCCATTACATTTCCAGGGATGGAGGTGAGGCTCACCAGTCTATAGTTACCTGGGTTCTCCTTCTTACTCTTTTTAAAGATTGGAGTGATGCTTGCTTTCCTCCAGTCCTCAAGTACCTCTTCTGTCTGCCATGACTTTTACCAAAGATGGTGGAGAGTGGTCTGGCAATAACCTCTGCCAGCTTCCTCATCACCTGTGGCTGCATGCCATCAGGACCCATGGATTCATGGATCTCCAGATTACTTAACTGTTCCCTAACCCAGTCCTTATCTACCAAGGAAAACTCCTCCTTTGTCCTGTCGTCTTTGGGGGCCTCAGTGGTCTGGGGATCCCAAGGATAGTCTGAGGAGGGGTGTTCCAGCCCTCTGGTTGTCTTTCTGAAGACCTGCTGTGACAGGTCCCTGTACTTTTTGTGCTGAGGGCCCGAGGGCTAGATATAGTACTCCAAGTGGGTCCTCATGAGAGTGGTGTAGAGGGGCATAATCACCTCCCTCAACTTGTTGATGACACTTTTCCTGATGCAGTCATGCTGGGTTAAGAACTGGTTGGAGGACTGGGCCCAGAGAGTGGTGGTGAATGGTGCCACATCCAGCTGGCGGCCAGTCACTAGTGGTGTGCCCCAAGGATCAGTGCTGGGCCCCATCCTGTGCAATATCTTTGTTGATGATCGTGATGAGGGCATTGAGTCCGTCATCAGTAAATTTGCAGATGACACCAAGCTGGGGGCAGGTATTGATCTGTTAGAGGGTAGAAGAGCTCTGCAGAGGGGCCTTGACAGGCTGGACAGATGGGCAGAGTCCAACGGCATGAGATTTAACACATCTAAGTGCTGGGTTCTGCACATTGGCCACAACAACCCCATGCAGTGCTACAGGCTGGGGTCAGAGTGGCTGGAGAGCAGCCAGGCAGAAAGGGACCTGGGGGGGGTACTGGTCGATAGAAGGCTGAACTTGAGCCTGCAGTGTGCCCAGGTGGCTAAGAAGGCCAATGGCATCCTGGCCTGTATCAGGAGCAGTGTGGCCAGCAGGAGCAGGGAGGTCATTGTGCCCCTGTACTCAGTACTGGTTAGGCTACCCCTTGAGTCCTGTGTCCAGTTCTGAGCCCCTCAGTTTAGGAAGGATGTTGATTTGCTGGAATGTGTCCAGAGAAGGGCAACAAAGTTGGTGAGGGGTTTGGACCACAAGCCCTATGAGGAGGGGCTGAGGGAGCTGGGGCTGCTTAGCCTGGAGGAGGCTCAGAGAAGTCCTTATTGGTCTCTACTACTGTCTGAAAGGAGATTGTAGCCACGTGGGGGTTGATCTCTTCTCCCAGGAAACCAGCACCAGAACAAGAGGAGACGGTCTCAAGCTGTACCAGGGGAGGTTTAGGCTGGATGTTAGGAAGAAGCTCTTAACAGAAAGAGTGCTTGGCCATTGGAATGTGCTGCCCAGGGAGGTGGTGGAGTCACCATCACTGGAGGTGTTTAGGAAGAGACTGGATGGGGTGCTTGGTGCCATGGTTTAGTTGATTAGATAGTGTTGGATGATAGGGTGGACTCTGATCCAAAGGTCTTTTCCAACCTGGTTAATTCTATTCAGAATATGGTTGGCCTTCTGGTATGCAGGTGTACATTGCCAGGTTGTGTTGGGCATCCTTCCTTCAGACTAGTATTATACAATGAGTCTGCTTTAAGGGACAAATGTTGCTTTCAATTTTCCAGTTGTCAGGCCTGTTACTGAAGAAGAGGAGATGACAAGTATCTCCCAGTGGCAGATAAACATTTGTTCATTCAAATGTTTTGGGTTTTATCTGAATTGTTCTATTATTTTTATTTTTTATTATTTTAGCCAAGACAAGCTGAAGACAGCAAAAAATAATGAAGGGCATTTGGTGGGGTCTGGCACACAGTTTAGACTTCTGGATCAAGTTTGTGCTCATCTAAGCCCTTAAGAATAAATGGCTGAAACAAGGATTGAGATATCACATTAGGCCATCTGAGCATCTTAAAGGTAAAAATGGCGTGCAACCGATTGATTTTTTTCCTATTCCCAAGAAAATTTGATAACTAGGATGACTAAAAACAAGCTTAGATATTTAGTTAGCTATTATGAAGCAAATATTTTTGTAATAAGACAAGGAAGGTTATTAATTTTCTTCAGTTTGATATTTTTGTGTCACAGGGGACTCAATTGTGAGGAGGCATGTATTCATATGTACAATTACTATCAGATGAGTTCAAAGTTTTTTTAGAAACAGACATTCATCCTTAAAATAAAAAAAAAGCCAATAGTATAGGTTGAGGAGGGCAAAGAAAAGGCATATGATAACAAATCATACCTGCCCCCTTCCAAAGACACCTGCATGGTGCAGCTGAGTTACACTGGACAAGGAGTGAAACCCAAAGTGCCACCATGCAAGATTATATATTTCAAACCAGAGATTATTCAGGTTTGGCCTCCTGCCTAATGGGTATGCTGGTCCAAGTGCACTCTTCCCTTAAATATCCTTTTAACATCTGTCTGGAACTTTGCTTTTTTTTTCCTATTCATGCCAATGATTAGCATGTTATTAGACCAATGAAACAGAAGTGGGTTATGTTGACTAAATGTCAGGAAGAAAAGGTGTTCTAGCAAGACACATACCTAGGACCTTTCCAATTTGTCTGCTTCAGCTGTACTGTTATCTGCAGTGTTCCATATTATGCTTGATGGTACAGTAATGCACAGAGTAAAGTATTTCAAAACTGCTGAGTGTTTAGTCTCAGCATCTCAACTGTAGCTTTATGCTATGCAGCTGTATTTTTGAGGGAATCATAAGTCTTTTGTAACCTAAATGATTCTAAGATCATCAAGTCCAGCTGTAACCTAGCATTAAACCATGTCCCAGCACCATGCTTATACATCTTTCAAATAGCTCCAGGGATGGTGTGTATCTTTGGGTTTATGTGTTTCCTTAGGAGACCTTGCTGCTGGGTGAACACCCAGAGGCCAATTGCATCTTGGGCTGCATCAAAAAATTTGTGGCCAGCACATTGAGTGAGGTGATTCTGCCACTTTACTTTCCCTGATAAAACCTCACCTGGAATACTGCATCTGGGTCTGGAGCCCTCAATACAGGAAGGATGTGGACCTGTGGAGCTGTGTCTGGGTGTTGGAGCACCTCTCTTACAAAGACAGGCTGAGGGAGCTGGTTTTTTTCAGCCTGGAGAAGAGAAGACTCTAGGGACACTGAATAGCGACCTTCCAGAGCCTGCAGTGGGCCTACAAGAAGGATGGAGAGAGACTGTTTACAAAGGCCTATAGTGATAGGACAACAGGCAATGGCTTCAAACTAGAGAAGAGTAGATTTAGACTCTATGTTAGTAGCAGGTTCTTTACCATGAGGGTGGTGGAACACTGTAACAGGTTGCCCAGGGAGGTAGTTGGGGCCCCGTCCCTAGAGATATTCACTGTGAGGCTTGACAGAGCTTTGGGCAACTTGGTCTAGTTGAGGATGTTCCTGCTGACTGCAGATGGGATTGGACTATATGACCTTTGGAGGTCATATAGAATAATCCCAGGCCATTCTGTGATTCTAAGGTTCATTTGTTTTCTTACTGTAATTTTAATATCTGCCATAGAGGAGCTTGTGATGAATGAGAGGGCAGTCCTCTGCTTCTTCTCTGCCACAGACACCATGCAGAATTTTTGAGCAGTCCTTGACATTACTCAATTGCTAGGTAGTGGCATTTGGTCTTCACTTTTTGTCTTATGACAGTTAATGATTTCTCAAGTTCGTATTTTAGATGTTAAGTTATGCCAAAGTATATATTTCACCATCTGTGCTTGCAAGGGTATTTTTTTCCCTAAGAGATGGAGGAAGATGTTGCAGAAACTGGTGGGATTGAGCAGTGTCACAAGAATGATGAAAGCCTACTAATTTTGAAGTAGAGGGTTCTGCTTGACTACTTCCTAAATCTTTGCTCATATTTCTTCTAATCATAATAGGTTGACATACAATAAGAATGAAAAATTGTGATTGAACAGTTTAATTCTGTTTAATTTTATCATACTTTAAAAGCTAGACAAAAACTCTAATTCTGTCCTTTTAGAAGCAATGTCTATATAATCTTACAAAAAAGGAGCATACTGTAATTTAATATGTCATTGTTAGTGTAACAAGACAACTATGCTCTACTTGCTTTCATGCTATTAATAAAAGGCTGCCACATTAGAATAGAATAGAATGAACCAGGTTGGAAGAGACCTTCAAGATCATCACGTCCAACCTATCACCCAACACCACCCAATCAACTAACCCATGTAACCAAGCACCCTGTCAAGTCTCCTCCTGAACACCTCCAGTGACGGCGACTCCACCACCTCCCCAGGCAGCCCATTCCAACGGGCAATCACTCTCTCCGTGTAAAACTTCCTCCTGACCTCCAGCCTGAACTTCCCTTGGTGCAGCCTGAGACTGTGTCCTCTTGTTCTGGTGCTGGCTGCCTGGGAGAAGAGACCAACCTCTGCCTGTTTACAACCCCCCTTCAGGTAGTTGTAGAGAGCAATAAGGTCACCCCTGAGTCTCCTCCTCTCCAGTTTCTTGTGACTTAAATTTTTCACCTTTCAAGCAGGCCAGTTTGACGTCTGATGCCCCCTACCTTACTTCATATACAAAGTCAGATGAAGTGACACAGTAGCTCCAGGATATAACTTTGCCATTTGGAGAGGATGCAACAAAAGGCATTAAGAGACTCCTGACAGCTGCTGAACTATACCAGAAATACCTGAAAGAATTGAAATGTTGCACTATAGTTCAGTTTGTGGTAATAAATGGTTTTATGCTAACATTTTTTATGGGAACGTGTAAATACATGGAAGTCATACCCTACCCAGAGAGTATCTGAGCTAAAGTTAATTCAAGACTGTAATTAAGAATTGTTGTTTGTTGTAGTCTTGCTCAACCTTAGGCATTTACTAGCTCTTGTTAATGTAGCTTGCTACTTGTCTACTGATCTATTAGAACCAAGCCTAGTTTTCTCTGGGCTGTTAGGGTGTCTGTTGTGGAATCTTTTCAGTTGCTGAAGACCATGGAGTCTAACTGTGGACACTGTCAAGTCCACTGCTAAACTGGAGTAGGTGTGGATGTAGTAATTCCATGCTCTTAGTAACTTCAAGGCCCAAAAGAATTTTAAGTAGATTTTAAGACCGACAGGTGTCTCAGCTGGCTTATGAGAAGTGCTAAGCAGTGATGATCAAAAATGAAAAGTAAAAGACAAACAGGAGCCAAAATGGAGCAAAATGTGTTCTTCAAGAAACAAAGAATAAGAAACTAGAGTGCTCGGGTATAGCTTGCTGGTGAAGATGCTAAAATGATGAATGGAAAATGGATTGCTGAGAAGGAACTGTTACTCAGGTAGTGTTAAAGGAAGGTGTGCTGAGCTATTAGACCTTCCAGGAACTTCCAAAGGATCTAAATGCTTTTTTTCAGGGAAGAACTATAGGGAAGTGTAGAAGGGGGCAGTGAAACTGGACAAGTGAAGGAAAAAATGCAGTGATTCCTTTTTAGACCCTGGGACTGGAAACACACTGTACCTGCTGTCAAAATCTGCTCTAATAAATTGTAAAAATAATAGTAGCAATTTTAAAATATTCCTTAAACTGAAAACAGAATACTGGAAGCTGTTATTATCCAAAGTTTCTTTGGATAATAGTTCACTGGCTGATGAATGTCCATGGAAGAAACCTTTTGTCATTCTTTCTTGTTGCCTCTTTCCTGAATTTTAATGTCAGCAAGTTAAGTCCTCTTAAATGGTGCACGTAAAAATAGACAAGCTGATTAAGCACAGTCTTGTGTGCTTTTACTAAAATGCTGTGTACCTTTTAAAACAGGTAGTAGACTGACATAACTGTCTTAAAATGAGCATCGTGATGCTGTAAGTGCTTTGAGAAACTTGATGGAAGAAGAGTCTGCAGTGTGTGGGTGCAGATGCATAGGAACTGGATTATAGATGCATTGATTTAGTAAAAAGGTGCCATATGATTGAGAGTGAGATAAAATAAGATGTGTTAATTGATAGGGGTTGAAATATGCCTTAAAGGGAGATGGAGGAGTTCAATAATATAGCTAGGCTGTTGACCACATAATCAGAAGACTGACAGTTTTGTAAAAACCCAGAAGACATGAAAGAATATAACAAAAGTTACAGATCGCAGTTAAACTTAATTTCCTATTGAGAGGGAGGAGGAACAACAAATCTCACTGAATGTGGAGACACTATTTTGTCAACTGTCAAGTATGTTCTTTGATCATCTGCCTCAATGTGTAAGAAGGAAAAATTAATATTAAGCAATGCAGGAGGCTATCATCTTGTAAACTTTACCTGTTTTGTACTGCTGTTTGACATTGCTCTATGAATATCCCTCCCCCACCCCCTAAACTTACCTTGAAGAGTTATCTTCCTCTTGGATTTTAATTAAGCCTCATAGACTCAGTGAAGCCACGTAAGAATCAGCAAAGAGATGTAGCTGTGAAGGTGTGTCTTGCATATGTCACAGAGACCAGAGAGACAGCAAATTGGAGTTCTGGAAGTAACATCAATCAAAAAGATTTAAAAAAAACCCAGCAGAATCTGCTGTTTAAATAGAGTGAGGAATGCCCCTCTTAGTAATCCTTCAGAGCTGAACTCCTGCATTTGAAAATTGGAGGAGGAGAGTGGTGAATTTAAAATAAAAACCCTAAGGTAATATCCCTGTGTGAAGCATGAGAGGAAGGCTGTAGTCCATTAAGTTACTGGCATTTCAGGGAGTTCCCAAGAAAGGTGCTACTACAGCAGACAAACAACAGGAGTTCTTCACAGTAGTGTTCACTGCAGAGGACGGTAGCAAAATTGTCTGAAGAGTTTCTTACAGGTGTGGACAAGAAAAACTGTCTCTCAATAAATTTATTCAGAGTGATTGGTAAAATGAAGAGGAGGGTGTCATGTAGACCAGATGATATTGACTCAGGTTGTAAAATGCCTCGGATATGGAAGTGTCAGGTTTTTTGATCATAAGTATATAATCCATCCATTACATGAAGCTGTGTGTCTCAGATGAGTTGAAGTGTGACAGGGGCCAAGGAAAGAAGTAGAACAGGGAGTTTCAAACAATTAAGGCATCTGAAAAATTCTGAGAACACATACGTATTGTAAAGAGATTAAAGCTTTTTTTAGCTGGAAGTTGTGCTCCACAAAGCAGTTAAAATCCTTTGAAGGGGGAACAAGTATATGGCTAGTATAATGCACTTCGATTTATAAAAAGCATTTGACAAGACCTCCTGCCAAAAGCTTTTAAAGGAAGTCAGCTGTTGTGGATTAAGAGGAACCACCTCCTGATGTATTACATGACCAGAGGATGAGAAAAGGATGAGGATAAATGATCAGTTTCCACAGAGGTCTTTCCAGTAGAATATTCAAGGATATGTGTGCTCAGCGACTTTGTACATGTTGAAGACAAAGGAACAAAGTATGCTGACATTCAGCTAGGAATAAGAAATCTCATAATCCAGAATTAATTTGTTCAAGAAGTAGTAAAAAATTATGAACTAGACAAAGAATAGCTGCTGGGATTCAGTGTTGCCAGATGAAAGGTAATGCATACTGCAGGAAGACAATAAAAGCAGCTCTACTTAGGCAGCTGCCTTAACGGAGTCCTGGTTGTGGTCCTTTGGGAGAAATTTTGTTATTATGGGTAATTCTTTGAAGGCATAAGCTTTGACTCAGCTGTGACAGGAGGGAAAAAAAAAAGGAAACAAGGACAGAAGTGTTTAGGAAAAAGAGTAGAAGATGAAACAGAAAGCATCATTTCTACTTGGTGTACTTGGTATACATCTTTAGTTTGCTGCCTCAGACCTTCAGTAATTCTAGTAGTGATGGCTTGGATAATCACTGTGGCATGACTTCTTCTTGAAAGAAAGCTAAATATGATTGAGTGGTGAGAGGAAGTTTTGTGAGTAAAATCTAAGGAAGTTGTTTTTGTAAAGGGACCCAAAGGGTGAATTCCATGCTGCTTTTTTTTTTTTTTTATTCCTAGCAAGTCCCACCACTTTATGGCAAGGGAATTTACATCACGCGGATTACTGTGAGTATGGAAAGATACTTCCTTGGGTGGATTTTGTGGTGTGGGTTACAGAAGATCTTAGAGGAAGAGTCCTGATCAGTTGATACTAAAGATAAGACTACAAACCACTGCAAAAATTGCTATTTTTTTTTTTAAGGCTGTCATATAAAATGCTAGTAATTCTTTTGTCTGTGAATGACTGTCTCCTTTGTAAAATTCTAGTTTCTGTTGTCTACCCATAGGAATACAAATGTGGGTTAACTTGAGCATGTGAACTTTGAAACCTGAAAAACAGCATTCTTAATAGAGGTATGAATCACCAGGAGAAGCTGTAGTGAAAGCTCCTTAGAACTAGAGCAGCTTTAATTTAGTCACCTTGCTTCAGGCCTTAAATAACAATTTTGGCCATTACTTCCACCTTCAGAAAAATGAGGATTTTGTTTTCTGTTCAGAGTGATTCTGGGTTAGGCTTATGGCTAAGTACTGTTCCTCTTGTGATAAGGAATGTGGGTTTTACAACTTCAGTTATGGAAAATTTTTCTATAATGTCACCTTGAATTATTTATCAAATGGACAAGCTGAATACTGTCCTCTGTGTAGGTTATGGTGGTTGATAAGCACCTATCATAAATTGCTGTCAGATGTGAGTAGCAGAAGTGAAAGTGAATCACAGAATCACCAAGGTTGGGAGAGACCTCAAAGATCATCAAGTCCAACCTGTCACCACAGACCTCATGACTAAACCATGGCACCAAGTGCCACATCCAATCCAGTCTTGAACACTTCCGGGGACGGTGACTCCACCTCCCTGGGCAGCACATTCCAATGGCTAACGGCTCTCTCGGTGAAGAACTTCCTCCTCACCTCAAACCTAAATTTCCTCTGGCACAGCTTGAGACTGTATCCTCTTGTTCTGATCATCTAGTGTAAGCTGCCAGAAACTAACTTTCATTGAAAACCAGATGTGAGGATATTAACCCTTCTTTTGACTTCCCCCAGACATTAGAAAAAAATCCAATGCAATTTTCTGGGTATTTTCCCCACCATCTCTACAAGATGAGTAGAAAAAAATTAGGTAACTTCTTGCATAGACAGGATAGACCTGGGAAACAGTTCTCTTTGAAAGTCTGTACATAATGCACTTACTCTGTGTTACATGGTACTTAGACTTAATTGTAGCATTAAAAACCGTGGAAATAGAACCCCCCTTTTTTTTTGCTATATTACTCTGAGCAAAATAGGTAGAATAAAGCATCTTGGCTTGTAACCAACTAAGTGGATCTCACAAGGTAGCAATAAAATTCTCGAGACTTTCCATCCCAAGATGACTTTTTTAATAACATCAGTAGCTCATGCAAACTCAACTTTTTTTTTTCCGACTTTACTCTTGTATGAAATATTTTCTGAGCAAAATGTAAAGCTCACTAACAGCTTGCAATTCCATAATATAATAAGGTACTGTGAGTTTTGAAATAGAGTGGGTTAGTTATCACAAATGTTGAAAACCAGCTTTGTCCAATTTTTTTCCACATTTTTATCAACTTAGCTTTATTTTGCACATACCTCCTTTTTATGTAATTTACTCCTTTCAGGTGTCATTCACCTCAGCCTTTCATCTTCCTTTGACTTTTTTTTACTTTTCACATACACAAGCAGTTCTGTTTGTCATCAGCTGGGGTCTGAAGTGGAGGTGCAAGTTATTTTAAAACTTAGAATGTAGGTGCTAGCTGTTGAAAAGTGGTTAGGTGTTTTTTTGCACATAATATAAAGAGAAGTGTGTATGCACACTCTTGCTAGCTTAAGAATAGGTCTGATATCCTTTTTATTTGACTGTATTGTTTGCTGATTGCATTTTACTGTTTCTAGGAAGTATGACAAGCTGAGAATAGTAAATATATAAATGTTTTCCACTGCATCTTTCTCACTACCTTTTGATTTAGGTTTGGAAAAAAAAACCAAACAAAAAACCCCACAACATTTTGGAGACTGACAAGTGCAAGGAGGAACACCTTGTAAAGCACAAGGCTGAAGTTGCTAATTTAAAAAGTTACCCAGTAGTTGCATTACCTAAACATCAAAATAATGTGAACAGTGCATGAAAACTTAGAATTGTCACACTGTAAGCCCACTGTAGGGAGACAGCTGAAGACAACTACCTTTTAGACCCTATGGTTTGACATTCTCTCCATGGTTTTACCTCTGTCTTTTGAGGGAGCTGTTTAGGGTGGTTTTGTTTGCTATCAATTTAGTATACCTTAATTTTGAAGGGCATCAAGTTATTTTTATAGTAAAAGGTCTGTTTGGGAAAAGAACCTGTCTCAAATCTTTCAGAATCTTGTTCTCTGTTTTTTAGGGCCTGCTTTTAGGAGAGAGGAGGAGCAGACAGGGTAGCAAACAAGTCAGTTACATTTTCAATTTGTATAACCTTAATGGTTTGAAAATGTGTAGATGATGTCTTTGTTTTCAATGCTTTCTGCAACTGATTATTTAAAACAGGTGCAGTTAAGTAGTTAATATACTGGAAGAGATTCCTGAACAGTCTTTAGTGCAGTGTATGAGGGGAGATAAAATGGAGGTCACTTTCTTTTTTTGGTGGGAGAAAAAAGAAAGGTTCTAAACTAAGTTTATCAGTGATAGTCTGGCTAAAATAATGCTGTATTTCAAACCACATGCTACAAACTCAGGTAAATGATCTATTTTTTTAATAAAAGCATTTTTCAAACTTTGTAGCAGTAGTTTTTTGCAGAAGTGATTTATGAATGTGTTTGAGCTTAAGTTCAAATACTCATTGCTATTCTGCTGTTACAAGTTACAAACAAATTTAAAAAATCAAGGATTCTTTTAGCTTGTGTAAGAATTTGTGTTGAAATCAGCTAGGACAGGATTAGATTGCAGAGGGCTTGAACAGGTTTGCCTTTGGGGACTATCAGCTGTTGGAAATAATTTATTTAAAGGTAAAAATGTTTGCCTTTATTTATAGTTTGTGTGTGCACCGGTCTTACCTCTAGGCGAAATGCTTCATGAAATCAAATGTTGGCATTTAAAAGAAATGAGGAATTATCTGTTTAAATACTTAGAAATGTGATAATTCATTTTGTTTGCTGAGTCTGACACTTATAGTAATGCATGGCCACTGAACTGCTTCTGTTTTGTTAATTTTGTGGTTTACAATTTACAGGGTAGACTACTTAATCCCTTTTCCTACTTAAGACTGTTAAAGCAGCTAATGCTGTGTAATATGGGTCACTGGCTAAGATGAGGAATACAACTTCATTATTATCTGAACAGAAGGAATAATATATGAGCAGAAGATGGATGCACTTTATGAAAAGTAGGTTTTCAATAGTTTCTGCCTTCTTCATGCTTGGATTTTTTTCTCTACCTTAAGGCACTAGATGCATTGACAAGTTGAGATTTAAACTCAGTGTTTTCCTGTAAGGAGAGGGTTCAGTCTGTTCTCTTTTTTACACTCAGAATAAGTACTGATGATTCTGTCACTTCATATAGCTGTAATTTTGTTAGAAAAATACTTTGCACTGGCATGAAGGAAGTTGTGCAAGTGGAAATTGCCTGGATAACTGTCTGCTTCACAGAAGGATTAGTATTTCACGGACAGGGAACATCCTCTCAAAGGTGAAGTCATCACTGTTTGCTCATTTAATGTGTAGAAAAAATGTGGATTCATATTATTCTGATAAAACTTCTAGGGTACCTATTAAAGGCAATGTACAGAAACATCAGTGCAAATGAATTGCGGTATTTGTAGCAGTGCTTATAAAAGGAAAACCTCTTCAGCTGTGACAGATGTTGCTGTTTACTACTGTAAACAAAGAAAAGTCCTTAGAACATGGCAGATCATTTTATAGATGCTTATGGAGTATGAATACCTTTGTCTGTGTATTGTTTGAGTGTCAGTGCCACTTAGAAATTTCCTAGTAGAGCAGATCTTTCTTAAATGAGTTTGTCAGGAGCAGAAAAGCTTCTATCTTTGTTATGTGTCAATTCAAATTGTAATGTGGCATCATATTTACTGAGAAATTTATTTCACTTTATTTTGGTTACATTCAAATGTGCCAGATTTCAATTGTAAGAAACACCTTTTCTCAAAGAATTTGTACAAATTCTCTGGTTTCTCTTCATGACCCTTTCTTTCAACATTTTCCACCCCCACCCCCCCATTCATTCCAGCCTCTCTTGCTTTTGATATTTAGTCATACGGTGCTATCTCAAAGGTATTACTGCTGCCTGGAAGGGCACAGTGCTGGGCCTACTGATCTTCATATGCTCAGAACACACTTCACCTCTTAATGATTCCCTTTCTTGACATGAATTTGTTGGCTCACTCTGTGCATGTCGTATTTTTGTTCCTATGCCCATGGTAAACTACTTTCTTTGTTTAGACTGTATTTTGTTGAATGATTGTAATGAACATCACATTTATTCCATCTTGTTTCAGACCTGCAAACTTTTTGCTCTGATAGCCAGTTATATGCCAATAGTTATGTACCAATAAATCTAAACTTAACATGACTTAACAAAAACTTAACTGCACCAGTGAAGTTAGGCAGTGCTTTGTAAACTTTGTCTCAGTTGCTTGCTAAATGAGCTTTTATGGCTTTTGTGGAAAAATGTATTGATAACTTTTATATTTATTGCCCTATTCTCATAGTAAATGTCCCATATGCTCTTACTGTCTTCCCAGCTCCCTTTGTAATACATGATGGTGTTATGCCTGGGTATTGCGTGCATTTTGTGCATATATTTGTGTGTGCAGTTAACTTAGTTTAAAGCCTTGTTCACGCATCAGGGCAAGGTCTGACCAAGCTGTACTTGCAAAATACAGTGACTACATCACGCATGAAGAATCTTCTCCAAGAAGCACCATCACCTTCTGAGGCAGAAGCAGCTTGTGTGGAATTACCTTTGGTCTCTCATTCCTTTTCTGTGTCTTGGAGCGGCAGCTGTGTAGTCAGAAGCACATTACTTGTCTGTACTGACTCCATGACACAATGTTGTCTTGATTGTACAGGAGCAAGAAAAGAAATAGCTTAGTTTCTGTGTTGCAGGCTATAAATGTTATAACAAGGAGTCGGGAGGGAATGTCAGACTGCTTTACAGACAGCAGTGCATTTTTTTCAGAGTGCTGCTTGTTCATCACCATGGTAACTCTGAAAATATTTGGTAGAAATCCTATTACAAAACTGAAGTAATTAAAATGTAAGTATAATTACAGGGAGATGTTTATGAGACTTCTGACATCTTAGGTCATCCCCATATGATACTGTGGAGATGCTCTCAATCTCAGGCACTATTTTCTTGGGCAGGAATCCACTGATACTTTATGGGTAGTTTTTTATTTAAGCAAAGAAAAGCCATGAAATTTGCACCTGCTTTTAACTTCAGGGTTTGCTGTTTGGTTGAATATTACCACTGATCCAGGAATGCAAAAAAAAAAATAATTCTAGAAAATGTTCAATTTAGCTATGGTGGCTCTCATCACAAGGGAGTATCCTCACTGGTAGCTAGTGATATTCTCATAACTGTAGTTACTGTTCTACAGCTTGAAATTCTGGGATTGTGGTATTCTCTTGATGTATTTTGCTTTTGGGTGTTTTTTTCAGTGTTCAGGCCATGCTATAGCAATTCAGAAAGGCTGTACCACTGCTTAGTATTGAGATGATTTGGGGAATGTAAGTAATAGACAATGGGGTCAAGAGTCTGTATTTATGGAATTGGAAAAATCCCACATGCACAAAACAGTTCATGTAGCACCCTTAAGTTTTTGGGAACTGATACAAAAATAATGCTACAGTGCCATGCGTGGTCTGATCTTGGACTTAGTTTGTGGTTCTGTTACTCTTCATTAAATGATACTATAAATGCCTTTTTGAGAACATGGGCTTCTGCCTTCTAATCTACAAAGAAACTAGCTGAGGAAGCGTTATGTGGACACCAAGTCTTATGAGTAAAGGATGGTTTTACGTAGCTTGTCAACTCATTCTGATCTCTGGTGGGGAGAGTCTCAATATAAACTTCTTGTTATGGTCAGGTTTTTTCATCTTTTGTTACTCATCTATCAGCAAAGAACAGGATAAGCTCAGTTGCAAGAACACAGTGTGTGACTGACTTTTTGATGGAAGCCTTTTGTCAGTACGGATGCAGAAAAATGCTTTCACAAATGAGTAATACAAATAGCAGAAAACTGAGAAAGTTTATTAAAATGCTAGTACTCTTTAGGTCGAAAGACTTCATTTGTGGCAGCCTTGAGAAAAAAACCTGTAGAGATCTTTTCATATGTCTTACAAAAGACCTTTTCTGTTCAGGTTATGCTGTATGCTTTATTTCCCTTTCCATGTATATAGGTTATGGCAATTTAAACTACATTGAAGATTGTGCAAGTGACACATTGCATAAGAGGATGCTGTTTATTGCACTATCTCTGGGTGACTTAATAGCTTTTGCTATGGCTTTCTTTTCCTTCATGAAGAGAAGCCATTTTTATTAATAAAAGCTTTTTCTTCTGTAATAATCATGAATAATTCCCACCATAGCTGCTTTGAATGCAGTTAGGAATGCTGCTGTGCAGGAAACTTAAGCCTCTGAATTTTTTACATTTATTTTTTAACTTTATGCCGTGTAGCACTGTATTAGAATATAGAACAAACCAGGTTGGAAGAGACCTTCGAAATCATCGCATCTAACCTATCATCCAACCCACCTAATCAACTAAACCTTGCAACCAAGTACCCTATCAAGTCTCCTTTTGAAAACCTCCAATGATGGTGACTCCACCACCTCCCCAGGCAGCCCATTCCAATGCGCAATCACTCTCTCTGTGTAAAACTTCCTCCTAACCTCCAGCCTAAACCTCCCCTGGTGCAGCTTGAGACTGTGTCCTCTTGTTCTGGTGCTGGTTGCCTAGGAGAAGATAACATCTGCCTGTCTACAACTTCCCTTCATGTAGCTGTAGAGAGCAATAAGGTCACCCCTGAGTCTCCTCTTCTCCAGGCTAAGCAACCTCAGCTCCCTCAGTCTCTCCTCACAGGACTTGTGTTCCAAACCCCTCCCCAACTTCGTTGCCCTTCTCTGGACACGCTCCAGCAAGTCAACATCCTTCCTAAACTGAGGGGCCCAGAACTGGACACAGGACTCGAGGTGTGGCCTAACCAGTGCAGTATACAGGGGCACAATGACCTCCCTGCTCCTGCTGGCCACACTGTTCTTGATGCAGGCCAGGATGCCATTGGCCCTCCTGGTTGCCTGGGCACACTGCAGGCTCATGTTCAGCCTACCATCAACCAGTACCCCCAGGTCCCTCTCTGCCTGGCTGCTCTCCAGCCACTCTGACTCCAGCCTGTAGCTCTGCATGGGGTTGTTGTGGCCAATGTGCAGAACCCAGCACTTGGATGTGTTAAATCTCATGCCGTTGGATTCTGTCCAGCCTGTCAAGGTCCCTCGGCAGAGCCTCTCTACCCTCCAGCGGATCAACTCCTGCCCCCAGCTTGGTGTTGTCTGCAAATTTACTGATGATGGACTCAAGGCCCTCATCCAGATCATCAATAAAGATGTTAAAGAGCATGGGGCCCAGCACTGATCCCTGGGGCACACCACTACTGACTGGCTGCCAGCTGGATGTGGCACCATTCACCACCACTCTCTGGGCTCGGCCCTCCAGCCAGTTCCTAACCCCATGCAGTGTGCTCCCATCCAAGCCACGAGCTGACAGCTTGGCCAGGAGTTTGCTGTGGGCGATGGTGTCAAAGGCCTTGCTGAAGTTGAGGTAGACTACATCCACAGCCTTCCCCACGTCCAGGTGAGTCACCTGATCATAGGAGGAGATCAGGTTGGTCAGGCATGACCTGCCCTTCCTAAATCCATGCTGACTGGGCCTGATCCCTCGGCCATCCTGTAAGTGTGATTGCACTCAAGATGACCTGTTTAAACATGGTGATCTGATTCAGGAGTTTTAATTTCTAATGCCTAAAGCAAAACCTGCAGTATTCATGATTTTTTTTTTTCTGTTTTTTTTTTCAGCTAGGTTGCTTTATTTTCCTTTGCAAATGTTTGATACAGGTTTGTGCATTAACTGTAGTAAACAAATTGTTTATTTCAACATGTCTTATTCTGTGCAAACGTTGGTGCATTGTTAACTTCTCATCTCTTATGTGGTTACTAGCAGAGCATAAAACCTGAAGCTTAAAATTCCAAGTGCTTTGCTTTCCCAAGGAAAAAAGCCAGCATAGTCCTTTAACAGCATTTTAATTTCGTTTGGGTTAAAACAGAGTGAAGGGGTAGAAAAAATATTTTAGATCTCTAGATAAAGCAGTATCTAGAAAATAGTCTATGCATAAGAAAACAACATTGCCCATATCTTGAAATTGAGAATATGGACTTCTGCCTTGTTATCTAAAAGAAACTGGCAGAAGAAGTTTTAACGTGGGCACTAAGTCCACTTATAGACTTAGGTATGATGTGGTATGAAAATCATATCAGTTATATTGCCTATTTTGTGCCTGAGTGATGTGCAGTGAAAAGCTGTCTGTGCTAGCTTGATTTGTAGAAATGGCACTGCATAGGTAAGTTCTGGTCCAGAACTTTACAGCTTTATAGCAAAGTGAAGATTATTGGATTTAATTTTGTCCAGTGGTATCTAGATCCCTAGTAGAAGACAGAAGTGATACTGATAAGCATGAGGACACCTCAAAAATACTTTATCTCTGCTTGAAGCTACTATAAATTTTGGGCTTTTCTTTGTTTTCTCTGAATTTATGATAATATGCCCAATGGAAGCACGAGCTAACACATCCTTCTGTCTGTGTATACTAGGTCTTCATTCTTGATGTGCCATGTAGGAAAAGGTTGCCCAGATTTTTGTCAGCTGTGAATGTGTTAATGTTACCATGCCTAGCATGCTTCAGAAGCTTTAAAACCTGGACCAGAAATAGTCACTGAGCAGACAGGCTTTGCATGACTGCATAGCATTTAGCTCAGCAAAGTCTGACAACCTACTACATTTATAAGGTTAGCTGTGTTTTTGTAAAAAAATCTGTGGCCAAGCAACCTTTCCCCCAGATATGATTTCCTTTCCTGTTTCCTGCTGGGCTTCTGTTTATGCTTGAAGATTGGATATTGAATGTCCTCTAATCTTGGAAATTGGTCCACTTGACGTCTCTAGAGACTCAGCCAGGGAACCTTTAGATCCTGCTCTGAGGTTTGGTAGCTCAGCATATGTAACTAATTTTTGGTTTTGTTTTGACTTCATGTCTCTTTACATGTCTGTTTGTTTTTTATATTGGGTGTAGTTAAGGAAATGTACTTAATAAGCTGAAGTGATGAAGTTATTCAGTTATATTTTGTGATTATGATAAGTACAGTCTACAGAAATGCGATAGTGTTGTTACTTGGCTATGTCTGATAGTGGGAGAAACACAGAGAAGTGTCTTCAGCCAAATGTGGTGATGAGGGTGGTTTTTTGGTGTGGTTTTTTTTTTTAATAGAGCAAAAAAGGTATCCTATGTTTGCCCCAGTCACAGTCATTACTAAAGCTTAGAAATCTTACTGAGGTTTAAATGATGTGTAGAAAACACCTATAAAACTTCATTTGGATATCTGTGAAATGAAGAAGCAGCAACAGAGATGTTGTGTGTGGAAACGCTTGTTAAGTATTACATTTGGCCCACAAGACAGTGCCGGCCTCTAATCTTAGTGTATTGATATTGAATGTTCGTCTAGGGATGTTTGAACAGGAGGTTTGAGCATTTCTAGAGGGTTTCAGCAGGGAAAGGAAGTATTTGGAGGGGGCATGAGTTTCAGAATGTCCCAGTAGACATCTGCTATTCAATTTTTTTTAATTCTGAGGCTTAGACAAGTAGTAATAATCTCTCTAAACCAGCCTCACATAACATTAGATTGTTTTTATTTGCATGACAGGAAGTAAATGTAGTCAGAGCTCATTTCCAAAAGCTGTGATCTCTTATTTCAGTACAGGAGAACAGAAAAAAATAATGAAAACAATAGATTTAATGTGCATTGTTCCCTATTACTTGCTGCAGCTTAAAGGAAAAGTATTTAAAATGGGTTGCCACATTTATTAATTCTAATGAAATGCCAAGGTGATTTCTTTTCTTAGCCTAACCTAAAGAATTTTTGTACTGAAATGATGGGACAATCCAATAAATGTAATCACTAGTCTGAATTTAATGTGAAGTCCCTAGAGCAGGATATCTCAAATCAATAGGTTTTAGAGCTACTTATTTTTGGAGGAAATTGGTACCAACCAATAATGACAAGTTAGCAATAAAAGAAGAATAGCCTTTTTGGAGAATTTTCAAAAGAGTGAGTGTGTTCTTGAAGCTTATGGTGTGTGTGATCATTTCAGAGACTCTGGAACTAATTAACTAATGTAGAACAGTCCCTGGCTAAATGTTTGCTCTCTGTGAAACAGGAGAGATGTAAAATTTTTTTGCAAGATGATAACAGATGCTCTCTGCAGTTGGATTTAGAGTATTTAAAATACAGTATTAGAAGACTTTGAAACTTTAATTTAGGGAGTTCATTAACTTGTGGCAATCTAACAGTACAATGGACAGGACTAAGCTAGTGTAAAAACAGTGTAAAAGTTTTGAATGGCTATGAATACTGGTTAATTTTATTAGAATTATTTTGGTTGGAAAAGACCTTTAAAACTGAGGCTAACCATTATCTAACTCTAACAAGTCTGATGCTAAACCATGTCCACATCTATGCATCTTTAAAAACCTTCAGGGAGGGGGATTCAATCATCTCCATGGGGGAGCCTATTCCAGTGTTTTAATAACTCTTCCAGCAGAGAATTTTCTTCTAATACCCATCCTAAATCTTCCATGGTGCAACTTGAGGCTGTTTCCTCTCATCCTGTTACTTGTTACTAAGGAGAAGAAACTGACCCTGTGGCAATTTGGCCCTATTTGGGGGCCAGATGCCCACCAAAGCTGCTGTAATCAGTCCCTTTCTTAGATGAATGGGGAGAGGGAGAATAGAACCAAAGGCCTGTGACTCAAGGTAGAAGCAATTTAATAGCACAAAAAACAGGCCCCACGTGGATGCAAGAGCAAAGATGTTATTCTCTGCTTCCCATCAGCAGATGATGTTCAGTCACTCCCAGGAAGCAGAGCTTCAATATGCATAGTCATTGCTCTGGAGGACAGACACCATTAGTGAATATCCCCACACTTATTTCTTTCACTTAGCTTTTATATCTGAGTTGACATGGAATACCCCTTTGGTTAGTTTGGGTCAGCCTGCCCAACTATGCCCCTCCCAAGATCTTTCCTATTCCTCAGCCTGCTGTTGGAGGGGGAAATGCTGGAAAAGCACAACCTTGGTGCTTTGCTTATTGTAGCCAGAACACAAGCTCGTTATCAACACTCAGGTACAGCATTGCAAAGCTATGAATAGAATTAAATCCAGTTGGTGGCTGGTCACAAGTGGTGTTCTCCAGAGATCAGTTTTGGGGCCAGTCATGTTTAATATCTTCCTGGTTAAGGGGATTGAGTGCCCCCTCAGTAAGTTTGCTGATGACACTAAACTGTGAGGGAGTTTTGCTCTGCTTGAAGGTAGGAAGGCTCTGCATGGGCTGGATTGATGGGCCAAGGTCAGTTGCACAACGTTTATCAAGGCTGAGTGGTCTGGCCTGCACTTGGGTCATAACAACCCCGTAGAATGCTACAGGCTTGGGGAAGAGTGGCTGAAAAGCTCCCCAGCAGAAAGGGAGCTTGGGGTGCTGATTGACAGCCATCTGAACAAGAACCAGTGTGGTGGTTTAGGCTGGGTGCTGGCCCAGATGCCGCTGCAGACCACACCTGGGAGGTCCCAAGGGGTGGGCCCAGCCCAGGGGGTGGTCACAGGAAACCAGGTATTTATTCCCATAATGCTCTGCTCCCCTATAAAATGTCCATGCGGGGTCTTCACTTCCTCTTTCGTGCCCTGCTGCTGCCTAGGTAAAATGGCGTGAGCTGCCTCCATTGGGCCTGCCCAGGCCCCAGGCTGGGTTGGGGGGGGGGGGGGAAAGAGCCCTGGGGGGGGTTGGGTATACCCCCAGGTGGGGATGGGATGTTCTTGGATTTCTCTCTTTTTGTCACGGTGCTTGTGGTTCTCTGTAAAACTTTCATTGTTGTTTTTTTATTGTTTTTCTATTTAAACTTTCCATCACTTTTGCAATCCCTTTGCCTGAGTTATTTCTGCCCATGGTGGGGAGGGGGTCTGCCCCAACCCATTACAACCAGCATCATGGTTAGGTGGCCAACAAGGACAACAGCATCCTGGTCTGTCTCAGGAATAGTGTGGCCAGCAAAAGTAGGGAAGTGATCTTGGCCCTGTACTCAGTGCTGGTGAGACTGCACAGTGGATACTGTTCAGTTTCAGGCTTGTCACTACAGGAGTTTCTGGAGATGCACAACAAAGATGGTGAGGGGTGTGGAGAGCAAATCTTACGAGGAGAATCTGAGGGAACTAGGATTGTTTAGTTTGGAGGAGGCTGAGGGGAGGCCTTACTTCTCTCTACAACTCCCTGAAAGAAGGTTGTGTTGAAGTGTGCGTTGGTCTCTTCTCTCTATTATGAAATGATAAGACAAGAGGAAATTACCTCAAGTTGTGCCAGGCCATTACAGATTGGATATTAGGAAAAAATTCTTCATTGAAGGAGTGGCCATGCATTGGAACAGGCTGCCCAGGGAAGTGGTGAAATTGCCAACCCTGAAGGTGTTTTAAAAAAAAATGTGTAAACATGGCACTTTCTGACATGATTTAGTGGCCATGGTGGTGTGGATCTTGGAGATCTTTACCAACCAAAAGCAGTAGATACCGATTTATTTATTTATTCCCTCCCCACCCTAGTTTACTGTGTGAAATAGGAAGTGAGGGAATCAGTGTGACATCTCATACTGGCATCGCCTTTTTCAGATGCCGAGAGTGGACTGCATTTTTCCTGTTGCCCATTACAGTACTGGTAGTGTAACTGTGTAGTGATAGGAAGTGATCCACAGTATTGAGAAAGCTTAGAACTGAAGCTTGAGAGATTGAGTAGCAACATGATACTCTTTGAGGTATACCTCAGGTACGTCAAGACTCTCATCTCAAAAGACATGAACAGAAAACTATGTATTTGTCATGAACATTCCTAACTGTTGAATATTTGGCAAATCAAATGCTCTGTTATTCTTTATGATATTTAAAAATACCTGGACTTTCAGGGTGGAGATATCAGTAAGGAGGCTGATATTAAGATGTGGGGTTAATAGGGAAAAATACTCAGTTTCATCTTAAACCCAAAATATTAATGAACAGAAGGAATTTGGTTTGGTTTTACCCATAATGCTTCCAGCTAGCATCACGTTTGAGAAAAAGCCTTTTCTATCTGTCCCATTTCCTATCTGTGCAGATGTATAAACAACACACAAAAGGATTTATAAATAATATTTCACTTAGCTTAAGTATGTAACATTAGACATCAGGAGTCCGTAGATTTCTGTACCATTTAAGAATGAACATGGTATGCTCTTAGTCCATGTTCTGGTATCTGCGTTGTAGGAAATCTGCTTACATGTTGGAAAGACTGCAGTAAAAAGCCAAAGATAGCACCTGAGAATTAGAAGGATTATCTTACACTAATTAAATTGGGGTAATTGTGGAAACTATTATCTCATGGCATGGAACCACAGACTGCTGAGGCACTGTGTGTTCCTTGTAATGGATGCTAACATAAAGCAAATAGCATGACAGTTATGACACTAGTAAAATTCACATGCCATTTTTAAATCCAGACCTCATTTTTTTGGGACTTACTCTGCATACTGTATCACAATATGAGATTTAAAAAAAAAAATAATCATAGAATGGCTTAGATTGGAAGGGACCTTAGAGATCATCTACTCCAACCTCCCTGCCACGGGCAAGGGCACCTCTCAACTAGGCTCAGGGCCTCCTGATTCTTGGCTGCTCCAGGATGTCCCTGATTCTTTCCATTCTGTAAGAACATGAAAATCTTTGCATCACAGTTAAAAAATAGTCCATTTTTTTTCATCTCACACAGTTGAGTTCAGGGCTAGAGAGCATTTAGCCATCAGCCTTAGCAACTTCCAAGTATTATACTCCTATTATTTCTTTACTGCTATCAATATTAATTTCAACTAATTTAAATAAATCTTAATATAATTTCCTTACAAAATTGGAAGCCATTTAAGATGCAAATCAAGACTTAAAAGTTTCTGATACTGCTTATTCTAAACAAGTTTAGAAACAAGTTTATAATAATGCTTGTTATAAACAAGACCAAATGTAAGTTCAGCTGGGAAACCATGCATAAATGCACATAACTATACAGGAAAACATCATGACTAAAACAATGCCATCAAATTCACAGCTTCATCAGTGTCAGACAAATGTTGAGCAGAATTCTGTTTCCAGCTTAAGAAAAAAAAAGAGAATGACTTCTCTTTGCAGTGCTCAGCACCTTCATCACAACTTCTGCAATACATAAAGAATGCCAAGATTATCAACAGTCACATACACTTCAAAATCAGGGGACACGTGGATTGACTTGAGGTTTGTTCCATTGGTGTAGAAGGTTTGCAAGGACTCTCCAGTAGTTACATTCCACCACATAAGATAGCCTCTAGCTGACACAAGCATGTTACTGTCAGGAGAAAAGGAGAGGTCTGTCACCCAACCCCCATGTGCTGGTTCTCCTTCCTCTACAGTAACTGGAGAGCAGAAGTGAAGTAATGCACCTGTTAGAATGTCCCAAATCCTTATTTCTCCTTTGTCATCTCCAGTGGCCATTAACTTGTTATTAGGAGAGAAAGCACAGCACCGTACACAGGCTTTGTGACCTTTCAGCTCATGAAGGACAGAAGAACTTTCAAAGCTCCAGATCTACCTTTGCAGTTTTGTCAGCAGAAGCAGATGAAAATTTACTACCATCAGGTGAAACAGCACAGGACAGAACAGCACCTCCATGGCAAGCAAAATCTTTTTCTGTGTTTCCTGTAGTGATATCCCAAACCTTAACAGTTCCATCAAATGACCAAGAAAGAAGTTTGGAATTTTCCAGGAGTCTGAAATCCTTGATTGCTTCCTTGTGTCCCCTCAGAAACACACATTCATTGGACTGCCAATTCCACACCTGTATGACTGAGTCATGGGCACTGGAAACGAGAGTCTGGCAATCAGAGGTAAATCGACAATGCTGCACAGATATCCTGTAGGCCTCCTGGGACTTCAGAACCTTCTCATCCACCAACTGCACTACCTTTATGGCTCCATTCTCCTGTCCAAAAGCTGCAAATTTGAGATCCTCGCTTAAGCAACAGCAGGAAATGGGGGATTCTTGAGCTGATGTCTGCATAATGACACTGTCTGTATTCCCATTGATAAGTTGTAAATGCTTCTGGTTGTAAATGGCTAAAATCATCACTTCTTCATTGTGAAACACAACATCCAGTTCACTTTTTAGCACACCATCAGAAGACTTGCACACCTTCTTGGTCTCCCAAATACGTATTGTCTGGTCATCAGAAGATGTCAGAAATAAAGATCCATCTAGGGAAAATGTTACACAGTGAACCCAGCTCATGTGTCCCCTGCAGTATGCCACTTTTGAGAGAGACTTGATGTTCCACAGCTCAACAGAGCAGTGAGACAAAGCATTTAAATACCTTGAAAAGTTAAAAACAATCTTCATAATATTTTCTTCTTTAAGATAAAACAAATCCTAAGATACCAAAATTTTGCTTCAAATCATATCACATCAGGATAAAAATTCATGGCTTTCATTTTCCACCAGTCCTGGCTCACTGGTGAGGTTCCAGGTGACTGGTAACTGGCCAATGTGATCCCCATCAGCAAGAAGGGTCAGATGGAGGAACCTGGAAACTCCAGGCCAGTCAGTCTGACCTCAGTGCCAGGGAAAGTTATGGAGCAGATTATCTTGGGGGCAATCTCTGTGCACCTGAAGGGTGGCCAAGGGCTCAGGTCCAGCCAACATGGATTTAGGAAGGGCAGGTCCTGCCTCTCCAACCTGATCTCCTTCTATGATCAGTTGACCTGCCCGGTGGATGTGGGGAGGCCTGTGGATGTGGTCTACCTGGACTTCAGCAAGGCCTTTGACACCGTCCCCCACAGCAAACTGATGGCTAAGCTGTCAGCTCGTGGCTTGGACCACTACACTCTGTGCTGGGTTAGGAACTGGCTGGAGGGCCGAGCCCAGAGAGTGGTGGTGAATGGTGCCACATCCAGCTGGCAGCCAGTCACCAGTGGCATCCCCCAGGGATCAGTGCTGGGCCCCGTCCTCTTGAACGTCTTCATTGATGATCTGGATGAGGGGATTGAGTCTATCATCAGTAAATTTGCAGATGACACCAAGTTGGGAGCAGATATTGATCTGTTAAGAGGGCAGAAGGGCTCTGCAGAGGGACCTCGACCGACTGGACAGATGGGCAGAGTCCAATATGATGCCATTCAACAAATTCAAGTGCCGGATGCTGCACATTGGCCACAACAACCCCATGCAGAGCTACAGGCTGGGGTTGGAGTGGCTGGAGAGCTGCCAAACAGAAAAGGACCTGGGGGTGCTGGTTGACAGGTGCCTAAACATGAGGCAGCAGTGTGCCCAGGTGGCCAAGAAGGCCGGTGGCATCCTGTCCTGCATCAAGAATAGTGTGGCCAGCAGGTGTGGGGAAACCATTCTGCCCCTGTATTCTGCACTGGTTAGGTCACACCTTGAGTACTGTGTCCACTACTGGGCCTCTCGATTTAAGAAAGATATGGAGACACTTGAACATGTCCAGAGAAGGGCAAAGAGGCTGGTGAGAGGCCTTGAGCACAAGCCCTACGAGGAGAGGCTGAGGAAGCTGGGATTGTTTAGCCTGGAGAAGAGGAGGCTCAGGGGAGACCTTACTGCTGTCTACAACTACCTGAAGGGGGGTTGTAGCCAGGAGGGGGTTTGGTTTCTTCTCTCAAGCAACCAGCACCAGAACAAGAAGACTCAGTCTCAAGCTGCACCAGGGGAAGTTTAGGCTCAAGGTGACGAGAAAGTTCTTCACAGAGTTGTTAGGCATTGGAATGGGCTGCCCAGGGAGGTGGTGGAGTCACCATCCCTGGAAGTGTTTAAGAGGGGACTGGACATGGCACATGAAGCCATGGTTTAGTAGTCATGAGGTGCTGGGTGACAGGTTGGACTTGGTGATCTTTGAGGTCTCTTCCAACCTTGGTGATTCTGTATTGAGTCTATTTTTAAATGAAAGTTTATATTCTTACTATTTGTTGATTCAAAATATTTCTAACTCTGAAATAGTTTCAGGCTTCAATATAAAGTAATTTTGTCCTTGCAGATACTTCAGTCTGCTAAGCCAATAAACTTTAGTTTGTCATGCTAGCTATTCAACTTAATATTTTCTCCTGTTTCTTGAGTATTATTGGATGACATGTATGTTTGTAAGATAAGTTTTCCATGTGTTGCATCATGATATACCTTGTTCCTTCCATTTCTTAGACAGTTTTCCTTTGTGCATATGCATGAAGAGAAAACTTTCTTTTGAAGTTCATCTTATTTCAGCTTGCTGAGTAAATGTGAGTTCTCTGAGGGTGACATTGGGGTTTGGTCGTGCCATGGAACCAAAGAGAATATAGAAAATATGCTTGTAACCTCTATATACTTTCAATGGATCTGAAGCAGTCACCTTCGTTGTTTGGACATAAATAACACTGGTCTTGAGTGAAATCCACGAGTTGTTTCACAAGTACTCAAATTTAGATGTTTCCTAAATTAGCTAATGTTGATAATAAATTTACAGCTTTGCAGGGAAGTGACTTTTAAGAATAATTACTACTGTAGTAATCTAAGCAGCTTTTAAAGAATAATCCCACCCCCTCTTACAGAGCTTCTAGATCACTGTAACTCCTATTTGGGACATGGGACATAGCAAACCTATCTTTTCACAGTATTTCCAAGTCTTTCAGTTGTAACATGGGAGTAAGTAAAAACGTTTAGTTTATTTTGCATTTATACCCAGTTAAACAGTACAATGTTAGCAGTTTCTTCCAAGGATAAACCTTTGCTTTTATCTAGTGCTAAGTCTTCATGTTTCTAATAGACTTTATGGAGAGAAAGATCTAACACAGGTGATTTAACATGTTTTATATTTTCTGCTTTATTATCATTGAAGGTGCTGACTAATACATACAAGTGAAATCAGGGGTGTTCTTTAATGGTTGGCATTTTAATTCTACTTCGCAGGTACAGTGAGTCAAGAGAAGATGCTGTGTATGTGGTACTATGTGTGTGTGCGCTGCAAACAATGCCTGTCTAGGATTTGTCTCCAGGAAGTGTTTTTGTAGCATGTTAAGGTTGTTTTGAGGTCAATTTTTTTGACAGGACTTTTTGGTGGGACTTCATCGCTTTTCATTTGGAATAATTTAAGTGCAAATATATTTTAGAGTAGTTTCTGTACTTTTCTTTTTACTTGTAAATGTAAGAAAAGTACCCTGCAGATGAACGTATTGTCTGCTTAATAGTCTTCTGTCAGTGTCCTGAGTGAAACGTCTGGATATGGTGTTTCCAGAAGTTTGCAGCTGAAGTCTGTTTTCTTCCTTCTGTAATGTTACATTCTCACTGGGGGGGGGAAACAAGGGGTGACTGAAAAACCCACATAAAACAATGTTCTCAACTATTTGAATATTGTCCCTAATGCATCTCCTTAAGGGTTGTGTGAGAAACTGGTTATAATATTTGGCTTTCGCAAGGGGAATTACTGGAGATCGTTGGCCTGGATCGTTGGGCTGATGGTCTGTATTGTGTGGGGTATTGGGAGAGAAAGGGGAGGTGCCAACAGGTCTAAAGACTGGCCGGGTCAAAAGTGCAGGTTTTGTCTCAGTCCTGATGGAGAGGGGTGGGAGCGTGCTGGGGAATATATGAATATGTATGTTTGCCGTCTCTATAAGTTCACCTCGTGTTGTTGGGGTGCGCCTCTAGCAAACTCGCTATGCGCCCAGCGCTGTGTTGCCTTTATTTTATAATAAACTGGTTATAAATTTTCAGCAGTGAGTTTGTTTCTCACAATTGTAAGCTTTCTTTTTATTCAAAACAATAGCACATTTAACTTGCTTCTGATAGATCTTGCCACATAATACCCTTATGCCTTGTATGTGCCACAACTGGTGTGAACATGACTTAACAGGAGAAGGAAAGTCCAGCGAATTTCCACCTCATGGTGCCTCATCGACTAGAGGCAGTGGCTCAGCCAGAGTAAAATGTTCAGGCTGCCCCAGATAACCTCTTGCATAAGCACATAATCAACTTACATTAAGAAAATAAGTAATTATCGCTTACAATCGGAATACTTACTCCATTTGAATTCAACTTACAGTGTATAATTGACCCCTCAGGAACCATGTGTACTACAAAAAAAATTAATAGGGTAGCTGTTAGAATCATAGTATTTCTCTGCACTAGAATTAGAACCTCTTCCAAGGCCATGGCTGTTGGATATGGTAACTGCTGCTACTATGGAATCTGCCTCAGGTGCAGGCAGATTCTAAAAAGGAAAATCAGTGTGAAAATATTTTCTGCTTTCCTTAGTTTTATTCATAGCTCCTTATTTATGAGACAAAACAGTGAGTTTTCTTTTTTTTGTACTGTGCCTCCATAGTCAATCCAAGGTGTAGGGGCTGTGCTTGGGATTCCTATCTGCTTTTACTAAATATAGTTATATTTTATTTCCAAGTAGTTGTCCAACAGGTTGCTTCCTAAAATGAAGAAAGAGTAATTGTTTCTAGAAGGCAAAAGTAAATTCCCCACCTGAAAATACCTCTCTTATGTATTAAATCTCCTTATATTGGGGGGGGGGGGGGGGGGAGGGGAGCAGGGGGGAGCAGAGAAAAAGGGAAGTATTAGGAAGTAGACAGAAATAACATCAGTACGATATTGTACTATGGACCAGGGCACTGCCAAGGATTAGTTATATTATTTGTAGTAATGCTCCTTGGGCTACCACCTAAAGCTTCATTTTTGGCAGTGCAATTTTGTTACATTGCTCAATCTCCTCTGCCTGCAGAACAGCTGATACTGCCTGTAGGATAGAATCATAGAATTGTTAGAGTTGGAAGGGACCTCAAGGATCATCTAGTTCCAACCCCCCTGCCATAGGCATGGACCTGTCACACTACATCAGACTGCCCAGAGTCACATCCAGCCTAGCCTTAGAGACCTCCAGGGATGGGGCTTCTACCACCTCCTTGGGCAACCTGTTCCAGTGTCTCACCACCCTCATGGTGAAGACTACTTCCTAACATCCAAGCTGAGTCGACCCATTTCTAATTTTTTCCCATTCCTCCTAGTCCTGTCACTCCCTGACACCCTAAAAAGTCCCTCCCCAGCTTTCTTGTAGGCCCCCTTAAGATACTGGAAGGCCACATTAGGTCTCCTTGGAGCCTTCTCTTCTCCAGACTGAATAGCCCCAACTCCCTCAGTCTGTCCTGTGATCTTCCTCATGGGCATTCTCAGGACACATTCCAGCACGTCCTGATCCTTCCTGTAATAGGGGCTTCAGAACTGGACACAGTAGTCCAGGTTGGGTCACACCAGAGTGGAGTAGAGGGGGCGAATCACCTCCCTTGACCTGCTGGCTATGCTTCTCTTGATGCAGCCCAGGATGTGATTTGCTTTCTGGGCTGCAAATGCACACTGGTGGCTCATGTTGAGCTTCTCATCCACCAGCACCCCCAGGTCCTTTTCTTCAGGATGAATGTCCTAAAGTGTGCAGTATGGAACAGGAAGTGTCTCCATTTAGAAACATGTAGATTTTACAAGACTGTTAATATGCACTTCTGTATGAGCGAAATGGGTTCATTCTGAGCATGTATTTCTGATATGGCTGAAGTAGGATTTGTAGAATCTTGTCACCAAACTGTGTTTGTTTGGGAACAAAGAAGTTTAGAACAGTGATTTGTGACTGATTAGGGTTTTGCTTTTGGCTTTCATTGTTCTTAAAGGCTTATGGTAAAAAAATTACCTTATAGAGTAAAGGTCTTAAGTGGTCAGGCTTGTATTTACAAACAGTTGTTAATTGAAATTAGCCTGGTAGTCGGTAAACTCGTGTTAACTGGGTTTAGACATAGCATAAAATTACCTCTCCTAAAGTTACTGAATTTGTAGGCATTTGTTCAGTAGTTATACACAGTCGATTAATGTCTGTGGAAGTTCTTTGGTCCAAACCTCTGCTCAGATTACAGGCAACAGTGCAGTTTGATAGACCTTGAAGTTGGATCATACTTCTCAGTATGTATCTAATAATTGGAGGAAGGTATGAATAAGGAAGTGTGAATTGAAGTACAACTTTGTTGTGGCCACATCTTTTTCCAAATAAGCAATATGGGAAATGTGTGTTGCAGTATGAGTAATGGATATTCACTTTAGATTTCATTTATTTCCTGGATACGGGGATGTTAAAAAGAGGCAGGACAAGTTAGTTCAGAATTCCTCACTACTTCTGTTAACTCAATTTTGCAGCAACTGAGTATTTATAGTTGTGTTTTTTCTTCCCTGGACTGGGAATTTCTAGTCAAAGAGGCAGTTTGGAGCCACGCTGTTTTCTGGGAATAGATGGTGTGAGAAACTGGTTATAATATTTGGCTTTCGCAAGGGGAATTACTGGGGACTGGGCGGGCCCCATCGTTGGGCTGATGGGTCTGTATTGTGTGGGGTATTGGGAGAGAAAGGGGAGGTGCCAACAGGTCTAAAGACTGGCCAGGTCAAAAGTGCAGGTTTTGTCTGTCCTGATGGAGAGGGGTGGGAGCGTGCTGGGGAATATATGTATATGTACGTTTTAATGTATTAATATGTATGTTTGCCGTCTATATCAGTTCAACTCGTGTTGTTGGGGTGCGCCTCTAGCAAACTCACTATACGCCCAGCGCTGTGTTGCCTTTATTTTATAATAAATTGGTTATAAATTTTCAGCAGTGAGTTCGTTTCTCACCATGAGTTTTGTTAAGTAATAAATATTAAGTATTAAAACTAAATCTTAAAAAATAATATTAAAATCTGTCTCTTGTATTGCCTTGAAAAAGATGACACCAAGGAAAGAAAAAATTGTAGTAAAAATATTTTCTTTGCTGTTGTCATAGCTCAATTTAAGCACATAAATTTTAGATAACATGTTGTGAAAGTAACGAAGATAGGTGTTTATTCCCTTTTTCTGATTGCTTAGCCATTTCACTTTGTTTAGCCTGTTACACACAGCTAATGATTTCTGGTTTAAAGATTTTGTTGTTACTGTTGGTTTTGTTTGTTTTGATACTTGTTCAGTTGAAATAACACTACTTAGCTGTCCTTCTTCTAAAGAAGATGCATTATTGGTGGTTTGGTTTTTTTTTCCTCTAAGATAACTTGCCATACAGGCTATCCACAAGCTTGATACTCTCAACATGGTTCCTGAAGGGCCTGTGACGTCCTCAACTAGATACATGATTTTTTGAGTTTGCTAAATAAAGATGCTTCTTTCTAGCCTGTACTTTGTGTTGGGAGTTTGTGTATTTATGGTAGGGGTCTCAAATATGTCTCTAGAATATGAGAGCCTGTCAACCTGTAAGTCACTCACAGCTAATGCTGGTTTCCTTTGTGATCTTCTCTTGAAGATAATGTGTTTAGTTGGGTTATTTTCTTTTTTTATTCTTTGTTTATTGTCAACAGAGGGAAGGGATAGCAGATCACCCTTCCAAGTCTGAGAAACATTTCTCTAGGGAGTAGTTCAGCAACTTCTTAAAGATCTGAGTTAATGCTGTGGAGTATGTTTATCCAGGGGAAAAAGGGGAGAGTTTTTTAGGCTGGTAAGTGTCTCAGCTTTTTTTATAGCAAAGAGCCTATCCCATCACAAGCTCATTTTTGGAGGCAATGAATTGTAACTATTAGCCTACATCCCTCTCTGTATCAAAGAAATCACAGCAGTGAACCAGACTGACAGCAAGCACCTTCTTTTGTGCTTATGTATGCTTATGGTTCTGAATAGAAACCTCTGTCAAAACATTGTTTAACCTTTTCTGTATCACTGATTGGCAGGCATGTGGAGGTTGAGATTACACTTATCTCATCCCAGACAAAGCTACATAACCTCCTTTGCCTTTTATTATCACAATCATTGCAGCTCAAAATGTATTCACGTCAACCTACAGCATGGTTCTAGGCTTGATAGGAAAATCTTTTAAAGTACCTCTTTTTGTGCATGAAGGGCAGAACAATTTTGGAATCTGGACCTTTCTTCTTCCATATGTAAGTAAAAGGAGTTAAATGGAGCGTTGAATGCTTTCAAAAGCATCGTCCACATCTTCTATAGTTACATTGACACCAGTTTCATAGCATCATTCAGGATCTTGCTTGTGGAGCTACAGATAAATGCTGGAGTGTGTGATGTACATTTTAAAGTGGGTAGTAGCTACAGATTTTACTGAATTAATTTTATCTTCTCTACTTTTGATGAAGAAATTGTCACTGAGTTGCTGAGTGTACTGGAACTGGACTAGTAGTACTTTACAAGTATGGAATGCCTGTTCCTGATATGGCCAGTCATTTGGGATCAACTTCTAGTATCTTAGGTCACCAAATACATGTTCGAGAAAAAAGTGTTTAAGTGTTTCTCAGCTTTGTTATATCAGAAGTAGTTCCCCTTATTACTGATATTTTGGTTTAAATTTCACTCAGTCTTCACTGAAGTGTTTGAGATTGTAAAAAACCCCCAGAATTCTGTCCTTAATTTCCAGTGTTTTGTCTTGTTGAGTAGTTCAATATTGCAATTTGAATTTATTTATTATAGAGTTTAGTTACAGAACTTCCTTTTCACAGATTTGACTAATAAGCATTGGTTGTTTTGATTTATGAAGCTTGCTGTTTAATTACTTGGACAATGTATGTTCTGTACTTTAGATGTTTTTGAATAGTTACTGGCATCAGCATCGTCTAATTTACTGATCAACTTAATTTCATTTATTCTGTTGAAACTTTTTTTAATGTTGTTTATTTCTCTGAGATTATATATGTCAAAGGAAATAGCTGTAATGTAAAATACAACTAATAGTAGCAAATAGTGTTAGGAGTTTACTTCTAATGAATATTTGACTGGTTACTGCAGAAGTGTTCTTGAAGTAAATCTTTTGATGTTTGTAAAAGCAAGAAGTTGTGAAATTTACTATCCTTCATACTGTTCAGTTGCAAATCCGCAAATCTGTTATTTGCGAATAAAAGCAAATACTAAAAAGCTCATTGTTTCGAAGGAATAGTCAATATTTAATCTTAGTGGAATTCAAGAGCGGTGGGTTCTGAATCTTGTGGCTGTTGTTGTCATGAAAGGCTTTTATGCATTATGAGTGAGGTTTACTCATGCTCCTAGGATGAATGTTGTAGGGTAATGAATGTTTGTCATGCCATGTTCCAAGTTTAAAGTTGTTGGGATTTTTATCGGGATAGACTTTATCGGAAGTCAGACTTATGATCCTGATACCTGCTGCTTTTAGAAAATTTAAAAGATGTCCATTATTATGCATGTGGATTGAATGGGATATTTCATCAGCAACACCTATATGATAATAGGTAAAACTATAAAATACAGTTTGTTGGATCTTACTTGAATCTGCATATGCCCTTTTCCCTCAAATACTTCAACACATGGCATTGCTTTGCAGTGTTGGAAGAAGTAGTAGGAATATTTTATACTCCTTTCATGTGCCAGACCTGTACTGGAATACCGTTGTATAATTATATAAGATTTTGAAGTTGTTTGAAAGTTAGTTGTTTGAATAGCTCCAAATAAATTATACATTAACTTGTAGTTATGGTCTTTTCTTATATCAAAGTGTGTGTGTGTCTGTGTGTTGGGTATTTGTGTAACATGGGATTTAGTGCTGGTATGCAGTAACAATTAGGATGAAGGAAAAAGCTAGATAGCTTCTAATGATAACACACATAGTTAATAGCTATCTGAAACAGCCATGTTTCTAAATATCAGTACAGGATTCCTTCAAGATAAAGTACAGATACACTGTGACTTTTAAAGTAGTTTTAAAAATCAATTACGTAAAAAAGAAAGTGAGATATCTAATTTGAAAGTTACAATGAGGGGAATATGATATTTTTTCTCTCATTTTAATTAGGGTATTTGCTGCTGGTAAGGTGGTAGCCTGACCTCAGGCATAACTGCAGACAAACTGGAAAGCTAAAGCTTTAGTCTTTATGTTACTTTATTGTTACACGAACTCTTCCATCCATATTTGGATGTTCTCAGCCACTTACAGGGTAGCCTGCAAGACCAGCGTTCTACAGATTGTTAGACTTGTTAAAATATGACAAGGTAGCCCCATCTTTCTGCCAGAATCATAGTTTCACCAGTTCTATATGTACTTAGGAATGAAAATCTTTTTGAACTCCCACAAGAAGGGGCCATCAAGGCAATTCACTTGCAATAAACTTATGTTTGAACATGTAATGTGATGACAGCAGCTAAGGGAGAAGGAAGATGTTGTCTCTGGTGAAAGTACAGAGAGGTCTCCTGCACAGCTGTGGATCAGTAGGCTGCAGAGTGCAATAGGTAACTTTTTTTTTCAGTCAATAACTCACATGAACAGTTCAGAAACTAGTTAACCCATAGATGAGATGTTTTGAGAGCCCCTGTATTAAGTGTAAACAAGCATATGGAAACCTATGTCTTGATTATCTTTGTTCTGGAATCCAGGCAAGAAATACTACACTTCCCCTTCCTTCAGGCCTAGTCATAGTATTTGGGCCTGAGAGTCTGTCAAACTGGCACTGTTGCACGTGGGGTAGGTATAGTACAAAACGAGTTTTGTTTAGTGTTTGCTTGAAGAAATGCATCACTTATGAGAGTGAATTGAAAATATGGAAATAAAATTAATGTTGAGTTCATTGTTTGCAAATGTGTTGTCACTCTGGCCAGTTCTGATTGTGTCTACATGAAGGTTGATGGTAATTTACTACTCTGAATTCAAAGTATGGTTTAAAAGTATGTCCCCTTTGGAACAACCTGAAGCTTCTCTTAAGAACAGCACTTAAAAGTGACTTTTAGTTGCATCTGCTCTTGTCAGTCTGGGCAGTGCATGACAGCAGGTGGTTTTGTTTTCATTTTTCTTAATAGTTCAGTATATTAATTCAAAACAAAACAACAAAAAACAAACAAAACCCCCAACCAAAACCAATTAGTATGGTGTATCTGTGGGTTTATTACTTATTTTTGAATGAATGGAAAACAATCTGCTGCTTGCCTTTCTCCATCCTCCTATTTATTTTAGAATTTGTTAAAATAATATTTAAAAAAAAAAAAATCTGACCTGAAAGTTTTTAATCTTCTTAGAGTGTTGGTGAATTACTGCAAACAGAATTATTTCCTGGCAAATTTAGAATGTAAAAGACTCCTGAAATCTGAAGTATATGTACAGCTCTCTTGAAAATTATCTCCTGAAAAGTATCCTTACTAGAGATTTTATAGTTTGACTGGCACTGCATGCAAATCTTAGTGTTTAGTTGCCTTGCAAGTAAAATTTCTCATCTGTTTTGTATCTTTTGTTAGTACTTAAGCTGTAAATTTTCTACACAAACCTTAATTCCAGCTGTTGGTCTGGAGCTTCTTACATATAAACTTAATTTATAATTAAGGCTAAGGCTGTTAATGTGTCTTATTGTGATACTTTCCTTCCAGCTTCTCTTATCACTTCTGTTTGCAGAATGGTTTGTTTCTTATTTGCCTTTCTAATTGCAAATGAGACACTCCTGCAAGGATTTCCATGTAGCAATTCTTTACTGGGGCTGGGGAGGCCAAAAGAGAGGCACATTGTCTCTTTGTCCCACTGGCACCAAGGAGCAAAATTTTCTCAGCTTGTATGGTGGAAGGAAGGAAAAGAAAGCAAGCTGTAGCGTTTTACCATCTGTACAGTAATTCATGTATTTGACAGATGTCTATCTGTGATTCCAGTGATTCCTTGAAATTGACTGAAGATAATATGTGTGAAAAGAATAGATTTTTATCTATACCTCTTAAAAGATATAGATAAAACTTTTTTAAACTTAAAACCTTTTTAACTTCCCTTAAAAAGGGAAGTTAAGATTTCTTTTTCTCTCAGAGGAAGCCCAGACATCATAAATAGCTGTACCAAATGGACCAGTATTTTAACAATATTTGGAGTTTAAATTGACCATTTATGGAAGACTTTGATCTTGCTTGAATAACTTGGGTTATATTTTTATGTATTTGAAACAAAAAATTATGTAACTCTTCTAGGAGGAAAACAAATCACTGACCTTGTTGTCAATGAAGTTGAGTGATTCACTCAAGTACAGAGTATGTGGAATTCAATTAAAGGTGATGCTCTAAACTGGAAATCAGGAAGAAAAATTGGACTGTCTGCAGAGTGCTATATTAGAATGTTCCGTGCAAACTGTGATGACATGGTTG
The DNA here is from genome assembly GCF_026170545.1 of Melanerpes formicivorus. NCBI lineage: Eukaryota > Metazoa > Chordata > Aves > Piciformes > Picidae > Melanerpes > Melanerpes formicivorus. Next base: position 23,793,993 of record NW_027142353.1, read on the forward strand.
GAATGAAACTGTACTGGGATAGCTTCAGAAAACTTCCATTCTAATTGCATTGCTCAATGAGGCATGAAATGGGGCTGACATAGATTTATATTAAGTATGCATATAGAAATGTTAGATATTTTACAGAAACCAGAATTCATGTTGTGTCAGAACGTTTGTTCTGACTGGTGTGGACTGCAGCACTTTTATATCATTGCTGTATTTCTCCATTTCTGCTTTCCAGCTTCAAGCCGCAGTATTTTGCTTCTAATTGTTTCTCTTACTCGAGTTTATAAATAAGTGCTATTTTTGTGTGTGTGTGTTTGCTAAGAAGAAAGGCAGTAGTAAATACTCTGTAGCAAGAGATCCCATGACAGTGACATCTCTCATAGGAAATGTGTTAATTAGTTGTAGGAGTTACGGGGAGAGAGTTCTGGTGTTTTCTTGCAGTTGCCTCTGAAGTGCTGCATTTTGCTGTTCCATTAAATTAGTGACTTAATGGCATTTGTTCATGTGGTTTATAGATACATGGAATAATTTGTAGCACCTAATATGGAAGTAGCCTTTTTTCAGAAAATGTGATAGGGAATTTATAATTGAAAACTTTTTTTTTTTTTCCCAAAGGATTCTGCATGTTATGGTCAGATCTACCTTTAAAATGACATTGCATTGAATTTGGAGGGTTAGGTAAAGATTTGCACACTGGGCCATTGTTTGCATAGGGAGGTGGCTGCACAATTACTTGCGGAATAGTGCTGGCTCAAGAATAGAAGAACAGGTACCCGGTACATTTGACAAATGAAGACAAAGATGAGTTTATATTCTCTTGTGGTTTGGTAAATAATGATGACAGTTTGCCTAAGGAATTGGAAAGAAAATGTTTTAAGTCCTGTTTTTGTTTTCTTCGCTTTAGTGAATCACAGCTTTCTGAGATGAGATACAGAAATGTGTTCTCCATTGAATGAAGAATTAGAAACTGGCATTTTTTTAGTGTAGAGCTGTTGTAAGGTATTTAATTGGATATCAGCAGAATATTCTATATGTGAAAGTTTTTCACATTGGGCACCATTAGTTCTTCATGCAGATTTTGAGTGATAATAACTCTTCGTTATCTGTTCTCATAAAATTCTAAAGTGATTGAGCTGCTGTGTATTCAGTGTGAAATTTTAATAGTGGCTAATTGTCAAAAAGCAATTTCAACAATTGCATTAGTGAGATCAAATGGTAGTGATCAATTGAAACCTAGGGCTGTTGCCAAAACCTGCCTCTGGGAGCGTCAAGTATTTGTGTGAAAGAATGCGAGTTATAACCGGGGAGGCTATCAGATCTGTGGTTAGTGTGTACGGTACACTTAGGACTTTTTGAGAAAGCACTAGGCTTTCAAAAAGTAGGAGAGAATATTGTTCAGGAAAGTACACTTAAAACCTGGCCATGGCTGATTTTGGTTGAGTTTTCAGATGTATTTAGTACATAGTAATTCATTTTAGTAGCGTTTGTTTACATTATTTGAAGAGATAATATAATTTTGAACCAAAGATGGTTGTTACTAATTATGCCCAAATTACTAGTTTAAGGGGAGAATTAGGAAATGTCATACAGTGTTTCCAGTGATTTTCAAATCATAAATCTCTCTACTTAGACTTAGAATCTTTTGAGGTCAGTTACTTTTCCAAGAGTTACCACTAGACTGTTCCTGCCATCCTTTTGCTGTCACCAGTTGAATACTAACCTCTTTGTTTTTTCAGATAATGTATTAGCAGAGTAGTATGAGGGTGACTCTCAAGCTAGTTTGTTTGCTTTTTATATATCGGAAAAATAATCTGCATGATTATTTGAGCCCATACATGCACTAAGGTATAATCATGCTAACTTGCTCTGCTTAATATTACATAAAGATAACTTAGTCTTTTGTTCATCTTTGCTTTCCATATTGATCACCCCACTTTAAAGAGTAAAAGTGAAGTAATGTTTCTTCATTTATGTGCTAATGAAACTAGGTCTCAGTACATGGAGCTTTATACTATTAATAGAAACAAATAATGCTAAGGTTTATTTGTGGTTTCTTGGACATATCCTTAATGTGCTTAGGTAATAAAGTATTAATAATGAAAAAAGTGAATATAGGTAATTATTCTGGCAGCAGCATCAGGTGTCTTCAGTTACCCTGGTGTCATTTTGCAAATGATCTCTTGTGTGGTACCTGAACATTAAAGGAACTATTGGATGAATGTGTTCGACTTTGCAGGTGAGCCTTGCTAGGCATTCAATTGGTGTGTTTTGATTTCTTCAAGTGGCATGTGCCCTGACTTAAAGCCTCTGCTTTCCTAAAAGCATCTATTTTCTGTTTTTCATGCAAGTGAGTTTCCCTGTGGTTGTACTGCATAATGTGTTACTTTTTGTATTGCAGTTTTACCTCACTGAAAAAATAATTCTACGCTAGCAGGTAGTTAAAGTGCTTTTGTACCATTGTGTTGAATTTATCAATTCATGTAAAAGCCAGATCCAGTTAAGCTAATAGAGTTTTTCTTGATTTCTATATTCCTGCTTAAAGTAAACTTTGTACAACCTTTCTTTAGAGACACAAATGTCAGGTTGTGACATTAAGTTGGCTTACTTAGTGTTAGCGCAATACTCCAGGGCCATCAGCCTTTTTAGGACTAACAGAAGTACAGGAGAATTCTGTTTAGAGCTCTGTTGCTTGTACTTCCTAGTTTGATAGGTAATTTCAGAGGACTGTTTTAACTGAGCTACGATAAGCATTAGTTTATACTATTTTTTTTATTTATTTTTTTCAATGTTCTTTTGAACTGTTATAATATGCTGATCAGGAGTCTTCAACTGGCACAAAAAATGAGACTTTACAGGCTGGGCCTGTGTAGAGGGAAGGAGAAGCAGAGGGAGTTCTTGATGTTCAAGGGTTCAGGTATGTGTTCTACAGTTCAGGAATATCTCAGTCTTATGTTTCAAGAAGTATTACTTGGCACAAATGTCAAAAAAATTACATGTTTACATTCAGATACACTTGACAAGGTAAAATATATTGTATTCCAATAAAATGATAAGAATACCACATTTTGGTCTTGGCATGGAAGGAAGATATAAGGAATATGGAAACATTTTCACTGCTTTACCCTCTTTTCAAAATATTTCAGTTTCAGGAAAGAATTCTGCCTGGTTTTTAGAAATGAACTGTATGACAGCTTAGTGGTTTGTTTTGGGTTCTTTTTGTGTCTGGTGGTTGGTTTTGGTTTGTTTGTGTGGTGTTGTGTGTGAGTTGTTTTTCTCTGTGTGTGTTGTTGGTTTGGTTTGGCTTGGTTTGTTTTCACTTTTGGCAAGTCCAGTAAGTGATATGTGGTTGTCTGGCTGGAAGATCTGTGAGAAATGTTATACGTGCACTAAGACTGAGTCAAGGATAGTTACGGAGTTTAACATACAATGTTTCTAGGCCACTGGTGTCTCTTATGAACGATTGGCACTTTTATTTCCTTATATGAAGACAAGTTTTAATTAATTGATTCTTTCAAATTATTGAATACTGAATACAATTTAAAAGTGGCTAAGGAAAAAAATAATTGTTTACCTTTAATTTTATATGTAGTTTTGGTTATTTTGGCCTTCATTACCTTCTAAACATAATGCCTTCATTTTTCTGTAATGCGCTGGAATTAGCAATGATTTAGATCTGGGACAGCCAAAATTGCTTTTCTCTAAGCCTCTTCTTTAATGTTATGTTTTACTACATGACTACTCAGCTGTTCTGTGCTTAATAGTCTGAGTTAATTAGGTTTTCTAGCTGTATTTTTGATGTTCCCTCCCACTCCCAATGAATTATTTTATTTTATTATTTTAATTATTTTATAAGTGTGAGTGTTCCAAATTTTCAGATTATTGCAAGATTTTATAGACTTCAATAATTTCTGTTGAAAGCTTGTTCATTGTGTATGTGTTGTGAGGTAGTAGAATAATGCTAATGAACCAGTGAGGGAGATGTTAAGGTGAGTATTTAGGTTTGAGAAATAAATTTTGTTTTGGACACATGAGCCATTTCTGTACTAGTAAAGTAAATGGGCCCAGAAAAATTGACAGCAACATTAGCCTAGAAGAGGCAGATATCGTGTCTGTGGGATTAAACTTCCTTGTGTTGTGTATAACTGCATGACTACATCCAGCTGCTTTGGGGAGTGATGCTTTGTCTGGGTCAACTATTAAACTGTTCCTGATACTTGCCTGATGTTAGTTTGCTAAAAAGCAGTCTGACAGTAAACTATTAGATTCAGACAGCCAAGCATCGTACTTTTGGGATGTATTTAATGTACTAAATAGATGCAGAAGGTGCAGAAAAGAAGCTTCTTTCTAATATGCACAATGAATGTATGTGTAAATGTATCATTGCTGCATAAACCAGAGTTTTTCAGCTATTACTCCAAACTTGACCTAATGGTGTTGAAAGAGTTGCTGCCAGAGCGTCTCTGTGTGGGACAAAGTATTAGCAATTTATTCTGTAGCTGATATTTGTTTTTTCTTTTTTCATGTGGTAGATGAGAATTAATGAAACTATCAACTCAGGGATGAGCACTTTGTAATCAAAGTCCTTAACAAAAGACATACTTCTAAAAGAAAATCAAATAAATTGGTTTTATGTGGATACCTGTATCCAATGATATGCACTTCTTGAAGTATAGAGCTTCTGATTTTGGACAAGACCAGAGTGTTGTGTGGGGGATGTTTTTTTCTTGTTGTTGTTGTTGTTTTGTTTTGTTTTCCCCTAGATACAGCTTTTATTAAAGAGCAAGGGATATGAATTGATAAGATGAGGTCCTTTCCTGTTCTTTCATGGTTTGGGAAACTTGAGAATAGAGGGTTTTACTTTGCTACAAATAAAATACCAAGTTATGGCTGGCTAGTCTGAAAAATGAGGTATGCTTGTCATTTAACTCCCACTGATTTTTATCAGTGATAAAATGAATAGTAACCATGTAAACACTAAATATCAAATTTGACAGAGACTCTTAAGTAATTTTTTTCCCCTAGTTACAAAAACTAAGGAGTCAGAATAGTAATTTTCATGGGTTCTCTTTTATTGCCTTAAGGTAGGGCAGAGTTTTGGCTGTTGACTCTAGATTTATATGTTTTTGTGGTCTTGAGATTATGTGGAAAAGTGAGGGTCACCAACCCATATCTAAGTATGTGTTCATGATCAGATGCATTACTAGTTAATTCAGTGTGTGATTTATCTTACTGTAGTAATACTGAGTGAACTGTGACACAATTGCTTTTTTCCTCCATAGTGTGCCGGAGAAGAGAATTGGGTGGACAGTCGGACTATTTATGTTGGGCATCGTGAACCACCTCCAGGCACCGAAGCATACATTCCACAGAGATTTCCAGATAACCGAATAGTCTCATCAAAGGTAGCAGCATTTTCTTTCATTCATTAACATGCGTCAGCTTCAATTATTCTTTATGTATTCATCTTTTTCCTCCCAAGATATTTTAACTATATTTCTTATGTATTTCTCCTTTACCATGACTGGCAAAGGGAAAATGAAGGTATCGCAAGTTTCTTCCACAGAAACTAATGTTGAAATTACCTTTTACATGACCAGGAATAGAATGACTTCTTCAACATTTACCCTAGTACATAGAATGACACTGTGCTTTTCCGCAAAGGAGTGAGAGCGCAATTTTCATTTGGGTCAACCCTGGAGTAAAGAAAATCTTCCCAAGGAAAGACCACATCCCTTGTAGTCTAAGGCAATGCCTCACATATTAGAAATAGTATGATCAATGTTAGCAATCAACAGTTGAATCTGGTCTCCACAATAATAGTGCCATTCCCTTCAAAACCTCATATGGACAAATGAAAATAATTCTTAAACTCTTAGTATTGTGATACATTTGTGCCCTTCAGAAACCTTCCAGTTGCCCCTTCCTGTAAGCATCATCTGCGGACAGTTGGGTTGTTGGTACTTCCCACCCAGCCTGCTTTTAGCTAGAGGTTTGTACTGCAATGGCATGGAAAACTGAGTATTTCCAGCTTATTGTATGGGTAACAGCCCAAGAACTTAGAGGCTTTAGTATACTTAGGCTTCCATCTCCACATGCCACACTTTCAACCACTTGTGAAATAATTACTTCAGTAGCATTGTCAGCTGAGTACTGAGTGTACCATCGTGGATCTGAACACTTGCCGTCCATTTGATATAATGGCAAGGCTGCAATAAACCCCACACTTTTCTCAAACTGTCTCATTTCTTATGTGAAATTTTGTACTTTACTACCTTCCTTCACTGCTGTTTTTACTGCTTTCTTTCTACACTTCATTCAAAGACAGTATAATAAACAGTATAGCATGTGGGCATCTTTATGTAGATAGAATGTTCAAAAGGTAATGTGATAAAACCAGATGGAATAGAATCAGTCCAGTGAGAAATCCTATGCCATACACATTAATTTATATTCCCTTCTGGATTATTGAAGAGTAATTTATGGAAAGAATTTTTTTTTTTCACTTCTGTGACAATTATGTTTAGTTTTTTCATCTTGTACATCTCATCTGGGAAAAATGTAAATAAAACCATTGGAGTTACTGCTGATGCTTTTTGAAATAAAAACATCCCACTCATGTCTGCAAGATATTTGACATCTGTTTTGTGATGGGGAGCTTAGTGGAAGTTTCAAGTTGTTGTGCTTCGCAGAGTAAGATTTTTAAGTGTGCCTTAAACCTGGATTGAGCTGAGGATACCTGCTAGCAGTTTGTATATAGGTATGTTTTCAGTTAGTTGAAAGAGACTTCTTTGTTTTTATTTGGATATAAAAGATGTTCAGTTAAATGTTTTAAATGTTAAACTCGAGTTGTGAGCTGTATCTGTCTGTAAGTATTTTTACATAAATGAAAATTTTATGTATACAGTGTTTCTCAAGTTTTCTGTTTATTGATTAAACTTTTCACTTTAAGTCATCATCTTAAGTCATCTTTATGAAAGTAAATACAGTGGAGATGTTTCAGGAGGGAACGGAGTTCATATAAAGGCTTTGTAATATTGAACGCTTCCGTAGACTGCTGTGAGTTCAGTATTAATGACAGCTGTCTTTGAGATCTTTCTATGCTTCCTTAGCAGTACTGTCACTTTCAAGTAAACTATTATTCACATGCTCCAGCCCAGGTAAAGCACCATCATGACTTGACTTGCATTTATTCTGGTTCTATAAGCTAGCTAGCCAGTAGCCTTTCACTCTGTCCTTGTCACTAGCTCCCTTTTGGATGCTTTGGAAGGGCCACCTTGCACATCTCAGGAAACACAGACCTAAGCTTCCTGAAAAATGGTGTACCAAATTAAGATGGGAAATCCATAGTTCTTAGAGTAAAATAAAAATAACGTGTCCAAGCACACTGTATAATGTTACCTCAGCCATGAAGGATATTTAACCTTGTGTTTCATCAGTAAAACTGACAGTAAGTTTTAGCTGTGATTTTATGGGTCTTTAATGCTTATGTAAGAAAGTATATGATTGCTCTTCAAGGGTGAGGGACTCTGAACTTGCAAGCACATTTTACCAAATTAAAATGAACTGAATTTCTAGAAAAGGTAGTTTCAAATCATGAGGAAGCCTCATGAATTAGACTATACCTGTGTGTTGTGGTACTAACAAATACCCTCTCATAAAGCCCTGAAAAAATACGACAGCTAGAAATAACAAGGAAAATCTCATGTTCTTATTTGCTTCTGAGGGTAAACTTTACTGTGCATCACCAAAGATTCCATGGTGTTGGCAAGATGATAATTTGATTCTGGTACAGAGGGATATTTCTTGTATATTGTAGTGTCACTGTGAAATGTGCTTAATGCTCTGTCTGCCTAATGGCATGTTCCTGGTAATGAAAAATATCTAGACAGACCTTGGCCAGACAAAAATGCTCCTTGGATTTGATGTGTTAATTCAATAATGATTTTTAACAATGCATTACAAAAAGGCTGCGTTGAAGTAACAAAAGGCAAAAATTTATGTTGTTTGGATTGGTCATGTAGTTTGCTTATGTTCTGAAGGTACACCTTTGTAAGGTGTATGCTTGTGTTGACCTTACTTTTAGCTGCTTCAGCTGCTTAGGGTGTTAGCTGTTGCGTACCCTTGATTGAATTTATCATGGCAGTGTTGCAGCATGGCAAAATATCAGCTAGTGGAAAATCCTGATGTTTCAAAGAAGTAGTAATTGAATTGGCAGGGAGTTTGCTGCCTTTTCTTCTTTAAATATTGTTCACATTTTGAAATTATTTTCTGATCAGTAGAATTACAATGCCAAAAGGAAAGTGAGTTAAGCCATGCAGCAGTAGCACTTTCAGAACATGGTGGGAAAGAACTTTTCCCCCTTCTTCTGAAACAGTGTAACAAAAGCTTTCAGTTGTGATGTTATTGTGTTAGGTTTTGTGGTTTTGTTGCTTGGTTTTGTTTGTGTTGGGTTTTTGTTTATTTCTTTGCTTCTAAGGCTAAATTACAAAATAACTTCCCTAAGATCCAAGCTTTTTATGCTGGGAGTATCCCAATCAGTATGCTAAACAGATTATTCTTACCTGCGTAGTAGTATGTGGGTGTACTTGACTGGCTAAGAATTTCCAGACGCTCATCTGGCAGAGCATGTTGTCAACAGCACTAGATGCCTAGGGAAGAATGCAAAAAGAAATAAGCATGGAGTGATACTTTCCCCAAATACTCTCTTAGTATTTGCTGGTTTGTGTCTTAGCCACTTGAGAGTCAAAAGTGATGATTTTTGTATTCAATAATTCTCCCATGGATTTCTCCTTTGACTTTTTTGAATACTTTCTGGGACCATGTAAATTTTCTGAATGTATATCTAAGGCACAGTTAAACTGTAGAAATATTTGCCAAAAGAAACAGTTGTCATTTTGAAACTTGTACTTGCAAATTTCAGTTCATGTTCCAAGTCCTTGAATCTGAGAACAGCTATTACCCCCTGTTTATCTTCTTGTTTCTGTTAGTGGTCTTCTTCCACATGGTTCTCCAGGCTGAATAACCTCAGTCTGTTCAATAATTGCTGGTGTGGAAGCTATTTTTAACTTTTCCAAAGCCAGATACAGAGTTTCTAAAGATAGAGAAATGCACCAAGCATTGAATGTATAAAACAATGGATTTCTACATGGCATAATGATGGTTTTATTTCTTTAAGAAATTGTAAATAATTTCTAATATTCAAATTACATTTTCTGATGTTGATATGATATTGTTACAGAACTGTTATACTTCAAGGGTCTTACTCATTTTCAGAAAAGTAGGGATTTATATCTCCTATTCCAGCTGAATCAGTCAACTGAAGACTAATCTGATGCGTGGTTTTTCTCTTGAACAAAGGGGAAATTTGTATAGAAAACAAAATCTTTTTTGAATCAACAATATGAAGTGTGTTTAATTATAGCTGCTTACTGCTTTTGACAGACCCTAAAGAATGAACCACAGGGAAAAACTAAAATATTCAGGGATTCCAGGATAGCAGTAACCTCTCAAGAGATGAGAAACTTGTCAGTGTGACAGACACAGCTGTCAGTGTCAGAAAACCCAGGATCATTCTGCAGGAGGACCAATTATTTTCCTTGCATACCACTCATAGAGAAAGCTAGGTTAGAGAGACTTTTTTCATTCTGTGGGTAATCAGTACATATGATTTTGTCTTGATGATCCTGTCTAGCTGCAAACATTAACTTAGATTCATAAAGAGAATTTTTAGAGCTAAAAAGCCATTTGTTCCTGGACCACTAACATAACTGGAATCAGTAATACCTAAGCTCCCAGATGATGATACTGAAGAGTAGTGGGATATGACTCCAAAGTGAAATGCAGGATTGAATCTACAGTGAATGTGGAACTGTTACTTGAATTTTCCCTAAAGAGATTTCAAACTCATTTGCAATATGACTTCTACCATAGCTGCATTTTTTGTTCTTTCTATGAAGAAGCAGTAAGGTGAGCTTAGATGGGAAAACGGTGCTGTTATGGACTCCTGGTTTGAAATGCTGTACCAGAACTGTTATCGGTTTTGTGGGTCATTATGTTTCTTCCATAAATAATACTGTGTTCTGTTGTCTGTGTGTTTCCTTGAGATTTATCATCAAATGCTGATTCAAACATTGGTTTGTATGAAAATGGCCTGAAACGATAATGTTGCGTGTGGAGAAGCCCTAGAAATTGCAAAGGAAACCCTAGCTAGCTGCAGTGCTAATCTGATTGTGAATCATCTCAGTCACAGTGACTAATAGTTAAAAAAAGTTAAGCAATTCTGACATGTTTCAATGGATGTTGTTGAAGCATTCTGTTCTTCCAGCAGAAATTTATGCTTTTGTGCTGTATCTTTTCCCTGCAGCACTCGCTCTTAGTGGCATTATAAAAAACACAAAAATGGAGTGGGCTCTGATTTCTCATTTTATTGCCATATTTAAAAGAAATGTTAATACTGAAGCTTAAGGAAGTATTAAAATGCCCTCACCAAGATGAGCCACTTAGAATCCAGAAGGAGACGCAAGTTGTCCTACTCCTTTCCAATGTGATGCTTCATAACTGGAAGGATTTCTCTATCCTCTCACGGGTCATGACATAGCAGTTTAGAGATGAGAAGTTCAAACAGCCTCAAGCAATAGCATTTGAAAGTCAAAAAAGCATCCAAAGCCCAGCAGTGGCAGGCATGGTCATGTTTATGAAGCTGATAAATATGTATATGTAGCAAGCCATGTGGGGGCAGTGAGGATGAGTAGACACAAATGTTTATGGGACAGGTACTAATGCATGAGAAGCTGTGTGTACCTCTTAGTGTGGACTTGCAACGTGCTCTAAAAACAGTTGTAACACAGAGATCCCAGCTTGTGCCCAGGTAATCCACTCACATCCACACTGGCTGAAGCAGAAAGTCAGATCTGATGCTGCCAGTGTTAGTCAATTTGCTCAGCCATGCCAAGGAGGGGCAGGAGTTGTTAGTGATGGAGAGTAAATGGGCTAGATAGTCTCTGTCTGGTGCCAGCCAAGGGACAGCAATACCTGTGATGGGATGGGAATTCATGAGCATGCAATTCTCCTTCCAGGCATGATAATAGCTTTCTTCTGTGGACATATGCCAATGCCTAGAGAGAGCAAAGAGCTGCTAGGTCTTGATGGTTCTGACTGAGATGGGATTTCTAGGGCGAAAGCTCTTTGCATCGACCCCTGCATTCCCAGGAGAAGCCATTTACCCTTTCACTGCTTCAGCCCAGGATTCACAGATATCTTCTGTTTTCTGCTGGTACTGCCTCAAACAGCTTTAAAGTCACATTAGTATGGAGACTGCATACAGTGAGGGAGAAGCAAAAGAGGAAGAAAAGAAAGCTAGTTCAAACTCCCCACCAGGTGGGACAGGTTGCTCACTCACACCCTTTCACACTTTCTTCTGTTTTCCTCATGTTCTTGGTGACTTCTGTCTTCACTTAGTCATCCTTGCTGTAAGTTGATTTAAAAAAAAAAAAAAATAAAAAAATTTTCATTTGTATTTAGATTATCTTCCAGATGTTAGGGGATGTCTTTTTCAGAGTTGTTCCTGGAGGTATAGCTACTGTTAGCTGATGGATTTGCTGAACAATAACTATGAAAGATAAAGTTCTTTATTTGCAGTTGAAATTCTGTTTTACCAAGGACTGTTATTAGGGAACTATACGACAAAATATGCATGCTTGTTCATTTAAACTTACCATCTGAACTGATTTCCCCAAATTAGTTTCTTTTTTGCACTCTCTGAGTGTGCAGCTGGCACATGCAAAAGCCCTTTCATGCTACAAAATTTAGTGATCTATGTGTTGTAAACCATCCCATATCATGTGGCGTGGAGAAATGAATCTCTTCCCTCACTGGAGTGGTAAATGGTGTGCAGGTGACATGCATGTTAGTACTTTCATTAAAATACAGTTAACTCTGTATCTCTAAATGCCCTCCAAACTGTCCTAAATGTTGTAAAGTTCTTCTCAAAATTTCATGCATATTACTATTCCAGTCATATATAAGCACAGAAGTCTGAAGTTTTCCATTGATGAAGTTAGACTTGAAACTGATTTAATAAATTGAAGAACACAGACCAGTTCTGCTACAAGCTTACAAGCTTCATATGTGTTTATAAGCAAGTTACTCCAGATAGACAAACCACACACTCACCTCAGTTCTTAGGATTTTAGGTAATTGTTCCTTTTTTCTTTTTACACATGCTTTACTGTAGTTTTCTTAGCAGTTAGAGTTCAACAAACTGTGTTTCAGTAGAGTAACTATTTTGTAAGTAGAGCTAATTTAAAAGAAATTGCTAAGCTTTTGAACCTAGTTTGTTCAAGGAGAATATATATGGAGTATCTGTAATACCTTGCTTTAATAGCACAATAATATATAAGGATTTATTATATATGTTACATGCACGTGTATACGTACGGTTCAGTTTCTAAGCTGGTAACTTTATATCATCTTTTGGTAATTGATCAGAGTTTTTCTGTTCTTCAGGGAAGAACAGATATTGTTATCCTCAAAAAGGATTCTGTTTTGTAGAAGGGATGAGAATCAGCATAACAAGATGTCTACAAACCACATCTAGCAGTGTAGTAGGTATTTTTGTTGGAATGGTTTTGAGCATTTACAAGAAACAGCTGAAAAGGTTGAGGGAAAGGAGTGAAATGAGAGCAGAGATGGTGACTACTGTAAGAAACTGAGATGTTGACATAATTCAGCAGTGTAATGTGAAGTGCTTTTTTTCTTACACTTTCAGGCTTTGAAGTCAAGTGATTACTTATTTTCTTAAGTAAGAGGAGATTTTATCTGCCTTTTAGGACAGAAAGAGAAGCTTGAAACATTTTGGCGTACAGGTATCAAATGAAAAGGTCAAAATGTAGTGCTTAGAAGAATGAAACTGTGAAGAACACTTAGTGGGTTTTTTTGGGTGTTTTGTTTTTTTGGTTTTGGGGTTGGTTTTTTTTTTTTTTGGTTCATGAGATTGGCTCTAACAAGTGTTGGAGCTGGAAGCAACACAGCATTACCAAAGAGTATGCAAGAACTGGTGAGATGGAGAGATGGAACAGGGGCATGAACAGGAGTACCACAGAGATGTGTATGAGTAGTCCAAGCATGTGATTATAGAAACACACCAACACTGCAGGTGCTATTATATTGTAAATTGAAAGAAAATCTACTTCGGTGATGCTTTTTTGCATTGAGTCAGACTGATTTTACAGTCCTTTACATCACAGTGCTTCAAATGCATCTCTTCACACTATATGTTCATCTCTAGAATAAACATGTAACTCAGTATACTAATAGCTGATGTAGTACACATCCTGTACGCAGAAGGCATATCTGTGCTCTGGTCTTCAAGTCTTTTATAGTGATTGGAAAAGATACATTATGCTTTCCCCAATGTAAGGTTTAATTGTGCAACTATTGGATATCCTTGTTTTCAAGTGAGTTATAGTGAAAAATGAATGTTAAATACCCACAAACTGCTTTTCAAGGTTTTCAAAGACTAGGACTAGAAATTGTTTGGATAAAAGAGATGGCATTAACTCTCTGGACACAGATAAATCTCTTGCATTCAGTATCTTAACTTGCAGTGTCTTTTCTTCAATTTTTTTTCTGTTCCTGCTTAAGTAGAGCAGAGAAACTGCCTTAAATACAGTCATGAGATAAATCTTGTTCTGAGTGACTGCCACTCTATTATTTCTCCTGGGAGTAATTATGTTGGTTAAACATTAGTCATCAATTTGTAGATACTGCTCTGAGCTACTGATGGCTGGGGAAGGTCTGTCTAGACATTTTAGTAATCTGTCTTTCTTCCCCACCTCCTTCAAAAATTATTACTTTTCCTTTGATGTATATCCAGAGATGTACTTTGTATGTCTGAAACCCAGTGTAATAAAGTGCTAAAAGTCTGTCAGGCTGATGGAAAATAAAGTTGTAAGGATTGAAAATAAAGTCTTAAGGAATTCTCTGTGTTAAAAAAGCAGCCATTTTAAGTTAACACTGCTCAGACCATAAAGAAAAAAAGAAATTAAAAATTATCTGCTTCCAGGTTATTTACATTTATTCAGGTAAGAGAGTTGTTGACCAAAGGTGGAACTGCAGGAATGACCACTGCATGCAGTGAACTGGGGTTGGGATGTGATGAGGGTAAAGATAAACATTCAGCCTTTTAATAGGTTGCTTTAACTATTTTACTCAACATCCTCAATGAGGTGTTTTAAGTATCTAATCTGACAACAGTATGCTGTTGCCATACATTTAGTCATCCCTTTAGGAGATTTTAATGGGAAGTTGCTGTTGAAGAGATTGCGGTTTTTTTTTGATGGATTGTCATTCAAAGAGCTTGTATAAATCCACTTTAGCAATCAAAAAAGCCTTTAACATGGAAAAAAACCCACTTTTTTTCTGTCAAAACAGCCAAAAATGTTTACAAAAGTGTTTCACTGAAACTTCTATTAATTTTTCCTTTTTATCAGACAGAGATTCACTAAAGCCTGAGGTTAGAAAACAGGTGATGTCCCTGATAATTATTGTCATTACTGTCAGTATCATTTGTATTGTTATATAGCAGAACAGCAGCTTTGAATGATTTGGACTGTTGTGCAAGGGAAAGTAATCGAGTTTAACCAGTTCTGTTTTGAAATACCAAGATAAGTAGCTAAGTAGTGGGCAGTGCAAGCAACATTCCATTATGATGAAAAGTATTCTGATTGCAGGATGAGAGCACTTGACTTTCCAGCTGTTGCACATATGCCTGCTTGAGTTTTGGTTTGCTCACAGGTGATTTAATATTGAGAGAGTTCTTAAACAGGATGAGTGTTTATTTAGGACATATTCAGAGTAGGTACTGATTTTTAGCACAATAGAAAAAGAACATTTTGTTCCAAAACCTTGCACCTACACAGGCTTTAACCTCTAACAAGTGAAAAAATACGTAAGGATTTAATGTACAACTGAGGCATGCTTCTTGGGGATCTTTTGTATCTGCAAATGTAATAGAGGTATTTTCCTTCTAGAGTTCTGGCTGTCTTTGCTTTCCAATCCAACTTCAGAAGACCTTCTGCTGATGGCGTAATTTGCCAGTGCAATCTGCCAGGAAGAGACAAGGCGCATTTGTAGCAGAGCAAATTAAGAGAAACTTCCTAGCTCATCTCCTTTGAAATAGAAGTTACATTGGAGTTGTCATTTTATTGTGTGTCAAGTGATAATTTAGATAAGATGATGCAATGTTTTCTGAAGTCATTTTTCACACCTTTTCACACAGCTTCAGATGACATTTTTAGCTGATTTGGCAAGCAGTCCTTGCACTTCTTAGTTACAGAATGAGTCAGTTACAGAATGGTCAAACCTGCTGTAGGGCAGGGAGAAGGACTAGATGATGCGAGATCCTTTTTCTCTCATTTTTATATGATTCATTTTTTCCTTTGAAATGTTAATGTTTTCTGTTTGTACTTCGATATGCTATTTTGCACTGATGTAGTTTGAAAAGTGGGTTTGTGTCCGAGCAAAGGAGCAGAAGATGGACTGACAGTTCTTATTTAGTCTGCTTGCTATGACTGCGCAGTTAACTTTCAAAGTGCCACCTACCTCCTCAAGCCATGCATACAAAGTAGAATTAATTAAAATTATGAAACAAAGTAACAAAAATACTACTGCTTGTTGTTTAGTCTTGAATTGTAAATCACAAATACATTCATTCTTTAGAACATGGAATGCAAGTAATATTTCTGTCACAAGCATTCATACCCTGTGCATTTGTTTTTTTTTCCAGTACACATTTTGGAACTTCGTACCAAAAAACTTGTTTGAACAATTCAGAAGAATAGCTAACTTCTATTTTCTCATCATTTTCCTTGTTCAGGTAAGCCGTGCACGCTTCAATAAATTTCTAGACTTTTCCAAAAGAAAAACAAACCCCAAAGGTTTTAAAAAAGGTATAAAAAAACACTGGTTTTGGTGACTGAAGAAGTAAATTGTTGAGCCTGGACAGCTTTTTTTCATTGATGTGACAAAAGGGGTTTTTTATTTCGTTTCCTAGTTGTAAATGTGAACCTATGCTAAAGAGAAATTTACTCTATCACTGGTTTGATGGCAAGATGCCTCTTGAGAAAATTGCAAAGAACTAGTATAATTTTATTTTATTTTATTTTTGCAACAAGCATTCTGATTAGTAAAGCCATTATTATAAATTATTGATTATAAATTTCTGTTAGTTTGATAAATATTATATTTATATAGGAGAGTGATGCAATGGCAGAGATTTTCCAACTCCACCAATGTTAAAGCCTGTACAGAAACCAAAGTAAAAACACCTATACAATGCTTACTTTAGGTGGTACATAAATACTTGGTTTTGTGATAGGGAGTTTGCTGCTTTCTAGGTGTCTGTTTTCTTTTCTGAAATTTTCAAAGTCAATTAAATATGTAAAACAATAAAAATATTACTAAATTAGGTGAAAGCTGTATAACTTTGCTCACTAGGTTGCATAGAAAGAAAAGCTATGCGAATTTCCAGGACAGTTTAGATTTTCTTCTTGTTTGACCTCCCTCTCTGGATTTTCTACGTCTGTTTATAATTGCAGAACCCACAGTTCAGTATTTCAGGATTTCCTCTTTTGGTGCATAAGAACTGTGTACAATTCATTAAGCCAGTGCCATGCTAATTTATAACGCTACTTAATAATTTTTCTGCAATGCTGAAGCTTTCCAGTACTTAAACTCTTGCAGTCTTGCAGGGTTTAGCACCTTAACATCTGAATGCTAAAGTGTTCTAAACAGAGTATTACTGCATATAGTTATCTTTCAAATTTTGCTGGCATGGTATATTTTCTTAAAATTGTATTAAAGTATTGTCATTTAATTAAGGTCCTGTAGCCTTCCGTAACATATTGGTGAAATGACTACTTGAAATGTCTTGCTTGAAAAGCTGATTCCATAGGCTCACAAAAATATAACCAGAGAACACTTGTTCTTTTTGTTGCAGTTAATTATTGATACACCAACTAGTCCAGTTACAAGTGGACTTCCACTTTTATTTGTCATCACTGTAACAGCTATTAAACAGGTGAGTAATTTAGTGAGAAAAAGTGCAACTAGAGAAAATATGATAATTTGTACTGCATTTCAAATTTCCCTGTCTTTTTTTGTGCAAGACATCAAGAGTAGTTACAGTGAGTTTTGACAGAGTATATTTTTGCTTCTGTAGTGTGGTGGGTAGTGTGGCTAAATTTTAGGCTATGCCTTTAAAACTGCCACATGTAGTTAGTGAGTTGCTGTACGATGATGTCCCACTAAATGCACACTGCATTGGGTTAGGAACTGGCTGGAGGGCCGAGCCCAGAGAGTAGTGGTGAATGGTGCCACATCTAGCTGGCGGCCAGTCACTAGTGGTGTGCCCCAAGGATCAGTGCTGGGCCCTGTGCTCTTTAACATCTTTATTGATGATCTGGATGAGGGCATTGAGTCCATCATCAGTAAATTTGCTGACAACACCAAGCTGGGGGCAAGAGTTGATCTGCTGGAGGGTAGAGAGGCTCTGCAGAGGGACCTCGACAGGCTGGACAGATGGGCAGAGTCCAACGGCATGAGATTGAACACATCCAAGTGCCGGGTTCTGCACATTGGCCACAACCATGCAGTGCTACAGGCTGGGGTCATAGTGGCTGGAGAGCAGCCAGGTGGAGAGGAACCTGGGGGTACTGGTCGATGGTAGGCTGAACATGAGCCTGCAGTGTGCCCAGGCGGCCAAGAGGGCCAATGGCATCCTGGCCTGCATCAGGAGCAGTGTGGCCAGCAGGAGCAGGGAGGTCATTCTGCCCCTGTACACTGCGCTGGTTAGGCCACACCTCGAGTCCTGTGTCCAGTTCTGGGCCCCTCAGTTTAGGAAGGATGTTGACTTGCTGGAACGTGTCCAGAGAAGGGCAACAAAGTTGGTGAGGGGTTTGGAACACAAGCCCTATGAGGAGAGACTGAGGGAGCTGAGGTTGCTTAGCCTGGAGAAGAGGAGACTCAGAGGTGACCTTATCGCTCTCTACAACTACCTGAGGGGAAGTTGTAGACAGGCAGATGTTGGTCTCTTCTCCCAGGCAGCCAGTACCAGAACAAGAGGACACAGTCTCAGGCTGCACCAGGGGAGGTTCAGGTTGGATGTTAGGAAGAAGTTCTATACAGAGAGAGTGAGTGCCCATTGGAATGGGCTGCCTGGGGAGGTGGTGGAGTCACTGTTATTGGAGGTGTTCAGGAGGAGACTTGATGGGGTGCTTGGTGCCATGGGTTAGTTGATTGGGTGGGTTGGATTGGTTGAAGGGTTGGATTGGTTGAAAGGTTGGACGCGATGCTCTTGAAGGTCTCTTCCAACCTGGTTTATTCTATATTCTAATTCAGTGGAAGCTTCTAAATTTGTATAATTTTGATGGCCTTGTGTTGCAAGAAATTATTTACACTCTTGTGTTAGCTCAGCATGCTTTGACTTTTGTCTGTTTCTGAATGGCAGTCTACATTCTAGTATGTTTTGGGTTTTTTCCACAATGACTGAAAATTAGTTTAGTAAGAACTATGAAAACTTCACTTTTACCCTTGCGGTCGTCTTAGCCTTTACAGTATGAACAGATTGTAAAAATTATTTTGGTTCAAGTCAATGGTACATGCCAATGATCATCTACAGCTCGTAGTGATAGCTGTAGTACTCTCTCATTTTTAATGTGAAAATTAATCCATGAAATGGGAGTATTTCAGAAATCGGGTTTTGCTTCATCATAGAGTATAAAAGATTTTACAAGAACTTGTTCTCTTGAAGTAGAATGGCGTAATATGAGTAAGGAATTGTGCACACTTAGGAAAATACTAAGGTATTTTTTCACCTGCCTCCCTCATGGTGTAAGTGGCTCAGCTAGCATGAGCACTTAAATGTAGATGGGATCTTACTGAAATTAGTGGGATCACAGATTAATATAGAATGTTTAAATTCATGTGGAGATATTTTGATTTGCTTGTTATCATAGCATCTGATATTACAAATTTGATCTGGGTCAGGAATAAGCTTGTGATTGCTCTTCTGTTGATTTAACCAGAGCTGAACTTGTTGACTGTGAATTTCTGGCCAGCTGCAGGGTGACAAAGTACCTTATCTGGCACAAACCTTTCAAGTGAAACATTAATTCATCAAAAACATTGCTAAATTTGAACTAGAAAGTGAGTTTATTAAGTGATACTTTGCATTTAGTGCATACAACACTGTTCTGCATTTGCTGTACAGTATCACAGTATCACCAAGGTTGGAAGAGACCAGAGTCACAGAATAGGTTTTAAAAATCTGTGCTCCTAAGTAGTTACAAATTATGGTCTTCTCAAGGATTCAGTTGTTTGACTTTATGCCTTTAGTGCAATTTAATGATAATTGCTCCTGCAGGACAGCTATTAGGGTAGAACTGAGTAGCACAGAGATCCCTTTCATGGTTCAATTGTCTCTGTGTCCAGATGCCAGCTATTTCTTCCCTTTGTTTTAGTGAGTGGGCTGTGAACGTGAAATGAAAATCAATACAAAAAACTTCATGTTCAGCATCTTTTCCTGGTCACTTTTCATGGTTGTAAGAGCACTCTTATGTCCTTTGGTGAAGGGAAAAACCAGAACTCTCCATGAGGCAGTTGAACATCAAGAAAGTTTCTAAGGCAGACTGCTTACTTCAGCTCAAAACTTTTTGGGAAAATGTCTGTATTTCTTATGTACCCACGATGGACTATGATGATTAAAACAGTGATTGATGGAAGTGAAGATGTGGTGGATTGACCATCAGCCAAACACCTACCCAGCCTCTCACTTACTCCCCTCTCTTGCAGGATGGGGAGAAAATAGAGGGAAGGTTTAAAGACTCATGTGTCATGTTAGTGACACCTTGATAGATAAAGCAACAGCTACACAAACAAGCCAAGTAAAGGAAGAAATTAATTTACTACTTCCCATCAAAATGCAGATGTTCAGCCATTTCCTGGAAGGCAGGGCCTGAGCTCACATTATGCTTGCTGAGGAGGATCTATCACCACAAATCACCCCCTTCTGCCTGCTTGGCATTGAGCGTTTCTGCTGAGCACTGTCATACTGTATGGAGTATCTCCTGGATCAGTTTGGGTCTGCTGCCCACATAAGTGTGCTCTTTCAGCCTCTTACCCGTGACCAGACTACAGGTCTCTCTTTTTCCTTCCCCTCTCCTCCCCCACTTCTCTTTTGTTAATGCTGGGCCACCACTGTTCAGCAGTAGGCAAAACACTAGAGGGTAGCCAAGCCAAGCAGTATGTGGACTGCTGTGTGGTGGTGAGAGTAAATTCAGTTCTCCCTCCCCCACAAAGACAGAAACCACAGCTAACTCAGTCGGAGGAGCAAAAATGAATTAAAGCTATATTTACAAGCAGGTTGAAATGCAAATCTATATATACACAATCTACAGTATTTACAATATATACAGAAATATACAGCAAAGAAAGTAATACAGTTCAGAACTCCCTCCTCCAGCCAGAGGAGGGTTCCCTGCCCCATACCCCCTCTTTCCCCCCACCTCCCTTTTTTCCCAAAAGGGTTAGAGAAAAGGTGATTATTAAAGAGGAAATTCTTGTTAGGCTCAAAAGCGCATGCAAGGATTAGTTTTCTTATCTCAAGGTTAACAGGTCCTGCCACTGTTGCTCAGACAGGCTGAAGAGACAGAACAGACTGGAACTGAACTGAGACTGAAACTGAACTAAAACTTGAAGTTGCATTTTACCTATCTACCAATGAAATTAGTTTAGAATATCTGAATGTTTTCAAAACATTCAGTCACATGCTGTGAAGTTAACCCCATCTCAGTGAGACCTATAACAAAGGGTTGTTGTTTTTTTTTAATAGATATCTGATCACTTTTAGAGTCTTTACACTAAATGCAGCCTTTTCTTTCATGAATTTTCAAAGAAGCTATCACAGTATCACTAAGGTTGGAAGAGACCTCGAGGATCATCGAGTCCAACCTATCAACACAGACGCCATGACTAGACTATGGCACCAAGTGCCACGTCCAATCTCCTCTTGAACACAACATCATTTGGACAACAGCATTTCCATTTCTTTATAAAGTTAATGTATATGCACAATGGAGTATATCGTATAGTAGAATTGAGCTCTTGCTGCTGGACAAAAGTTGTGATCTATGATAGCTTATGTTTAAGGTGTGTCTTTTCCACTCTCAAATGTTATGCTTTAGAATCTTCGTATGGTTCAATAGTGGTGTACCAAAGCCTGGATTATTAAATGCTTTGCCTAGTTCTGCAGATTCTGTCTCTTTGAGTCATTCTCCCCACATCTGGTATAGATTTTGGGACCTGCTCAAGTTGCTGTTCCAGTCCCTGAAAGTATATTGCCGTAAAGTTACGAAGACTGTGAATTCCCAGATTACCCAAGTTAGTGATGCTACAGCATTCTGCACTTTTTGTCAAGTGACTTAGATGAAAAATGCTATGGAACACAAGTGCTTTTTTCTATCTCTTAACCATTGGTGTCATTTCAGTCCAAATCTTCATCCCACAGCAGGCCTTTTGGAATTAAAGTTGCTGATTGCCCATACTTTACTTTGTGTAAAACAAATTTGTAGAATAATTGAACAGTCAAAATAGGTTACTCTGCAAGGTCTCTTGAAAGAAAATTCTTCATGGCTATATGTATTGTGTATGGGTTAAAAGGTTTGATAATTAGGAAAAGGTTTGGTAATTAGGAAATATGACCACCTGTAGTCAGGTTGTCACTTTATCATCTTTTAATATGGAGTCCCAGTCTTCTGGAATACATTTTCTATCTCTCCATCTTCTCAGCAGCTGCTTTTGTAAATACTTTGCACTTACTCGAGAGCAACAGAGCATGAGCAAGAGATGGTCACTTAAATACCAGAAGTTGTTCTGCATATTGTAAACATCCCTATTCATCAAAGCATTTTCATCAAAATATACAATTTTGTTGACTAATTGTAACGTTAATCTCTCTTTTGTATATGTCCAGCAAGTCTGTATTACTGGCATGTATGACAATTTCATTTGTTCTAGTGAGAGTATTTTTTCCCCTTACCTTCATCAAGGATAATTTTTAATTTCTATTGCAAACTAGACCTTTTTCTGTGTCTTTATAGCCAAATGTGCATCACTTCATCATGCCATTTCACTGTTTCCTAGGGTTATGAAGATTGGCTTCGGCATAAAGCTGACAATGCAATGAACCAATGCCCTGTTCATTTCATTCAACATGGTAAACTGGTTAGGAAGCAAAGCCGAAAATTAAGAGTAAGTAACTATGACTTAATGGATTTTTTTTTATTTTTTTTTTTAGGACTTCATAAATCAATGGATTTTTAGGCTTCATTTCACACTTCTTGAAAAACAATTATACAAAAATGTAGTGTGGTGATGTAGCATTTGTTATATTTAACAGAGATTAGATGTACAATATACTAATTTGTAATTAACTGACTCAAAAATTTTAGAAGCTAAATGTATGCTGTTTTATTTCTACTTTTAACTCATCATGACTATGGTGTTTGTTTTCCAATTTTTAACTTGGAATTTAGCTGTTTGTCTTTTTTCCAGTGCTCTGTGGTTATGTACATTATGTACATTAATAACTTATTTAAGCCTGATTATGATAGTCAATGCTATTGATTTATTCCATGTGTGCAACATGTATACATGCACATCTGCACAACACATTCACAATATTTCCATTACTACCCACGAAATCACAGCCTCTTCACTTGCTTTCTGAATGCTGCTACATATCTTTTGTGGGTTTTTTAAAGGTTATTTCCAGAAACTAATTTCTATTGGGTTTTTTAGTTTGGTTTTGTGGGCTTATTTTGAGGTGAGGGAGGAAGATGAACTTTGCCGAGTTCTAAAGAGACTAATAATAAAATGTTGGTAGATATTTTTGGGTTTTTAGGTTTTGGGTTGTTTTTTTTCCCCTCTTATTCCTGCCTTTTTTTTTTCCTTTTGCAAATTGTTTAGATTATTAACTTCTGTTTTAATAGACTGTTGTATTATAGATAACTCCTGGCTTGCAGGATGACTTGTATGCCATGTCTTACAGAACCCAGCTAGATTTAATTAATAAATAATAAAGGATCATTCAACACTGTGATCTGTGAAAATCAAAAGTAATAGGGTTCTTCTGTCTTAATGAATCTGACCTAATTCACTTTCTGATGTGTAAAAGTTTTCTTTGGTAACTTAAACTCCAGACACAGCAGGCCTCCTGACTTCTCACCAAAGTCAATGTTCTGAATAGTTTTGATTTTTTTACTTTTATGGCATCTGTAGATTAAACTTGCAGTAGTATAACTATGTTTGAGGTGGCTGGCAATAAAATTAATTTTGTTTTCAGTGGTAAAGAGAGCTAGTAAAATATTTATGTGGCATTCTTAGTTTGTTGTAGGAATAGGTGGGTTTTCTGTCACTGTTGTTGTATAGTTGTCTTAATTACCTCAAGCATGCTTTCAGGACAAGATGCAAGCAGGTGAAGACATTTATTATGTTACACAGCAAGGTTATATAGTCGTCTTGAAATCATAGGTGTCACATCTTGATTGGCTATTTTCTACTGGTGTGCATGTAATTAAAGCACATAATAGGTCAAAGTAGCAAAACAACATTTTAATCCATCCAACCAAATTCTGCCCAGTTTCTCTCCTTTTGTTACAAAGTGTTTACATTCCTCTCTGAGCTATAGACTAAACAGAGCTTTCTCTAACAGAGGCAAATCTTTCCCCTACATTTCCCCCTTTTTGTTTTTCTAACAAGAACACACTGTTAAATTGATCTTTCTAACATTTTTTGCATACATAAAAGCAAGCAAGGTAAAATTAGCAATGTAACAAAAGCAATTAATAAGATCATCAATCCAGTTTTGATAAAAGATTTTGCCCATCCAGGTAAGCTCCAGTTTATTCAAGTTAATTCCCTAACAGTGTTTGGTCTGCTTTTGGTAAAGTTCTCACTTTGAGGGCTTTATTATACTTTATCATATCACCATTTTTCATAATGATTTCATGCAACAAATGGAAGTCCTTTTAAGAACACATTCTGGAAGGATAATGCAACTTGAGCACTAATCTCACCTGTTGGGCTCTGCTGCTCTTCAAGATGAAGTTCAGGCTGGCTCCAACCCGGGCATTCACTGCCACCAGTTCTAAATCTACCCCTTCACTCTTTCAGGATGTTATCTTTGCTTTCCTGTGTCTGCACAATGCACATAGTCGTAGTCAAAAGGAAACACATGAGGAAATTCAGCCCAAAATTCTTTATTAGGTAGAAGGGTAGCTTGTCCCCCCCACCCCCCAAAAAATGGAGGAGCCAATTGTCATTATGGGGTGGTTGGTTGTGTGTGGGTTTTTTGGGGGTTGTTGGGGTTTTTTTTGTCTCTAATTTTTGTTTGGATACTGAATATTAGGAAACTGTACAGCATTAGAAGTCACAGCCTATATAATCTGCAATATTTCATTGCTGTTGGTTTAAAAAAAGCCTAAAAGCTTTTTTTTGTATCTACAAGAAGTTGTGTAATTTATCATTATCCTAGTTCTTCAGTATGTATCAGTAAATCCTATCTAGGCTGTCAAAATCTTATTTTTAAATATTTCTATTGATTATTGTTATCAGTCTGTTTCGCTTAACTAAAATTAACTGAATCCTGCCAACTGTTAAGGTTATACGAATTCAGCTTTATGTCACAAGAACAGTGATATATCTTAACTGATGTGAAAAATATTTTGGTGGGATTTTGAGACTTTGATATTCTTAAAACACATGTAGTACTTGCAAAATTATTACCCTGAAAGGTACTACACAGTAGGACTCAGTCATTCTGTAAGTTGTTACTCCGTTTTCCAGGTATTTGTGTAGTTTTTTACTCCTGTGATAAAATCCTGGTGTAAATAAAATTTGATTTATTTTCAACATATTTGAATGAACCTAGGTTTTTTTTTCAAGTTGGAAATTTGGGCAGCTACATAAGTGATAATTGCATTTTATTTTGTTGTGTAATTTTGTTTTGTTTTGTAGGTTGGAGATATTGTAATGGTAAAAGAAGATGAAACATTCCCATGTGACTTAATATTTCTATCAAGTAGTAGAGGAGATGGAACTTGTTTTGTTACAACAGCTAGTTTGGATGGTGAATCCAGTCATAAAGTAATGTTCTACATTTTCTTTTTAAGGCAAAGTTTGCATGTAATTTTTATATAGATCGCTGTAAGACTTTATGCTTACATGTGTGAGCAAATAGAGTAAGTTGTGTAACTACATTTTTACCAGTTGACTGTAATTTCTCTTAAAGTTTCATTATTTTATGGAAAGTTTCTAAATATATTTATTTAAGATTTTGTTTGGGGCCAGTGTAGGCATGTAGATTACAGAGGTAATGCACAAATAGTTTTGTATTTAAATGCTTTCACAGTGTTCTGATTTGTGAGTATGCTAGGAGGTAGTTGCATACTATATAAGATGCCCAATTAGGAGCATTTGAAGGTGCATCTTATTTGAGCTATGAGTTCCTAAGTAAAAGCTAGTAAACCTGTTTGTACTGAAGTGTGTGTGTGCAAATTAATGTCTTTTATATCTGTTCTTAACTGGTTTTATTTACACCTTTTTATTCATTTCAGACATACTACGCTGTTCAAGATACAAAGGCATTTCACAGTGAACAAGAAATTGATGCACTGCATGCTACCATTGAATGTGAACAACCTCAGCCTGACCTTTATAAGTAAGGAAATAATTCTTACAGATTTCATTTAAGGTACCCAACCAATAATCTACAGCAATATCATAATGAAAAGATAATGGCTACATCTGCCTGGTGAGTGTGGGCCCCAGGGTGACCTTGAAGTCAGGTTAGTCTTCCATCCATGCTCTTTTCCTGCAGACAGTTCACTGGTCAATCCCAGGACAGTGGTCTCCAGAGAGAGATGCACAAGGTGATCTATTGGAATGTGTGACCAAAATTGTAGAATTTAGGTTTATTTTTAAACCTAAGATAAAAAACAAACCACAAATTTAAGATTTAATACTATGCAATATTGACGCTAATCATCTCCACCAAGAGGCTGAAAAATTCTGAAATACTCAGGACTATTTGAAATATGAATTTACATCTGTTGTCATTAATGGTTGACCTCACCCAACATGCTTTGAGATATTAGATAATGATAGCATGAAACCATCATGTTTAGCAAGATGTCTCATTCTGCCCCTCCAGGAAGTAGGCTGGGGGTGGGCAAGAGGCTGGGAGTCAGGATGGCTGACCTCAGTTGACCCAAGGGATATTCTGTGTCATGCTCAGCAGTAAAGCTTGAGGAGGGTAGTCTTTCCAAAATAGTTGTTTGGAGACTGGTTGGGCATTGGTCTGCTTAGGGGATGTGGGCAGTGGTTGCCTTTGAGTCTCTCGGGTTTTTTCCCATCACTTACTAAACTCATGTCACTTCCACTTTTCCAATTGTCTCTTCTATCCTGCTGCAGGGAGAATGAGTGAGAGGCTTAGGGGATGCCTAGTTGATATCCAGGAACACAACTCACCACATAGGGAAACTGTACTTGGGGATATCCAGAGGGAAAATTGCTGATTGACTTTGTTTTTATTTTGTTTTGAACTCAATTGTAAGTTTTAGGTTATGCAAAGGATAGTAATTACACTGGCTTATTTCAGGCAGTTTAGGGAAAGATTTCTTGTTGTTTCTTGATAATGGGTCTGGTTAGAAGATTTATTTCTGATTTATAATATCTGGGGTTTTTTATATATATGCAACTTTTACATCTGTGTATTTTTGCATTTCTGTATTTTTAATGCATCTATATATTTCTTGTTTTTGCAGATTTGTTGGTCGAATAAATGTTTACCATGACAGGAATGAGCCTATTGCAAGGTAGGGGTTATTCTGTATTGCTCTCATTTTCTTCTTAGAAATTTAAGGAAATGTCCACAGTGCTGTGTGTTCAGGAAGGCAACATCCAGGGAGATGCATCTTGTATGTGGTGTAGGAGACAGCAGTCTGTTATCCTGGGTCTGGTGCCTGCAAGGGTCTGCCTTCTGTGCAAGTAGGTAGGGCTCATCCTGAAGAGAGCATGGTGCTTTCTGCTTGGGAAGCAGTCTGTAGCCCAGGACATTCCTTGTCCAGCAAACAGAGAAGAAAAATTAATCAGTACAAAAGGATGAGGTTTTTGTCCTTTCTGCCTAGGATCTCCTGTCTACCAGCAAGGAAGAAGCTTGCACTATCTGCTTTTGTTCAGGTCCTTGCCACAGAGGGCAGAGCATTAGGATGGAATGCTTCTCACTTGGGTGATATCCTAGACCACAGCATGCTAGGAAAACTTTTTTTCCTTTTTCATGTAAAAGATTATTTTGAATAAATTTGGTTAGACATGAACTTGTGTGGAAGAGGAAAGGAAAATAATTGGAAAGTAGCTTTTAATCTTACCAGCAATAAATTGATCTTTGTTTAAGACAAGAAGAAAATCTGTGACATTAAGTCTTGGGTTCCTGTGACAGCACTCTGAATCATGTAACATCATTCCACTGGTTTAAATGAAACTAATTTCAGGTTTTACATCAGAGTTAGGGCCCTGGTTTTTGTTGTGGGTTTTTTTTGGGGGGTGTGTGTGTTTGGTTTTGTTTAGAGTATTCTGATTTCAAGTAACGTTCAAAAATACTTAAGTTACTTCTTGGTAGTTAAGTGTTGTATTTTTTTCCATTGCTGTGTAGATAGCCTGACAATTCTGCTGCCCGTATGTAAAGCAGTCCTTGTTTTGCAGTCATAGGGTGATTTGTATTACATATGCTGCAAAGTATTATTCTCAGCTGCATGGGGATCTCCACATTAATTCCTTTAATTCTTAATAAATTATTTTTCCTATATTAATTTTTGTGCTTTGAAGTGTATTGAGCAATACCTTCTATGCCATTTATACTTTAAATGGAAGAGTGTATTGTCCTTAATAAGTCATTTGAATGTGCAGGGCACTTAGTTTATATAAGCCTAAAAAAGACTTCAACCAGTATTTAAAAAAATTAAGAACCTTGTAATTAGAATGATGAATATTTGGGTACCTACATACATAGTTTTTAGATGTGTCGGTTTAAGATTCGAATTGTGAAATTATGAGCTTAATATATAATATATATCCCTACAGAGCATTAAATCTAGTAATTTTGCTACATGAAATTAAAATGCTGGAATAAAACTAATGTCCTGTTTTATGTGGCTTCCACTAAAGTCTCCCCGCTCTTTCTTGTTTGTTTTGTACCACTTGTATTTTGCAGGCCATTAGGATCTGAAAATCTGCTTCTTAGAGGAGCCACTTTAAAGAATACAGAAAAAGTATTTGGTAAATATTTATATTGATTATTTAAATGGACTCTCAGGTAATAAACATACAACAAGGCTATAATCTACATTTACTACTGAGCATATGACTTCTGTTGATTACTTGATTTACAACTTTTTAGGAAGGCTTACTGTTGCCACAATTGCAGCAAAGTTATTGTATATAGTAACTATAGACATTTTTGAGAGGGGGATTTTATAGTTTTTTGTCTTCAGGGATTAATGATGATGACTCATCTTCTAAAAGTAAATATATGCATTTTGAACAATCACTGTGAATTTTTTTTGTCCCAAAGCACTTAATGAGCCTGTTGAAAAGTGTTAAATCTGCTTTGCTCTTTTGTTAAACAGATACTCCAAGCAGATATAAATATGCCTAGGAGACCAAAACCCAAACACTTAAAACAGTTCCTGATGGAAATTAGAGTTTCTGTTAGACTTTCTATTAACAGTATGTTTTATGTGTTTGAATGTTTTAGCAGAATTAGGAAGTATAAACCAAGATACATATTTTTGGTAATTCTTCAAGAAAGCATAGTGGGAGTAGTATGTAGTTGTACAATCTTGCAAGTTTTTCTCCAAAAAGAATGTAAAAATATACATTAATTTAAACTTGTTCTCTTTATCTTTAGTTGTAATCTAAAACAGGTGAAGTAATTATTAGGTAATAAGTATTTTTATACTTCCAGAATGGTTTTAGTATTTCTGTGAACTTGTGTATTGGGCCAGTGATGTCCTAATACAAGTGGTTGATTCTGGTCTGCCTAATGAATGCAGTGTTTGCCATTACCTCAGCACAATCCATATCCTAAACAATCTCTTTTAGCACAGTACAAGTGTGCTGGTTTCATAAGCACTTTAAGTCCATCTTGCTTACAGCTTCTCTTGTGTTGTATGTAATATTTTTGAAGTTTAGTCTCTCAATCTGTGTTATTAATAGGAAATAGGTAATATCACTTTTTTTGTTAATTATTTGAATTTCCTGAAGTAAGCAAAGTTGATGGCTGCCTTCTAATCTTTTTGGATGTACCCTGTAGTTTAGCCCTATCTGGATTTTCTTTTACAATGTATGATGTAGGTTTTAAAACTGAAGCCTAAACAGAAATTTGAAAACACGAGGGAATTTATTCATAACTCAGCCCTGGTTTGACTTTGCTACATAGCAACATGTTAGCAATTGGGAACTATAGAATAGAATAGAATTAACCAGGTTGGAAAAGACCTCAAAGATCGTCAAGTCCAACCCATCATCCAGCACCATCTAATCAACTAAACCATGGCACCAAGCACCCCATCCAGTCTCTTCTTAAACATCTCCAGTGATGGTGACTCCACCACCTCCCTGGGCAGCCCATTCCAATGGCCAATCACTCTTTCTGTGAAAAATTTCTTCCTAAACATCCAGCCTAAACTTCCCCTGGCGCAGCTTGAGACCATGTCCTCTCCTTCTGTCAGTGGTTGTCTTGGAGAAGAGACAAGCCCTCACCTGACTACAACCTCCCTTCAGGTAGTTGTAGAGAGCAATAAGGTCTCCTGTGAGCCTCCTCCAGGCTAAGCAGCCCCAGCTCCCTCAGCCTCTCCTTATAGGGCTTGTGCTCCAAACCCCTCACCAGCTTTGTTGCCCTGCTCTGGACACATTCCAGCAACTCATCTTTCCTAAACTGAAGGAACCGGAACTGCTCTGGAATGATTTGTATATGCTCATTAAGATTTACCTCCAGGTACCAATATATTGAAGTAATTTCTAGTTTTTGATTATCATCCAAGTATATTTAGTTTTTTTCCTTCAGACTACAGAGAATTAAAGGAATGACAAGAGTAATGTAACAAATTGTGCTTTTTTGAAGTTACTGTACTGTGCTATCTTTACTAAAGCAAGTTGTTTAATTTTAGGTGTTGCTATCTACACTGGCATGGAGACTAAAATGGCGTTAAATTACCAGTCAAAATCGCAGAAGCGATCTGCTGTAGAAAAGTAAACTTTCTAATACTAATTTTGGAGGGTGGACATATTTTGGGGTGGAAATTGCAGGTTTGAATGTGGAATAAGAGGGGACTTCTTTTTTTTTCCTCAGTCTGTGTTTCATTTATTTAAATTTAAAGAAGAGGTAGAGGGACTTGAAACTTTCCCTTTTTTCCCCTTAATTTTGTTACTTATAAAATCAATTGTGTAGGGCCATGGTTTTTAAAAAGCCACCTTATATGTTGAAAAGGTAAGCATTGCATTGTTTTGCTACTGTGTAAGACTTTTCTTGCACTGGTTGGAACACCCCTACTGACAGTTTTCCAGGGCTATGTGCTTCAATACCCTAACAGTCCTTTTCATTGCAGTTAAGGCTTGAGGTCAATAAAAATAACTTTTTGGATGCACTTCAGATCAGCTACAGTAACACAAAGCCTGTCTGTCTGTAGCAGGTTTTCCCTAGTTCAACTGAACTTTAAAGTTCCGTGCAAACATATATGATGGGAAAAGAAGGCACAGCTATCCTCAATGAATGAGCTCTCATTTGTTGCTTATTTGGTAGAAATAGATTAATTTTCCTGCACTACTCTGCTATCTGAAATTATCAACACTGTGTAAGGTGTCCAGTCTTCTCAAAAACAAGAGAGTGTCATTGGTTAAGGCAAGATTGATGAGTGACCAGCTGATACTCTTATGTAGTGATGATACATTGCTTTCTATTGTTATTGGTGTATGACATATGGATTTTAGCTCATGCCCATTGTTAATGAAAATACAATTTGTTCTGTTTTTTCACATCTGCTAGAAAGTGATTACAATTACACTGTAATATAAACTTCAAATGTAACATATGTATAAAGTGACATATGCTGGAAAAACTAATACCTGCACAGCAAACTGGTTTTGATTTATATCTCTATAACAGTACTTCAGTAAGAGTTTTTATATTGGCTCAGAGAGACAGCATAAAAAGGTCTGCAGATGTAAGCCTATTTATTCTGTTATGGTTCTATCTATGCCATTAATTCAACAAATATGCTAGATTTGGTAATGTATCACACACATTTTGGATACAATTTTAGCAGTTACCATTTTAAATAGAAAATGGTCTTAATTTTTCTTCATTAAGAAAACTGTAGAAAAGTTATTAACATCATAGCATTGTTAGACTTGCAAGAAATGTTGGACTGAAGCACAAGTCTAGCATTTTTTATTAAATTGTAGTCTGTATGCTAATGAAATTCTTATTTTGCCTTTCCTTTCACAGATCTATGAATGTATTCCTTATTGTATACCTCTGTATACTCATCAGTAAAGCACTAATAAATACTGTCCTGAAGTATGTCTGGCAGAGTGAACCATTTCGTGATGAGCCATGGTATAATCAGAAAACAGAGCCAGAAAGGAAAAGAAATTTGGTATGAAAATAAATAAAAAATCAGAAAAATATCACTAAACCTTAACGTATAATAATCATACTGAAAAGTACATACAGCCTACTTGCTTACCGTTAATAAAGTGTTGCTTTTTTGTGCTATACAGTCATGACAGTATATTTGTAGAAAGCTTGTATGTTAAATAATTGTACTTAAATTGTGTGTGTGAATTTAACAAGAAAAAGACTGGTTTAGTATGAAAAGCCTCATGAAAGCATTTCAGAGTTTCCTGTCATTTATGTGAATTACTGAAGAACTACCCTGTTACAGACTGAGAGGAATCCCACAGCTATTGACAATCATATAGCTAATATGTTCATAAGAATCCTCTGTAGGAATCTGTGTAAAAATGTGTCCTAAAAGCTTAGTTTCTTACAGTTCTGTAACTGGCATAAGTACCAGAGACCAGTAACAGCTCTGTCTGGTGCCCTTATGGGTGCAAAGACATAGTCCAGAACAGATACACAGATTATACAAAGTAATGAACTGAATGCAGCATCAAAGAAAGCGTTATGTTGTATCACTGAATCTTCCTGTCAGACGTGGGGAAGATTTCCTTTTTTACCTTAAATGAATGATGAGCACATAACAGCCAGGCATATTCTAGATATTTCATTATCACCATTAATACTATCTCAACCTGCTCAGCTGGCTGACTATACCTCCAACAGGCCTCCACCACTGAAAAAAAATCAAGCCAGGTTATTCTTCATGTAACGCTGCCTGAAAGTTAGGTAATTTGGTAGTCTTTGAATGAGTTACTGTAGTTTAACGGTATTTTTGTGTTAAATTGAGAATGCACATTTTATGGTTTTCTGTGTTACAGGTATTTTCCATTTTCTAATACTAGTTGCTCTAGAACTTTGCAACAATTGTGTAGCTATATTCTGCACCTCTGACTGTATAGAAAACTACAAGTTTAAAACACGATTTTTTTTTTTCCTCATGCCACATTAGTTGTTAGAAATCATGAAGGTATACATCCTGTGCTGAACTGTGAGCTGTGAAAGGTGTTGCTTCCTGCTTGAAAGTTAGTTGAAAAAATTAATATACTAATGTATGTAGTCATATTTTGGTGTTTGATGGTACATGAAAAATCATTACGTTCATTTTGTTTCTTTGGCAGTTTCTTCGAGCTTTTACAGACTTCCTTGCATTCATGGTTCTTTTCAACTACATTATTCCTGTATCCATGTATGTCACTGTGGAAATGCAGAAATTTCTAGGTTCTTATTTCCTTACATGGGATGAGGAAATGTTTGATGAGGACACAGGTGAAGGACCACTGGTGAATACTTCTGACCTCAATGAAGAGTTGGGACAGGTAAATGTCATCAAATGATGATTTTATTTTTTTCCCTACCATATTTTTTTGTTATAAAATTGTCACTTCAATTTTTTATTTCTTTAGCTTAGTTTGTATTTTCTTTAGTCCAAATTAATTTTTAAAATTAAATTTGAGGTCTGATTTTTCGGAATTAAATATTCTGATTTCTCACCCAGAGGAAGTCAGTTACTATTGCTGTATTATTAAAGGATAAATGCTTCAAGACAGTAATGATTTCTCTCTATTGAGTGTAGAGAGAGAGAATATATAAGCATCTAAGTTCCTGAGAGTGAAAGTCAGATGCAAAGAAAAAAAATCCAAACCAACAAAAAAACCTCAAACAAAAAGCCCAACATTTAATCTGACTATACTGAGAGCAGATCTTTAGATGCAAGTTTGTTTCATCCCATAAAATGATTATCAGTCTCATTGCGGGGGGGGGGGGGGGGGGAAGAAAATATTTTTTAGTGGTCTGTGTTGAGAAAATCATCACTGACACAGATATATATGAATGTTTTTCAGATGATTTTCATAGGTTTTCAAGTAAATTAATATGATGGTGTGTTTCATTATATTTCCACTTCCCAACTTGTAATTAAGCTTTCAGGGACATATATCTATTTGGATAAAAGGTGGGGTGAAGGTCTTATTTTGGGAGACAGTCAGCACTGTCTCCCATAAGATCCTTGTACAGAAACAGTTGAATTCTGGGCTCTATGAGCAGACAGTCAGGTGAACTGAAAACAGCTTGAACAGTCATGTACAGAGTGTGATGTTCTGCAGTGCAAAGTCTAGTGATGTACATGAGAGATCAATACTATCAATGCAATCAATCAATATAATCTAGTCCTGATCATTAATGATCTGGATGGTGTGGCACAGTATACCTTGGATGCCACCCATCTGGAAAGCAGCTTGGCAAGAAAAGGACCTGGGGGTGCTGCTGAATACCAAGTTGAACCTGAGCCAGCAATGTGCCCTTGTGGCAAAGAAGGTGAATTGGTATCCTGGTCTTCATTAGACAGAGGTGGCAGATGAAGGGAGGAGAGCTGCATTTTCTGCTCTGCACTGTTGGGCATACTGGAGGGAGTCCGGTGAAGGGCCACAAAAATGGTGAAGGGTCTGGAGCATCTCTCATGTGAGGACAGGCTGCAACAGCTGCAACTGTCCAGCCTGGAGAAGGGAGGGTTTGCAGAAGATTTTATCAATGTGTATGAATACCTGAAGTGAGGGTTCAAAGAAGATGAAGCCAGGAGCTTTCTGGTAGTGCCCAGTGCCTAGAGGCAATGGGCACAACCTGAAACAGAAGGCTCCATCTGAAATGGAAACACTATTTTACTGTCATGGTGACTGAGTTGCCCAGGCAGACTGAAGTCTCCTTTAAAGATAACCCAAACCTCCTCAACTGTCTGGGCAACCAGCTCTTGGTGGCTCCAAAATTGAGCTTCTGCTGATCTAGCTGATCTGGTTTATAGTTCAGGTTTTTATTTTTTTTTTTTATGTTGTTTATTGTTTTATGTTGTTAGCCTTAAATTCTGGGGATCATTATAAAAGATAAAATTAATGAAAAATTCAATACTGAGACAAAAGGAATGTTTCCATGGCGTTAACAATGCCCACATATATAACTGTATGTGACCTTTTGTTCAGAGCCTTCATTTAAACTGACATAATTGTAGTAGAGAATTCTGCTCCCTTAAAGACCATTCTGACAGTTACTGAGCCAAATCCAGCCATACACATCAAGTAATGATCCCTGGGAAATGGAATCTCTGTGTGTTTTGTTTCTATATCTGTCTTGCAACCAGACATGAAAAAGGAGCTTGAGAGAAGAGTGAAAGTAGGTTAAACGTGTAGTTTAGATGTGTTATAAGGCAAAAGATACCTCTGCTAATACTCCTGTATGATAAAAGTCTTTCAGAACCCAAATGTCTGTGGAAGTCTGTGGACTACCAAGAGAAATTTTTGTCTTACTTTTCTGAAAGATCCTGCCTAAGGATAAGCATCTTTGATGGAAAGTGCAGGCCAGTAACAATATTGGTTTTGTTAAGAAAACTTGGAAAACTCTCTGTTCATGTTCCTGCTCTTTCTAATTTGTGCTCATTTGCAGATTGAGTATGTCTTCACAGATAAAACAGGAACATTAACTGAGAACAATATGGAATTTGTAGAGTGTTGCATTGAAGGGCACATTTATATACCACATGTTATCTGCAATGGCCAAATTCTCCATGATTGCACAGGAATTGATATGATTGATTCTTCTCCAGGAGGAAGTGAAAAGGTATGATGACTCTTTGTATTTCTTGGTCTTCACACTGAAATGTGAAAATTGAACTGTGCTGATGAAGGAACTAATAGAAATATAACATCTCTGAATTTCACTAATCAAAGTAGATAACTGCTG
Organism: Melanerpes formicivorus; assembly: GCF_026170545.1. Taxonomy (NCBI): domain Eukaryota; kingdom Metazoa; phylum Chordata; class Aves; order Piciformes; family Picidae; genus Melanerpes; species Melanerpes formicivorus. Next base: position 23,829,502 of record NW_027142353.1, read on the forward strand.
GAAATGCATCACAACAGAGACATTTTCCTTTCCTAATTTAGAGTAAGATTTACAGAACTTTTTCTGGTTAATAGCTGAAGAAGTGTAATACATGGTTTCTGTTTAATATTAGCCACAATAGGAAAGTGAAAGCAGGAAACTCCTCAAGGGGGAAAATGAGTGCTCAGTGCAAACACTTACTTAGTCATTGCTAAGTGAAGATGTGGCCAGAGAATAATTTATGGTCAAATAGAATTACTTTTAAGTGTCACTTAATATAGCCATATCTAAAATGTGCTACACATAGCATTTATGTCCTGTGTCTTTTTTGTGTGTGTAAAGCAAAGTTAGTTGAGAGTAGAATCCCCAGCATTACTGAAATTTAGGATGTCCTTAACAGAAGAAGTCCCCAAGCTGCGCCAGGGGAAGTTTAGGCTCAAGGTGAGGAGAAAGTTCTTCACTGAGACAGTCATTCGTCATTGGAATGTGCTGCCCAGGGAGGTGGTAGAGTCACCGTCCCTGGAGGTGTTCAAGAGGAGATTGGATGTGGCACTTGGTGCCATGGTCTAGTCATGAGGTCTATGGTGACAGGCTGGACTCAATGATCTTTGAGGTCTCTTCTAACCTTGGTGCTACTGTGATACTTTGAACTAGTTAACAGAAGCAGAAGTCCCATATAGAAGCCCTAATTCCCCGGTGTAATCTATTGCTCACAGTGGCTATTTATATACTCTTTATTATCAATCACTTAACCAGTTGAGTCTCTCCAGGTATATAAACTAAAATCATTCTCCAGTAAGAGGTGCCAGCATCTCAGGATGTTGTTCATGGCACGCATAGAAAAACAAGTTTGTAGCTTGTAGTTGGCCAGCTAGAAAGCATTTTGCAATTCTGTGCACTTTGTATGCGTCTCAGTAAGACAGTGGCTGCAACAACAGACAGTTTGAACAGTCAGGAGAATAAGGTTCAGACACACAGAAATAAGTAGAACACAAACAGGTATCCATGAAATAGAAGTCTCTTTCTGATGTCAGAAGCTATCTCTACCAGCCATCTGAAACTTTGCAGAAAGTTACTGGCTCCAGCTGCCAAAATGTCCACATTTGTTTTATATAGCTTTGAGAGGTGTTCAAGCTGTGTTAAGAAACTGAAATGTGTAAGCCCCGTTAACCTTTTGCTCCAGGTACTGTGCCCCTCTCTGTGGACTCAAAACTCCTGAAATTGTCCTTGAGTAGTATTTAATGCAGGTTGTTCCAAGTTTAATCAAAGTAGAAAAAAACCCAAACTTCAGCCACATCCAGGCACTCAGGAGGCAAAAGATCCATGCTGTCTTTTCTGGGCATTAGCAGCTCGACTTGCATGGTAATACCAGTAACAGTAGCAGCTATTAAGCAGTTGTATGATTACAATTGGGAAAGACTTGGCTCCCCCCTAAAGGGCAGGTGACCTGTGACACTGCCTTTATTTGATAACAAATAATAGTAATCAGTGACTTTGCTAGCATTCCAAAAGAAAAGCTTTCAAAGGGACACTTAAAAGTGATCACACAATGACAACCATTCTTTTTATTTTTAGGAGAGAGAGGAACTATTTTTCCGAGCTCTTTGTCTTTGCCATACTGTTCAGGTAAAAGATGATGACAGCGTAGATGGATTGAAGAAAAACCATCTCTCAAGAAGGTCTTGTATATATATTTCATCATCACCTGATGAAGTTGCTTTAGTTGAGGGAATACAAAGGTATGTGTGTAATCTAGAGATCTAATCACTGAAGTTTGAAATTGTTTTCAGCACGAAAAAATCATAGTAACAAAAAATCAACTCGTCTAGAGCCTGCTGATTTTCTTAACATAGTCATACTATTTTGTATTCATATATGAAGTAAGAGCAGTGGTTTGGGTTTTTTCAGAAGATACACTTGGTCTTAAATCTGTATGACGTGCTTCAAATGGGTAATGATGTATTTGTTGTATTCGTTCTCTTTCATTTTACAGACTTGGTTACACTTATCTAAGGCTGAAGGACAATTTTATGGAGATCTTAAATCGGGAAAATAACATAGAGAAGTGAGTGGTTGGAAATACGACAAAATAGAACGATGAGGAGTTTTTACTGATGTTTAATAAATCTTCCTTTCCCTATACATTAATTTTTAATTCAAATAAGTCCAAAATAGTAGGCCATTTATTTTTCTATTACAGTGTACTAGTATTTATAATATGGATTGACCTTGTAGTTCTGTATTTTCACTTAGTCTGTTAGTTTGACAGTATATGCAATATGAAATATTAATATAAAAACAAAGGAGTGGTGTGGGATTCATGACCTAATCTAATAGTCCCTAAGAGCTTTGGGGATGACAGATATTTTTCCTTTGTTATATGTTAAATAATATTTTCTTAACCGAAGATGGTGTGTATACCATTTGTTGTTCACAAATAATGCATATAATTTACATGAGGGTAATATCTATAGAGTACATTTTTGTAGCAGGTTCAAAGAAAATTTTAAACTGTGCTTTTTTTAGGTCATTTTCTTTTGACATATAGAATAAATCTTGCAGACCACAATATGAGAAAAAACTTCATTAAAATTTAAGCAGTACAGCTGTTGGAAAATGTTACCTTATGCTTCTGTAGATGTCTAATGGTTAAGTCCATTGTGTATCTATCTCTTCCTGCATGTGTATTCTGCTAACTACATAGGGACACTTTTGGACACAAATATAGGAAGCCTGCTGTTATTTTCCCCCCTTTCAGGAGATTGTGAAGGACATCTCCTGAAAGTTACTTCAGACTTTTATGGCTCAACTCATAAGAACTGGAGTCAGTATTAATTGGTGATTAATGAGAGCACTGTAATTACTAGGAATTTTCTTCAAAATGCACCACAGTTTATGGACTAAGGCTTGATCCAGCTCCTTATTAGAATCTGTTGTGGCTTTTAATGAAATAAATACTGTGGCCTTTCATGTGTTTGAATCTTAGGCTGTTGGATTGTGCAGCCTTGGAACTGAATTATCTATGTAAATAAGCAGATATATTTTATAAGCAAAATATTAACAGAGATGCATCCTGAAGAGATTGAGATTAATGAAGTCGATATGCTTGAGTTTGTGCTGGGAAAGGGGGCCTTTCTTAGAAAAAAGGATGTAGGTAAAACAGTAAATAAAAGTATACGAGCTGATGAATTTCCCAGAAACAGTACAGCAGGAGCTTGTGTTCATTTTTTCCTCCTAGAGAGGAAAGGAATGTAGGATAAAGTGAAATAAAAAAACAGCCACAAATACAAAGGCCAGTAAGAAGATGGGATTTTTAATTTGAAAAACTTGACAGCACAGATTCATGAAAATAGGTGAGCATTTCTGTGAGATAGGAACAATCAAAATAAGTATTAAATAAAGACTTCTGTGTAACCATCTACTCATTTCAAGTTCAAAGCTATGCCTGGCTAATATAGGTAGGAATTTACCTATTTTATAAGCAGTATAATGTTCTATTGCAAGGTTTCTGGTCTTCTGATTAAATAAATTATATGGACTGTATATCCAAATATATATATCACACAGACAAATTCTGTTGCAAGTAGTTAGGAGCTGTGGGTTTCCCAATTACTGTTTGTAACCTGCTGGTTTATTCTATGCTAGTTACATTTCTGTAGTACATGATTTGCCATGTTAGAAGTCATGTTTTAATTGATATACTTGAAGTTGTTCAGGGATCTGGAATAGCAGAGTTGTTTAAAAAAATACTCTTTTCTGTTTCAGGTTTGAATTATTAGAGGTTTTGAGTTTTGATTCTGTGAGACGACGCATGAGTGTAATTGTTAAATCTTCAACAGGTAGGGCTGTCATATTCTGTTCCCTCTCATATGGTTTTGTTTCACTTGGATTTATTTCAGGTTTATCAAAGAGTTATTAACCACAGCTTATGCACCTTTCCTTATAAAAGAAAGGGACCTGCACTAGCATAAGTGTAAATGTTATAAATCAGCTGAAAGACGTCTTTTTGAAGACTCACACTTGGTGATTTTGAATTCCCTATGCTGTCTTTGGTTTTGTTTTTTTAGGCGATATATTTCTGTTTTGTAAGGGAGCAGATTCTTCCATATTTCCTAGAGTTAAAGAAGGCAAAATTGAACAAATACGATCCAGAGTTGAACGCAATGCAGTGGTAAGATTCCATTTTATCTGTTCATGCGATACGGGAGTGCTGGTGGACAAGTTCACTGTGAACCAGTATTGTGCCCTCAGGGCTGAGAAGGCCAACTGTGTTCTGGGGTCCGTAAAAATGGTGCGGCTAGCAGGTTGAGGGCGGTTCTTCTCCAGCTCTACTCTGCTCTGGTAAGGCTGAACTTGGAGTATTCTGTCCAGTTCTGGGCTCCCCAGTTTAAGAGGGACTGAGAACTACTGGAGAGAGTCCAGCAGAGGGCTACAAGGATGGTGAGGGGACTGGAGCATCTCTGTGAGGAGGAAAGGCTGAAAGACTTGTGGCTCTTCATGCTGGAAGAGAAGACTGAGAGGGGATTTTATAAAAGCATATGAATATCTGCCGGGGCCTTTTAAGTCCATGTGGGAACAGGAATGACACGACACCAATATGATGCATAAATTGTTCAACGTTATTAATTATCAGCTCTACTTTTATATTGTATACTTGCACTATTCTGCAATATGATAGGCTGTTCTGCATCCTCATGAGCTGTCCATGCGCCCTTTTGATCAGTCTGGTTGGTTGTTGACATTTGTGCAAATTGAATCACAATCCCAGATTCACATCCCCTGTTGTGTTACAATGTCTTCTTATTGCTAACTTTCCCAACGGTTGTTTATCAGAACAGCAGTTCGTGTTCTTTTACAAGGCTATTATAATACATATTCTGAACAAAGCTATCATAGAGCACATTCTAAATTAGCTGCTTATGTCATTCTACATTAGTTGCTTATGCTAACACTTCAAGACAGCCTGAGCCCCAACAAATATCTAAAGGGAAGAGGTCATGAGGATAGGGCTGGGCTCTTCAGTGGTGGCCAGTGATAGGACAAGGAAGAAAAGGCACAGATTGGAACATAGATGATTTCACTTGAACTTACAGAGAACCTTCTTTACTTAGAGGGTGACACAGCACTGGAACAGGCTGTCCAAAGAGGCGGTAGAGTCTCCTTCCTTGGAGACCTCAAAGCTCAATGATCCCTGGAGATCCTTTCCAACTCCTACTATTGTATGATTCTATTATATCAGTGTCAAAAAAGAAAAAGCATTAAGTGTCCTGACCTCCTGCTTGATCTGGTAACAGATTTGTCTTTCCAGGCACCAGGATTATTGTATATCAAAGTGCACACAGGCTGTATGCTTAGCAGACTGTTAGTCCCTTATTTGAATCTGACCTCCATCTCATCTTCCCAGTGGCAGTTGTGGTGAGATGAAGGTATTAGGAATGCACAACTGTCTGTTACACCAGAGGTAATCAATTAGCTTTCTAGTATGGCACTGTGGTGGTTTGAATTAACTTTTGAATAAAAGAAAAGTGAAAAAGTTTACTGAAAATTTAATCTCTGCTTTCAATCCCTAGCCATAGCAGTTTTGACTTGCTGCCTCTGCTTCACAAGCTAAGGAGAAAATCCATTAGAGCACAATGTAGTGATGAATGCACTTGTTATGGGGGAAACAGTGCAGTGATCATATTTATACTTACATTTTTGCTTGCTGAAAATTAGCTTTGAACTGCATGATCACATTTAAAAGAAATTCAGAATTTGATTTTTACCCAAAAGTACCTGGAGTTGTAAAATACTGAATTTTGGTATGTCCAAAAATATGCAGATTCTTTACAATGCAATATGGCTGCCAGCCTTATAAATAGGATCACATTTACTTGCAGACAGTACTTGAACTGAAAACAAATTGTTTTTAACAGGCATGTGAAAAAGTACCTGCATTGCTCTTATGAAAGTGCTTTGTGAAGTTCTACTATATGAAACAGCTGCCTGACAAGTGAAGGAGGCTAATGAAACTGAAACAAGTGTTTACATAGCATATCTATCCAATGTCTGTCGAGAGGGAGATCCAGACCAACAGTTAATTCTTCATCCTGAGTAACTTCAAATAGGGTTGTCTCCTACAGATACAAGCTGCTGAAAGAGGATACAGGCAGCTACCTGGCACCTGTCCTTATTGATAGCAAGACTCGAGCTAATCACAGAATGTCAGTGTTGGAGGGCACCTCCAGAGGTCAAGTTCAACCTCTCTGCTAAAGCAGGATCACCTAGGCCAGGCTGCACAGAAATGCATTCAGGCAGGTCTTGAAAGGCTCCAGAGAACAAGACTCTACAAGCTCTCTGGACAGTCTGTTCCAGCGCTCCATCACCCTCACTGTAAAGTGTTACCTGTGTTCTAGCTTGTATCTGTTGTTCCTTGTCCTGCCACTGGGCACACCAAAAAGAGACCATCACCTTCATCTTGATACACACCCCTCAGATATTTATAGATGTTGATAAAATACACTCTTGGCCTTCTATTCACAAGACTAAACAGCCTTAGGTCTCTCGGTCTCTTCATAGGAGAGGTGTTCAAGTCTTGCAGTCATTCTCATAGCTCTTTTTTAATACTTCTTGGGCTGATAATAAATAACTATACTTTCTGGATTAAAGTTTAAGAAGATAAAGTGCCACATAACCGGTACTGTGAGAGGCAATATATTTGAGGTGTCAAACTTCTTTTCAGTGTTGTAGCAGTTTTTTCCTGCCTTAAGCAGACTTAATGCTCCCTTTCTTTACTCATCACACAGTCCAAGAGTCTGGTCCAGTCTGAAATGCCCACAGCTAAACTCTACTTTTCAGCTTACTGAAATGACAGATTTTTCACTTTCAACACACTGATGTTTTGTCCCTGTCTCTGGTGCAACAAGACATCAAAATTAGACTCATCCTGGCTAATTATACACATAGGGAAGGAAACCTTTACTTTGACTCTCTTTTCCTTAGTAATCTCATACATCCAGTTGGGTCACTGCACTGTTTCTGTTCTCGAGGACTGAGTCTTGTTCTTCAGGTTGTAACTGCTTCCAGGGCAGCACAGAATCAATCTGACCCATTTTCTAACCTACTATACTCACTTAATCATAGAAGTTAGTAATGGGACTCTTAATAGTAAATTCATTCTATTTTTCCAAGTTTTCCAGCATAAACACCAATAAGAAATCTGAGAAGAGTTTTGTACGAGACATTTTGTTTCTCTTGATTCTATTCTTTAGGAGGGACTGCGAACATTGTGTGTGGCGTATAAAAAGCTCACAGCAGAAGAATATAGCAAGGCACAGAAGCTGCTTCAGAATGCAAAGTTGGCCCTTCAAGACAGGGAAAAGAAATTGGCAGAGGCCTATGAGAAGATAGAAAGAGATTTTATTTTACTTGGTGCTACAGCTGTTGAAGATCGGTCAGTACCTTTCTGAATTTCCTCAGTATATTCAAGCCATTTACATGCAGTTTAAATGATACCTTATTCATTAAATTGTGGGGAAGTTCTTGAGGAAAGGACTACAAAATGAGTATTAAGGAAATGGTATGATAATATTGAGAAAATGTTATGTTAAAATTGGGAGGTAACATTATTAAATCAGCAGTACTTCAGTGTTGGAAGGCATTAGCTGAAAGCCCTAAAATTGAAATACTTCTCTGGGGAGTGAAGCATTTTGTCTTTTTGGCAATATACATGAAAGGTGAAACTTGGAGCACTTCAAAAGCGTTAAATTTAGTCATTTATAATGTACTAATCCCTTAAATGTTTTTAGATGTACACCTTGGGAAAAATCCGTAGATCTGATGACTTCTAGTGAATTTTTTTTTTTTATTTGGTTGTGGAAGTGTTTCTGCAAGGCCCTCTGAATTTTTCATTTCCAAGCAATCTATCAATGCATGTTGTCCACTGACTTCCACAGACTACAAGAAAAAGCTGCTGACACTATTGAAGCACTCCAGAAAGCTGGGATTAAAGTTTGGGTTCTCACAGGAGACAAAATGGAGACTGCTGCAGCTACTTGCTACGCTTGCAAACTCTTCCGGAGAAATACACAAATACTTGAGCTAACCACAAAGAAAATTGAGGAACAGAGTTTACACGACGTGCTTTTTGACTTAAGCAAAACTGTCCTAAGACACAACGGCAGCTTAACCAGGGATACTTTCTCAGGGTAAGGAAGAAGTTGCATTTTCAAGCCAGGAATGGGGTTCTGTGCGTTTCATGAACTAAATGATTGATCCACATTCTATGTTTCTGTTGTTAGTGTGAGTTATTGTATGGAAATTAATTATAAGCTTGTTTTTCGCGTAAGCTTAAAATTTCACAGCCACGTGTTTTTCTCTAACTGATTTCTGGTACTGCTTTTTTATCTTAAAACAAAAATCACAACTGACGTTGTAAATAGGTATATTTTTCCACTGCAAAAATTACTTGTTGGGAAAAATAATGCTAAAGCAAAATACTTTTAAAAGGAGGCAGATATATTATATTCCTATAATCAGAGTTAGTATGTGATTTGACTTTCTTGTTATTATGGCGACCACAGAGTGCAACAGTCTATGGCCCTCTTTCTAGTGAAGATTGTGCTCCATTTACAGACAAGTGACAAGCAACATCATAGTGCCAACTCTTCTGGTGTGCATAAAAGTACTTAAAGTGCCCTAAATTATAAATCCTTGATTTCTGTGTATTTTCAAAATCTGTACAAGTATATGTATACAGAAGTGAAACATAAGGAAATCATGGAATAATATACAAAATAGCACTAAAAAGCTGAAAAAAAGGTATAATGTAAGTTATGCCTCAGACACAGAACTTACGGAGAATCTTCTTGATTTAGAAGATGACAGAGCACTGGAACAAGCTGCACAGTGAGGTTATGGAGTCTCCTCTGGTGGTGTGGTTTTAGGCTATGCCTTTAAAATTAGCTGTAGATTTTGAGCAGAAAAGTAGAAAAATATAAACAAATTACTATTGTGTGTTAAAAGGAAAACAAAAGATTATTCTAAACAAATTCATTGGGTAAATATCTAGAATAAGACAGGCTGTACCATAACAATTCTCATCTCCTCTTCTGATCTTGGCTGTTTTGTTTTGCTTGGGAGAGATAATGTGCCTTGGCTAAGTCTAACCCACTGCTTTTTCTCTCTTGGAACTGGGGGGAGGTTTTGTGTTGTTTGCTAATTGTAAATGTCTGTATAATATTGTAAATCCTGTACGTTTTGTACGTATTCGTTGCATTCCATTGCAGAGTGTAGACTTTGCTTGTAAATACAGCTTCATTTGCTTATGAATTGATCTGGCAAAATTAATGCTGGGGGGAAAGCTTCAACCTACCACATTAAAAAAAAATAAGAAACTTAACTGTTGTGAGAGGATCTAATGCACCTTGTGTTTTGGGGAATTGATTTTTCTGAGAATGGCATTTCAAAGACCCTAAGGGTTACAAATAGCAACTGTAGAAATTGATGGAGGGAAATTGAATTGTCCATTAGACCTGATCTTTCTGATGAATCTGCAGTTGTGGGACAACATGAGATAGAGGATGTGAAGTTGCGGCTTGCTTCTTGAACTGTGCATTGCAGACATCTGGAGACTTCAGAACTCTCCTGGACACATTCCTGTGAGACCTAATCTCAGTGAACCTGCTTTAGCAAGCAGGGTGGGACTCAATGATCTCCGGAGATCCTTTCCAACTCCTACTATTGTAGGATTCTATTATATCAATGTCAAAAAAGAAAAAGCATTAAGTGTTCTGACCTCCTGCTTGATCTGGTAACAGATTTGGCTTCCCAGGCACTATTATTGTATACCAAAGTGCACACAGGCATAGTTAAAGTGCCTAAATTGTAAATAAATCCTTGACTCCTGTTTATTTCCAAAATCTGTACAAGTATGATTTACTGAAGTGAAACACAACATGGAATAACATACAAAAGAGCACTAAAAAAACCAAACCAAACAATAACAACAACAAAACCCCCAACCAACCAAAAAAACCCAAAACTAAACATTTATAATCTTAATTTACACCTCATACATGCAGTAAATTAGGCTACTTATTCAAAGCCTCATAGCTGGGACACATTATTTACTCTTTTTCCACTGTAAGAGTTGAAGTCTCAAACATTTTTATAATCTTAAGATGTTATGAAGTTACTGGCCTTCTGGGCATAATGGTGCCCATTTGATATGGAAGCAGGTAGCAAGTACATTTTATATGCATTTGTAATATGTTTCTAGTAAAGGAACAACTAGCTAACAGACATTTGTGATGATATTGTTTCTATAACTCTTAGTGTTACAGCTTGAAACTCTGGGCCAGAGCCTTTTTCTTACCTCTGCTTACACTTTAAACCCCATTGGTCCCATCAGGAATGTTTGTATATTTAGTTAAATCATATTTCTTTATCTGTACCATGCTTAGCTTAAGTCCCACACGTCTTTCAAGGTGTGTTTGAACATGTTTGTTCAACTCCTTGTGCAATGGGCATTAAGACTCATCAGAAGCTTTTGTCTTTGACTCCAGAGTTGGAGAATGTGCTAAGTAAGAGCAGTATTCTGCTTGGGTGTTCTAATTCAGGCTAAAAATATTTCACTAGAACACATCAAACATTCAGTACACTGCCTGAACTTAATACAGTTTTGGCTGATATTATGGTATACAAATGGTGCTACCCAATTTGTGCCGAAAATACCTCTGAAGCACTACTAAGTATAGTTTACAGTACTTTATTTGTCAAAACCACCTTGTATTCTAACAGTGAATATAGAGATGCTTAAAATACATTAATAGTATATATATGGTGTTTGCCTCACAAACATTGGTCCTGGTGAAACCATGTTGTCTGAAAACCCACATACAGCAGTATAATCTTGGAGCATGGAGACCGGAATGCAAATAAACCTCAGTGTATGTTTGTGCAACACTTGCTGGTGAACTGGAGCCTGAGGCTGCTGTGTAATGAAAGGATGCTCTGAAATAACTAGTTCAGATGCCTCAGAAATCTACTCTTGTAGTGCAGACCACTTCCTCTGTTGCACAGCAGATGCTGTTGTGGTAAACTCTGCTTCATGTGACCATGGTTGCACTCTTAGCAATGCCCAAGTCATTATAAGTATGCCAGTAGTTCATTAATATATATAATAATATTTTGAGGTATCAAGTACAAGTATGTAATTACTATATTTTTATATAATAATTAGAAGTATACCTGTATCAGACTTGGATGCCACAGTAAATGACGTGTACATACTGTACATGTAGACAGTGGCTTTCTCTCTAAGCCAACATGGGCATTTCCTTCAAAGTGTGATTTAGTTACTTGAATGTAGACTTCTAGAAAGCAAAATAAACAAAACCCCACAATATTTTCCTCATCAAAGCAGATTTTGGAGTACCAAAAGCCTTTCCCCTTAACTATTCTTTTCTATATTATGAAATGTGCTACGAAATGAACTTTACTCCTGCACCTCAGTTTACATTACTTGCAGGTTTTGGAGCCCTTTCAAACCAAAGGGAAAGGTCATTAATTATCCACTCTTACTCACTGGTCAAGTCACTGAAGTATAAGTATTTTTTCTGTGAAATGGTGAAGCACTACATATGTTCAACAATACTGAATCTAAAAATGTCATAAGTAGTAATCCTATATAAGGAATTCCCTGTAGAAGTATATTAATTTTGCAGTGTTACACACTCACTATTTTGTCATTCATTAATTTTCACTGTTGCCAAATTTAAAATGTCTGAGAATGTTACAGTGACTCTTAGTTTATATTTTATCTCTAAACAGGCTTTCAACTGATATGCAAGATTATGGTTTAATTATTGATGGAGCAGCTTTATCATTAATAATGAAACCAAGACAAGATGGGAGCTCTGGTAACTATAGAGAGCTCTTTCTTGAAATCTGCAGGAATTGCAGTGCGGTGTTATGCTGTCGAATGGCACCTCTGCAGAAAGCACAGGTTTGTATTTAGTTTTGTAATTACTTGTTAGCTGTGCTCATCTGTAAATATTGACAGTTAATATTCTGTATGACTTACTGTGGTAACTTCAAATAGGAGGTTAGCGTTCGCTTTTGTATCTTCTAAAATGAAGAAAGCAACAGCAAAAAGGCACAAGGGTAAAATTTCTACTGGCAAGCAATTTAGATAATGGCATGTTAAAATGGCACCCAGCTGTGCACCTGCATTTGATTTATGTACATATTGTGCAAATTTTATGGTTGGTACATGCTGATAAATGAACATATTTAATGAACTGAACTAGTTGCTTCCTTTTTGAACTAATGAGCTTTGAATAGTCTATCTCTTGAAACTACAGGAACCTACATAATTTATCATTTCTTCTGTATTTTTAATGTAAGTGGGAAACCAAGAAAGAATTATCCAGACAAAAAAAAAATAAAAATCTGTGCATTATAATTTTTAAGTACTTCTTAACTATGAGAGTTGATATCAAGTAAAAACATATCCTTCCATTAATGAAACATCTCAGTATAGTTGATGAATTTTTAATGGCAAGAAACATTGGAATATACACTTGGTTTTTTTCCTTTCAAACTATCATGTCTTTTTCTCAGTGCTGAGCGATAGCATATATAACCCTTACTCATTTTAACAAATGAATTTATTTAGCTGGCACTTACCTGTGTAGAAGTTTGTAGTTGCAGCTGACTCGGTACAAGGTTTATGGGGTGGTTGTTTATAACAAAAAGATTTGAAATTGAATTGTTGGACAGTTTCTATGTCAGTGGTGTTTAGATATATACAGAATCCCATTATCCTTCCTATTTAGGAAAGTGGAAGTCAGCACAGTTAAGAAAGCAGAATCTTTCCATTTTTAGTTTCAGTATTTCTTTGAAATTTTATGCTCTGTCTGAACCGTTTTAATTTACTAATGCACTTACACAGCACTATTCTTTCTTCTGCTCTTCCTTCCTCTTGTCCATCTCTCTCAAAGTAGTTTGGAAGTATTTGAGAAAATGTTATTTTGTATTTGGAACAAATACTTCTAGTGTGAAGAAATTACTGTGATCTTTGTGTATAGCGGTTGCGTTAGTTAATGACTGTGTGTCTTTTTACAGAACTATTTACATGATTGTGGTTGGTAGGTTTTAATTAATTTATGCATGCAAAATAAGCAAACCATTCCAGAGATTAGTTTTTAATACCACTTTTTTCCAGGTTGTAAAATTGATTAAGTTCTCAAAGGAGCATCCTATCACATTAGCAATTGGTGATGGAGCTAATGATGTCAGTATGATACTAGAAGCACACGTTGGTATAGGTAAGTGTGGTTTTTATAATATTAATTCAAGTGAAAGGACAAATAATATTTCCTCCTTAAAAACTGGCAGTCTCAGAGAACCAGTTTATACATTTTATAGACAACTTTCAGTGAATTTACCCCAGAAATTTTGAGATACAGTGGTGATGTCTTTTTAGATCTTATATTATTAATATATTTTTTTTTAAATAATTGTCTTTGAAATATGTCTTCAGTTATTAAGCAGTATTGTCATCTTTTTTTAATAGGAATTATTGGCAAAGAAGGTCGTCAAGCAGCAAGAAACAGTGACTATGCAATACCTAAATTTAAACATTTGAAAAAAATGTTGCTTGTCCATGGGCATTTTTATTATGTTAGGATATCTGAACTTGTGCAATACTTCTTTTATAAGGTAGGAAAATGTTTATTCTAATTATGTAAATCTGAAAAGCTTGCATGGTAATATCTAATTATATGCAGTGGTACAAAAATAAAGTGGTAATTCCCTAAAGAGATTTTGTTGAGTGTCAGATGCAATGCTGAAAAATATTCTGTGATCTATAGCTATCCAAATGTAAAAATTGTTTTGTCTTTTCTTTGAACCCCGCATCTCTCTTAAAAATGTTGTCATAGACTGTTCTACTTCCTTTCAATATCTTCTGGGTTGCCTCTATAGTGGTCTTTTACATCATATTCAAAATAGTACTTGAAAACTTAACTATTTACATTAGTTTCTAAATTCTTCGGGATAGTGTAGGTGGAGGAATTTTATGATGTTTAGGCAGTTTTATTATGTGCAGATGTTGGGGTCCAATCTAAGCTCTTGCAATGAGCAATGAAGATTACGGAAAGGAACATAATCTTCATTGCTCTTTCAATGAGCAGTGAAGATTATGGAAAGGGAATTATTAGTGTTTGACTATATACAGCCAGGATGTAATTTGGGGCCCTAGCTACAAACATCTTAAAATATTCTTTCTACTGTTCCCACAGTGTTTAGTATTACTAGTGTTATAAAACTGATAGATGTAGTTGTAGTGTTGTACAGCATATAAATTGGTGCTTGTATTTCACTTGACAACTATGTCACTTTGTCTTTCAGAATGTCTGCTTCATTTTTCCTCAGTTTTTATATCAGTTCTTCTGTGGATTTTCACAACAGGTTGGTTTTCTTTTTCCCTTACTGACAGACTTCCTCTTTGGCAATTTTTGTTAAAAAAAGGGATCCTTTAATACTGTGCCAGTTCCACAAGAAAATTTCTGGATTAATCTACACATAGTGAAAAGAAGAGCATCTCATCTGGTTCATACAGTTTGCAGTGGTGATTCATTTTTCAGAATTGTTATAAAAGCTGTGTTATTCTCAAAGTCAAAGAATACAGGAACCCAAGACTTTGAAATAGCAGTAGAAAGTGAATCGACTGTGGGAAATGTGGATTCTGTTAGGTTTAAGCTGACATAGGTAGAGACAATTGTGAATTGTGAAGTGGAAGAGTGAAGTAGTCATCTCTGGCGTGTGCCAGTATGAATCGCAAACTTCAGACACATAGCAGTGTTCGATTAGTTGAAAAGGAAAAATAGACACAGAGGGAAAGGGAACTGCTATTCATCAGAAAGTGCCATCATTCAGGAGAGGATCAGTGTTCTCCTTCCTAGGATTTTGTTTATTTATGTTTTCCTCTTGCTCTCATCTCCTTTGTGCAGAAAAATCTTTCTTCTTTCTTCTGAATGAAAGAGGAGGAAAGAAAAAGGCAAGGAAATGGATGATCAAACTTAGACAAAAAGAGGATTAAGCTTTCAGGATTAAATTGGACAAGAGGAGGATTTAATTGGGAGAAAGTAGTACTATTGCTTTGAATTTGTGGAATGTCTTGAAAGTTCCATGAGGAGTAAATGGGACACTTTCATTTCAAATGACTCCTGAAAACTTTGTAGGTTTTTATCAAGCATTATTAGGATGTAGATATGAAGGCATGTGCTGATAAAAGTTCTAGTTTAATTTCCTGATCTTTTAAATGCTAAATGTATTTCTGAACCAAAAAAAAAGGAAGTTTTTGACAGCAATTTTTATGGCATAAAGAATCACCAAATTGGTTTTGGGAAATAACACATCACTTCATAAAAGGATTGTTTGAGTGCTAGTTACAATGTTGAAACATACATGGAAAAGTAGTTTAGAGAAGGATCAAAGACAGGTTAGGGGGGTTGTACAGCTCACTGCAGTCATCCACAGCTGAAGTACCTCTGAAGTCCTCCCATGTTCTCCCTATGTGTATCCATCTTATACAGAAATGGAGGAGATACAGGGGGTGGGTGTGCCAGAGGGGAATTCCTGCCTCTCCAGGAATCTACTGTTGTTCAGTTTGGGTAGCTGGGAGTTGATCTTAGAGTGTAAATGATAATAGGAGGGGCTGATATATGTATTAAATTGATCTTGGCTTATATCAGTTAGCAGCTGTTCATATTTTGCCTCCATTGTGAAGGGATATAGCTTTGTTTATTTCTGACACTGACTCATTCCTTTTAAAATCAAGTGTCATGTAGTGTTTTTAAATTAAAACTAACTGATTTCACTTTTTCACCTACAGACTTTATATGATACTGCGTATCTAACACTGTACAATATCAGCTTCACTTCCCTTCCTATCCTCTTGTATGGTCTAATGGAACAACATGTCAGTGCAGACACACTCAAGAGAGAGCCTTCCCTATACAGGTAAAATTAATTTATTATACCCTAAAGCCTGACAGTTCAGTGACAAAATATATTTCAGTTTATAACCAAAGTCCTCAGGATTTCTGTGCAGGGTTGCAGTAGAAAATCAGATATAGTGCAACAGAAGGATTGAGGACCACGTGCACAGTTTGTAAAACTGCAGTAGGCACATGTCTATTTTTATATGTATATTTGCATATTGCCATGCACACCATTCATTTGCCACATTAATGAATGACAGCAAAATAGAAATTTCTGTTTTACAAATCAAATTGTGATTTGTTTTAGTATTCTCTATTTTCTTCAGCCATGGGGGAAAGATGTATTTTAAAATAGTGAAAACTTACTGTTTCTTTGATATACAAGTTTTATTCTGGAAGAAGAGGACTGAGCAGTGGAGTATTGTATCGTAAGATGTGTTCTGTGTGGTGTCCAGTATTGTCCTCTGCATATTGACGACTCACTACTGTGCACTGAAATGGTGATTCTTAGCTGCTTGAAATACAGTTGCTGCCAATTAACAGCATGTGGCCATCTAAATTGGGAACAGTGCCCAATTTTGTTTCTTGTACCAAACAGATAGTCAGAGTGAAAATGTTTTTTTGAGAGGTAATGTGAGGGGGTCAAAGTTTAATCAATACATAAGTAGTATGTAATAATATAGTAAGTGATATGTTATAATATATATAAAAATGTGATATGTTTTCACCCATGAAATTAAAAAGGAATATGAAGTATTACTATTGAAACCCAAACACACACTCTCCTCATTCTTTCCTCTTCAATATTTTAAATGTTTTCATTTTAGAAGCAGTCACTGACTTTTTCTTTTTGAAAGCCAGCAGAGGTTGTTTGGTCAGAGACATTTGATTTTTGATATATCCAACACAGTCTCTTGCTAAGCTGTTTTGGGCAGTAGTGCAATTGTTCTGAGACGAGGTTATTGTTAGCCATGTATGGATTTGCACTGTATATGGGTAATCTGTGGGAAGACATTACTTCATATGGTCATTCAAGGTTTTCATTTATCTGTGTTCTGATATGCTTTATGATATATGCCTAGTTGATATGTACTCGTTCTGTGGGCAAGAACTAAAACTGTAATATTTTAATTTTTCTGCAGTCAGAAAATGCACAAGTCTGTTTAGGCCAGTCTTTGTGAGTTTTGTGTGAAAACAATCAAGAAGTACAATTCAGTTTCCACTGAACTGCAAAATCCTTCTTCACATGTTCCACATCAAATTAGTGTTTTGTTTTGTTACAGTATTCTGTATAAAAGTACCTAATGAGAAATAAAGCAAAGTCTCCAGAGACCTCTAGTGTTTCTATTTAAAATCTACAGTGGATCGTCACATGCACAGCACATACTGCAAAACAGTCATCTTCTATAAAGTAATTGAAAAATAAATGGACAGGGGAGTTTTTTAATACAGTTGAAATAATGAGAATTACAGTCAGTGGTTAAAAGGACTTAGTGAAAATTAAAGGGGGGGGAGAGGGCAGCCATTCAGGAAGGACAAAGTTGTCACATGGAAATCCAGTGGGTTTGCATGCAATCTCTCCATTGTTTTTCCTTCAAAAACAATATGAATGACATCATTTGTCTATGATCTTTGAACATTCTGATAACAAATGTATATACCTTGTTTTGCACAGAGATGTTGCCAAGAATGCTTTGCTGCGCTGGCGTGTATTTATTTATTGGACATTCCTGGGAGTGTTTGATGCTGTGGTATTTTTCTTTGGTGCCTATTTCCTGTTTGAAAACACAATTGTGACCAGCAATGGACAGGTTAGTGTGAGTTTTGATCAAAGGTAATTGTTTTAATGTTGATTGTGCAATGAACATAGTTTTAATTGTTTTCTTCAAAATTTCCGGCACAGATGGTAACTGTTTTATGAGTTAGGGTGCTATAGGTGGGTTATCTGTTATAGCAAAGTCAACTATGCAATAAGAATTCTGTGTATCAGTAAACAAAGGTATAGGAATAGAGAGAAATTAGGAGAAATGAGTGTACTGTAAACTCCAAGTATTCCTTCAGAATTTACATAGTAACTTCCTGTTTCATGCTTAACATGCATCTGATGAGTCTCTGATTAAAATACCTAAGGACTCTTGGTAGAATAGCTGTAATGATTATAAAACCTTTACGTATTACAAGATTTTAAATACTTTATTTTTTACATATGGCAGCCTAAAATAATCTGTCTACTTGCTTTTCAGTCACATGAATGCAAATTTTAAGTACTTTTGCGTTTTATTTATTTTACCCATTGATATTTTGTTCTGTTCTATTTGTGTGCTTTCTTTTCCTTTTGCTACTTGCTTCTCTTCCTATCCTCAGCTAATGACAACCAGCACTCACATGGTAAGGATGTTGTGGATTTGTCATGATACCCATTTCATCTTTCCCTGTTCTGTAATTAAGGTGTTAAAGAGCAGTTAAATACTTCCTGTAGTTACTTCAAAATACTACTTAAACCTGTAGATAGAAATGTTCTTTTGTGCTACTTTATAAATACTTAAAGTTCTTAATACATTAATGTAGGGTGTAAGGTATAAGAGGTGGGATAAAGAGCCATGAATTTTGAAAAATAGGTAAGGTTTTTGCTTCCGTTCATTTTGTTGTTTTGTTCTGTGCTTTTCCGTAACCTATGTTTTATTGCTGATGCTTCTCTGCCGTTGAATGGCTTTAAACAAAATCATCAGAGAGAAAATAAACTGTGCGCAATTCTGATTCTGTATGTGTAACCTACATGTTTGCTAGGATGAAGCATTCAAATGTCATTAAATACTGTGACATCTATCAAGGAGATGAACTTCTAGTGTGTGAGAGAACACTTGTTCGAGCTTTTCTAAAGACAGAATGCATTTCCATTAGACTTAACTGTAGGGTGCAGCACTTCTTTCCCTGGTACTGTTAATGCTCTCTGTTAGATGCTCAGAACTCTACATCAGCATATATTTATAGATCTGCATATTAGACTTAATCATAACTGTACACATTTTGTAAAAGGTTTGTATTGCAAATATTCTAATTGTATTCCTTTCTGGAATTTGAGTCTACTTCTGTTGCCCACATTGAATCAAATTCTTCTTGATAAAGCTCTGAAGCCAGACTCGTGGCTAATTTTCACATTTTGAATGTTTATATCTACAACTGGATACCTATATTAATGTTTCATGTTAAAATGTGTTGTTTGAGACATTCTGAGTCTTGACTGTCAGTGTGAGTATGAACATTAATCACTATTCAGCATGCATGCTTGTGTGTATGAATAAAACACACATTAAGTTGAAATTTTAAATTTAAAGACTTGAAAATGTTAGAGTTCAGGAATAGTCAGTAATACATATGTGAGTTCATACACATGTGAATACTAGTTGGTGTTAATAGTTATTTCCAAGTATTTAAATTATGCTTGCATCTGTAAAAAGTCAATGAAATACTTGAAGATTTGAAAAATTTACTGCAACAACATGCTTTTGTGGCACAGGGAGAAGGTAGGAAAGGGGATAAAAGGGCTGAAGGCAACACTAATACATAAATGATGTAAGATGATTGAGGCTAGGTGCCAGTTTGGTAAAATGGGTGTTGAAGCAGAAAACCCTGATACTTCTTTCTCTTAAGTGAACTAGTAGCCAATGTTGCAAAACCAGTAAAAAGTTAAGAAAATCAGTCTGTTTCACTTAGACTGATGCCTAGGTCAGACTAAAATTTACATCCTCTTAAGCTTGCTTTCAAACATAACCCTCCCACAGGATGCTTCTCAGTATTTAAAAATTTGGTTGAAACTGCATGCTGTAGGGTGATGTTACTAGAATAAGGGGGAAGTGTAGTTTTAATCTGATATTTATTTCATAAATGCCTGCATCAGTCATTTCTTGGTAAATAAAACTAAGATGCCAAGAATTTATCTTATTAATTGTTATTAATTTGTGATACTGCTTTGTGTATGGTCTTCTGCTTTGGCCATGACATCATGGTTGGTGTTGTAAAAACATGTAGTTGGAGACATGAGGAAGGTAAGAAGAAAAAAAGGCATTGTAGAAGTAATTGTACATGTTGTCTTTGTTTACCCATATAATGAGATGTATTTCCTGTGTGGTGGATTTTTTTGTTTGGTTGTTTCGGTGTTTTTTTAATTTTTGTTAACCTTTGAAGAGTGGATTAAATGTAATTGTTAAGGGGGGGTTCAGAGATAGGTGGGAGAAAATAAGTTAAAAAGAGAACAGAATGTGGAAAACCAAATAACAGGAAGGAAGATAAGTGAATAGAATGATCAATTGAAACGTGGAAGATCAGTAGGTAAAGTTGCACAAGAAAAGGTCTTCAGTAGGCTGGGAGCACAGCACAGAAAAATATTTGTTAATGAACCAGATGCTGACAGACCTCCAAAAGAATGACTCACATCTTGAAGACAGGAGTACCACCTTGAGATACTCAGTGCTGAAAATAAGTTGTGGTGTTCTGTAACTCACACCATCCCTAACTGCCATGCTTACCTTTTTCTGTACCAAATTAGCAGCCTTGTGGAGTCTGGTGTCTGTGTGCTATGGTTTTGTTTCCTGAGTTAAAAAGTTGGGTAGGTGAAGGGTTTGGTTGAAGCCTGATGCTTTCTATCTAGCCTGACAAACAGAGACAGATGAAAGTTGTTTCAACATTTGTATTTAATCTAGCTGCTTTGATTGGAAATATATTGGAAACATCTATTCAGTACACATAAATGGACACTAGGCTCTCTGGGAGATGCCAGATATGACTTGAGTGTTGTAAAATGTAACTGCAAGAGGAAAGTCAGTAAATAACATAATGTGAAGTTCCAGAACCAAATTCCTGTCTAGTTTTAACTGCACTGATTTTAAGACACACAAAATATTGTATCAAAAGCATGAGCCTATAGTGCTATTATAGGTAAGGTATAGTATTATCATAGTAAAAGGTCAAAATGAAGGCTTTCTGCCCTTCTTGTATTCTGTACACTTGCTCACACAGGGAGTATTTTTAACATCATGAAATGCTTACTCAGCATAATGAATCTTTATTTTTGTTTATTTATTTGTTTATTATTTATTTTTTTAACACTCCTCTGTTCACAGTTGATCAGATTATCTGTCTAGTTTTCTACTGATTTCTGGCTTGGTCTCAATTCACAGTTTTTCCCACAGCAGCATATTTGGGTGACCCTTGCCCATGTGGATCCCTTGTCATCTAATACTAGGCAAGCTTATATAGAATAACAGAGATGGGAAGGGAACCTGCAGGTGATCCAGTTCACTGCTTTGTGCAGGGCTGGTTAAAATTAAGTTGCTAGACTTTGTATAGTTTGTTCCCCAGTTTTTAATATCCCTGAGGATGGAGAATCCATAACCTCCCTGGGCAAGCAATTCCAGTGATTTTCTGCCTTCATGGTAAAAAATGTTCTTCTAATACCTAAGCAAAATTTTTCTTGTTGCTGAAAAGAAATGATCTTTGTAACTGTTCTTCAGACATTTGTGGGCAACTACTAGGCTGTTTCTTAGTGTGCCCCCCACAGATAAAATTATTCCTTCAACCACTTTTCCAGGAGAGCTTTAGATTGCTAACCACCCTGGTCAGCTGCCACTTGATCCTTTCCAATTTTTTTCACATCCCTCTTTAACTGAGAGGCTTAAAACTAGGCATGGTCTTCCATGTTCAATCTCATTACAGCTGAGTAGATGAGAGTACTAACCTTTCTTCAGAGGCCATGTTCCTCCCAATACACATCAGTTTGCAGTTTTCCATATGTAGAGAGAGAGTGACCACAGTATTAGGCTTGTACACTGCTTGGAGTCACTGTAACCCCACCACAGCTTGTTTTCAATCAGGGCCATTGTTCAGCTAGTCAGTTCCAATATATGGTGTTACTTCTCCATAGGTTTAAAACTTTCTGCTTTTCCTTATTTAATTTCATAAGGTGTCTTTCCTCACTTCTGAAATTAATAGAGGTCACTCTGGTTTGAAACTCTGCTATTCATTATGTCAGCTATTCTTTAATTTTGTATAACCTGGCAATTTGCTTTAGATGTTCTTGATGTCAACAGCCAGGCCACTGACAAATACTCAGTAATGTCAGCCCCAGCATCAGTCCCTGGTGTAGTTAATTGATTACCACTTTAGAGTTCAGTGGTTCAGACAGTTTTCAACTCAAGTAGTAGTCTAACCACCCCAGGCTTCCTTCCAAATGAGAATGCTGTCTGAGCATCAAATGCCTTGCTTAGTTAAAAATAGGCTGCATCAACTGCTCTCCTCATTAACAACTTCTCCTCCTCCCATGTATTTGGCTGCTCCTTTCCTTCCCAATCATTGATGTTAAATGTAAGGAGCAGCTTTTGTTCATGAAGACATTCAATACTCTGGATACTAATTTCAGCATGTTCTTTAACGCCTTCCACTAGGCTGCCTTACCAGTCTATCAGTAGACTTACGCTTTCACTTTGAAACTAGGATATCAGTAAATTCTGGGCCCCTCAGTTTAGGAAAGATGTTAAGTTGCTGGAATGTGTCCAGAAAAGGCCAACAAAGCTGCTGAGGGGTTTGGAGCACAAGCCCTAGGAGGAGAGGCTGAGGGAGCTGGGGTTGCTTAGCCTGGAGAAGAGGAGGCTCAGGGGAGACCTTATTGCTGTCTACAACTACCGGGAAGGAGGTTGCAGCCAGGTGGGTGTTGGTCTCTTCTCGCAGGCAACCAGCATGAGAACAAGAGGACACAGTCTCAAGCTGCACCAGTGGAGGTTTAATCTGCTTGTTAGGAAGAAGTTCTTCATAGAAAGTGATTTGCCATTGGAATGGGCTGCAAGGGGAGGTGGTGGAGTCACCATCACAGGAAGCATTTAAGAATAGACTGGATGAGTGCACTTGGTGCCATGGTTTAGTTGATTAGATAGTGTTGGGTATTAGGTTGGACTTGATGATCTTGAAGGTCTCTTCCAACCTGGTTTATTCTATTCTGTTCTAACTACTCTTTATGTGACCGTCAGCATCCCTCACTACTCTTAGTTTGATCTGAGCTTCAGCCTGTGTGATTTTGTTCCTGTATTCCCAGGTACCCATTTGCTGCCAGTCCATATTGTCATCTCTTGTATGTTTGTGTTTTGCCTTTTTGTCTGTTGAGGAATGTCCTGGTTGGCTAGCTGGGTTCTTCTGCTTTAATTTCATGTCATCCTGCAGAAGACGGTTCATGAGATCTCACAATTTTTCCCTTTCAAAGCAATTAATTTCTTGGGCACCCTTCTCTCTCATGGACGCAATGCTCTGAATAAAACAAAGTCTCTTCTCTTAAAGTACAGTGTCCTAACTCTATTGCTTACTTTCCAAATATTTCTCTGGATCCAGAACTTGCTAATCTTATAGTTGCACAGTCCATGCAATATTTAGGACTATCTTCACTACCAGTTCTTCCCTTCATCAACATTGATGACCATTTCTGCCCACTTGAGAAGCTGAAGTGTTCTTTATTTCATTATGCAAGAAAATCAACCACAATTCAAAAGTGTTTTATCGTAAAATGTACATAGAGCATCTACATATTTACGTGGTGTTGATGGTTACCACATTCTTTCTTATACTGTTACTTGTCTATATAACATGCTGTTGATCCTGTAAGAAATGGTGGAATGCCAAGGACAGCAGAGAAGGGAAATCAGAGAAAAGATGATGTCCAAGAACATTTGTGAAAATACTGCAGTTTGTTTGTAAATCTCAGTGATTTGTTAACTGTGCCACACTTGCCTTTATCAAGAAACATGCCTATGAACTTCAGGTTGAGTGCATTGTTTGCAGTGTTTTTCCTTTCTGTATGAAATCTGAGGTGTGTATACACAAGTGCAAGAAACTTTGCACTGAACAAATCATGTAAGTATTCAGTAGTTTTGTGTGTCAGTTCCTCTTATAAAGTAATGTATAGCTTTAAGAGGTTTAGTCTGGACAATATTGACTGTTACTGCTTTGGATGATTTTTTTAATAGATGTTTGGAAACTGGACCTTTGGAACACTGGTGTTTACTGTGCTTGTATTTACGGTTACATTGAAGGTAAGGCATGCTGTGTTCTACCCACTGAACCTTTCTTGGAGCTGTGTTCTAATTGATGCTTACTTGTATCACTTTATGACCACACATTATCATATATTAAATTAGTTTAAATATGGATTTAAATGTATTTATATGTAGATTTTGTTATCTATGTATTCTTAGCTGTGGCCAAAATGGAATTGTTTTGGTTTCTTTGATTTTTTTAGTTAATTCTGTGTATAATCATTCCCCTTTTTCAAAGGGTGTAATTTTATTTCATCTTCTGCTGAGTATTCTGTTGCTACTAGATAGTAATAACACCATATAATCTTTTTTTCAGCTTGCACTAGATACACACTATTGGACGTGGATAAATCACTTCATGATCTGGGGATCACTAGTATTCTACATTATCTTTTCTCTGCTCTGGGGAGGAATTATTTGGTATGAAACATAATATGAATTGCATCACAAATACTACTTCTGAAACAGTTTTTATAAAGTTGTTACTTATTTAACTTTTTGTCTCAAACAAAATGAAATTTAGCTTTTATGTATTGCAGAACTCCCAATATCAGTCAGATTTTAGGTACATCAGTACGGTGTGCTTGAATGGCTACTAAAATACTCATAGAGAAGCATGTGAAGGACTGTCAGACCTCAGACCACCACTGAGGCTATTTCCATAGTGTTGGTCAAAAAGCAGTCCAAGGCTTGGTTCAAGGAGCTGAGGCTGCCTGTCTGAAGCAAAATGTCAGAGTAAATCACATCTATGCAGCTTGAGGCTAGCCACTAGGCTTGTCTTAGGGCAAACTAGCTTGTAGCAGTCTAAACTCGAGCCAGGGAGTGGAACTCACATTGAATTTGTGTGAGTGACCATGAGTCCTGTGTTTAAGCTCATTATTTGCTGCCTTATTTAGCAAAGTAGATTTACTGTAGATACCTGAGCACCTGTTTATTCCACTGGTGGTAAGAAGCTTTTTAAGAATTAGTGTAACTCTTGTACATAGCTGATTGAAAGTATTGGGTGGTTTGGGTTTTTTTTTCTGGTGGGGTTGGTTGGTTGGTTTTGGTGTTTTGTTATTTTGGTGTTTTGGTTTGTTCTTTCAATTACAAATTCTGCTTACATAAAACTGAAATTTGTGGGAAGGAGATAATTTGAAACAGGTGCCAATTCTTACTATGCCTCATTTCCATCAGGAACTTGAATTTGTATTTCTCACCTGCCAAGTGCCCAGTTACAAGGTTCTCTTTACTAACCTCTTCAGCTGGAACTGTCATACTTTGTAAATATATAAGTAAATATTTTGAGGCACCAGAGAGACAGCAGAGGCTAAGTGTTGCATGGTGATTAAGGTGACATTTAATTTGGAGTAAGGCTTTGTATTTCAGTGTGTCCTTTGCAAATGAATACCTGCCTGGCAACATCTTGGATATTCATAGCCTCTTTTCAGTAAGATCAGATCTCAGTTTCTTCATCATTGGAATGTAAACAGTTTTCAGAAGTGATGTTTTTTCCCTGCTAATGTTTACAGCCAGCTAGCACTGCTGCATATTAGAGACATAAGTATTTACATGAATCAATGTTTCCTGGGATTACTTTATTAGATGGCAAAAACTTCTATCCAATTTTGGATACATTCCAGTGTTGTTACTTACTGTCCATTGATCTTTTCTCTTAGTAAACATGGTCTCTGATTGCCATTATCATACAGTGATGGTGTTTTAATGACCAGACAACTGCCATGGAGATACAGGGAAACATGGAAATGAAAGCAGTGAAATTGGTGGGAGGTAGAGATGTAGTGGCTGGGTGAGGGTGAATGGCATGAACCCATCAGAAGATTAGAGGAGCTTGAGAGGTATGAAGAAAGGTGTGCTGAGTGAGCTCTAGTTTGAGGACACATACAAACAAGGGCATGATGGAAAAGAGGAGGAAAGTAATAGGTGGGATGCTGAGAAGAAAGGTGGAAAATACCTGGGGTAAGATAAGGAGGAGGTGGAAGAACATAAACAGAATAGGAATGTAACTTAGTTTATCTTTGCAAGGGAGAGGCAGCTTGAAAGGAAGGACAGCATGGTATTTCCTGCTGCCTGGAAGACAAATATAAAGCAGATCACTCTACTTACTGAATGTTTAGATCTTTTGAGAAAACTGAGATGGATGAACTCCCACAAACTGGGAAGTTGGACATACGTCATCAGAGTCACAATTTTCGTATTTCACATTGCCAGACTTTATTGTGTGTATTCGTGTACAATATCTATTTACTCTTTTTTTTCTTCTTTTTTTTCCACTAGGCCTTTTTTCAATTATCAGAGGATGTATTATGTGTTCATGCAAATGCTGACTAGTGGTCCTGCATGGCTGGGTATAATTCTGCTCATAACTGTTAGCCTTCTTCCTGATGTTCTCAAGAAGGTCTTATGCAGACAGTTATGGCCTACAGCAACAGAAAGAATCCAGGTAACAATATTTTTCATTGTGGAATTAGTTTTTGTATCACAAGCCTCTAACAATTACACCTCTTTCAGGCTTGGAGACAAGATTAGAACAGGGTTTCCCCATCTGTGGTGTGTATCCACTGGCTGTATACTAGCCACTTCTGAGCACTGTGGTGAAAGAATCTCTTACTCATATGGTGGTATTTACCTGAACCCTGGGGCAACCCCTGGGCCTCCCTACCAGCAATCAAGGGGAAATCAGCTGATGAGGATTGTGGGAGACACATACAGGGCTCAACATGATTCGTGATTTGAGAAGATAAGAACAATTACAGGGGATTGGGATGGTGGTGAGGGTGTAGATAAAAACCACTTACATTGGCCCGGACAGCAGCAGTTCCTGCTGTTGTAGAACATCCAGAGGCCCTGAATTGAGGTAATTACCTTTCATTCAAAGTCCACTCTATAATGTGGACATTTTAGCATTTACTGTGTAAGCTGAGCATAGTCCCAGAACACCAGCTAAACTAATCTAAACTCAAAACCGTTAGGAAAGGAGCATATGATTTTACTGAAATCCCCTTGAAACCAGGGATTTGCACAAGCAGTTGCCATCCTGTACCAAGGGACTCTAGAACTGCATGTGTGTTCATAATTGAATAAGTCTATAATTTGCACATTTAAAATAAATGTGATTAATATATAGATTTTGGTAAATTTATGCCAACATTCACGTTACATGATCTGTGTAATAGAATGCTTCCCTAGCAACCTGTGCTTGTTACCAAAAAAAGTATTACAAATTGTTAGGTTTTTTCCTCTTACATTTGAACTTACATTTTGCCTGTTTTGATACATTATGTCTTAAAACGTGTCTTGCTGATAAACCTAAAAGGGGAGACCATTGTGTAAATAAGAACTTATTCTGATGAGGCTAAAAGTAAAGCCAGGTTCTGTGGGATGCATGGTACTATTCTGAGGTCAACAAACCAGCCCAAATAGATAACTTCACCCATATTTTTTACCCCAGCAAACCTTCATATATATATTAGAAAGTGAAGGGCAGTACAGAAGTTGAACCTGAATCTTAATGTTATTACACTTTGACTTTTTCAGCCCAAGTGCCACTGGTAGGCTAAAATAAGGGGTTACCAGTGACTGTGTAGTGATCCGTTAGCATTTTGATGTTTATTCTGGATAGACTTTTAAGAGGAAAGAAACAAAGGTACTTTACTTTCTGCTTTGGCAAAGGTAAAAAATTATTCTCTCATACCTGCAAAATAAAAGCCTTTGCCACTTTTTTGTATTCTCTGAGGGTACACTTAGGAATATGCCCCACTTCAGGAAGACAGGAAAGAATAAAGAATGGCAGAAAAGTATTCCTAGTCAGATCAGCGTTTAGCATCTTTCTATTTAAGTGTCTTTAATAGATGTCTCTGCCATATATGCTACTTGTAAAAGCAGTTGCTCTCAATATAGTTTCTGCATGCTTACAGTCTGAGAGAGAAATGTCAATGGGTTAATGGAAAGAAACAAGCTAGGAAACAAAAGCCCCAAACAGGCATTCCACATTTCTTACAGACATTGTATGTTAGTCCTGGAAAATGAATCAGTTGTAGAGCAGACTTTGGGCTTAACAGTGGCAATATTCATTTTTTTAACAGATCATAGAAAATCTGACTTTTAACCAGATATATCCCTTGTGTTTCTTCTTCTGTCTGTTTGTTTCTTCCTGTCTTCCAACCTGCTTTGTCTAAATAACTGCTACCTTGCTTTACACATAAATGATGTGCACGGTTACATTCTACCATCTTCTGGGGAAATCAGACTAAACATCAGTGCCTTTCTGTTGAGCAGTCTACCATCTTTATGCTTTCTCAGACTTCAAGCAGTCTAAGTTTCTAATGGAACAAAAGGTGACGTTTTTCTGCCTTTCTGCATGCTTAGCTATTTAATTCAAAGGACAGTAAAAAGTTTATCATCAGAAGTTATTTACCATACTCATCTCCATTTCTGATTCACATCAAGAATACACTTTTTAGTACACTTTTTTCCTTCTGTTTATCTCAGAGATTCTGTCAATCATTGTCACAATCCATCACTGTCATGATCACTATCATTTTTGTCACCGTTGTTACTGAATTTTACGTGATGCTTCTGTCTCAAGAATCTAGGATACTCAGATCCTCATTTTAATCATTGATCTTTCTGTAGGTGAATGTATGTCATATTTGTGTTATACCTGAGTAAATGGAATACACTTTGCCACACAAAGAAGTGATAATTCTGATTATGCTGATGTTTCGAGTGTAGTATGGAAAAATGCAGTACTGGAAGCTATTTAAGCAGTCTTTGTAATATATTCATAAATCTGCTCACTTTTTATTAAGTTACTTCCAGCATGCATTTAGAAACTGAGTATTCTTTATATTCCATTCTACAAAATTCTGTGCTGTATAAGAAATGCTAATAAATCTTGGGTTCCCTACAGTCTACAGAAAAAGTCCTTTTGACTTAATACTAGGAGACTGTTGGTTTCTGTTGTAGGTTGTGTATCTTTATTTCTTAACTGGTTAAGATAAAAAATACGTTTCATCTTTCTTTCCTCCCTTCAAAAATGTACAGTTAATACAAATTACTGTCATTATGTAAGTCATGGGGAAAACACATCCAGTTTTTTTTACTACTGAAAATTCTGCCTAAAACTGGCTTTTAAGCACCTTAGGACTGGTTTGAACTTTTAACCAATCACTTTTAAACTTACCATATTCCTGTAAGCCATATTATTTCCTTTGTACTAAAAGGACTAGCAGCCACTTCCCAAGGTGACCGAATTAGCTGTCCTCAGACAGCAATCATGTAAAGCTTTGGAAGCAATTCTTATGCCTCTAAATTTTTCAGTTATCTGAGTGGATGATTGTCTGCATAATTATTTTTTAGAGGTTTTTAAATATCCAGTTCTGAGTTTTACTGAAGCAGTGTTTCATTTATTAAATATATATATGTATGTGTGTATATATATATATATATATATACATATATATATATACACTTCTATGTATGTGTATATGTGTGCATGTACATCTATCTATCTATATACACATATGAACTGTTGTCTTTCTTGGGCTAAAATGTTAATTCTGCAAAAGCTTTGGAGGAATCTGTTGTCTTATGGTAATTTCAGTCAAATTCTGCTCAAATATGCCAGTGACTCTTTGGCTCAATGAAACAAGCTGAATTTCATGCTTTAACTGTAAATTGTGCAGCTGCAAGGTTTCTTTCAGCTTTTTCTGTAAAAAGAAACAGGATTTTTTTTTTTTTAATATATATCAAATCTGCATTAATGGATTCTGTTTCCTTTTCCTTTATTCTACTTTTATTAATAGAAGCTCAGCAGTTCTGTTAATGATAACATAAATTCACTTTAAATTATCCTCTTCTCATTTTTGTAATTTTCCCTTTGATTGATAGTGTTTCAGCAATTCCAAATATTTCACAACTGAAAAGTCAGGTGTTTTATTTCTGAGCTGTAAATAACTTCTGTGCATTCATCCCTTTTAAGAAATATTTTTCTCTTCGCTTTTGACGGATGCTTTTTTGCTTCACTTTCACTTCAGTCACAAGATCGGCCCACCTACCTCATTATGAGATCTCTACCTTTTGCTGTGCTTGGGGAAATGCAAAGTGGTACTTTGGCTTGGGGAAGCCTCTCTGTGGATTCATCATTCATTTTTTCCTTAATGGGCTTAAGCTGCTATTGACCAACTGCACAAGGCTCTTAGAAAACTGGTCACCAGTAAACTGTTTCCGTTGTCCTGTGCTGGGCACCTCTTCCATGGAACACAAAGAAATGGATCTTGCTGTTACAATATTTGAATCTCATGGAAGA
The DNA here is from genome assembly GCF_026170545.1 of Melanerpes formicivorus. Lineage (NCBI taxonomy): Eukaryota > Metazoa > Chordata > Aves > Piciformes > Picidae > Melanerpes > Melanerpes formicivorus. The sequence goes on from NW_027142353.1 coordinate 23,859,855, forward strand.
AGTAACACTGGTAACTCCTTTTCCTTTTGTCCCCATGGTGCAATGACTAAGCTGTAAGTGAGCCTTCATTAGCCCCATCATCTCCATGTGTAGCACTCCATTCAGTGTACCAGTTGTTCTAAGGAGCAGTGAAGCAGGATGTCTGCTCTTTAATTTAGAATCAGTTTGTCCTTAGATCTCAGGGACCTCTCCTATTTAGTACCGGTTATTGTCAAAGGGGCAGGACACAAAGCCCACAGTACTTAGTCATGGTATGGTTAAGTGCTTCTGAGAGTAATTATGTGTTTTTAAAAACTTTGAAAAGTAATAAAAAACTTCCTCAGATTGGCTCAAAGGATTAACCTCAGGATCAAGAAATAGTTCTACACTGGATAATCTTTCTTTTTTTAAATCTATCAGAAAATCCATCAGGACTTTGCTAAAATAGTTACATTTGTGCCAAACGGTACAATTCATTCACATTTCCCTCTTGTATTCAGCAAGTGTCTCACTGTTTTTCCTCATCCTTGCAGAAGAGTAGGAGACATAAAACAGCCCTAAATACACTGGTGAGCAGCGATGGGCCGCTTCTTGAAGGAAATGTTTCAGCTTCCGAGCCGTAATTAGATCAAAGCTAGGTAACAGTACTGTACATGTTGCCAGTTTGGATTAATTTCTATTGGTGAACTGTGCTTTTTACAAATCAACTGTTTCCTCCAGAGTTTTTGATGTACTTTATCAGTATTGATACAAAGTCATTATTTCACTTGGAGAGCATAGTTTTGGCAGGAGATGTTCCATGCAACAGGTAAGATCTTTTTTTGTCTCTGACCCTTAGTGTTGTAATGCAAAACAATGAATCAGTACACCTATATTAAAGTGCTATAAATACAATGTTACGTATAGGTGCTATGTGACATTTCTTCTGTAAGAACTGCAGTGGTTATTACAGTGTGCTCACATTACCTCATGGTGTAGAATACAAAGTCAGAAGTCATTATCACACAGAGTTTATCCATTGTTTCTCATGCACTTGAATACATACATAGACCAAATGCAAACAGTAAAAGAGGAAGATAACCGTACAAAAGGGAGTGAGTGAGTTACGAATACGACCTTGAGTCGGGAGGCTGGAACTGTGTCTCTGACAGTGTACCACAGCAGTGTTGTCTGTATAGACCAGTGCATTGCTGCATCACTGCCTTGAGTCAAGAGAGAAGTGTGTTAGTCTTGCCAAATACCTGAGACAGCAGCATGAATGGTGAGTTCCTAAATCCTCCAAACATTAGGGCAGCAGAATGATGCTTTACATCATCTCCTTGCTGTGCCACTGATTACGTGAACAAGTATAAGTGAGAAGTACACTTTTTACTCAGATACACTCCCACAGGGATGTTGCATGTGCTCCAGTGCCTTTGTGCTCTTCTGACCCCCAAAACAGCACATGAAGAATTAAGTGAAGGTACAAAGTACCAGTATATGAAGAGTACAAATGCAATGTAATGTGCTGATGTGGGCTGTAGGGTATTAAGTAATTGAGAAGTGATTTTGGTTTACTCTAATTGACTACTAAATAAATAGTAGAAAACCCCAGCCTTTTTGCATAGCTTCAGGCATGGCAGATTGAAAGAGCTGCCTTTGGAGCTATGTGTAGAAAAAACATGGTTTTATTTTTAGAAAGCATACGTTAATTGAAATGCTTCACTTTCTAGTTGGAAGAATAGGAAAAGTAATTACCATGCAGTGAATGAATACTTGGACATTTCCAAAGCAAAGTCTGCTAGTCTGTTATCTGGCTATCTATATTTTTCTGTGTCAGTGTTGGTATTTGGTCTCTACACATGTTGAAATGAATCCAGACCACAATGTCAATGAAGAGTTGGGTAAAGTGTGCTGACTTCTCCAAGATTAATTCCTGTAAGAGAGCTTTCTGATTGCTCTTATGCAGGAGTTGCATTTCACACTTGTCATTGTCACAGAAAGTGTAATACTGACTGTGAACCAAACTTTTACAAGCAACACCATTAATATTTATTTTGTGATTTTGTACCTTTTGCTACTGTTGTTGTTAACAGAGAAGGAGCAAGGGAATGATTGAGAATAGAGGATTAACTGGCTTAATGGAGAGAGCGATTGATAACACTGTTTTGAATCATGTTTATAATGCATTTGTATCTCAAGTACCATCACATAACCTCCATATCTCTATACCTGGAAATTATATTTGCACATAATAAGAAGAATTAGATAAACTCCTTGAGGGAAGTGCTGTGCTAATTTTCTTCTCCTTTGAGTGTTCCAGGGTCTTGCAGTGTTACTGTAGTCCTGAGTAGTTCCTGAGTGGAAATGCTGATTCTGCCAGACTATAGAGTTACTACATCATACAGATAAATTTTAATGGACAGACCAAGACAGTATTGTGATGGGCAGTATAAATGGCCTGTAGAGCTGCTACATGTAACCTACACAAGTCCAAAATCAGATGCTGCTTGGAAGTACAAAGCGAGGGCATTCAACCTCTGGAACTTCAATCTATTAGCACAAACCTACTGTAAAGAATTCCCTGTCTTTGGAAGTATGGGGCAAAGTACTTGAATCTGTTCTGTCTTTAGTGAAGACTTCTTATGGGGAATTTTAGGAAGTTCAGATATAGAGACGTACAAAGAGAGATGCAAATTGAAATACAAACTTGATTTAAAACAATTCAACTTGAAGGCAGTCCTTGGTGTCTTCATCTGTTCTCTAAAGAGCTTGTAATCAGGTTTAGATATTATGTGTAAAATTATGCCTGGTTCTGTGGGTCTTAATATAAGACTAATTGTGTTGAAAGTGGATTGCTCAACAATATGAGGGGTTATACTTTTACATGAAACAGGCAGAGTGGTGATCTAGTGGAAAGCTTTGTTATGCCAAGGGTTGAACAGCCTTACAAAAGAACATGATTGTACACTTTTAGTTCCAAAGTCATCTATTTACTCTGTGTGTGTGTGTTTGTTTTTCCCTTTAACAGAATGCATCAAGGCACTGTCAGGAGCATATCTCAGAATTCACACCTCTTGCCTGTCTGAAAAGCCCAAGATACAGGAGCAGTGACTGCAGCAATTCCCCAGCAAGAAGGTCTAATTCTCGTTCTAAAAAAATGATGTTTACGCACTGGAGAGGCATTGATTATTCAGTACTTCCATCTGTCTTTGGCTATTCAAATAAGAATTGCCATTCCAGTGCAGGCTACGGCTACAGTGGGTCAGGTTTGGAAACATCTGTATGACAGAACACCGAGTCAAGCCTTTAAAAACAGTTTTGTTGTTTATTTCTTTTTTTCAGTAAATGAAACATGTCACAGAAATATATTAAACTGTACTTGGGTTTTGCTGTCTGAGGTAGTGTTCAGGCAAACAGGATCAAGAGCTAGAAATGTGAACCCTTCCAGGCCGATAGGCCTCTTTTTATGTTTCGAACTACTGGAGCAATGAACAACCTCCACAGTCTGGTACTGTGAGACTAGTAGCACTAAAAATTCTCTTCGTCCTGTGTCAAGACTTCTGTGCATTTACTGCTTCTGTCATCTTTAGTCATTTTCTTTATTGAAGTGTGTAGTTTCAGTCAGTGATCTTCATTTTGAGATCAACAGTTTTAATTTCAACCAGAAGTAATGACCTCAGTTATCTCCCATGAAAGTCTCCTAGAGCATATTTAACAAGTGCTTTTTCTGATTTTATTCTGTCCTTTTTCTTTCTTTGCTCTTTCTGTAGAACAAACTGGTGTTTCCTCTGTGCAAATCTGCTTTCAAGAAATACTCTCTAATGTTCACTTCCCTGTAAGTGGCCAAATCAGGACAATGTCTGGTTTTCAGTTAATTTTCTCCCATAGAGAGGCGAAACAATCCTTGAGTAGAGTATGTACAGGCTGTGTGAAGTCAAGTTGGCTGTTAAATAGGTACCTGCTCAAACTGAATGTAAGCATTTTGCCTACAAGGCCTTTCTAAGTTTGTCAAGATGCAGATTACCTGGTGTTCCCATGTCCTATCCCTGTGAATGTAAAATATGCCTAGCTGAAAGTATTGCACATTACACATTTTTGGACACTTTTCTTTTTCCCCTTAATAGAAGATAGACTGTTTTTCCAAGTTTACTGTCTGAATTAATTTTCTGATTTTTTTTTTTATTTTCCTGTGTGTATGGTTACTGCTGGCTTGGCAGATGTGTTGCAAAGCACACAAGTGTTGACTTTTGCAATCAAACCACAAGGTGGCACACGGCTGTTTACTAACAGTTGGACCTTTGTCGTGATACGGAAACCAGTCTGCAAGGATTCTGTTCAAATCACTTCAAGATTGACAGCCAACTTGCACTTTTCTGTTCTCTGCTACATTTATGTTACCTTGCACTAATTCAGCTATTAGCTGTGTCCCTGCCCCTTTCTTTAGTCCAGTGTTTTATTTTGGGGTACAAAAATATCTGAAGGAGTAATCAGATTCCAGTCAAGTTCAGCCTGCTCTTTAGAACTGGTTTGTAACCACTGTCATTAAATACCTCTGGGAGGACATTAGCTAAAAATTGATTTCAATGTGAAAACACAATGTTTGGAATTGGAGCTGCAGACATTATTGGAAGATCTGGCCAGAGACTGTTAGTTGCCTTTTGAAAACACTGGGGTGGCATAGGAAAAACTTCTGTGTTAAATGAACAAAAAAATCCACAGCAGAGGCAAAACAGTTTTCTTACTAATTTGCTTTTTTTTTAAAAAAAAAAAAAAAAATTACCTTGCTAGGAAATGTTTCTCACAATATTCCAAGCAATTTTCACATTAAACAGTAAAATACTATTAAAGTGCCCTGGGACAAACAGAGATTGTAAAGCGAGCGTGAAATTTGCAGTATACCAAAGATAAGAGAATTGTATAAAGTCTAATGGTGAGCACCACCAGTGAAGGTATTTTAAACACTTAACCATGTAGCACTTTTAAGTTTCAAAGAATGTCTGCATACCTGTAACACTTTGAAATCCGTACTTGTGTGTGGCTGTGGGTGTGTGTACATATACTTGCCATTACAGACTTGAATGTGGGTCAGTTAGAACCGTCCCCTACATAAAACACTGGTGTATATATTTTTTAAATGTTAATATGGGTATAAATTTTATACCAGTAGCAGTGACAAATTTCTTGTGTGTAGTTAACAAGTTATTTGTAATGTATTTTTTAGAAATCTTAAAATTGCCTTTGCACTGAAGTATTTTTCATACTGTAGCTATTTATAAATCTGGTTTATGCATACATTTGTTAACACACCATTTCTATTTTTTTTTTTTAAGTATATGTTTTGAAGGCTTTTTTTTTTTTTTATACCTATGAGTTTTGGCCACTTAAATTTAGTGTAGAGTGGAGTTATGGCCGAATGTGAAAATTCTAATGAATGTCACGTTAGAGATACAGGCCTGTTGCTCTGTCGGTCTCACTCAAACTTGATGTTTTGTTGGTACTTGTGATAGCGGTGGTTACAGCGCTGTACTTGCAGTGCTAAACTATTATTGCTACCTTTTTTACTCTATAAAGCCTCCTGCTTTTTTACTTTTCTGATTTCCGTCTTTTAGCCTTAAATAAGGAGATTTTTGCTTGATGTTTTTGAAAATGCTGCATTCCTGTTCTGCCTACTAACAACGCAGTTCACTGCAAACTTTGTGTAGCCCTGCGCTTAGACATTGACACTCTTATTCAGGCTAAAACATCTACATAAGTGCTTGGGAAATGTTCATTAAACATGTCAAATTTTGGAGGAGGAAGAATGCTTTTACTTAGGTGGAAGTTTCTGCTTTGGTTTAGCAATACTTTTATCTTTAAAAGTTGGTGCTGTTTGTTAAAATAGACTGTTTAATGGGGGGGGGAAATACCCACAAACCAAAACACCACAACACCAACACATAAAACATAACTGAGTTTCACTTGATGTGCTTTTGCTTCAGTCTTTGTTACTATTGCCATGCAAACCTAGACCACTGCAGCAGGGTTAACTTGAAGTTTCATTGTAAATGGATCAGACAACACAAAGACTGAAAAAGTAGAAATTAGATCAAAATGCAGTGGAATGCTTTATTATGGATGCGACATTGAAAGGAGACAGATTACTGTGTATTAAAAATAAAAATAAAAATGAAAGGGGGGAAAGTATAAAAATCTATATAACTTCCTAACTTGCCTTGTTTGAATTGTTGCAGCTTTAACAGCATAATGTCTCCATAACTGCTTCTATAAATGTCTTGAAACTGGTAAGCACTAACCAAATGTATGTGAAGACTTAGAAAGTATTTTGAGCTTTTCAGCCACTGAAGTTCATATATTCCTGCAGTGGCTCGTAGCAGAAGACCTCTTTTGGTTTACCATGTACGATAATTGTTCAGCCACTTAATGTAACAGCTTACAGTTTACGTTCTTGCTTGCTTTAGCCTGTTTGTCTTGACCCAACTGGCTTGCAAAAGTAAAAAGAAAAATCAGCTTCATTGCGCAACTGCACTACTTTTCTTTTGGAAGCCAGTGTGACCATTGTGCTCATGCTACTGTCTCTGTTAAAAAAGCTTTAATGGACATTTGTGAAAGTATTATGAAATTGAAAAAGTACGTGATTCTACTTTGCAGAATAATCAAACATCAGTTTATACAGCTTTAATATTTTCACCTTCTGAAAATTCACATAACTTTAATCTGCGTTGTGTCTGACATCAGTTCTGTGCTGCGTTCACATTGCATTTTAAATGTCCTTTCAGGAGCTCATGTAAAGTAGAATCCGCGAAAGTTGCTGTATGGGGGCTGGCGGTAGTTACCTGTGCATTATACATTAAAGATTTCTGTAGTCATCAGCACCAAATGCTTATTTTTAATTGTACAATTATAGGTGCATTTATTTGAAAATAAATCAGCCTTCAAGTCTAATGTTTAGATTATCCTATACCACTTCATTTATTTGAGTTGAAGAGTCAGTGTGCGAATACATTACTGTAAGGCTTCTTTTCAGTGCTATTTTAAACAGTTATTTCTGTAGATAACCAAATGTTACTTGTTTATATTCAGTCACATTTTGGATCCTTATGTAGAATATATAAGCAGGGGACATGAATCTGCTTGCAATAAATATAAACAAACAAGACTGGTTTAAGTTTGCTCATGCGCCATTCAAATAATTCTACTATTAATACGGTTTCATATTAGTCTGTAATAAAAATGTAAGTAGATAACAGAAAATGGTATTAGATTCTGTTATTGAATATGCTTGTAGTCACATTTATTTTCAGAGGGTGTATGTAAGCCAGCTAAAAGAGCAAGCTAACAAAAACGGAGAGAAAGCTGGAACATAAGCAGTGTGTGGGACTTGTTGCAAAGTGAATAGAAATTGGTACCAGTCCAGGAGAGCTTTGTCCCTCCTGCACAGATTGGGTAAGTGCTAAAGTTCTTTCCAAACTAAACTTGAAAGCTACAAGAGAGAAGACCTGTGTTTGCTCATGGTTCTGCTGTCCAGGGTGCCCAGAGGTATTTCCCATCTCTTTTTCATGATGTTGGCCATTTAAAGAAACTGAATAAAAGGTGAAAACAATGTATTTTGACACCTGAGTTGGTAGCAGCATTCACAGATCTTCTAGAACAGCCTGAGTGCACAAAAATACCATCCAGCAGGTTGCGGGAGGTTCTCTTCCTCCTCTGCTCTGCCCTGGTGAGACCACATTTGGAATACTGTCTAGTTCTAGGCTTCCTGGTTCAGGAGAGGCAGGGTAGTAGTAGAGAGTCTAATGAAGGGCTCTGAGGATGATTAAGGGACTGAAACATCTGTCTTAAGAGGAAATGCGGAGACACCTGGGGCTGTTTAGTCTGGAGAGGATAAGACTGAGAGGGGATGTCATTAATGTTTATAACTATCTGAAGAGTGGGTGTCAAGAAGGAAGGGACCAGTCTATTTTCAGTGGCGTCCTGTGATAGGATGAGGCGCAGTGAGCAGAGAGTGAAACACAGGAAGTTCCACCTCAATGTTGGGGAAAACTTCCTTACTTTGAGGGTGACAGAGCGCTGGAACGGGCTGCCCAGAGAGATTGTGGACTCTCTTTCTCTAGAGACTTCCAAAACCCACCTGGATGTGTTCCTGTGTGGCCTGCCCTAGGTGATCCTGCTTTGGCAGGGGGCTTGGACTTAATGATCTCCAGAGGTCCCTTCCAACCCCTACCATTGTATGATTCTATGATTTTTCTTTCATTTGGTGCTTCAATATTATAGGACTATGCATGGGTTTGAAACTATTTCAGACTATACAGTACATCAGTGCAGTCAGACTGAAGGTATCCTAGACAGCATCCACAAAGCCATTCAGAGCATTAGGTTGGGAGCCTTCCTCTATCACTGCATAGAATGATTAAGCACTTTGTTTTGATTTTGCACTTTCCATAATAAAGATTTCTGAGTAATGGAGGTCTGTTTATATGAACATCTTATCCAAACAATGTTGTACCCATCTCCATATTGTATGTCGAGAAATGTGTTTCTACTGAATGAGCTTCTGGAGACAGTAGCTTGAGGTGAAAAGGTAAACATGGAAGATGTTTTCCTTTTATGCATGCAAATGTGTAACTTGCAATCAATAGAAGCATTAAATTGAAACTTTGGAAAAAACCAGTATGTGATGGTGCATCTGGATTCCAGAAGAAACACGGTAGCAAGAGGAACAAACTACCTCATAACTGGACAACTTTTATTTTGCATGCAAAAGTATGTTTAACTAAAATAAGTGATAGAAAGTGGTTTCTGAACAACATTCTAAACTGAACGTTTTGCTTTAGCTCTGTAAATTGTGCTCTCTTAGTAAGTTTCATTGTAGAATGAAAACGCTTTCTTCTCTGCTGCAATAAGGCTACATTATTTGGGGGTTTTAGCAATATACGTGATACTGCTTGTCGTAGGGTTGGAAGGGTAAGGCCAAGAAGCCTCCTCCCTCCCCCCTGTAAAGTAAAGGGAAAGAAAATTGAAGGGAAAGGGAAAAAAAAACCTCACAGCTGAATTAGCAAAGCAGTGGAGCTGTGTATTTACAAAGCAATGTAGGATATGCAGGGAAATATATACAAATTTACAATATATACAAAGATATACAATAAAGTAGCACAGAAATGAGAGTTTCCCCCCCCTGCTGAGGGGGTTCCCCACCTCCGCTCTCCCCCTCTCTCCCCCTATTCCCCAGAGTGGGTTAGAAAAGAGAGAGAAAGAGAAAAAAAAGTTAGAAGCAGTTTGTGTTAATTGGAAAGGAGTTGATACAGGCCTTTATCAGTTTTTCAAGGCCGAAGCCTTGGCAGAAAGCCCAGGAGCTGCAAGCTGCTGCCCGAAGGAGAAGCAGAAGCAAGACTGAAGATAAAGTGCTGGAATGCCCAGGATACCCTCCTGCACTCCCAGTTCAGAAGGTGCTTCCTCCCACTTTACCAATTAAATTAGTTTAGATCGTTCTTTTCGTTTATCAACTTCTGTCCACCATATTCCCTTTCTTAAGGGGACAGCGTCAACCAGTCACACTGCTGTATAAAAATCTTCCCTGGAGATTATTTTGATATGAAGTGAGAGAGGTTGGAGACAGACTGAAGTTTCTTGGGTGGGTTTTCTATATATTCCTGTTTCCTCAAGTAATACTCTAGAGAAATTTAAAAATAGTGTTTGATCATTCTATTAAAGCTTTATTGTTGTGTTTTTCCATTGCACACACTTACAGGTCTTCCCATTTTAATTTCATTCAAAGCTACAGCAAAATTTATAGCCATTCAAAGGCTTCATTTGCGCTCTGAGGTGATACGACGGACATTAGAAAATACAGCCATCGACTACTCATTTCATCATACAGAACAGTTTAGCAGATGCCTAATCTCACCCATCTACCATTAGATGTGTTTATCAGAAAATTGCAGTGCGTGATCAGTTCTTTTAACTGACGAGTCTGCAGGACAGTAATAGCAGTGATTCTTAATACATGTTTATTTTCCACTGAAAGGAGTCAAATAGGAGCAGTATTCAATTTTGCATTACCAAAAGACTTCTTGTTTTCAATGATTCATTTCAATTAAGAAATCTCATGGTGCACTATGCTTTTAAAAATACATATGATACAGTGCCCTGCTAGGTTCACAGGCTGCCTATTTAGATTGTATCAGGAAGAACTGTTAACATCCACTGCCCTTGTTTAATGTGGGAAAAACTTCTTGTTCCTACCAAGGAAAGCAATGCTGTTCCAAAAGCAGATCGATACTTGTGTTGAGATTTTAAACATATTCTGTGAAAATATGTCACATGGAAATGTTAACCAGTTTTGAAAGCCACATCTTGCAATCTAATAAGCACAGCATTTTAGAAAAGATGGAAAACAAATCCTGGCTGAATGTTCAAGACCAGCAGGCGGTGTTATGCTGACTGACTTCAGAAAATACTTCAAGTAGTTAGCCTAGAAGAGGAGTATTCTAGGAAGTGCTGATCAGCTTGCTTCTAAGATGATTATAAACTGCAGAGCTAGAGAAAATTGTCAATAATAATTAGGTTGAAGTCTAATGGTTTATTTCCAGCTAAGAAGAGGTACTGTGTTTGCTTTCATTCTGATGAAACTAGCCCAGAAAGAAGACTGACCTCACCTGCTAAGCTTGACACTGATGGCAGTGATACAGCTCAGTAACACTTGCTTTTTTCTAAGAGTCCACTTAAAAACCAAATTGTGTATTAATGTAACCCAAAAGCAGTGTTTGTGCATTGTTATGCTAGAGGAGGTGGGGGGGATGTGGGGTGTGGGGTGGTGTGGTGTGAGAAGACGAAAAACTACTGAGGATCCTTACTTTGTAGACTGTACTGCAACATGAGTCAGGCTTCTTGCAGTTGTATTCGATAAGGCCCACAGCAGATGATTTGGAATCCACCTTCCTTGGAGGCCCTTGACTTCTGCATGCTGATGGAAAACGTTGAGCTACCTCACACTCTATAGCCTCACCAGCTGTTTATTAGACCAACTGCACAGATTGTATGCTTCTGTCTGTTTTAGTGCATGTCCAGGGAAACATTACTGTCATTAACAGGTTTGAATCCAAGATTGTCTTACCATAAGATGAGTAGTATCTACTGGTCAGCATATAACATAGTAAGTGCTTGCTGCAACACTGAGTTGTTGGAGGTCTGGGACTTTGTTTAAAATCTTTTTTCAGGTGTGTATGTTTACAGTTTGTTCCCATCCTACACATAGATTTTCTTTATCTAAACAAGTATTCTATTCAGTTACTTCTGTTTTCCATTCTGAAAACAGCAAAACAAGGAACAAAAAAGCCACAGCATTACCACTTTACACTAAAATAAAGCTGACCAACTTCACCCCCTGCCCTGACACATTACTCACTGCTTTACAATTATTTTCATCTTCTAGCTACATGTTCTGCTAGGACCTTTTATTAGCAGCTCAAATGCTCTCTACAACCATAAGGTAAAACTTGGGAGAGTATCTTTACTAAAATGAGATTTTAATTCTCAAGCTGTTTAGGTGAAATCTTTGTACCAAATTTACAGTCTTTTGCTACCCTTACACAGTGAAGCAGCAATTAAAAAGATGGTTCCATAACTCATAGTACCAGTGCTGGCTGATACAGCTGACATAAATAGTAAGTCCCACTACAGCCTTTTCAAGAATATTAAGGGGGTAGGGTTTGGGTTTCTGTTTTGTGGGGTTTTTTAACATCTCTGACCTTCTTTTGTTGCCATAAAACTTAACAAATCTGACTCCTAGTCTGTCACGTACCCATGGAACTTCTACTGATACAACTTGAAGGCATTCCCCTGTGTCCTACCACCAGGCACCAGTGGGATCAGTACCGCCTTCTCCTCTTCGTGCGCTAGTTGTAGACAGCAGTGAGGTTATCCTTCAGAGAAGAGGCCCTCTAAACTTTCAAAAAACACATATATATAACAGTCTCCTCAGCTGTTCTTCACAAGTCATGCCCTCTAATCCTCTCACCACTGTTTTTGCCCTCCTCTAGGCACATTCTAATATTTTCCTATCCTTACACTATGAGGCTCAAAACTGTATGCAATACTTAAAGGTGGCCACAGCAATGCTGCACTGTAGGCAGTCTGATGTGCTGCCTGAGGGATAACGAGGAGTATGAGGGTATTTGGAGAACAGCAACTACACTGACCAGCCAACAGGAAGAACTTGTAAGTGAACGTACACAGTTAAGAGCGGGCTAGTTGGGCACGTGCATTTGGGTAAGTAAAAAATGTGTACATGCAAAAAAAGATGTGTGAATTGAAAATTGTCCATCTCCTCAACTCCAGGCAGGAAATGAGATACATATGTTTACATCTCCTCCGCTTTTCATGCCTCTCATCTACTACCTGTCATACTGGGGTAGCTCCCTTTCCTGCAGAACTCTTATCTACACACCTCATGCTTCATTCTGAAGGGAAGCAGCAATGCCTTCCACCTTTGAGCAAAGTATACAGTGTAATGAGATTTCTCATGCTGTCCAAGAGGAACATTCAGCAGGTATAAGAGCAGATCTGAAGCAATATGGTCACCACCTCAATGGTAACTTCCTTGGTTACTTCCAGATAAGAAATACTTGAACGTGCACAAAAAAGACCACAACCCTGGTCTGTCCGAGTTTCAAACCGTGGATAATCTCTCATGCTGTCCTTATGTATACAGCTCTCTCGCTTTTCCCAGTTGCCTCATCTGTTCTCCAGTAAAATGGTACTTGTTTTGGAAGTTAACCCTCTCTCTATAGGGACCATTTATGTTAGTTGCTCCAAAAGGGTACATGGTGAGTACTAAGAAGATGGAGTCAAGCTCTTCTCAGTGATGCTGAATGACAGGACAAGAGGCAAATGGTGGAAGCTGAGGCACAGGATGTTCTAGCTAAACATGAGGAAAAAAAATTTCACTGTGAGGGTGACAGAACATTGGAACAAGCTGCCCAGAGGGGTTGTGGAGTCTCTTTCTCTGGAGATATTCAAGACCTGCCTGGATGTGTTTCTGTGTGATCTGGTATAGGTGATCCTGCTCTGGCAGGTGCATTCGACTAGATGATCTTTTGAGGTCCCTTCCAGCCGCCAACATTCTGTGATTCTGTGGTGGTTTGGGAGTACTGGGAAAATGTACTTTTAACCATCTTGAGTTTATTGCAGACTATCTCTGATCATTCACCTACTTGAGGGTCTCCAGGAAGAAATTTTTTTAAAGCAATAGTATTTGTAAGGCAAAAGATCCATTTTTATATATACCCAAAAATGTGAAGGTAACAGCAAATAGCCATTTAAATTCTAACACATACACACCCACTGCCCAAGGAAATCCTTGCCTGTATCTGAAAGGCACATTTCCCTCATACTTGATCTGGATCTGCATCAATCATGATTATATCCTTCAAGTGACTGTGGGTACTATGCCACTATCCTGAGCCCATGAATCTTCCCATCGTAGCCTATCTGAATAATACTCATGCTTTGGCATCTCATGTTTTCAGATGTAGCTCATAAGAATCATCTGCCCATTCCTTATTTCCAAATGTGTGTGAACATTAAAATATATAAAGTTGAGAGATTATCTTAATTTTACTGGTAATTAGTCTGCTTGAGAAGGCTCCACTCTTCCTCATTGTTTAAAAGCTGTTGCTGGTTTAGAACAGTAAATAATCAGGTTCTAGAAGACACTCATGTTTTTCATGAGGTTAACCTACAACCACCCTTTTAACTTAACCACAGCAGTTTATGAAGGTTTACTTTCCCCTTACATTTTGCAGAGATGCACATTTACCAGTTCTGATTTATTGTAATTAATTTTATAACCAGGTGTTGAGCCAAGACGCTACACTTGGAATTCTGCTGATTTAGGGAGGAAAGTGCATGTTGTGCAAAAAAACCCAGACTGCTGCTGCTATGCACTATAAATCCCATGATACTGATGTCACTGATCCCATGTCACTGATGTGCTTTCTCATCCATTTGTGGACAATACAGATGTTATATTAAAATATATTGGCTTGGGAGTTAAGTAAGTATTAGAGTAGCCTTAAAAAAATTGTCACTGCTCCCCAGCAGACTTCAGGTATCCTCTCAGAGGGAGTGACTTTTGCCTGATGAATGTCTATTCTGAATATTTGCCTCATCTTGCTCATTACTGTTTTACAGATCTTTCACCTTACTGCACCTTACACCGCTTTTCTAATAGGATTGATGGATTGCAAATCCATTTATTCTCTACCACTGCACTGCATGTAGTCAAAACTAACATGCTCTTCTTTACTAATATATCTATTTATTTATTTATAAGTTTCATCTGAAACTATTTCTTTCCTTAACTATTGCTTTTCAGCTCTTTCATGGTACACAGCCCCCAACCCTGCTCTGCAGATAGTGCTTCCCACAGAAAAAACAGCATGTGTGACTTTGAAATCCCTTACATGCTGCAAACCAAAGCACACTATGTTTCTAGTCTAAGGAACCTTTCCACTCTCCTTTCCCTCTCTGCCTGAGTTGCTGCATAAGCCAAGGCAGGAATTAAGTGGGAGCTCTGTATTTGAAAAACTCAGCATCAACATGTGGTCCAAGAAGCCAAGCATGAGGTTCAGGCACAGGCCCCTACAGCTGTGTGTACAGTGCTGGTGTGTAAGCTCCCATTACAGGCAGCAGAAGATTCTCTGTTGGAAGTACACTGACAACAAGAAGAAATCGTACCTACAACAAATTTTGAATCATGACATTCATCCTGTGTCCTTTAGCAAGTATTGTATTTGCCAGACATTAAAGTATTTACTCTCTAATGGTACCAGATGTAACAGGCACAGTCAACTCTGTTAACAATTCCAGATCTTTTTCAAACTCTTGGGAAAGCCAAGGAAAAAATGAACTAGGAGGGAAAGAGAAACACATGGCAAAGGATGTTTTGCACCATGCACAAGAAAGAATAGATAAAATACTCCTGATGCCTTCTGTCCCTATGACAATGTAGACAGAGAGATGTGCATAATTTGAAACATGAATACTGAAGGCAGAATTTGGGACTCTTGCACAAGTCATTAACAGGATGGGCTTGCAGCTTTGTCCTCCCACATGATTTTTGTTGCTTGTGGCCATGTCCCAAATACACAGATTAGGACTAATCTTATTTGGTTGACAAGGTCTGGACCTTACAGCTTGAAGCTGTGGGGGTTTGTAGGACCTAAGTATCTTTAAAGTCCAGGTCTCTAGCCAGGGAATCTTCCTTCTTCCATTTAGATGTTTTCCACGCTGGGGGGTACAGGCAGACTTCCCTGTCCTCTCAACACTTTTAATTACTGTGGAACTGCTAATGGGGCACCTGGCTTAAGTCTTCTAACCCTGGAAGGAAGGAAGGGAGGAGAGGAAAAAGAATCACATGCTCCACATCATATTTGCTTTAGAGGCACCAGAAGTTGGAAGACTCTGACTCTGTGCCAGCCACTGAGATAAACAACAGGACAGATTTTCCATGGCCGCTTCCAGTATGAATTTGCTAGAAATCTCAAATATTTGCTAAATCAGCATACAGGGAGATGCTTCTCTTGTAGATTTTCCAATGTCTGTAGGAAACCATCTTCTGTCTTGTGACAAGAATTTGAAATTGTGTTGTTCAGAGCCATATCCACCCCTTTCAGGCCCTTTCTGGAAGCTTTGCTACTCAGGGAAGGTATGGCAAGCCCCAGCTGCAGGACCACTGCCTGCCATGCACTGCTGGCACTTTTCACACAGTGATGATTTAATTAGGATGAAAAAGCACAGAAAAACCATGTCTGGATTTCAGAAGAGTTCAGAGTTATTAACCTGCCTTTGTAGAGTAACATAAATTACGAGTTTTCCTCCACATACATAAGCTACCGGTTCTCTCAGTCCAGGCCTGAACTTATTGCCACAGATTTCCTAGTAACTTCCGAAAGGAAAGTCCCACCAAAGGATTCCCCTTTAGCAGCTGATTCCTTGGAGGCATTGTTCTTCCTGGTTTATTCATTCCTCGTACATCTTACAAGATTAGAATGTATCTTCACTTTTGTTCCAGTGACTAGCTCAGGGAATCATGGCAACAAATGGTAGAAGTTTTATAATGACTGACTTTGTAACTCCATGTGTCTTCACTTGGGTTGTGACTCTAGGAGGTCTCCCATCCTACCATCTGGGTTTTAAAGCCCAAGCCTGTATACATTTTTTTGATCAAAATGAGCCCAAGAAGGGCATCAAAGAGCAGTTGGTGTGCACATTTCTTTTTCCTTGTAGCTCATTATTTTTCTTTCTATTTGACAGACACATTTGAGCATCTTGTCCATTTGATTCTTCCTTAAGCCAGTTCCTTTCAATACATTCCCATTTGTTAGGGCAGTCATCCTGCATTTCATCAAGAACTCTGGGCACAAAAAGATCATCCAGCCATAACAACCTCAATCTTCAGCAGTGCCCTTTCAATAAAATCTAACTTACTATAGGCTAAAAGGACTGTGATAGGCTACACTGGTATTTCTAGCACATTCTGCTTGAATTTTCAGCCACAGAATGACCCTGAAATCAAGAGCCTTTCTATTATTTATGAGGAGGCTGCTGTTATTTATAGTGAGTTCTTAGGATTTGTGTTAAGGTAAATATTTCATACCAGAGGAGGAGGAATTTCTGGAGATACTTTTACACCATCAGAAAGCAGAGTTTGATTGCACAGTGTCCCCTGAGCCTGTGAGTCATGTTTGTTAATGTTCACAGCGTAATAGGAAGACAGGCTACATATTCTGGTAACGTATTTTGCTCACATCTTGCAAAAACGTGGAATGGTGTAGCCTGCCAATAGGATTCTTTCAAATCTAGACTCTTCCCAGTTTATCACATTTCCATTTTATTTGCCACTAATAAATCTTTCATCCAGTGTTTTATTACACACATTTCAGTTGCTCTGATTATTTTTTTTTCAGACTGCCCTTGTTTTAATCAAAATGGGTTTCTAACAGTCACTAATTACTGCCACAATGATGAGAAATATAATTGTTGTCTAATTTAAAAAAAAAAAAGTTGAATTTCCTTTTCCCTGTGGAAATTTTATTCTCATCAAGCTTCAGAAATCTTCCTAATGTATTCTGGAGACCTTCTCCAAATAACAGTCTGGAGGTTTAGTTTTCTGCAGGTTTGTTCTCAGTAGATTACTATGATTTTGCAGACAGTTTCTGATACAGCAAAAGACATGGCTTAGCCTAGTTGCTCAGTAAAGAAAGGCCTCAGATATTGGACAGGCACAAGTCATGTAATCTCTCCCTGAAAGCCAACATGTTGCCATTTTGTAGCCCACTCCAGACTTCCTAACGGACAGAAACATTTACAACTCACACTAGGGTAACTCCTTCCTGTAGCACCGTAGTTACTTCTGCTCTCGTTGGAAATGCATGCATGTAGAATCACACCAGACTGTGCAGGGCACATGCCTTTGTACAACAACTATTACTCCCTACAATTTAAAGCAAATGTGTATTCTAGAGGATTATTTTGGGTAACTTTGGTGGCAGGCACAGGGCATTAGATCAAGAGACATTAACACCTTGAACTAAAGGCCCTTCACTGAAAATAGTCACCTCTCTTCCCAAAGCGCAGGAATGCCAGCAAGCCTCACACACCTTGCAGAGTCTGTCCATAGTCTGCAATGTCTGTGCAACAGATGAGCATGTCCAGCACCTCAGGAATGTTCAGATCCTTCTGGGCTTTCTCATTCCAGCTTTTGTTTGAGCTGAAAAGATACTTAAAAAACCAAAACCATCAGCAAAACTATGCCCATATTTATTTATAGCACTTTCACACTGACAGGGCACCGGCATACAACATACATGCATTTGAAGGAGGTGATCCATGGCAGAGTTTTTGCCAAAGCCCTAATAATTTGTTGGTTTACAATTCCTGTGAATCCCATCCTACTCCCTCTATTTAAGACAGATATCTTAAGATACCTCAACCTCATTCCAATTCACTTTTACCTTTAGCTGTCGTAATGCGAAAGCACACATTTGGACTAGTGGTTTACTCGATTTCTTTATAGATTTCTTCAGCACTCCTAAATGCCATCTGATCTTGACATCTGCTCCAAATGTAACCGCTTCCTTGATGAAATTCACTCCAGCTTTTTTGCTAAGCTAGAAATTAAGTATTTTCCATTGAATATTACATTCTTATGAAAGCTAATGTTTGTGAGTATACTTTAGTGAATGCAAAAGAAATAGCTTTTGTGAGGAAACAAAACAAAGGCTATTTGTAATGAGATACATTTCTTCTGTGAACTCTGATACTACTAGCCAATGCAATCATACCTTCTTTTGAGCAAAAATTTCTGCAGAAATTCTCAGTGGTCCAAAAAAGTTCAGGTATTCTTGTCTGACTTCTCATTGCTTGAAACTAACCAGTGCCTAAGGCTCTTGTTTGAATCAGAACACAGTGGGGATCACAAAAGTCAAACCCCTCTTGTTTCTGCTAGCAATTAAAGCAGCTCAGGAACTGTCCTTCGGCATGGGAACCAGCTGGCACACTGTGGCTTGCATATGCACAACTAAATTCTCTTATCTCCTGAAATGGGTCAGCTACATGCAGAGTATCTACTGGAAATGGCCCCTGGCCCACACTGAACCATGAGCTGTGCTTCAAGTTGTTTCAGAGACTGATAGATAGCTTGCTAGAACTGAGCCATGCTAGGAACACCACTAAACCCAAGGAAACACTACAGAGGTTGACCATGTGCCACAGCTTAAACTTGAACCCTAGTTCAGTTCACTGTCATAGGGCAAACTATAGGGGTAGAGATTAAAAAGTGCCTGCAACACAAAACAGAATTAAAACCTGAATTACTTTATCAATGCCTCCCTTGTGCTTCAGAGATTCTTTTCAAAGCTATTTTTTGACAGTGTCTTCAAATTAAAGTAGCTCTTTCATGTCATCATTAATTGGCCCTTTTCCCTGGACAACCAACCAGATCTTTGCAGCCAACACTGAAAATATTCTTGTGAGGTACTCAACACCCACACAAACAAACACCAAACACCCAGTGATTTTTCTGAATCTGCGCTTTCTGCAGAGCACCCAGGTTTGCATTGAAGTGCCACAGGGTCACTCTTTTCTGTGACATACTCATAGAGAACAGCATGGCTGCTGCGAAGGCAGCTTGATTACCTATCCACACCTCAGGTTCTGTTTGACCCACATTTTGGTTTAAGCTGATAAAAGAAGTTGACACTGAAACCTTGTTACTATAAGCCTCTATCTTTGGGTCACCAGGCTTTAAGAAAGAGCATTTCAGGTTATTAAGGAGACAAGTGTACACAGCATATCTCTGTCACCTGATGCATTTCCAAAAATCGGATGACTTTGAGGTAGACATATCGATGAGCTGGAAGGGATTTTGTTACCTGAATTGCATTAGCAATTTCAATTCATGCTTAACATTTTACATAGTCCTTCACATTTTTTCATTAGGAAAAACATTTTCATCAAAAAGGTCATAAGACACAGGAACAGGCTTCCAGGGAAGTTGAATCACTATCCCTTGAGGTATTTAGGACACATAGATGTAGCACTTTAGGGACATGGTTTAATGGTGGATTTGGCAATGTTAGGTTAACAGCTGAATTTGATGGTTAGGTTAACTGTTAGGTTAACATTCGAACTTGATGATCTTAAAAGGTCTTTTCCAACATAAATATTTCTATGATTCTAAGAAAGAGAAAGTGCCAAGAAATTACACAGTAACCCTCCTTTGTCGAAATTCCTGAAAATTTTAGTTCCTGAAACAAGCAATTTGGTTATCACAACTGTAAACACCCACCACTGTTGCAGCAGGAATGTAGAGAGTAGCATGGAAGACTGCTGTGAAGAAGGGATTCGAAAAGTCTGGGATTAGTTGGAGTCACACACACACACATCTTGGTTACTTCCCTTGGTGCACACACACAGTCTGCAGCACCTGTTTGCCACGTGTTTATACACTCAGCACGTGGAAGCACACACTGCAAATTCTTTTGCTTATAGGCAGGATTTTTGCTGTTTAGGGATATACCTGGAAAAGAAAACAAATACATGTAGTTGGTTGGTTTGTTGGCTTTTCTTTTTCTTTGTAACAGAAAAACAAATCCACCTCCAGCTGCTCAATTGTCTGATCAAAATGTAAACACAAAGTGCTGTTATCTTCATACACTCATTCCTATAAAAGCAAAATTAAAAACTGTAAGCTGAACGCTGAAATACCAGGAACGGTCAGAATCAAAAACTTTTGCACGGCACAACAAGGGTACACCTCTGTGGCATTACCATAGCTGTCCCAAGACAAGGCAGTACTCCTGCAGGCAGTAACAGTTTTCCTGCAAAGAATTCTTTTTTTCCCGAGAAAAAGGCAACTTGAAAGACCCTAACTCCCCCATTTCTTCTTCCTACCTGGTAAACACCCGCCCTTGGGAGGCCGGGCTCCTTGCTGGGAGGCGGTGGCGGCGTCTCACCAGCTTTTGAAGCAGCTGCTCCACCGGTCCTCACAGCAAAGCCGACCCAGCCGCCTCCTCACACGCCCCCAAACCGGCCACTCGGCCACAGCGTGGTGGTCGTGAAGGGCGAGCGCAATTCAGCCCTCAAGTTGACCGCTCCACTTCAAACACGCCGCTAACGGGCCAGCCGGGCGTGGCGCGAAGTGAAGCCTTGCCGCCGGCCTCACCTCAGCCTTGTCCGCGCGGCCGTTGGGACCCCGCTGAAGCGGGGGTTCTCGCAGGTCACCCCGTCCCCTCTTGGCAGCCCGGGGGGTCGCCCGGGCAGAGGCCGGCAGCTGGCGGCGGGGCGGGCGAGGCGTTACAGGTGCTTGAAGGAAGCGCGGCCGGCGGGCCCGGGTCAGGGAGGAGCGCTCCGCTTCGCTCCCCTTCCCCGCCCCGCCACACAAAGGACCTTGTGGCCATCTCTCTCGGGGAGCACGCATGGGGCGTGGGGGTGCCGGTGCTGGAGAGAGAAGCGGGGCCCTGACAAAAGGCAGCCCCTCTCTCCACACCCCCCGGCTGCGGGCGGGGCCCCGCGGCGCCACCCCCGCGCTGCCTGCCATCCTGCTGGCGCCCGGCGGAGGTGTTGCCCCACTAGCCCGGGTGAGGTGCTGAGCGGCAGTGGCCACCTGGTTCTCCGGGCAGGGCTCCGAGGAGAGTGCAGGCGGGCGCCTCGTGGCCCGCGGGCAGCACCGCCCCGCCCGCCCGGTCTCTGCTCGCCCCGGGGAGAGCGCCTCCATCTTGCCAAGGGGAGCGCTTCCCCGCGGGCAGAGGGTGAGGAGCCCCTGGGCAGGAGGACAGCCAGCCAACCGGGCCGGGTTCGCGCCAGCCGGGTAAGGGGCATGGGTGTGCGGGCGCGCCCCGTGCCGCCGGCAGCCAGGGGCTCGCCTGACCGGCAGCCCGTAGTGGGGCTTCACCGCTGGGCATCCCGATTCGTCGGTGGGGTTCTTGTGTGTGAGAGGGTTCTCTTTCTTAATTTCTTTCTTCCGTTTTCCCCCCTCCTCAGTTTGGGTGGCGATAGGTCCGGGCTAGGGGAGGGAGGGAAACAAAGGCAACCTGCTTGGAAACGAATAGATGAATAAACCGCTGTAGTGGGCGCCACGGGATGCCCTCTCCTGACTGGTGGGGGGCGGCTGGGGCTGCCCCGCCGCAGCCTGCTCTGCGAGGTAGTGATGCGAGCGGGGATTGTGCTGTTGGGTTTCTGGTAGGTTAATTAAGCATCCCGGAGTTACAGAAACAAAGCGGTCCTCTCGTGTGAAGATGCTTGCTGTAGATACGGGGTCTTGTTGGCTGGTGTTGCCTGCAATGGTTAATCACACGGACTGTAAAATAGGATGTTTCTCCCGCTGGCGGTGTTTATTTACTTTTTGTATTTCACTAGGGCTGGACTCTCAAATTCGCCAGCTGCGTTGTCTGTATAGCTGTGTGGGTTGGTTTTGTTTGGTTGTTGTTTTGTTGGTTTTTTTCCGCCTTCTCGTTCTTTTTGTATCTGCAAAAGAAAGGAGACATAAGTGTATGTAATCTACTGGCCAGAAGGGTTTGTTTAAAGATATTTTTAGCCAAAAACCTTGAAAAAAGAACATAAAACTTTATCTTGATAGACTTGGCAATAGATTTGCTGTTGCGAACCCTCAATTTCATTTTTAAAGCCAGTCTTAGTTCAGAGAACTAAGAATGTGAATAATAAAGGCTAGGAAAGCAAATAAACAAAACATAAATGTATTTTCTAAAAGATCTTCTGTAGCTTGCTTCTTTATTAAAATCTTCAAATGCTTCTCAGAGTTTATTGGTACATATGCAGCTTTTATAGTTTGGGGAGCATAACAATCAAAATAAGCTCAATAGAGTAGTCTGTGTTTATTACATGGACTTACCCAGTACGAGTTTGGTTACCTTATTGAAAAATAAAGAGTACCATTCTGAACAAAACTACACGTCATTTAAGAAGGAGAGGAGAGGGAAAAAAATCAGGGAATATGCTAGGGCACATGCCTAATAAAGGCACAGTTGTAGGGTAGAGAATTGAGCAATGTTGATGTCGTATGGCATTTCATGTTTTGGGCCCGGCTAGTGCCACACAGCCCTCTTGTCTGTCTTTATACCTCCTGTAGGGATCTCTGGGCTACATCCTCGTGGTTTTTTAGCTGTTGAACTTTTAAATTCTTGTGTTTCAGATGGCTTCCAGAGGCAATATGCTTCACTGATTCAGGACTGGACTGTACAACAATTACTATGGAAGCTGCATAGAAAGGGTTTTTGTACATGACAAGGATGTCTGTAAAATGAATATTGAAGACAACCACCTGTGTGCACTGTTGAGGCTTTGCAGGAGCTTCAGAATAGATACCAGGTTTAATCATCCTAAAATGTACATCTACTTCAAATATTAATACAGTGCTCCTTTCAAGATGCAGGTTGTAGTTAAGTGCTATGTCTAACAAAATTACCCTGCTGGGTAAATCTATAACAACTTCATTAGAAAGTATTCAGCATGGTTAACATTCAGCATACTTAACAAAATTGAATCCCAAATGGGGCATAGGATCATCATAGGATGTTAGGGGTTGGAAGAGACCTTCGAAGATCATCAAATCCAACCCTCCTGCCAGAACAGGACCATAGAATCTATCACAGGTCACACAGGAACAGAATCCAGATAGGTCGGAAGAGAATTTACCTCTTCTTTCTTAAAGGTTCTCTCTTCTCTTGCACTTCTGTTCAACAAATTCTGCAGGCACAGGGCACTGACAGTGCCCTCTGTCTCTGTAGGCAGACAGTAGGGAAAGGGGTTTTGAGCCTTAGGAAACCTCAGCCATGGCTTTCTCACCCCGTGAGTGTTATGACAAAGGGCTAAACACTGAAGCTACAAGTCTTGAGGGTTTTTGTGGGTTATTGCAAAATGCTTTTGATCTGCAGCAAACTGGGGCTGGGAGGGAGGAGGAAGACAAGGAACTCGAAGAGTAGATGTTCTGTGAGCCCTTTGAAACTGGACACCTATTGTATGTTTGTCAGTAAGCTGGTGAGATGAAGTGACCCAGGTGATCTCTTGGAGACCTGTGTCCTCTAAGCAGAGTAAAGCATGTTCTCCTGTTAGATGGTCACTGAACAGAATCGCTTTCCTGGGAGCTTTCTCCAGAGAAAGGTCTTTGACATTCCAAGTTCTGACTTCAAGAGAAACTGCTAATACTACAGAATCACAGAATGAACCAGATTGGATAATAAGGAAATTAATAAAGAAAGCAGAACATGTCACGTATTCGCTGACCCTCAGAAAGTAGCATGTGTTTTGCTGCTTGCAACTGAGCTAGTCTAGGATTTGAATGCTTGGCCATGGATACCTCTGAGTTAAGCAAATGCTATTTGCATCGTGTCTTCATGCTGGTGGCATTGTCTTTTGTTTGCCATGCTTTGTATGTGCAGCAACAGCACATTGGTGACATAAGAGTAGGGATTTATCATGAGAACAACTTGTATATGAGATTTATCAGCCCCTTAAAGGGTCAAGCACATAACCACCTCATTCTCCACAGAATGTGGTGTAGGGCTATCATTTTCTGTTGTGTTTCAGGCTTAATTTAAAAATTAAATCAAGCTTGTAATTCTCTGGGGTCTTCAGAAAATTGTCTGAAACGTGATCCCAGCGGAAACAGACACAGACTGTGAACAGTTTTAACGAAATGTAAGCTGTTGTCCCTGCTATTTTAGAGGACACCACATTCAAGCAAGTATAATGATTTGTTTTCTCATGGACAAGCAGAAATGAGTGGGAAAGAAAACTGGTGTGTGGGTGCAGTATGAGGGGGTAGGAGGAGATACTTATTTCCAAAAGCTCAGTTTTCATGAATGTAGGCAGTTTGGTGGGAGTTTTAAAGACTAAGGAAATGATGCCTTTACTAATAATGATCACTTAGCAACTAGAATTCTGTTATATGGTGCTTTTCTCACATTTACATAACATTCCTCAAGCTCTGATTTTCTTTGGTTGGCACTTCATTAGACATGAAGTTTGTATGAAACGGACAACAAGCTACTTTACAAATCCAGTACCATCTCAAAGCTGAGGATCTCTGGTTTTTTCCTGTGGTGGATCCAAAGCAGAACTAATATGTGTGTAGTAAGACTGAGATTTCAGAGGGACTTCAGATGCAACACAGGTTAGGATGATTGCAGCTGGTGGTGGGAGAACGAGGAACTTCTAGCTTTGTCCATGCCTCGTTTCATACCTGCAAGAAAGTGTCCCCTTTCCCTTGTACTCTGCTCTGGCAGCCTGTGGGCAGATTGGTCTGCGCTGGGCCTATAGCTTTGAAAAAGGAGAGAGAATTTGACTGTGTACTTGAAACTATTCCTGTGCTTGCATGCAGAGTGGCATATACAGTCAGTAGCAAGGTTGCTTGAGGCTTGGGAGCACTTAGCTATCCTCTGTGATGTGTGCATGTTTACCTTTTAATTCTTTTTGTTAGATGTCTTAAAATATGATGCATGGTTCTAAGTTAGATAACTAAACTTCTCTTGTATGGTGGAAGGAAGAAGGAAGACAGCTGAGGAACTTCACTGAAACTCTCAAGTGTTCCACAAAGTAGTGGCTACCTATAAGATGAGAAGTTGAATAAATAAGGAAATATTTGCTCTATGAAATGTGTTTGACTTAGATTTTTTTTTTTCCTTCTTTTGAAGAGACCTCAGTTTAGCTCTTGCCTAATACTCCTGCAATTTCATTGAAATTAGTATTTCCTACATAGATTTGTTGGTGATTTCTAATGCTTCATAAAGGGCTTTTAAATAAAAAATAAGAAATTTATCTCAAAAGACTACTTAGTACTCAAGTTAAACGTTGATCAAAGTAAAGTTCCAGATGATCTTGTCTTTAAATTGATTTTGATTGTAAACATGTAAAGGTATTCTACATGCCCTAGAGAGAGACATGAGGCTGTCTGGGGCTTTGTTGCTGCTGTTTTTTCCCCCTCTATCCTTCTGACCAAAATGTGAAAGGACCTGGGAAGAAGGGGCAAGGTCAGAAAGACAATATCTCTCTAGGCAGAACTGGAGTAGTTTAATAGGCTTTACTAGAATCCTAAAATGCTTTATTGTTTTCATTACATGACTCATTCTTTGTGGCACTCTGTTGGTAATGCATACAAAAGCAGGACTTTACATCATACAAACTCAAGTTCATTCACAATTGCCTTGGGCTCTCTCATGGCAGTGTGAAGGGCCAACGAGCCTCAGGAGAAGCACATCTCTTTTACTCCAGTGACTGTGGAAGGCACATGAATCGAGTAGGTCCTTAATATAGCCCTCTCAGTTTAACGTCTTAAATTAGGTGGAAGGAACCTGGGCTACAATGTATGTATGTCTTATGTATTTTGCACTTTCTCCCCACTGCACAATACACTGAGAATGACCAGTATGGCAATGGACAAAATTGTAAATAGTGCTGGAGCATTTATATATTTGTATTTTGTGCATGCAGATACATGCACTTGAAATAAGATTCTCATCAGAACCATATTGATGAGTTTAAATACTATTCAGTATATTTTAACCCATCCTAAAATAAAGGAACATGAATTAGTACTGTACAGACATTGGGGTGTGATGTACACAGATGAGCTCTTACTTCTTCATCTGGATTCCACTCTGTTTATTGATATGGGTATATTTGGCTTGCTGAATTATGAGGTTTAAACCTGCCATGTTCAGGCAGGCTGGGTAATATTAAACTTCTCTAAGAATATTGGAAGAAGTGTTGTTAAGTAAAATCTTAGTATGTGCTAAATGACCAGTTTTTCCCACATGAACACATGGGGGTTTCACCAGCAACTTAAATGGAATGATGATGAAAGCATAGTAAAACACTGCTGTGATTAAATGCCAAGTGAGGTAATTCACAGAACAACATGAAAATATTGGATAAATGGCCTTAGAAGTGAGATATATTTAAATGTTTGTGTTACACCTGACTAGAAACAATGGGCTACCTAAATAACCAGGGAAATACCTGAGGAAATTGTACCATGTGGCAGCAGCAGAGATCAAATAACAGTGTATTGAATCAGAGCAACGGGGACCCTAGGCCTCAGGTTTAACTGTTGTGGTGAAGTAGTTGTTAGAGTAGCAATCTAAGTTTCTGAGATAACTGGATGCTTTATGTAATCTGGTTACTTTTGAAGATAATTATTAACCAGTCCCTTTGTAGTGCAATACTTGAATTAAAAGGAGAATTTTGGATGGGAAACTGAAGTAAATTCAGTGAAGTGTATGTAGAGTAAAATAAGAGGAATCTTGCTTTCAAAACCTGCTCTTTTGCCTGAACTTCATAAGCAATGTTTCAGAAGGGGTTTGCACCTTAAATGGTATGGATTGCTATGTAAAAATATTACATATTACTTCTTGCATATTAATGCATTATTGGCCCCATATGTAGTTAGCATTTCAAAGATAAGATCTTACCTATTTAGCACACTGCCAGGCCTTGCAGACTAAGCATGCAGACACCTAATTGATATCAGAGCAGCTGACAAGTATTTGTAATAAATGGTGGGGATGATAACCCCTGCCCAGTGTTTGGCAATGACTGATGTCACAGGGGGAGAGCAGAGCTTTTGCGTGGGGTCTGTGAATTCACAGTTGGAGACTCACTCCCTCCTTCCCAACCTGCAGCACATGCCAAAGCTGTAACATACCTGTGCCTGCTGTCACACAGCAGTAAGGAACTGTTGCGTTCCTCAGAGGCACTCTGCCGTTAGAATCATACTTTGATAAAACTTCACTGAGCTGGCAAGCAGGTCTTTATCTGGGTTTGTATAAATTGTACCTTAACTGGTGTCAGCAGCAAGAGCAGGGCAGCTGCATGAGAGGGGCCAAGGCAAGAGATGAGGGTGGCCCCAGCACAGACTTGCCAGCCAGAGCACTGCTCAAGGGGGTTTGAACACCAGAACCAGGCTCTGGGCAATAGGCCTTACCAGTGAGCAATGAACTTGGCTCCTTCAGGGAGTCCAGAGCCAGAACTTAAACCATGGCTGTGATGTAGGCCTGCCTAAGGGACAGGGCTGTAGACAGGCATGCCAATGGCATGGCTTAATTAGGGACTGAGTGCCTTGGGCTGAACTTGTGCTCTTGGGCCCTGTCTAAGGCTGGTGAGAACCTGTGAAGTCTGCCAGTGGCTTTGGGCCCTGACAAATGGATTCAAGCACAGCCCATGCTTTTCCTTGGGTATTTCACCAACTTTGATGTGTGCAGTCTGGTTTAAAACAAACCAGAAAAAACCAAACCCACAAACAGTAATGGCTTGACCATGCACAACTGAGATTCATGAGCAGTTGTTTAGAACTGTAAACATCAAATGGCGGCTTCATTCTTGTTTTGATTTGTTTTGTTTGTTTGTTTCTTTTCCTGGTGTATCAGTGTAGGTTTTGTGCTGATTGAGGGCATTAGTTTATATTTGAATGTTTTGAAATAATAAACCAAATCACATGTTTGCAGTATCATTGCAGTGATCCAAGGGAGACCTACAGGAAGGCTGGGAGAGACTTAGAAAGGCTTGTAGTGACAGGACAATGGTTTCAAACTGGAGCGGGGCAGATTTAGGTTGGACATAAGGAAAAAAGTTCTTTACAATGAGAGTGGTAAAATACTGGAACAGGATGCCCCAGGATGTGGTTGAGGCCTCATCCCTAGAGACATTCAAGATCAGACTCCATGTGGCCCTGGGCAGTCTGGTCAAGCTGGAGGTGTCTGTGCACACTGCAGGACAAGATAACCTTTGAGGGTCCCTTCCAACGCAATGAAATCTGTGGATACATCTGTCAGGGATGCAGTGACTACTTGGAACATTTTTACATTTCCTCTTAAGATCAAAGAAGTCTGGGGGTTGGGTGGTGGTGGTGGTGGTGTGTGTGCTTCCTCTCCTCTTTTATCTTTTCCTTTTTATAGGCAGTTTTGGTCAAGTCAATTTTGTCAATGTCTCTGTGAGTTCTTCATGAAAAACACAGATATTGATTATGTCTCAACCCTCCCATTTTTTGTTCTCAAGTTCTTTGCCCTCTGAGTCCTTGAACTGTTGGCTTAAAAACACATTACTGCTTTTAAAATCAAAATAAAGATGAGGAGTTGGTCAGAAAGCTAATTAATTAAAGTAGGATTAAGCTCATAAATATGTGTCTCTAACTTCATATTTGGGTATAATTACTTATCTTTGGGAGTTTCCATTCTTTAAAGAAAGAAATAAAAAAATATACTCCTAGAGAAATTTGCTGACTACAGAAGTATAGATCCAGCTGCTGTTGCAGTTCACCTTGCACAGGAGCTGGGGAATAACTCATGGAGTTTTCTGGGATTTCTGTCTCCTTCAGAGGAGACTTCCCCATCTCTGCTCCAATTCTTGGGGTGAAAAAAAGAGAAGTTCTGTACAGGAAAACTTTAAGCTTTGCTAAGTGGCTTTAAGAATGAAAATCTATTTTTTACTATTTGAAATGTAAGGGTAATTGAAAGAACCCTGTCCTGTTCCCACAGAACTAAAATAAACCCCAAAACACCCACCAGCCCAAACACCCCCTCCCCCCCAAACTCCCACAAAACCCCACGTTTAAGCACTACAGAATGCTTCTTTGCTTTAAAGCCCTGTGCATGTGCTTCTTAGAATGACAGAATGATATGGGTTGGAAGGGACCTCCAAAAGTCATATAGTCCCACCCCAGCAGCAGGGGCATCCTCAGGTTGTCCAGAGCCCTCCCAAACCTCACCTTCAATATCTCCAGGGATGGGGCCCCAACCACCTCCTTGGGCAACCTGTTACAGTGTTCCACTACCCTCATGCTAAAGAACTTGTTGCCAACATCCAATCTAAATCTGCT
Organism: Melanerpes formicivorus; assembly: GCF_026170545.1. Lineage (NCBI taxonomy): Eukaryota > Metazoa > Chordata > Aves > Piciformes > Picidae > Melanerpes > Melanerpes formicivorus. Next base: position 23,889,202 of record NW_027142353.1, read on the forward strand.
CTTCTCTGGTTTGAAGTCATTGCTCCTCATCACCACAGGCCTTTGTAAACAGTCTCTCTCCATCCTTCTTGTAGCTCCCTTTCACATACTGGAAGGTCATTATTAAGACTTCCCTGAGTCTTCTCTTCCCCAGGCTGAACAACCCTAGCTCCCTCAGCCTGTCTTTGTAGCAGAGGTACTCCAACCCCCTGATCATGTTTGTGGCCCTCCTCTGGACCCACTCCATTAGGTACCTGCGTGAGCACACTTGTGCTACCTGCATGAGCACACTTGTGCATGTCGTTGCGTGCGGCCTGTCAGACAGTTGCAGAGGAAGATGCAGCTTTAAAGCACCTGTATTACAAGCATTATTTAGTACAGCTGTAACTGTTTCCTGCTGCCTGTGTGACAAGAAGGGTGAGTGCACTGAATCCTTGGGGTTCAGCAGTTATAGACGGAGTTGAGCGATTTGCTTTAAACTGTGTTACCCATTCTCTGATAAATGTTGCAAGGGAAGACAGAACTGAGGAAAGTAGCAGAATACTGGCTAAAATAAAAGAAAAACTGCTGTCTTTAAAGTGGGAAGAATATGCATCTTGCAGTCATATTTGAAGAATGTTGAAGTAATGTAGGAAGTGATGGAGAGAGTGGTCTCACATAACATCCTTGTGAGCAAGCTCAGGAAGTGTGGGATAGAAAAACAGACAGTGAGATGGATTAGGAACTGGTTACAAAAGAAAGTCCAGAGAGTGGTGATCAATGGTGCCAAACCCAGCTGGAGAGCTGTAACTAGTGGAGTCCCTCAGGGATCAGTGCTGGGTCCAGACCTGTTTAACATCTTCATCAACTACACTGATGAGGGGACAGAGAATCTGCTTATTAAGTTTGCTGATGATACCAAACTGGGAGGCTTGGCTGATAAGCCTGAAGGCTGTGAAGCCATTCAGCGAGACCTGGACAGACTGAGAGCTGGGCAGAGAGGAACCTAATGAGGTTCAACAAGGGTAAGTGAGAGTCCTGTGTCTGGGAAGGAATAGTAAACTGCACCAGTACAGGTTAGGAGGTGATCTGCTGGAGAGCAGTCCTGTGGAGAAGGATCTGGGAGTCCTGGTGGATAACAAGTTATCCATGGGTCAGCAATGTGCCCTTGTGGCCAAGAGGGCCAATGGCATCCTGGGGTACATTAAGAGGAGTGTGTCCAGCAGGTCAGGGAAGTTCTCCTCCCTCTCTACTCTGCCCTACTGAGGCATCACCTGGAGTATTGCATCCAGTTTTGGGCTCCCCAGTTCAGGAGGGACAGGGATCCAACAGAGGGCTACAAGGATGATTAAGGGACTGGAGCATGTGGCCTGTGAGGAGAAGCTGAGAGACCTGGAGCTTTTTAGTCTGGAGAAGAGAAGACTGAGAGGGGATTTTAAAATGTTTATAAATATCTGAGAGCTGGATGTGAAGAGGAACAGGCTCTTCTCAGTTGTACACTGTGATATGACAAGGGTCAATGGATATAAACTACAGCACAGGAGGTTCCATCTCAACATGAGGAGGAACTTCTTTACTGTAAGGGTCACAGAGCACTGGAACAGGCTCCCCAGAGGGGTTGTGGAGTCTCCTTCTCTGGAGGTTTTCAAGGCCCAGCTAGATACATTCATGTGAGAGCTGTGCTAGATTCGATGGTCCTGATCTGGCAGGGGGGTTGGACTTGATGATCTTCAGAGGTCCCTTTTAACCCCTGACATCCTGTGTGAAATATAGAGAATCTCTATGCTTTTACTCAAGCTCAGCAGCAGCTATAAACAGAGATACACTAAAAACACTTTGACTTAGATGCTTGTGGAGCAAATGGAGATTGTGCATCTCTTCCTTATCCAATAAGCATTCACTTTACCTGAGAGATGCACATCTCCCCTTCTTGGGCTTGATATTTTACAAACAGAATTGGAAAAGCTTGTTTGGCTCTCTTATGCTTGAAAGTTTGGGCCAATTTTTTTGTTGCCCTCTGGAGGAGAGCAGGAGCCAAACCATCTCTAGATGTGTAATTTCCTGAAGAAATGAGACCTTGCTAGCACTTTGCAGAATTCCCAAATAACCTTTGCAGGTAGCTAATTTTCTTTTTTCTTACTTCTTGCAGCACATGATTTTCTGTTTGTTTTTAAATTTCAGTAATCAACTTGGAGCATTTTCATGTCTGACTACTGGTATTGGAGGTTGATACTGTGCAAAGAAACTGGAAGCTGCAACTGTTTTGCAACAACCAACCAGTGTAATGAAGAGACAGAAGAAGATAGAAACCATCGGGTTGTGGTGTCAGATATTATGCAGCTTGTGCGAGATGAACAGGAGGTGCCAGAAAGCACAGCAGGTGAGAAAAATACAGTGTATTTTGAAAATTGCCCAGCTGGCTGCTGAACTGTGTTAAGAATAGGACTGGTGACTTCAGGAATTTTAGCAATGGTTCTCATTACCAGCAATGACGGTAAGGTGGGGAGCCCAAATAAAGGAACAGCTGAGTCTTTTCTTAGAGGAGGGTGATGTCACCACAAATACAAATGTTTAGTAGCAGCCAGTAAAGAATAGGACCTTTACTCAGGAGGACTAATGCTTGTTTTAAGAAATTAAGATAGTTTAGTAAATTAATTGATTAGCAAGAAATAGTCATCCTAGAGAAACCTGACCTACCTCCTTGCAGTTTGAAAAGAATTCTCTAGAGAGACTGCCAGGAAGCAAGCACAAAATACCTCTGCACCTAGCCCCATTGCTTATGTTGCTGTGGGCCATAAGCAGAAAACTAGTGAGTGCTAGTTTATAGTTACAAGGACTTAAGAATACATTTCTTTTCCTGTACCATCTGATCTTACATTTACCCATGATGGAGGCTGTTGCGTTCATTTATGAACTGTGTGACCTCCGCCTTGGTGCTACTGCAGATGGACTACAATTGGATCATTTGATTAGTAGTTGGTCTTTTATTAACACATCTTCATTTCATTTTTGCTAAATAATTTTTTAAAAGGCTCCCAGGTAATTAGAAAAATATCTACACATAGCCACGCAAACCTTTCTGTGCTGGAAAGATGATCCAAAACCGGAAAAGTGAAATGAATTAAAATGAAGGTTTCCATTTAATACATACCATTACAAGGCAGGATATGACTCCTTTGTCATGAAAGCAAAAAAGCTCATTCTTTCAGCCTGGATGAGCTGATGATGTCAGTGCTACTACAGAATGATTCACATGCTGCTCTGGCTTAACAGGAAGTAGTTATTAGAGTAATTATTTTGTTTGTGTATTAGTGAGGCCTCAGTCAGAAACAAGATTAATTTTGTGGGCAACAAGGAAACATGCAAAAAACCATGAAGAAACTCAAGAGGAGGATATCGGGATTAGTCAAGAGTTACAAAATAAAACTTCTGTGGAAATAAGGAGGCTGTATCTGGATTACAAGAGAACCTACAAGGGCGAGCACACACATTTTGACTTTCTAGTAGAGACCTTTGTTAAGTTATGGAAAAAGGTGGGCATCTGCTTGTTTTAATTTTCTTGTTGTCCTTGTCTTAATAGAACAAGAAATGTGATTTCTGCACAAAAGATGTAGACCTAATTGTATGTAGACTCGTAAAGGAGCTTTGCCAGAGCTAAGCATGAGAAACTTATTTGCAGATAATTTTCTGGTGAAGTTATTAAACTTTAATTTTAACAAAAGCTCTTTCTTTGTCATAACTAGTACTGTTGCTAGTGTTGGGGATTGAATGAATTACTGTTTTAGCCATTTTATCGGGTTTTGATTTTTAACAAATGATTACTCTTAATTGATACAATCTGCATGTTAATGTTTTCTGACTTTATCAAGGGACTGCTACAAAGAATCTGCTCTGGAAAGAGCTACAGTGGTCTAACATGGTGAATATTTTAAATTGGTAATTTATATGTGTAGTGGTTTGAGCCTTAACTGGGAGTTAAAAGCCCAGATGGGGCAAAGGCTGAGAATCTCTTCCCCACTTCCCTCCCTCCTCTCTCCAGAGAGGGGGAAAAAAAAAGGGTAAGGAGCAAATCCACTAAACAACAATCTGGAGTCGGCTTGGAAGTAGAGAGGCGAAGAATTTTCTTTAAATTATATATATATAGAGAGAGCAATAACAGGAAAGGTTCACAAGGGCAAGGAACAAGAATGGATGGGAGTGGGACAGAAAAGACTAATACAAAACCAGTCTTTCTCTGAGGAGGCGCGGAGGCAGCCGGGAAAAGGATCAGGTCCGGCCACGTGGCTGAGGAGCAGGAGGGCAGCTGCAGTAGCTCTCATCCAGCAGAGGCAGGAGCCAAAAAGGAGATCCAACAGCTATGATGTCCTGCTTTTTATACCCTAGCTGGGCAGGGAGGGAGGAGTGGAACAGACTCAGCTTCCCAGGGGAAAACGGCCTGCAGGGAGGGTAAAGTACCCGCAAGCCCTCCGCCCTGCTTTGTTTTTTTGTTTTCAGAAAAGGGCGTTAACCCACCACAATATGTTTGATATGTATTGGGATGAGCAGCTGTTTTGCTAAGTTCTAATACTTGTTGAAAAACTTTATTTTGGGAAAAGAAGTGAGTAATTTTGTGATTGGTAAAGAAAGCCATAGCGCCTTGTCTGTGAAGCTAAGGTTTGGAGTCTTGCAGTGACAAAAGGCAAAAAGATAAATACTGCTGTGGAAAATTAAACTCAGACAATGCTGTAGTCTTTTCCCTCCCATATTTTCAGCTTCTGCAAGAAACCATGAGGGGTCTCAGCCTCCCATGCAGATTAGTAATGCTGTAGGATGGAGGGCATCTTGCTGCTCTTCTTAGTTAAACCATATGTTACCATTGCTGAAGTTTTTAATGTCTCTGTTCCCTCCCCAGAAACTCATCTGCTGTGCTATTGATGCCATATTACTAGCAATATTTTTTTACTGCAGTGTTTTTCTAGAAGTTATAATTAAGATCAGGTCTTCATTGTGTCTGTGAGTTTACACACAGAGAGATCATGTTGCATCTTGGAAGGCTTAAGAGCCTAGCTTGAAAGCAATAGATAAAGAAGTATAAAAAATTCAGCCTGAGGCAGAACACAGCTGAGATCATAGAATCATAGAATCAATAAGGTTGGAAGATACCTCAAAGATCATCAAGTCCAACCTGTGACCCAACAGCTGATGACTACTAAACCATGGCACCAAGTGCCACATCCAATCCCCTCTTGAACACCTCCAGGGATGGTGACTCCACCACCTCCCTGGGCAGCCCATTCCAATGGGTAACAACTCTCTCTGTGAAGAACTTTCTCTTCACCTTGAGCCTAAACTTCCCCTGGTACAGCTTGAGACTCTGTCTTCTTGTTCTGGTGCTGGTTGTCTGGGAGAAGAGACCAAACCCCTCCTGGCTACAACCACCCTTCAGGTAGTTGTAGACAGCAATGAGGTCTCCCCTGAGCCTCCTCTTCTCCGGGCTAAACAATCCCAGCTTCCTCAGTCTCTTTTCATAGGGCTTGTGCTCAAGGCCTCTCACCAGCCTCATTGCCCTTCTTTGGATATGTTCAAGTGTCTCAATGTCTTTCCTAAACTGAGGGGCCCAGGACACAGTACTCAAGGTGAGGCCTAACCAGTGCTGAGTACAGGGGCAGAATGAGTTCCCTGCTCCTGCTGGCCACACTATTCTTGATGCAGGCCAGGATGCCATTGGCCCTCTTGGCCACCTGGGCACACTGCTGGCTCATGTTCAGCCAGCTGTCAATCAGGTCCCTTTCTGTTTGACAGCTCTCCAGCCACTCTGACCCCAGCCTGTAGCTCTGCATGGGGTTGTTGTGGCCAAAGTGCAGCACCCAGCACTTGGATTTGTTGAATGTCATCATGTTGGACTCTGCCCATCTGTCCAGCTTGTTAAGGTCCCTCTGCAGAGCCCTTCTACCCTCTAACAGATCAACACCTGCTCCCAACTTGGTGTCATCTGCAAATTTACTGATGATGAACTCAATCCCCTCATCCAGATCATCAATAAAGATATCAAACAGGATGGGACCGCGAAATGATCCCTGGGGGACACCACTAGTGACTGGCTGCCAGTTGGATGTGGCACCATTCACCACTACTCTCTGGGCATGGCCCTCCAGCCAGTTCCTAACCCAGCACAGAGTGCTCCTGTCCAAGCCACGGGCTGACAGCTTGGCCATCAGATTGCTGTGGGGAACAGTGTCAAAGGCCTTGCTGAAGTCCAGGTAGACTACGTCCACAGCCTGCCCCACATCCACCAGGTGGCTCACCTGGTCATAGAAGGAGATCAGGTTGGTCAGGCAGGACCTGCCCTTCCTAAAGCCATATTGGCTGGGCCTGATCCCTTGGCCATCCTTCAGGTGTGCAGTGATTGCCTCCAAGATGATCTGCTCCATAATTTTCCCTGGCACTGAGGTCAGGCTGACAGGCCTGTAGTTTCCGAGCCTTCTTGCGGATGGGCCTGTTAAGTTCTACCTGCTTATGAGCTTGACCTTCAGGAGTGCTGTGCTTGGAGGCCCATTTACATAGCAATTTCTAGAATTATTTTTTTTTGTAGTGGGACTTTCAGGAGATGGTCCCCTCTAAAGAGGATTTTTATTTGTACTTTTATTTTTACTTCCCCCCACCCCGTGTTCAGTGGAGACCTGTTTGGAATGTATGTTTTCACACAGGGCTATTTTTCAGCCTTCTGCAATGATGCTAAACTAATAGGGAAGATGATGAAACTTTTTGTGGTATCAAGATTTGCTAGTGTGACATCTTGGGAGCTGTAATTGCTGATATTGTTACAAATAGCCATGAGGATTTTGGTCAAAGCCTTTACAGTACTAAGGAGACTGCCATGAATCTGCCAGGATACAGGTTTCTGCTGCCTGAAGTCAGAAGTCCCCTTTGTCCAAACTTAACCGAGAAGACATACTTCATAAGTAGAAAATGTTCTAAAAACCATTTTAAATTATCAAATGGATGTCTTTTTTTTTTTTTTTTTTTTAAACCATTTTATGTTGTTGTTCTCAGGATTTGTGTGTGAGAAATTTGAGACAGATGAAAAGACATTTGAATGACTGTGATGAGCCAGTTTTAACACTTGCAATGGTGCCGCAAAACAGACCACTTGACGTGGTCATCCGTTACATTCACACGCTCTTGGAGAGGAATGTGCTTGGTATCATAGCAAAATGTTAAATTGCATTGTTTTCCATACATAAACACTTTCTAGGCACTAATCAGTGGCATTACTGAAGCTGACAGCTTTGAATTATGTATCTGGTACCACATCACTGTCTGGAACAGTGTGGTCAGATAAGGTTCTCAAGATGAAGGGAAAACAACAACATGCTTTCCCTTAAATTCCTGTATACCCTGGTAACTCCATTTATACCCTGAACCCAGAGTATGTCTTCACCTACACTCAGGAGCCTGTTGCTTCCATTAGTTACCACTGTATAAATGTACAACTTCCGTAGAAATGTGTAAGTGAAACGTTGTAGGCGCTCTTCGTTGTAATAATTATACTGTTATCATAGTATCAGTCAGGGTTGGAAGGGACCACAAGGATCATGTAGTTCTAACCCCCCTGCCACGGGCAGGGACACCCCACACTAGATCAGGCTGGCCAGAGCCTCGTCCAGCCTGGTCTTAAACACCTCCAGGGATGGCGCCCCAACCACCTCCCTGGACAACCCATTCCAGGGGGTTGTTTCAAGTGACTTCAGATAAACAATAGTTAATTCTGTTTTGACCAAGTCCATTCTGTTCCTTGATGTCTACAAATACAACCTTTTAAAAATCTTGACTAAAAAATAGGAAACTTGATTTAATCTCTTAGATGATGCTTTTGTTGGTGTCTAAAAGAACACCAGTGCATTTTGGGGGAGTAGTCCTCGATTTACACAATATGTTCTGAAAGCTCCTTGATTCTTGTCGCTTGTATTGTCTGAGAAGCTTTATCGTACTCAAGATCTCTCTAGAATTTTAATTTTGCAAAGCTGTGCATACTACACCTTACCTCAAAACTTGCTGAAAAGCTTTTTTCAAGGGGTTGCTTACGAACGAGATCATTACTGCTGGCAGTTGTATATATAAGCATATGAATACCATCTGAAGTATTTTTTTATGAGGTTGGTTGCATACTCACAAAACCCCAACAAACCAAACATTCGAAATGTCAAGTGTAAAATTTGTGAGACAGCCAGAAATTTCTTCTGTGTTGGAATTCCATATTCAACATGACCACTTTTTTCATGGGGCTATCAACATCTGTTTTCTGATTAACACTGGTACACCTTCTGTGGAGTGAAAATGGCCTTATAGACTTCTTCCTCACCCTGTCTGTGCAGATGCTAAATGGCTGATGACCTTTTTTGCCTTTAAAAACAAGCCAATTTGGGCAAGAGTCCTTAAGCTAGACTATGCAAACCACTCACTGCTACATAGTCTGGCACAGAGCTGGGAGCTATTGCTCTCCCTGGTGGTATCTGTCATGATGCTGAAGGAGGGGGGACTTGGGATTTTTTTTAATTAATTTTTTTCTTTTTTTATGAACATATAACTGAGATCAGCATTACTGCTGGTGGAGGACACTATTTGTTTTGCTGTACACTTTGTCTGCTTAGTGTCAGTGAGTTGTCCCCAGTGGCCGGATTTTACTGTGGGAGCTTTTCAGTATGTCTGTGGTGAACTTTCTCTTTGGTACTAACAGTTTGATTGATGTGAAGTGCATGCTCAAGTTAAGAGATAGCAGATACTATGTGTGCACAGTTAGCATTTCACAGTGTTTGAGGCTGTTTGCTTACAGCAGAACTCAATTTTATAAATAAATGTCTTTACATACTTGTCCTTTATTGGCTGCAGTAGGACCTGTACTGATCTCAGTACATGTTTACAATCCAGTGGGGATTTTTTTTGGTTAGTTAAGAGATCCTTCTTATTAAAACTGCATTGCTAGTGAAGGAATTTGGCAAATTCTTATGAGTTTAACTTCTCAGAATAAGACATGTTTAAAGGTAGTTGGAATAATCTATCTCACAACATGGAAAGGAGAACCTTTGCAATGTAAACTTAATCTGTATTGTGTTGCTGCTTCAAGTAACAGAGCAGTGAAATCCCAGCCTGATTAAAATCAGTAGGAATCTTGTCAGGACTTTCATGTGAAATCTTTTAAGATAGGCAAGTTAACCAGCCTCTTAAATAAAATTAATATTTAATGCCTTACTCTAATTCCTTCTTTCCAAGGAATTATGGAAAATGTAGCATATATAAAAATAGCTTCTTGTTCAGCTTGTACCATTCAGTTCAAGAAGTTAGAGCAGAAAAGCTCTATTAGTGTAAAAAGGCATTGCCAGCTAAAAATTAGTTATGGAGAGGTATTTCAGTAATGTCAGCAATAAAATTCAGAGTGTGTGTGTATATATGGATATATATGCCGGTAGATGTCCGTAATTGATGAATTTTCAGATCAATTGCTCTTTCCTGGTTTTGAGGGTACTTCATACAGTAACAGAGAATGTAGCATGATAAAGAAAAGACATTTTCAGGAAAAACAGTGCTGCCTGAAATTATTCTTACCCTTTATTAATTGCTAGTCGTAGAATCACAGAAAACATCTGATCATCCAGTCCAACTCCCAACCCAGTTTAGGGTCAATCCTAAACCATGTCCCTAAATGTCAGGTCCACATGCTGTTTAAACACCTCCAGGGATGGCAACTCCACCACTGCCCTGGACAGACAATTTCAATGTTTGATAACCCTCTCTGTGACGAAATATTTCCTAGCATCCAGCCTGAACCTCCCCTGGTGCAGCTTGAAACCATTTCCTCTAGTCCTGTCGCTTGCTGTGTCACTAAGGTAAAGTCGAAGAACCCATGGTACCATCTGCAGCTACAGTAAATGAATGAAAACATTTTTTTAAGTTCCCTGAACTCAGCTGGGAAAGACTGTAGGGACATGTTCTAAGTACTGTGTGCTGCAATGGCTTATACAGATCCATTGCAACTTGTAATGGTGTATTAGGTGTATTGTGTTGCACTTCCTTCTGCTTTCCCCCTGTCTTCTGTTGTAATAAGCAGCCCAGCCACAGCATTTGTTGCTTTTGCCTTTCTGTTCTCCCATTTCCTAGAGAGTCTTTTGCTTTTCACAGGGAGTTTGGCTGAGGTTCCTTGTTAGCTGGGACATCACATGAACCTGAGAGTGCAGCTGGACCTCTGCCAGCCTGTCTGCCTTCATGCCTATTCTGTGCTTAGAGAGCTCCTTGCAAGGGAGATGTGTATACCAATAATCAGTACAAAGAAGCAAGGACTTAAGATAAAGAAAGGGGGAAGCTTTACCTGCTTCATTGTGCATGGTGTTAAGAATAATTTCATGATGTGATGCATGTAAACTAAAATGTTGAGCTTCCTCAAAATACTGGAATTCTTATGTTGAGTAGGGAGGTAAGAAATGATTCTCTAATGCCATTAAATGGTTGCATCAGGGGTTGGGGTCAGATGGTGGCTTTGCAGTTGAAAAGGCAAGCAGGTCCCTGTGTGCTTCTCTGGCAGGACCACCAGGTCTTGCGACCATGTGAGACTGATGTGCCCTTGAGGGGGTGGGGCAAAGTCTCTCTTCTGGAGGAGACCAGCTCCAGTGCAGACAAGTCTGCACCAGGATAGGGCAGTATGGCAGGAGGGAGCTCCAGCCTGCTGCCAGGGAAGTGTGGGAGTTTTTTAAATGCAGGCAACCCAGCAGCTCACTCAGACAGCGCAGGCCAAGGCAGTTGCATTCTTGTTGTGCTGTGGAAATGCACACAACTGCAAAAGCAGCCTGTGGAGTGTGCAGCAGCCTCCTGAATCCTGCTTGTAGCTCCATGGCACAGGAGAGTGCTCTAGTGCTCTGCCAAAATAGTAGGCAATTGCCTGAGATCTAAGACCAACGCTGACACGGATGTAGTGCTGAAAATGAGATAGATATTTGTTCCAAAATCACAATCACTTACCAAAAACCATTAACACCGATCCACCTTCATCCCTAGTTACCCATGAAAGCAAGACCAAGCATCATTCCCCACCTCCCAACATCAGTGTCAAGACTAGAAAGATGTTTTAATGTTTCTTGACGTTCATGGGCAAGTACAACATAGTGAGACTCCAACAGAAAAACACAGTGGTTATCATACAAAGAAATGAAGTATACTTATAGTGGGAGACTCTCTCTTAAAAGGCACCAAGGCGCTCATCTGCTGACCTGATAAAGAATGACAAGAAGTTTGGTGCCTCCCAGGAGCTAACATCTGTGACATTGCTGAAAGGGTGCCTCAACTTGTGAAGATCACTGACCACTACCTGTTGTTACTCTTCCATGTGGGCAGGAATGACACTGAGAGCAGGAACCTGAGCAAAATAAAGACAGACTCCAAAGTTCTGGGGCCACAAGTTAAAAATATTTGGGCCCATGTTATCTGTTCTTCTGTCTTGCCAGCAAGGTATAGATGAACTATATACAACATTAATTTCTGACTGTGTGGTTGGTGCTATCATGAAGATTTTGGCTTCTATGACAATGGGACAGTCTATGATGACTGCAACCTGCTAGGGAGGGATGGTGTACACTTGTCTCAAAGGTCTTTGTCTCAGTAGAATCTTTGGGAGTAGGGCAGGCAGCTTAATCAGGAGGGCTTTAAACTGAGATTCTTAGGGTGCGGGGTCCAAAATGGCAATGTGTGTGCCATTGCAGCCAGTGGGAAAATAGACAAGACCAATTGCAATGGTAGCAGGTCCAAGGTCACCTTCTTACTGCATTAAGTCTCTGAAGTGTCTGTATACCAACATGAGAAGCATGGGGAATAAACAGGATGAACTAGAAATGTGGGTGTGGACAAAGGGCTACAATCTCATTGTAATTACAGCAACATGGTGGGATAGCACCCGTGACTGGAATGTTGTCATGGATGACTATGTACTTTTTAGTACCAACAAGACAAAGTAGTGGAGTTGCCCTCTATATGAGTAAGCAGCTAGAATGCATTTGGCTTAACGTTGGGGTGTGTGTGTGTGTGTGTTTGTGTGAAGAAAGTGTTGAAACATAAATGGGTAAGAGTTAAAAGACATGCAAACATGGGTGACACTGCTGTGGGTGTCTACAATAGACCACCAAACCAAGAGAAAGTTGTCAGTGAAGCCTTTTACAGGCAGCTAGATGTATCCTCAAGGTCACATATTCTGGTGTGCATGGGTGACTTCAGTCACAGTGATGTTAGAATAGAATAGAATAGAATAGAATAGAATAGAACAGAATAGAATAGAATAGACCAGACCAGACCAGGTTGGAAGAGACCTTCAAGATCATCGCGTCCAACCTATCATCCAACACCACCTAATCAACTAACCCATGGCACCAAGCACCCTGTCAAGTCTCCTCCTGAACACCTCCAGTGATGGTGATTCCACCACCTCCCCGGGCAGCCCATTCCAATGGGCAATCACTCTCTCTGTGTAAAACTTCCTCCTGACCTCCAGCCTGAACCTCCCCTGGTGCAGCCTGAGACTGTGTCCTCTTGTTCTGGTGCTGGCTGCCTGGGAGAAGAGACCAACCTCTGCCTGTTTACAACCTCCCTTCAGGCAGTTGTAGACAGCAATAAGGTCACCCCTGAGTCTCCTCTTCTCCAGGCTAAGCAGCCTCAGCTCCCTCAGTCTCTCCTCATAGGGCTTGTGTTCCAAGCCCCTCACCAACTTTGTTGCCCTTCTCTGGACACGCTCCAGCAAGTCAACATCCTTCCTAAACTGAGGAGCCCAGAACTGGACACAGTACTCGAGGTGTGCCCTAACCAGTGCAGTGTACAGGGGCAGAATGACCTCCCTGCTCCTGCTGGCCACAGTGTTCTTGATGTAGGCCAGGATGCCATTGGCCCTCCTGGCTGCCTGGGCACACTGCAGGCTCATGTTCATCCTACCATCAACCAGCACCCCCAGGTCCCTCTCTGCCTGGCTGCTCTCCAGCCACTCTGACCCCAGCCTGTAGCACTGCATGGGGTTGTTGTGGCCAATGTGCAGAACCCGGCACTTGGATGTGTTAAATCTCATGCCGTTGGACAAAAATCTAGTAGAGGAGGCAGGAGACTTGCATGGATAAGCAAGAAGCTGATAGAAAAGTTCAAATGGAAGAGTGAAGTCAACAATAAGTGGAAGAAGGGTCTAGGCATTTGGGAGGATTATAGAAATATTGTCAAAGCATACTGAGATGCAACCAGGAAGGCCAAGGTTCTCTTGGAGCTAAATCTGGCTAGGGAAGTGAAAGATAACAAGAAGACCTTCCCTAAATGCTACAACAGGGGAGGTTTAGGCTGCATGTTAGGATGAAATTCTCCCCAGAAAGAGTGATTGGCCATTGGAATAGGCTGCCCAGGGAGGTGGTGGAGTCACCATCACTGGAAGTGTTTAAAAAGACAGTGGGTGAGGCACTTAGTGCCATGATTTAGTTGATTAGATGGTGTTGGGTGATAGGTTGGACTCGATGATCTCAAAGGTCTTTTCCAACTTGGTTAATTTTCCAACTTTTCCAAATTTTCCAACTTTTCCAACTTGGGCTGCCCGGGGAGGTGGTGGAGTCGCCGTCACTGGAGGTGTTCAGGAGGAGACTTGACAGGGTGCTTGGTTACATGGGTTAGTTAATTAGGTGGTGTTGGGTGATAGGTTGGACGTGATGATCTTGAAGGTCTCTTCCAACCTGGTCTATTCTATTCTATTCTATTCTATTCTATTCTATTCTATTCTATTCTATTCTATTCTATTCTATTCTATTCTATTCTTATTCTGTATTCTGTATTCTGTATTCTGTATTCTGTAAACAGTAAAAGGAAGAATAGGGAAAAAGTGGGTCCATTGTCTGGGGATCAGTATTGAGTCCACTTTTGTTCAGTATATTTGTCAATTACCTGGATGAGGGGATTGACTGTACCCTCAGCAAGTTAATTGGTGATACAAAACCGGTGGTGGGTGGCTGACACTGGAAGGCTGTGCTTCCATCCAGTGAGATCTGGACAGGCTGGAGAGCTGGGCAGATGTGAACCTCATGAAGTTCAATAAGGATAAGTCCAGACTCCTGCATCTGGGGAGAAATAATCACAGGCATCAGTACAGACTAGGGGTTGTCATGCTGGAAAGCACCTCCTTGGAGAAAGACCTTGGAGTCCTAGTGGACAGCAAGTTAGCCATGGAACAGCAATGTGCCCCTGTGCACAACAGGGCCAACGGCATCCTGGGGGACATTAAGAAAAGTGTGTCCAGCAGGTCTAGGGAGGTTCTCCTCCCCCTCTGCCCTTGTGGAACCACACCCCCAATACTATGTCCAGTTTTGGGCTCCCCAGTTCAAGTGAGACAGGGGAGAGAGTCCAAAGGAGAGATATGGAGATGATTGCAGGACTGAAACATCTCTCCTGTGAAGAAAGACTGAGAGATCTGGGGCTGTTTAGTCTTGAGAAGGCTGAGGCGGGTCTTATCAATGCCTATAAATATCTGAAGGGTGGCTGTTGAGGTGAAGGTCCAGCCTCTTTTCTGTGCTGCCCAGTGGTAGGACAAGGAACAAGCCACAAGCTAGAACACAGGAGGTTCTGCCTCAACACAAGGAGACATTTCCTTGCAGTGAGGCTGAGGGAGCACTGAAACAGGCTGCCCAAAGAGGTTGTGGAGTCTCCTTCTCTGGAGACCTCCTAAACCAGCCTGGATGCATTCCTGTGCAACCTGCCTTAGGTGATCCTGCTTTCCCAGGGGGGTTGGACTTGATCTCTGGAGGTCCCTTCCAACCTCTAACATTCTGCAATTAAACTAGTAAAAGTGAACACAACTTTCTTGAGTCTATATAGTTTAATATTATGTAGTCCTCTTTGTTTACAATCTACTTGAAATACATAGCCATTTAATCAGAAGAGAAAGCAGTAAGGCTTAGTTTATTATGAAAATCAATAGCTTTTGTGATACCTCTGAATGTAATCACTCTTTTCTTTTGATTTAAATCAGGCTTCACTTTTCAGATATTCTCTATGTAGGACAAAACACTACATACTTGATGAAAAAAAGAGGAAAGCTTTATCAATTCTGTTTAGTCCTTGACATGAATACCTTTGTGATTCTGGTGCCTCAGGTGCCTCCAGAGAGATTGGAAAAGTGCCTAAGAAGCAGCATAGTTGAAATTCAGAAGGGGTTGCATGTCTAACCTGTTTAGGCATTCTGTAAATCCCATTTTGCTGCATCTGTAGGTAGTGGATGTCTTTGTGAATCTGCTTAATTATCATACCTAAACAGGACAAACCAGCCTCTATTCTAGAAACTGGCTTATTCCTGACAGCGTAGTGCATGACTTAGACATCTCATGCCTGTGTAATGAGAAGCAGTTGCACTGCAAGTTCAGAGTTTTTCCTTGTGTGCTGCTGTAGTATCGTTTCAGTGTCACCTACACATCTCTAGGGTAAAAAGCGGTGGGTTAGACTGACTCACTGACTTCCAGCTGGACCGTTTGTCATGGAAATTAGTTGCCCTGCCTCTGTTCCAGCCAATAGGAAGATGAGATGTTGAGTTCAGTTGCTGCCTCTGTCACTGAGGAATTACTCAGGGCTGTTTCATGCAAATGCAGAGATCTGCTGGGGTTAATCAATGCACTCTCTCTGAGTGTTTGGAAAGTAAAGCCATCATTACACAGGAGAAGGGAGCTTTCATAACAGAAATATTGGAAAATAGTGAAATAGATTTTTAAGGTTGGTTTGTTTTCCAGTCTATTTTTGCATTTTGCTACAGCTATGGCAGGTGCTTATGTCCACGAGTAAGGTGTACAGAAATCTTCCTGCCACCAAAAATGGCTATTTAGGAACTGGAGACGAGATTCATATTGATATGGCTGTGGGGGTTTTTCTGTTTAAAATTGTGCTGGTTTAGAGTTGACTGGAATTGTTTAAATGGCCAGCTGTCAACTGAAAACCTTAACCTCCAGCTAAATATAATGTGTTTGTTTTAATTGTTAGCAGCTAGAGAGAGTTTATTTAATTTGGATGTGCAATTGCAGTTACTTAGTGAGCAGTTTTATTTTCTGAGCTCATCTTATCAGAGCTGCTTAAGCCCATTTGCTGGTCATAAAGTACATTAGAAAAATTGTGGTTCTTTCAAATTATCTGTTGCACAAGATTAGATTATGGCTTGTAGTCTTAAAATGTCATCTAAACTAATTATGGAGCAGATGAATATATTTTCTATTGACCATTAGTAAACAACATTTTGTAGAGACAGGAAGGAAATAAAATTGTTACTACTTCTGGATTCTATGAGTTTTAAGTTTTCTGGTGTCAAATTTGTGTGACCTCTTTTGGAAAGGCTTACCTGTAGAAAGATACTTTTGCTAATTACTAAGTGTATAGATGGAGGGAGGGAAGGTTCTATGGTATCCTTGCAGCGTGTGTGACTTTCATCCAAGAATCATTTTGGGGCAAAACAGCCACACTGAAAATGATGGATTGAATGGCTGCCTGGGATTAAGTGCTGCTGAGGAAACCTATCCAAAAGATGAAGGTTTCAGGGAGACTACACAAGTGTCGCTTCTGCTGAGGTTTGTGAAGAGGGGAGAAGGTCTTTCAAAAACTAAGCCAGTCTTGCTAGCAGCTCTGTCTCCAGTAAAGTGTATGGATACATGCATGAGGTTGCATATATGCAGAGGAGATATTAGGTATGTGTAATGCTGTCAAAGCTTGCCAAAAAATCGAGTTGAAGAAGGCTGATGGGCCTAGAAGCAGTCAGCTCTCTTAATGCTGCCTGAATCCTCTACTCTAGCACTCTGTGTCTAGAGTTTTTTTTTCCCAGGACAAGTCCTAGAAGTTTCTTTTTCCACGTAGACAGGGTTTGCAATCAGAAGACTGCAGGGGGGGAAAAACATGCACAAATGTCCCATTACATGTATCAAGAATGTTGGTTTACTTCCCCCCACCTCCACATTATTGCTTATTTTGAGAAAGACCTCTTATTTTAGAACATGTGTTCTAGACCCATACTTTATATTGAAATTTGCTCTTCCATCTGTGTGCTGCAGCATGCTTTTGTGTAATTTCAGCTCTGAAGAATGGTGTCATCATGTACCCTGACGTATTTCATTCCACAGAAATCGTCAGTGCCTGCACTTTTCATTGTTGTGAAACACATTGAGACTGTAAAAGGTATCACAATGGCATGTGTAGGGTAGGGGTCTGGTCTCATCTGATTGTGTTTCAAAAGAGGGAGTTGTATAGATGTCAAAAGCCAGGCACGGGCTGTGGCTGTGAACCAAAATTATGATGTGTGCCTTTCAGCAGGCAGATGAAGCTCCACTGTCTGCAGAAGGGCAGAAAGAGGGATGAAGCTGAACTGCCCCTCTGTTTTCTTTGACTTGCTTAGATGGAGCCTGCCAGAAATGTGGATTGTCCTGTGTCCTTCTCACAAGACCTCAGTGCTTTTTGTGCAGCACTTAGGGAATTTAGATCCTAGTAGATTCTATATGGAAGGCAAATTTGGGGTGTCATTAGGCCAAAGTCTTTTGGGATCCTTTTTCTTGGCATTCAGTAGCTCCACAAGTGATCATCTTGTTCTCCAAAAAGTTTTGAAGTACTTCTGCTTGGTTTGTTCTGATTGGTTGCTGTTTGGTGGTTTGGTGGTTTAGTGTAATTGTTTAATGAAGAGGGAAAATAGATTTAAAGAGGAAAAAGGTGTATAATAAACCTCTTCAGTGCATGAAGACTGATTACTTTTACTGGCAGAATTCCTGTCAACTGATTCTGTTATTCTAATGTATCTAATATTCCTAGAAGATGTAATTGAATATGTTGTCTCTAAATGGCAACCCGAAGGCACTGCTGTCTTATTGCTAGGTTTGTTTTAATTTTGGAAGGATGAGTAGAGAGCAAATACATATTTAAAAGTTTTGTTCCTTTCAATTCTGGTTCTACAGTGACTGGGATGGAAAAGCGTCCAAAGACAAATACTCTAAGTATTTTCTGCTACTGTGCCTGGTGCCCTTTAATCTCTTTCAAGAAACTGAGCCTTGCCCTTCCATGCCCAGTAGATGTTGCTGTTGAATCACTAACAACAAAAGAGGATTTGAGTGGGGTAAAAGCTGTCAGATCTTGGAATATTCTGGGATCTTATTCAGAGTAAAGTGGTCTATGGGTTTTTTTATTATTATTATTTTTAAATGCAATGTTCATAACATTTTTACTTTGTGTCTATCTTGGCTTGAGAATCTGTAGCACAAATAAGAAGTATTGTGTGTGCAACTTTCACCTACAGGTTTAATGTCCTGTGGAAGAACTGCAGGCAAAGTGGATTTTCTACTTTGCATATGCTTTATGGTTTTACTAAATGCTTATATTCTGTACTCTCATCCTAAGAAGAATACATCCTGTCAGTCATGGTTATATCTCTATAGCATGATATAAATGTAACTGCAATGCTATGCCATATGTTGCCTCTCAAGGTCAGTGTTGTTCCTTGGAAACTGGGGCCATGCCAAGTTGTCAGAGAACCTTTTAGGGTGAAATGGTCATATAGGGTGGGTTTTGCACACGTACTGCAGGAGACAGTTTCCTCTGGGAGAGGAGACTGAAAGAGGATAAAGAAGAAAACACGTGAAGGTGGTGTGATTTCTTCAGCAGCACCTGTTCAGTAAGGCTGTATGGAGAGGAAGCATTTAAAAATTATTTTTAAATGCAGTTTGGCCTTCTAACAAAGTTTAAGGAATAGTCTGTTATAGATTAGAAAAAATGTGTGAATAAAATACTAAGTAAACAAGTAATCTCCCTGCTGAGTTTTCTTTGCCTGTTATATGAGAAAACATCTGCAGCTATTGGTTTCCTTGGAAACAAATTCACTACAAAAGCTAAGTGCACTGCCCTGAGCATGTCAATTTTACTGCATTTGGGAAGAGTTTAACATGCACACTTGGATTTTTTTACTATGTTTTTTTCTTAAATGCTGTGTCCATTACACTGTTCTCACATAAAACACCGGAGCAAAGGAGATGTGCACTGTGCTTTGGATTGCAGACAGAGCAACAGCAAAGGTTGGTATTTACAAGGCTAAACATGGACTGCATGTGTGTTTATATATAGATATATATATATCTATTCACGTAGAGCATCCAGTTTTCTGGACACTTATTTTTGAAGTCTTGCTTTTTGAAGCTCAGTGCTATTGTTTCCATATTGTTGCAATCTTAGCTGTATTTTGGAGATCAGAGAGGTGCAGAAAGGAATTGCTGGTATATTTGCCTCATAATAGAATTTTGGCAGGACACTGGTTCTATTTGTAGTTTATTTAAGTATTTCAATATGGGATACATGTATGTGTTCTCACAGATGAGTGGTTTTGCTCTGGCTTTGAGAGGAGTCTGATTTCATAATATTGTGTTAAAAGACTTTAGTGATGCTTGTGAATAGCTTCAACTGTTCAAGCTAAAGCCAATTCTGTGCAGCAGTGTGGTTGTGTAATTAATTATACGAGGAAGAATTAATTTAAAACTTGCTTGCCTTATTGTACTTTTAAGAGAAGCTCTGTTAAGCAAGAATTGTATAATTATTTGATTGGTTTTGGTACGCATGTTTAAGATAGCCTGGTGTGTGTACCTGAGTCTTCAGTGCATGAGGCAGAAGTCACATTTGTGACCATCTTTCTATTGGTAAAGCAGTTTCCCATATATATTTTGGAAAAGTAACATATAGCACTGAGAAGACTGTACAGAAAAACATATAACACATGTTGACAAAATGTTGCCTGTAGCTTGTCATATATTAATAAAGACATCTGGCAGTGATTCCATGCTGGGATTACTTGCTAAAATAGACTTTGAAATGTTTCATAAACTCCTTTTTCTCTAAACAGTGGGGCAGCTGTTCACATGAAATTGTATACAAGTTTAGTCACTGTGCCCTTTGCTTTTGGGATTTTATTCATGAGTATTAAATAACCTTTGAATCTGAGACATTACAGTGTTCCCTCCATGGATAATCATAGTTCCAGGTGCTAAACTGTTTATTTTTATGCATTTCTTTGGTTTTACACAGTAGAGCCTTCTAGCCAAAGTTACTTAGTGTTTTTTACTTTTATAGCAGGTGATGCAGTAATGGCAGATCCAACTGTACTAATAACCACAGATGCAAAGGTGACTTTCCTGAAAACCTGCTTGTTTTTTTAAAGGGTTGGTCAAGATCTTGAAGAAAGTAAGTGGCTTGTAGGGGAATGCTAATGCACATTAGTGTCTAGGGAGCAAAGAGACTTCTCCTTTCACGTTGTTGGTGTGGTTTAGCTAAAATTTCAAGTCAGTCCTTCCAGTGCATAGTATCTGGCATCTTCAAGCCTGCTCTGTATGCTGCCCTTTGAAATCACAGCTTTTAAATTATATTTCATTACTCTAGCCTCCCTGTTCTCCTTGCTGCTGGTCTGTGCTCTGCTGATGCATTGACAGTATTTGTTTTTGAAAATGCTCCTCCTCTTGGGTACCCAGGTGGGGATAGTGAAGAGGATCAAAATGAGAGATCCAGGCATTACCATGAAGTATACAGGAGAATAATTGGAAACTGGTCCATTTATACATCTCTTGGCTTGGAAAGGGACATATGGTACCATAATCCTTTCTTTCCTCCAAGTCGGGTCCAGGCCTAACATCCTGACAATAATCATGCAGAAGCATTGTATGCTACGACAAATATTTAACTATGTGCAATCAAATAGTGTGAGATACTATGGGTTTTGTCTGTCAACTTCATGTGTTGGTTTTTTTTTTGTTTGTGGGTTTTTAGTTGTTGTTGTTGTTTTTTGTTGTTGTTTTCCTTTACTTCCTTGGAAAATGTTACATATTTTTTGAATTTTTTTTTTATTAATTTCAATAGTGTCATAATCTTTGACGGGAGTGGAAGCAAAACTGGCATTGTAGACAAGTCTTTTCAACCAGTCCAAGTTGTACAAGTGGATTTCAGTAGGCATTCAGATATTGAGCTTTTGAGGGAGCTGTGTGCTACAGTTCAATCTTGATGTGGTACTTGGATCTGATGAGCAAACACAGATAGGTAAGTGGCAGAAGTGTGGGACAGGACAGCACTGACATTCTGCTAAGGTTCTGCAGGAGAGCTGGCAGCTGAAGGATTGAGCAATTTTTAGCCTGTGGAAACCAGTCTTCCAAAGAGAAGAACTCTGAGAGCAAATCTTTGAAGAGAGAAATTTGAGAAATGGCATGAGTGCAGAACCTGAAATGTTGTGGAACTCTCACTTCGAATTTCGTTTAGGTCTCATAAAACCTGACATTACTCAATGGGCAACAGAATATAGTACAAGCAGCTATTGAAGATAGTTTGGTGCACCAGTTGGTGCATCCTGGAGGATATTATTTAACCAGTAATTGTGCAGCTAACATGACAGCATTGAACAGGATTAGAAACAAACATGTAATGAGTTGGAGTAAGAAATGTCCATCACAGTATCACAGCATCACCAAGGTTAGAAGAGACCTCAAAGATCATCAAGTCCAACTTGTCACCACAGACCTCATGATTAGACCATGGCACCGAGTGCCACGTCCGATCCCGTCTTGAAAACCTCGAGGGATGGTGACTCCACCACCTCCCCGGGCAGCCCATTCCAATGGCAAACGACTCTCTCAGTGAAGAATTTTCTCCTCACCTCAAGCCTAAACTTCCCCTGGTGCAGCTTGAGACTGTGTCCTCTTGTTCTGGTGCTGGTTGCCTGAAAGAAGAGACTTACTCCCTCCTGTCTACAATCCCCTTTCAGGTAGTTGTAGACAGCAATGAGGTCTCCCCTGAGCCTCCTCTTCTCCAGGCTAAACAATCTTCTCTGACACGTTCAAGTGTCTCTATGTCTGTCTTAAACTGAGGGGCCCAGAACTGGACACAGGACTCAAGGTGTGGCCTAACCAGTGCAGAGTACAGGGGTACAATGACTTCCCTGCTCCTGCTGGCCACACTATTCTTGATACAGGCCAGGATGCTATTGGCCTTCTTGGCCACCTGGGCACACTGCTGGCTCATGTTTAGGCAGCTGTCAATCAGCACCCCCAGGTCCCTTTCTGTTTGGCAGCTCTCCAGCCACTCTGACCCCAGCCTGTAGCTCTGCATGGGGTTGCTGTGCCCAAAGTGCCATGTAACCTCTTATGTGTAATAGATGGTTTGTCAAAAAAGCAGTTCTTTTTACTGCATTTTAAAGACAAAGAAAGTGAAAATAAATAGCATTGCATTAAGCTTGTAACTTACAGAAGAATTCTTGTTATGGATTGGAAGTAGCTGTAAGAGCGAAGGAGGCAAAATAAGAAAAAGCAGCAGTAGTACAAAAATAAAATAACAAAGGAAAGTGTACACATACGCTTACATTTTTCTTTCAAAAGCAGTGTGGTTGACTAACAGTAGAAGCCTGTTTCAGAAGCCTATTGAAGCAAAAATTCAACCTTTCTGTTTCAAGAAAGCATGAAATGGTGGTTTGGATGTGGCTTACAATGTAAAGAAGCTTACATGAGATTTTCTTTGCTGTTGGCTTTGCAATAATGAAGGCAGAGAAAATATAAACTGAAGAGTAGTAATTTTCTCTCATCTGCTGAGGTATCGTACAGAGTAGCTTGCAGGCAATATCTGCTTAATTTGACTGGTTTGGAAAGCAGGATCTTCTCTGAAGGGTATTAAATGGAAAAAAAATGAGATCTGGAAATGTTCAGTATTTCATATTCTCACTAAAAACTCCAAATGATTGTGAACTGGACATAGTGATTTTTGCTTGTTGAGATATTCAAAGTCCTAATAGTCTGCAAATGCCATTTCTCAGAGGTCTTTTTTTACCCTGCCTGCCATCTCCTGCCACTTTTGACCGCTATGGCCTGCTCTTTCTCTCCTGTATTAAGCATCCATAGACACAAATAACCAGACAATGAAAGTAATGCTGGTTTATTTACTGAGGATTGTATGCAATAAAGTAGATGGGGGAACTGGCCTGTTGAGGCAACACATGCACAGAAGTTTTCAAGCTCAATTGTGAATGACACAAAGGCAACATTGTGGGACCTGTGATGAGGGTGAACGTTCTCCAGCAAGATTGAGATCTTGTTTGGGGTTTTGCCTCTTTGGCTGCAGGCTGCATACCCTTGTGGCTGTTGGAAATTATTTTCCTATTTCTGGATGTTTTATGAGGCTTCTTAAATTTTCCTGTTCTGAATAAAGACAAAGCCAAGTCCTTTAACACTGCTTAAGGTACAGTCCAGGAGAGAGGCCAGCACTGGGGACAGAATGTCAAGTAGCCTTGTTGGGCTACATCTGCCAGAGGTGGGCAGCTCAGCCAGACCAGTCATAAACTGCATTTTCCCATATCCTCTGTGCATTCCTTGAATATTTGACTATTTCCCTTTCTGAAAAGGGAAAAGCTGTCACCCTAAAGCTTCAGTGAATGCTGCATTTAAAAAGATGTACAAGTGGAAAGGGCTGTCAAATTTTAAGATACATCCCATTAAAAAACGATCCAAATTAAAGTTGATGTCTGTCTACTCTGTCCGTTATCTGTGATAAAACTTGTCAGCATGTTCCTCAGAGGTATGCACTTCAGTTTTACTCTGTACAATCAAATTGAGTGGTCCTGGAAATACCCTACTTCTTCCACTCTGAATACTCTTTAGATTGCTGCTTTCAAGTAAACTTGGCAATTATAAGTGACAGTTAAATATCACATTTTGTTACAGAGTAATTTCCTGAGGATGTTTTAAGTCAGCCCTCGCTCTGGAATGGTAGGATCTGCTGAACTTTCATGTGTATGGCCAGTTCTTTTGAAGTAATCCAGACTTTACTACCTATTTAATTACCATGTACCTTTCCATAACTGGTGGAGTCACCATCATTGGAGGTGTTCAGGAGGAGAGTTCAGGAGGAGACTTGATGAGGTGCTTGGTGCCATGGGTTAGTTGTTTAGGTGGGTTGGATTGGTTGATGGGTTGGACCTTGAAGGTCTCTTCCAACCTGGTTGTTTATTATTATTATTACTATTACTATTATTATTATTGTTGTTGTTGTTATTGTTATTATATCTGCTCTTCTACATCAGAAGCCCCCTGATTTCCATTTTTTGGTATGTTTAAAGTACTGTGAGGTGTTTTTTTCGGTTGGTTGTTTTTTTTAGGGCTCGTAGTAGTTGCCCTTGTGTGGCCTGCAATTATACATACACCTGTGAAAATTTCCTGAAGAAGAAAGTGAGACTGACTCTTCCTTTCTTTGCAGCGAGTTATTTCCCTGCTCATCTGCATGCTTCCCGTCTTTATTCTTCCTAACTTCCTACAGAAAGTTCTTCCTTCATCTATACAGGCGTCTCAGTGAACTTGGAAAGGGTAGGGTCTTACTTGACGCTGCACTGGTAGAAAGGCAGCGTTCTTTCATTGCCATTCTGCTTTTAGAGGAGTGCAAATGCCTGCACATCTGGGTGGTTTAGCTCCTCTGGACATAGAGGGATAAAGAGGATGAAGAAAATAACTGAATGTAGCAGTTACTGAGGAACCTGGCACTCTTCAGAAACACAGAAGATCAGGGAAGAGATTCAAAAGAGATTTTATTCATTTGCTTCATGCAAGCAAGAGAGGCTGGGGAAAAAGAGGACCTCACCTGTTAATGTTCAAGAGTATTAAAACACTTAATCTGGTCACTTATTTTAAGTTCATTCAGGCTGAATAACCTAACTTCACAGAAGTGTGAGGGATGCTGCTTTACTGTGAAACTGACATACAGGATATGAAAGAAATTTATGGAAGAGTTAGTGGCTAAGATAAGTTTTAAGATCTAATCTTGTGGGAGTTGGTTTGTTTGTTTTTAAGGGGAGGCTAAGCTGCAGTTGGTATGGGGGAGAGATGTTTAGGGAAGAAGACTGAAAAGAGCTCGGAGATGTGGTGAGTGTAGGCTGAAGTGGGTAAGATGCCACCAAACAGAAATAAGCATGTTATGTCTCCTCCATCTTCTACTGCTTCTAAGCCATGGGCCTGAGCAGTAATGGAAAGGAAGGGGGGCAGCTCTGCAGAAAGAATGCAGGGATGAAGCTTTTCCCCAGCTGGTGAGTACTTGATCTGGAAACCACCTCAGCCCTCAGCCTGGTTGCTGTGTGAGAATAGAATAGAATAGAATAGAATAGAATAGAATAGAATAGAATAGAATAGAATAGAATAGAATAGAATAGAATAGAATAGAATAGAATAGAATAGAATAGAATAGAATAGAATAGAATAGAATAGAATAGAATTAACCAGGTTGGAAAAGACCTTTGACATCAAGTCCAACCTATCATCCAACACTATCTGATCAACTAAACTATGGTACCAAGTGCCCCATCCAGTCTCTTCCTAAACACCTCCAGTGATGGTGACTCCACCACCTCCTTGGGCAGCCCATTCCAATGGCAAATCACTTTTTCTATGAAGAACTTCTTCCTAACATCCAGCCTAAACCTCCCCTGGCACAGCTTGAGATTGTGTCCTCTTGTTCTGGTGCTGGTTGCTAGAGAGAAGAGACCAACCCCCACCTGGCTACAACCTCCCTTCAGGTAGTTGTAGACAGCAATAAGGTCTCCTCTGAACCACCTCTTCTCCAGGCTAAGCAACCCCAGCTCCCTCAGCCTCTCCCCATCGGGCTTGTGCTCCAAACCCCTCCCCAGTTTTGTTGCCCTTCTCTGGACATGTTCCAGCAACTCAACATCTTTCCTAAACTGAGGAGTCCAGAACTGGACACAGGACTCAAGGTGTGACCTAACCAGCGCTGAGTACAAGGGCAGAATGACCTTCTTGCTCCTGCTGGCCACACTGTTCCTGATACAGGCCAGGATGCCATTGGCCTTTGTATTGGGCTGGACAGAGCTGGAGTTAATTCTCCTCACAGCATCTTTCTAGTCCTGTTTTTGCAGCAGTAGTTGATAACACAGCAGTATTTTGGCTACTGTTGAATATGTATCCAGGCTGTGTCTTTTCAACATTTCCCTGCCCCAAGAGTACATTGAGGGGTGGGCAAAGTCTTGGGAGGGGACACGGCTGAGCCAGCTGACTCAGACTGGCCAAAGAGGTATTCTATACCATATGATGTCAGCTCAGGTATAAGAATGAAGTGAAAGAAGGAAGTGTGGGCATTCGTCCATGGCATCTATCCTCCCAAGTAACCACGAAGCTTAGAGAGCCCTACTTCCCAAGACCAACAATTGTCCTGCTGATGGGAAGTAAAGACTAACATCTCCCTCTCTGCTTTTTGCTTCCGTGCAGTCTATTGCTGTTTGCTTATTAGTGCTATTAAAATTGCTCCTATCCTATTACTGGCTTCTGTTATATTTTTTACCTCCTCTCCCTCTGTCCCCTTAAGAGGGGGAGTGATAGAGCAGCTTTGGGGGGCATCTGGCCTCCAGGCCAGGGCCAAACCACCACAGCCTTCTTGGCCACCTGGGTACACTGCAGGTTCGTGTTCAGCCTACTATCAACCAGTACCCCCAGGTCCCTCTCTGCCTGGCCTCTCTCTAGCTACTCTGACCCCAGCCTGTAGCACTGCATGGGATTGTTGTGGCCAGTGTGTAGAATCCAGCACTTAGATGTGTTGTCCAAGCTGTGGGCTGACATCTTGGTCAGGAGTTTGCTGTGGGGGATGGTGTCAAAGGCCTTGCTGAAGTCCAGGTAGACTACATCCACAGCCTTCCCCACATCCACCGGGCGGGTCACCTGATCATAGAAGGAGATCAGGTTGGTCAGGCAGGACCTGCCCTTCCTAAATCCATGCTAGCTGGGCCTGATCCCTTGACCATCCTGTAAGTGCTGTGTGCTTGCACTCAAGATGACCTGTTCCATAATCTTGCCTGGCACTGTGGCTAACATATCCCATACAAAGGAACCTGGTGAACAGCTGCTAGGACTTTCTGATCTGTATGGCACTTACTTTCTCAAAAGAAAATAATTTTGAGATTGAACTGTCACTGAGGACTTGATTAGAGATTAGGTAAATTAATAGATCACTAAAATATGGCATAATTTTGGTGGACTTCCTTTATTAAATGCTCCTGCATGTCTGAAGGCTTCTTCAGTCTGTGTTCCTCTATGAATCTTGCACATACTCTCACTTTGTATAAGTGTTTGAGTCTCAGTTTTTTAAGAAGAAGAGACTTTTATTTTTGTATTTTCTTTTCCCTTCCTGCATGTATTTTCAGGGTAATGACTTGTACAATGCAAAGTTCTCTGTATTCCTTGAGATTGTGAATCTAGGAACAATTTTCTCCTTGTGAAAGAGTGAGGTGTTGCCAAAACCAGAATACTGCCATCTCTGCTTATGAATCCCAGTTTCAAATCCCAGATACTTTACATAATAAAGCCTAACTGGGCTGATTACCAAAAGAACTCAGTCATTCAGAAAAATAAAAGGGAAAAATCCCTTTGCTTCATGAAGGAAGAACAGATGCCAAGAGGAGGTTGAAATGTTAAAAATGCATTTTCTGTTTGGATCTTTCATATCAACTGTCCTGTCTCCCCTTTCTTTCCCCTTTTAAAGCTGGGGATCAGTATTGCTTTTGTGCAGTGGGTGCATATGGAAGTGTTTTGTAGGACCTGTGAGATTATCAAGACCACACTCAATGGGTCCCTTCCCTGTCTCTAAGTGCCAGCCTTAGGTAAGTTTTTCTGGCTACATCTGCAGTGATGGATGTCTGTAGCTTCATTGCTTACATAGAGTTTTGTGGCATGTGACGTTGGGGCTGTACAGAAGAGTGGCTGTCTTGCCTGCCTGAATTTGCCCACGTGGTATCACCAGAAAGCAGTATGGGATGTTGGCAGAGGATTTAGCTTTATAAGCATAACCATCCATATGCTCTGCCTATTCCATTTGCAGCAAGCAATGTGGTAGGGCACATGCAAAGCAGCAGAGAAACCTGTATGTGTTTTAGTTTCTTGTAGTCCTACTTTATATTCTGCATAAGTGGTCCTTCTTCTACTGCAGCTGGTCTCAGGCTCTTAAAGAAACTAACCTCCTATGGGTTAAAAGGGAAATCCTTTTGTGGATTAATAGTTGATTGGAAAACAAGAAACAGGGAGTTGCTTTAGGTGGTCAGTTTTCTATGTGTGGAAGGGAGTAGAGCAGGGATTTCTGCAGGAGCTACAGCTATTCAACATAATCCTAAATGAGCCTGAAATGGAAAGGAAATGTGGAAAGACAAAATTTGCAAATGTGTGAAATTATTCAAAGTACTCAAATTCAATGCTGAATGCAAACAGTTGGAGGATAAATTGAGGATGCTAAGTAACAGGTCAGTAAAGAAGTTGAAATTAATAGTTTGCACAGAGCAATATATATGAGAAAAGACAATAAACACTATTCAGTGGGATCACTGTTACCCCTCAGTAAGAGACCTTGACTGATTGTGGGTAGTTCCCTGAGAACAGCAGCAGCTCAGTCGGCACTCAGTGTTGGTCTGAAAGGCAAACAGAGCATTACAAACTGCTGAGAAGGAAACTGAGAACAACAAAATCTTTATGTCTCTGTGTAATCTCTGCTGTGCCTACTTCTTGAGTACCATGTCCAGTTTTGTTTGCTTTGTTAGGGTAGAATTAGGGTATGTAGAGTCATGGTGAAGGCGGTCAGAGGTATGGGGTTGCTTTTGTGCAAATAGGAACTAATTAGTGTAGGAAATTTTCTGTCTGGAAAGAGAAAAGCAATTGGAGGGGACATAATATCACCTCCAGTGGAGTTCTGTATAGTCATGAATGGTTTGAGGAAGTGAGTAGAGAGTGTTTATTTCCTGGATTTTTTTTCAGTTTAGTTTGTTTGTTTTTCCCACTGCTTCACAAAAGGCAAACTGGGGCACCCAAGAAAAATTTTAGGAAGGTAGTTAAGCAAAAGCAGCTTTAAACACAGCACATCATTAAATACTGGAACTCACTGACAACTGATACTATGGAGATCAAAGTAAAGCTACCAGAAATCTTTAGGTATGTTGTCGCAAATATCTCTTATCCAAAACTCATTAGATGCAGATATGTTAATGACTTATGCTTACTGCTTTGGTTTGTCATCTGAGAGAACTGTTGTGTATTATGTCTGAAACACTTTCAAAATAGCTACAATGTATTGAAAAAAAAAGGGATTTTTTTTGGCTGGAGCGGTTTGAAAATGAGAGAGATGTGATGTTGCTGTGTTTGAACAGGCTTTGATGAAGACAACAGCCAAAGCCAGGGCAGGGCAGAGTACTGAAGGAAGAAAATAAGAATGTTGTGGCTTTCAAAGTCAACAGAAGTTTAGAGAAAATTCAATAAAGCCCTGCAGAAACCAGGTCAAGTATTGCATCTATGTAGCTCTGAGGATTGATTGATTGATTAAATTCTGCTATACATTTGTTCCTTGCTTATTGTCTTTGCAGCTTGACAGAAAGAAATAGGATTACAGATTATTTGAGAAAAACATTTTCCTTCATTTTAAATATCTAAGAAGTTAAATGCATTGTTCCACAAACTTCTTTGTGAAAGTGTTTTTACACAGTGCTGTACTTTAGTATGAACTCCTCTGTTGCACCAAGGGCTTGCTTGGGACCACTGGAGATTTTTTGCTGTGATACATTAGCAGAAATTAAAAATCAGAATTTCAGAAGCAGCTTGAATTTTCAATTAAAAATGATACATATATATTAAAAATAACCACATTTTACCTGAAAGCTGAAAACATTTATTGTGTTTACAGACCATCAGTGCTAGATCTTTTTAGACCACCAGACCTTTTACTCTCAAATTTTAATTTAGCATGAGGTGTATGGGGCTGAAATGGCACATTTTACGCTCTAATGTCATCATGACGATGACCTGCAGAGGTGTGGGGAATCAGGCACAAACTTCAAGAGTGTGAAAACTGCAATATCTCATCCCTGAGCTCTACTGATGCTGTTATTTCCAGGACTGTTTTGGTTCCCGGGTAGCTCATGGTAAGATACTGGTTTGATTTTTGTTGCAAGAAAGCTCAATTGGCTCCCCTTGTTAAGAGTCAATTTTAATTAAAGTCTATGTTTTTTTACTCTGCCTCAAAAGTTGTTCATGAAACCATGTATGATCCAGATTCAAATCAAAAGGGATCCTAATCTCTGGTTAAGTATATTGAAAATACTGGATCATTATTTCCTTCAGTAGAGCAGCTACCCCAAAGCTTGTTCCTGTATCACTCCAGACAAGGCTGCCTGATTCCCATGAATGAACAGGATTAAACAAGTACATGATTACAAAAAGAAAAGCCACTTACAGGTAAACTCCTACTTGAGGAAAACTAACTTTCAGTCCAGCTAACTGAAACCTGTCACTTTGATGCTCTGCTTGTGCCTTGCATGCTTTGAATTTATTTGAAGGTGTAGAAAGTATATATAGCGGTGATGTTACTGTAGCTGAGGTTTAACTAGCATATTAGAGTTCTCCATTCATTTTGCACAAGTAATAGATATTATGTACATGTGATCCTGCAAGATATCTGTCTGATGTGATAAAATTAATCAATATAATTACATTTTGTTATTTATTATTTCACTGAGAATACACTATGTAAGGATGGGAGGTGTAGGCAGTTTGCTGATTCTCCAAGGAAAATATGTTGAATTGAGCAGGACACTCAACGAAAGCTGAAACTGAATTAGCATCTTCTTTTGCAATAGATGCATGTGAAGGAATACGTCTCCTGCACTTCTTGATGCACCAGGAAATGGTGTAATTTTACAAGTGGACTTGCAAAAAGCCACAATCATAAATAGCCGTTAGAGAAAATACTTTTTGCCTATAAAGTTTCCATAGATGGTGTGTTTCTGTGGTAATACTTTGCTACGTAAAAGTGATGGACTGAAGACTTAATTTTTTCATTTCTGTTAATATAAAAATGAAAATATATAGGACTCTAATCATATCTAATACATGGAGCTGCTGTAGGCCTATCATACTGTAATAAATTAGTATTTAAATATTCTGTCAATTAATTTTGACAGAGGAAGCTTATATAGATTGATTGGTCCTCTTAAAAAATTAGTTCATGTCCTCCCTAATGATAATTGTTGAGAGTTCTGAGCAAGTCACCATAGGTATACATGTTTTCCCAGGAAGGGCTGCTTCATATTTTGCCTCCTGTGTGTAATAGGTAGAAAATTAGCTTTGTCCTAAATAATGCATCACAGTACCTTTAAGGGTACAGGAAAAATCCATTTTCTTTTAGATCACCTTTTATTCATTTTAATGGCTAAAACCAGTAGGATGATTAGAAGCCTGGGAGAATTCAGTTGACCACTAGCAACAGCCAGTGATGAGATTTGGTAGGCATCAAGACGTTCTTGGAGAAGGAACGTGTCGAAAGCCTCATTGTTTGAGTCTTGCAAAACAATCTTTATGAAAGCACTGAAAATCGGTTATGAGGAGCAGTTATACAGGGAAGCATCATACAGCTTGCAGTCCTACAGGACTGTCTCCCAAGTTTTTCAGTGGTGTATCCTCTATAGCAAATGGGAGTTAGCTGGCTATAAAGCTTTCTTTTCCTAGTTACCTTCTACAGCAGTTCTGTTGTACATACTCCGTATGCCTTGAAGGGTTCACAGATTCCGGCTCTAAATACACTTTGCCTAAGGTGGTGATACAGATTTAATGGAAAACTCATTTCATGGAGTTATGGGGACTGCTGTGGTACAACATTTAAGCAGTCAAGTTCTCTAAACAGTCCCGAAGTTGGCTGTGGTTATTTTGGTGTTTAAAGGGAGTTTTGGAAGTCTTCAGTCCTCAGAAGCACCCTTTTCAAACCGAACGAGAAGGCACGGTGCGGGCTGGTGGCAGCACAAGAGCTGTAGCGTTTTCGGTGGAAAAGGCATTTTTCTCCACGGTTACTCACCCTGCTGCACCCTGGCGAGAAGGTGAACAGGAGCCTGGCGCTCATGTAAGCGCGACGCGGACGGCGCTTACTGCCAGCTCGCCTTTCCCACCCCGAGCTGTCGCTTCAGGGCAGCCCTTCCCAGCGCTCTCTGCAGGCTGGGAGACACGGGCGGTGCGTCGGCTCATCAACGCTTCGCAGAATTCTGGCGTTAGAGGAATCCACTGCGGGCGAAGCCATGCGCAGAGGAGGGGAGAGAAGTTTGAAGTGGGCCTGCCGTCACTGACATTCACGGCTCTGGCTTCAAGCAGCGCTCGCATCACCCAGGCTCTGCCAGGAGGGAACGTGCGCCCCTGCCTTCCTTTGTGCCAAGCGGGGGTCTGTGTGGAGTAATTGAAATGCAGGGCTGCGAAACACTGCTGTAGTCGTCTGTTTCGGGACTTTCCCCCTCCCTCCCTTCTTTTGTGGAGCAGGGGGGAGCATGCTTGCTGTGGATTCTTTTTGTTTTATCAGAGAATGAGATGCTGGCTGAAAATTGAAGAAATGGCCCTAGAAGAATTGATGCAAAGATTAAATGCGGTTTCCCAGTGCGCTGGTAGGAGGAGCTGCTGGTCTTAAATAATGTGTTGTGTGGATGCTGTTAGTGATTTGGTAGGATTTACAGAAAATCCTGGTAATCTGACTAGCGTTCTTTATGCATGTTCACATTGATACGAATGAAAATGTTAAGAGCTTTTGTCACCAGGTTAAACTTTTGCTTGTATTAATACTAATTAATACTTGCAGAGCTTAGATATTCATGAGGCAAGCTTTGAAGGTCCTCTTGAATAGTTTTGGGTGGCTGCTAGTCCAGTCAAATACTCGAAATGGATCTTGATTCCTTTTTTTTATCTCTGCCTTAGCTGTATGTTAGAAGTGGGGGGAATTGCAGATTTGTCTGGTGGAACCGGTCCAATATGAAGCAGTGAAAAGCTCAGCTAACTGTAAGGCACTGCTAGCCAGTATTTTGGGTGGGTCTAAATTGCACTTTCGTGAAAATGAAGAGTTGAATGCATTAATCATGGTAAATGTGGCTGTATGGATTAAAAATTGCAGTAGATGTGCTAAAAAGGTTTTAGCACTTTGGAAAGATTCTTGTGATCTCTTGAGAGATTTTCTTGAAAATATAAAAGCTTATGTGTTCAAAACTAGAACTAGACAGCAGTGCACAATAAGGTGATCTGTAATTAGATCCAGGAGTGTTTTCCTGGCTATTGCTCATGCAGAGATGTAAACATACTTCAGAATAAGAAGTTACCCGGAAAGATAAGAGATGTGGTTTTTGCATCCTATGAAACTATTTTTTATCCTTTATTCGTAGTCTGGTGAGAGATGTCAGAAGTCTTGCCTCTTCTTGTCATCTGAGGCAAACTAGTGGTTTGCTGATACAGAATATTTAAGGTGTTATTCATTGCAGTATAAGAACTTGGAATTTTTCTTCCCATTTCCCTGGTCCTCCCTTTGCTAAGGGTGACTCCTTCAGCTTTTTCAATTTCCATGTGTTGCAAGGAGATAATTAGCAAGATGGCTGATGCTGTAGTCCGATGAACAGATAGATTAAATAACAAACGTGGACAGATTAGCTGCATCAGTTCTCCTGGATAGGGCAAGTAGGAAATTTACCTTTTTAGTAACATTTTTTGGGGGTGGAGGAGGGAAGCAAGACCTAATCTAGGGAGAACAAGCATTCAATCACAAGTAAAGGTCACCATATATACTATTTTCTCCTTGTTTTTCCTATGCACTTTCCCCCAGCTATTGTCATATTTTCCAAACATGTCATTATTAAATGTTAGAATATTTGTTTCACTGCCTGTTTTCATTTTTCTGAATGTTTAAGAAGAAAGCCAACCTGCTCCTAGCTAGGGCATAGTGGGTTTTGCAGTTTATTTTAATATTTCATACATTACTTTTCCCACACTCTTAAATTGTTGCTGTGGGTTTTCTGAGGCAAGGGAAATTTAAAAAAACATATGATTGAATTGATTTGGAATATGGGAGCCTTTTTTTCCTGAATTGATGTGAGCCTCCAGCCTGGGAACACGCTCACTGCTTTGCTTGTGACACTGCCTCTCTCAGCTGTGCAGATGTAGGTACACTGTGACCTTCATGTAAGCCACCGGCAGCTCTGAGTGCTGTGTTCACACTTGCCGGCAGGCTCTGTGTACTGATATTTAGCTTGTTAAGCTTAAATATTTTTCCCAAAAAAGCAGCCGTTACTTTACTGCCAATTTTGTATTCATGTAGTTTAGCTGGTCCCTCTCCCCCAACTTCTTTTGTTTCTCTCTGTAATCCAAGTGCTTTGGTATTCCCAAACCAAAAGCACCTCTTTTCTACAGCCAGTGGTTGTATTTAAGGGTGGTTGTTCCAGTTTTGCCTATTATTTTTTAATTCTTACTTTTTTCCCCCTACTGGTTCCTTTCGGGTTGCTTAGACTGCTTCTCTGTTGCTGTCATCCATTCTTGGGCTATACTGTGTCCTTGAGTCAAATTATCTACTGTCTGGCTTCAGAGCTGTCGTTCTATTGACTCAGAAACCTTTTGTAAGCAGAGATTTCCTTAACAGCCCAAGATCATGTGCAGGATTTTTTTAAGCCCTTTTTTCAATAGCTGTCGGCTCAGGAGTAATTGAAATGCAAAGGTTTCCCTTGGCTGCCCTAGAGTGCAGCTATCCACCTTCAGGCATCAAGGGATTTTCTCTTTTGTAAGACCCCAGGAAAAGGGTTATCTCTCTTACTTCTCTCTCTGTCTTTTTTTTTTTTTTTCCTTTCTTCCCCCCCCCCAAAGGATACTGCAGGCAGTCTGAGGTTTGTCCCAGGTAGTTTTAAGCCTCTAAGTCAGAACAGGAATTCCTATAAAATCCATGTACTCTACAAGAAGGGGGCATGCTCAGAAAAGAAGCCTTTTCACCTTGTCCTTCCCTAGCCTGAGGCAGGAGGAAGCCTGGAGTAGCTCATCTCCTGGCCTAGCCATCTCCCCAGTGCCTAAAGTTAGGTATGGTAAGGCTGCGTTTGTCTGTAATCTCTTGCTGTTTTACCACAGCAGCCTTTCAGCCCTTGGCAGCTATCCTACTAGCAAGTCCCCTGTGTCAGTCTGGCACTGACACAGCCTTTCTTGGGCTACTTCTCCCTCACTGCCACACCAGCCAGCACTTTCCTCATCAGCTCTTCTGCTCCTTTAGCTCAATTCTGATCTGCTCATGCTCCCAGCCCCCATGGTGAGTTTTTGACCTTAGCCTTTCATGAACATGTGATCCTCTCTCAGGATCCCTGTGGTAGGTTGCAAATACCCCCCCAACATTAAATTTGCCCAGACCAGCTCAGTTAGAAGTAAATGAAGCTGTATTTACAAGCAAAAATACAATCTACAATGGAATGCAATGTATATGTACAAAAATACACAGTATCTACAGTATTTACAGGTATTTACAATTAATAAACAGCACAAGAATTCCCCTGGGCAAAACCAGGGGAGCTGCTAATAGCTTCTCCACTCCCTGCCCCTCTCCCTACTCCCCTGCATACAAAAAGGGACAAGGGAAAGAGCAGAGAGAAGTATTTCTTAATACCAGTCATGACAAAAGTCATGCAGTCAAGGTCAGTAAAGCCAGGAGAAGCGTCAGCCAGAACCGAAGAAGTGAAAAGAGAGATATTGTTTTTGTCCAACTAGTTTGTCTGTTAACTCTCCAATGGATTGTTTAGAACTTATCACTATTTTCCTTTTTACACCCAAGAGTGATTTATTTACATTTTACCACTTTCTGCTCAAGATCTGCGAATTTTTTTTAAAGGCATAGCCTAAAACTACCACATCCCTCAAGTGCCTTTCTCCAATACTTCTTACCAAACTGGACAGCTTTCTCTGGCAACACTGATTGTTTCTCTCATCTTGCTCCCCTTCAAGTATCCTGGCAGATACTTTACCTTCCACATCTGAACATATTTGGCTTTTAAGATCGTAAAGATCATGCTCTTTAGTTTAACATTATCATCTTCTTCATATTCTTTCTCTCAGTCCTGCTCCACAGTTCAAAGTAACCTTGTACCCTGCCTTCTTCCAACAACTAAAAAGGGTGCCCCCATGGCGTCATCTTTCCCCACACACACACCTCCTCAGTCTTCACATCCACTTCTATTCTATCAAATGGTCTCCTGGACTTGCATGACTGGAGTATTGCTTTCCCTGTTTTCATATAACTCCTTAAACCAAGGCAGACATGATTTAAAGAAATTCTCTATTTCTGACTAAGGTTGTTTGTTGTTTTTTTCCTATTAGAATTGGGAGGTGGAGGAGTGGGGTGTTGGGGGTGTTTCAGAAAAACTGTGAAATGGTTATTGATACTAAAAATAAAAACAATAATCCTGTTTGTGTCTGTGTTTTGTTTTGGGTGTTTGTTTGTTTGTTCATGGAGAGTGACATAATTTCTGTTCAGTTTGCCAGTTTTCACTCTTGCTTCCTCTTTTTCAGTTCCATTGCTCTGTGAAATTAGACCCTCTTCCATGAATTGCTGTTTATGGGTAGAACAATCCTTTCCCATTGAACAGTAGCTCAGAAGTTGAAGCCACAGGTTATAAATCTAGTTTGGGACTTCATACATTGCCCATATTATGGTCTGCTGTGGGTTTTCTTCTTAGGACTCCATTTGCTCTGACTGATACAGAAACAGTGTTAAGGCACCAGCTCTTTGTCAGTCACTGCTCAGGTTTGCATCAGCACTAAGCTTGGAAGCCTTGCAGTGACAACGTTGTCTAATTGATGTGAGCAGGCAATATAAATCTGACAATCCCAGCCTTAAGACTGTGGTAGCTCCACTACTGGTTTCTTTCCACCTTGAAAAGGTGCAGTATTACAGCTTCCATCTATTTTCTCTCCTCCAGCAAAATTTCAGCACTCTGCAAAAAGAAGAAATGGAAGGAAAATAAACTTACATGTAGTTCCCTAGTAAGTATATATGCAGTACAAGTAGCATCCTGTAGCCATTTCAGCTTCACACAGTACCTCCAGATTTTCTGTCATATGCACAGTTTGCACCAAAACTTTACACTCCATTTCCCTGGCTTTGTCTTCTTGTCAGGCCCGCTTTCACCTGTCTTGGCAAATTAGGAAGAGATGTAGGAGGAACGGATTTGCAAACCACCTCCAGGTGTCAGCATCACTGGAAAGCATTGGCTTACTGCAAGGAGCAATGGGAACACCCTCAGGGACATCATAGAATTGCGGGTAGATGGAGGACTTGTTCTGTTTGTCCTCCCCATTCCTGATCTCTGGCAAGCTTGCCTGCTCTTTCTTACCCTTGTTGCACCTGTTCTCAGTTCACTTGATTTTCCAATTTGGAACCCTCCCAAAAAATCTTTCTACAGGTGGCAGAGTATGTGCAGGTATTAACTTGGCAGGCAGATCTGAGCTTGAAGAGCATTAAATTACTACTTCGCTGCTTTGTCAGCTTTCTGAAGTACCAGCTGTTGAAATGATCCATTTGAGAGCTCTGAGATCTGCAGGTTAGCTCATCGGGAGCACCCATGTGACATTTAATGGTAATGGGGGATGCCTCTGCCTGTTAGCTTTCTGGCCCTTCATTTCAGTTTTCCTGCCCTCAAGTTGTGCACAATTGTGAAAAGTGCCTCTGATTTCCCAGGGCAGAGAGTACAGAGCAGGAAGGCTTATTCTGTCCTGAGGTTTAAAATTTCAAGTATAAGGGTGGGAGCTTTAGTTGAACAGACACAATCAAGCAATTAGGAGTGGGTTGCTCATGTGTTCTATGAGTGTGTGGTGTTGCAGCTTCTGCATGCAGCTACTACTGATTTAAATCAAAATCTTTTTACTAACACAGCTGGATCTAGTGAAACTGTTGGTAGTAGGGTTAAGAGTTGGCAGCAGTCTTTTCCTCATTAAAATGAACTGCCTGAGGAAAAATATCTTGATCCACATTAAGGGGCATTCAATTTTCATTTTTAACAATTTTATTGTCACTTTAAAAATGCATCCCAAAACATTTAAAAGCCCACTTCCCACTTGACTTTATATCCATGTGCCCTTTTGGGGACTGCCAATGGCCTTTCTTGTCAGACCAACCCCCGGGGGTTTCACCAATTTTTAATGGCAGTTGCTGAACTACAGTAGGAAAATTGCCATCTTTCCAAACATCTTTCAACAGAAAGCAGGAGATAGGGAAAACCAGGCATGAGACAGTAAATAAGGGCACATTTAGAGTGGCTTTTCAGAGGACTGCAGAATGCATAACCCTTAGTCTCTCATTCTGTCTATGGACTTTGAATATATATAAAGCTTACAGAGCCAGGAAAGGCCTTCTTGGACTTGTGTACTTAGTGGTATGAAAAAAGAAAAACCTTGTTACTCTGATGCATTTTTATTGTCTTAGTGACTCAGAATACTGTCTTGGCAAGAGTGCCTGGCACAGCTGCCTGCCACGCTTACAACCATAGAGAGCCAAGCTGCCAGATTACCTTGTGCATATCAAGTAACAGGGAACTTCTGCAGAAAAGGAACTTGTGCAGCACAGTGAAGGGACAGGATTGTGATATGCAACACAGGCTACATTGTCTTAAAAGTGTTTGCTCTAAGATGATGTGTTGAGCAAAGCCAGGCAGCAGGAGGTGCTTGGGTCACTCAGCTTTTCCTTTAATGAAGCAGATCAAGTGAGCTACTTGCAATTCTGTTGCTTGAGTCAGCCCAACAGTTTTCTTAATGTTTTAGGTATCTAAAACATTGCATTTCAGCTGGAAGTTTGAGACTGCTGTTTTATAGTATCTGGGAAAGCCACTTTCTTTGTTTCTTTTGTCTTGCCCTATTGCCCTATTAGATGTTAACCAGATATGCTTTTATTTCAGACATAAATAACATGATCTTGATTGTTAATATATGCGTTAATAAGTTGTAAGTGTTTTGGAGTAAGCCTGCAATACTAGTTACATGCTCTGACTTCACTTTGAGTTCTCCAGTTATCCCTATAGCTGCATAGCTTGAGCACAAGCCACCTGGCTCACCACATGTAGGAATGCAGGCATTGTGATTGAGGCAAACTGTCTGGTATTCTGGTCTAACATTGCCTTTTTCAGGACTTTAAGGGACCTGGGGGTACTGGTTGACAGCTGGCTGAACATGAGCCAGCAGTGTTTCCAGGTGGCCAAGAAGGCCAATGGCATCCTGGCCTGCATCAAGAATAGTGTGGCCAGCAGGAGCAGGGAAGTCATTCTGCCCCTGTACTCTGCACTGGTTGGGTCACACCTTGAGTACTGTGTCCATTTCTGGGCTCCTCAGTTCAGGAAGGACATTGAGATACTTGAACATGTCCAGAGGAGGGCAAAGAGGCTGGTGAGAGGTCTCAAGCACAAGCCCTATGAAAAGAGGCTGAGGTACTTGGGGTTGCTTAGCCTGGAGAAGAGGAGGCTCAGGGGAGA
Source organism: Melanerpes formicivorus (assembly GCF_026170545.1). Lineage (NCBI taxonomy): Eukaryota > Metazoa > Chordata > Aves > Piciformes > Picidae > Melanerpes > Melanerpes formicivorus. The sequence goes on from NW_027142353.1 coordinate 23,928,470, forward strand.
CCTTATTGCTCACTGCAACTACCTGATAGGAGGTTGTGAACAGGTGGGGGTTGGTCTCTTCTCCCAGGCAACCAGTGGCAGAACAAGAGGACACAGTCTCAAGCTGCACCAGGGGAAGTTTAGGCTTGAGGTAAGGAGAAAGTTCTTCACTGAGAGAGTTGTTCGCCATTGGAATGTGCTGCCCAGGGAGGTGGTGGAGTCACCGTCCCTGGAGGTGTTCAAAAAAGGATTGGGTGTGGCACTTGGATCCATGGTTTTGTTGTCATGAGGTGTTAGGTATTAGGTAATAGGGTTGAACTTGATGATCTCTGAGGTCTTTTCCAACCTGGTTGATTCTGTGAACAGTCATCTTAAGCACACAGTCCTGGGCGTAGGTAGAGATATAATCCTCACCTTGGAGGCTGACTTACTGTGCAGTCTTGTCAGCTTCAGACATTCTTGGGTATTGGCTATGTATCCTTGGTTTGTCTGTACTGGTCTTTCTGTGGTTTTTGAGTTTTGGTACTAATGTTTTAAATTTGGGTACTGATGTTTTGAATTTCTTGATGACTGCTGGAGAGTTCCATTTGAGTTGTAGTGTACTGGGTCATGGAGATGGTTGTTGGGCTTCCTGTGTGGTTTCCTGGAGCAGTGAGGAGTCAGGCATGGTGAGTCCCATGCTATGATGCAGAGTTGTTAAATTTGGTCACATAAAGAAGTAGAACTGGCTGTGAGTTTCAGCATGAGAATAAGCCGAAATGAAGAAGCCTTGTGATACCCATCCCCAAAAGGCTTCTGTCTTCATGTGAACGCTCGTGGTGTTTGAGCTTGGAAGGAGCCTGTGTGATGTGGCCTAGGAAGCTTCCTAGCAGAATGTGATGCTCAAATTGTGGCAAGCTGATAAAGCACAGTGCAGAGTGGTACTGCCTGGTTTTGAGGGACATAGGTTTGTAATACTGCTTGGCAGCTGTCTGCCTTCATAAAATTGATAACCTCAGCAAATAGATACTTGGTAAGCAGAAGGCCACACTCCTGTGTGATAGGCACTCTTTTCCACCTGTGCTGTTAGTTCAGAGGTGTGAGTGCTGTCCCTCTTCACGTGCTTGAAGCATTTGTTAAGTGTTGGTCTTACAAAAAGTCTTTCTGTCCTCAGCATTTTGAGTAGCAGACATAAAATTTGCACCAAGAGGCTGTCCTAGTTATTTCTGTCTCAATTCTTGCTGAGCCCGAAATGTATCTTCCTTTTGAATTTCAACTCTTACCTACAGCCTGATGATTTTAAAGGGAGTGTAGCTTTGCATAGGAAACAGCAGGATAATTTGTATAAACAAAAAATAATGAGAATGCACATAGCTGATTTTAAAAATGGCTCTTCAGGCTACAACCTTTGTTAATAAAAATACCAAATGATACATTATAGCCTTTTGTAAACAGTCCTGTGTCTGGCTTCTGAGCTGGACAAAGTGCTTTACTTTGGCCAGTATTTTGTCCTGGGTTGCTGGTTATTGCTTCATGGTACCCTGTGTTACTTAGCCAGACATTTCAGGTTACCTCATGTCACACACCTATGTTTTAACAGCAGCTTTACAAACTCTGTCTTGGCCATGGAATACAGTAAGTGAAGCAGTGTGGTGCATGACTCATTTGCTTCCTCTTTCCATGTTTACCTTACATGTGTTACTACAAGCATGACACCTCCCAAAGCAACTGCCATGGAAATGCCCTGCCAGACTTTAATGTTCTCTATGGCTCTGCTGTCACAGAGTATCTGTAATTGAATTGATCATTCCCTATTTCCATTGTCTCGGCATTTTCAGTTTTAGGATTTACTGCAGTGAAGAATGAAACTCATTTGGTGAATTCATGTGGTGAGATGAAAAATAAAGAGTGGGTTTGTCTGATTCCTTGCCTGCCTCTGAGAAGTGCCTGAACTCTCAGGCAATTGCCTGGTATGTGGCAGGAAAATACTTACATGTCTTACCCCCTCTCACTGCCACGTACTCTCTTCAAACACAGGTAATTCTGCTGTGCTTTGGTTTTCAGCTTTCAGCTGAGTCTGTAACTTAGTTGTTATTACCCAAAGGATTTAACAAAGGCAGCTCAACAGTTTCTTTACTAACATTTATCTTTTTTTGACACACTGTTGTCAGATGTTCAGCATATTTTTAATGGCAAACTACATTTATATAAAATGGTCTACAATTGTAAAAATACTTCAGAACAAAGTAAAAGCTCCCACACAAACATTCAGTGAAACAAAATAGAGAAAGAAGTGTGTTTGTATTTGAGGGAAGGATTTTCCCAGCTTACTTTGAGGACTGTTGATGATGGAAGAAGAGAAGGAGAAAGATGTGGTAAGGAAGTAAGACAAGTGTCTTTAGTCGTACAGCTTGGATGAGAATAGAAAGCTGGTATGAAAAGCTGGCATGAGGTGGCATGAAAAGACTTTCTGGACATTTTTTTTAGAGATAGTCATTTAGTAGGATATGAAGCTGGGGGCCCATAATACAGTGTCTGAAACAATAGCATTATGTTTAAGACTTACAATGGACTATGACCTACATGCACACAATCACAAGAGCGATGAAAATTTATCATCATTACTTAATTCATGCTTGAATAGGTAGATGCCAGGCTCTAATTATGAGGCAATTCTAGTCTACTCAGGACCCAGATATGATCCTGGCACAGCTGGTTTTGTCAAGCACAGCCGAAGTAAAAAATTCCCTCTGTGCAAAGGCTGATGAGGCTGCAAGTGACACAAGAGATGTGCTTCAGTCTTCTGATACTAGAGGTTTGAAAGTAAAGAGGGGCAAAGAGCATCTGAGTATGCTGAAGAGAGCAAGAGGAAGCCACGGAAGTTGTTGATGGTGTTGAACTGTATCATCAGCTTATAGAAAAAAAGGTCATTTCTACATCAAGTAAATCACTTCTGAATTAATTTATGAAGTAAAGGTGAGGAAATAAAAAGTAAACTATCACATAATATTCTCAACTTTCTAAAAGTGTACTTTTAATTTCCTTCTGCTGAGTGTCTTCAGTGTTTCTTACTCCCAGCTCATGCTTTAGTTGTCTTTCAAGGGCACAGCAATCTCTTTCTGACTTCAGTGCCATCACTGTTTCAGTCAGTTCCTTTGAAAAGGGTATACTTGAACTGCTTTGAGAGCACACAGCCTGGAGCGAGAGAGGGATATTAATAGAAACAGCATCTCTCTGTTGTTATGTGAAGACAGAAGATGAATTATGTGTGTGGCAGGTGGAGGTGTTTTTCAAAGCAATTGTTTAAATTTTTGAAGATCTAACAGGGAATTGAAAAGGTCTGATAAAAGCTGAATGGCACAAAAGGCTGCCATACATTTTGTGTCAGGTGAATGAAGGTATGCATTAAATATGCTGTTGTTAATTTTGCACAGTGTGCCTAACAGTTACCTAAGTTAAAGTAATACTAGTAATTCCCATCCAGCCTTCAGAAAATCAAGAACAAACTTTCTGCATCCCACTGCCTGCCTTTTAACACATGGAAACAGAACAATTACACCCTCTCACATGCACACACACCCCAATGCTTCTTTTAGCGTAATGGTCTAGGACTGAATTTGGTAAGGACTCTACCTGACAGCTATATGATGCTGCAGGGAACCCTTACCAGAGCTGGAAAGAACAGGCAGAATTTAAATTTTTATCCACTAAGGAGGGTGTGGATTTAGAGATATCCAAGAGTGGTTTGAAAGGAAATACAGGTATTTGAGACGGTCGCAGTGTGCAACTGCCAAGGCAGGAAGGGATCTGGGTGTTACCGTTTGGCACTTACATTGTGAAGAAGCCCCTCCTGTTCCCCCACATTCCCTCAGGAGCTCCTCTCCCATCCTTTCCCATCAAGTAACTCCTGATCTTTTGCACGTGGGCATTGCCTGCTCTGCCGCATTGCTGGTGGCTTTCTAGTGTGCTTTCTGCCTGGGAAGCAAAGCAGGAGCAGGCAGAGGTCCTAGAGAGAGGAGCCTTCCCACTCACTCAATATCACCACCACCGTGGGTGTGCCAGTTTGACAACCTGTCTACAACTTGCCATGACATACGAGATGTTACGCCTAGCTCGAGCGAGCTAGCCCTATGACACTAAATAGGAGCAAATGCAGTATAATTGTATTCAGGTTTAAAGATACATATGGAGGAAAAGGAAACAAGACAATTTGTACACCCACTCTCCACTCTTTCCTAACTCTTCTCACTGCTTCCTGCTCCTGGCAGGAGATCAACTGTGAGGTAGTCATACAGGGGCTATTTTTGTTCATTAGCCTCGGTGAGGCCTCACAAGCGTCGCTGTGTGTGTGCTGCTGTTGTGGGCAGGGAAGCCTGGGCCACACTGAGAGCTGTGCCACGGAGTTGCAGAGTTTTCCTGCTGCAAATCCTGCCCTACTGCCTGTCCAGGCCTGCATGGGCCTTGCTGGCTGTCAGGAACCTTTCATCCTGTTGAGCTCAGAGTGCTCCACAGGCAACTGCACTGGCTGCAACCTACTGAAGTCATGAAGTACTCAGGAAGAAATTATTGAAAGTATCAGATTTAATTATATAGCATCATTAATGCTGGAGATCACAAGCTTTAAAGATTACCATTGCAATCACAGAATACTTAAGGGGGGGGGGGGGGGAAGCTTAGTTTGAATTATTTATACCTTTAGAAAGGAATTTTTTGAGGGTCAAAGCCTGATTTTGTAGTGTATTGCTAATAACACACTAGGCAATGAATTAGTAAGCTATGAATAAGTGAATTTGTGTTTGTTTTAAAGGCTAGTTATTTCCTCTGCTCTATTTTTGTTCCTGGGTATGGCACTGTACAGCCTGCCAAGCCCTTTGCAGATGAGCTAGATTGAATTCGACAGCTCCCTGCCTCAAGTAACTTGTTATCTGTATTCAACACAGTAAAAAGAGGGAACATCTGACAAGTGTGGTGGAATTGACGAGGGAGGAACATTCCCAGCAAGAAATAAGTTCAGGCGCATTGCTGGGCTTCAAGCAGTTCTAGCAGTCCCTCTTCTTTGGGAGAATAAGGAGGTTGTGTTCCACAGTATCTCTTGGCAGGTCTGGTCCTCTTGCTTGTGGAGGTTAGAGTCTTATTGTGGTTCCTGCCCAGCTCAGTCACCTGTGTTTCCTTTTCTAGGGATGGGATGGGAGGGAGCAGGGCATGGGAGGGCCTGATGTTTGCACTTCTCCTTCCGTGATAAAGGCAGAGCATGGCTAGGGTGGGAGCCTGGGAAAACAGCAATCATCCTCATGTTGTCTCATCTGGAGGCATGGCATCTGTTTGATAAGGGCTTCAGGTAAACCTGGATATCCGGGGCTGTTACCTGGTCTTATGCTTCACCTCAGTTGCTTCTGTCAGTAAGAAGCTGAAGTTGTGTTATGAACAATAAGATAGGAAGTAGCCTTTTTTTCTCCAGTGTTCATAGAATCATGGAATGGTTTAATTTAAAAGAGACCTTAAATTGTCTAGTTCCAACCCCTCTTGCCATGGGCAGGGAAACCTCTACTTGGTCAGATTGCTCAAAGCCCCATCTAGCCTGACCTTGAACACTTTCTCTGGGCAACCTGTTCCAGTGCCTTGCCCCCCTCAAAAATTGATTTCTTCCTAATATCTAATTTCGATCTCCCATCTTTCAGTTTGAAATGATTGCCTCTTGACTTATCACAACAGGTTTGTTTTTCTTATAACCCCCCTTTAAGTATCGAAAGACTGCAATAAGGTCTCCCGGCAGCCTTCTCTTCTCCATACTGCACAACCCCATAACTCTCAGCTTGTGCTCTTAGGAAAGGGCTTCACATACTTCACAACCCTCTGGTCATCTTTGTCACCACTTACCCAAACTCTTTTGCAAAATTGTTCACACCTCTTAAACAAATGCGCAGTGCCTCAGGAAATATTTTTCAACAGACTTTAGAGATGGAAAGTGTATAGGTAGAAATCACAGGGATTTCTAGTAACTATAAAACAGTACAAGTATTTCTTCAAGTAACACATTTTTAATTCACAAGTAGGATGCAGGTGCATTCAGTGACTGAGTCTCTGTGTTTCCCTTTGCATGTTGATCTTGTACTATGTCTAAAGAAACCAATGTGCGATAGGATAGTGATTCCAGAGGGCATAAGGCTGAAAGCTGAGTGTACACATTGTGTCTGAAAGTGTTACTTTAGTTTGATGTTTTGTTGTTACTGAAGTGAATTAGTAAGTTTCCCTTTCTTTCTGGTTCAGTGAACATTATCAATTGCAATTTCTAGTTTTAGTGTAGCTGATAAAATTAAATGGGAGAAAAGGATTATTGTTTAAAATAAACTAGGGACACAGTAACAACTTTTAAGTATCTGTAAGTGATCAACTGCAATGCTTAGAAGAACTAGAAGGAATTTTTATTTCTATTTTTCTTTTTCTGAGACACCTTTTATGATATTTTTTCCAAAGCTACCTATTGAGAGTGATAATATTGTTAAAATTTACCATTTATCCTTTTCTGACCAAGGAAATCCCAATTCCATGGCAGCTATGTGCTGTTTTGCTAGCTTTGCTAAGAAGCCGACTTGTTAGATGTTCCTTTTTCCCATTTAGTAGTCTATACTCATAACAAACTTATCTTGCATGGTAAATTATTTATCTTATTTATTATAAATGTTAACTGAGAACATTTTCATAATTCACTGGTTATTAACATACAATTTATTTATAATACTTGCAAAGTTAATGTGAGAAATACCTCCTACTTTGTGTATGCTATCAGTTCTTGTGTTGCAGTTTGATGAGAATATATTCAAGCCCTCAAGATTCTTTCAATTGGAAAAGTGCCTTAATGGATTTGAAGGCATAAGATACACTCTGAAAAGTGAACAGGTTACATCTAGGTTAGTCCAACTGTCAAATGTTTGATTCTCCAAGGTGTGGCACTACAGAAGCATGGTGGGATGAGTCACATGATTGAAGTACTGCACTGGGTGGTTACAAGCTCTTTAGGAGAGACAGGTGAGGGAGAAGAGGAGGAGGGGTGGCCTTGTATATTAGGGAATCTCTTGATACCACAGAACTTGAGGTTGTGGATGAAAGGATTGAGTGCCTGTGGGTTAAAATCAGAGGGAGGCCTAACAAAACTGACATCCTGATTGGAGTCTGTTATAGACCACCCAAGCAGGATGAAGAGGTAGATGAAATATTCTATAAGCAACTGAAGGCTATCTCAAGATCATCAGGTCTTGTCCTTGTGGGTGACTTTACCCTGCCAGACATCTGCTGGGAACTTAATTCAGCAGAGAGGAGGCAGTCCAGAAGGTTCCTAGAGTGTATGGAGGACAGCTTCCTGATGCAGCTGTTAAGTGAGCCTACCAGGGGTCAGGCCCTGCTTGACCTGCTGTTCTCAAATAGAGAAGGGCTGGTGGGAGATGTGATGGTGGGAGGCTGTCTAGGGTTCAGCCTGGAGTTTTCAATATGCAGGGAAATAGGGAGGAGCAGTGACAGAACCCTCACATTGGACTTCCAGAGGGCAGACTTCAGCTTCTTAAGCAACTTATTCAGAGTCCAGGACAGTTGGACCTACTGCAAACAGGAGCTCTTGAAGGCACAGGAACTGGCAGTTCCCATGTGCCAAAAGATCACAGCATTACAGTATCACAGTATAACTAAGGTTGGAAGAGACCTCGAGGATCATCGAGTCCAACCTATCCACACAGACCCATGACTAGACCATGGCACCAAGTGCCACGTCCAATCTCCTCTTGAACACCTCCAGGGATGGTGACTCCACCACCTCCCTGGGCAGCCCATTCCAATGACGAACGACTCGCTCGGTGAAGAGCTTTCTCCTCACCTCGAGTCTAAACCTCCCCTGGCGCAGCTTGAGACTGTGTCCCCTTGTTCTGATGCTGGTTGCCTGGGAGAAGAGACCAACCCCTTCCCAGCTACAACCATCTTTCAGGTAGTTGTAGAGGGCAATGAGGTCACCCCGAGCCTCCTCTTCTCCTGGCTAAACAATCCCAGCTCCCTCAGCCTCTCCTCATAGGGCTTATGTTCAAGGCATCTCACCAGCCTTGTGTTCAAGGCCTCTCACCAGCCTTGTTTGCCCTTCTCTGGACATGTTCAAGTGTTTTGATGTCCTTCTTAAACTGAGGGGCCCAGAACTGGACACAGTAAAGCTGGCAGATGAGCTGGCAGGGAAGGTGACTGGCCTGGATGGGCAAGCAGCTCTTGAAGGAATTAAGGGAAAAAAAGAGGATGTATCACCTTTGGAAAGAGGGGAGGCAACTTGTGATATGTTTAAGGATGTTGTTAGATCATATAGGAGAAAAATTAGAGAGGCAAAGGCCCAGTCAGTACTTAAGCTGGCCACTTCTGTGAAAGATAATAAAAAGCATTTTTATAAATATATTAATGCTAAAAAGAGGGGCAAGAAGAGCCTCCACTCTTTATTGGACCAGGAGGGGAATATTGTAACTAAAGATGAGGAAAAGGCTGAGGTACTAAATACCTTCTTTGCCTCAATTTTCAACAGTAAGGCAGGAGGACTTCAGGATAGCTGGCCTCCTGAACTGGTTGATGGGGTCAGGGAGCAGTGTAGTACCCCTGAAATCCATGAGGAATTAGTTAGGGTCTTGCTGAGCCACTTGGACCCCCACAAGTCTATGGCAGACGGGATCCATCCTAGGGTGCTGAGTGAACTGACAGATGAGCTGGCCAAGCCTGTCCATCATTTTTCACCAGTCCTGGCTCACCGGAGAGGTCCCAGACAACTGGAAACTGGCCAGTGTGAAGCCCATCCACAAGAAGGGCCGGTGGGATGAGCCAGGGAATTACAGACCTGTCAGCCTGACCTCAGTGCCAGGCAAGGTTATGGAACAGGTCATCTTGAGTGCAATCACACAGCACTTACAGGATGGCCAAGGGATCAGACCCAGCCAGTATGGATTTAGGAAGGGCAGGTCCTGCCTGACCAACCTGATCTCCTTCTATGATCAGGTGACCCACCTGGTGGATGTGGGGAGGCCTGTGGATATAGTCTACCTAGATTTCATCAAGGCCTTTGACACCATCCCCCACAGCAAACTTCTGGCCAAGCTGTCAGCCCGTGGCTTGGACAGCAGCACTCTGTGCTGGGTAAGGAACTGGCTGGAGAGCTGACCCCAGAGAGTGGTGGTGAATGGTGCCACATCCAGCTGGCAGCCAGTCAGTAGTGGTGTGCCCCAGGGATCAGTGCTGGGCCACATGCTCTTTAATATCTTTATCGATGATCTGGATGAGGGAATTGAGTGAGTCATCAGTAAATTTGCAGATGACACCAAGTTGGGAGCAGGTGTTGATCTGTTAGAGGGTAGGAGAGCTCTCCAGAGCCTTGACAGGCTGGACAGATGGACAGAGTCCAGTGCATGAGATTTAACACGTCTAAGTGGCAGGGTTCTGCACATTGGCCACGGCAACCCAAGGCAGTGCTATAGGCTGGGGTCAGAGTGGCTGGAGAGCGGCCAGGCAGAAAGGGACATAGGGGTACTGGTTGATGGTAGGCTGAACATGAGCCAGCAGTGTGCCCAGGTGGCCAAGAAGGCCAATGGCATCCTGGCTTGTATCAGGAACAGTGCGGCCAGCAGGAACAGGGAGGTCATTCTGCCCCTGTACTCAGCACTGGTTAGGCCACCCCTTGAGTCCTGTGTCCAGTTCTGGGCCCCTCAGTTTAGGAAAGATGTTGACTTGCTGGAATGTGTCCAGAGAAGGGCAACAAAGCTGGTGAGGGGTTTGGAGCACAAGCCCTATGAGGAGAGACTGAGGGAGCTGGGGTTGCTTAGCCTGGAGAAGAGGAGGCTCAGGGCAGACCTTATTGCTGTCTACAACTACCTGCAGGGAGGTTGTAGCCAGGTAGGGCTTGGTCTCTTCTCCCAGGTGGCCAGCACCAGAACAAGAGGACACAGTCTCAAGCTGCACCAGGGGAGGTTTAGGCTGCATGTTAGGAAGAAATTCTTCACAGAAAGAGTGATTGGGCATTGGAATGGGCTGCCCAGGGAGGTGGTGGAGTCACCATCACTGGAGGTGTTTAGGAAGAGACTGGATGGGGCGCTTAGTGCCATGGTTTAGTTGATTAGTTAGTGTTGGATGATAGGTTGGACTTGATGATCTCAAAGGTCTTTTCCAACCTCATTAATTCTATTCTATTCTATTCTATTCTATTCTATTCTATTCTATTCTATTCTATTCTATTCTATTCTATTCTACTCTACTCTACTCTATTCTATTCTATTCTACTCTACTCTATTCCATTCCATTCCATTCCATTCCATTCCATTCCATTCCATTCCATTCCATTCCATTCCATTCCATTCCATTCCATTCCATTCCATTCCATTCCATTCCACTTCAAGATAAAAATTATGCTATGGACACCCTCCCCACCATGTTACGTTCCACAGGGGGAATGAATTGCTCATCTAATACCCTTGCCTGATTTGTCTGCTGGAATTTGGCCACTTAAAGAAAACAGGGAGGGAGGTATGGGTAGCTGAGGCTGTTCGAAAATTTTATGGACACAAGCAATCAAGGATGATTGACTTATGCTGAATGTCTGTATAACGGGAAGGCCCTTCACAGGTCTCATTGACACTGGAGCAGATATTACTATTATAGGAGCTCAGGAATGGCCAGACAATTGGGAATTGTCCCAACCGTTATCTACAGTAGAAGGAATAGGTAGAACTGAAATTCCGTATCTGTCAAAAAATCCCCATTGAAAATAGTGGGACCAGATGGCAAAATTGGTAATATAAGACCCTTTGTTTTACAAACATCTTGTAACCTCTGGGGAAGGGATCTTTTGAAACAATGGGGCTTCACACTATTGACAAGTTTCTGATAAGGGCCATTGAAAAGAATCAGCCTTGCCTTAAATTGACATGGCTAAGGACACAGCCTGTCTAAGTTGATCAATGGCCCTTGATGGGTGACAGGCTGAAACGGACAAACGTCTTGCTAAAGGAACAGTTAGAGGCAGGTCATATTGGACCATCTACAAGCCCCTGGAATACACCAATATTTGTAATACCAAAAAAATCTGGGAGGTGATGGTTGCTTCAAGATCTTAGAGCAGTCAACACTGTAATGGAAAATATGGCATCATTACAGCCAGGGGTACCTAATCCTGTGGCAATTCCAGATTGGCCATGCTATGTAATAGACCTTAATAGACTGCTGTTTTTACTATTTATCCAGACAATTATGAACACTTTATTTTTTCAGTTCCCACTGTTAATTGTCAGGGTCCTATGGAAAGATATGAAGGAGTTGTCTTGCCACAAGGGATGAAAAACAGTTCAATGATTTGTCAGTTTGTTGTGGGGTCAGCATTGAAACCTGTGAGAAATGCTTTTCAGGATGTTTCAATATTTCACTCTATGGATGATATTCTCATTGCTGCAGAACAGGAGGATCGGTTGTTAACAGTTTTACCTATATTGCTGTCAAACTCAGAACATTATGGGTTACAGGTGGCCCCTGAAAAGGTTCAATGTGAACCACCTTGGAAATACCTGGGATGTAAATTAACAGAGTCTGAAGTCATGCCATCGAAAATTGAACTTTTGAACTTGGTGCGTACGTTAAATAACTTACAGAAATTGTTGGGCACTATAAATTGGGTCAGGCCCATGCTGGGCATTACTACCTTAGAACTGGATCCTCTGTTTCAGCTGTTACAGGGAGACACTGACTTAGCCTCACATGAGAGCTGACACCGGATGCCTTACAATCTCTGAATGGTATAATTGGAAAAATACAATCAGGTTTTGCTAGCCACCGTCAGCCACAGTTGCCGTTAAGAGGCTTTGTTATCAATTCTAGTTACTGGCTTTTTGGGATTGTCAGTCAATGGGATGGTAAGGATTTGTACCTCCTGGAGGGGCAAGTTTTATCCCACCAACCATCTAAACCTATTTGGACAAGATTTGAAATGATTGCAGATGTTATTCAGAAAGTACGTACTCACAGCATCTCTATTTTTGCAGAGGATGTTGATGTCTTACACAGCGCATAAAACAAACAGGATTTTTCTTATGCTTTAGCCAATTCTATAGCACTGCAAATTGCCTTGGCAGATTTTATCAGCACTGTTGCCTTTGACCATCCCAGTCATAAACTGCTGCAATCTCTTTCTGATATCCCTTTAACTGCCACACCTACAGTCTCTAATGTACTGTTGGTGGGAGCATGAACTGTCTTTAGATGGCTAACTGTCTTCACAGAAGGCTGTGGTAGTTTGGTTTGACAATGCCAAACAGGAATGGGAACATCACATCACTTATCAGGAAGGCTCAGCTCAGATTGCAGTGTTATGTGCTGCGGTCGAGGCGTTTAAGCTATTTGCCAGGGAACCGCTGAATGTTGTTGTAGATTCCAAATATGTTTATGGGGTGTTTTTACAGTTAGAATTTGCATTTACAGAATGATCGAATAACAAAGAATTGTTCAATCTTTTTGTAGAATTGGCACAGTTGTGTAATGCAAGGACTGAGAAATATTTTGTGATGCATGTGAGATCTCATTCCAATCTTCCAGGACCTATTACAGAAGGGAATGTGATTGCAGACAGACTGACTGCAGCAGCACATTTGCCCAATGCTCTCCAGCAAGCGAAGATTATGCATGATTTTTTTCATAGCAATGCAGAGAGCCTAATTAAATTGTTTGACATTACTTTTCGTCAAGCTACAGACATTGTGCAAATGTGCCCCAATTGTCAGAAAGTCACACCATTACCGCAGATAATAACAACTGTGCCTAGAGGACTTTGTCCCAATGAAATTTGGCAATCTGATGTGACTCATGTACCTGAATTCGGCAGGTTAAAATATGTACATGTGTCCATTGATACATTTGCCAGTTTTGTGGTAGCAACAGCTCATACAGGAGGAAAAGCACGGGACGTGCAATCTCATTTTTTACATGCCATTGCAATCCTGGGCATTCCTAAAACAATTAAAACTGATAATGGCCATGGTTATGTTTGAACCTCTCTCAAACAATTTTTTTACAGAGTGGGGAATTCAGCATGTCACAGGCATACCACATTCTCCTACAGGTCAAACCATCACAGTATCACAGTATCACAGTATCACTTAGGTTGGAAAGGACCTGGAGGATCATCGAGTCCAACCTATCAACACAGACCCCATGACTAGACCATGGCACCAAGTGCCACGTCCAATCTCCCCTTAAACGCCTCCAGGGTCGATGACTCAACCACCTCCCTGGGCAACCCGTTCCAATGACGAATTACTCGCTCGGTGAAGAACTTCCTCCTCACCTCGAGTCTAAACCTCCCCTGGTGCAGCTTGAGACTGTGTCCCCTTGTTCTGGTGCTGGTTGCCTGGGAGAAGAGGCCAACCCCTTCCTGGCTACAACCACCCTTCAGGTAGTTGTAGAGGGCAATGAGGTCACCCCTGAGCCTTCTCTTCTCCAGGCTAAACAATCCCAGCTCCCTCAGCCTCTTTTCATAGGGCTTGTAAACCATAGTTGAACACATGCACCAAACCTTGAAACGCATGATAAAGAAACAAGCTGAGACCACAGAAGGTCTTACACCTCATGACAAATTATCAAAAGCTACATATATTTTGAATTTTTTTTAATCTGTCTTCCTCAAAAAATGCAACACCTTTTGAGAGATTGATGCTACCCATAAAAGATTATCCCAAGCCTCACTATTATATAGAGACATACATACTGGACAACGGGAAGGGCCTGTTCCTCTCTTAACATGTGGAATAGGTTATGGATGTGTTTCTCTCTCCACAGGTCCTTATTGGCTACCAGCTCAATGACTAAAGCCATACCATCATAAAAATGAGCCCCAGACAGCAACATCAATGGAGCAGGATGTTGTGGGCAACATCTCTCTTATGCATGGTGATGCTGAATTAGAGTAAAAGTGGGACTTACTGGGCCATGTTTCACCCTTTAACATGGTGGGATGTGGAATTACCACTAATGAACAATGATACACAGTGGGCAGATGGTCACTGGTTGGAGCCCATGGAACACTAGGTGTGGGAAAACATGACTAAGTCAAATTCACATTTAATGTGGACATGTGGCCCTTATGTGCCATTTCAAACCAGTCCAATACAGATTGTGTGTATTTTGGCCCACAACAGCACATGGTCGCAGTTATAATGAACAAATCAGTAACCAACTACACTGGTATTGATTTTCCTGGGGTAATTGGAGAACCTATAAGTACAACAGGATGACCAGCGATTCCTCCTTGTGTAGTAAAGAAGCAACTGGAGGATGGTACTCATTTTAGGTGGCATGTGTGCTTAGGGAAGTTGCCTCAGAAACTGAATCATACAAAGGCAGAAATTATTGATTTGGGACCATGGGGTTATACTGATAGGGTTGACAGCACCAGGTGGTACAGTGAGGGCTATTCAGGCCCTGTGTTGCAACTCAGAATCATAGAATCACCACGGTTGGAAGAGACCTCAAAGATCATTAAGTCCAACCCGTCACCCCAGACCTCATGACTAAACCATGGCACCAAGTGCCACATCCACAGAATCACAGAATCACCAAGGTTGGAAGAGACCTCAAAGATCATCAAGTCCAACCAACTCTTATGGAATGGTACTGAAAGTGTGATAAGGAAACAGTTGTGGAGGTTAGCTCTACCATTTGTAAATAGAACTATTAAAACAATTTGTAGGCGTAAAGGCATTTTAGTAGAATGTGCACTACAGAGTTCCTTTGCTGCTGTGTGTACTACCCACCCATATGCGTTAGGGATAGGTGTTGATTGTATATAACAAATCAAGCATTTATCATCTTAGTTGCAACAATACTCCTTTTAAGACCTGTATTATTGATAAAGACATTGATCAGCATAGCATGATTATTCCCTTTTGAAGAAGGGCAGAGGTATGGATTCCAGTGAATATGACAAGTGGATGGGAGAGTGAAAATGGATTTGCAGATGCAGGAAGCTATAGATGAGGAAATAATGGTAAGATTATACATGCTTGAGGCCAGTGTTGTTTGGCTAGGAGATCAACAAGCTGCCTTGCAGACCCATATAATGCTGCAGTGCGATTGGGAATATCATAAGAGGGATATGTGTGTAACATCCTTGTCTTGGAATGACTCGCATCACGATTGGAACTCGGTCAGGTCACATTTACAAGGGGCCTTTGATAGCTCCTTGAAATATAATGTCCAGACATTGACACATCAGCTGGAACTGCAATTAGCAAATTTACAACAGGTGCAGACTGATTCAACATGGCAAGCATTGGACAATGATCTTAGCTGGTTAAATCCAAAGAATTGATTCTCAGGTCTGAATCTATGAGTGTGGGTTATAGGTGGAATCCTTGTAGTGATTGGTATTCTAATTGCAGTATTGATGGTATTTGTAGTAATAGCTTTTAGGAACACGAGAATGGGTAGGACACAAGTAATGTCTGCTATTTTAAACAATATAAAAACAGGGAGTTGTAGGAGAGCAGAAAGAACAACACCACTGGTAACGGTAGAACGGCCTGATGATAAAGAGGAGCTGACTGCAGTAAACAACATGAAGTGTGAGACACAAGGACGTTTGCCTCCATGCAAGAACAGCTCAACCTGATATGGGATGAAGACAACAGTGGACAGGTACATATCAAAGAAGAAAACTCAATTAGCTACAGGGGTGCAAAAGTGTCAAGGAATTGCTTAGCCTGCTCGATTTTTCCTATATAAACTGCATGTTCTGTACCAGTAAAGGATTCCTGCTTCACCACCAAGGGAGTCCATACATGCATTCCGACAAGGAGGTAGGGGCCTGCATCTTGGAAAGGAGTGGGCTCCTGACCAGACTGAGTGTTTCTGGGGAGCTGCAGCAAGCACCAAGTCTGGAATTGTTTTCACCCTTTGCTCTTGCTGTCATTGCACCTAATCTTACAAACTTAACACATTAAAGTAAAAACTACCTTCTCAGTATGGTGGAGCTTGTATAGGTGCTCAAAGGGGTTCCTGATAAAATCAGTAACAGGCCATATCAGTTTTTAAAACACAGAGTAGAAGGATGCTAATACACTGTGGATAAGAGCAGAAAATAGAGGAAGTGGATCTTATATCTTCAGTGTCATAAAAGATGGCATCACCTGGTGCCTAATAATATAGACTACTTTCTGAAGTCCTTTGTCAGAGTGGGCCCCCTTTAGAAAAGAAAGGAGATCTTGTTCGGCCAATCCTTTAATGACTATGTCTGTCTGTGTGCATTTGGGGTAAGGGGAGGGTCAGATAGCCAGATGAATGTTAACAGAAGGTCTTTGTGTAAAATATATGGGCATTAGAAATGTCTTTTAAATCAGTTTTCAAGAAAAATGTGAAGTTGCAGTGTAAAAAACTGCATGTAGCATTATTTTATTCTGTATCTTGGTTATTTTGTAGTAAGTATTCAGAGGATGGTACTTCAAACCTATTTCTATTTGTCAAGCCAATTTCTGATTCAATTTTATGTGAAAGAGGTTGTTCAGCTGCATGTATAAGACAGTAAATTAATTTAGGCTAAATTATGAGAAATTCTGTCTGCTGTGTTAGTCTTAATTGTATGTAGAAGCTATTTGAAGTTGTATAAAAATTCAGTAATTTCATATTATTATTTCTTAGTTTCTTTCTTGAGCACCAAAATAAGAAGACAATGCTTTATATAAGCAAACTGAGTAGAGTTGGCTGGAGACAAGAGAATTTAGGATCTGAGCATCATTTTATTGCACTGTCCACTCATTGTAAATAAATTTATAGCTTCTCCTGGCCTGTGATAAATCTAATCATCTGCCAGCATTTGGAAGTACAAGCACACTTGTGATTTATTCAATTCCATCCTGCTAAAATGTGGGGCAGGGCTTAAAGTGCCTTTTGTGAAGAATTCTGCCAACAGGGAAATGGAGCCTCATTTCTTCATTTGCAGCCAGAAACTGCTTACTCCAGTAGCTCTGAAGTCTGTGCAGACTTTAGATCTACCTTAAATACATTTACTTTAGCTCTTTTTAATACCTACCCCAGATACGGAGACTACTTTCCTCTCCTTTGACAAAGGACTTTGGCTGTCATGCTTATAGTTTCTGTACTTTCTAATAACTGTTAAATATATAATGCTACACCATTTATTTGCCTGCATGTGTGTGCAACTTGTTAATAATTTAATGTTTTATTTTACCACTTGGCCTCTTCACATAACTCTAAAATAAGGAAGATAAAATTCTACTAAATTATTAATTCACTAGGAAATTGAAACAAGCAATATAAATTAAGCACTGAAAATGTTGTTTGGGTTTTTTTTCTCTGTGGGAATCAAAGTGGTGAATGCAACTGGATAACAGGTGAGGGAGCTAAATGGACAAGATAATCATAGAATAATTTAGACTGGAAAGGATTTCTGTAGTGTCATCTGGTTTAACCACTCAAAAGCCAGTCTTCTTATTATGAACATGCTCTGTTGATCCTTGAATGTCTCCAAGAGCAGAGATGTCCCAGGATGGAGACATTCCAGAAATCTTCTGTGTCCTTGAGCACATAGGACCTGTTGCCTAGCTGACTGGTGGAATTTGATGGCAATCTGCAGTGTTAGAAAGTTTTCCCACTGGTGCACCAAAGCATACAAGTGCTCAAGTGCTGTGGTGTCAGTGAAAGATTTTTATTGCTCACTCTAAATAGATCTGTAACAGATCAAAACAGTGACTTTATGAAGGTTTAGGTCACATTACCTAAACTAATCTGGGTTTGTTAATTTTCATAGTAGCCACTTGTTTAATGTATCTATTTACTAGGGTTTTGTTGGGATTTTGTGCCATGCAGATCTGTACATACTAATACAGATGCCTGGTGCTGGTGGCCTCTATATATCACAAATCTGAGTTTCAGTGCTGAGTGTTGAACACCCTACTCTGCTAACTGTTGGTTGTCACCCAGGTGAAACACCAGGGGTTGTTTGGAGATCAAATAATTTTTTCTGGGAGTGTGGTGGGTTGAAAATTACCCCCCAGCTAACTTGGAGAAAATCCCTCCAAAATAAAATTGCCAGACCAGCTCAGTTGGAAAGCAAATGAAGCTATATGTACAAGCAAAACTACAATCTAGAAATATGAAATGCAATGAAAATGTACAAAATATATAATATTTACATGTATTTACAATTTATAAACAACACAAGAACCCCCCTGGACAAAAACAGGGGGTTGTAGAATCATAGAATCAATAAGGTTGAAAAAGACCTCAAAGATCATCAAGTCCAACCTGTCACCCAACACCTCATGACTACTAAACCAAATGCCACGTCCAGTCCTCTCTTGAACACCTCCAGGGACAGTGACTCCACCACCTCCCTGGGCAGCCCATTCCAATGGCTAACAACTCTTTCTGTGAAGAACTTTCTCCTCACCTCAAGCCTTAACTTCCCCTGGCACAGCTTGAGACTGTGTCCTCTTGTTCTGGTGCTGATTGCCTGGGAGAAGAGACCAAACCCCTCCTAGCTACAACCACCCTTCAGGTAGTTGTAGACAGCAATAAGGTCTTCCCTGAGCCTCCTCTTCTCCAGGCTAAACAATCCCAGCTCCCTCAGCCTCTTTTCATAGGGCTTGTGCTCAAGGCCCCTCGGCAGCCTCATTGCTCTTCTATGGACACATTCAAGAGTCTCAATGTCCTTGTTAAATTGATGGGCCCAGAACTGGACACAGGACTCAAGGTGTGGCCTAACCAGTGCTGAGTACAGGGGCACAATGACTTCCCTGCTCCTGCTGGCCAAACTATTCTTGATGCAGGCCAGGATGCCATTGGCCTTCTTGGCCACCTGGGCACACTGCTGCCTCATGTTCAGCCAGCTGTCAATCAGGTCCCTTTCTGTTTGGCAGCTCTCCAGCCACTCTGACCCCAGCCTGTAGCTCTGCATGGGGTTGTTGTGGCCAAAGTGCAGCACCCAGCACTTGGATTTGTTGAATGTCATCATGTTGGACTCTGCCCATCTGTCCAGCCTGTTAAGGTCCCTCTGGAGAGCCCTTCTACCCTCTAACAGATCAACACCTGCTCCCAACTTGGTGTCATCTGCAAATTTACTGATGACTCACTCAATTCCCTCATCCAGATCATCAATGAAGATATTAAACAGGATGGGGCCCCGAAATGATCCCTGGGGGACACCACTGGTGACTGGCTGCCAGCTGGATGTGGCACCATTCACCACCACTCTCTGGGCACAGCCCTCCAGCCAGTTCCTAACCCAGCACAGAGTGTTCCTGTCCAAGCCACGAGCTGACAGCTTGACCATCAGTTTGCTGTGGGGAACAGTGTCAAAGGCCTTGCTGAAGTCTGGGTAGACTACATCCACAGCCTTCCCCACATCCACCAGGCAGGTCACCTGATCATAGAAGGAGATCAGGTTGGTCAGGCAGGACCTGCCCTTCCTAAAGCCATATTGGCTGGGCCTGATCCCTTGGCCATCCTTCAGGTGCACAGTGATTGCCCCCAAGATGATCTGCTCCATAATTTTCCCTGGCTCTGAGGTCAGGCTGACAGGTCTGTAATTCCCTGGCTCATCCGACTGGCCCTTCTTGTGGACGGGCATCACATTGGCCAGCTTACAGTTGTCTGGGACCTCTCCGGTGAGCCAGGACTGGTGCAAAATGATGGAGAGAGGCTTGGCCAGCTCATCTGTCAGCTCTCTCATCACCCTAGGATGGATCCCATCTGGTCTTGTGGATTTGTGAGTATCCAAGTGGCTCAGCAAGTCCCAAACTAATTCCTTGTGGATTTCAGGGGTACGCTGCTCCCTGACCCCATTACCCAACTCAGGAGGCCAGTTATCCTGAAGTCCTCCTACATTACTGTTGAAAATTGAGGCAAAGAAGGTATTTAGAACCTCAGTCTTTTCCTCATCTTTAGTTACAGTGTTACCCTCCAGGTCCAATGAAGAGTGGTTATAAAAATGTTTTTTCTTGTTTGGGAGGTTATAAATATATAGCTGTAAATAGTAAACAATAATACCATTTGATTAAATCATGTGAAGATGTCTGCTGAGGAAATGCAAAGAGACAAATACAGCCTGCAGTACTCATTTTGGGAAATAATTATTCAAAATGCCCAGACTGGAGATCAATAGGGATTTATAATTTTAGCAGCTTTCCACACACCACATTATATGCCACAGTTGTTGACTTCTTCAGCCAAGAGCCACATCATGTGTCCTTGCCCTGCTTCTCCTACCTCAAACAATCCCATGTATGATCCACAATGCACCTGCATAGATGCAAATGCCCACATCAAAGAAGCAAGAGGAAGAAGTTACTAGGAGCAGAAATCCTCCCTTTGGCATGTTCACATCAAACAAAGTGCCTGTGTGATTGTGGCAGTATTCAGTGTTGGTGCTTACTGATAAAATGCTATAGATGGAATAATTTGTTGTCTTTCTCAGAAATACAATCATAGTACCTGTGCATTATACAGCATTTGGTTTACATTTTTGGAAGGAAATTATCTGTCAGTTCTTAGTTGTGAAAGAGATGGACATAAGCCAACAATGCAACCTTGCAGCCCAGACGGCAAAATGCATCCTGGGCTTCATCACACAAAGCATGGCCAGCAGGTCAAGAGATGTGATTTTACCACTCTTCTCTTTTAAGACCTCACTTAGAGTACTGTGTCCAGCTCTGTGGTCCCCAGCACAAGAGAGACCTGGAGCTGCTGGAGCGGGTCCAGAGGAGGGCTGTCCCATGAAGACAGGCTGGAAGATTTTGGGCTGGTGATACTGGAGAAAAGAAGGCTCTGGAGAGATCTTATCACTACATTTCAATATATTAAAGGGACTACAGGATGGCTGGGGAAGGAATTTTAGAAGGACTTGTAGTGATTGGATGAGGGGCAATGGTTTGAAGCTGGAGTAGGGTAGATTTTGGTTGGACATAAGGAAGAAATTCTTTACAATGAGAGTAGTAAAATACTTGCATAGACTGTCTTGGAATGTGGTTGAGATCAGACTCGATGTGGCCCTGGGCAGCCTGATTTATTTGGAGGTGTCTGTGCTCACTGCAGGGGGCTTGGACAAGATAACCTTTAAGGGTCCCTTCCAACCGAATATAATCTGTGAACCTCTCACTTGTCCTAGTCCTTTGCAGTTCCAGATGGCATAAAGACCCTCAGTTGTTCTCTCACTGTGTTTAGATCTATTTGTTTGAATGTGTATGATTATGACTGTGTAGCCAAAATATATCTGTTGTAACTGACTACCTGATAAGCAGAATGAGGCAAACTAACTGAGCAGACTAAAACTTTGACTGTCTAGTAAACTGGCAAGTGTTCCACCAGTAACTCCCTTCATCCCAGTTCAATTAAGGGTGCTTATCAGTACACGGGGAAAATCCTGCATGAGCAGTCATGAAGATTGGCAGTTCATGAATTCCTCATGTTCATTAATACTATGAAAATCTCATTCCTTCTTCAGACACTTATGTGATTTATCACTCTTGTGCTCCTGTGACCCTTTCAGAAAGTTGCAGTAGAAAACCTATTGTGCTGAATCCTAATACTAGTGTGAGAGAAAATGTATTAGATTCTTACTGCCTAGGGATTTCTACAGCATTTCTGAAAGGTCCCTAAAAGGTATTACTTACAGCTGCACACCAGCTTTGTGAAGTATTAATAGCACCGTTTCTCTTGTGTCAAGTGGATTACTGCCACATGAAGTTGTAATTGGTGTAACAATGCGTGCAGAAGAATTTCAAAGCAACTACTCAACTGAAAACTCCTTTGCTTTATTAACACCCCCTTCATGGAGGATTGTGAAAAATGGAAAAGAACTAAAGTCTGTACAGAGAAGAATTGAGAGCTGAGTGTGGGTTTCCCTGGGTCCAAAGCACATGGCAACAGAGAGCATTTTTCAGAGGAAGGAAATTACGGTAGCAGAGACTGAAGGCTCAAAGGGTCTTTCTAGCTTGCAGTAGGAAGGCAAGATGTCACGTTTACATACGTGTGCATCAGTAATCTCTCACTGTACACATCAGATTACTGAGAACACCATATGCTATAGCCAGGGCCCACCCCTACTGGGAGCTCTAGATGCATAGATCCAGCAGAGGTTCTGCATTTTGTAATTGTCAAAGGTATCGTCTTCAGGTCAACACCTTCTGAAAATCACCCATCTAATCATGGGTCTCACAGTGTCCTGAACCTCAGCAAAATCAACTTTTCTGAACAATCGAGAAACATGTTTCAAAGTCACTCTGTCTCCTGTAGAGGAATTAAGGAAGTGCAGGATGTGTTACTGACTTGATCACCTAATATCAGATGTGGCAGACCTGGCTGGAGAAAGCAGCAGCATCTGACCTGAGTGTAAATGCATGTGTGCCTCTTTTTCCTTCTCTGGCTTCTTCTTGCAGACATCAAACCCAATGGGTGTTAAATGTGCTGTAGTTACTAAAAGATACAACATTTAAACTAAACTTTCTTTCGAGCATAATTAAAGTATTCCTAAACTCCAGCAAAAGTTCTTTCAGTGTTGGATTTTGGCTCTCTCCTCCCTGTTTGATTCTGCAGAGAGCTGTTTGCTGGGAAATCAATGTTGCCTATTGCATGCATTTTTCAATTTTATGTTTCATATGTGTTTTTCTACACATGTATACACATACATATGCATAGTAGATGCAGATGATTTTTTAACAACTACTTATCCTCAGTCTTGTTGTTAGATTTCTATTTATATAGATGTAGCTGGCATGTGACGGGAATGACCACTGTGTCTCAGGGTGTACGTGCAGGCCAGTGCACCTGAAACTAGGCCCCATCCCTGGAGATATTCAAGGTCAGGCTCAACAAGGCACCCTGATCTAGTGGAGGATGTCCCCACTCACTGCAGGGTGGTTGGACAAGATGAACCTTTCGAGGTCCCTTCCAACCCAAACTATTCTATGATTCTATGATTCTATGATCTTTACAGGACATTGTTAGTAAAACATTTGATATGCCATTTAAAGCCACTTCTTTTTGCTGCCAATTGTTTTATCTGGTTTATATCAGCAGCTTCTCCTCAAAGTGACTCCATTGTGTGCTGGCATAGCAGTGTGGCAACATCAGAGGTCTCCCATTGCTTTCTTCCTCTTGCTGCAAAAATTCCCTTTCTACAGTCCCAGTCATCTCCCTGCATTATTCTCGCAGTAGCAGTCAAGTACTGAACACAAAGTTGAGACTGTGCTTGGGTGAAAGAATGGGCCTGTGTTAAACGTGTAAGCAAAGTAGTTCTCAGAAGCTTCTTAATCTGAACAGATTCCTCTTCTTCACATGCTTTCACGTCTGACCGAAAAGACAGGTCTCATACCTCTGATGAATTTCACAGAGTCACAGAACTGTCAGGGATGGAAGAGACCTCAAAGGTCATACAATTTCAAACCCCCCACCCTGGGCAGGGACACTTCACTCTAGATCAGGTTGCTCAGAGCCCCATCCAGCCTGGCCTTAAAACCATCCAGAGATGGGGCTTCTACCACTTCCCTGGGCAACCTGTTCCAGCATCTCACCACCGTCACGGTGAAGAACTCCTTCCTGACATCCAATCTGAATCTACCCACTTCTAGTTTTGTTCCATTCCCCCTAGTCCTATCACTACCTGACACCCTAAAAAGTCCTTCACCAGTGTTATTGTAGCCCCCCTTAAGATACTGGAAGACCACAATAAGGTCTCCTTGGAGAGGAGGACTCCCCAGTTCCAACATGTAATTGTCATTTACTAGGTCATTTTACCTAATGGAGTTTAAATAAGCAAGTGTGGCAGCTGCTTGATGAACTCCAAGATCATGGTACCTTTTACTTGTATCTTTGGATTGGCACCAGGTGCTAAACAAATTTTTCCCATGTTCTGACCTCCTGCTCTTCACCAGCATAAGTGCAGTTTGCTTACCCTCTCACAGAATAAATCTGAAGTTTTGAAATCGATTGCTAGTTGCCTTCAAAAGTTAAAGGACTTAAATTATAAGGACAAACTAGACATGCTGTCTTGTTAGATGTTAAATCTCATTTTGCTTGGCTGCTCATAAAGAGCCATTCTCCTCTAGTTATTTCTGTGATCCATTGTGATTTCCTGTGTGTTTTCTGTTGCTTATGGTGGAGGAACTTGTTCTTTTGGATATAGGTCGAATTTATTGCTAAACTTCAGGAAATTCAGACATGAAATATAGGAGTACTTAAATTAGAGGGGCAGATGTTAGTCTTTAAAAGCTTTTTGTTACCTTGACAATTAAATATTGACACTTCCAGAATATGTAAACTCTAATTTTATATCTTGCTGGGTTTTGTTTGTTTGTTTCTTATTGTGCAGTTAAATTATGAAACACTGATTTTAGGATTTATTTCAGTTTAACTTTTTTTGTTTTTTGAGAAATTGCTTGATAAACTGGCAGCTGTGGATCAGCAGCATAATGTGCAAGTATATATAGAATGCAAGCTGTCCATTTATCTCAGTCCTGATCTACTTATATTCATCTGATGCTTATTACAATCACAGTCTGTCTCTGAGCAGATACATCCAGTTAGGATTAAGCTTGGACAACTAACCTAATTCGCTCTTGTAACTGAATTCAGTGTAGATGTCTCATGAAACTAAATAATTCATTTAACTCCTAACCTTTAATAAATCAGTATCAAAATATTGGGGATATTTAGCAATATCTATGTTCTTGAGAGACACTGGGTTTGTTTGTAATAGCATGGAGGTTTGCAAGGCTGTATCTCCATTCATAGCTGTTTCTGAGATTTCTCCACACCGCAGCTTCTCCTTATATGTCATAGTATTTTATTAAATGTAATTTTAGTTCACAGATCCTCTAGACTACACGATGGGATCCCTTTCTAAACTTGTTGTTAGAGAGAACGTTCTGGTAGAGTAGCTTGAGAATGAAATATAGGCACATCTACCCAATTCTAACAAGCACGAAAATAATACAGGCAGAAGATTGTATCTGAACTTTAACCTAAATTGAAAAAGGAAGCTTCACTCTTTTCTTGTATTTCAAGAATGCTGGCATACTCAAGGAATAATGGTTTATTTCTAGGTCTTGAAGACAGAAGTTTTTTCTCAACATTTTCCTTCTACAAGAGCTTTCTGGAATTTGTGGACCTGGGGGTGCTGGTTGATGGTAGGATGAACATGAGCCTGTAGTGTGCCCAGGTGGCTAGGAGGGCCAATGGCATCCTGGCCTGCATTAAGAACAGTGTGGCCAGCAGGAGCAGGGAGGTCATTCTGCCCCTGTACACTGCACTGGTTAGGCCACACCTTGAGTACTGTGTCCAGTTCTGGGCCCCTCAGTTTAGGAAGGATGTTGACTTGCTGGAACGAGTCCAGAGAAGGGCAATGAAGTTGGTGAGGGGCTTGGAACACAAGCCCTGTGAGGAGAGGCTGAGGGAGCTGGGGCTGCTTAGCCTGGAGAAGAGTAGACTCAGGGGTGACCTTATTGCTCTCTACAACTACCTGAAGGGGGGTTGTAAACAGGCAGAGGTTGGTCTCTTCTCCCAGGCAGCCAGCACCAGAACAAGAGGACACAGTCTCAGGCTGCACCAGGGGAAGTTCAGGCTGGAGGTCAGGAGGAAGTTTTACACAGAGAGAGTGATTGCCCATTGGAATGGGCTGCCCGGGGATGTGGTGGAATCGCCATCACTGGAGGTGTTCAGGAGGAGACTTGACAGGGTGCTTGGTTACATGGGTTAGTTGATTAGGTGGTGTTGGATGATAGGTTGGACGCGATGATCTTGAAGGTCTCTTCCAACCTGGTTTATTCTATTCTATATAAAAACATCAAGTTCTATGTCTTTAATGTTTCAGCCATGCTTTGGGGGTTTTTTTAGTTGTTTTTTTGTCCCATTTAAAGTCAGCTGACTTTTTGCTGATTTATCCTAACGACTAGCCTCTAGAGCAGGTTAGTCTTTATCAGCTTGTTCTTAATTTTAAAAATCAACCCCAGCAACTTGCCATAATGCAATGTTTATGTAGGGTTATAAGAAAGTTCAGGACTAAGCATAGCAACCATTAGTGCTACCTTGTTAGAGTATATGGGTGTTCAACTCTAAAATGTTATATTTTGGATTAGAAGTACCTTGCATAATATAATTTTAAAGTTTGTAAAATTATAATTTTGTTCAATATGGTTGCATGAATCCAGTTTGACTTTGTTGATACTACTGTTCTCAACAAAATAAATGCATACAGAGGTAATGGATGAAGCGCGCTTTCAACAGAAAGATCTAAACAATTCTACTTTTCTTCATCCTCATTTAATTTCCACTGTTTATTGCACATGTGTTGATTCTGAAAGATACACATGGCAGCTGCACCTAAAAAAATAATTAGATTTAGCTTGTATTTATTAGCTTTTATTATTATTATATTTGCTAGCTTGTGTTATTATACTTAGTGTATATTTGTTTTTTAGAACCCATTCCAAGGCCTACTATTTTCTGAGCTCTGCGTATGTATATGTTAGATGCAATTGCCCATATAGTTTTCACAGTCTTTTATATTGTTCATGCAAGATAGTGCCTCTGGAATTTTGTTAGGGATGTGATTGCACTTCTCATACTGAAAATTCTCTGCAGAAGCTCCTCTCTGCTGGGACTCCAGGGAAAAAGACTGGATGAGCAGAAGATCTGCTCACGGTTGGACTGCTGTTCATGGTGGAATCTGAAGTGCCAGGCGTGAGAACATACAGAAGAAATGCTAGAACAGTGTTGATTCTGCTACCAGAGCCTCCTACACTATGCAGGGAGAAGGAAGGGATACATGGCCCTGTAATGTGAACTTTTCAGTGTCATGTTGAATATGATGATGTAAGGAAGGGCCTGTAAATAATTGTAAGGATTTGGAGGAAAATTCACAGTAGGATATTTGAGATGTCCCATAAAGATAAGGCTCCTGCACAAACAAATGATGAAAGGAACAGTGAGAACACCCAGCAATGATGAAAATTATGGCATCTTAATTTAATAATTCCCAAGAAAACGTGAAGGTATTGTACTAAAACATTGTAAGAGTCCCCAGTAATGAAAAGAAGAATGAGAGAGAGTATAGAGATGTCAGTCAGTGTGGCTGCTTCGGTTGTCAATGTGCAGCATTGTGCTGGCAGTCAGAAACAGAACTGGAAATGAAGCATGAGAAGGATAAGCCCTGTTTCCTTGCCACGATTTTGTTGATTCCATCAGACTGTATGTAGTAACTTAAAGATAATTGTGAAGGTGTTACCCATTGAATGTTACTGTTTATATGACATTGAAAGAAGAGACAGATACAGTCTAGTAGGTTCTGCCAACCAATGCTTACAGAATATTACTGCCTTTATACTGCTGCATAATTTACTGATGTCATACAGAGCACAGGAAGAAAAATCCTTCTAATAGGAGCTTTTGTTACAGTAATGCCAACGGCAAGAGAAAATACTCAGATTATTTTCCTGGAGATAGAGGCTGCTGCTGTTTGGAAAATACTGCATTACACCATCTGTTTCCTTTTGATTGCACACTGCCATAGCCATTGTTGTGATTAATTTCATTGCTTCTAGGCGCAAATTTGAGTGCTTAAAAGAAGATTAGAAACTTGTTTTGTGGACAGGGATGTAGTTAATGGCTGGCTTTCAGTAGGATTGTGTGTACTTAACTTTACAATTCAAGTCATCAATCTTCTGTGTGAATTTGATGTATGAAGAGAGCAAGGAGAACGTCCTTTTGCTTCAATGGAATAATTCTCTGCGCAAATTGTTGGTGAAGTTTCCACCATGTGCCGTTAAGCATCACCACACACTCAAAACACTTCTGGGACATAAAACCACTTTTCATAGAATCATTTATGTTGGAAAATACCTTTAAGATCATCAAGCTCAACCATAAACCTAGTACTGAGAAGTACACCACTTAACCATGTCACTGAGCACCACATCTACATCTACAAGACTACCACTTCTCTGGGCAGCCTATTCCAATGCTTAACAACTGCTTTGGTGAAGAAATTTTTCCTAAGATACAATGCAACCTCCCCTGGTGCAACTTGACACCATTTCTTCTCATCCTGACTACTTTTTATCTAGCTGTTGGCTTGGCTGCTGGAAGATGCATAATTTCATCAGCATCTCATTCAATTGTCAGACCAGGTCCTTTGGTCATGAGATTGGTGTGCCTCAAAAGCCCCAAACAAGCAGTAGCCTGCCAGACAAAAAGAAAGCCCTGATGATTGGTAATCTGTCACAGGCATCTCCTGGTCACATTTGATGCCTCCACTGGAAGACTCAGCCCCTGTATCTGACCAGAACCATTGCTTTGTGCCTCATGGTGACAAGCAGCACAAGAAAATAGGTAATTTTGTCTAATACATGGGTGCTGTGTCTTACTTCAATTCTGCTTTCTTTTGAATCTTGAGTATGTAGTACAGTGGGGATATGTATCATGGTGGTTTTCCACCACTAAGCTGGTCCCTTCCATGCTTTTAATTCCTGTATTACTTAAATCATCTGGGTAGGTTTTGATGAGTAACACAGCTGCAGTATGCAGTAGTGCATCTGCTTAGTATAATGAATCAAGAAAGCAAGTGATATTTGCATGAAATGCATAAGTTCTTATTTATACATTTCTTAATCATCACATTTCAAGACTGTCACATTTCCCTGTGATTTCATGTTGGAGGTTGAACATCTTCTAGCTAAAACTGTAGTGATTCTCCTCTGTTAACAAGGTATATCCAGATTATAATTTAGCAGTAACTTACTCGATGTTTACTTCAATGTGAATTAACTAAGGGTTGTCTGTCTGAATTTGCTTTCAACAGCATCATATTTCAAAACATGCCTTCAGGTTGATGTGCATAATGTTGTCTTTTGAGTTTGTGGCAGATCCGTGGCCACACAGGACATAGTTAAACAGAATTGAGAGGAAAATGTCGACTGCCAAGTAAAGCAGCATTATCAATTTCCTCTGTCCTGCATTGAAAGAAACAAGGGGAACAGACAGTGTGGGGTTTCCTGATATGTTTTAAGAAAGCCTGGGATTCATTTCCCCTCCCTTCCTTCCTATTAGTTGTTTGTTAACTCCCAGGAAGATTCAGATTTTTCTTTTGAGACCTCTCTCCTCTGTTCTGGAAACGGGCTTTGACTTTGAGAGGCTTGGCTTTTGCTTCTGTGCTAGTGCAGGGGGAAGAAGAGTAGATGGATTGATGATGAGAGTCTCACATAGCCGATGAGAAGTTTCTAACTGACAACGTTGTATTCACAGAAGTATTTTATTTGCTGGCATGAGCATAGCACTGTCCCGTGAGGAATCCATGGTGCTGCAGACACAGAAGTAGGAAATACACCAAGTGTCAGCATGAGAATTCTGCCCTTGGAGTGCTGAGTTGTAAACTTAAGAGCAAGACTATGAAGTTATAAGAAAGACCTTCAACTTGCCCTTCTTCAGGAGAAACATCAGATGTCTCTTTGCAACAACTGAACATCTGTCATGTTAAGGATAAGGATACAAAGACAGAGGCAATAGTACCAACTACTTGGGATGAGCAACTGCTTTGGATCTCTGTGCATGGCTGGAGTACACTAACGAACTGGATACTTCGTGAGGGCTTTTCATCATCAGAAACAGCACAGAGCTATTAGTTTGCCTACTGTTATTTTGGGTGTAACACTGTATAACAGACAGTGTCATGTTTTGGGGGGGAAATTTCATCTGCTAGTCTGACCTGCCTGTGTGAGAAGCTGTGCCTCCTTTATTCATAGTAGACGCACTGAAAACTGTGGCAAGATTTCCAGTCTGCTGAGTGTAGCATACTAGGAACTGAGAGGGTCTCACAACTTCATACAGAAACTATCTTGGCGTTTTCAGTCCATTAAATACAACTGATTTTTCTTTCCATTTTTTTTTTTTTTGTTCATTCTAGTAAATTGCTTTCTGAGGAAAAGTGCATGCAATACAAATAACTGCACTGCACTTATTTCCAGCTCTTGGAATCTGCATCCTTTTAAAACCTGTTTGGCAGCATTTGGATTTCACAAAACATTTTTATGTTCCACTGACATTTAAAAACAAAAATCAGAGTATCTTGAAGTGTGTTAGAAGACTGTAATTCTGAAGAGCTGATTTTTTATTTGCTTTATTGAATAACTTGGTGAAGATTTGGGGATACACATCCATGTCTCAACGCCGCTTTTTAAGGGAAGGACATGAAAGTCATTTTAGGATCCTACCAAGATTCTTTCAAATTCTTCATGGCAGACGTCACTCACGAAATAACCCACGTCAAATATGCTCTGGTGAGGTGGATGTATAGGTGATCCTGTAGTGTGATCTGTTATCTAGATAAGAGTGTTGCACTTAGATTTGAGCAGCGTGTGGGGTAAATATGAGAAATAGCCTAGATTTGGTGTTAGTCATTTTCTCAACTGATGAGAAACGAATGTACAGTCATGTAGAGATTCAGCAACACAGTTAAAAAATATATGCATTTATCCATTCTAGATATTACTTGTGGATTGTGATTACTCTTGGTCACCAGTATCTAACAAGCACCAACCCTCCTTTGATACTTTAGAAGAACTTCTCTGAGCGCTGTGCTCTTAACCAATTGCACCAAAAAAATATTTTTAACTGTACTCAAAAAATCAGGAAGCCTCTGATCTTTAAGTTTACTGTAGTCAATTTAGGACTTACTGCCACTAACTCAATCTCAAAGTCAGTTTCGTACAGTATGTGGTATAATAATATGTTACTGTGACTGATAAGTATGTAATCAATGAGATTAGCAAAGCTACATTTTGTTGTTCCTTTTTCTTTGAAATAGGTTAACCCTGACTAGCTGGGATAAGCTGAAGCAAATTTTTTAACAATTAATGAATCCTTTCTTGGTTTTATATGCATAGTGACCTATTATAGTGAAAAAAAAAAAAACCAACAAAAAACCTTTTCTTTTGTTTCTCTTTAAATTTATTTGGAGCGTGTGAATTTGAAACCAACATGAATTAAGCTACATTTATAGGAAAATACAAAATTTTCAAAGCCATTCTTTAGTCCTATCTTTAATCTTGACACTTATTCTTAGTAAAAAAATACCTCTCTGGTGGTTCCTTTTGCTCATGCCTTTTTTCCTATTATGCTCACTGAGTCTTTTGTCATCAGTTTTGCTTGGTATTAATATTGTAAGGGTGTTGGGGGGGGAGGGTATAACCTCTTTTTTGGTAACTTCTGAAATGTAAAGATTTCACTTTTCCTGACTTATCAGTTCTGAGCTTTCATCAGGCCACAGTTTGGTAGCTTTAGGAGTACCAGCTAATAACAAGATTTAACAATTAATTCTGTTCAACTCAGTCTAGAAAAAGGTTTTATGTTAATTGTGAAGTCAGAAAAACTTTAACTGTTAATTTTAGCACATAGGAAGCAGTCTTACAAAGCAATGCAAAACAAGGCCTCCTCAAATTTCAGTCTTAGCTTCATGTAGGATTTAACCATCACTTGGCACTAATCACACTTGCACCAATTCATTATAACATTTATGTACTTAGGAGTTTCATGCACCTGCCAGCTGTTCATGAATGGTTTGGAGCTAATTCAAAGTAGCCTGCATAGTGTAAACCCACACACTTAATATGCTGAACACATCCTAACATAGGTACTTTTCTTCATTTTAGCCTAATTTCCTGCAGACTCAGATCCTTAATATAAATCATACAATGATCTAAAATCATCTCTTACCTACTGGTTCCTTTCACTATTTAAAGTTGTGTATAGACACAGAGAATTGTGTATTTCAGTAGGAAATTGTCTGTCTTCTTTCCCACCCATCTTTATTATTATTCCAAAACTTCTTTTGATTGTGTTGCAGCCTTCTCTGTTTGAAGACTTGAAGTATGAAAAAAGTTCTGTTTCCTTTCCTTCCTGTTACCCATTTTATGTTGACAGAAGGAAAGCAATTATATGCTTCTAATGTTAACCTTATATATCCAGTAAGAATTATTTCATTGTTTTGCTGAAAGCCATTTTATGGCCTTCTGGACTGATAAGAGTTTCTCTGCCTTCCTGGTGGCAAGCCTCAGTTAGCATTCAGTGGCCCTTTGACACCAAATATTACACAGAAGGTGGATCAAGGGTTTAGACTGTGGAAGAAGTGAGATACTGCAGCCTGGGAACATGACTGTCCTGTAGCTATGCTGGGTATTCCAATCTTGGCAAACACATACTTCCAAAGTAAATGTGCTTGTAATTCTATGGATTCTATGGTGTATACACCTCTCTTCCCCATGTGACAAAATTAAGCAACTCTGTCCTGTTGTCCCAGGTCTCACAGAGCTTTGTTCTCTCTTCATTAGCATCTCTGGAAACTCAAAAGCAGGTTTGCTCACTGTTGCTTCACCTTTTCCCCATCTATTAAAATCTTTAATATACAGTATACAATTTTTGCATGAACAATACATGAACAATCCTAGATCATATATTGATTTTGCATTACTTTATTTAATAGGTAAATTTAGCTTAACAGGTAAATAAAGCTGGGCTGGCTTCCAGAGTCCTCATGATTCATCAAGTCTGTCTCTGTTTTATTTTAACACAGCAGATTTTTATTTACTTACAGCTCATGGACAGCTGGATCTGTCCTCCTTGGCCTAATCCTCATTGCACTGCTCTTTGCAGGCATCTTTTACCCAGAGAAGGCTATATTGCCTTTATCCCTTCAGCCTGTTGAGCTCCTTGGATTGCAGAGCAGTTCAAAAGTACTGTGTGATCTGAGCCTCCTGTATTGGAAGGAAGGGCCCAGGCTAGCACAGCCAGGCTTGTGTGAGACAGCATTGTGGTTTCTCTGTCCATCCCTGACTGTACATCTTCTGAGTGCCTGCGCATCTCCAACTGCAGGCAGATAGGATGGCAGTCATAAAGTTTGTGGAGGATTTCAGCCCTGGAAAGCTATGGTTCAAGTAGCCTTCTGTGGGGACATCTGTCTGCCATCAGGAGGGGACATTTTCCAGGGTGCTGACCTGCTGTGGCCCTTTGTGATGGGCTTCCTGGCATAGTGCTCGCAGGCTATCCTTTGAAATTCTCCCTTGTTGCTTTCTCTGAGCAAATGGGAACAGTAGGTTGTCTTAAACTGAGAGCTGTAGAACAAGTCTGGCAAGTGGAGACTCCAGAGACATTCGTCTCCAGTCTGTGCTGTGCTTAGTATGGATGGGGAGTATCTTTGGAGGCATCCTGTAGTCTGCATCTCTTCACACTGCATTCAGGTTGGTTTTCTCATGAAGATGACTGAAGCTCTGTGGTGGTTAGCTTTTGTGTTGTATGCTCTAGATAAGTAATAAATGGATGGATGAGGAGACTATCCCTGTCCCAGGGTCCTTCCAATCCAATCCAAAGAAGTTCTGCAATGAGATACAATGAGGCAGTTCTATGATGTAAAAGTCTAATAATACTAATTCACAACCTGGGTAATCCACCACAAATAATGAAGAGGAGTCTAGAGAAAGAGCACTCCTGCTTTTTCCATGTTAGCTGAGGGGATGGAGATGTGATGCAGCTATTTCTGGACTTGTATGAGTATTGGGCATTCTTATATGGGGAGAGGGTGTTAGCTTACAGGCTGCATGGCAAAATGCATGGGTGCAAGAAACATCAGACTGAGTGTATATCGAACTGAATACATGAATATAGCAGACGTGTTTATGTATTTGAAAGCTTTGACACAGACAAAGCTTGCTTGGAGCCAATATAAACACTGAGATTTCTGTCCAGTGTTGAAAGTCTGCAACCACAATTTTATTACTGTAAGTCCCCACACTAGATAGATCCTGGTATGTAAAGCTGTGTTTACTGATTACTGCATTCATACCTTTGTTTGCTGGCTGGATAATGTGTTCAAAAGGGATTTATCTGAGATTTGGGGGTTCTGCATTTGAGATTTCTATTACCTGTCCTGCTGGAATTGCCCTCACACATTTTAGAGCAGAAAGTTGAGAAGAGAGCTGGGTGTGAATCCATAATAGAGGTGATAAACCACACCAAGATATTAAACCTGTGAGTAAGCAATTCAGTGCAACTCATTCCAGATAATGTTGTGAGTATCTGAATGAAAAACAGTTTTGCTTTGCCTTCTTAAAGCCTACCATGACTGAAAAGAGGCTTAGAGCTTCAGCCTATAGCCTTGTTATCAAACACGGGTATATCGGCAGTCTGTAAATATTCAGGGTGGGGATGTGAGGGGAGAACCCTGTAATTAAAGAGATAATTGCAAGAGCAGTGGCATTACTAGAGGAAAATATATTTGTAAAGTCATCTTGTGCCACCTGTTACATATGTGGAACAAAGTCCAATTAATATGAAAGCTCTTACCTTCTCAGAGTAGTTGATTCTGAGCAGAAGGAGAGGGAAATTGGTCATTTTTATTCTCTGACAATGAATCAGAGAGGAATTTCCATAGCAGAAATGAAGAGCTATTACTTTTTCTCAGAATTGTGTTCGTGGATGGATTTCGTGGCACAGAGTAAGTTGGCTTAACTTTATAATAACTCCTAGATCTTGTAAATATAAACAGACTTGAATAGACTTCTAAGTCAAGAATGTGCAACATGTGTCACTTGGAACTGTGTTCTTATAACTATTTTGAGCTGTGTATATGCCAAAACCCCACAAATTTCAAGTCTTAATACAAATTTTGCTATCTTATTGATTCATGAAAATACACTGATCACAGAATGCACATCACCGGTGGAGTCTGAGTAGTGGGGTTTTATTTTAAATCTCCTTTTCCAAAGGAATTAAAATATTAGATATTTTAGGATCTAAATTTTCATAAAGGTTTTTATAGAACCTCCTTTCTTTTCAAATGGCACTCCTCAAACTTGTTACCGTTTAGTATCTGTGATATGCTTAAGTTAATTGATTTCTTGAGCTCAGCCAAATTACTAAGTGAAAAGTAAGCACATTAACAAAACTATTCACAGATAACATCCTTCTAAGACTGAAGAGTTCCTAAGCAGTATGTCCATCAAGAGTGAGTTGCTTCCTCCCTTGGAAATCAGTTTCAGAGCATCATTGCATTATTTTATATGTCAGTTTTTGCTGCTGGAATGTGTTCAGTATGTTTTCTGATAAACAGTTTGTTACTGTTCAGAGATACCAGTTCAGGGACACTGGCACATCATGTTTTTTTCTTTCACTTAGGTGTCTGTATTAACTTGTCCCTATTAAAAAAAGGGATCCCAGCTTCCTTTTTTTTCACTGTTTTTCCCCCTGAAAGTTCTAATTTAGTAGTTTGTTTCTCTGTGTTACAATGTTAGAGTGAAGGAAATGCATGATTGGAGGAGTGTACTTTACAATCACATTAAGATGCATGCTGTGTAGAAGGTAGGAATATCTGAAATGAGTGACATTGCCAGCAGACTTCTGAGACTAGTTCTGTGTCCCTTAATTTGAGAGGAAAATGTTATTTCTCCACCTGTATGCACAATAATAAAGAAATGTTTAGCCTCTGGGATACTGACACACAAGCCACTTTATTCCTCTGGATGATGATTCCTCCATGAAAACAAGGGCTTCTAAGAATCATTCCAATTATAGAGGCATTCACACAGAATTAGGGGCAATACAAGACCTTGTTTCTGTGCTCATGTGTCAACACATACACTGACTCTGAAATCATTGATTCTGCTCCCTTATACCTTGAACCTCCCCAACCTCTGCCTGTGATTTTCTTTTATGTCCAAGTTTTCTAAGATTTAAGCTGTGAGGAACAGAAGTTTTGTAAGGGGTGTTGTGTAACATTAAGGGTTGCATGTGAATGGAGAAAACAGGTCAAAAATTGTTGTGTTACTTTTTAACACATTTAAAATTAATCTTCAGGAAACAAAATCTGACTGTGCCTGCAACTCTTGATATGGGGAAAAATGTGTTCCTGACAGTTAGTGCTCTTTTAAAAGTTCATTTCATTGAGGCATTAGCATGTATGGCATTAATATCATAGTATGCAGGGAATTAAGAATGTTTCCTGCTTTCCTGGTACCTGAAGACTATCTGAAAAAACGGTGCACTAGTGAAAAAAAACTCAGCAACTTAGAGTTTCCCTGATGAATAAGCAGAGATACTTTGCTTCAATTGAGGAAAAATTACTTGCTGTTCTTACAGCATGCTTTTGCTTTTTCATATGGAGAATTGCCAACAAGAAGGTGTTTACTCTCTGGGCCGAACCAGTCCTGGAGCCAGGATGTAACTTTATTTACTCCCTTTATCTTCTTAATTGTTCTTTCAAGAAGTCTCCAATCTCATGTGCTGTTGCAATCTGTTTAGTTGTACTGAAGTGATGCTTAATTAGATGGCCTGCACTACTTCCTTTTACTGTGTATGCTTGTCGAGGTTAATAAAATCACACATGATCTTCAAATTAACCTCAAAGGTTAAGCTAACCTGAAAAGGCTGAATGCACATGGCCTCATGCTAAAGCACCCTAAGTTAAAAGGATCAAAGTTTATTGTATGATTTCCAGCCCTTCCTGGTTGAAGCTAGCTCTTGTATTTATTTATTTTATCTTATTTCAGAGCTACTAAATCTTCTTTCAAACCAGGAAGCAAAGACCAAGGCAACTGCTATGTGTTTCATTTCTTGCTTAGTGATCTTAAAAACCCCCAAGAGAGATTCTGTTTTAGTCAGTGGTTAATCCAATCTCACACATAACTTCTGTTCCTGGCATTTTGAGTCAAAAATGGCATGAAATTTTCTGGAAATGGACATGGGCTGCTGATGGTCTTGTTTTCACATTTTAATTTCTGTCAGCAGTCTTTGGTGTCATTGATGGTGTTTGCCAACTTGCACACAATTCAGTGTGAGGGAAGCAGGTTGTTGAGCAGGTTGAGTCTTTCCTTTTGCAGTAACATATGAGAACTGGAGGACCTTATGGGAAACTTCTGTAAGGGCTTCTTCTCATCCCTTCTTATTCTCAGGTGGAAAAACATCTGAGATTTTTCCACTGTACTGCCATCAGCATGCAGTGAGTCTCAGTCACATCAAGTTGTTTTATTCAGGTTTATATTTATTTTTCATTGCAAAATTTCTAGTGAATTTTGGAATTTGGTAGATAGGGGCCTAAAAAAGTGAGTCCAGGAAGCAACTTAGTAGAGGACCTTGAAGGGCTCAGCAGTAGTTGCTAGCAGTTGTCTTTTAACAAGGAGTTCTGTCCACTTAGCAAACACGTTGGTTGGGCAGTTGGTAGAGAATGTAATTACAGATGTGAGTGGTTAACCAAGAATCATAGAATGGTCTGGGTTGGAAGGGACCAGTCCCCTTTAAAAATTGTGATTAGTACAGTTTTGTTTGCAATTTATCTTAGAGCTGTGATTTGTGAATTGCCTACAGTAATTTTAATCTGAATAGGGTTGTATTCTGAAAATCATTAGGAATTTCAGATGGACAGTCTTAACATACATCCTTACTTGCATTATTCATGAGTAATTCTGTGAATGATTGCATCTTTTGATTTACCTCTGAGAAATCACTTTAGAAGTCTCCACAGTATGTGACATATAGTTTGTGTGAATATATATCAGAGGGCTAGTTGAAGAAATTGTTTATATGCGTCCTTTGGCTTTTGGGGAAGGAGTTACTTGCTTTTTGGGATTTTATTTGAAGGAAGGATGCAATCTGTATTTGCCTCCTTTTTTTCTAGGTGAAAGTCATAAGCTTTCATGAAATATAAGCCACATGTTTCATGCAGTGTCTACAGAGCAGAATGACTCTTTCATTCCTAAGTTGTCATGATCAAAAAATAAGCATTTTCTCTGTTGTAGCCAAACACTTCTATAATTCTTTGCATCTTTGGTTGGTTACAAAGCTGTATATGAAAAAAATGGATAGGGTTCAGAAGGTTAGGTGTTCTTAAGGAGAGTTAACATGTGAAATGAAGAATTCAAGATACTGCCTCTATCCTTTTACATTAGAAGCTTTGTCTTTCTAATATTCCATATCACTGCTAGGTTGTCAAAACAGAAACGCAAAATGTGTCCTTGGAAGCCCACAAGCCACACAGCTCTCCTCCAGCTTACGTTCAAACTCTCTGACTCCTACCACCCAAACATCTAGGATGCCAATAGTGTGTTCAGACATTATAACTGGACTGTGCATGTGGGCCATAGATAATGTTTTGCTGTCTTTCTCTGTATCATCTACCATGATGGCTGTCAAAGATTACTTAAGGACTTCAGGTGTAAGTACAGGTAGTGTCTACTACCTTCCTTAGTGTAAACTTTTCCCCTTTCGGTTGATAGCATTTGACCTTAGTTCCTCATCTGATTTTGTTCTGACTTCCAGCTATTGAAAATTATGTTCTTTGTCTTCAAGGTAAGTTGTAATAATATTTTTTGCAGATGTTCTCATGTAACTTTATAGAGTTATTTTAAGGATAGATTCCTTTAAGGAGGGAAAAAAAAAGGCTACTGAGGTTTTGAGTGATTTCCTGTGTCCTTGCTTGGTCCCTAACTATCACTGCTTTGCTAGTACAATTTTTGCAGTCCTCAAAAATACCCCTCTGATTTGCCACCCTCAACTGCAGTGTCATCCTTAAGTGAGGAGATCGTCTGCTTACATTCCATAAGCAATCATGGTCTGGTTAGCATGCTCCAAGCATGAGTAGTATGTGCCTGCAGTACTGACTTCTAATATTAGATCTTAAAAATGTAAGAGCTGTCCTAGTGGTCTTGAACAAAGCCTGTTTTCTTACCAAAAGAAGGACTTTGGGGTTTGGCCCAGATCATGAAATTTCTTTCTATATTAAATTGTCTAAATACGGATCAGACTGTATGCAGAGAACTTCAGTTGTGTTGGAAAACTTTCTAATGAATCTTAATGTTTTGAGATGTTAGGAGATTGTTTTGAGGATCATGCCCATGGATTCAGGTCTTTCTCCCTGCAGATGCCTAAGCCAGTGTTTGGTGCCACATCCAGTTTACTACCTGAATAAGTGGCATTTGTCTGTATATTTGAGGATAAAGCTTGTGTAGTCACAAGATTTGTGGATCCTCCACCCAATATTTTCCACTCTGGCATGCTTCCATTATGGAAAAGAGAAAAAGGTATTCCCAAGCCCATGTTATCAGATGGGTTTTCAGCCATTCCACTGATTAGAGGTCACCTCAGTTTAGCCACCTTTAGTATTACAATGTAACCCAGCATATTTGTTGGGAACAAGGAGTCATAAACAGAGCAATAACAACTGTTTTCCACATTAGATTGCTTCCTCTTTTAGTTACGAAAACCCGTTAGTATTATTGTTTACATTTAAACAATGAGAATGCTCTGTCCCCTCTCTCCCTGTCGCAGCACATGCCAACCTCAAACCCCGACAGACAGTCCATGGGATTTTTGTGGATGCTCTGCAATACAGTTGTGCACTGCTTCCCTGAAGTCTCCTCTACAAACAATGGGCTTGCTGGCTCTTGAATCATTTTTTAAAGACATTTCCTTTATGTGACTATGTTTATTTTAGAAAGGGAAAAACAGAGGTTGCTTTTGGTACCTTCAAAGAGCATCAGTGCTTCAGAGACAGAAGGTGTGTTTTAGAACACAACACCAACAGGGAAGGAAGGCAAAATATTCCGAAACAATACTATCAGAACAGAGAAAATGTGATAGAGTAGGCTTTTGGGTTACAGTTTGCCAAACTGGGGAGCACACCAGAAATACAATGATTAGCTCCTGATGCTGTTTCATGGGAAGCTTCAGTGAAACTGCTTCAGTTGGGAGCAGGCTTACAATAGGTCTGAGTCTATTTCTCAGTGTTTTGGCTTCAGGAGAAACCTTGGTTGTTAGTTTATAGATCTGAAGGCCTGTTTGCAAAAGGAGTATTTCCTTGAGTTCTTTGTCAGCTAACTGCTAGTGGCTGCACCTGTGAATCCACCCAGGTGGGCTGGCTGAAGCTGAGTACTGGTCAGCTGCCAGGAAGTGCCAGACGGATACATGCTGTTTTTTCAGGCAAGCTGATGATAGAGCTGTGAGTCTTTTCCTTTCATTCAGGTACAGTGAGAGATTCTTCCTTCTTGCCTAAAGAGGAAAACATGAAACAAGCTAAATGAAGTCATGGGGTTTTGTGGTTGGTTTGTGGAGATTTAATATATTTGTATGCTCTTACTTATTTGTAGCTAGACTGCTGCTTCTTTCATTAGCTATTAAACTAGGGAGACTAAAAAGTTGTGGACTGTTTGGGGTTTTTTTTCTGCTCTGAGGAATTATATGCAGCTAACAGGAGGGACTCAAATACATCTGATATGTAAGCTGTATCAAATTTGTTCATAGCATGTGAAAAGAAATTCTAGTGAAGCAAAAAACCCCCCTGACTGCTATTGAAAAGCTGAGAATTCCAGAATCGTGGAATAGAAAATGAAAAATTAAAAACATGGGGACCCCTTAAACCTTACTTTACCAGGTGACCTGAAGAAGTCTGTATAAGATACTTTTTTACACAAAAACCTCATTTCTTCCCCTGAAGTTTCCTTCCAAAATGCAATACAGCAATACTCTTTGGGGAACTGTGATAATTTTAGCATTGTTAGCGGTTGTTCTCTGTGAGCAGTGTGGTTCTTTGCTTATCCTTTGAACTGACTAGGCATGTGTATTTTTGTCCCCTGTGTTGTGCTATCTGTCCTAAAAAAGGGAGGAGGGAGTGTGTTCAGTATTGACTAAAGTGCTGTAGCATGAGCTTCAAACCAGCAGCAGTCACAGGGTGTTCTGTGTTTGAGTAAGGGGAGAGGGAGGCTTCTGGCAAAGGGCATAAACTCTGTCCTGTTAAAAAGACACTGTTAAATACTTAAAAGATTGGGTTCAGGATGAGACCTAATTGAAGAAGCCTTATTTGCTGCACCGTAGTGCAGGGAACTACAAAGGGTGTGCGCACCTTTGATCCACTTGCTCTCTGCTTTTATAAATACAAGGGTAGGGGCTTGGTTAAAATTATATTGAACTCATGAGGTACATGCTTGGTAAGGCAGGAGCTGGTAGGAACTAAATGCAATTTTTTTCAGAGGCAATGAGGGGAAGAGTAGAAAGAATGGCTAGAGGTTGTGCATGGGTTGTCTCTTGTGAGATTCATGGGCATTAGTTCAGCTGCTGCATGTGTCAAAACAAGTGGAATTTGCTCTTTGGCCTTTGTTTCATCTTTCTTTATATCTTCATTCATCATACAGAAAGGAGAAGAAACACAAAACTGTTTCAAAAGGGTTTTGGTGGTGAGGAAGTTTTGCTTTCTATTGAAAATCCTAATCAGTGGAGGTTAGGACATGGATGTGATGGGTTTATAAGTTTTTATAGGTCTTTCCTCTTTGTTAGCTAGAAGTTTGCGTGATTGCATCTCTGGGCCTGGCTGGCACATCTCAAAACAGTGCTAAGGTTTTTGAGGCTT
Source organism: Melanerpes formicivorus (assembly GCF_026170545.1). NCBI lineage: Eukaryota > Metazoa > Chordata > Aves > Piciformes > Picidae > Melanerpes > Melanerpes formicivorus. The sequence goes on from NW_027142353.1 coordinate 23,969,859, forward strand.
GTGAAACAGCCCTACCTTCTGAAGTTAGAGGCTAATGCTAATAAACCGCCCCTGGCAGAGGAGTGGTTTTGTTGTTTGAATCCAGAGCTCTGCCAGAGCTCTGCCTGAGTTGTCACACCTAGGCCAAAAGTAAATACAGTAATAGGGCAAGTACCCATATTTAATGTGGAAAATTAAGGTAATGTGGCTGTTAAAAACCCTGGGCTCCATACTGCTCTCCTGAACTGGCCAGAAAGCAACCTAGGAAACTGGAAAAGAAAGAAAATGTGTGTTGCTGTAGGCTGATTAAAATCTCAGGACTGGCTGTGTTTTCAATCAGGTAAGGCTATAGGTTTCCTGTTTGCTTCTGGGGACTGGAAACAGGACATAGTTACAGCTGCTGTACTGCAGTTGTTTATGGATATTACAAGAACTTTTTGCAGGGATAGATTTTTTTTATTTTTTTTAAAGAAGTGTTTCATTAGAGGGGTCACTGCCTTTTTAAAATGATACAATAATATGTTCTTAAAACCCTTGCATCTACAGTGGTCTTTCCACAGAGAGCAATCACCATGAGCTTTGTCTTTTCTGTATTGACACAGTGCTAAGGACAAGGGCTGAGATATTTTGTTATCTCATTGCAGTGAAATTTTCTTTCTTGGAAGGAAGTAAATTTTTGTCAGAAACTTGAAGCAGTTCTCTAGGCTGGCTCTCCAGAAGAAGCTCGTCTAAGTGTGTCTTCTGCTCTTTTTCTGTTTGATTGGTAGAATATGAGTTTTGGTTACTCTTTCCTGATGTTAAGCATCCTCTTTTCTTGATGAGGAAAGTGTGGAGCTTGTTCAAGCCCAGCGGTGTGAAAGCATTACCAATGGGAGAAACTGAGATACTCTTACGTGAACCTGTAAGTGAAGGGCATTTGAGGATTGCTCCGACACGCTTGCATTTTTTCCCCTCACTTTTCCTGTATGTGTGGCTGTATTAGGTTGCACAGCCACAAGCAGCTTGCTGCAGTGTGCGTGTTGGCCACAAAAATTCCAAATCATGAGTCAAAATTAAAACTGGTTTGAAAAGTAAGAAACTTTTTATTCTATTTGTTATGTGGATTTAACCAATTTCAAGTGTAACGTCATGAGAATGGGGGCCAGATTTTTGCTGTGTAGGTCAGATTTAAAAGTTGATGGCCAACTCTGAAAAATTTTGCCTAAACTAGCTAATTTAAAATAACAGGTAAATCAGATGATCTCTTAGCAAGTAGGTTTTTATTTGTATCTATGAATGCTACTCCAATATCAAAATACTGTAACTAACTTGTCCAAACCCACCCTAACTGATGGAATTGATGGTTTGTCTCTGATTTTATGTCAGATCAAAATCTGATTTATCTCCTTCCTGTTTTGTTTGTTCTTTGAAGATTTATGGGAATTATGATTTCTGAAAAAGTTTTGGGGTTTTTTTTGGCTCTTTTTTTCTCCTTCCCTTTTTTTTTCCTTTTTCTCTTTTTCTTTCTTTCTTTTCCTTCCTTTAGGGTAAATAGTATTGCACCCTTTGTCTGTGTTCACCAGTATTACGGGAGCATCTGATAATTTTTTTAGAACCAGTTGTCCCATAGCTTTTGACCTGAAAGTTTTTGTGCTTCCTGAGTGTCTTGTTAATCTGGAGTAAAATTATTCTGTGTACTTTAAGCATCATAGAAAGGGTTTCCTATTGCTGACAAAGTTGTATTTTATATTTTGACTGTATTTTTTTAATTATTATTATTTATGATTGTGACACAACAGTTCATTTGTTGTAATGGTCTCTGAATTTTTCTTGCTTTCTAGAGTAATGTTCTTGTACATAATATATGAAATATACCATTTTTCCATTTCTGAGTTTAGTTCGTGCTACTTTCATCACATTTGTTCTTATTACTTGCTGTTGAGTTCTCCATTCTGCTGCAACTAAATTCCACATCCATTTCTTTTTACCTCCTCCACTTGTGCTGCTTTTATTCCACTGGTTCTATAAAAAGTAAATCTCCTCCTCTTGATTTTCCTGAATTTTAGTCCTACCTTCTATCTAATGTCAGTGCTGATTTGGTTTCTACCTTTAATTACAGTTTTCAATTCTTACGAGACTACTGTCTCCTGAATTTTTAATATTACTGCAGACAACTTCAGGGAAGAGCCAGGAGTCATCTTTTCCTCACCCCAGTGCAGTCTGAGTAGCTACATCTCACTGGAGGCACTGTTGTATGCACTGCTGCCATTTGTGAGGTTAAAAAGGTCAGACCCATTTCTTTGTTTGGTTTTGCAGCTGTGGACAGATGAATCTGTCACCAAATACTGCAGGATAAAGTGTTTTACTACTAACTCCTGTGTGATTAAATTCAGCTTCCAGGAAAGTCCAGTTTTTCTGTCTCTTTGAAATGAGAAATCTCAGTAAATCCTGCAGCATGGTGAAGGAGAGGCCTATGATTAAATACTTGTGAAGGAGCTAGTTTAGAAAGGACATATACATATAAAAATATAAACTGATTAAAATTAAGGGCACAGAACATCAGAAAGACACAATTTTTAAATTAGAAATTGAAACATATGTAATAACTGTATCCAGTGACTGGGCTTCTGTCTTGTTTTTGGGAGAACCTCGATGTGTAGTGAGAGAAAGGTCATCCTTGATAGGGTGTTACACTTCCCTAAAAGTTACTCAAGTCGTCTTTTGATGGTTTTGTTTTACTTTCTGGATACCTGCCATAAGGGATGTGTAATCTTCAAAGCTTTTAAGTGTATTATTGTCTTACAGTATAAAGTGTATTTTCAACATGTAATTTCTCAGCAGCTTTCCTTGTGTTTCTTCTTTACAATATATTTTCAAAAGATATTGAACAGCATCCACTTTAGTGCTACAGCAACTCTTAATGTTACTAGCATGCTCATTTTTATCAAAAGAGTGTCTTTGCTTCTTTCCTCCTGGATGGCAGGTTTTATTGCCCTTTTTTTTTTTTAATCCTGAGTTTTCATTCCTTTTGCTTGTTTAAATTTAGGTTTGCATGTGACACAGGTACCACTATTGGCAACTTGACATCTGTCATGGATTGAGTTGAACCTGCTGCTGTTATTCATACTATGCTACAGTCATGCCAGCTTCAAAAAAAATGAAAGTGCTAACTTGAACAAAGTATTATAGGGCTTGAAGTTCATACTGCAACATGGGAGGCTTCCTGTTTCTGTTGCTGTTTCTGGGTTTTTGGGTATTGGTCTTCCCTGCTGGGATGGCAGTGGGAGAAGGAAGGATGGGGGAGTAGTTTTGTGACTTTTGGCTGGCTTGCTTCTGCCTGCTGCTGCTTTGCACCATGCTTTTTCTGCATTCTGTACTATGTTTATCTGATTTTGCTCAGTAAACTCTATTCTTATCTCACTTTTTTGGTCTCAATCTCAAGTTTTTGTGTGTTACTTTTCCCTCACTTCTATGTTGGGAAAATAGCCAGGTTAATCTGCTGGTTTGGTTTGACCTTTTTTGTCCTGATTCAAAGCATTACAGCATCCAAGTTGAAAACTGCCAAATTTATTTCAAACTAGGTTAGTTTGGGTTCTGTACAGAGATTTAACAAGCTGCTTTGTGTAATGGATTTATAAAAACATGGTTGTATATGTCTATTGATTAGTGTTTTGCACTCTTTGGGTGTAAATCAAATGTAACTGGCAATTTTGAATGTGTGATGATTTTAAAAAGAATGAAACCTTTTTTTGCATTCTTTCTTTGGGAAAAAAAAAAAAGCCACAACACATTGAGAAGGTTCAGGAGAAAATGAACAGAGTTTTAAAATAATCTAGTATGCTGAACTGGGTGCCAACAGATGATGCATCAAATTGCTTAATGTCTTCAAAACTCCATTCAATTATATATTCTGTGGTTACAGGTGTGAGTTTGGTTTATTTTGCTGCGTTATTTTTAGAGAGAGTATACATTTACATTATGCTAGAGATGATCCTGTAAGGATCATTCTGAATGCCACAAAGTGCCACAGTGTTTTACCGATGTGCTTTTTGCTACCTACCCCATCCCTGAAGGAAAAAATAATTTAATAATTGTGCTTTAATGTTGGTCTTGCTAAACTGTAATATCCTTTACCATTAATATTGCCATCCTCATGCTGCATGCTTCCACGTGCTTTATTAAGCAGGTACAGTATCATCTATATTCAAGCCACAGTCATAGCTTCCTTCTCTAGTTTTCATAAAACTAAGATGACAGTGTCTCTTACCCTCAATTGACTTGGCGTGCATTCTTCAACAGCTTCTTCCACAGCTCTTTTCTCCACTATGTGGGCTGGAGTATGTCCATGCTGAGGTGGCAGGGAAAGCTAAATCTGAGCATAGAACATGAGTGGAGTTGAAATTAATTTCCTTGTGTTTATAAATATAAACATGTGCCCACACAGATATTCTCAGGAGGGCTGTCACTCCTGTATGTTTTCATAGAGCTTAAATTTGCCTTTAAGTCTTGTTGCTGTCATGCATGCCCACATACCACAGTTTTCCTTTCCAGCTCTATTTCAAGCTGGATCCCAAAATCCAGGGAAAGATTTTGTGCTTCCACTCATTTGTTCTGTCTTGCTGCTGTTCTCTGAAGCACACAGCAAGGACACCAGGTATTATAACTGTGGAGCAAATGTTTCCCCCATACATACATTCCAAATTACAGTGCTAAAGCAAAAAGGTTACTGGCTGTCTTTTCCCAGGAGATTGTTTTACATGAGCTTGTAGTGTCTCTAGTGAAATTTTCATCTTTCTTTGCAGAATGGAACTGATGGGAGAAGAGGTCTTGTGTCTGAAATACCACATAGGCAGGCAGCTGGGGTCAGTTTCGAAGAGCCTGTGTGGGCTCCTGTCCCTCCAGCACAGTGAGGGCAAGCTCAAAGTCTCCTGTACAGTACAGGTTGAATGCTCTCTAACATTTCTTCATGTGCTGTTCAGTCTAAGAACATTTTAGTTCCTTGTAATAAAATATGTATTCATATTTTTTAATATTTCTAGCAGCAGTATCTTCAGACACCGCCGTAACTTATTTACGAAGTATATTTACAAGTTCTGTTATTTGGTTGTGGGCATACATGTCCCACATATGAAGACAGTTAAACAGTTCAAGCACAAATCTGGAAATTTCCGTTACTTACATTGGAAAGAAAAGTGTAGCAATCTGTGGTTTCCCACAAGGGGGATTCTGTAGCAAATTAGCCAGGTACTCACTGCTTGCTCCTTTTGTCAGGTACCTTCCCAGATGGTGGGAAGTGGCTCTTGGCTTGGAGATGGCTAAGTGACCTCTCTCCCCTCATGCCCAGTTCACATGCCCAGGCTGTAGCAGTGCAGCTCTTAGAATAGAATAAACCAGGTTGGAAGAGACCTTCAAGATCATTGCGTCCAACCTATCATCCAATACCACCAAATCAACTAAACCATGCAACCAAGCACCCCATCAAGTCTTCTTCTGAACACCTCCAGTGGTGGTGACTCCACCACCTCCCCAGGCAGCCCATTCCAATGGGCAATCACTCTGTCTGTGTAGAACTTCCTCCTAGCCTCCAGCCTAAATGTCCCCTGGCACAGCTTGAGACTGTGTCTTCCTGTTCTGGTGCTGGTTGCCTTAATCTTCTGGGATTCAGTTTTCTTGGGACTTTCCCCTTTTTGCCTCTGGCACAGGGGTCTTGGAGTGTTGATTTCCTTGGTCCAGGTGCAAGGCCCAGGGGTAGTTTGCCTGCTAGGACAGTCTCTTTAGTTGCAACTCTGTCAGCATTTGGCTCTTGTTGCTTTCTGGGTGAGACCAAGGCGAATTGCCTACCTTCTCGGCTGGTTTAAATACTGTTCGAAGACAACCTCATGCCTATTGGTAACAGAGAAACCTGATCCTGAACCTATAGGATGGGGCATATCCAAGCATGGTCAGGGGTGTGCACAGTTCACAGGTGTGTTGCAAGGTTAATTACATGTGCTACACTTTTGCCTGGGCCATCTGGACCCCAGGAAATGTCTAGGTTTGCACATTCACAGATGCTTAACCCATTGTCTGGGTTAGGGCATGTTTTGATGTTTGTCCCTTCAGGACATTTCTGGAAAAGGGAGGTGAATGTGTGTCTAGTAGATTAATATTGAAGGACAGCAGGGTTGAAATAAACAATGCTATATTTTGCTGCTCTTAATGATTATTATTAGATCATTATTAGAGTGGTCTAGGAAACTGGGGCTTCTGGTGATTTGACATCTAGGAAGGAGGCAGCTAAGTGGGAGCCTGGAGGATGGATGTTATGGGTATCTGTTGTGCTAATCCAAGAAATTAAATTATTTATAAACTAGTACTTGATTTTCACTTGAATGACTTGTTCCAGTGTTTCCTCTGCTCTGAAATCTAGGGCCAGAAGGCAGTGGAGAGGTGGTTATCCACATTACATAGAACATGAAGGGGTTCTGGAACATGCAATGTCAGTTAATGAAAGTTTATAGTCCTGTCCTGTCTTGACAATGAGAACAAGCACACACAATGTGCTGTAGGTGCTTTTTCATCTTTTACATTCATGGTTTGCAGTAGCCAGCTTGCCACATTATCAGGTTCCTGTATCTATGTGAATGAGTGTAAGGAGCGTGGTACCTTTCTGAGAAGGGTGTAGCTCCTCTTTCTCTTGATTTTTGACTTCTGAAGGAAGGCCGTGAAATTTCCTCTCCCTCTTTGCATGTTTGGAAAACACTGCTATCACTGCTTTATTGTTGTGTAAAACTTCAGATAACAAGCATTAGGCGTTCAGCCCATTCCAGGTGACAGCAAACCCCCATTGCTACTGAGAGTAACATCTAATCAGCCAAGCCCTTTGGTGAGGACTTTCGCTAGCAAGTGTCTGAGGCTGGCTTGGTGCTGTTAAGCAAGAAATTAGTATCAGTGTGTATACTTGCATATAGTAGGTCATATGTTGCAGGGTTTGTAGCTGTTCTGAGACTGTTCTTCCTTGAGCCATGTTATGGTACAAAGACTAGAAATAAAATTCTGTGAATTGTCATCTTTGTCTGAGATCAAAACAAGTCAAGATACTGATCTAGAAGCACACGCTTCCACTAAGGCTGTTAGGTGACAGTCTTGGAAAGGAAGGAGTACAGACTTAGAGCCGAGACATAGATCCTGTTTCTGACTGCGACAGATGCTGTTACCTGATCCAAGAGAGGTCACTTGCTCCATCTCAACTTTCACATGTGCAAGTACTTATGTGACTTGTAGGTGTGGTATGAGGACTCATTCACTAATTTGGTGCTCTCTTCAAAATTCAATATGCTAGTAAGGATCTTACAAAATACAGAACAGCTAAGTAAAACATTTATGAGGAGATTTATTCCTTTTAAACATACCTTTAACTAAAAATATCTGATGTTGCTTAGGGAACTCTTGTATTTTGGCATAGTGAAAAATGTAATGGATCAAAAAGGAAGTAGCAGAAGTTTAAATAAATTACCTCACTTAATATTCCTCAGGTCACATTTTAATGACGTGCACTGAGTAGGGCTGCTTGTAACAGTGGTGGGTTTATTATAATACAGCTGACTGGTTTGGCATTATCAACAGTTCCTGCCCTACGGCAGGTGAGTGGTGAGAACGACAAATATGGGGCACTTTAGAAAACAGCCTCTGGTGTGGTCTGTGAGTGACCTGGGTTTGTTTGAGTTTGTGTTTATGGGATTGGTTGATGGTTGGGAGTTCTGAAACAGAAATGGAATTTTTCTGCATCTGCAAATGGGGGGTTGTGAACAGATGTAGCCATCAATCCAAGCTTTTTATCCTTATTGTCCTCATTCCCTGACCCCTCTTGTTGGGAAAGGGCTCTTGTAACACCATGAAGTGAGGAAAAACAATCCATTTGTTTTCATATGGTTGTTGCTGTCACTCCTGTTCATTGATTTGCTCTTTGTATTACTGAGTCTGGATTCCTGGTAACTAATCTCAAGAGTATTAATTAACAGGTACTTCATCATCAGACAGTTACATTAAAGGATCAGGTAAAGCAAGATGGCTGAACTTTCATGTCTGAAAGATCATATGAAATACTTTGGGTTTGGTTGATATTATTATCTGTTGCCTTGTTTCCCATTTTCTTCAGAATAAGATTTTTGCATTTTCTACTAATGTGACTTTGTAAATTGATTCTCTTGGCAGTTCCTGCTGCTTTGGGCAGGCCCCTTCTTGGGTAACAGGTGCTCGATGGTTTTACCACCAAGAAAAACATACCAATTTGGTTCTGTCAGAGACACATGGATGAGAATTCCTTCACAGATAGGAAACAGTGGATGCATCTCTACGGAACTTTCTACCCACAGGCTTGTTGGAAAGTGTCATCTACCTCCTGGACAGTTAATTTTCCTGTATGGAGTAAGGGCAGGTAGTAGAAAAAAAAAAAAGGTGGTGGTGATGGATTTATTAGATAATCATCTGTTAAAACTAGGATTCTTAATGGGAAGTTTGTGGCAAGACACTCTTGGGATTAATTTTTTAACGCATTTTTACACTGACAATCTGTGAACAATATATGTGTTCACACTTAAAGCCAACGGTGTGGATATAACACATGCCAGTGCTTTATGCAGGAAGTGAAGCGGTAACTAGCAACCAGTGAGCCCTTTGGAAGTCCTCTGAGCTTCCTGACAGGCACAGTTGCACTGCATGTAATTTGAAGAAGGGTATTGTGTCCCTGGTGGCTTGGCTTTGACTGAAAGATGGTGTTTTGCACTCTCATTTTGCACAGAAGATGGGCTCACAGATAAATAGGTCACTGTGGAACTGTTTTGCACTAAATCGATTAGAAGCAACATGACTGTAAGCCTGATCTCCTTGCTCTACAAAGACATTGCTGAATTGTGGCTTCTTCTGAAGAAAAGCACAGGTGTGTCTGTTTTTTCAGATTTTCTTAGCTGATTGCAGATCAGGCAGGAACTCTGTCAGCTAACATCCTCCTGAGGAAATGGGATGTGTTTTAGTACAAAGACAGAAGTTGTACTCTTGTGTACATTCACATACAAATATAATTTATTATTATGTGTGTGTTCTGTCCTTGTGTAAACTTGCAGTGTATCCTTTTATTTACAGCTGTATTTCTTGGTACACCAGATGTGTCTGCTAAATGTATTCCCATATTTCACACGGAAGGTACTTTGTTCAGGATTCACTTACGGAGTGATTATGGTGATCAGAACTGCTGCTAAAGCTTACAAGGAGAATTTGCTGTTGCAGAGAGCTCTCATGCTGTTCCTGAATTACAGTGGGGCTTAATTTTAACTTTATGGCTTTTTGTGTAAATGTCAGATACATAATTTCTCCTGACCCCTATCTGAGGTAGTGTAGTTTCTGTCACAGTGTTTGTCACACAGATACAATTTGGCATCCCCTAGTCATTAGTATAGGAGGGTTAATCTAAAATGCATGAATTCTAAATTCCTCCAGTCAGAGCTTTCTATAGGAATGTTGTCTCTGTTAAGATATAATGAAATAGTGGAGACATTATTTGCTGTTAATAGTGCAGCTACAGTCCATTGCAAAACTGAAAGCATGTTTTGTGGAACAGGGACAAGCAAAAATTGCTTCCTTATTCTGGTGCTTGAATTCACATTTCCAGTTCTGTTTTCTGATTTTGGTGTGACTATTGCAGAGGAGGACCAGAGAAAGAGCACTGAGTCCATGGACTCATATCTAATGCTCCAACATTGTGACTTTTGAAATGTCAAATTTAAATGAAGCAGGTATGTAAAGGGTGCATATTCTAACTAAAGGGTGGATCTTCTTACTAATCTTTAATCAGTATTACTAATTAAGTTGTCAACGTGTGAGTCTGAGTGCTCTGTTTCCCAGTAGTGCTCCTTATTACTGGGGGTAATACCAAAAGGCATGCTGCTTGGGAGGAATGAATGAAAGATTTAAGAAAGGTGAGGCTAGCCAGATGAGGAAAGGATGGAGGGATTAATCAGTCTAAGTGACTTTTGGTCTTTATGTTCACCCTCATCTGTGCTGAAAGGGGAGGGGTAGATTTAGGATATGGTGATTATTGTATGAGAGAGTGTCTGTTTTAAACTGCAGAACCAGGGAGTGTTTTGTGTCAAATCATGGCACTGTATATGTAGCTATACCAGAACTATTTGTGGAAGTTGACAAGTCTAAAATCAGGGGAGGGATGTGGGGGAGGGTGGGTGTGAGAGGGATGGGAGGGAGAGGTGGGGGGTGTTAAATTGTGCTTGATTATTGAGAAATAAGTGAAGAGGGCTGCTGTTGTTAGCAGCTACCAAGGCTTGATTTTCATCTGTTGACTGCCATTGCTTCTTGTGGCCAAGTTCAGTGTGTCAGAGATCACTTCTCCCCAGAAGAGTGTTGAAAGATTTTGGGTTCAAAATGGATAGGAAGGTTGGCCCTTTCCCCAGCACTGTGCTTTCCTCTTTCTCCTGAGTGCTGAATGGGGTATTTCTTTGTGCCTGCTGTCAACAGAAGGGAAGAAAAGGAAAGAGAGAAGTCTCAGATACTCAACTTTCTATTCTCAACCCTGTGAAAATTTCAAAGGAAAACAAGCATCTTCTATATGGAATTCCTTTGTCAGTCCATGTCCAGGACTAAAGGTAGGGGGGTGGCAAAAAGTGTGAGCCAACTGAAAAGAGAGGATGTGTTTGGGGTATGGGCACAAGATGTGAGTCTTTGATCTGCTTCAAGACCATACAGGTAGTTGGGAGCAGTGCTAGTTCTGGCTTTCAGCATCCAAATGGGGATGAATTGCCTCCTGTCTTGCAGGTGCATTGCAGGACTAATACGTTTCAGACACAATTTGGGTGTTGCAGTAAAGGAGTTTGAAGCCAGTGCTGCCCATCCGTGTCTGTGGATTTCCAGAAGTTAGGAAGCCCTCTCCAAGGGACAGGATCTCATGGAAGATCCCTTGTGGAAGTTCTTCTAGTATTCTTTGTAGGTAGGGGAAATGTGGAAAGAGGATGACTGAAGTCCCAAGAGGTCTGTGCTTGTAATTGAGGGGTGTGTTCTTAAAATCTTAAGATCTTAAAAGCCTCGTTTGTCATCAAGGTGGACTCCATTCAGCTGCTACAGTCAGGCGCAGCACTTGGAGTCACATGTCAAGGAACAAATGTTGCAGTGGATGACTCACCATCATTTGCTACATCTCACCATTGAGACCATGCCAAATACTTATCCAAAAGAAGGAAAGCAAGGCAAGTCAATACCATGCTTGATTGCTTGTGATACAAGTATGGTGTGATCCCAGAGCTATAGTACTGCAGTGGGGAGGGATCTGCTACCAGGTAATAGTTTTGTGTCTTGAGAAGCTGTAGTTGTTGGCATGGGACTCCTCTGAAGTGTTTTGATCAATTCTCATGAAACATGTGACTAGCAAGATTTTTTTTAGAAAGCAGAGCTACTTACATCATCATGAAACTGGGATATTTCCTCTTTCCTTTGGAAAAGCTATTGCCTTACTTTGCTTGTTTGTTTATTTGTATGGAGTTTATTTTGTTTTCTGGAATTTGAGATACCCTGTAACACATGGCTCTAGACATGTTATTAACCTGAGAATTCAACAAGTGCATCAACATAACTAAATTTCAGCCTATTCTGTATTCATTTTAAAAGTCAATGCACTGAATCGGTAAAAGTTGTCTTTGTGTGTGTTTTCATTTATTCTAAGGCCATGATAGATATGTTGGAAATGTCACTTTTCTAGGATTGTGAGGTGGGCTTGGGGACTTCTCACCATCAGAATGACAGAAAAACTTAGGTTAGATTGAGCCCTGGATGCCCCCTAGTCTTGCTTCTTGCTCCAAGCAAGAGTAAATTTAAAGTTTAAGCAGGTTTCTCAGAGACTTGTCCATCTGAGTTTTGTACATCTTTGAGGGTGGAGATCATTCAGCCTCACTGCACAGCCTGTTGCAGTGACTGGTTCTTCTCATGGTGACTTTTTTCCTTTGCATTGAACTGAATTTCCCATGCCTGCAGCATCTGACTCTTGCCTTCTCCCTTTGTTTCAAGTAAAGACATTCATCCTTTCTAGAAAGTGTTCATGTCCTTTAAAATAAACACTCCCAGCTTCTACAGAGCATCTCAGCAGCATTGAAAGCTGGTGCTGACTGGGAGCTAGGGTGAGCCTTTTAAAAGTAAAACCCCATCTTAAAACCACACCTGTGCTGTATTTTGTTCATTTAGTTTTGGTTGGTTCATTTTTAACCTTCCTTCAGTCTCAAAGGAATAGTCTATCCAGTGAAGTGAAATGAGACTTCAGATGAGAATACCCACCACCAGTGAAGTTCAAGGTCAAAATTTGCCTTTTAGCCTCTTCACTGCATGTTATGTGTGAGAGATACTGCCTCTCCTTAGTACCATGTTAATTTGAAATGTAGGGAGCATAAATGTTTGTTTCCTCAAATGTTTTTTTTATAGATGCTGTATCTCAGGCACTTTTCTAAACATCAGATATTCAAAGCATTTTTCATTTCCATGGCTTTTCAGAATGTAACTCTATTGCATTTCTGTTTGTGCAGAAGGCATGAAGCCTTTGAAAATAGGAGTTTCTCACTGTGCTTTTTGAAGACTCCAGTTTTTTGGAACCTTTATTCCACAGAGCCTGAATTGTAGAAAACAAAGTTTGTCTCTGCTGTACTTAGTGTTGTTTTCTGGTTTTATCCTCTGTTAGGTAACAGACATTGTGAAGGTTGTCTAATTCAGTATAAGTGATGGATCTATTCACTTCTGAGTTTGAATATGACAGGGTTTTGTTTGGTTTAAGTTCTAAGCAAAGATTTTATTTCACTTGAGGTGATTTATGGATCATGGCTTCTCTTAACAAGCAGCAAGTTGTAACTTAATATGCATCTGCTTTGTACTTGGCACACATAATTGAGGGCTTTGGGGTTTTTTTGCTGTTGTTGGTTTTTGTTTGGGGTTTTGTTGGGGGGGTTGATTTTTGTGGGGGGTTGGGGTGTGTGGAGGGTTTTTTGGGGTGGGTGTGGGGATTTTTTGGGGTGGGGTGGTGGTGGGGTGGGGGGAGGGTTTGTGGGGGGTGGGGGTTTTGTGTGTGGGGAGGTTTTTTGGAGGGGAGTTGTGGGGGAGATTGTGGGGGGGGTTGGGGAGTGGTTTTGAGTGTGTGTGTGGTTATTTGCATAGGGTGGGTTTTTTGGGTTTGGCAGGGGAGCTTTTTGGTTTTTGCAGGAGGGATTTTTTTTTTTTGCAAGGGGGAATTTTTTTGGGTGGGGTTTTTTTGGGGTAGGTTTGTTGTGGGGGATTTTGTGGGGGGTGGGTTGTGGGGGGGGTTTGGTGTGTATGGGGTTTTTTAGTTTGGCCTCAGGAAGCTTAAGTAAGGCCCAAAAGGGCTTTAAGAAAAAGCTGTCATTCCTTGGACGTGGAAGTCTAGCAAAATGAACTCTCAAAATATAGGTAACATCCAGTTAGGCTGTTGCAATTATGGAAAAATAATCGAATGGAGTTTTTTGCAGATGTGACACTGAAATAATTCCTCTAAATTATATCTTCATGTGTTTGTTTTGCACAACAAAAATAACTCCTTGCTCTCAGGTCTGGAGCTTTATTTAGTAAAGCTTGATTAGTCATTACAGCCATGTGCCAAATTTGTAGATTGGATAATAAATGGATGCTTAATTTGAGACTTATAAGAGGTGAAAACGGGAGAGTAATAAAGTAGGGGAGGGGAAGTTCTATCATGCTACCTGCAAAATGCTGGCTGTGAGCAGCAGACCTGACTGTATTGTTTGAAAGGACTGTAGCTGCCTGTGAGAGATACTGAGCTATATCCTGCCTTTACTGAAAGCAGTTAATATTAGCAGTGCTTTAGAGAGTTATGTGTTGGGCTTCATATTTTTAGTGGTATTGGGCAGTAAGCCACAGTACTTTGAGTTGCTTTGTTAACAGCTGTCATCTGTCTGGTAAAGTGGTTTGGTTATGAAATCAGCAACCTCTTCTTTAAGATAACTTTAGTCAGATTCCCAAGAACTGGGAAGTTTACAAAGAGCTGCAGTTAAGCATGTTTTAGTCGAAAACTAGTACTCTGTCCCATATAATCCACTTAGTGAGCACTTGGCTCTTCTTTCTGTCTCACAGTCATGAAATGCGTCACATCCACTTTCAAAACATTAATTTATAGATGTACAATTCTAATGAAGATTGTGATTGTCAGACTACCATGAAATATGCCTGGGGGCATTAGCTGTTTGGATGTCATCTTCCTCCTCATCAGTCACATCCTCTTGAAGATTCTGTCCCCATAATCCTGCTGCTACTCTCTATAGGACCTCTTTTAGCTCAGAAGCACCTCCATTACCTCCTGACTTACCAGAACCTATATCCTCTCCTGCATCTCCACTATCCACTGATGGTCTTAGTAATTCAGCTCTATCTTTAAGGCAAACTTTCTCTCCATCTTCAGAAGGATCCTTCTTAACAGAAGGTCCCTGAGCAGCAGAGGGATCTAGCTGTTCTTGCTGTTGTTCTGCCTTGGGTCTGCCCCTTCTATCCGAAGCTGCATTTTGTTTAACTGGAGCTGCGTTCAAATTTACGACAGACTTTGCAGAAACAGAAGGGGTTTGCAAGGAAACAGGATTGGTGAGTGCCACAGAACTTGCTCCTGCTACTGTAGGCAGAAGTGATTTTGCCTCATTAATGGCTGCTGGCACTGCCAATGTGGCTGCCATCTTAGGTACTGGTGGTGCTGTTGTGGCCTGCATCTGCCCCCCTGCTGGCTGAACACTAGAACTGCTGCCGGTCTCACTCAGCTGCTTTACCGTTAACTCCTGCCTGCCTGTTTCTCACTGTTTATCTTGTCTCTGTATCTTCCTTATCACTGGTAGAAATTTCTGCATTTGAGTTAGAGCTTCCTCTCTTACATCTGCATCTGCTGCGTCTAAAAAGAGAACACCTATTCGCTGCACATCTCTCTCAGTACAGTGCCATTAATAAGAACACAATTATCACCAATAGCAGATTCACGCATAGCAAATAAATCACTTTGGAATCCCAGCTGCTCACATAGCTCTCAGCTGCAGGAATGCTGAATTCATATATTTTTGTGGAAACATTTAGAGTCACATGATCATATTTTCTAAGCCAAAGAAATACTAAGCAGCAGTCATGCAGTATTTTCAGCTTGTATTTAAACCAAAAGAACCGTTTATATGCCAAATATCTTCCTAGTTTATCTAACATCAGAGCCACCTATATAAAATAATTGTTAGAGCAGTATATATCAAATGTCACAAAACCCAAAACAGTTTTATTTTGCTTCCTTAATCTGAGCAGGAATTAATCAAGCAATTGCCCCATGTTGAATAGGCGCCAATTATTTTTTTGTCATGTGGTGGGTTGAAGTTTCCCCCCAGCATTAACTTTTGCCAGACCAACTCAGTTAGAAGCAAATCAAGCTGTATTTACAAGCAAAAACTACATTCTGTGATGGAATGCAATGAATACATACAAAATATACAGGATTTGCAATATGATACAGATATTTACAATTAGTAAACAACACGAAACCCCTCTGGTCAAGGGACGAGTGAAAGCTCCCTGCTTCTCCCAACCTGCCTCTCCTACTGCCATGGTCTAGTCATGGGGTCTGTGTTGATAGGTTGGACTCGATGATCCTCGAGGTCCTTTCCAACCTAAGTTATGCTGTGATACTGTGATACTCCTCTGTACAAAAGAGGCAACAGAGAGGAGCAGAGAAGTTAGACTTAGCCAAAGCCAGCCGATAAGCAAGTTCTCTCTCCTGAGTGAAGAAAACAGCCAGACATCAGAAGAGAAGAGAAAAAGGGAAGAGTTGTTATGGTACAGCTTATCTTATTCCAGACATTTATCCAATGAATTTGTTTGGAATATTTTTTTTTTCCTTTTTACACCCAACAGTGACTTATTTATATTTTTCTACTTTTCTGCTAGAAATCTGTAACTAAATTTTAAAGGCATAGCCTAAAACCACCACATGTGCGTTGACTTCAGTTAAGGCTTTGGAGCATATATTGATGTGTAATTTTCTGCAGAGGGAGATTCAAAAATAGGTGGTTTTAGTAGAGAAGAATCTTTGATTTGGTTGTCTGCAAAGATGTCTGCTTCAGCATGTGTGTTTAAACTGTGTGATTGCATCATTAGTTTTAAGTCACACTGGAGATGAATCCTATAATTTCCATCTGCTGTATTTGTTAAGACTTTCCCCTCTTTGCAAGGTTTTAGTACTTAGAAAGCAAAATTTCTACACTTTCTCACAGCAATAAATCTTATTGAACACAGTTAGCAAAATCAAACCTTTTTATTACTCCATGGAGTTTTGCCTCCTAAAATATTAAGTGAAACAGATATGGGTCAATCGTCATCTTATCACTTGAGTGCATGCTGGGGGAACATTCTGTGCTGTTTAGGCTATATCTAGTATTTCACTGGTAAAAATTAAATCTTTGCCTTTTGCAAAATCTGCATCTTTTTGGCTAAGTACATCTAATACCTTAGATACATTTTTATGCTATACACTCAGCATGATTTGCAGTATTAAGGAGTTAAAGATGCTGCGGTTTTGGCAATAGTTGTTAATCCTCTTTCGGGGGCATGGTTCCTGGCAGTCTGAAACACTCAAGCAGGAATAGAAAAGGATTTACCAGCAGGCAAATAAAATTTCTTTGGCTTTCTTCAGGACACCCTGGAAAGAGTATGAAATTAATTGTTGCAGTAGTAAGAGAATTCCATATGCACTACATAACTTTTTGCTTTTAGCTAGTATTGCTGCCCTGTATCTCCAAACCCTCTTTGTGGCTGACAAAAGGTTATGCTATATATGGCTGTGTGACGTAATTCAAAGTCCCCCTTCCTTCTCAGTTTTGTGGAGGGTGTAATTATGATTTGAAATAGCACAAAGGACATTTCTTTCTTACCCAAGCAGATTAGATGCATTTAAACACTTGAGCAAAATCACAACAAAACATATTCAAGGCTCTAACTGGTTAACACTTTCAGATTTCTTGAAATTATTGCAACATCTCCCATTCCCCTCCCTGCCCTTCCTCCCTCCCCCCCTTCAGATTGCTTTCCTAATTATCACAGTATCGCTAAGGTTGGAAGAGACCTCGAGGATCATTGAGTCCAACCTGTCACCACAGACCTCGTGACTAGACCATGGCACCAAGTGCCACGTCCAATCTCCTCTTGAACACCTCCAGGGACGGTGACTCCACCACCTCCCTGGGCAGCACATTCCAATGACGAATGACTCTCTCGGTGAAGAACTTTCTCCTCACCTCCAGCCTAAACTTCCCCTGGCGCAGCTTGAGACTGTGTCCCCTTGTTCTGGTGATGGTTGCCAGCAGCTTCCTTCTAGTTACAGGTCAGTTAGAATTTGATTACTCTTGTAATCCATATCCGAACTCAACACTGATCCCTAGGAGCTGTGGGGCTAGAGTATGTGTGTCAAGAAGGTAAAACTGATGAAGTAGAAGAGGCAGATGATACAGTTTTTAGCACTCCTAGTATCCTATGAGTACATACACTATAGAGGGAAGCAAGAGGGTTATATTTCCTCTGACATTTGTCCTTTATGGTGATATTTTTTAGGCAAACTAAGATTGTGAACTATATTGACTTTTGCAAAAGTAGAGGTGGAAGGAGGAAGATAACAAGGACAAGCACATCTTTTCACATGCCCTAACCCTTGACATGTAGAAAAAGATTTCAAAATAGAGAAGATTTTGAAAGAAACAAAATCTTGTTTGGCTGCCAAAGTATGCTTTTGAGCAACTATTTCATGATTTGAATCAAAAACATGGGGACTGTTACACATCTTATTATCTTGTGCCAGCCTAGGCGGCCAGGAGGGCCAATGGCATCCTGGCCTGCATCAAGAACAGTGTGGGCAGCAGGAGCAGGGAGGTCATTCTGCCCCTGTACACTGCACTGGTTAGGCCACACCTGGAGTACTGTGTCCAGTTCTGGGCCCCTCAGTTTAGGAAGGAGGTTGACTTGCTGGAACGAGTCCAGAGAAGGGCAACAAAGTTGGTGAGGGGTTTGGACACAAGCCTTATGAGGTGGCTGAGGGAGCTGGGGTTGCTTAGCCTGGAGAAGAGGAGACTCAGGGGTGACCTTATTGCTGTCTACAACTACCTGAAGGGGGGTTGTAGACAGGCAGATATTGGTCTCTTCTCCCAGGCAGCCAGCACCAGAACAAGAGGACACAGTCTCAGGCTGCGCCAGGGGAGGTTCAGGCTGGAGGTCAGGAGGAAGTTCTATACAGAGAGAGTGATTGCCTATTGGAATGGGCTGCCCAGGGAGGTGGTGGAGTCACCATTGCTGGAGGTGTTCAGGAGGAGACTTGACAGGGTGCTTGGTTGCATGGTTTAGTTGATTAGGTGGTGTTGGATGATAGGTTGGATGCAATGATCTTGAAGGTCTCTTCCAACCTGGTCTATTCTATTCTGTTCTACATTTGCTGTACGCCTTTTAAAAGAAGGATCAGTGATTAATCTCCCTACATGGAACCAAACCATCATCCTTGTAGTTTCGTAGATAGGCCTGGGCCAAATTTCCAAGCCTGTGATCTTGGAAGAAAGATCAGATGAACTTTTTTTGGTTTTTTCCCCTTTCTTTAATTGTTTTTACAGGAAGCAGGAGTTACTTGGGTAAAGCAGGTGGTTCAGGAGCCACCTGTGCACTACAAAGTTATTTTGTTGTATTTCACACAAGACAAGTTTCCATGCTCTTTATTTAAATACTGGAGTCGCCGCATTTCCAGATTAAGTTATGGCTCTTCTAAGTAGTCAAGTTCTTTAGTTATGATTAAATGAGCAGAGTTATGAAGTTTCATTTAAAGGGAATCATTTAAATGTTACTAAAACTTATGGATTTTTTTAAAATGTTGCAGAAATGTAATGGACTCTGTGAAAGATCTGAATGATCAGGCTTCTGATGCACGATTCATTAAAAACAATACTCGATAAGTGCCCCTGTCCACTGCACATGGGGCTGTAATAGAGGGAACATCGCTACTAAGGTTTCAGATTTTCTTTGAAAGTGCCACTTTCAAGTCTTGTCTCAGCTAGATCTCTATTTAACAGTGAAAACATATGTGGCAGTAGTGGGCTACAGAATCATGCAATAGTGTGTCTGCACGTATTGTGCAGTCCTAATGATGAGCTGATGTTAATGCTGGTGGAGGTGATTGGGAACAGTCAGCAGGGCTTTGCCAAGGGCAAATCCTGCCTGACCAACCTGGTTGCCTTCTATGAGCAGGTGATAAAATTAATAGATGAGGGGCGAGCAACTGATGTCGTTTACCTGGACCTGAGCAAAGCCTTCGACACTGTCCCGCACCACATCCTGGTCTCCAAACTGGTGACACATGGGTTTGATGGGTGGACCACTAGATGGATAAGGAACTGGCTTGATGGCCGCACCCAAAGAGTGGCTGTCAATGGCTCCATGTCCCAGTGGAGGCCAGTGACAAGCGGAGTCCCTCAGGGATCAGTCCTGGGACCTGTCTTGTTCAACATCTTTGTCAGTGACATGGACAAGTGGCATTGAGTGCACCCTCAGCAAGTTTGCTGATGACACCAAGCTGTGTGGTGCAGCAGACACGCTGGAGGGAAGGGAGGCCATCCAGAGGGACCTTGACAGGCTGGAGAGGTGGGCACAAGCCAACCTCATGAGGTTCAACAAGAGCAAGTGTAGGGTCCTGCATCTGGGTCGAGGCAATCCCAGGCACAAATCCAGGCTGGGCAGTGACTGGCTGGAAAGCAGCCCTGAGGAGAGAGACTTGGGGGTGCTGATGGACAAAAAAGCTCAACATGAGCTCTCAGTGTGCACTTGCAGCCCGCAAAGCCAATCAGATCCTGGGCTGCATCAGGAGAAGTGTGGCTAGCAGGTCGAGGGAGGTGATCCTCCCCTTCTACTCAGCCCTGGTGAGACCCCACCTGGAGTACTGTGTCTAGTTCTGGAGCCCCTATTACAAGAGGGATGTGGAGGTGCTGGAAGGTGTCCAGAGAAGGGCCACAAGGATGATCAGAGGGCTGGAGCACCTCTCCTATGAGGACAGACTGAAGGAGTTGGGGCTGTTCAGTCTGGAGAAGAGAAGGCTCCGAGGTGACCTAATTGTGGCCTTCCAGTATCTGAAGGGGGCCTACAGGAAGGCAGGGGAAGGACTTCTCAAGATCTCAGGTAGTGATAGGACTAGGGGGAATGGAATGAAGCTGGAGGTGGGGAGATTCAGGCTGGATGTGAGGAGGAGGTTCTTCACCATGAGAGTGGTGAAACCCAGGAATGGGTTGTCCAGGGGGGTGGTCGAGGCCCCGTCCCTGGGGGTGTTTAAGAGCAGGCTGGATGAGGCTCTGTCCAGCCTGATCTAGTGTGGGGTGTCCCTGCCCATGGCAGGGGGGTTGGAACTAGATGATCCTTGTGGTCCCTTCCAGCCCTGAATGATACTATGATACTATGCTGCAGAAAAGGAACTTGCATAAAGCTTGACTCACTACAAGGAAAGAGCATCTCAACTGGACCATCTCTTTATGCATCATGGCTTTTGAGAGGAGACTTTCTTTTCATGACTAGGAGATGAAATGGGAGATGTAGATTTACTGTAGGCTGTTAAGCTTTTGCAAGTAATTCTTATGTACGTGTATAATTTTAAAGGTTCTTTGAACACCCAGTGTCATACAAAGCTGTTCAGAGTGCCAGGTTGCTTATTTCTATTTATGCTAGGAACTGGTATGGTGGTGGCAGTGAAGAACTATTATTTCCTGCTTGGTTGGGACGTTTCAGCTTGCCAGAAATAGAAAGGTTGTGAGATCAGTGTTTTACATGAGGGGGATTATTTCCATCCTAACTAACACTTTACTGGAGAGCTGCCTTTTGTGTGAAAACTGCAGAAGTTTATTCATTCACTTTTTCTAGTCCCATGTTTTGTTTGCAGTATCGTAGAATGTTAGAAGCTGGAACGGACTTCAAAAGATAATCTAGTCAGATCCCCCTGACAGGGTAGGATCAGCTATACCATATCACACAGGAACACATCCAGGCAGGTTTTGAATATCTCCAGAGAAGGAGACTCCTCAGTCCCGCTGGGCAGCCTGTTCCAGTGTTCCATCACACTCACAGTAAAAAAATGTTTCCTCCTGTTCCCATGGAATTTCCTATGCCTTAACTTCCACCCATTGCCCCTCGTTCTGTCATTTGGCATCACTGAGAAGAGCCTGGCTCCATCCTCTTGGCACTTATCCTCTACATATTTATTAACATTAATGAGGTCATCCCTAAGTCTCCTCTTCTCCAAGCTAAAGAGACCCAGCTCACTCGGTCTCTCCTTGTAATCATTTTCGTGGCTCTGTGCTGGAATCTTAAGCAGTTCCCTGTCCTTCTTGAACTGAGGACCCCAGAGCTGGGCACAATATTCCAAAAGCAGCCTCACCAGGGCAGAGTAGATGGGGAGGAGAACCTCTCTCAACCTGCTAATCACACCACTTCTAGTACACCCCAGAATGGCATTGGCCTTCTTGGCCACAAGGACCTGTTGCTGGCCAGTATAGTCACATAATGTATAAATTAACCCACACATAATATCTTTCAGTCTGGTGAGGTTTCAGTACTCAGTTTACAAGCACTTGTACGAACTCTACCTCATGCAGCCACAAATAGCACATGGACTGAAGGAGCTTGGTCTGAGTGGTTGTGCCTGAGCACACCTAGCACAGAGCTTGCAGGCTTCTTTGCTCTTTAGTGGAATTTTTTTAAATTCAGATTTAAAGCTGGAAAGCTCTCTTGGCATTTTGACTAGCTCATTAGTTTCATGCAGCTTAGTGCAGAAGAGGGCTTATCTTCACCAGCTCTATTGCTGTGGCCCTTCCTCCCTTGGGGGGTACACAAAGGAACTAACTGTTAATGATGGTGGTCGGGGGGTGAAGATGAAGAAGGAAGAATGAGGAAATAAAAGGTTTGCCTTGGGGCTGAGAGAGATGAAGGGACTGTTCTGAAAGTCATTATCTTGCATTTATAATTACCAGATGGGAGGGTGCTTCAGTGAAGAGATTTTTCAAATGAAGACCCCTTTCATAAAAGGCATGCAGCAAATGGAGTGGCCAGGCTGTTGCAGATGAGAAGCAAAACAAAACTGGTTGAGAAAAAGACATTGCTACTTCAATTTAAGGCATGAATTTCATAGAGAAGCTGTAGAAACACTTAAAGGAAAATCTTGCTGACTCAGCAAGAAAGAAGAGGAGGGAAAGTTATTTGTAGTTTGCTTTATGGTGTACTAATAGAGTCAGTGCTGAAAGGTATAATCGTGTCCATGTGTACAAGCAGGTTGGCTTCCAAGATGGTATAAAGCAATGGCCATAGAATTCCATGTAGAACTACTCAAAGGGTGGTGTAATTCCAGCTGGCTCAGTGATAATTGGGTTGAGAATAACATGAGAGTCTCAGGAGTCATGTCCAGAGACTTCCTTCCAGCTAATGTGTGTATGGTATGTTCAGACTCCTCTCCAGTATTGTCTACTGTGAAAACAGTGTTGTATCAGCATATGAGGCAGACTCTGAAAGATGATGAGTTTTGGTTTGATTGGAAAAGAACGAGGAGCCTTTTTACGATAAATAATGGACCTTAAGTGACATGGATTGTCTTCCCAGATCCAAGCTTCCTCAGGGCTTGCTGGCACCAGGAGATTCAAGCACAAGTTATCTTGGTGCCCTCATGCTTACATCTGTTCATCCTGCTTCATTTGAAATGCAGTCAGGTGCCTTTGATGGGATCGGGTCAGGCCCCTCTAAGCCATCCTCCTGCATTATAAAGACAGGACTCTCATAGCAAGATTAAAAATTGAATTAAAAAAATCTCTCTGTAAGAGTGTGGCTGGCATTTTTAGAGAGAAAGGTTTTCCTTTTAATAGGAACCACATATTTAACGTATTCCTTTGTTTGTAATATGATGCTCCTGTCCTCTTTTATGCTCAAATTAAATGTTAACATGGGCTTTTTTAAAGGAAACTCTAGCTGTTGGCTTAGAGACAGACCTTTTGCATTCCTAGCTATGAGATGTGTTCAGGGTTTGGTGTTGGATTATTTTTTTTAATAATAAAAAGGCATTAATAAATTTTCAGAACCCTATTTTGCTGTTAATTAGTACCTGCAATATGAGCTGTGTTATAAATCTCAGAGGCTTTCTTTTAAGCAAGCTACTCCAACAAACTCTGTTAATGAGTTCTTCAAGAAAGACTGGATATTCTAGCATGGTTTGATGGCTTTATATGTGCACCTTTTTTCAACTAGGGTCTCTGTTTTGAAAATGCTATAGAAAGCAGTCCAAGTACAACAGGGAAAATCATGGGCTGTGGAAATCTTAATGCATGTAAGTGGAATGTAGAGCTTGAGCCTATAAGAATTACTTAAAAAGCAGTTGAACAGATTTTCAGTAATTCTGTATTTTAATGTGCTCTTCATTAGCTTTACTAAAATGGTAATTGTCCCTGAAGACCATAGCAGGTGGCAGGTTCTCTCTTTAAAGAATATTTCCAAGAAATTATTTTCCCCAAAGTCCCTGAGTGTAAGGAGCCATTAGCCCTTGAAGTCTATTTGGTGTGTGTGGCTTTTGTTACCTTATCCTGTGAAGGAAACAGCATGTTCAAGGAATGAAGGACAAACTTAAAGTGAAATCAGATTAAAAGTCAAACAAACTGTGATGAACTCTCTTTTTTAAACAGATACTAAATATGAAGGAAATGGTGTAGAACAGTGAATTGTTACAACTGCATCTTTTCTGAAAGGAGACAGGGTATTGGAAGTTTTCTGTCTACATCTGTGAGCACTGATACTGGGTTAAAGCATATTCAGTTAAGGTGCTGGATGTGAACTGCTCAGCGGTTCAAAGAGTTGCAAGTTCTTGCTTTGTTTGGTGCTGGTATTTGCTGAGTTGTTTCAAATTATTGAGAATTAGTTGTGATTTTAATGCACATTCTGCTTCCAGAAGTGTGCTGTGAAACCAGATCACCAAGAGTAAGGTGAGATGTGCCCTAGTGCAGGAGAGAGCAGCAGCAAGAGCTTCTGGAGGTTTTCTGCCTGTAAACAGACATGATGCGCTGCTCCTCCAGACTGGTTTTAAAATTTGAGTTAAAACTGGCTTTAAAACCTGGGAGTGGATAATAGTGTGTTTTCAGTGGAACGGCGTTTGATCACAAGGTAGGGGGGCTGTCCTTTGCTGCTTTCAAAAGCTGTTGCTCTTCTTCCTATGCGTCTTCATACGACCAAAGTCAGGACCACAATGGGATTGATCATACGGATATATGAGGAAGTGGTGATCATTATGTATCTGGGAAATGTAAAGCATTTCTCTGCTTTATGAATGTCTTGCTTGCTTGAACTTACACATCTTTACTTATGTTTGCAGAACACACCTATTTTATTACATTCTTATGCTGCAATAATGGGAATTATTTCTATTTCTGACTATAGGCAGGATGGCTTATTACAAAGTGATTACATTCTCTTCCCTTTTCCCAAGTCCCACCAAAAAATTAGGCATTGATCCTGTAATAAGTTCTTTTAAGACAGAGGTGTCCACCTGTAGGCACAGGTTTTCAGATTCAGGGGTGTTAGTTTCATAAACACTGATGTAGAAGGACTCCTTATATTAAAAAGCACTGACAGCAGAAATAAAATCTAAAATCCTTTTTTCCCTTGGGGAGTGTCCCCTATTCTGGAAATGTCTTGGCAATCCAAGACCGGGCTTATGAAAGATCTGTGTTCAGTTTTGTCTTAAGAACACTAAGATGATGACATAATTGAAAGTCTGAGAGAAATATGACTTAACAGTTAAACGAATCCACTCATGGACTTGACATTATGGTATGCAGAGGTCTTATGATCAAGTAGCAGTTCACCGGATGCAGAAAAATAGCTGATCAGTGTGTGACCTTGAAAGTGGTCATGGGTCTTCGTCTGCCTGTCTGGCCAAAGGAGAACAGAGAAGTTCTGTTTCCCAGTATAAGTTGTTGCCTATCTGGAAGGAGTAACTGAAAGTGGAGCTTTTTTGGGGCTGTTCTCAAATAACTGCAGTCCTCAGAATTTTACATGAGAATCGCTTTATAAAAGTAAGTGACTCCACTTTCAAGATCTAGCATTTGAAATATTTCAGTAATTGCAAGTCCCTTCCCTGAAAGCCAGAGCTTTACTTCTATTTGATCAGACTGTGCTTCAGGGCAGATGACATCCCTGCATCACTTTTAGGTTTTAACTTACTTTACCTGTGTATATCCACAGTGCTGTCTCTCAGCTTTGAGGCAACCTTAATGGCAGTTTAACATACATTAAAAAACAAAGCTGCTTTATACAATGTGCCAGATGAAAGGTTTATAACCAAATAATGAAAATGCTAGGTTATCCCTTCATTGCTCATCAATGAGGGTAAAATTGCAGAATAATTATTTTCTAGAAATTTATTTCCTTGTAAAAAAAAAAATCACTTAAAATCAGATTTGTAGAATAATTTGGGTTGGAATGAGCCTTGGAGATCATCTAGTTCCAACCTCCCTGCCATGGGCAGGGGCACTTTCCACTAGACCAGGTTGCTCATAAGCCTCATACAACCTGGCCTTGAACACCTCCAGGGAAGGGTCATCCTTGACCTCCCTGGGCTCAAGCAACCTGTTTCAGTGCCACACCATGCTTGTTGTAAAGAATTTATTTCTAATATCCAGTCCAAATTTGCCCTCTTCAAGTTTCAATCCATTCTCTCTCCTCCAATCACAATAAGCCCTTATAAAAATCCCCTTCCTAGCTTTCTTGTAGGCCCCTTCAGGTACTGAAAGGCTGCCATATGCTTTCTCCAGAGCCTTCTCTTCTCCAGGTTGAATAGCCCCAACTCTTACAGCCTGTTACCATGGAGGGGTGTGGGGGGTGTGGGCTTCAGCCTTCTGATCATCTTGTGGCCTTCTCTGGACCCGCTCCAGCAATTCTGTGTCCGTCTTATGCTGGGGGCACCAGAACTGGATGCAGTATTGCCGGTGGGGTCTCACGAAAGTAGAGGGCGAGAATCACTTCTCTAGTCCTGTGGGGTAGGACTGTCATGCAACTCTGTCATGAGGTCTTTGTCGTGCTCATTGAAAGAGATTTCTGCATGAGCTCCAGCAATATGCTGTGGAAAACACTATTGCTCACATACTGTGGCAGAAAACTGTCTTAGGAAAGCAGTATGTTTGTCATTGAGCTGAACTTGAAGGGCTGAGATAAAAGATCAAGCAATGCTTTTCACAGTTGAGTGTGTGTGTGTGCATATGTTCAGCATGAAGGTGTACATTCAAGCCTATTCTGCCTACCTCAATGAATGCTGTTGCCTGGGATATTTGAACACTAGGCATCAGGCTAGTATGAACTGAGAAAATTTTAATAAACTAAATCTGATATATAAAAGCCTCACTGTTTAATATCATTCCTCAGGAATAGTAGCTCTACAGTGTTTGGTTCAGTGATCTGCTGTACTGCTTCTGAGTGTCAGCAAATCCATGTTATTTACTCTCCTATCAATATCTTGTTCAAAGAGAAGTTTGCTCTTGGCAGACACTTGAAAAGACTCCACACATTTTCAGGTATTTTTCAAAAGTTGGATGGTTTTCTGAGTGTTTGTGTTCTAGGGATGGTTGTTTTGTTTTTTTCCAGTGTCTGCTGTGAAATTTTGCATAAAATAACTTTGAAATGCAAATTATTCTTTTTTTTTCCTCAACAGATGAAATCATGCATCAAGATATCATTCCCCTCTATGCTGCAGATATTCAGGACCAGCTAAAGAAGCAATTTGCTTATCTGTCAGGTAAAGCTGTGTGGTGGTCTTGCCTATATTCATTGCTTCTATGTGTGTTTCAGCCTGTTCTGCCTTTACAGTTTCTGAGGTTTCATATATGAGAAACTCATTTGTATGAGCAGCTCCAAATAGAGACTGTCAAGACTTGTTATTTAAGGATGTATAAACCCAAGATTTATTTTTATTTAAAGTATATAAATTGCAGATAATTTTCCAGTATTCAGGTTAATGGAATGGAACTGAGGGTAAGATAAGAGAATTAATGGGTCAAAATAAATATGGAAGTGCTGATAAGTCTGGTAGGGGAACATGCAATCTCCTGTTTTCAGAGCTAAGGGAGCTGTGGGTACTTAGCCTGTGCTTCCTAGAGCTCAGACAAGGCTCAAACCTGGGAGCTATCTAGAGCTCTCTGAGTTAACTCAGCCTTAACTGAGAATTGGAGAGTCCAGCATGGATGTGCTAGTGGTTGCTGTAGTTTTGCAGTCCTGGGTCCATAGCCTTAGCTGCCACTGGTTCTGCTGTCAGGTTTGATGCTGAAGCTCCAGCTGACACCTTGGTGTTGACCTGAGTGGTGAAGCAGGCACCACAGCACATTCCCCTTGCAGCCTCAGTGCTGGTATCAGGCATCATGTGTAACACTGAGTTCTGGACAGGGTTTTTGGCTTGGTATCACTGCTTGTCTTCTGCAAAGGACTCTACTTTTAAGTGTGAAACTACTCTCTAAACACAGCTTAGCCATATTCACACAGTAGAGTGTCATTGCCCCAGCATAACCTGCATCAGGTGGATGATGGAGACCTGTATTTGTGCATGCAAGTGTTGGTTGCCAAGCTTGGTCCATCAGAATGCTGGGACCATGGCTGGTTGATAATGAGTAAAGGGAGATAATGCCTTTGGTCACTGATCAGGCTGTGTGGCAAGTGTCTTACAAGATTCTGAGTTTGTTTTCCTGGCTGCACAGCTCTTGCAGGTGTGCAGCAGCAAACTTGCTGGAATTACTGCCGTGCCCTCCCTCCAATACATAGAGAGGGAGAGCATCAGTGGCTTTGCAGAGCTGCCCTGCTTCCTTTGGCATAAGGGAGATTTACTTCTCTGGGATGAAATGGGGTTTGATGACTGTTCCCTCTTCCTTCAAATCCCTCACCCCATCAGAGCGAGAGACTCTGGGGAATGAAACAATGTACCATTTTGCTTGGCAAGAGCTCAATGAATCTTATTGTACTCATAACTGATCATTAATTATGATTTATTTCTGCCACAAAAGCTACACTAAGTGTGGGTCTGCAGTAATGACTGTTTTTTGTAAGGGTGATGGTAACACTTGGAAAAAAGATTATTTTGTTTATGAATCTGGCTGTTCATGCTCCATTTGAGAGGATGGTATTTAAGCTAAAACTCTTTTCTGGCAGTTTATTTTTTTGACTGTCCAAGCTCCTCCTTTTTTAATCCAGGGGCAGAAAATGGCTCATAGTAGTGTTATGAAAGAGTCAACCTATCAAGGAAGTAGGGTTTACATTTTGCTGCTCTGAAATGAAGGGGAAAACTGGTGACTATGGCAGATTAAATAAAATCTAGTTGAGTGCAAGTGGAGATTATTTGTGCCTTTAAGACTGTTGAACTCACACAGCCACAAGCATCTTCAGCACTCATTACATCCACAGTGCAGTGGAGCTTAGTAAACACAGTCATTCCTAATTCTATTTTCTTTTATTTATTCATCCTCATCTCTATTAGAAGTCTGGCTGATTTGCCTGAAATAGTAGGACAGCTGCATTACCCTGGACAGTGACTATATTCTTTATTGTATTATTTATTTTTTTTTTAATTCTTGGGCAGTTTGACTGTTAAGTATTTTCATTTCACTTTGGACTTCAGTTCTTCTACCACAATATTCTACTGCAGGACACTGACAGTTAATTTTCTGTGCTGTACCAAAAAAGCAGCATTATGGGTTCTGTGGATGAAGGAAGAGCGCTAGTATTTTGATACTCAATTTATGTACAATATGTTTGTTCTTGCAGTTGTAGTTACAAGTGGCTTTGCTGTAATGCCACTCCAGGCATTCAGAGTGTGTGCAAAGGGGAGGTTTTGCTTATTACTAAGTTGCCTTGGAAATAGAACTTGGGACGTGGCATAAAGCTTATTAAAATTAAAGTCCATAGATTCCAAGTACTTCTGGTAGGTGGCATCTTTGCAGATACGGTGAATTGTATCTCATGCCTTAGATGCATTTCTGTCTTTATTTCTAGACCTTTTAGCAGCAGTGCAGCAGATACTTGAGAATCACTTTTAGTTTCTGTAATAGGATATATCTAGGTCTCATGGGATGCTTGCTTTGAATAGTGAATTAAACCTAATCTGCTTCTGTGGTGAAAGGCTCTAGCTCTTCCCAAGCTACTTTCTGTATTTTTGTGTAAATCAGGGCCACTTCTTTCTTCCGGTCTCTTTCCCTCTGCAGGTGCACAGTAATCTGTGTTCCTCATGCTGCTAGATTATAATGGAAATGCTATGGGGACATCCAAATTAAAGTTGAAGTGAAACAAAATAACACAAAAGCATTAATGCTGCCATTTGTCAGTAAATATGGCAAAGTGTGATGAGATTAAGGTGCTTGCTACCGCTACAGATGCTGAAGGCTCTAGTTTTTGCTCAGTAGTCAGTATGCAGTCATCTGTTCATCTTAAACCTAATGAAGGGGCAAGCTTTGGATGGGGTTTTTAATCAGTCATTCACATGACAAGTTTATAAACCCTGAAGTTAATATTTTATCTTAGGCTTACTTTTTTCCTTGGAGTTTTTAATTTCTGTGGAACAAAGCCCCTATCTTTGTGAGACTCGTGCTCTTTTTTTGTGGTTGCTAGGCTGCATTCTACGTCTTCTCTATATGGTTCACTTTCACCTATCTTACTTTTTTTCTTCCTTCAGTGAGTATTTGTGCAACCACTTTTTCTTCTGCATTGCAGAGGGTTTTATGCCCCTTTCCAACCCTCCTTTTTTTTTTTTTTTTTTTCATTCTCACAAAGGACATTAAAAGGTCTGCTTAAAAGTTTCTGGAAAATATATACCTTACAGTCTTTCATTTACATTTTATGGTTTGGGTGTTTTTTCTTGGTTGGTTGGGTGGGTTTTGTTTTTTCCTAAGTATTTTCTTTTCTCTTTTCCTTTATGGGAAAGTTTGTGTGTGACTTTCATACCCACGTTTGCATCTATCTGCCATTGCTATATGCAGATGTGTTAAGATAAATGCAGATGAAGAAGAGCAGACAGACAGGTGTGTATGTTTATATACATCTTAACTTGTATAAGCTATGTGATGTGCAAATAGGGCTCTTGGCCACCATAAGTACTGAACCAATTATTTCAGCTTACTGGCATTTGAATGCCTCTTTATACATTGAATTTGAAACCAAGTATTTCCATTAAAGGAAATACAAGTTCCTGGTGCTTACGTTTTTGCCTATCAATTCATCATTCTTTCCTGTAGTTGGAAAAATTAGCATTGGTACTAGCCTTCAAAATGTTTATGTCTCTGGACCTTTAAATTATCATTCTAAATAATAACCTCCTTCTCTCTCTCTATTTGTTTGGCTGTGCTCTTGCTGCTCTGTGGAAATGTCCTGAAAAAACCTCACTGGTTAAACTGTTCCCTTTGAAGTATCCACGGGTGCTGAGTCTGTTTGTAAAATTACATTTAAGAACTTCTGAGTGCATCCTGTACCACATGCATTGCATCAGTTGAGTAAAAATATCAACTTGATTTTTGTTTCTGATATAGCATGGTCAATGTCTATGTTGTGTATTGACAGTGGAAGGATTACTTAGTAGTTTCTGTCCCACACAGGTGTAAACTTTAACTGCTGTTTTATATTCACTGTGCTAAGTCCGTAGAGATTTTATATTTATTACTGTATCACCAAGGTTGGAAGAGACCTCAAAGATCATCAAGTCCAACCTGTCACCACAGACCTCATGGCTAGACCATGGCACCAAGTGCCACGTCCAATCCCCTCTTGAACACCTCCAGGGACGGTGACTCCACCACCTCCCTGGGCAGCACAGTCCAATGGCTAACAACTCTCTGAAGAACTTTCTCCTCACCTCAAGACTAAACTTCCTCTGGTGCATCTTGAGACTGTGTCCTCTTGTTCTGGTGCTGGTTGCTAGAGAGAAGAGACCAACCCCTTCCTGGCTACAACCACCCTTCAGGTAGTTGTAGAGGGCAATGAGGTCCCCCCTGAGCCTCCTCTTCTCCAGGCTAAACAATCCCAGCTCCCTCAGCCTCTCCTCATAGGGCTTGTGTTCAAGGCCTCTCACCAGCCTTGTTGTCCTTCTCTGGACACGTTCAGGTGTCTCAATGTCCTTGTTAAATTGAGGGGCCCAGAACTGGACACAGTACTTAAGGTGTGGCCTAACCAAAGCAGAGTACAGGGGCACAATGACTTCCCTGCTGCTGCTGGCCACACCATTCTTGATACAAGCCAGGATGCCACTGGCCTTCCTGGCCACCTGGGCACACTGCTGGCTCATGTTTAGCTGGCTGTACCCCCAGGTCCCTTTTTAAAACAAACAAAAAAACCAACAGTAGTAAAGAAAAAGAGACAGGAAATAAATGAACCCTTGGCCAAAAGATCTCCAGTTCAAATACATTCAGGCACAAGTTTAGGTATTGCAGTCTGATTTCTAAGCCTGTATGGTTGCCAATCATCAACCTTGGAAAAATGCAGCTTGTGAAGTCATAGTATCATAGAATTGTTAGGGTTGGAAGGGGCCTCAAGGATCGTCTAATTCCAACCCCTGCCTCCTTGGGCAGGGACTCCTCACGCTACATCAGGTTGCTCAGTGCTGCATCCAGCCTGGCCTTAAAAACCTCCAGGGATGAGGCTTCTACCCTCTCCCTGGGCAAACTGTTCCAGTGTATCACCACCTTCATGGTGAAGAACTTCTTCCTAACATCCAAGCTGAATCTACCCATTTATATTTTTTTTCCATTCCCCCTAGTGCTGTCATTATCTGATACCCTAAAAAGTCCTTCACCAGCTTTCTTGTAGGCCCCCTTAAGATACTGGAAGGCCACAATTAGGTCTCCTCAGAGCCTTCTCTTCTCCAGACTGAGTAGCCCCAACTCTCTGTCTGTTCTCATAGGAGAGGTGCTCCAGCCCTGTCATCTTCCTTGT
The DNA here is from genome assembly GCF_026170545.1 of Melanerpes formicivorus. Lineage (NCBI taxonomy): Eukaryota > Metazoa > Chordata > Aves > Piciformes > Picidae > Melanerpes > Melanerpes formicivorus. The sequence goes on from NW_027142353.1 coordinate 24,001,824, forward strand.
GGTTCTTCTCTGGACACGTTCCAGCAAATCCAGATCCTTCCTGTAATAAGGGCTCCAGAACTGGAGCAGTACTCCAGGTGGGGTTTCATTAGAGTGTAGTGGAGGGGGAGGATCACCTCCCTTGACCTGCTGGCTATGCTTCTCTTGATGCAGCACAGGATGTGATTGGATTTCTGGGCTTCAAGTGCACACTGGTGGCTCATGCTGAGCTTCTCATCCACCAGTTACACAAGTAAAACTCATCTCTTGTTTCAAGGAAAGAATATTGGAATAAATTCCTCTTGTTTCTGTTATTTCTTTGCAAATGATACGCAATGAAACTTTTACCCACTATCTCACTGAGGTCCATAATCCAGTTAAGTATAAACAAATAGAGAGGAAAATATCTTCATCAGAAATATACAGACATAACAGTACCATACAACACCTGTTATGAACCACCACAGCAGCAAAGTCAGATCTGTAGTGAGCCTTTCCTTCATTCATATGAGGACCTCACTTTTGACATGACTGGAAACAAGATTACTTTTACTTAAGGTGGGTCTTTTGAACTAAAGTTGTAGATCCAAGCCATTTAACTTGAATCTGGTGTGTGCATATTGATCAGCATAAAGATCATACAATCTGAATACAATTTCATTTGCATTATAGATTCAGTATTGTCTAATTATAGCCAACTGCCTTTCTTCATTTTGTGGAGCTGGGCAGAGTGCTTTTGAGAATATCTTCTCTTAAGCAAACAGGAGTAGAATCATTAAGGAAACACTATAAAATAATCTCCTGCTTTTCTTTCCTGCAAGTCTGAACATTTTTTTGCTTCTCCCGAAATTTTCCTGGCCGTACCAAATGAAACCTTATCCTGTCTTTCACAGCATTGTGGGGAGTTACCCTTTTCTCTGTGCATGTGTGCACCCTCCTGTGTGTGTGTTTTAGCAGCTGTACAATTTTTCTCTGTCAATGCAGTTTTAAATTGAAAGGAATAGTAATGATTTCTCATTTGAGATTGTTTTTTAGATACCCAGTCACTAATATGCCTCCTGGTTAGAATTTGTGTAAAAGTGTTGCATTTCTCTATCACCCTACCTGCTTAATAAAAAACAACCAATCAAACAAAAAGATATTGCAACTGTAGTAGGAAAAGTTAACTATAGCAGAATATAAAGGACAATTGCTAAATTGCCTAGACCTAAAGTAAACTTTACCAGTCCCATCTCACAGTAGCACAGCTAGTTTTCCAAGGATCATTTTTCCATTTCTTTCATATATGAGATCACAATGCTCTGCATCTCCATAATTTTAATGGTTGCTGGTATTGTTTGAGTAATTGTATATAAAAGTTAGGAACACAAATTACTATCTCCTAAGCACAGTCAAGTCATTTTGCTACCTAACCTCTGGAGCTAATGTAGTTCAACATGGATTTTTAATTGCATGTTTTTCCAAAACACAGGGCTATCACTGCTGTAAATACTGGCCTTAGACAGAGGTGCATGTTATATTTAGAAGAGCTCCACCCAATTGGAATATCTTGGTAGAATTGTACAAGTTTATCCACTGAAATTTTTCCATTTTAGGGAGAAAATATTAGAATATGTTGCCAAAGTCAGTTATAAATGAGTTAATACAAAAGTTTTCCTTTAATAAAAGCTGATGGAAGTAGGGTGGCAGCAAGTCTCCTTAATTGTAAGTGGTGTTGCCTTTTTTTCCTTTCTCTCTCTCTCTCTTTTTTTTTTTTTTCCTTTTAATTTTTAAATTGATGACATCCTTCAGTGCTTTTCTACAGAGTTTCTGGTTTTGGACTGAAAAGTAATAATCTTCTCCTTGGGAGAATGTTCCTTACAGCTGCATGTTATGAGACAAGTTTTAAGTAATTCTTGGGAATTATTTTAGGTAAAGTGTGTGGACTGATTACACTCACTTAAGGACAGATGCATTCTGTTCTGCCCTTTGCAATAAACAAAAACTAAACCTGGCACTCAAGGGATGTTTGTTTAATATTTCAAAAAGAAATAACACAACGTTTTTCAACATTTTCATAGAATCACAGAATCACAAAATGGTTTGGGTTGGAAAGAACCCATAAAGATCATCTAGTCCAACTCCTCTGCTATGGGTAAGGACATCTTTCACTAGATCAGGTTGCTCAAAGCTCTGAATGCTCTCAAAACAATACTTGGTTATCTTAGGAACACAAAATTATATGGTTTAGTATCTATGGTGCAAAATCAGGGAGGGCCAACAAGGTTGATATCGTGTTAGTCTGTTATAAACCACCCAATCAGAACAGAGGCAGGTGAAACATGCTATAAACAGCTGAACTAAGTCTTGTCTTTTTTCTTGTGGGGGATTTCAATTTCTCCAATGTCTGCTGGAAGTGCAACACAGCAGGGAGGGAAGAGTCCTGGAGGTTCCTTGAGTGTTGTGAAGATAACTTCCTTATGCAGCTGGCAAGTGAACCTACCAGGGAAGTTGCCCTGCTGGACCTGCTCTTTGTGAACAGAAAAGGACTGGTGGGTGACGTGACAGCTGGAAACCATCTAGGGCGCAGTGATCATGAAATGACTGAACTCTCTACTCTTAGAGAAGGAGGAGAAGCAGTGTAACTGTCACCTTGGACTTGACAAAGTCCTTTGGGAGGCAGTCCTGAAGGGCAAAAGAGTCTAGGAAGGTTGGACACTCTTCAAGAGGGAAGTCTTAAAGGTGCAGGAGCAGGCCCTTCCTGTATGCTGTAAGATGAGCTGGCAGCAAAGAAAACTGGTGTGGCTGAAAATAGAGCTTTATTTGCAACTCATTGGTAAAAAAGGAGAGTTTATGGCCTTTGGAAGAAGGGGCAGGCCACTCATGATGACTACAAAGATATTACAAGATGTTAGAATATTAGAAAGTCCAAAGCCCAACTATAAATTAATCTGGTTTCTGCTGTAAAAGACAAGAAGTCTTTCTATAAATGCATTAGCAACAAAGGAGGGCCGGGGAGAGCCTCCATCCTCTATTAGATGAATGACAAAACATGATGACAACGGATGAAGAAAAGACAGAGGTACTTAATACCTTCTTTGCCTCAGTCTTTAGTAACAGGGACAGTTTTGCTGCAGGAATCCAGCCCTCTGAGCTAGAAAACAGTGACCAGGAGCAAAATGATCTCTCCGCAATCCAGGAAGAGGTGGTCAACAACCTGCTGCACCACAAACATATACACAAGTCTGTGGGGCCAGACAGAATCCATCAAAGAGTTCTGAGAGCTGCGAAGGTACTCACCAAACCACTTTGCATCATTTTTCAGCAGTTGTGGCTGATTGGGAAGTCAGCCATCTACAACAAGGGCCCTGGGAAACTTACAGGCCTGTCATTTCAGCTTTTGTGGCAGGGAAACGGATGGAGCAGATCATCTTGGGTACCACTACATGCAAGACAACCAGATGGTCAGGCCTAGTCAGCAAGGATTTATGAAACTGCTTGATTGTCCTGATCTGCTTCTACAACATGGCCACTCAGTTAGTGGATGAGGGAAAGGTTGCTTGTCTGGCCTATAGTAAAGCCTTTTATCCTGTCTCCCATGGCATTCTCCTGGAGAAACTGGCTGTGCATGGCTTGGATGGGTGGACACTTTGCTGGGTAAAAAACTAGCTAGCTGGCTGGGCCCAAAGAGTGGTAGTGATTGGACTTAAATCCATTTGGCAGCCTGTCACAAGTGGTGTTTCCCATGGCTCAGTATTTGGGCCAGTCTGTTTAATATCTTTATCAATGATCTGGACAAGGGAATTGAGTGCACCCTCAGTCAGTTTACAGATGATGCTAAGTTGGGAGGGAGTGTTGATCTGCTTGAGGGTAGGGAGACTCTCCAGAGGGATCTAGACAGACTAGGTTAATGGGCTAAGACCATGTATGAATTTCAATAAGCCAAATACTGGTTTCTGCACTTGAGCCACAACAATCTCTGACAGTGCTACACTTGGTGCAGAGTGTCTGGAAAGCTGCACAGCAGAGAAGGACCCATGGGTGTTGAATGATAGCTAGCTGAATGTGAGCTAGCACTGTGCCCAGGTGGCCAAGAAGGCCAACAGCATCCTGGCCTGTATCAGGAATAGTGTGGCCAGCAGGAGCAGGGACATGACTGTGCTCTTCAGCACTGGTGAGGCCACACCTTGAGTTCTGTGTTCAGTTTTGAGCCACTCATTACAAGAAGGACATTGAGATTCTAGAGTCTTTCCAGAAAATGGCAACAAAACTGGTGAAGGGCCTAAAGCACTTCTTTTGAGGAGCACCTGAGGGAACTGGTATTGTTTAGCCTAGAGAAAAGGAGGGTTAAGGGAGACTTATCACTCTCTACAACTACCTGAAAGAAGGTTGTAGAGAGGTTAAGATCAGTGTGTTTGAGTAACACTACCTTATTTTTTTTTATGGTGATTAAAATTCCAGTTTCTTGTTCTAAAAATTTCTCTGTACAAATTGACTTATTTTCCTGAACTCACAGCACTCACAGAGCTCCTCTAAGTTTTATTGTCCTTTTTTTTTAATTGGGTGTATATAATTCTGAGATGCTAGAATATTATTTATGTGAATTGGTTTTAATAAGATGCTTTAAAGTTTTGCCTTAAACCTGTGTTTCAAGGATGAGAGGAGTAAAATTGTTCATTTTGTCACTCAAATGCTTTCCATTTCACTAAAAAACAACAACAAAATGCAACCTAGCTTCCTAAACTTTCTCTTTAATCTCCTCCTCTTAAATTCTGTGGCTTGACTTACTTCTGGGGGAAAAGAAATAGCATTTTGTTACAGCTAATTTAGGAATAAACTGTGCAATGCTGCTTTTTGCAGAGATGAAGCAAGAAAATAAAGGAAATGAACCCTAATGCAGCAAGGAATTATTTCTTTATGACATAAGTGACACTCTAAAGAGTGAACCCACTTACTGTTTTTATTGTTATTTAGTGCAAACAGAATTTATATGTAGAATTTTTACTCTGATGCATTTCCCATGGCCTTTTTGTAGCTAACTGTGGCACTGACTTCTAAGTATTAACTGCTTTGCTACAGTGACCTGTCTTCCATTGATGGCTGCATCACTAAAATTACAGTGTAGAAAGTGACTTCTGTAGGTCAGTGATGTTAAAACTGAAGTTTTGTAAAATTTACTGTGTACAGTGCTTCAGGTCACTCTGCCCTAAACTCTTTTCAGCAGTAAGGTCCTGATAAGGAAAAGCAGTTGAACAACAGCGTTTGAAGATATATGTGTGCTTAAGTGTCCCAGCAGGAAAATACTGGAGAAAAAGACAATCAGTGAACAAGGATCTTCTAACAGCATGTAGTCATGCTGACAGGGTCATCTCCACCCAAGATAACCACAGATGACTCTACTAGAAACTGAAAATTAATAGGCAGTGTCAAGGTAGGATGGCTCTGTTTGCCCTTGACAATCACTGGTGATCTGGGAACTTCCTGAAGGTCTGGGGTTTTGTTTTAAGGATGTGTCCTGCAAGCCTGTTGTTGTTCTTTTGTTTCATGTGCCCTATTTATAGAAATTAAATATAACAAAGCAAGTAACCAATGGGAATACAGCAAATCATGTATAATTTTATCTAAAAATAGATACTCTAGAGAGAGCAGGACACCTCAGGAGCAGCAGAAATTATCATTACCATGCTTGAAAAATGTTTTTAACAAGATGACAATGCTTTGGTCCTGAGAGCCTAGATAGGGCAGGAAATAATAGAATCAAAATTGGTGTTCTTGTATTTGTGCATATTTATATGGCTAAAAATAACTCCCTTGACTTAACATTGATGCATTTGGATGTGTCATAAAGGTTATCTTTGCAAACTTGTGATATTTGCATTGTAGTTGCATTTTTTGCTATTTAAATGCATGTAAAGTGTGGTATTTTCTGATGTAGTTTGATTTTAAGAGCTGCACAATTGTAGCACCATATTGCCTGTAAGCTGGTAGATTAAAGTCAGATTCACCACCAATTAACATAAGGATTTTATCTGAGGTTTTCTAATTACATGTGGCTTTGGAGGGAAATGGTGGGGTTTTTTTTCATCAAATGCATCTGACCTCAAATATTTATCTTTTTTCTTTTGGTAAGGTTGCATGCAAAAGCACATGGGAGTGGGTAATAGTACACTGTAATTTTCAGAAATCACTGTTGTTCTCATGATCAGTTTACAACTGATTTCTGCACAGTGTCATCTTTCAGGGCTAGAAAAAATGAATTTTCAGCAATATATCCCTTCCCACCCTCTAGATGTTAATTTAATGGAGTTTCTGGGGCTCAACAAATCCTGTCTGTATGAAAAATTTACTTTAAGATATGAAATACTAACATTGCCTTAAAAAAAAATTTTGCTTGTAAAAATGTGTGTGAAGTGCATTGTAAAGCATTCTCATTTGTGAATTCTATGCAGTGTGTAGGTTTGAGTCTCTGTTACCTTGTGTAGCCAGTATGAGAGGTTGAACAAAAAATTTAATTTGAAATACCTTACCCCATTTTTTTAAGTCTTCTGTCTCTTCTTTTAGACCATCCTGGAAGCAGAGTAGCCAGCTCAGAAGAGGCAGGGTGGGGGGGTGTTGCATGAATGAGTTCAAATTGGGGAGAAATTGAGTTCAGTTCAAGATGGGGATCTGCCTACTTAATTCTATATTGGCTTCCCCCCCACAATTAGTTCATTTCTTTCTCCAGGTTTATGTTTACATATAGCTGAAATTATCAAAAGATGCACTGCCACCTGGTGTTAAAACTGTTGATATGAGCAAGAGCATTCATACAGAAAAAATATAATGTGTTGTAATAAGTTCCTTCCTATAAAACTTCCTAAGCTCTGATGAAGAAACTAAACCATTCATAATAAGTGGTGTCCACATCAAAGAACCCTGCACCAAAGAAACACAGTTGTTTCATTAGCAGGAAATTACAGGCTAGTTAAAGAGGCTTGCCTATAAACAGGCCTGCTCTTTGTTTCTCTTGTAGGTGGAAGAGGGGGAGATGGATGCCCTGTTATCACTTTTCCAGACTATCCAGCTTTCAGTGAGATCCCTGAGAAGGAGTTCCAGAATGTCCTGACCTACTTGACAAGCATCCCAAGGTGAGCACCCTTTCATCTGTCAAGGAGTTTTTTCCAAAGCCAGTCATTTCTGTGATGGTGTAAAGGTCAGCCTTGGTATTTAATTAAAGGTCAGTAAGTGTTGATTAGTGGCAGCTACCTAACATAGTTGTTAGATTAATTATACAGTGCTATTTGTATTTCACTAGAAAATTACTTTCTGGTATGTATGGATGCCGATTCTGTGATGGACACTGTCCTCTTATTTCTTACTTTTGCTGTATCTAAAAGTCCATTGTTCTGTGTTTTAACTGAAAACCTGTATAATTTTGTCAGAGCATGCTGATTTCTGGGTGCTGCTCAAAATATTACTCAGCATGAGAGAATACTCCATAGTCACATACAGAGGCTTGTCCTAACCACTTGTGCTGTTTCCCTGGCTCAGATGAATGTCTTTGCATCACTTCCAAAACTTTGAGGCTTCTAAGCTCTCACAGTAGTGTTATCAATGGGCTGCTCAATAGAAAAATGTGATGTTGTTGAAGATCTGTTAGGAAATTAAGTAGTGGGGTTCAAGATCCTGATGGAGATAGGTGGAGGCAAGTAGCAAAATATAGAAACTAGATTTCAAGAGACTTTGGACTTATTCAGGGAACTGGTAGGTAGGATTCAATGGAAAGCAACTCTGAAGAGTAAGTCTTCTGAGGAAGACTGCCAAGTTTTTAAGGATGGCATCCTCCAAGCACAAGAATGGTATGTCCTGGAAAATGAACAGACATCACAGGAGTCTGACCTGGCTGAATGGGGAACTTGTGAATGCTCTGCAATACAAAGAGAGCATACAGGAGTTGAAAGCAGACATAGTCTACAAAGGAGGAATATAGAAATGTTACCCAAACAGATAGGGGGTGGTTTCAGGAAAGTCAAAGCACACCTGGAGCTGTGAAACCTGAAATGAGGGACATCAAGGACCACACAAAAACCTCACCTTCTCTTCCTTTAACAGTACAGGAATAAACTGATGATGGGCACGTGATGAATGGATTGGGTAGGTTAGTAGCAGCCACCGTAGATGATGCTGAGACACTTGAAGTTTTTGCTTCAGTCTTCTCTAACAGTGTCTCTCAGGCTTATGTGTTTAGAATGAGGGTTCAAGGAGAATACATGATGGTCTGATTAAAGGTCTCTTAAGAAATGTAGACCCAAATCTAGTCTTTTAGATAAGATGAGCTACATGGAGTGTAATAAGTAGGCTGTCCAGTGTCATAGTAAGGCTGCTTCCTATCATCTTTGAAACATTTTTTTTGAGATCAGAGGTGGACCATGCTGACTGGAGAAACATAAGCATTGCATTCATGTTCTGAAAGGGCAAGAATAATGCCCAGAACATTACAGGCTGGTTAACATTGCTTTGTCCTATGACAAAATTATGGAGCGAGTCTTCTTAAAACTTACTTTTGGGCACAAGAAAAACTATGATAGGAAGTAACCAGAATGAATTAAATAACAGTAATTGTGTTTGACCAGCCTATTTCTGGGATCAAATTACTGGATACATGAATGAGGGGAAGTTGTGTATGCCATTTACTACACCTTAAGACTTTCAACAGTCTCCCCCAGCACCCTTGTGTCCACTTTTGAGTTGTTATTTTTGGGTGAGTGAGAAACTTGCTTAGATTATCCAGCTCAAAGACAGTTAATGGCTCATGTTTTACATATAAACAAAGGTAGAGCATGTATATCCATGATGCCTGACATCCTTGCAGGAATATGGAGGAGGAGGTGGGGTGCACCCTCATCAAGATTGTGGATGAGAAACTGGTGAACCAGTCAGTACACTTGAGGGAAGGACTGCCACTCAGAGGAACCTAGACAGACAGGAGGTGTAGGCTGACAGGAACCTGATGAAATTCAGCAATGACAAATGCTAAATCTTGCAGTTGAGATGGACTAACCACATGCAGAAGTGCAGGCTGGGGACTAATTGCCTGTGAGGCTGGATGTCAGCACACGTGCCCTTATAAACAACTTATTGACCATGTATGCTTAAAAGAGGGGCAGTGTTGTGATTTTCCATGAATTGGGATATTTCTAGTTTTGTTAAAGGTGTCATAAAGTAGGAGTTTTGCTGTTATCTTAGTTTTTAGGGGCTAAAATTTCAAATACTGTTTTGGATGCTGTTATCATCGTATGGAAGTTATTAATATTCAGCAGATGGAGCAATTAATACACATATCAATAACTTTATTAATGAAAGAAATTATGTGGAAAATATTAATAAAACCTATTTACTGATTTGAAATATTCAGTTGTGGGACAGATACCTCACCAGCAGGAACATGTAACAACTTAAACAATATGAGCAAAAATCCAGAAACAACAAACAGCAATTTAAACTGTAAAGAAAAAAAGAGAAGAACATCCGCAACACTCCAGAGATTACCCACAAGGGGAGGGGGGTGGGGGGGAGGGAAACTCTAGAATTCTCCAGGACAACAGACCTTTAACAGATGCTTGTAAAAATCAGATTTTGTAATTACTCACTGATCGTGGTACCATGTGGCACACGTGGGGATTTAAACAAAACCAATATGGCATCAACCATGTGAAAACTGCAGGAACACAGTTTCACTGAAAAGGCTGAGGTACTTAATAACTTCTTTACCTCAGTCTTCACTGCAAGGGCCTCTAGCCACACTCCTGATGTTATGGAAGTCAAAGCCAGGGACGGGGAGGAAGAACTGCCCATTGTAAGTGCAGATCAGGTTCGTGATCATCTGAAGAACCTGAAAGTGTTCAAGTCCATGGGACCCGACGGGTTACACCCACGGGTACTGAGAGAACTGGCAGATGAGGTTGCTAAACCCCTCTCTATTATATTTCAAAAGTCCTGGCAGTCTGGTGAAGTCCCCACAGACTGGAAAAGGGGAAACATTGCCCCCATCTTCAAAAAGGGCAAGAAGGAGGAACCAGGGAACTACAGGCCAGTCAGTCTCACCTCTGTGCCTGGAAAGATCATGGAACAGATCCTCCTGGAGTCACTACTCGCTCAAAAGAATAGTGAAGAGGTGATTGGGAACAGTCAGCATGGCTTTGCCAAGGGCAAATCCTGCCTGACCAACCTGGTGGCCTTCTATGAGCAGGTGACAAAATTAATAGATGAGGGGCGAGCAACTGATGTCGTTTACCTGGACCTGAGCAAAGCCTTCGACACTGTCCCACACCACATCCTGGTCTCCAAACTGGTGACACATGGGTTTGATGGGTGGACCACTAGATGGATAAGGAACTGGCTTGATGGCCGCACCCAAAGAGTGGCTGTCAATGGCTCCATGTCCCAGTGGAGGCCAGTGACAAGTGGAGTCCCTCAGGGATCAGTCCTGGGACCTGTCTTATTCAACATCTTTGTGGGGGACATGGACAGTGGCATTGAGTGCACCCTCAGCAAGTTTGCTGATGACACCAAGCTGTGTGGTGCAGCAGACACGCTGGAGGGAAGGGAGGCCATCCAGAGGGACCTTGACAGGCTGGAGAGGTGGGCACAGGCCAACCTCATGAAGTTCAATAAGAGCAAGTGCAGGGTCCTGCATCTGGGTCGAGGCAATCCCAGGCACAAATACAGGCTGGGCAGTGACTGGCTGGAAAGCAGCCCTGAGGAGAGAGACTTGGGGGTGCTGATGGACAAAAAAGCTCAACATGAGCTCTCAGTGTGCACTTGCAGCCCGCAAAGCCAATCAGATCCTGGGCTGCATCAGGAGAAGTGTGGCTAGCAGGTCGAGGGAGGTGATCCTCCCCCCCTACTCAGCCCTGGTGAGACCCCACCTGGAGTACTGTGTCCAGTTCTGGAGCCCCTATTACAAGAGGGATGTGGAGGTGCTGGAACGTGTCCAGAGAAGGGCCACGAGGATGATCAGAGGGCTGGAGCACCTCTCCTATGAGGACAGACTGAAGGAGTTGGGGCTGTTCAGTCTGCAGAAGAGAAGGCTCCGAGGAGACCTAATTGTCGCCTTCCAGTATCTGAAGGGGGCCTACAGGAAGGCTGGGGAAGGACTTCTCAGGATATCAGGTAGTGATAGGACTAGGGGGAATGGAATGAAGCTGGAGGTGGGGAGATTCAGGCTGGATGTGAGGAGGAGGTTCTTCACCATGAGAGTGGTGAAACCCTGGAATGGGTTGTCAAGGGAGGTGGTCGAGGCCCCATCCCTGGGGGTGTTTAAGAGCAGGCTGGATGAGGCTCTGTCCAGGCTGATCTAGTGTGGGGTGTCCCTGCCCATGGCAGGGGGTTTGGAACTAGATGATCCTTGTGGTCCCTTCCAACCCTGAATGAAACTATGAAACTTTCTGTTGGCTTCTGCAGCTTATTGCTGTGTGCATACAGGATTTCTCTCTGAAGGCTTTGTAGAAAAGAGGTTGCTGCCAAGACTTGCAGGGCTTGTCTGCTTTATAACTTTGCCTATTTGGAGCGGTTCTTCAGCTGCAGTCTTCACAGTGGTGCTTGTTGCTTCTTCCAACAAAACAAAACTGACTCTCAGCTCCTCCTGGGGTTCACCTCTTGGCCTGGCAAGACATGTCTGCCTGCTCCTGGGCTTTACAACGCTATACAGTGAAGGATCTAGCAGTCTTGTCTGGGTAAACTGGAGCACAGCTCAGATTCCAAGCAAGGCTTGTGACTTCTCCCAGACTTTGGACAATTGCAAGGCAAGGCACTGGCTCTTTGGGCTGGTATTTATAGATTTTCCCAGGACAATGATGGTCAGTGACAACAAAGATTAAGAGAGAAAAACCTGACACTGTAACCTATAGAATGAGTTTTCTCCAAACGTGGCCAAAGGCACACAGACCTGGCTCACTTGGACTCCAGGGCATGTTGAGAAAGCCTGGGCAACATGGGCAATTTCCTGAAAAACCAGACCTGCAGGCTCTTGTCCCATTGTCTGATTCAGAGCATTTTTGAGGCTTTTTGTCCCTTCAGAACAGATACTTTGGGAACTACTTTTGAGGGAGGTGGAGGCAGTTAGTTAATATCTTATTATTAAGTTTATTAAAGAGGCATAATGAGTACAGATTCACAGGAAGGAGGAAAATGGAACCCTATTTTGGGTTTCCATGGCAAGGTTTAAGTAGCAGAGGGGCTATAAGGGTGGCTTCTGTGAGAATCAGGAATGAAGTTTAGTCCAGGAAGAAGGGAGGGGTAGGAGTATGTTGTTTTCATTATTTGCTTTTGGATTTATTTCTCATTATCTTAGTCTGATTTGATCAGTAATAAACTAAACTAATTTTCCCAAGTTTAATCTGTTTTGCCCAAGATGATAACTGGTTAGTGATCTCCCTATCCCTGTTTCTACCCACAAGTCTTTTGTTATATTTCCTCTCCCCTGTCCAGCTGAGGAGGAGGAGTGAGCATCTCATGTCCAGCCATAGTCAACCCAGTACAAGCCCAGAGCTTTTATGCATGGACCCCCTCCCCAGATTAGTTTAATTCAGTTTACAAAATGCTTAAATCTGAGTTGTGGCTGCGACTAACTGAGAGGAAATGTACTCTTTTGTGAAAAGCCCTGCAGAGCACAGGCATGTCTGGAGCCACAACAGCTCTTAAGAAAACTGGTTGTGCTGCTTGGCTTAGTACAAGATTTCTTGTCACAGTGTGGAGTTGGCAGCAGTAACTCAAAACTCATTGTCTGACTGCCTGCAGTTTCATGTTAAGGGAAATTATATTTCTTGGGAATGACAGTGAGGAGATACTAAGAGCCTCATGAGAAAAGACCTTCTAGTGCTCTGCAGTAAAGTTCACCTAATAAGCTATTTACTGCCTTAGTAGGTCTTAGCAGTGGTATCAAGTTCCCAAGTGAAAGAAGTAGTCTTGGTAAAAAGACTAGCTTAGGACTTGGTGGAAAGAGGAGAAATTGAAACCTCTTAGCCTAACTTTATTATTCCCCCTACTTTTATAGGTAAACATGACCTTGTACTCACTTACTCCATTCTTGTTCTATACAATCTGAACACTGGATTTGCAAGCTTTTTCAATGTAAACTTTATCTTGTCTTTTTTTTAATTGAGTTTTTATAATGAATAAATGTAAGGTGCTACATAAGACATTTAGGAAGGCTGTGTATAACAAATTTAGGTGACCACAGAGTAGAACACTGCAAATCGTAGAGCTATCAGTGTGTGCTCAGATGTGTAAATGCCCACTGCATGAGGATGTTAAGAAAAGAATATGGAATGTGGTAGGGGAATACCTCAGCTCAGTTTAAGAACCTCAGTTAAACCTGTTGCTACTGTATGTCACTCAGCAGAGAGCTGAACCATGTTCTTCAGGTGGCTGTTGTTAATGATGCAAGGTAAATTCATGTTCTGTAGCCAGATAGACAAAATATAATAGCTTGCTGGCTAAGCTATCAGCTCGTAGCTTGGACAGCAACACTCTGTGCTGGGTTAGGAACTGGCTGGAGGGCCGAGCCCAGAGAGTGATGGTGAATGGTGCCACATTTCCCTCTACAACTACCTGAAAGGTGGTTGTAGCCAGGAAGGGGTTGGCCTCTTCTCCCAGGCAACCAGCACCAGAACAAGGAGACACAGTCTCAAGCTGCACCAGGGGAGGTTTAGACTCGAGGTGAGGAGGAAATTCTTCACTGAGCAAGTCATTCGTCATTGGAACGGTTTCCCCAGGGAGGTGGTTGAGTCATTATCCCTGGAGGCGTTCAAGAGGAGACTGGACGTGGCACTTGGTGCCATGGTCTAGTCATGGGGTCTGTGTTGATAGGTTGGACTCGATGTTCCTCGAGGTCCTTTCCAACCTAAGTTATACTGTGATACATCCAGCTGGCGGCCAGTCACTAGTGGCATCCCCCAGAGATCAGTGCTGGGCCCCATCCTCTTTAATATCTTCATTGATGATCTGGATGAGGGGATTGAGACAGTCAGCAGCAAATTTGCAGATGACACCAAGTTGGGAGGAGACGTTGGTCAGTTAGAGGGTAGAAAGGCTCTGCAGAGGGACCTCGACTGACTGGACAGATGAGTGGAGCCCAATGGGATGGCATTTAAAAAGTTTAAGTGCCAGGTGCTGCACTTTGGCCACGCAACCCCATGCAGAGCTACAGGCTGGGGTTGGAGTGGCTGGAGAGCTCCCAAACAGAGAGGAACCTGGGGGTGCTGATTGACAGCCACCTAACCATGAGCCAGCAGTGTGCCCAGGTGGCCAGGAAGGCCAGTGGCATCCTGGCCTGTGTCAAGAATAGTGTGGCCAGCAGGAGCAGGGAAGTCATTGTGCCCCTGTACTCTGCGTTGGTTAGACCACACCTTGAGTCCTGTGTCCAGTTCTGGGCCCCTCAATTTAACAAGGACATTGAGACTCTTGAATGTGTCCATAGAAGAGCAATGAGGCTGCTGAGAGGCCTTGAGCACAAGCCCTATGAAAAGAGGCTGAGGGAGCTGGGATTGTTTAGCCTGGAGAAGAGGAGGCTCAGGGGTGACCTCGTTGCTCTCTACAACTACCTGGTGGTTGTAGCCAGGAAGGGGTTGGTCTCTTCTCTCTAGCAACCAGCACCAGAACAAGGGGACACAGTCTCAAGCTGTGCCAGGGGAAGTTTAGCCTTGAGGTGAAGAGAAAGTTCTTCACTGAGAAAGTAATTCGTCATTGGAATGGGCTGCCCAGGGAGATGGTGGAGTCACCATCCCTGGATGTGTTCAAGAGGGGATTGGATGTGGCACTTGGTGCCATGGTCTAGCCATGAGGTCTGTGGTGACAGGTTGGACTCGGTGATCTTTGAGGTCTCTTCCAACCTTAGTGATACTGTAATAATATCTAAAGTGTGGTTTGTAATAATCTCAAAATATTCAGTGCAGGTTGTTGATGTAGTGTGTGATGACAGTCCTGTACCACATGTACTTAAAGATCGCTACTCTGTAGGGAAAGAAGCATCCTTCTTATCCTAAGGATAAGTACTTATCCTAAGGATAAGTACTGTAAGGAGTGAAAGATTACAGAAAATCTTTTTTATAACTGCCACTTTGGAATGAGATGTGTGTCGTAAAGCTACACATGTAATTCTTCTGAAGAAGGTTTTTCCTTTTAGTCACTAGTAATTATTATTATTGTTGTACAAGATAAAATTTATTGAAAGTGAAGACTCTTGTAGATTTTTCTTAGGTACGAGTGATTTTGGGTTTTACATGTAATGTACCCAAGGTGAAAGAAGGAGAATCCATGGCAGTATATAATGTACCTAGGGCCATACTTTCTAGGAAGTATTTTCACCAAAACATTGAATTGGTGTAAATACATTACACAGAAGTATCAATTCATGGGAAATCATAGTTCGTATTGATGGAGTTACTGAATAGTCATTTCTACAGATAAAGGTTTGTAAGAGTTTTGTCTGAGATCTTTAAATTTACTTGGATGATGGGTTGGATGCGATGATCTTGGTCTGCTCTCTTCGCTTCTCTTCTCTTCGCTTCTCTTCTCTTCTCTCTTCGCTTCTCTTCGCTTCTCTCTTCGCTTCTCTCTTCGCTTCTCTCTTCGCTTCTCTCTTCGCTTCTCTCTTCGCTTCTCTCTTCGCTTCTCTCTTCGCTTCTCTCTTCGCTTCTCTCTTCGCTTCTCTCTTCGCTTCTCTCTTCGCTTCTCTCTTCGCTTCTCTCTTCGCTTCGCTTCTCTTCGCTTCGCTTCTCTTCGCTTCGCTTCTCTTCGCTTCGCTTCTCTTCGCTTCGCTTCTCTTCGCTTCGCTTCTCTTCGCTTCGCTTCTCTTCGCTTCGCTTCTCTTCGCTTCGCTTCTCTTCGCTTCGCTTCTCTTCGCTTCGCTTCTCTTCGCTTCGCTTCTCTTCGCTTCGCTTCTCTTCGCTTCGCTTCTCTTCGCTTCGCTTCTCTTCGCTTCGCTTCTCTTCGCTTCGCTTCTCTTCGCTTCGCTTCTCTTCGCTTCGCTTCTCTTCGCTTCGCTTCTCTTCGCTTCGCTTCTCTTCGCTTCGCTTCTCTTCGCTTCGCTTCTCTTCGCTTCGCTTCTCTTCGCTTCGCTTCTCTTCGCTTCGCTTCTCTTCGCTTCGCTTCTCTTCGCTTCGCTTCTCTTCGCTTCGCTTCTCTTCGCTTCGCTTCTCTTCGCTTCGCTTCTCTTCGCTTCGCTTCTCTTCGCTTCGCTTCTCTTCGCTTCGCTTCTCTTCGCTTCGCTTCTCTTCGCTTCGCTTCTCTTCGCTTCGCTTCTCTTCGCTTCGCTTCTCTTCGCTTCGCTTCTCTTCGCTTCGCTTCTCTTCGCTTCGCTTCTCTTCGCTTCGCTTCTCTTCGCTTCGCTTCTCTTCGCTTCGCTTCTCTTCGCTTCGCTTCTCTTCGCTTCGCTTCTCTTCGCTTCGCTTCTCTTCGCTTCGCTTCTCTTCGCTTCGCTTCTCTTCGCTTCGCTTCTCTTCGCTTCGCTTCTCTTCGCTTCGCTTCTCTTCGCTTCGCCTCTCTTCTCTCTTCTCTCTTCTCTCTTCTCTCTTCTCTCTTCTCTCTTCTCTCTTCTCTCTTCTCTCTTCTCTCTTCTCTCTTCTCTCTTCTCTCTTCTCTCTTCTCTCTTCTCTCTTCTCTCTTCTCTCTTCTCTCTTCTCTCTTCTCTCTTCTCTCTTCTCTCTTCTCTCTTCTCTCTTCTCTTCTCTTCTCTTCTCTTCTCTTCTCTTCTCTTCTCTTCTCTTCTCTTCTCTTCTCTTCTCTTCTCTTCTCTTCTCTTCTCTTCTCGACAGTGCATCTTGCATCTTTTGAAGATGCTTTGAGGACATTTTGTAATGTCCATGTAGCTAAACTGATTCTCTTCCTGCAGAGTAGAAAGTTTCCTGTTGCCTCACTGGGTGACTCATTTGGGGATTGCTGCTGAGTTGGGTATGAAAAGGAGGTCATGCAGAACAAGGTTGTCTCACCAATAAGCTGAATAAAAAAAAAAAAAAAAAAAAAAAAAAAAAAAGACATTATGACCTCCAAAGAAAGGGTCCCTCAGTCTTACTGCAGAGTTGGAGAGGCACTGGTAGGATGTGCCTTTTACATCCTGCTGTATAAAAAGGATAGAGGAAAAATACTGTTCAGGTTCGCAATAGGCTCCTGAAACAGCTGCGGACTGTACCATTAAGAAAGTTATCCAGGGCTTTCAGTATCCTCTTCTATTTTCCTGTTTTCCTATTTTGGAAGACCTTGTTCTTATGGGTGACTTTAACCTGCCTGATATCTGCTGGGAGCTCAACACAGCAGAGAGGAGGCAGTCTAGAAGGTTCTTGGAGGGTATGGAGGATAGCTTCTTATCCCAGCTGCTGAGTGAGCCTACCAGGAGTAAGGCTTTGCTTGACCTTCTTTTTACCAATAGAGAAGGGCTGGTGGGAGGTGTGGTGGTTGGAGGCTGCCTGGGGTCCAGCGACCATGAGATAATTGAGTTTTCCATATGCAGCCAAGCTAAGAGGGGCAGCAACAAAACCTCCACTCTGGACTTCTGGAGGGCAGACTTCAGGTTACTTAAGGAACTAACTCAGAAGGTTCCTTGGGAAACAGCCCTTAAAAACAAAGGGGTCCAGGAGGGCTGGGCCTACTTCAAGGAAGAGCTCTTGAAGGCTCAGGAGCAGGCTGTGTCAGTTTGCCGGAAGATGAGCTGCCGGGGCAGACGGCCAGCCTGAATGGGCAGTGAACTTCTGAATGAATTAAGGGTAAAAAAGAGGGTGTGTCATCTTTGGAAGGAAGGAGAGGTTACCCATGTAATGTTTAAGGATGTTGCTAGGTCACGTAGGAAGAAAATTAGGGAGGCAAAAGCCCATTTAGAGCTTAGAGTGGCCTCTGCTGTGAAGGACAACAAAAAATCCTTTACAAATATATTAATGGCAAAAGGAGAAACAAGGACAACCTCCACTCCTTAGTGGACATGGAGGGGAATATTGTAACTAAAGATGAGGAAAAGGCAGAGGTACTTAACGTCGTCTTTGCCTCAATTTATAATCGCAGGATGGGTTGTCTTCCAGACAACTGGCCTTCTCAGTTGGCAGATGGAGTCAGGGAGCAGCATAGTTCCCCTGTGTTCCAAGAGGAGGAAGCAGTTAGAGACCTGCTCAACCATTTGAATCCCCACAAGTCCATGGGACGGGATGGGATCCATCCTAGCGTGCTGAGAGAGCTGGCAGATGAGCTGGCCAAGCCACTTTCCATCATTTTTCACGAATCCTGGCTCACTGGAGAGATCCCAGATGACTGGAAGCTGGCCAATGTGATGCCCATCCACAAAGAGGGTTGGAAGGATGAGCCAGGGAATTACAGGAGTGTCAGCCTGACCTCAGTGCCAGGCAAGATTATGGAACAGGTCATCTTGAGTGGAATCACACAGCACTTTCAATGGCATCCTGGCCTGTATCAGGAATAGTGTGGCCAGCAGGAGCAGGGAGGTCATTCTGCCCTTGTACACTGCACTGGTTAGGCCACACCTTGAGTACTGTGTCCAGTTCTGGGCCCCTCCGTTTAGGAAAGAGGTTGAGTTGCTGGAACATGTCCAGAGAAGGACAATGAGGCTGGTGAGGGATTTGGAGCACAAGCCCTATGAGGAGAGGCTGAGGGAGCTGGGGTTGCTTAGCCTGGAGAAGAGGAGGCTCAGGGGAGACCTTCTTGCTGTCTACAATTACCTGAAGGGTGGTTGTAGCCAGGTGGGGTTGGTGTCTTCTCTCAGGCAAGCAGCACCAGAACAAGAGGACACAGTCTCAAGCTGCACCAGTGGAGGTTTAGGCTGGATGTTAGGAAGAAGTTCTTCACAGAAAGAGTGATTTGCCATCGGAATGGGCTGCCCAGGGAGGTGGTGGAGTCACCATCACTTGAAGTGTTTAAGAGGAGACTGGATGAGGCACTTGGTGCCATGGTTTAGATGATTAGATGGTGTTGGGTGGTAGGTTGGACCTGATAGTCTGGTCTGGTCTATTCTATAATATTCTATTCTATTCTATCCCTTCCGTTTTCTACTTAGCCTAGCATATAGACTTCTAATATTTGCAATGTACCATGAGAGCAAGTGTTATTCGTACTTAATTCTATCCATCATAGTTGTCACTCCAAATGTGTTTTTATTAAGTGTGTACACATTTTTGGAATATGAATTAACCAAATGTGGGATGTAGCATGAGAACTTGGTACAAAATAAATTAATGGATAATTGCAATGGTTATAAAAAAAAAAAGACAGGATTTTTCAACATATGGGTTTTGCTTTTGGTTAATTAGCAATTTCTACTGCAATCAGAAAACTATGTTGTATGTGAGAACAACAGGCTATAGCTTCAATGCTTTTCTTCATTGCTCATATAAATTCATCTCTGAACAAAGAAACCAAACTAAAATTGTTGTGGTCACAAAAGATTGGAAAATTAATATTTTGAAAGTATAAAACTGAGTCTTAAATACAAAGTTCCTTTCAAAAGAAGTGAGAAATAATGTAAATGACAAAATTCAGAACAGGCATTTATGGTCAGCTTGAGACCCACACTACTGATTCAATACAACACACTGGCCTTTTTCATTCAGATAGAGCCTTTTACAGCTTCACTTTGTCACGTCCTTCTGCTTTACTGCATGATCTTGAGCGTACCTCAGGTTAACTTGGCGTGTTCAGCAATATCCTGTTTTGAAAGCTGTCTCTGTTGGTTTCCTGCTTGGGAGAACGTCCTCTTCTTTGGGATCCCAATGGTTTACAAATGCTTGAACATTGCGTGGCCTTCTAAGAAATCCTGTTTTTTGTGGTACTGTCTGGTGTTGGAAACTAGGGAGCCATCCTGTCCAAGTAACAAAACAGAACACGATGACCTCCAATAATGTCAATGTCTGACGCCTTGAAAGTTCAGTTATTAGGGTTTACAAGCTTCAGGTAGACCTTCCTTGTTAACTACACCAGCTTCTCATAATTTGGGATAACACTGAAAAAATGAAAAATAAATATCTGTGCTAAGCCTTTCAGTAGGTTCAGATTTGAGAGGACTTCACTAAGTAGGGGCACAGCAAACAGTGACAGAGTGGATTTAGACAGGGACCAGAAAAACATGCCACAGCACAGCATGGGTGTTGCTGGACCTAACAAGCCTTCTCAACACATGGAGCATGAGGGAGCATAGGACTTACAGAGCTTGAATCTGGCCAGTTTCCTCAGCACAGATCTACCACTTCACTTAGGAAGCCAGGAGCTATGGTTTTGGGATAGTGCTGCGTTTTGAGCTGTTAAGTCCCTCAGTGTCCATAGTGACCTTGTGAAAAGCCAGTATGGGAGAGTAACTGCACATTTTCTCATTTATCTGCAAATTAAACAGGCAGCCTACCTCTAGCTGAGTTAACCACTTTTGCTTTATAGAGTGCCAGGGATGAACATCACCACATAATGGGTAAGAACTGGCAAGAAAATAGACTCTCTGACGGCACACACTGACAGGCTGAGCAACAACTTTGCAGCTTCAGAGTTTCTTTCTGTCATCTGTGCTTCATTTCCATGCCCTCCTCTTTGTCAGATTACAATCCTGGCTGAAGATGTGGAGCCTGTACCCTGCTGTTACCCTGGCAGCCCCTCAAATTTGTCAGTGAGAATATCCCAGGACTTCCAGCAAAATCTGTCATGCTGTGTGTGCCTTCCTTTGTCAGAGCACAGCTGCCAAACAGTTGTGAATGCCATATGTTCCTGTAAGCAGAGTGGAAATGTAAAGGCTTAAGCTGGAGCTAAAAGCATTGCATCTTCAGTGGTATTCTGATGCTTTTATGTCAGATACATAGTTTGACAAGATTAGGTTGAGCATGTCTGATTTTGTATTGGGTTTGGAACAATTTACACTTCTTTTGATGTCCTCCATGTGAATATCTTAAACTTTTTTTAGAGCTCAGTCCTGTACAGGCAAAGCCTATCTTGTCTTTAAATCCCAAGTACACCTTCAGTGCTTAGAGCATTTGAATAATACGTGTGACGCACACTGCCCAGTGGTAAATTTAATCTTAAAGGGACAAAGTAACTTGAGCAAGGTAAAACTGTGGAATGTAATTACTAAAATGCTGAACCCCATGAAGGAGTTTGCATTAGTCCAGTCTTAAGTTCAGAGAGTGTTAACACTCTATATAAGTGTAAACTCACCTTTCTAAAACAAAACATACAAGCATTCCAGGTAAGGTTGCGTCAATACTTTGTGCAGTGGAATTAATGGTTGTTGCAGTGCACTGGAAATACATAAAATTCTAATATCATAGTTTTGAATGGGTGTAAAAATGTTTTTATGGGGTCAGAATTAATTGTTCTAAAGCAAAGATTGCATAGGCTTTCTGTTACTCATATTTATTTAACCTTAACTAGCATGGAGCCCTTTTGCCTTTATTGACCTATTTATCCTTAATTGGCCCTCAAGGATAATATGGCCTACTTCAGCCATCTGTAGTTAAGTCTAAATGAGTCCTCAAAGTTGTCCTTCTTCAAACAGTCCTTTAAAAAGCAGCTATATGTGGCTGAAAAAAAAATTACACTATTGTTTTTTCCATTTAAAAAATTAAAACCCTTCCTTAAACGCTTTTATTTCAGTTAATTTTACACACTAAAAGGAGCTGTCAAGCATTAACTTTGTCTTTTAATCATTATTTCTTTTACCTGTAGAAACATATCAAAGCCATTCTTATTTTAGTCCATGGAGTTCCTTGGTGGGATAAATCTTGTGAAGTTACCATAAAGCAAGGCTAGTGAGTACTACAGAAAGGAAATCATCACATGCAGTACAAGCAGATGTCCAGGCTCAGGCAGATGATGATGCCTGGACACTTCAGTTCTTATTTTTAACACTGGCTACATTCCCTCAGCTTGCCCCTAACAGCATAAGGTTTTTGGAGCAGAAAGAATGTCAGCATATATGATGGAATATAGCCAGCATTACCATAGTACAATCAGTCATGCTTATTTTAAGGAGGAAATTAGCTTTAAAGTGGCAGAGAGGCTGATTTGTGGACATAGAGTAACATAGGAGCTATAGGGACCAACAAGGAAGATACTGATGCCCTTATCTCTGAAGCTCAGTGGGAAGGGGAAAGAGAAATGTGACTGTCTATGCTATATAACCTACTTGCATAAATTCTTTAAAATAGATAAGATGTGTACCAGTTCTGCTGTTTGGCCAAGGAACACAAGCATTGCTTGAGTCAGAAGTGCCTCAAGTAAACATGTTTGGATTAATATCTCACAGTTCCAAGAGACCTACTGCTGTGAAAGATAAAGGCCTTTGGCTGCATAAGAGCAGCTCTCCTGGTTGTCAGTGAGTTGTCACTCACATCATCAACAGTATGTCTCTGATACTAGCCCATCATCCTTGCAGGTTCTTGCTTTGCAGCAGGTGCAGTGAGCTGGTACTGCCACAGTCTTCTAGTGACTGAAGGATTTTCAGATCAGGGTAAGGCTGCTTGTAACCACTTATGACTTTCTGGACTACAATCATGAAGTTTGGTTCTGAATTATTATCAGCCCCTTAAACAAAGCTCTTCAAATTTGCTTTCATTATTTTGTTTCCTGTTTATCTAGCCTTTAACATCTCCAGTCACCTGCACAACATCATGAATTCTCTTCTCTTTGCTCATAAAGCTTCCAAAGGCTTCATGGTGCTGCTCTTCCAAACTCTAATTCTGCTCATCTCATTATAATCATTGGCCTATCATGTTTTCATTTATGCTACCTCACAACTCAATATTGGTTAAAATTCTTGTTTGCCCATTTGATGTGACATCCTAAAATGTGATTTTTGTATCTGACTATTCATCTATCCCCAGAAAATTGTAATACAGTATGAGTGTTTTCAGACATAGCTGGACCAGGAACTAATAACAACTGAGACCAAAAGTAAGTGTAATGTGAAAGGGAAGAGAGAAAGTGGATAATATTTAGGAAGAGATAGCTACAATATGGAGAAAGAAGGGAAAAGAAAGTGTGTAGTGGAGGAAGGGAGAAACACATAAATTTTTTATCTGGACCTTATCTAATAATGACTTGAACTGGTTCAGCTCCAATGCAAAAGCTCATATTTTCTTCATTTTCTGTGCAGCTTTATCTGTTTCTCTGAAGGGAACCATCAACAACAAAGAGAGAAGGTCCAAATACTGTGTTTTGAACATGTATTTAAAAAAAATCCATCTATTCAGAGGATTACAATGTAGAATAATAATAATAAAAAAAGGTAGAGTAGTATGCACATTGCATTCATAGTAATTTACTTGCTTCTGTCTTCTTTTTTGCGGGGGGGGGAGGGGCCTAGGCAGAGCAGTTTCAAAGTCAATTTTCAAGATTGAATTTTAAACACAAATATCAATGAGAGATGGTGCCTCCTGGCTTACAGGTTATGCTCCTGCTGTGGAGTGTCACAGCATCAGCTGTGCTGGATGAACTGCCTGTTATTGCCAGGAGCTTTATATATAGAGATAGTATTTTTCACTTGGTATTCAGTGATTTTGGCCAGACCACTAGAGGCTGCACTTGCATAGCAGCACTTCTGACTGTCTCATTTTCAGTTTCTTTTGCTGCAATTCCTTCTCCTTTTCCTATATTTCTTCATGAACGATGGTCAACTTAATTTGAGTTGGACCTTTTTCTTTCCATGGCTAAAGTTCATCTCAAATGAGTCAAATATAACTAATTCTTCTAGCTCATTAGCCTTTTGATGAAGCACAGTACAGACACTCACTAGTTAAACACAGTAAAGAGTAGGTAACAAGTTTTATCCCTGATTCCAGAGATTTGGATACAATAGGTGCAGTGACTTCCACACCATCAAGCACCAGCTTTAAATTCAGCACTTCTGGAAGCTTGAGGTAAGCCTGTTCCTTGAACCTCTGCTCTATGGATGGTTCTCCAAGGAGATCAAGAGAAATGGGCATGTTCTCCCAGCTCTGCTTCCTGCAATAGCTGTCTTCTTCAGGGTTTTCAGCTGGCGAAATACAGGTTACAAAAATTAAAGACAAAAATACATTACTAATTGCATCTGAATTTATGCAGAAGTTGTTAATCATTGCATCCCAAATTTTGTCCCAAATGCAGTGTGACAGTGTGCTCATCATTCCTGATTTTTCTCACAAGTGTTACTAATAGTTCATAGGCTGGTTACACACCTCAGCTGAAAGTAATCTGAGGTGAGATGCCAGTTTGCTTTAGGGGCTCAGGAGGTCTGCTGGGATAGCCAAAGGCCTTCATTTGGGTGTTTGTAAATGTTTTATGTTCATAAATGTTACCCTTGTTAGGAACACTTCTCTTCTCAGTTGTGTGCAATATTGTCTGACCTTAGGCAGTCATGCATCTACACCTGTGGCAGAATTTGGCACCAAACTGCTATTTTCTGTCTAACCAATTAAGTGTCATGACAACATCATGCAATTGTATTCACAGCATCTTTTGGGAATGTTTTCATTCTCTTGCTTTTCTTGGTGGATTGTTCCTTTGCCACTGATATCTCAATACCAATGCAAACCTCAAATTTTCTGTCATAAAGATAGAAAATACAATTTTAAAATTTGCTGTTCATAGGATGGCTTAGGTTGGAAGGGACCTTAGAGATCATCTGCTCCTACCTCCCTGCCCTGGGCAGGGATGCCTCTCAATTAGACTCAGCTGCTCAAGGCCTCATCCAACCTGGCCTTAAACCCTCCCAGGAAGGAAGCATCCACAATCTCCCTGGGCAGCCTATTCCAGAGTCCCACCACCCTCATATCAAAGAACTTCTTCCTAAGATCTGGTTTGAACCTACTCTCTCTCCACTTAAAACCATTCTCTCTTGTCCCATGGATAGACATCCTCATAAAAAGTCTCCCTTCAACCTTCCTGTAGGGTCCTTTCAGGTATTGGAAAGCAGCTATAAAGTCCCTCCAGAGTCTTCTCTTCTCTAGGCTGAACAACCCCAGCTCTCTCAGCCTATCCTCATAGCAGAGGTGTTACAGCCCTTGGATCATATTTGTAAAGCAAGCGCAGTTAGTGGAAAGGTCTTGGGTGGTTAAAGATATTATGGCTTGTACATTTACATTCCAAATTTTGGATATCATTTGTAACATTGCTGTTACAAAGGAGTATAACATATTTTTTTCCCCCAGGTTATTCTTCAGTTGATTGCTTTTAAGTACTAATTTAAGTGCACATTTCTGGAAAACACATAAGTAAGGTCTGAACTAGCATGTTGTTGTGTGATGGTTTAACCCACCTGCACCAACAGCTGAGCTCAGCCAGAGAAGCGAATGAAGCTGTGTTTTACAAGCCATAATGGAATGCAATGAATATATACGAAATATACAGTATTTACAATATTATACAAGAATTTACAAAAAGAAAACAACACAGAAATCCCACTTGGAGGAGGATTCCACCTCGGGTTCCCCCCAACCTCTCTTCCTCTCCTCTCCCTCTAGTTAATTGGAAGAAAAAGAGAAAAAGGAGAAATATGTTAGGAAAATTTCAGTTAGCTCAAAGCTTTAAGAATTTAGTTTTTCTTATCTGAGGGTTTGCTAGATAAAAGGCCTTTCTGTCCAAGGTCAGCAGGCATTCCAGCCAAGAGACAGAAGACAGAGAGACTGAGAACAGAAAGTAAGATTGTAAAACTACATCTCACTCATCTACCAATGAAATTCATTTAGAATTATCTTCCTTTTGTTTTCCTTTTTATACCCAAAAATTCAGCTAGAGAATTTTGCAGTTATCCTTTCTTAAAGGCACAGCCTAAACTGTCACATAGCAGCAACATTACAAAGCAGTATTCAGTTTATATGCTCTTTTAAAACCCACAGGCTCACTTAGTAATTGAAACTAGAAGGTTCGTTGTCCAACACAGAGCACAAATCATGTGCTTGTAGTTCATTTTCAGCTCCTGCCATCTCTCAGCTGATTTAATCAGGCAGTTGATTTTAGAGTGAAGCTGGGCATTATAGGCTATAAGAAGCTGTGGTACCTGGAGCTTCAGAGTGTGATAGATCCTCTTATTTCCATCATTTACTCTCTTCTTAGAGACTGGTTTCAAATGTTAAGAAGTCCTTAATATTACTCTGACTTTGAATAGTAAGAAAGAAGTTGTCATAAGATCAAAATACTTAAAAATCAATCAAATATAAAAATATTTTCATAATGGTTATCCTACACAAGGGCACAAGGAGGGAGGATGTAGGACAAGGCCATGGCAGGAGAATTGTTCCTGCCATTTTACGTGCTGGGAAACCACAGTAAAACCAGTGGGTTGCTGTACTGGAGATTTTTGTCTTGATTTGTTAGTACTAATAATGTCATGATCTTCATGATACTATCTATCTGTCTTCTAGAACATATAAATTCCACTAAGGAAATGACTTCTCTCTGTTTTCATTCCGTGCTAGAGCATTACAGGTTTAATGTGAAGCACTTCTGGTTGAAAAAGTTTTTGTCTCTCTCTTAGCCCACCAAGAAGTCATTCATAGCAGGAGAAATGGAAAAATAGTGGCTCCAATTGAAATGCCTCTGAAAATGTAGCATCCACATTTTCTCTTGGGAAATATTAACCTAGCTAGCTGGTACCAATAGGCTGTTCCTTAGCAAAGTAATAGAGAATGATAGCTGTTTATTACCTTAGCTTGTTTGTTGATGACTGAATATAGGATGACTTCTGACTTCAATGACTGATACCTGCTGGGAGCATTTTTATCACTGGAAGCACAATAGGAATGCTTGGTGTTCACAGTGTTCGTAACCACTCTGCTCAGGCTACCAGTCTGTCTCCTTTTATATGCTGAACTTGTTTGTAATCTAGATTGTCTTATTCTGCACTGGATACAACTCTACTTTTGAGATATTTTTTATTTTAGTTTCTGAAGAATTCATTTGCACAACCCTTGTGGCATGCTCAAGTATAAACCTGATAGCTGTATGGACAGGAGAGGCAACACCATTCCTAAGATGTCACCACCCCTTGCATGTGGTATGGTAGTATAGCAAATGATGTGTCAGTAGGCCAGTTCCATAGTCCTTCCTACACAGGCCTACGTCTTACATGCCAGAAAAGATCAGGATTTGTGAGTAGCCTGAGACCCCACATCTGTTCAAGCAGTGTGCTTATCACTGATTTGCACTGGTGGTCAGAGATGAGCTACAGAGGGTGAGTGAACTTTAAGAATGGGTGGCACTAGGGATGTAAAGACAGCTTCAGCTATTTCTACTGCAGATTGCTGTAGACTTTGCCTGAATGCTCTGCTCAAAACAGTAATTCTTCAATGAATGTTACCAAAGCCATATTATCAGAATAGCTGTTCAGCCTCTGAGACCAAGAATTTCTCGTCAGCCTGCGTGAATAGACAAAGGTGGGGAATAATCCTGAGTGTAATATAAACCAACTGTTTAATAATAAGGCTTTAAGACTGAAATTCACATTTATTCAACTGTATTTATTTAACCTACAATGCTGCACAGTGTTGCAAACATGCAGCACTTCAATATTGTTGAGTCTGTGATGAACCTGTAGATTTGCTTTATTTTTGTCTGTAGTAGAGTGTCATGTATATGGGCAGTTTTCATACTGCAGTGTAGAAGCTATAGGAACTTATTTGTATAGCAGTTGTCACCACCCATACCTTGGAGAAATGCATGGATCTTTCAGATGATGACTATGTAATTGGTTCCACACACCCCAGAGGGAAATCTCTTTCTACAGTCCTATGTACTGTAAGCTTTCCCACCCTTTCCCCAGGTGCATGAGCTCATAAGCATTGCAAACAAGAGGGAGATGTCCCCATAATCTAAAGCTGAGGAGTCACTGAGTGGAAAATTCAGTTCCTGCTCTACCCTGTATGTAGAAAAGTCAGTGCTTGTTGGGCAGGTATTTCAGTCTCGCTTTCCCACCTTCTACCATCAGTGGTTCCCCAAGATGGAGGGAGGGGACTGAGCAGAAAGTCTACCCTCTGCTGCATTTTATCCTGTCCTCTGTGGTCCCTGTTCCCCTTATCCTGCTTTTCTACCTTTCTGACCTCACCTTTGTGAGTGTGCCAGACATATTTCCTGCAAAGTAGGAATGGTTTCTCTGCCATTCTAAATATGTTCTGTTCTTTGTGCTGGTGAGTAAACAGCAGAACAAAGCTTATCTCATGATGTGTTGGGGTTTTGTGTGTGTGTGTGTGTGTGTTAGGAGGGAAACAAAGGAAGGAAGCACTAAATCTGGATTACAAGCTTATATAAATTAAGTTTCAGAAAGTACACCGGATACAAGATAATGCATTAAAGAAAACAGGTTGTAAAGGAAATGCCAATTAATAGACAGGTGATTCTGCTAAGATTGTCTGCTCTTTGTCACTCTAAGCATTGATTTCCAGTCACTTCAAACTTTGCCAAAGTTTCTGTGCGTTCATGAGGTCTCACCTAAGGTTTTGTGTTAAAGTTCAGCCAAAATAGCTGAGTTGTTCCCAAAAAGTCAGTGAACATATCTACATGCTTTTCCAACATTGAAACAGTTGGAGAAGTTCAAGTGTCTCCATCCTTTGGTCAAGGACTTAAAACTGAGAAGAATTATGGCTTTTGCATCAAAGAGGTACCTTGAGAAAAATCTGGCTAAATCCTATGTCATAGATGCTCAGCAGCTACTCAAGTCCATTGTGAAAAATGGCCCACTTCATCCTGGGGCAGAGCAGGGGCTTCTCTGTGGATGCAGAATGATCTTTCCAGCAGCAGCAGGGAAGTCATTCTGCCCCTGTACACTGCACTGGTTAGGCCACACCTTAAGCCCTGTGTCCAGTTCTGTGCCCCTCAGTTTAGGAAAGAGGTTGAGTTGCTGGAACGTGTCCAGAGAAGGGCAATGAGGCTGATGAGGGGTTTGGAGCACAAGCCCTATGAGGAGAGGCTGAGGAAGCTGGGGTTGCTTAGCCTGGAGAAGAGGAGGCTCAGGGGAGACCTTCTTGCTGTCTACAACTACCTGAAGGGTGGTTGTAGTCAGGTGGGGGTTGGTCTTTTCTCCCAGGTAACCAGCACCAGACAAGAGGACACAGTCTCAGGCTGTGCCAGTGGAGGTTTAGGCTGCATGTTAAGAAGAAGTGACTGGCCATGGGAATGGGCTGCCCAGGGAGGTGGTGGAGTCACCATCACTGGAGGTGTTTAAGAAGAGACTGGATGAGGCACTTGGTGCCATGGTTTAATTGATTAGATAGTGTCGGATGATAGGTTGGACTTGATGATCTTGAAGGTTTCTTTCCAACCTGGTTAATTCTAATCTTCCCTAGAGCCAGGTCTGGTGACAGGGCTGTGAACACGATGACTGTCTTGTGGGCTGTGAGTGTTACCTGTTGACAAGCAGGCAGTGCAGGAAAGCTGCCTTACTCACTGGCAGAACCAGATTCAAGGGAAGTGTCAACCCTGGGGGAAGGTACTGAAAGATTGATCAGGATGTAGACTGAGGGAAACTCAGCCTGGAGGATGAGTAGACTGATTTTCATAAAGGGGTTGGGTAGGGACCAATTGGATCATTTGTCCTGACAGTATTTAAAATAAAATAAAATAAAAGCTCAAGATTTTCTGAGCTGCTCTCAGTACAGCTCGAATGAGCAGCAACAAATGAGAATAGTTAGAGGTATGAATGGGAGACACAAATGGGGGAGGTGGTGACAAGTTTATTGGAGTGATAAAGAGGCATGAGAAGATTCATGAGGCAGAAGCCCAAATGCTTTACTCTCAAGCAAACTGAAGGGAGATGGGGAACACGGAGACAAAAATCAGTATTTGGAGGGAATGTAATACATACGGCTGAGGGAAAGAGGGACAGCTGGCACTAACAGTGAAATCAGGAGCCAAAGGACAATGGAATACCCATGTGTTGCCAAAGCAGCATTCATCTTGTGCCCTTAACCTGAGTAGTGGCTCACTTAGTAGCACATAAGACCCTTGATGGGAAGGTTGTGAGTTCAAGCCCGCAGTGGGCAGTAGTGTCCTCCCTACTCTAGTCATGAGGCCTGTGGTGACAGGTTAGACTCGATCTTTGAGGTCTCCTCCAACCTTAGTGATACTGAATACAAGAGAGGGGGGTCTTCCAGAGTGTCTTGTAACTACATGCATAAGTGTGTATGGCAGCAAAGGGAGGTCAGTAGAGCAAGGGGGCACTGGCAAGCAGACCTGTTTTCAATATTTACTTTTCTTGAATACGTGACTTTGATGTCTTCATTATGTTCTCAACTTAGTTGTACACAATGGTTAGCTCAGTTTGTTGCTTCCTGCCTACAGCTTGCTGGAGCTGGATCCTGAACGACCGTTTGCAACATAGCATTGTTGTCAAAATGACAAATATTTCCTCCCTTGTGATTGGTTCAGAACAGGGCCATTTTCTTTTTTTTTTTTTCCCCAAGCAATCTATATTAGTGAAGTGTTAATTATCTCAGGTCAGGTGCTCAAGACTTTGCCACTGGATCTGTTCTGGTCAGCAGTGAGGAATCCTGTTTTTTATGTCTGAGTCTAGGAGAGGGCTGCATTCTGAATCATGCAACCACCTGACATATTTCATCCCTCGATTTGACACAGTGGAAAAAGAAGGCTGGCTAAAGACATCTTTTGGGCTGTCTCAGAGGTGTGCTTTCCTCTTGTCATCTTTTCCACTTAAGTAAGCTTTGTCTTTTTTTTTTTTCCTAGCAGAATAATATTAAGCTCTACCTATTGCTGAGTGTTGAGGCAGATGATCAACTGTGTGTAAGTGCCATCTAGATCTTCTTTGAGATCCCAGCTGAGCCTGTCTTTCTCCATGTTCCTCAAGTTAGAAGTCTGATTGATGCTCTGTCAGGGGCTTTAATTTTATTCCTTTTATGCAGAAATGTCAATAGTTTCTTGAATTATGATGCAAATGTTTTATTTATGTGCACTGGGATCTGAGATTATGCTTCCATTGCGAAAGCATGCAGAAATTTCAGTACTCCTGGGAACTTTTACTGAGCAGAGAAAATAGCTTTTTAAAAGTCTTAATATTCTTCAAAATCCACACAAACTGCTTTGGGAACAGCTATAGTACCTTTCTGACTCCATCCACTTTTAGGCTATGTGACCCAGGAGGTTTGGTTTGCTACCTGATTATTTTGGAGCATGGTTGTTATTAGAATTTCGGTTTGCTCAGTCAGTAAAGGTTAAAATGGTGGGAACTTTAAATGGGGAACAGGAAGATGCTAAAATCTGCTCTCTCTCCTCTTGCCCTTCAGATAGAGAAGGAAAAGGGAAAGCTTTAGTTAATCATGTAGTGGGAAGCACATTGCTAATATAGCCCTATTTTTCTGCAAGTGTTACTTGGATGTTATTTTTTTAGTTTTGTCCTAACCCAGAGGCAAGAAGCATGCACTGAACGTGGCCAGTAAGGAGTTATTTCTAATAGTCTTCTATGTTAAAATGACTGCTCAGCTTCCTTTGAAAGAAAGCAAGTGCTCCTTTGCATATCTTATGATTAATGTTCCTCCCCAAATACTTAGTCTGTCAATTTGAACTATGTTACAATTTATAAAAGACAGGGGATAGACTGTGAGTTGTTTAAATTCGTCATCTTGAAGAATAGCTTAAGATTACACATTTGGGTACCTCTGTTCTTCTCAACATCCTCTTATTTTTATGCTAACAACATAATCTTGTAAAGTGAAGCTGCTGTTTTCATGATTCAGCAATCCTGAATAAGGGATCCCGATGTTCTGTTGCATTGATTTTTATATTGTCTTTTAAGGTACGATGATAAAACATTAATTCTAAATGTCACATGCAGACAGCAGGCCTTGCAGTAAGTTATTATCCAGACTGAAATTACAGCACGTGTATTAAAAATGCCCAACCATATGAGAAAATAACAAATCTGAGCCAGCTTGCCTTGTATTGCCTGTCGTTTCTATTTTGATTGTGATTGGCTGGCAATGGCTGCTGCTGGCATTGCACAATTGGCTTAGATGGAGAATTACAAAACAGGAGCCGATCCCTTGATTGGGACATCGTAGCACATGCAGCTGAGCACAGGCGAAAAAAAGAAAGGTCATCAGTACGCAAGGATTTGAGCAGAATCTCTCTCACAGATGTTTCCATTCCGGAGAGGAGCATCTGATCTCATTTTTCTCATCTATGGCTCATGGCGTTTAAACACTGTAGGCATTTTTTGTTGCAGTGAATGTAAAAATGCACCTGGGAGCACGTTTGCAACCTGGAGGTGTATGAGAACTTCAGATACATGGAGCAATATCATGGAATGATCAGAAGGATCTGCAATTTTAAGGAGTATTAAATATCACTGCGGAGGAAGAAATTCAAACAGAAGGTTAAAACCCTATGCGAAAAGAAAACAACTTTGTTTTGATCCCAAAATGATACTGAAAACATCGTGAAGAAGGGATTATATCAGCAACAAAACAATGGAGAAGCAAAAGGGTTTATTTTCCTCTGAAATAAATTCTGTACAAGGAGTGTAAAAAAACTATAAAATCTTCTAGGAAAAAAAATTAATTATTTTAATATGGTTTGAAGCTCTTGTGGAACATACTTCAGACTGCTGCATCTTTTTGATGGTGTATGCTCTGTCTTTAAGGTGTTTATATAAAGAAGACTCTGCACAAAAACATCAAGTTGTTTTTTTAATAATATCATCTCTACCGGGGGGGGGTGGGGGGTGGGAGGGGGGAAGATGTGAGTGACAGAACTAGAGGGATTTAATTTGTGTTTTTAACTAATCATTCCCTTTTTCTTCTTTCTTCCTCCAAACTTAGTTTACGAGATGCTGGAATTGGATTTATTCTTGTCATAGATCGCAGGCAGGACAAATGGACCTCTGTGAAAGCATCCATACTGCGGATAGCAGTGAGTACTGTTTTAAATTAACTCCTTAGAAAGATTTTCTGTGTTGAATATTCCTTTTATGATCAGAAAACTAGCAAATATTCTTCAACAAAATGTTATCTGGTAGGTGAACATTAAAAGTATTCAGTTTTTCCTTCATCTCAGCTGACTGGGACTGAGCATTATGTGTCTAAGACATGCTTTTAATGCAGTTTGCAGCTCAGGACATCTTTCTGAGAAGGCACTTGGGGAGCCTGTCTTTTGTGTATCTGTAAAATGTGTGCACTGTGCAACTGTCCCAGATGGGAACCAATATTTGCACGCAGGGCCCCTGCATTTTATAGAGCTTTGGTTCCACTTTTCTCTATTCAGGTGAGCTTCCCTTTTAAAATTACATGAGGATAAGGGTCCTGATGTAGTTTACTACCTGTGAAAGGAATTCAGGTGTAGAAGTTGATCTTGATCTTGCCATGTTTTAATTAAAACAAGAGTTGCTTGTAAACAAGAAAATCTTCAGTACTTTCTATATCAGTCAATAACACATGTTATTACTTTCAGTATCCTTTTTAATTATGTGTTGTTTAATATATAAACTAGCTTATTACAGGCAGTTGGGATTTGGGGTTTTGGTTAGGGTTTTTTTGTTTGCTTGTTTTTTTACACAAGTAGGACAAGACAGATTCATGTTTATGGTGCTTATCCTACTATAGGTTTACTTTTTTCCCTTTTTTTTTTCTGTTTGGGGTGTTTCTTTGTTGAAATTTTTTGGGGGGTGGAATGGTTTTGGGTTTTGTGGTTTTTGGGGGTTTTTTTGTGTGTGTTGTGGGCTTTTTTTTCTCTTGTTATCCATGTTTGAATTGTTAGTGTTGCCAGTCTTTCCAGTGAGTGCTAAAAAACAGAGCTGGAAACATTTTTAATGGCTGAACGTTGTTTGCCCTGTAAGATACAAGTCAAATCAGAACTGTAAGTGCAATTTCTGTATAGCTTCATTCTGACCAAAGGCCTGTTTGTTTATTAGTAATTAACAGATACTTATTTAAAGATAGGACACTATTCCCACCATAGAGCTTTCATTCCCACAAGATAGCTTTTTCAACAACTGTATCAGGAATGTTAAAATATTGGCAATATTCCCAAATATTAGCAAAATTTGCTTTCACAGCTCATTTTGAAATTTTGAGATACAGTATTGAGTGTATCCCAGTAGTGGACACAGAGAGGCATAATTTGGGGTGATTAAAGATAAAGGCCTGTACCTTTTGAATCTCTTTCAATTCTGTATTTTCTATTCAAAGACAGATAAGCATTCCAGAGATGACAGTCTTTTATATAATTGGGGTGTTTGGAGGTGGATGGCAACTACACAAATGTTGCTAATAGCCATAAAATTAACATTTATGGTAGTGCTCCTCTAGGGTACATTATTTTGCTTGGAAGCATAATGTGCAAGAACCCAAGTATCTGTTCCACGTGATAGGGGATCACTCGTTGCATTGATGGTGCCTAAGGGTTTCACCTGGGCAAGGATGTGGGAATGCAGCTGTGGGTTGCAGTGCTGTTCATGATGGGTTGCTTGCCTCTTTCCCCCCTTCTTTTCTCATTCTCCTGTGAGCTTGCTTTAAAAGAAAAATCATGCTTCCTAGCTGAAGTCTTCTCTGTTAGGGGCATGATGTTTTTCAGATATTTGTTCACTTCATTGAAATGGCTCAGTTTTGGCTTTGTATTGCATCCATGGATGTATGTAGCAGTTCTTTTCTTGGGCTTCAACAGTAGTTACATCATCCCTGAACACTTGAAAATTTTATTTTCCTGTTCCAAAAAAAAAAGGATGTAATGACAAATCAATCAGCAAAACAATTTTGCTATTATCCACCATTTGTTTGATATAATATTTACCATAAATGAACACTTCATACATTTCTGCCGTCTGCTCCTTAAAAAAACAAACAAAAAAAACCCAAAGCCAAGTACATACAATATGTATCTTTACATATCTCATACCAAAATTTATAGGTTTCTGTGCCCTGTTGATGGACAGAGACATATTTATTGATTTTAATAGCCCAGGGGTAAATGGAAGCTTAACCTCCACTAGTTTGGTTTTCCTAACAGTCACTCTGGTGTCTTTTGATGGTGATGAAACATCTGAGTGTCATTTGGACTATCCAGATTGAATCTTCTGTCTGAAAGCCTGGGATCTCTAGCATTTCATGATTGCTAAAGCTTATTGCTATGTATGAAGCTATGAGACTCATGTTATCTGAGAAGAGAGTTCTGGGTGTTGGCTCATTTGTTGTTCCTGCAACATCCTCCCTGCTGTCTTTTGTGATTTTTCTCTAATCATCCTGAGGATGGTTAACTCTCTTGATTTGCTATACCAGAGATGCTATCACAGTGTGCTGTGCTAGAGCGTCAGCCCGTCACTACTATTCCTGACAGCAGCAGGAAGTATATTTGGAAGCACTGAGCAGCTGCTCAGAAAGTCACACTAGCGTGTTTTGTTGTGTTTTTAATTATGATGATGATTATTTGATGTTATTTTAAAGAGGCTTCACACAAAAATATTTGGTTTGTACTAGTGAGTGTTGAAAGCATATTTTGAAACAAAAATAACAAAGAATTTTTGTTTCAAGCTGAAACTACTGTAGAAAATCTTTCCATATTATGAAAAATGTCTAGGCTTAACATTTTTTTTCCTTCTTTGTGGTAAGGGATCATTTTCTTTCCTGGGACAGAAAGTGAGCAATGTTGAGCATCTCTTGATGCCTCAGAACTAGAGGTTGTGAATGAAAGGATTGAGTGCCTGTGGGTTAAAATCAGAGGGAGGCCTAACAAAACTGACATCCTGATTGGAGTCTGTTACAGACCACCCAAGCAGGATGAGGAGGCAGATGAAATATTCTACAAGCAACTGGAGGCTGTCTCAAGATCATCAGATCTTATCCTTGTGGGTGACTTTAACCTGCCAGACATCTGCTGAGAACTTAATTCAGCAGAGAGGAGGCAGTCCAGAAGGTTCTTAGAGTGTATGGAGGACAGTTTCCTGATACAGCTGTTACGTGAGTTTACAAGGGGTCAGGCCCTGCTTGACCTGCTGTTCTCAAATAGAGAAGGGCTGGTGGGAGATGTAATGGTAGGAGGCTGTCCAGGGTGCAGTGACCATGAGATAGTAGAGTTTTCAATATGCAGGTTAATAGGGAACCTTCACTTTGGACTTCCAGAGGGCAAACTTCAGCTTGATTAAGCAACTTATTTGGAAAGTACCCTGGGTAGCAGCCCTTAAGAACCAAGGGGTCCAAGATTGTTTGACCTACAGCAAACAGGAGCTCTTGAAGGCACAGGAACTGGCAGTTCCCATGTGCCGAAAGATAAGCTGCCGGGGAAGGCAACCGGCCTGGATGAGCAAGCAGCTCTTGAAGGAATTTAGGGGAAAAAAGAGGATGTATCGCTTTGGAAAGGGGGGAGGAAATCTGTGATACATTTAAGGATGTTGTTAGATCATGTAGGAGAAAGATTAGAGAGGCAAAAGCCAAGTTAGAACTTAAGCTGGCCACTTCTGTGAAAGACAATAAAAAGTATTTTTATAAATATATTAATGCTAAAAAGAGGGGCAAGAAGAGCCTCCACTCCTTATTGGACCTGGAGGGGAACATTGTAACTAAAGATGAGGAAAAGGCTGAGGTTCTAAATACCTTCTTTGCCTCCATTTTCAACAGTAAGGCAGGAGGACTTCAGGATAACTGGCCTCCTGAACTGGTTGATGGGGTCAGGGAGCAGTGTAGTACCCCTGAAATCCATGAGGAATTA
The DNA here is from genome assembly GCF_026170545.1 of Melanerpes formicivorus. Taxonomy (NCBI): domain Eukaryota; kingdom Metazoa; phylum Chordata; class Aves; order Piciformes; family Picidae; genus Melanerpes; species Melanerpes formicivorus. The sequence continues at coordinate 24,038,412 of NW_027142353.1, forward strand.
GTTTGGGACTTGCTGAGCCACTTGGATACTCACAAGTCCATGGGAATGGATGAGATCCACCCTAGAGTGCTGAGAGAGCTGGCAGATGAACTGGCCAAGCCATCATTGACCATCAGTCCTGGCTCACAGAAGAGGTCCCAGATGACTGGAAACTGGCCAATGTGATGCCCATCCACAACAGGGGTCGGATGAAGGAACCTTTAAACTACAGGCCTGTCAGACTGACCTCAGTGCCAGGGAAAATTATGAGGCAGATCATCTTGGGGGCAATCACTGCACACCTGAAGGAATAGAATAGAATAACATAGAATAGGATAGAATAGACCAGGTTGGAAGAGACCTTTGAGATCATCACGTCCAACCCATCATCCAACATCATCTAATCAACTAAACCATGGCACCAAGCACCCCATCCAGTCTCTTCCTAAACATGCAGCTTAAACCTCCCCTGGTGCAGCTTGGGACTGTGTCCTCTTGTTCTGGTGCTGCTTGCCTGAGAGAAGAGACCAACCTCTGCCTGTCTACAGCCTCCCTTAAGGTAGATGTAGAGAACAATGAGGTCACCCCTGAGCCTCCTCTTCTCCAAAGCAGCCCCAGCTCCCTCAGCCTCTCCTCATAGGGCTTGTGTTCCAAACCCCTCACCAACTTTGTTGCCCTTCTCTGAACTCGTTCCAGCAAGTCAACATCTTTCTTAAACTGAGGCGCCCAGAACTGGACACAGGACTCGAGGTGTGGCCTAACCAGTGCAGAGTACAGGGGCAGAATGACCTCCCTGCTCCTGCTGGCCACACTGTTCCTGATACAGGCCAGGATACCATTGGCCTTCTTGGCCACCTGGGCACACTGCTGGCTCATGTTCAGCTTACTGTCAACCAGTACCCCCAGGTCCCTTTCTGCCTGGCTGCTCTCCACCCACTCTGCCCCCTGCCTGTAGCAGATGGCCAAGGGATCAGGCCCAGCCAGCATGGATTTAGGAAGGGCAGGTCCTGCCTGACCAACCTGATCTCCTTCTATGATCAGGTGACCCGCCTGGTGGATGTGGGGAGGCCTGTGGATGTAGTCTACCTGGACCTCAGCAAGGCCTTTGACACAATTCCCCACAGCAAACTCCTGACCAAGCTGTCAGCTCATAGCTTGGACAGGAGCACTCTGTGCTGGGTTAGGAACTGGCTGGAGGGCCGAGCCCAGAGAGTGGTGGTGAATGGTGCCACATCCAGCTGGCGGCCAGTCAGTAGTGGTGTGCCCCAGGGATCAGTGCTGGGCCCCATCCTGTTTAGTATCTTCATTGATGATCTGGATGAAGGAATTGAGTCCATCATCAGTAAATTTGCAGATGACGCCAAGCTGAGAGGAGATGTTGCTTGATTAGATGGTGGAAGGGCTCTCCAGAGGGACCTTACCAGGCTGAATAGATGGGCAGAGTCCAAAATTATGACATTCAACAAGTCCAAATGCCGGGTGCTACAGGCTGGGATCAGAGTGGGTGGAGAGCAGCCAGGCTGAAAGGAACCTGGGGGTACTGGTTGACAGTAAGCTGAACATGAGGCAGCAGTGTGCCCAGGTGGCCAAGAAGGCCAATGGTATCCTGGCCTGTATCAGGAACAGTGTGGCCAGCAGGAGCAGGGAGGTCATTCTGCCCCTGTACACTGCACTGGTTAGGCCACACCTCGAGTCCTGTGTCCAGTTCTGGGCTCCTCAGTTTAAGAAAGGTGTTGACTTGCTGGAACGTGTCCAGAGAAGGGCAACAAAGCTGGTGAGAGGTTTGGAACACAAGCCCTATGAGGAGAGGCTGAAGGAGCTGGGATTGTTAAGCTTGGAGAAGAGGAGGCTCAGGGGCGACCTTCTTGCTGTCTACATCTACCTGAAGGGAGGTTGTAGACAAGTGGGGGTTTGTCTCTTCTCCCAGGCAGCTAGCACCGGAACAAGAGGACACAGTCTCAAGCTATGCCAGGGGAAGTTTAGGCTTGAGGTGGGGAGAAAATTCTTCATAGAGAGAGTCATTGGTCATTGGAATGTGCTGCCTGGGAAGGTGATGGAGTCACTATCCCTGGAGGTGTTCAAAAAGGGATTGGACGTGGCACTTGAAGCCATGGTTTAGTAGTCATGAGGTGTTGGGTGACAGGTTGGACTTCATGATCTTTGAGGTCTCTTCCAACCTTATGGATTCTATGATTCTATGAATTCCATGCTGATTACTTTAAGAATGCTATAGACAGTCTGGACCGCAAAGAGGAAGTAAACAGTTTTGAAGGTACAGTGTAAGAGCAGTGGCTGCACCATTCATCCAGAATGATTGCTCCTGAAGAATGTGCAGAGGCAGCAGAACTGAAACCAAAGCCAGAGGAACAAGACTGAAAGATGGCCTGTCTTTTCCTGTCATGTGGTATGCCCAGGTATGCAGGCATTGCTGTTATACTGAACAAAGTTGCAATGGGCAGGTGGCCTAGGAGGTTGTCCTTAGCAAGTGAAAGACTGGAAACTCTGTGTTTTGAGAACAGTGGAAACAAAATTATTATTTTTTTTTTTCCCCATTTTGGGTAAAGTGAAGTGTAGTAGGATCAAGAAAGGCATGTGTTTGGAGGGTGACTCATCCTACCTGAGATAGGAGGGACAAATAACCTAGAGATACTGTCTATTATATAGAAAACTTAGCTTTTTGGTGGCTGTAAGTTGGACACCATCCCTACTGTTAAATCTCTAGGAAGAATCTGGTCTTGTGGGGTAGAGAGACTGAGTGATGTTCTAGTAGAGGCATCAAAAGCCACACTTTATGTTGTTAAGTGCCAAGACTTGGCAGTAAATTGTTATGTTCCCAGAGAGGCTGTAGACAACAGAAAGCTATTACAAGAAAAATATCAAAGTCAGCCATTGCAAATTGTCCATTCATTACACTGTTGTGTGAAGATACAAAAGTTTATAAGTTTTTTGCGCTGCAACCTGAGATTTTTCTAAATTTGTACTAGAGTGTTCTCTTTTCAATGGAACATGGCATACAGAGAGACACGAGGCCTTTCTGAAGGTTCCAGCTCCTGTGGCTGATCAAGCAGGTAGGCTCATGGAAATAAGGTACATTTCCTGAACCAGGATGCAAGGAGGAGCAGTCACATAGCTTGGTAAAATGTATTCTTATTGTCCCAACTGAAGTCAGGTGAATGACAGACACAAGATAAATTGATCCCCTTTTACCTCCCATGCAATCAGATATTGAGAGGTTTTTTTACCTGTTTTTTTTTTACATTTTTCTTTCCTAGTGTTGTTATCCCCAGACAAGCAATATTCAACCCACAGTTGCAGGAGAAAGCCTAGCAACTAGTCAATGTGCTCTGGGGTTTCACACTGCTCTGTTCATAGTTCCAGTGTGTTTTCCTTAAAAAACTAAGCCTATGTTTTCTTTATCTCTTGTCCTGTTGTCATTGTCTTCCTCCATTTGAGGGGAAAGGTTGAAATATTAACTTAGCCTTTTAGACAAACAAAACACTGCACTCAGCATTGTTAAAACTTTTACACCAGCCAGCCATCAACCTCATTCTTGAAGTCTAGAGAAAATAAACTTGGTGCTTAGGGAATAACTTCTGTGGGCAACTGCTTTTGAGGAAGTGGTTGGTGTGGAGTTCACTCAGGTAGTAGTGAGAAAGCTTTATCCAGTTTCAAAACTTTGAGGCTCTTGCTAAATGTGACAAAGTTTGGATTTTACCCAGTCTCTTGGAGAGGTTTACTTTGTGATTTGCCACCTTTGACTAAGGATGCATTGCACATAGGTTTCATGCCTTCTGTTTAGGACTGCATTGTCTGGAGCACTGTTTTTCTTAGCTCTTCATAAATCAAAATGCAGTCTTCATAGTGACAGAAGCATAGCCCATTAATTGCATTGAAGATTAGGGCCAAGACTTTCAGCTGTCAGGAGGAAACCAAAAACCAACAGAGATTTGCATGCTAATACCATCCTAAACCTTGCAGGAGCCACACAGTCTCATTTTTGTGCCACTGGGAGTCTTAACATTGGTTTTACATCCAAGGTGAGAAACAGTCAATTACAGTAATCCATCTCTGAGTTCTTTGGCCTTGTTTATAGAGTGATGTTGAGTATCTTAGTGAGTTGTTGATACAGAAAAGATGCATTTTGTAAGTGACTCTCTGTGAAAGGCGTAAGACCAGGCTGGATGAGGCTCTGGCTGGCCTGATCTAGTGTGGGGTGTCCCTGCCACTTAAACTCTGAAAACAGAATCATAACATCACAAGCCATTAAACCCAGTTCTAATGCAAAACAACTCAATATTTTTAAAACTAGATTTTTATTAATTGATTTAATTCAAGATTCTTGCTTGACAAGAAGACTATGTGAGAGACTTGATTCTAGCCAGCAATAAACAGTCTTGAGAAAATAGCAAAGGGGGGCTTGGGGAAGTACTTTTTAGCTCTTTTATATACAAAGGTATTTAGGAAAGAAGAACCCTGTGGTTTATGGCATACTAGTGCAGAAGGGAAAACCCCATCACTGAGTTTTGTAATGTGGGTGAATTGAAGCACTTCAGAAGTTCCAAGTATTTTTTTTAGACAGAGCTAATAAAACTGACTCAAACATTAACTCTTTGATGGCTTACATGGTTCAGCTATTTTCTGAAAGCTGCCTGTTTACTTCAGAAGCTGAAGAAAAAGGACTGTAGGTTCACTGTTTATCAAAATAGCTTTCCTTTGCTCTGTAGGAGTACAAAGGAATTCTGAGCACTGGGGAAACTGCATGAATTGCTCTTGGGATGGATCAGCAAACTAATTTTAAGTGTGTCTCTGTCTAAAAGGTGTACATATCTATCCATGTGATTCCTTTGCATACTAAATAAGTCCAAGAAGGAAACTCAGGATATAAAACCTCCAAATTGGTGTTTTTCTTTTCCACAAGATCACCTTTAGTTACTCACTGCTGAAAGCTGTTGTGACAGACTCCTGGTTGTAGACCCCAGCCATTGCTTTGCTCCTGTGCTGCCTCTTTCAGGGAGCAGCAGCCTGACGTCACTGCATTCTGTCTCAGTGTATATTGTGACTGTTGTAAAGAATACAATTTAATGAGACTTATTCCTCCTTCAAAAATGCCATCTGCCCAGTAGTCTATAGTGTGTATGTGCTGCTTGCAATTGCTGTCAGGCTTGAGTGCGTGCAGTAGTTGCTCTGCCTGGCTGGCGCAGGTAAAATTGTCGAATGACTTAAGTAGCTCCCTGCTAGTGCTAAGAAAGCAAGACCATGTTACTCAATGGAAACCAAAGACAGGAAGAATCTTCCTACCTGTCTTTGAGGAAATGCTATAATTCCTTCCCTATCAATAAGCTGCTACTATGCCTTACCAAGAATCAGGCAGGGATTGTTTCCTGCTCAGCTTTTGCTGTTCCTTACCAGCCATTCACCATCCTGCCATCTTTGTTTTGGAGATGACCTGCCTCTCCTCATCTCCTCCTATTAGCAGCTGCTCAACTCCAGGGTCAGCACTGGTGCTACAGGCAGCCAATATTCTGTGAAGAAAAGCAATAATTAGGTTTATATGCAACCAACTCAATTTTACAGATGAGTCCATTCTCTGTAAGATTCCTCCTTTCCGGACACCTGATGCATGCAGTGGAAACCTCCACATCCCTGAGAGGCAGAGGCCTGAATGCAGGCAGGTCACCCTGCTCCTGAGAATTTATTAACCAGGTTCCCAGAGTATTTAGGGTAGCTCCTGTTTTGTCCAGCCAGCAAAGGTTCTTCCCACATTCCAGATTTGGGGTACTCCTAGAGCAGCAGAGACCTCTGTGTATTGGAGCTGTGCTGTATAAATTCCTGGATTTATTTCAACACGACTAACTACATGCACATCTTATCTTTTTCTCTGTCTTTGAAACCAGCAGTGACTGAATGAGGAAGCAAATGAGATAAGCAGGTAGAAAACGAATCCTGCAGCTGTCAGAAGTATCAAGCAAGAGCCAGTGATGATGCAAGTGAGGCCACACCCTGAGTACTATGTCCAGTTCTGGGCCCCTCAGTTTAGGAAAGATGTTGACTTGCTGGAACATGCCCAGAGAAGGGCAACAAAGCTGGTGAGGGGTTTGGAGCACAAGCCCTATGAGGAGAGGCTGAGGGAGCTGGGATCGCTTAGCCTGGGGAAGAAGAGGCTCAGGGGAGACCTTATTGACATCTACAACTACCTGAAGGGAGGTTGTAGCCAGGTGGGGGTTAGTCTCTTCTCCCAGGCAACCAGCACCAGACAAGAGGACACAGTCTCAAGCTGCACCAGGGGAGGTTTAAGCTGCATGTTAGGAAATAGTTCTTCATAGAAGGAGTGACTGGCCATTGGAATGGGCTGCCCAAGGAGGTGGTGGAGTCACCATCACTGGAGGTGTTCAGGAAGAGACTGGATGAGGCACTTGGTGCCATAGTTTTGTTGATTAGATGGTGTTTGTAATGGGTTGGTTGAATAACAAAACATGACCCCTGGTCTCTTTTGCAAAGTGTAATATTTGAGACAGTCTTGTAAAGAAAGATACTTTTGGAAAAAAGTTTTGAAACACAGACTCTCATTCAAATCACAGTAATATTCATTGACTTCACTAAAACAGTCCTTTAAGGCACTTTATTTTATGGTGTAAGTAAATAATGAATATTTGGGTTTGTGCTTAATATTTGGCACAGCAGTGCCAAAGAAGTCATTGTTTGCTCTGTCTGCTTAGTTGACAATGACTTCAAAGAAATATGCTGCTGGACTGGAACGGAGGCTTTGTTGCTCTCTCATGTTGAGGATGAAGTTAACTGGTTGAAGTTCACACATAGCTAAGGAGTGTCACGTGCATTGTATCATTGTCTCTGCAAGTCACCAGGGCTTGGGGGGTGGAAGTTAGAAAATGGGAATATTTGGGCGATGCAGATATGAACTTGGATAAACTCAAGTAGCTGGCGCAGATCCGATGTTGTTTACTGTAGCAATGTTTTCTTGTTTCACAAAGATTAATTGGCAGACTTGACTCCAAGCCACAAGAAGCGGAGGAGGAATCAGTTTTTAAGAATTGTGATTTCTTTTTTTTTTTTTTTTTTAAACACAATGAAACTGGAAGCATAGGAGACAAACTAGTGGAGACAAAACCAGTGTTGTAGACCAAGTTAGGGTAATCTAGAATTTTAGCTGTTGTTGAGAGAGGGGAAACTTCCAATAAGCCTTGAAGAGAAGTTGAAGTGGTACAAGAGTGATTTCAACAGCATCATTTTGGGCAGACATGCAGAGGTGGAGAATAACTGTAATGTGCATTCTCTGTCTGATTTATTTGAATTGAGCATGAATGAGACACCCTGCTTAATTTGGTTGTGCAATTAAATTCTGTATTTCATAACAGCTAACACACAATTTATGAAAATTTACTATTGCATTGCAATTGGCTATTAGTGTTTGCTCCAATAATAGCCTGGATACCATAGAATCGTGGGAGAGACTGTAAAAGACCATTTGCTCTAACCTTTTGTGGGGGAAGGGAGCTTTGATGACATTATCTACTGCCCTGTGTAATCCCATCCTGAAAACCTTCAGTGATGAGAACTACACCGTACCCCTAGGAAATTCATTCCAGCAAATGCTTGTTCGCACTGTAAATAAGTTTTTCTTGTATCAAGATGAAAAGTCACGGTGCAACTTGTACCCACTACTCCTAGGCCCTTCCACGTGGCAATTTGTGAAGAGAGAGCCTCTGTCCTCTTTGTAGACATCCTTTATGGGGCAGCTGGAATACTGTGGTGAAGTCCCCCCTGAGACTTTTCTTTTCCAGGGAGAAGAGCTCTAGCTCCTTAAATCTTTTGTCTCTGGGCAGGTTCTCCAGCCCTTTGACCATACTTGTAGTCCTCCTTTAGAGCCTCTCCAGTCTGTCCATATTTTGTTTTATTGTGGGGACCAGAACTGGACACAAGACTCCAGATGCATCCAGAAAAGTGCTGAGTAGAGTGGAATGATCTCTCTCACTGCTCATAATGTCCCTGAAGATGCAGCCCAGGATCCAACTTGCCTTGTCTTGCATTCAGCCTGTTGTCTACCAGCACCCACAAATCCCTTTCGGCATTTTTTTTTTCTGAAATTCTGGAGTGAAAATATAGACCACAGTCAGAGAGTGTAAAAGAGAGAATGTGAAGTGAGAATGAAGAAATATATTACTTGTGCATGTAACTTAAATTTTCTGTTTGGTGTCTTTTATGCTTCGTAATTTCATGCCAGTGTGTTTCTAATGTATCTGCTCAACTTGAAGCTAATAGGATAGGCATTTCCCAGTGTTCTGACTAAATATACGTGGGTTGCAAATAGAAGCTGCCAAAGACAGTATGTTTATGTGTAGTGGATATCTGACATGAATACCATTTTTTTTCCCCACAGTGTGCTATCTGGAAAAAAATATTTATTCTTGGAGCTTTTTCTTCTGAAATGTTGTCATTGCCACATAATAAACTTCACATTTTGGAAGTTTCACAAGATTATTCAGGAGATTTAAATTAAAGTTTCTTAGTACGACTGAAATAGTATTCTTAAATAAATTTGCAGTTGTCCTTTGTACAATAATGCAGAAAAAAATGGTCCAAAATCATATCTTCAAGCTTTTTCCTCTGAATTCAGTCAGGAATTTTCTATAAAAAGTTACTCCTTTGCTCACTGTAGGTTAGTAAGTCCAGAGGTTGTACGGGTTTTAGTACACAAAGATTAGTAATAGGGTGAGGAACTGGTGTGGGCACCTAGAAGTACCTGAGTTCTGTTCCCAGCCCTCAAACTCCTCTGGGAGTCACCCGTCATTGCTTTCTAGAAAATTCTGAAGTGGAGACAGATTGTGAAGCTCAACCCTTCAAGGTTAAGCTGTTTTTCTCCTTAAAAAAATTCAAATGATAAATACCTGGAACTCCTGGAAACCTCAAAACAAGCATTAAACCTCTTCTAAGCTTCCCAATGCTAACAGTTTCTCTAGGCAAGAAAACGGAGCATAGTGTAACAACTTCTTCAGGCAGCGTGCGGGTTTTGGTTTTTAAGTAGTAATTCAATTTGCTAAAAATGTGACATAACTTCCAACAGAATAATGAAGAAAATTGTGTACTTAATAATTATGATGATAATTTCTTTAGTGAGCTTTGCTGCCTCCCTATAGTGGAAATATTGAGTATGGGAGAATGCTTGTATGAATTCAAGAATGGCAAAATGCCAACTATGCAAACCTCTGTCACAGCACAGGCTGATTTTTGGTAATTTAGTGCTGTTTCTTTGCTTTCCTCCTCTTCTGTTTTCCCTCTATCACTTGTAGAACTGGGAAAGATCCATCTGCTACTGTTTGGAAGATGATAAAAACTGCACAGCTGAGAACTGCTATAATTGATTTTTATTTTTTGTCTTTTAAATTAAAGCTAATTTCTAAGATACTACCTCAGAAACTTGGTCTTGGTGGCAGCAGTTTGTGTATATGCATAAATTAGGAATGTGTTACTAGGTGTTCAGACAGTAATGGGGGGTTCTTTTGGGACCTCCTATTTGAGAGAATATAAGGTAACTCTGAAGGTACTGCTATTGAAAGAGTACTAAGCAACCACCGTTTATTAGCCTCCTTGGCTAGGATGTAATCTTAGCTGAAGAGCAGTACAACCCAGCCCTGAAAAACTTGATTCTCAGAGAACAGATAACTATTCTCAAAGATGACTAAATGTCTTATTGAATGAAACTCTTTGTGCAAGGCTTGAAAGTTTATAATTGGCCACCCCATTATGGGAGGCCTTTGATACGATTAGTTTGTGGTTTACCAGGGGTTTCTCCATGTTCAAAAATATCTTTCTGCAGCTGAGACGCAGAAAATGACAGACTAAATTTGTGATTTTGCAGGCATCTTTCCCAGGAAACCTGCAACTAGTCCTCGTTCTGCGACCCACAGGATTTTTTCATCGAGCTCTCTCAGACATTGCTTTCAAGTTCAACAGAGAGGAACTTAAAATGAAAGTACCTGTGAGTAATTCTCTGTTTTATGGTTACTAGTAAGAATCTCTTAAAGTATTTAATGTAGCCATTTAGGATCAAAGATCAAAGGATCAAAGCTGGGAAGGGGTTGGTCTCTTTTCCCAGGCAACCAGCACCAGAACAAGGGGACACAGTCTCAAGCTGTGCCAGGGGAGGTTTAGACTCGAGGTGAGGAGAAAGTTCTCACCAAGCGAGTTGTTCATCATTGGAATGGGCTGCCCAGGGAGGTGGTGGAGTCACCGTCCCTGGAGGCGTTCGAGTGGGGATTGGACATGGCACTTGGTGCCATGGTCTAGTCATGGGGTCTGTGTTGATAGGTTGGACTCGATGATCCTCGAGGTCTCTTCCAACCTTAGTTATACTGTGATACTGTGAAATCCTAACAAAAAGGCAATTCCATCAATTTTGGCTGATTCATGATGGTATAGTCTTAAAAGAGTGTGTGAATTTTGAGGCAAATGCATTTCCCATGGACAAATATTGTAGTTTTCTCATTTGAACAAACATACAACTGATATCTGTTACGTCGTTAGTAAACCTGTGTTCATGGAGGTACAGCACTTGCATTTTAAAATAAACTCTGAACTAAAGATACAGAAGCTACTTTACTTATCAGATGCAAATTTCCAGGGTAAAGGATACTCTGTCAATTAAGGTACTTTTACCCTACCCCTCGTTTATTTTGGGGATACAGTGCTTAGATCACAAATCCATACATATAGTATTGTTCTTTCCCTCAAATCCTGAATAACAAGGGAAAATTAACAAAAAATTAATGTTGCTCTTAGAAAATACTCATGTATGGTTTATCAAGATGAAGATACCCAGTAGTGTACTTTGTTTTATAATCCATTAGCTTTTTTCAGATATGCCTGGTACTCACACTCATATGCAGTTATTTATATTTACATCATGTCCAGCTGAATCAACTGTGAAGTTTGTTTTTCTATACTCAAAGGAAATAGTTCCATCACTTGCTTCTCTATTAAACTGAAATTTCTCAGAGGCTGAAGGATGGGTCTTAGAATCCTCAACAAGAGACTTCTTGCCATTGTTCCCACTGACTTTTTTTCTTTGCTGCTGCAGATCATAATGCTGGGCTCAGTATCAGAACTTCAGGGTTATATTGATAAAACACAATTAACAGAAGATCTTGGTGGCACCCTGGATTACTGCCATAACAGATGGCTGTCCCGTCGCACTGTAAGTCTTAGCTTTTGTTTTAACTTTTCAGTTTAATGAATCCTTCTCTTTTATACCCTGTCATTTATAAAACAGATTCCAAGTGATCCAAGTCGACTTGCTCAGAATGAGAAGATGCTCCCAATGGTACTTAGTCATCTTAGAGAAATAATATGAGTAATAATTTGGGAGTGGTTTTCTGAACACTTGGAGCGAAGGAACTACAGTGTATTATTGTGTTGAAGTTTATTGGTTTTGCTACAGGAAAGAAAAAGCTCAAGCAGTAAAATAACTCCAGATTATAAAAATATGAGAAGATAGACGTAATAGGAGCCTAGGAAAAAATATACAATTAAGGAATTAATGGTGACGGTATCTGTTGCTTGCAAAATTATACTTTTACCATTTTTCAGTCTTCTAATTCATCTGCTTGGGTTTGCTTTGGGAGTTATATTTTGTATGTTATGTGTCTGTTTGTACATATGCATGTGATGAGCATGAAACATCTTTAATGGTTTTTATTCCAAAAGGCTATAGAAGGTTTCGCCCAAAAGGTTAAGCAAACAGCTCAGATTCTTCAGTCCTTTGGGACTGAGCTGGCTGAAACAGAACTACCAAATGATGTGCAATCAACCAGCTCCCTTCTTGCAACACACACAGAAAAGAAGGACAAAATGAAGGTATGTAATTTTTGTATAGGATGCTGTCTTCTAGTTAAACTGTGATTTAATACATAGCTAACCATGTTAATAGAAAACTTTGGGGGTGTTAATAGTAGTAGTGAAAACCATTGAAATCTTATTGACCTTATTTTGCCTGGTTTGATGTTAAAAGTCTTTTATGCATTGAGAAATTATATTTCTGGAAGCTAAGTTTACACTTGTACAAATGCATAGTGATTTGTATGTGGAAGTGGAAACCATTCATAAGCAGTGGTGTGTTTAATTTACATTCTTTTCTACAAGAAATTTGGATTGTATTTGCATGTGTATGAAAATACATGTCCTTTTGAAGAATGGACAAATATTCTTTCAGATTGTCTTAAATGGAAGCTATCTGGGGGGGTTCAAGACTGTACATTTAAAAGTGTTGAGATATTTGCGGCTTAAGGAAACACTAGGAGATTTGAACCAAGCTGAAAATTACACCAGGATGTTAAGATGGTAAATGAAGAAAAAGATGACATAGAGCGTTTGCTGTCTGTATTTGTTGTTGTTGTCAAACACTGCTTTTAATCCAACTATGCTCTTTTGCTGTTAAAAGAAAATCCTTTCTTCCAGTTTTGTGCTTTATGAAGTCTGCTTTAAACAAATACCAGCAATGCACAACTACAGCATGTGGGGGTTTGGTTTTGTTTTGTAGGAGGATATCAGGTTAGCAGTGGAACAGGGAGATAATATCCTTGGAAGTATTACACAACCACTTACTGAGAATCCGGAATACAAACTGAATCAAGATCAGCTAGACAATCAAACAACGGTAGAAAGGTGAGAGGAGTTACATACTGAACATGCTGCTTTTTTGGGTTGTCCTCCCTACCTCTTTTACTTAGTTTCATATGCATGTGTGGCAAATAAGCAAATGTTACAGGGTGAACATGTAAAGCAAACTTTCAGAAGCAACTCCTCAGTCGTCAGATCTGTCCTGAGCAAAGTAAATCCCTGATGTCTTCTACCAGGTCACCTGGCTATAAGGAAATAGAGAGTGGGATTTGAGTTCTGGTACCAACGAAGTGAGAGTGTTGTATTTTTTTGTCAGATTTGGACAGCACAGCTGAACAGCTTTTCCATTTGTTTAAGAATACTGATGCTTTTTTCCGAGACTAGAGTGCTAATTTTGCTGCTGTAGGAAAGGCAAGAGTGGGGAAGACAGAAGGGATCTATGTCCTCAGTTACCTTTGTCCAATTTCATTAAGTCCTTTTGAATTCAAGGAGGAGGATTCTTTTGCTTTAACATGCCCAAAGGAGCTTCTGAAATTGCTGATATCTTATGAATATTGTTAGTAGCCTTTAAAGAGCTACTAGGGAGTACCGTGCTCTTGAAGCGTCTTTGCACAAACTTCCTATATACTTCCTTTGGGCATATAAGTAATAGATGTTGTATTCCTCTGCTCTCTGCTCCCCCACCGTCCCCCACCACACCCCCTTTAAATTACTGCCAAGTTTGAGGACATTATATCACCATAGCACAGATGTAAATTTGGACAAAGCTATGAAAGCATAGCTCATTTCCCCCAGGCAGTATTCTGCATTCTTTTTCTGTCTGTCATTCCATGTTTCTGTTACACTCAAGCTGACTTTTATTTCCAAATATTTGTCTATTCCAATCCATAAAGCTTGGCTGAAATCACTTTAAGTTGTTGTTGCTATCAGCTATCTGAAGGACAGTCGGGGCTGGGGTTACTAATTTATTCAAAACATTCCCACTGATACAATAACTGACAGAAGTTGGAACAAACTGTCTGTGCCTTTTTTCTTATCAGTTTTAACTTGTAAATTCAAGATTTGTTTCTGTGCAAGGACAAAAGGTCATTAAAATTCTGATGCTTGACTTTCCCTGGATGTGGCCTGAGTACAGCAAGGCTCACTGGAAAGATAAGGCCATAGGACACCCTACCATCAAATGCAGTATTGGAAGCTAAGTTTTAAAGTTTTAAGGTTTCTGCCAAAATTATGATTGAAGAAGGCTCTTTTCATTGCAGTACTGCTGTACACTTGACTGTGATATTTAAGTAATAACTTTGCTCAGAACAGGAGTGACCTTGAGGTTTATTAATAAGCCTTGCTCCAAGGAACGAAATGCAAGGGCAGCTGGCTAGTCACAGCAGTACAAATTTTTGCCTTCATTTTTTTACTTATAGCTCAAGGCTTAGGTTCCTCTGGGTCCTAGCCCACACACATTACACGTTTTATTTATGTTTGCTAGTCCCAGGTCGCTATGTCTTCAGGCCAGAACGAAGAAGTAGTATGTTCAGCAGCTAGCTTCAAATCAGCACTTGCCAGTTTTTCAGAACTTAATGTTTGTGTTGGGCTTCAGTTTTACATCAGTGTTACTCTGTGCAATACTCAAAGTTTCCTGTATCCAGGTTATTTTTTTTTTCTGGAAAATACTGCTTTGGGGAGGCTTTTTTGTTTACTGTGGAAGATTGTATTGTCCCTTAAAGGCTGCAGCCATCCTTCTTACCCGATTTTTTTGCTTTGTTTTTTTTTTTTAAGGCTTCTGGCTCAATTACATGAAACAGAGACTGCCTTTGATGAGTTTTGGATTAAGCATCAGCAAAAACTTGAGCAGTGTCTGCACCTTCGGAATTTTGAACAGAATTTTAGAGAGGTGAGAACTTCTTGGTGGCAGTCAATATTTGGTAAAACAGAAATGGTTCAGAAGAAAACACTTCCCCCTCTTGTTTTTGCATCTCTTTTGTGTGCTTGAAAGCTTTCCTCAGACTTTTTCTTGTACATGCCTGTACTTGACAAACTGCTTTCTTTACTACCTTGAATACTTGCCCATAGAGATGTAATAACTTCTCTTCTATGGTTGTATGATTTTTTTTTTTCCATGGGCCCATCAGTGTATAAGCATAGAAAAACTCCTTTGAAACTTGCTCTCCACCACAGAAGCATAATATGTTGCCTGCAGCACTTTCATCTTGCCAATAGACCCTTTTATGGAAACAAGGGTTACCTAAACCTTCTGGCTGAAATTTTAGAAAACTCTCCAACACTGTGGGTGGGAAGTTGCAACCACACTGTTAGATGCTGGGTGGAGGCTGAACTACCATTTTTACAGCCAGCTTCTGATCTCATGTTAAACTCACATGCTTGATGGCACCTACAGTCTATTCACACTGGTGTAACTGATGTCAGAACACAGTCCCTGTGTCTCCATGGGAGCAATGCTTAGAAATGCTTTTACTGCAAGTGTGTGTGTCTCTGTGTCTGTTTCTCTCACCTGTTAGGGTGAGGACCTCTCTCTCACATTTTGGTGTTTGCATTTGTGTTGCTTTGCATTATTGTCATCTGGTAAAAGCAAGGTCATAAATGTTTCCTGAACATTAGTTTTCCTCCTTCCTCCCTGCCTCCCCTATTTCCCCGTTGATAAGTGGTACTGGGGTACCAGGAAACAGGATTACTTCACAGCCTTTTCCTTGTGTTTGTTTTCATTTTGAATTGGGGGTAAAGATAGACTGACATAAAAAAAGTGATTTGTCCCTGTATCCTAGTAACGCCATAATGTGAGTCACTTGACTGAAAACAGCATCTCTCAGCTATTTAACTGATGGGTCTCCAAAGAAGTAGAATCCTCTTCATTAATACATATCTGTGTCTCATTTCAGGTCAAAGCAGCTTTGGATATTGTGTCTGAGAGACTGTCTTCTTTCACAGATGTGGGAAACAGCTGTTCACATGTGGAGCACATTTTGAAGGACCTTGCCAACTTTGAAGAAAAATCACGTGTAAGAATCCTGCAAGTCTCAGTTTCTAGTGTGACAGTGCATGTGTGGAAGGGAACAGTATTTGATTACTGAGTATATCTGATGAGCAGAATCAGCAACTCCAGTACTCTGCAGAAGGGATTTGAAATAAAGTGTTTAACCATTAGAGTGGCCCTGTTCTCAGTCACCCCTCAAAGAGAGGAGTGACCAGTCACAAAGTCAGTGTGATCAATTTGTGGAAGAATTGTGTTAAGTGTCTACATAACCAAGTTCTGCACTAAGTGATGAAGAGGCCACTTCCATTTCAATTCAAGCTACGTATTTCATTAAATCTCAGGAATGAGAAAGCTGTGTATTGAAGGTACAGTATGTTAAAAGATGAGTAACAGAAACATGTACTCTGGAAAATGTAGGGGGAGATCCTTATTAAGATCTGTGCTTCATAATAAAATATACAACTCTGTAAATGAAGTCATTGCTCTTGAGGCTGAGGTACTCAAGCTAGGTATATTTTATTTTGGGTTCAGATGCTGCTGTATTCCAAATTGCATGCACATCCACACAAGGCATAGAAGGACAATAGTGCTTCACAGGGAGGCATAAGATTAAAATAATTAATATTTCTAAATTACTCTGATGAAATCATAGATTGATCTGGGCTGGAAGGGACCTCCAAAGGTCATCTAGTCCAATGCCCTCTGCAGTCAGCAGGGGCATCCTCAATTAGATCAGGCTGCCCAGAGCCCTGTCAAGCCTCACTTTGAATATCTCCAGGGATAGGGCCCCAAGCACCACTTCCCTGGGCAACCTGTTCCAGTGTTCCACCACCCTCATAGGAAAGTACCTGTTCCTAACATCCAGTCTAAATATGCTCTTTTCTAGTTTGAAGCCATTGCCCCTTGTCCTGTCACCACAGGCCTTTGTAAACAGTCTCTCTCAATCCTTCTTGTAGGCCCCCTTCAGGTACTGGAAGGTTGCTCTTAGGTCTCCCCAGAGCCTCTCTTTCTCCAGGCTGAACAACTCCAGCTCCTACAGACTGTCTTCATAGTAGAGGTGCTCCAAATAAAGCTTAAGTTCCTTGTGCATCTGGAAAGATGGGAAACCACTTTGATTGGTTAAGCTAGACAGCTGTTAACCAAAGATGCATTCTTTATCAGCATGTGTATTTTAACTGCCTAAAAACAAATGGGGTCATTTTAAATTTTTTTTCACTGATGCTGATTCAAGGAAAAATGTACCTAAATCAGTGCTTGCTTTCTTAGGAAACTGTAACAAAGGCCAGAATACTAGCCTCAGAGGGTGATGCTTTTATCCAAAGCAATCATTATGCTGTGGACTCCATTATTCCAAAATGCAGTGAACTTCATCATCTCTGTGATGCCTTCACTACAGAGACAGAACGGAAGAGGAATCTTCTTAACAAATCTCTAGAGCTGCACAGCATGCTAGAAAAGGTAAACTTTGTATGAAACAGTTCTGTTTTCCATCTTGTTTGCTTAAACCTCAACCAGTTAATTGCTTAAACAGTCAATCTGTTGTCATAATGACAGGTAAAAATGTATGGATGTGTTGTAAGATTTTTCCTTAAATAGCTAAAAACATCAGAAGTAGGGGTATGAAATGTTTTAGACCTCAGTGTTTGATGTTGACATTGGTGCATTCTGAGCCTGTTCTTTTCTGTTTCTAGTCTATGAAATGGTGTGATGAAGGAATTTATCTGCTGGCTTCGCAGCCCGTTGATAAGTGTCAGTCTCAGGATGGTGCAGAATCAGCATTACAGGAGATCGAGAAATTCCTGGACACTGGTGCAGGCAATAAAATCAAGGAGCTGAACAAAATATACAGGGAGTATGCACACATCCTCAGTGAAGACTTAAAGGTACTAGAAGATGTTCATATGTACTTATGCATTCATTTGTTAATTCTAGAATTGTGCTACTGCAAGGCCATTGATAAAGCTAAATAATCAGTACTATGAGTTATACCTGGGAACTGAAAAGCCAACACATTTCCCTGCCTGAGGTACTAGTCCTGTCACATCTTTGATGAAGCATCATGGGCTTCAAAGCCTTTAAAAAACTACTTCAAATTTTCAGATAGCAGGATTGCTTTTATAAAAATTTCTCTCAAGTGGATGCTTGAAACATGTTTTTTATGTAGCAAAAATGTGCCTGTCCTTAATACTGGTATGACTTCTGCCTTGGAGCATCCTTTTCCTCTTGGTTGATCTCTTCATGTTCCAGAATCATTAGATGCTGTCAAAATATCTTTTTGCTGTTTTTGCTTTATTGAAACCTGAACACACAAATTTTATTATGAAACAATGTTCCAATTTTTCAGTGTACTAAATGAGTGTGAATTATGCCCTGGTGGGAGTGAAGCGTAGGGTAATATTTTCATACATGGTATAAAAGCACTGGCAGTTTCAAATCAGTGTGCTGTAAATGGCAGTGTAGCTTGCTGGTAGGTCTTTGACAAGGATGTTATTTTCTTTTCATTTTATTTCTGTGGCAATGGTAGGAGCATGTGCAAAAGGTTTTTCAGAAGCAAGAAAGTATGGAAGAAATGTTTCAAAAGAGACAAGTCAGTCTCAAGAAACTGGCAGCTAAGCAGACACGTCCTGTTCAGCCAGTTGCCCCAAGACCCGAAGCCTTTGTAAAATCTTCCTGTACCTCTCCAGGTAATCAACTGTAGTAGCCTTTAACTATTTTTTTTCCTCTCTATGCTGTAAAACTTAAAGAAACTTTCAGCTCTGGTTTGTGGTTGAACAAATATCTGTGTCAGATCTGCCCATGTTCTAACTGCTGATTGATTTTGGTTTACACGCTTAGGTCTTCAAAGTGAATATGGATCCAGCTCAGAAAGCACTGCACTTCGGAGGGTAAACTATAGAAGAGGAAAGGTAATTCTTTCTCTTTGTGCTTTTCATGCATATGCTGCTTGAGAAAGTCATAAGTTCAGGAACCTCAAGAGGAATGAGGCAATTCCACTGAAAAAGTAATGTTGTTACCCCTATCAAAGTAACTTTGGTGACACAGTCATGTGGATTAAATAGAGGCTGCTTTGTCACTGGGCTGGATATGAAAGAAGTTAAAGTAAATAGTTGCCTATACTAGAAAAAATGTGAGGGACAACAAAATTTACAATCTACGAACAGGAAATATTTATTATTTGCCAGTAGTCATTGGCTACTCTTAAAACTGGTGAAAGTGAAGAGGTAGTTGTAATTGGCTCCAAGACAGCTTCACCTGTTTTAATGGGTTGCCATTCCTGAGTGGGAATGGTCTCCTGCCCCGCCTCCAGCAAAGAAAGTAACCTGAGAGCAGCAGCAGAAACAAGTAGTTTCCCACTGGGTTAGAGAGTTGAAACAACTCTGCAAAGGTTCAGCAAGAGATAATGCAAGGGGGAAGGCAGGGCCACATGGCCAGTAGTGACAACAGTTGAAGAAAATGGTTGGTTCAAGGAGGATTGAAAGCAGAACCTCTCATTTTTCTCAGCAAGCTATAATTAGGTCAGCTGTTACAGGAGAAGTTGTAAGAGTGAAATTCTGTGTCAAGTTAGAAAGGTACCAGAAAGTTAGCACAGTACCTTATTTTTAGCTTGGAGAACAGACTAAGGCCAGTGTGGCCTCCAAGATTTTGCTGATGCTCTGATGTCGTCTTCCTGGAAAGGGGCCTCAAACCACGGTCTTTTCTAAGCTGACCTTTCATGGAATACTCCCTGTGTCTAAATGTTCTGGTGTGTTTCAAGACCTCCAGGTTAAGTGGAATTTTTTATTTTATTGTTTTTTTCAGTACTCTTGCAAATTGCCTTATTTTGTTATGGAGTAGAGTGTTTCCTATGAACAGCATGCAAGTAGAGCTGAGTGCAGAGCTCTCTATTTTGAAGTGTTTTTTCTCCCCATCTGTGAAGCTGTGATGGTTTTGTTGTTGTTTGTTCCCTTCACTTCTTTAGAGTGAAATGACAGAACTCCATCAAAGCAGAGGAGGATCTACAATGGATGATGAAGAAAACCTAGCTGTGTTACGGCAGTAAGTATATTTTGATAAAAAAATGTTTTTTCTCTGATTTGGTTCCAGCAAAGTTTGAGTTTGGCCAAGGACTTGGTAAGACAAGTATGCTTCTCTGAATTAAGCCTCAGTGCTATTTTCTGTGCATGGGGAAAGTATTCCAACCTGTGTCCAGCATTGTTTTTAGTTCGTGGTACCAGACTCTAGCTTTCCTTCAGCAAGGTGGTGCTATGGCAGGATAACTACCTATTTCAGGGATGACAGTTTCAACTAATAAGCCTTCTGTAGATCTGTCAGAGGTTTTGGTCCCCATGCTCCAGAAGACTTTGTCATTTTATATATCTCTCTTTATATTTGTTCCTGTATTTATAAAGGCTCAGAAAAATCCATTTCTTTTATAAAAGCTAAACTGCATCACCTATATTCAGGAAATAACTTAGTGTACCACCTGCAGTGAGTATAGCAGTTTGCCTTTCTGCCTGCAAACTGGATACTTCTGCTATCTTTTGGCTATTACAGCCATGCATTAAATAGTACCAAATCATAAGGGGAAGGGATTGGGGGTAAACACGCTTGCGTGACCATTAGGCAAATTAAATTTAAAGCAGCATTGTGATATTTAAAGTGTGGCCTAAATATCCCCAATTTGAAATAACTGCTGTAACTAATTCTGTGTTTAGCAATCCTATGCAGCTCTCACTCCAGCTCCTGTAATACTTGTGAACACAAAACAAACAGACCTTTTATGTACAACGCTAAAATGCTTCACTGCTTCAACAGTTCCTAGTGCTGCTCCTCTAGCATTTCAGATGCTCGATTTGACTCTTTTTTCATGTTTAAACACATTTTCAACAATTTTTACATGTTTTTAAAATACCTACTTCTTAATAAGGATATGTAAACTGTTGCCAGAAATATCTATGACAATTCACACTTTACACTAGCTGGATATTGTTCTTTTATTGTCTGGAGTATAGCAGAAACAAAGACAAAGTTAATGTTGCATCATTGGTTTGCATAAGTGAATGGGCCTGCCTTAATTGCCATTCTTTTTCTACAGACATGTGATTAATGAACTTATTGAGACTGAAAGAGCATACGTGGAAGAACTTCTCTGTGTTCTTGAGGTAAAGATTAAATTTCACTGCAGCTGTTAGTGAATCTCTCTCTTCATAGATACTCTTTATGCTTTCCTTTTAACTGTGATGTCTCTGTTCTGTCAAGCAGGATGATCTCTACATCTGTCCTCTCTGATCATATTTTCAGAAGCAGAAATGTGCAATTTTTTCCCCCAGAAATAGTCACACATCTAAGATTTTTTTTTTCTATTAGAAAACACAAATAGAAAATGAGATGTGCCTAATTTTATGCGGAACATAGTGAGATTTGTAATGATCATTAATTCCTGCAAAAGTTCATTCCAGAGTCTTGGTTCAGCTCCAGGAAGTCTGTGTCACACTGGAATGTGAATCCACATTGAGATAATCTTGTGTGGGAGGAGAAAACTTGTTTCTTGCTTCCCTCTTTGCATATCTTTAAGTGATCTTTCAAATGTCTTGGATACAACTATGTCAACAGTGCATCATAATAGTAATAACTCAAAATGATAAGGGAAACAAAGGTGTTCCTTTTCCTCTACACTTGCAGTACAACTGAGTTGCTGCAATATTCTGTGTTGTACCTCAAGTTTAAGTCTGCAGATACAGATGTGTCATCTCATTGAGGGACCTGGGGGTGCTGGTTGATGGTAAGATGAGCCTGCAGTGTGCCCAGGTGGCCAGGAGGGCCAATGGCATCCTGGCCTGCATTAAGAACAGTGTGGCCATCAGGAGCAGGGAGGTCATTCTGCCCCTGTACACTGCACTGGTTAGGGCACACCTCGAGTACTGTGTCCAGTTCTGGGCCCCTCAGTTTAGGAAGGATGTTGACTTGCTGGAACGAGTTCAGAGAAGGGCAACGAAGTTAGTGAGGGGCTTGGAACACAAGCCCTATGAGGAGAGACTGAGGGAGCTGGGGCTGCTTAGCCTGGAGAGGAGGAGACTCAGGGGTGACCTCATTACTCTCTACAACTACCTGAAGGGGGGTTGTAAACAGGCAGAGGTTGGTCTCTTCTCCCAGGCAGCCAGCACCAGAGCAAGAGGACACAGTCTCAGGCTGTGCCGGGGGAAGTTCAGGCTGGAGGTCAGGAGGAAGTTTTACACAGAGAGAGTGATTGCCCATTGGAATGGACTGCCCGGGGAGGTGGTGGAGTCGCCGTCACTGGAGGTGTTCAGGAGGAGACTTGACAGGGTGCTTGGTTACATGGGTTAGTTGATTAGGTGGTGTTGGGTGATAGGTTGGACGCGATGATCTTGAAGGTCTCTTCCAACCTGGTTTATTCTATTCTATTCTATTCTATTTTAGTCCAACTCGACACTGGATCATGAAGTTTTGCATAACTGAGGTTGAATTATTTTAATCAGGATGAACTGGAATTGAACCAAGTGTGTAATGTTTCAGTCCCTGCCAACATTAAGCTCTTAGATAGGAGTTTCAGTACCTACCATTAAGAGTACTTTGTGAGGGTTTTGAGCTCTGATTTTGCATCTTGCTTTTGCCTAGTTCATGTTCATTATCTCTACCATTTGTGTCCTGGGTCCAGCTCAAGTGTAGTGGTAGTAGGATGGTGTGTGGTGATAAGGTAAGGTAGGTCTGGAGTGGACCTTAAGGATCACTTTATTCTCAGCTTTTTTTGGCAAAATTATCTGTACTAGTTCTGTTCATAAAATCAAGACTTATATAGTTGGAGGATTCTTTGGTCCTTCAGCTGCTGGTACTGGAGGATTGTTGCAGAACCTTTCTGTTTCTCTGGTATTACTCTTGCTTTACATGGAGTATAGCACAACTCTTGTCTTGCTAGGCCAGGCTGTCTTGATTTTTCTGTCAATGTGATAGACTCTTTAGTACTCCAGCCATGCCAGGCACACTTCTCTGTGCCTCCTTCCTGTTCGAGATGTACCGCCTAACCTGGGTGATGGGGAGTGCCAACAGTAATTCTGGATCAGATCCATGCTGAGATACAGGTCAATGGAAATTTGGCAGCTTCTGAGTCATTCTAGTTATTAATCTTTAGTTCTCGGTGTTCTCCCAATCCCCTTGCTTCTCCCATTCTATTAATCTTCCATTTTTTCCTGTGAAATAACCTGATACTCCTTTGTATGGACAGTGTCTCCTGTTATGTCATATTTAGTTACCATAGATTTACTTTCTGCCAAGGATTCCAATGAAAAAAAGAAACAAGGTGGCTCCCAAGATCGATTACTGGGAAACCGCTCTAGCAGCTTTTATCTGAGCTTGTTAGTTTTCATTTCATTACAGGATGACAGGATGTTAGGGGTTGGAAAGGATGTCTGGAGATAGAGTCCAACTCCCCTGCCAGATCAGGACCATAGAATCTAGTGCAGGTCACACAGGAATGCATCCAGGTGGGTCTTGAAAGTCTCCAGAGAAGGAGATTCCACAACCTCTCTGCGGAGCCTGTTCCAGTGGTCTGTACAGTAAAGTTCTTCCTCACATTGAGGTGGAACTTCCTGTGCTGTAGTTTATATCCATTACTCCTTGTCCTATCACAGGGTGCAACGGAGAAGAGGCTGTCCCTTCCTTCTTGACATCCAGCCCTCATATATCTATATACATTTATTAGATCACCTCTTAGTCTTCTCTTCTCCAGACTAAAATGCTCTAGGTCTCTCAGCCTCTCCTCAGAGGGCACGTGCTCCAGTCTCTTATCATCCTTGTAGCCCTCCATTGGACTCTCTTGAGTAGATCCTGCCCCTCTTGAACTGGGTAGCCCAAACCTGGACACAATATTCCAGGTGAGGTCTCACTAGCGCAGAGTAGAGGGGGAGGAGAACCTCCCTCGATCTGCTGGACACGCTCCCCATAATGCACCCCAGGATGCCATTGGCCCTCTTGGCCACAAGGGCATATTGCTGACCCATGGATAATTTGTTATCCACCAGGACTCCCAGGTCCTTCTGCATAGGGCTGCTCTCCAGCAGATCACCTCCTAACCTGTACTGGCACAGTTTATTATTCCTTCCCAGATGCAGGACTCTGCACTTAGCTGTGTTGAATTTCATTAGGTTCCTCTTTGCCCAGCTCTCAGTCTGTCCAGGTCTCGCTGAATGGCTTCACAGCCTTCGGGTGTATCAGCCAAGCCTCCTAGTTTGGTATCATCAGCAAACTTGATGAGCAGACTCTCTGTCCCATGGTCCACTCAACTTTAGTCTGTGAAATCCAGTAATTTTTACTGAGGAAAAATATTGGTCTAGTCTATTTTTAGGTTCTGTATTTGACTCTCTTCTTTCCCATTTACTTCCATGCTTCTGAAACAGATTTCAAATGGAAAACTAAGCAAAGCCTTATATATTCTTAAAGTAAGATTAAATTGTCACTGTAGCTGCATGGAATAGGTTTGCCTCTCCTTTCCTAAAACACAAGTAATGCAGAGGTAGTAAAACATGACAGGTTTTTTTTTATACAAAATTTCTAAAATAAATACTATATTAGCCTGAAGTGGGGGAAAAAAAATGTCAAAAGCTTTTTGCAATGTATAGATTTCATGCTTTTGTTCTTTTGGAATTCCAAAGTACTAGGCTCTGTCAGATTTGTACCTCAGCTGCCAGTTCCAGCTGTGCTGCTATGCTCAGCATCATCAGCATCATCTTTACGTCAACTGGAAATTAATCATTCTCTTCATGCATCTCTTCACTGCATCTAACCTGCCTGCTACTTGCAATTCTTCTTTCCCTGTTAATTTTTCTCTAACTCCATTTTATGTTAATATTTGTAAATATATTTTTTTAAGGCTATGCTGTTTTTTTCTCTCCAGACATTGCATTTGTCCATTTGGGGGAGATATATGGGAGAGGAACTAATGGTTTGCTACTTATGAGCTTCAGCACCTTTACCTATACCATTGTATTTTCTTTTTGTGGTGTTTGAGGAAAAAATGCCCAGATAGTTAAAGGAATGTTTATGATTTAAAAAAAAATAAATGTAATCACTGTCCTATCCAAATGCTTGAATTCTTCAGGCTAGTTGGTTTTAGCAGCCACTTTTGCTTATCTTTTAATTTAATTTGTCAGTGTGTTATAATTCGGTACAGTTTATTATACTCAAGGTCACTAGTGCAGTGACCGCCTTGTCCCTGTCAATTCCGTTTTCAACAACAATGAATATCTAATCCACCTCTAAAGTAGGTCACATCATCTTCCATCAGTGCCCATACCCTAAGAAATCTGTTTGCAATACTAGAGCATTGTTGCAGTTTTTTTCCTGTTTGACTGGTTGAGGATGTTTTGTTTGGTTTTTGGGGAAGGCTTGTGGTGGATTTGGTTTTCGGCATTTGAGGAAATTGCTTAATCACAGATTAGTGACCTCAAGACCAGAGGACAATAATCCTGGGCTAAAGCCACCTGTGTACTCTCTCTTTCTTATGTATGCCAGATACATAGACAAGACACTCTGCTTTGCATGACAAATGGAAGATGTCAGAATCTAAACTTAAAGTTTTTGGTACCGAAGCTAGTGTTTTAAAGATAGAAAATATTCTGTCTGCAGCTTAATGGTTTCTGTCAGCTGCAGAAATAAACTACAGTCAACTTGTTCTGTCACACTTAACACCTAAAACTAGCATGAAGGCTTTCACGTGGACTGGCATTGTGACTTTAAACTTAGGTGTGCAAAGTCTAACAGAAAAAGTATAAATTATCATTTGTAAGCAGTATGGGAATACATAGCCTTTGCTTGGTGAAAATGATTGCGAGCTTTGTGTCATAGTAACTAAAATTTGTCTTTCTATAGGCTATAGATGTGTCTTACTGGACTGATGGAAAAACAGAATTAGCACAATTTTTTCATGACTAATACTGAACTCTGCTGTCTGTCAACCTGTAGCCAGACTGACATGTCACAGAGAGGCAGGTACTGCAAGTGAGGGGAGATAATCAGTGCAGTGTGCCTCTCTTCTGTGTTGCAGGGTTATGCTGCAGAGATGGACAACCCCCTAATGGCTCATCTCATTTCACCAGAACTCCAAAATAAGAAGGATATCTTGTTTGGGAATATGGAAGAAATTTATCATTTTCACAACAGGTGAGGGTTTGCATTCATATATAAAAATAGCATTTGGATGGGATCGTTTACTCTTTACTTTAGTCTGATTTAAATTGCCAGAAGATCCTTAGTGAGCCCCATTTTGGGAGACTAACTGGCAAAATTCGTTATGGCATAGAGAAGAAAAAGCAAAATGCCTGTAAAAGATGAGCAAAGCTGTGCTAAGTGTTATTCAGATGTTTGCAGCACACAGGTAAAATTTTGTGTCATAGTCCTCTTCCTGAAGAGAAGTATTGATATTAGGTTACAAGCTAATTAAAGCAAGGTTTGTTTAGGCTTGGATTTCTTTTATTTTATTTGTGTGTGTGTGTGAAATGTGCTATGTAAACTAAATCATTATTCTGACTCACAAATTCTCAACTCTCAATATCTGCTTGAGGCTGGTTAATTTTATACTTGAGTGGCCTCCCTCTGAAGTTTGGATCCTTTTTGCTAGAGAGGTATTTCTTCACAGAATAACATTTAAATTGGTAAAAAAGTATTTTCAAGTGAAGTTAAGCGTACTAAACAGTTGTTTCCTATTCTGGCAAAACTAGTATGGAAACTTTGTCACTGATTTTTTGGGTGGGATTTTTTTGGGGGGAGGTGGGGTTTGGTTTGTATGTTTGCTTTTTGATACTTGGTAGTATTTTGAAGGAAAAAGCCAAACACCTTAAACTTTGCAAATCCTGTGACTAAATATATAAGGCAGGGAAACAATCCCCCTTCTCTGTTAATCTTATATTTTATCTCAGTTGTAGCAACAGTAAGAAAAAAGAAATTGGTTGGAATGTTTGTTTTAATTTTGTATCCCTTTTAAGCTCATCATTTAGAGCAGTTCTGTTTAGTTTTGTGGTATGGAATTAAAACCTGTTTCTAAAGTTCAGAAAACAAATTGCAAGAAAGTGAACAGTTACTACAATTCTTTTAATGTGTGCACTAAGAAAATTTTCTTCCTCATAGAATATTCTTGAGAGAATTAGAAAACTATGTAGAATACCCAGAACTTGTAGGACGGTGCTTTTTGGATCAGGTACGTGTCTTCTTTTGCTGGCATTTCATTCATAAGCCTCTCTAGGACTGTAAAACAGAGTGATTTTCATGCTGTAATTGCCATCACGTCCCCTTTGTTTGTCTTGAGCAGGTAATAATTTGAGAATGTAGATGCTAATGGAGAGTTGAAGTTATTTTCCACTGTGTGGGGTAATTAATTTTGTTAGGGCTACTGCCTGGTTGATAAAGAATTGCTTTATTGAAGTGTCAGTTGGGAAAACACAAGGAGTCATGCACTGCATGGTTTCACATCATTATAAATTATTGGTTTACTTGATTAGATTACTGGGGGTTTTGCAATTGTTATTGGTTTTTGCTTTGTTTTGTTTTTTCCAAAAGAGTACACTTCAAGAGAGTTAAGTCCAAAATATTTTTATTCTGAAAATAGAAAGCTATGACAGATGTAATCCTTTTTAATCAGGTATTTATTAAACAGTGAATCTCACCTGTAGTAGGCTAAATAGGAAGCTGTTTATGGAATTCAGTTTCCTGTTGTTGCTACTTATTGGTGCTCTAACACTCCTGGGAGGAGCTATCCCTAGCCTCTCCTATTTGCTCGCTACATCTGTGAAGTTGCTGGTTCCTAAAACTGAGGGGCAGAGGTACTTCTGTGCCTTCTGATTTCCTACCTAGTCTGTAACATTTCCAACAATCTTACTTCCTTTTCCTTACTACAAGTGCTGAAGTCATGCTATTTAGTTGCTGAAGTGATAAGGAACAACAAAAAAAAAATGGTCTACCTTACTGTAACTCCAAGTGAAAAACACATTCATAAAATGAAATACATAAAGAAAAAGGAACTAAGACATTTAAATAAGTTGCACAGGACTCAGAGTTGGGCATTCATAGAAGTATTTTTCATATTGTAATAAAAATGTACTTGTAAATGTAGTATATCCTTCTTTGTAAGGTGCTTAACATTCAACTGATGCAAAAATTAACAATTTTGATGTTTCAAGTACAAAATTAGTAGCCATTACAAAATCAATGATTTTTTAATACTTATTTTTGCTCTGGATGTCACAACAAATTGCATTTGTTATTGTTGGTTGTTTTTTTTTCATAGCCTTATTAATTATTAAAAAAATCCTTGTGAACTTTGTCTGTTAAAGCTATAGGAATTTATTAACTTTCTTTGTGACCCAAATTTCAGATGGAAGATTTCCAGATTTATGAAAAATACTGTCAAAATAAACCTCGATCTGAAAGTTTGTGGAGGCAGTTTTCAGATTCTGTATTCTTTCAGGTATGCTTGCTCTAGTCTCTAAAAAGAATTGTGGGTTTGCTTTTGTTGTCATCTTGATTATTTTTTGGTTGGGTTTTTGGGGTGTTTGGGGGGGTTGTGGGTTTTTGTTTGGTTTTTTTTGTTGTTGGTGATGGTGGGGGGGGTTGTTTGGTTTTTTTATCACCTCAAGAACAAATAGCAAAAATATTGATTAGTGTCCTGATTAAATCCAACACTGGCTACAGGAATGCCAAAGGAAACTGGATCACAAGCTCAGTTTGGACTCATACTTGCTGAAACCCGTTCAAAGAATAACCAAATACCAGTTGTTGCTAAAGGTATGTGTTAATAATCTATAATGCTAAGTACATTTTGTTCATTTGTACTTTTTAAATGCTGCTTCTCTCAGCCTGCTAGAGAGAAACCTAAAAGTCAGCAGACTGAAGTATAAATTGGAGCTGAGACAAATCCCAGTCCATCAGCTTTTAGCTCAGTTGTTTTTCAGAGGCACCTTGTGTAACACAGAGACACCTTGTGTAACTGCTTCTAATCTTATGCTTTTGCTGAAGAGAAGGATGAAAAGTTGCTTAGGGGAAGTGGAAGCCAAGAAACCTATGCAACAAAGAAAAGAGTAGCTGAAGTACTTGTTACTTTTCATTTATAGTTGCTTTATCCATATTGCAGGAATTTACCTTACTGGATTCTAAGAAATGCATTCTAGGAAGAGTACTTGACTGAGAGCACTTCATGGTGTTTTTGCAGAGGATGCCATTGTGATTCACTTAAACATGCTGTACTGAGGGTACAAAATAGTTTACATTTTTAAATTAATATACAAAGTTTTGCCATGTTTAAAGTAACAAATATTTCCCACATAGACACTTTTTTTATAATTGTGTTTAACAGTAGTTAAAAAAAAAATGGCTTGGACCAAATTTAGTTTAAAAAGCTTTTAAAGAACTAATTCTAAAAAGCTTGTGTAAAGGAGTATTAGATTTTTCATTTAAAGTATCTCAACTGGCTGCAGTCGGTGAGTAAAGGCTAATTCTCATGCTATGAGCTCTGGGGGGTTCCACATGGACTTGTAGCTATGTTTATCTGGATCTAATTGGAAGATGCAGCTTCACCAAAAATCCCTTTGGAGAATGGATGTGTTTTTCAGATGTGTAGAAAATGCAGTTCTGGGCCCCTCACTATAGGAAGGATATTGAGGTGCCAGAGCGTGTCCAGAGAAGGGCAACAATACTTGTGAAGACCCTGGAGCACATGGCATCTGAGGAGCATCTGAGGGAGCTGGGGTTGTTCAGTCTAGAGAAGAGGAGGCTGAGGGGAGACCTCATTGCTTTCTACAGCTACCTGAAGGGAGGATGGAGTGAGGAGGGGGTCAGTATTCAGTATTCCTAAGGTTGGAAAGGACCTCAAAGATCATCAGCCTCTTCTTGGTGACAAGCAACAGGACTAGAGGAAATGGTTACAAGCTACACCACGGGAGGTTTAGGCTAGATGTTAAGAAATATTTCTTCATTGAAAAAGTTCTCAAACATTGGAATGGTCTGCCCAGGGCAGTGGTGGAGTCACTACTCCTGGAGGTGTGTGGGCCTGCCTCTTAGGGATGTGATTTAGTGTTGACCCTTCAGTGCTGGATTGAAGGTTAGACTAATTGATGCTGGAGGTCTCTTCCAACCTGATCTATTGTGTAATTCTGTGCTTAGTGCAGTAGATTTTGACTCTACTACTAGCATCCCAGATCTTACCACAATTCAAATAGCAAATGAAATTTGCCTATGTTTTTACATTTGTTCACTTCTTAAAAATAAGAAATACAAAATTGTTGTTGTTTTTTCTTGTTTGGTTTTGGTTTGTTTGATTGTTGGGTTTGTTTTTGTGGGTTTTTTTTTTTTGTGGCTGTGTTGGATTTCTTTAAGCAATTGTGGTTAAAAATCTATTTGCAAAATTAGTCTTGTAGAGTTTACAAAATCTCTGGATGAATGAAATAAATTTGCCTAATTAACATCAGAGATAAGAAGTAAGACTTTAGGGTCATCTTGGTTCCAGCCTGTATTTAACCCACTAGATTATATGATATAAAACTTTACAGGATAACTGAACAAAACTTAGCCCCAATTCAGGGCAAAATTTGAATATTCCTAGTTACTGCTGTATCCAGATCTGATTAAGTGTGTTGTCCTTCCCTGCCTATTCAGGAAATGCTGAAGTACAGTAAGAACTGTGAAGGTGCTGAAGATCTTCAGGAGGCATTAACATCTATACTGGGCATTCTCAAAGCAGTTAATGATTCTATGCACCAGATAGCCATTACAGGCTATGATGTGAGTTACAGCATTTTTAGTTCAATTTTGTTTATTTCTCAGATATATGTACAGCATCACCTATACTGTGTAGCAATCTCAAGACTATTGTTTGACAAAAGATGCCTTTAAGCTGAATTGTGTAAAGAAAATAATTTTAAATGGATCTCTCTATGCTCTTCTGCTATGAATAATATTTTGCTCCTTCTACTCAAGTTTTGCTTTATCCTTTGATCCACTTGACACTGAGTTAGAAACTGAAAATTATCATGAAGAGTCTGGTTTAGGCTACTGCCAAATGGGAAGCACTGCTAAGTTTTTGTATATACATGTAAAACTACACCCCAAACTTCCAGTTAGAAACAAAGCAAAACCAAAACCCTGCAAAAAGGCAAAACAAAACAAATAAAATTTAAAAAAAACACACAATGTGAGCAGCTTTGGAGTGGGGGGAACAAAACACACAAACCAACCAAATCGATGCGTTGTGCCTCCCTCTTTCTCTCTTTGTAGCTCTCTGTGCCTCTGATACTGGTACTCCTGGACTGTAGAATCCTGCCTGAACAGTGCTGGGGTGTCTCAGTCCAGAGAGGGAAAGAGACTCAAGTTCTTCTAGAATATTCCCGTGATGTGAAATTAGAGGCACAAACGAGGCCAAAATATCAACAGCTAGACTATTTATTACATAAATAAAGTGGAAATAAGAAGGGGAGAGGGAGAAAATGGAGGGAGAAAAGAGAGAGAGAAGAGGAAAGGAATTATATTACCACACCCCTCACCCCCCCCAAGACAGTTTGAGTCTGTGGAGGAAAGGTGCTGCAGGAGATGTTGGGTTTGTAGAGAAACGGTGCTGAGGCTTTGGCTGGAGAAGAGATGTGGTCCTCTGGGCAGCCTCTTCAGCTCCATGAGTTGCAGCAGGCGGATCTTAGAATGTGGAGAGAGGGTTCAGTCTGCTTCTTCCAGGCTCCACGGCCTCTTTTCTCTGGAGCAGCATTGTCCCGGGCTTTTCCATCTCTCGTGCTTTCTTTCTCACCGGCATTGTCCTGTGTTTCCCTTCATCTCCGTTGTTCTCCTGTGTTTTTCTTCTGCAAGCCAGTAGTTGCTGAAGTCTTTTATACAGTTTTTAGTCCTTAGGTATGTGTCCAAGTGTTGTCCCTCAAGAATTCAGGGGCCAGGAAATCATCCTTAGGTAAATATCCAGGTATCGTTCCCCAGGAAATCTGAATCCATTGTGTCACCCTTTCCAGGGTACTTGATGGGTGGAGATTATCTTGTCCTGAAAGCATGGTGGCTGGGTCCTTGGGCCATTGTTATAGGCCAGCTGCAGTCCAGTGTTATCATGATGCAATCGCAAGGTGATTTGCATCCAGGATTAGGGTCCTACATGATCTTTGCACCTTCCTTCCAGTGGCTCTGCCCAACACATACCAGCTATTGTCTGGGCAAGCAGCAAGTGATTTTATTTTTGTTGATTCACACCAGGAGAGCCAACTTTTAGTCTCTCACATGGGGAGAGGAAATTATGTATAAAAATCCAACATGTATTTAATTTTTATTGTTTCTGAACCCCACACAAACACTGACGTGAGAGATTGCTTGGAATGACAGAACTCATAAAGACCTGTCCAGAGTCTGCATTTCAGTCTGATGTTATGTCTTTATAAATATAACTGTTTTGTTTTGTTTTGCTCCAGGGAAACCTGAATGAGCTGGGCAAGCTTTTAATGCAGGGATCCTTCAATGTGTGGACTGATCATAAAAAGGGTCACTCAAAGGTGAAAGATCTGGCACGCTTCAAGCCAATGCAGCGACACCTCTTCCTCCATGAGAAAGCAGTGCTGTTCTGTAAAAAGCGAGAAGAAAATGGAGAGGGATATGAGAAAGCACCTTCTTATAGCTACAAACACTCCTTAAACGTAAGACACCAAGCAGTTGAACCAGGTTGAAGTACTGAGGCCTCAGCCTGCAGTAATACAATGTTCTAGTTTTCTGTGAAGCTGTGTTACAGTTTTGCCTTTTCAAGTAGACCTAACTGGTGCTGCAGGTCTGTATTACTTCGTACTGCCATCTGTTAGAGAGATAGTGGAGGGGGATATTACCCTTTGAGAAAATCCAAAACATACTAGTCTAGCTGAATGACTGTTCATTAATCACATAGAAAATGCAGAGCAGGGTAATATAAAATAGATATAAGCTCTGTTGGTCTGAATTTTAAAAGAGACATCTTGTGGATCAGCATCAATTCAATGTGCTTAAACCGTTCTTCCCTCCAAGGTAGCCAAGCTGATACCAAACACTATATCTCTTATGTCTTAACATGCAGATCATATGTTATTAGCTATTATTTTCCTCAAGCAAAAAGCCAAATGTGATTTTCATTTTCAGAAACAGGGTCACAAAGAGTATCACTAACTACCTGCTCAATTGTTACTGTAACTGCAATATGATGGGTCACCTGTTTCTCTTTGCTTCCAGATGGCAGCAGTTGGAATAACAGAAAATGTCAAAGGTGATGCAAAAAAATTTGAAATATGGTATAATGCAAGGGAAGAAGTTTACATTATACAGGTAAATAACATGCCACTACAATTGGGGGGCCGGGGGTGGAATGAGAGGGGGAGAAAAGCAGAGCTGGGAAGAAGTTCTGGTGGTTTTTTTATTCTCTTATATCACCAATAGACAGTGATGAGGAAACACAGAAGAAAGGGGAAAACACCATAACCAGATTAATTCATAAGGTAGATTCTGGAGTAGACTGCCCAGAGAAGTCATGGATGCCTCCACCCAAGCATGTTTGAGGCCAGGCTGGATGCAGCCTTGAGCAGCCAAGTCTAATTGAGAGGCATCCCTGCCCATGGCAGGGAGATTGGAGTAGATGATCTCTAAGGTACCTTTCAAACTAAGCCATTCTGTGAATATATTGCAATTGCACAGTCTTCTGTGGAAAAAAATAGTCCCATTTTACAGCCACCATGAAGGATGTTTTACACACCATTATTGTTGCTCTCACTGGAGTAGTGGATGGCTTGGAGAATAGGGTTTGACCACAGCACATGTACAGCCTCTGCTTCAGCATGTTCCAGTTGTCACAATGAATTTTTGCTCACTGAAGGTCTGGAGAGGGAACTCTACCCCTCTTGAAGGATTCCTCTGAGGCTGTACTTTGTCATGCAGCTCTTTGAGTGCATGATGGTTAATTGTATTTATTTTTGGGTAGGCACCAACCCCTGAAGTTAAAGCTACTTGGGTAAATGAAATAAGAAAAGTGCTGACGAGTCAACTGCAGGCATGCAGAGGTAAAATATATTTTTCACCTTTTTTACCTTTGAACTTCAAAACCTGCCCTGTATATTTTCACTGTGTAGGACTGTGTGGTGGGTTGAAATTACCCCCCAAAATAAAATTTGCCAGACTAGCTCAGTTGAAAGCAAATGAAGCTATATTTGCAAGCAAAACTACAATCTAGAAATATGGAATGCAATGAATATATACAAAATATACAATGTTTACAATTTATAAACAACACAAGAATGCCCCTGGACAAAACCAGGGGGCTAACTACAGTTTCCTCCTCTTCCCCCACTTCCCCTCTGTACACAGGACAAAAGAAAAGGGGAGAAAAGCAGAAAGTAGCTTATTAGTACTTAGACACAACAAAGAATGCAGCCAAGGTCAGCAACAGCCAAGCAAAAGCACCAGCTAGTATCTGCTAGAGTGAAGAAACCGAAAAGAAAAGCAGTTTACACAAGTAACTTTAAACTTGCTTGCAGACCACTGGGATTATTTAGACTTTACCATTACTTTCCCTTTTACATCCAATGGTACTTTATTTACATTCAACTACTTTCTGCTCGAGATTTGTGGAAACAATCCTAGGCACAGCCTAAACCTGCCACAGACTATAAAAATTAAAAGCTCAAAACACAAGTCAGTTTTAATATTCTGTATCTTTCCTCCATCACAGAAGCTAGCCAGCACAGGACACTAGAACAAACACAGAGTTTACCTCTACCAGCATCATCTTGTACAAGGTAAGTGTATTGTCAAAGCAGCCTGGCTGTCTCGCAATACATCTAGTTTGCAGCTCTTCATTATTCTACCTCTTGATACTAGCCTGTATGTTTTAAGATTTATTTTAGGTCTCTTCTTACTATAAAGCTGTCATGTTTGGAATTTATGCATCTCCAGAACAGTTAAACTGAGCAGCAGTGGTATAGATTTTGCTAGTTGATAGAAAACACCACAGAAAAGTAATTCTCTGCACCTACCAAAATCCAAACCCAGCTAATTATATACTTTGCACCTCAGATAAGAGAGTTGTGTGGAGCAACCTTTTCCTTCCTTCTCTCTTTTCCTTCACCTGGATTACTTTTTTTTCTTCTTTGTCAGATATCATGTTAGCTTCCTTGGTTGTTTGGGTTTTTTTATTTTTCAGGACATGGTCTTTTCTTTGTTCCTTGTTCTTTTCATCCAGTTTACTTTTTTTAAGAGTGGTACCCTGATTCTTTCAGTGTCTCAACTTCTGAGTCAAGTTTTCTTCTTTTCCTATTTTTTATTCTTTACACTACCAACCTGTTTACTCTTCTGCTCCTACCTGCTGTTCTGCTGTTCCCTGACATCTCTTTCTAATACTTTGCTACTCACTCTTTTTCATAATATATCTATGTGTATATACCCATAAGCTGCTATCTCCAGTCATTCCCACATATGAGTGTTTACTCAAATATGTATCAGTAGCTCTCCACCCTGCATGTTTTATGCATCTACTTATCACTCGGAGATAATTTTCAGGATGCATAGTATTTGTGGGATGTTTCCTCTCTTCCCTTTCCAACTGCAAGATCCAGCCTATGGTGTTTGTTCATCCCTCATCGGTGCCTGTGTTAAGAGCTTATGAGGGGCAGAGTTTCTTTCTTTCTTCTTATTTTTTCCCCTTATTACTTTCAGTACAAAACTATCAGCACACAACATGTGTCTGTAACAGAAGTTGTCCTGAGCTGTCTTTCTAATAGCTCTTGCTGCCATAGTGCAAGTAGTTGCAGTCAGTTACAAGAGCCTTTCTCCTTTGTAAGTGCTTATGGTCTGTAAATGCACAATTACTGATGACTAGAAGCTCTGATCTGAGAAGTAGCTACTATAAGCACAATGGCTTTCAGCTTCCATATCTGTGTGTAAAAGGCAGCCCGTGATTGAAGGTCATCAACCCCCAGATTTGCTGAAGGTGTTTTATTGTCTTTATTTTCTTCTATTAAACAGTCCTTCACAGAACCACATCAGAAATACTAAAAAAATGGAGGAGAAAAAAGCTGATCTCACAAGTCAGGAAAGTTATGGCACCACAGTAGCACCAAAGTACCCCGAGAAAGGCAAAGGTGAGTTTCCACATCTGTATTATTCTCAGTCATTGCAAAGAGCATGCCTGCACTGTGGATGCATAGGCAGATCCACCAGCAGAGTAGGCATGGTAGTGCAGGTAAAGGCAGTATTACACCTGAACAAGTAGGGCTTTGCTGCTTTCAGCCCTAAGGCAGCCCACTCACAAAGTGCTGTCCACACTACACCAGAGTGCTGGTGCCATCTGTGCTTAGCTTGGGGTTTCTGTGCTACACTCTGTGGTGTGGACAGGCCCAAAGCCACCTCAGATTAGGAGTAGTCAAAAGGAGGTGGGAAATGTTATGAAGCCCAGGTCTGCATCAGGTCTTGTCTTGGAGCTACTCAGTTTCTCAGGGTTCTCTTCCTATGGATACATTTTTCAGCATTACCTGTTCTGAAGAGGTTTGTTGTTGGTTCGGTTTTCTCCCTTCAGTTTTGGTTCCCATTATTTACTGAACCAGTGGCAGTACAAGCCCCTGCACAGTGAGAACAACTGGCTGCTTGGGTTCCTCTGTTGAACCTGGACTTTCAATTGTCATTTCTCATCCTAACACACAGGTTCCCTGTCAGAGCTCCAAATTATTTTTTCCCTGAATTTTTTCATGACCTTCTTCCCTTTCCTTCTGTCTTTCTCTCTTCCTTTGTAGATGACACTAGCTCTTCCTCAGAATGCTCTGTAGTGTCAAAAAAGCATTTTACACTGCAGGGCTTTACTAACCTCAAAAGTCAGGGGAAAAAAAACAAGAGAGCTATGCTGTTTTCCTTTTAAGGCTGTAATTGAAGCATCATTTGGGGGAGGGGGGAGGGGTGGAGGGGTTGGTGTTTGTAGCGTAACAAGTTTTCAGTCTGTGCGGTAGTTCATTCTCCACAGTTAAAGTCTAGATTCTTGAGTTACTGACCCTGACAGGAAGACTTCAAGAAAAAACAATTCAAGAGTGTGAGGGGAAGATGCAGCTGGGAGAAGTGCAGCTGATGTTGATGCAAGGAAAGAGGGTGCAGTTTGCAGCGCCCCCAGTCTCACTGTCGAGGGCAAGGAAGGAGTTGATAGTGCCCCATTCCTGTAAGAAAACTAGACAAAAGAAGTTGTCTTCAGATCAGACACCTAGCCTGCTTCTAGCTTCAGTGGATCTGCCCCAAATGCACCTGTACTTGGCAGAAAGGAATCAAGACATTGACAGAGTGTTTCTACATTAGCATCCTTTCTAATGGAACTCCCAAAGCCATGACAACAGCAGAATGTGTATAACAATATTTGGCTGGAGATATATACACACACACACAAAATAAGAATTTTGCTATGCTTCCAGAAATGGGGGGAAGGTGGTGGTTGTTGTGGGGTTTTTGTTTGTTTGCATGGGTGGGGTTTGGGGTTGGATTGGGTTTGGTTTGGTTTTGCTTTCCAGTTTGTTGTATTTTGTTAGGGATTTGTTGGGTTTTGAGTTGTTTGTTTTTTTTTTTTTTTGGGGGGGGAGTTGTTTGTCTTATTTGTTGTGGATTTTTGGTTTGGTTTGGGTTTTTTGTGTTTGTTTTGTTGGTTCTTCTGGGGGTTTTGGGGTGGGTTGGTTGGTTGGGGGGTGTTGGGTTTTCAGTGGGGATTTTGGTGGATTTTTGGTTTGGGTTTTGGGGGAGATTTGGTGGGGCTTTGGTGGGGGTAGTGTTTTGGAGGCTTGGGGGGTTTGGGGTTTTTTTGGCTTTGGTTTTTTTTTTTTTTGCTTGGGTTTGTTGTTGTTTTTTTCCCCCCAAAAACTGGGTAATAGAAGTCTGAGAGCTTTCTTGCTTCCTTCTGCCAAGTAATCACACTGGTACATTCACTTCTTTCTTTGAACAGCTGTCTTTGAACAGTCTGCATTTCATTAAGATGATGGCACTTGTTCAAGAGCATGCTTTTTATTTTTTTCCCCAAGCATCTTTTCAGAATGCCTCTTTAAAACCCTGATTACCTTTGAGTTCTTTCTGGAGAGACTCTAGGGTTGTGCATCTAATGCTAATGAGGTGAGCACTAATATCCCATGCTTGCCTTGACAGAAACTCCATCTCCTTCTGCTAAAAGCCAGACATTGCCAATGATCCTTCTTACAGGACCAGGTATTGCTCTAGCATTAGATTTATGTAAGAATGATGGTAACGTTTGTCTAAAATTGATTATCTAAAATTGATTGTCTCCTTGATGCCTACCTCACCTAGAAAAGTTCACATATGCTTTTCTCTATTACTGTAAAATGAATTTGCCAATTTATCTTCAAATCATTACACATAAATAATTTTCTGATGTAATTTGACCAATGATGGCTGAAATTAGAGTGATTACAGAAATCCACTTGTTTTCCAGTGTAAACTCAAAGGTATTAGCATGCAATCCACCTATTCTCTTTTTTCCAGTTCTTCAATATCTCTCTTCTGTGTTTTTTGCCTATTCATCCTCCTGCAGCTTCTCCTACCAGTCCTGACAAAAAAGCTAAACGGCATGAAGTAGTGAGTGACCCAACTCCTTTTGGTTTAAGAGGTATAGTGATACCACATCTTGTACTCCACAAATAGCCACGTATAATATGTTATATCAGAGCTCTGAGGATACCTGTAGGATGCACTTGTGTGCAGCAGTTTTGATATCATCTGAGTTTTTCCAAGTGGTTCTCTCAGC
Source organism: Melanerpes formicivorus (assembly GCF_026170545.1). NCBI lineage: Eukaryota > Metazoa > Chordata > Aves > Piciformes > Picidae > Melanerpes > Melanerpes formicivorus. Next base: position 24,076,760 of record NW_027142353.1, read on the forward strand.
TTCTTTACATAGTTTTTGATAGCGCTGCTGGTTGAACTTTTCCACTGGCATCAAATAAAGCAGCATATGGCTAGCTAGTTTTTAGGAGAGAGCAATGGAAAAGGGATCTTCTTCTGATGAAATAAACAAATTTGAGAGAATTACTGGGGCGTCCAGTTGCTATGAGTTTTACAGTTAGCCTTCTCCAGTCACTGTTCCCTTTGTGAAGAGGATTTAACTTTTTTTTTTGGGAGGGTGGGTGAGAGGGGAGGAATTAATTTGAGATTCATGTACATTAGACAGAGTGGGGATCATCACTCTCATGAGGAATTTCCCTCTTAGATCTACATTTCTTTCTGTAATCACTGTCTTGTTGTCTCTTTCTTTACGTAATAGTAAACAATTTTTACCACCTTGTGAACCCTAAATGATTTAACTGAAGCCCTTGTAGTAGTTTGCCCTCCCAACCCACAGCTAAGCAGAGAATAGAAAATTATTTCATTTAAATGACCCATTTCTAATCAGCAAGATTGTTGAAAGCTTGAGTAACAACCACTAGGGCTAGTTAACTAGAGTACAAGGAGAGCAGTCCTTATCCTTCTGACTCTCTTTCCACCACCATCTCTTTTAGAAAATGATATTCTAAAGATGAAGCCATTTCAAACCTTTGCATCATCCTCCTCTACAGGTTTCCACAGCCATTGTCTTATGGACAGCCATTTATCTGTGTGGAAAGGTTCAGCTGCCGTGCTGGGGAAAACTATGCAACAGCATTCACATGGTCTGAGGCCAGATGTGTGCACAAACTCCACACATGTAGACTTAGGAGTCACTAGGTTAATTTTTGTGCAGGTAGCAAACCTCTGAAATCTCCAGGTGCCAGCCCCTCAAGAGGGCTGAAAATGCCTTTGGAAAGCAAGGGGTGTTTTGTGGCCTTTCCCACAATGCTGGATTACTCAAGGCTAGAAACTCCTTAATCATTGCTAATTTACAGTAAAATTTGTTTGATCCTTGCAACAAACTTGTCTGATTTGTTGTCCTGCCCAGCAGCCTCTCACTTTGTGAGACCATTAAACTAAGTAAATTAATTTAAAACATCTGGTAACTCCCCTTTCAGTCTTGCACATTCCAAACTCTCTGACACTTCATCTCTTCTCCTTCCTCAGCTCAAAGAGGGATAAGCAAGCAGTTGTCACAGGCATTTCAGGATGAAATTGTACCAAGTGATGATCACAGCACCCCAAGTGCAGAGCACATTGGCCCCAGTCATTTCCTTTTATTGCTATATCACTCTGACTTAACATCTTAGCAAACTCAAGGAATATTTATCAGTGACAGAGTCACAACTTGCAGACAGATTTTGTTGAGGAAATTTGTGAGCCCATTTTGAAGAGAAGCAGTTAATGAATTCTTGGATTTTCTGGCAGCATCAAATCTAAAGTTATTTCTGCATAAGTGCCTTTTCTCAAGTCTGTCTGCCATTTTCTTACTTTTCCTGCCTTAACAGGGAGCTCTGATTTAGTCTCACTGTGCAGAACGTGCAGGTGCACATTGAATGTGCATGTATTAGTTTGGTGTCTGTAGTTAGCTGGTATGAATACAACCATAGTGCACAATTCCCTTCCCTGTGCAGGGGACTTGTTATGGACTTGTTAATAGTAGTGTGACGGCCTGTATGAGGAGTAAGAGTGCTGTTGCCATGGCAGGACCAGGCAGGTCTGCTCTTACCAACATCAGCACAGTTTATGAAATTAAAGAGTCTGAGGAGCAAGAGCTGTTTCCCAAAATGTTCCAGATGTGCAGGCCAGTGAATGTGGAGCTACAGGCAGAGAAATTACAGTGATTTCACTTTCTTTCTCTTTTGTGAAACTTGTTGGTTCTGTTTCTATTGAGGGCTTGGAACAATTAGGAGAAACCAAGTTTTCATTGGTTGCATTGTTCTTAGCTTGGAAATAAAGGGTTTTAGCTGTGTCCCATGACCCGACTATAAGAAGTGACCTTTCAAGGAAATTTGCAGGGAATACAGCAGGAATTTATCACTCAGTTTTTTCATAGATGGAAGTTCATTCTTAACCCTGGACAGGGCCAAGTGGGTCAGTACTTCTAACATTGTGTAGGTCATCCAGCAGCGCAGGCGAGGTAGAAGTCCCACTCTGTTTGATGTGCTCTGGGTGTAATTTGTTTCTATGATTCCTAGATTGCTTTGGCTCTGGCAATGCTCTTTGGTTTCTCCCTCATGCACTGGCATGACCAACCATGTGGCAAATGCTTCAGAAACAGTAAAGAGCAAAACTGCTGGTGCTTTCTCAACAACAGTTACGTAAAAGTTGTGAGGTTTGCTCTTCTTTTGTTCTTTTCACTGAGTTTCATTGTTGTTACCATTTGGCTCGAACCAAAATCTTTCGTACAAATATTTGTCTCTTGTTATGACTTTTTTTTTCATTATAAGCTTGACATATTTATTAGCAACTGCTGACCTCACTGAAAGGCATCTCACTGGTAAAATTATTGTAGTTTTATTTGGCAAAGGATTTTGTGCACTCTGGATAAGATTCAGCTTGGTAAATAAAATGCTTCACCCTGAGAGAGGAAAAAGGAACACTTGACAATAAATGACAGGTAGAAGATTGTTCCTATGGTGTTTGGTGCAGTAACTTAACACTAAGTCAGCATGATTAAGTATCCTTGTGTCAGCCTCTGAGTACCCTTAAATAATAAACTGCCTCATCAGGTGAAGTACAGAGTACCCCTAGCTGTTGAATTTGACAGCTCTAAGTGATCAATAGTTTGAAGGAGGCAATGCATATCCATCTCTTATTCCAGCAGGCTTGTTAGGTTGCTTTGGGTCACAAGCCTGTGTGGTCATCCTCTTCCCATAAAGTTTATGTTCCTGTCTTCTACCTTCTCCCAAGAAAATGGGCCTCTGTCATCTTTGTATGAGAGACAAATAGCGGCTCCTTAGTTCAGAATTTGTGTTCTTTCCATCCGTTTCCCTCTCTATAAATCCAAAGGGCCAAATTCACTGCTGTGCATTGCCACAACTCTACCTACTCTGATGGGCATGGGCCAACTTTTGCCAACTGTGAGTTTCACCCAGTGGCTGTAATAAGTTCCCTGTGCACGTTTTCCCATGTGTTTTCATTAATCACTTAAGAGCTTTTCAGTGGGAAGAACATTTCTCGCAGTCAGTGACTGATGGCTACAAAGTTTGCCATTGTCTTTTTGTTCCACGAGGCTGGTCTAAAACATCACATTCTCTTGATGCATCTGAAGAAAATGATGGCTGGTCTAGTGCTGAAGATCCACTGAATTCATCAGATGCAGAGGAAGAAGGAGGAGGAGGTGGAGGCGAGATGAAGCTGGTAAGCAGAAAAGCTTTCGTACTGAGCTAAGCAAAGGATACCAATACATTGTGTGTGGCAGTTTAGAGGAATGCTTTTGAAGCTTTCAGGAAGGAAACTGTCTGCCTTGAAATTCTCAGCTGGGAAAAATTCCTTGGGCAATGGCAAATGTCCCATCTCTTGAACCAGCCTTGCGTTTGTACCTTGGGAAGGTCCATCTGTGCCTTTTGGCAGCTGTGGACTAGTGAGACCAGGGCTGCTTAACCCATGGTACAACAATCAAGAAATTATATGCTCAGCTACCATGTCAACAGACCACACATACAGCAAGTTGCTGGGCTTCTAGCTTGGTTTGCCTTTTTTCATTATTTTGCTTTTTTTTTTTTTTAATATATATTTTTTTTCCCCTGAAGAGATTTGAATGAATTGTTGAAATGGCAACATTTCAATGGGAGTTTTCCAGCGTGAGAATTCATGGACTGAGTTTGCACATAATCCAACAGCAAAGTTTCACTGTCTCTCAGTATGTTTATTTACACTGTCTCCAGCATGTCTGTGCATGAGAGAGAAGGGGAAAGTGCTATCATTTCATAACAAAAGCTGCAACACGCCTGAAAGTGCCCAGTAGAAATAATTTGTTTGTTTTCCCTCTGTGTGCATTTAGACTCCTGGTAAATATACAGTTGTGACTGATTGTGAGAAAGGAGTTTCTGAAGAATTTACAGTGAAAAGTGGCGATCTAGTTCATCTGGTTCATGAAGGGGAGAATGGACTTTGGTACGCAGATCTGTGTTTGGAAAGTTTTATGTGCAGAACTGTGGAAGGCAGATGTTTAGGACAAAACTTTCAAAGGCATCAAATAAAACAATCTGACTTTAATTTTTGTGGGTTTTTTTAGGTACGTAAAGAACCTTAGCACTGGTAGAGAAGGTTGGATTCCAGCAAACAACCTGCTGATGCTCATAGGCAATTCAAAATCAGCTCAATCTTTAAGCAGCTCTGGTAGGCTATTTACTTTAAATGAGATGATTGTCTTTCTCAAGATTCTTATTGTCAAGTAAAGTTGTGAAAACCATGAGATGTTTTTCACAACATACCAGTTGTGAACAACAACCATAACATACTTTCATGACATTTCTCCCCCTCCTCTTTCCTAGAATCAGGCACTGCCTCCAGCACTTTGAGCACATCATCAAGTTGCAGTGATAGCTGCAATGCCAGCAGCACCAGCTTCTCCGACATTAAGGGCTAATGACAATTTTCACCCCACCTCGATGGAAGGCAGATGTGGACTTGGTTGTTTTGTGCAGAGTTCTGGACGTCGGACTCCAGCAAGGAACCACTTGCTCTGTGTCGCCAGCCCTGAGTATTTTCTGCAGCCATTTTTACAGGTTCTTCTAGAAGATCCCAATGAAAAGTGCATGGAATGTGAAATTGTAAATAGAAGTTAAACAGTTTGAAACAGGTTCTTGTGGAGGCTTCTGCTCTGAAGTCTGAAGCTGCAGAGCTGTTAGTGTAAAACACGTTTTCTCATTGATACACAGTCAGGTTTCTGCAGAACTGTATCATTTCATAACAGCCAGAATCTGAATGTGAGCAAACAACATGTGTTCAGTGCTAAATCCTCGCTGTAGACTAATAACATAGCAATCACTGTACAGGATAGGGTTGAGGAAAATAAATCCGAGTTTACAATTTCTCTTCCCCAAAACCCCTTTCTCCAAGGATGTACCTCAGTCAATGCAGTGAATAGGACTCTTACAGCAACCAGGAAGGAGGTCTGGTCCAGCCTTTTCTCTTCTCTTGGATCTTCAGGATATTCTTCTGCTCCCTAGAGACTGGGATGCAGACATGACCAATTCACTGATCACAACAGCATCAAAAGAAACTTAACTTTTATCTTTTCTGACCTGTTAATGATGTGTGCAATGGAACAGCTGTTTTCTGAGGTATTTTTGGCCTCACAACCAAATTCTTTACCAAGATCACTGTGTTTACATAGCCTTGGCATTTTAGTAGTATCTTTTTCCTTACACAGGTGCACAATGAAACAAACACAAATGTTCTTATTCACCGAATGATTCCTTAATAAATTATATTGACACTCTTACCTTCAGCTCTCACAATTAACACGCAGTTACAGGCAGGGGAAACTATTGTGGCTGCACTATGGGTCAAGACCATTCCTTCCAACAAAACTATGCGGGCTCAAAGTCAGATGTATTTTTAGTCAGTAGTGTTTGTTGCAGATTTATCCAGAGAGAAAAGAACAATTACATAATTTCCTATAAAAGGGGAGCACAAGAGAAAAAAAAATAGAGAAGAGTCAGTTTTATGCTACAGACAAGTATTTTAATTTTTTTTGTTTTAAGGAAGGTTAATGTTAAACTTTCCATTTTTCAAGGTATGATGTAAGCCAATGCTGTGAATTTCCACGTTCTCAGACATTCTTTGCACGTCATCCTTGCAAACGTTCCAAACCCGTGTGCATGTATGGAATATTGTATTCATTCCTTTCCACATCTCAAATGTTTTTACTTGTATAAAATAGGATTTTAACCAATTCTTGTACCAATTTACATAAACATAATGTGGACATTAAGTGCATATTTTTTCAGAAGCAGTAAGCACAGCAGATTATGTCAACAAGGAAGTGCTGTTTGTCATCAGACTCTCTGATGGCTGAGCCCTGAAATCTATCTTTATGCCAGAATTTTATATTTTAGAGGCTACAGCTTAGGAAACTTAAACAACAAATATTCTAAAGAATGATATTACTCCTGGGTTTTCAAAGCAGCCCTACCCCAGATGCAATCAAAATGCAGCTGACCATGGTCAATACAAGTTGAACCATATATATATACACGCTCATGTATTTATGCACACATCTATGTGCATATATGTGCTTGTGTGTATATATGTGTGTGTAGATATGTACATGTATGTAGATATAATGTATCAATGTAAAAGATGTATTTATAGTCTTCATGCTGCTGAATGTGTCACTTTACAATTCATATATACTTAGGTTTCTTGTAATACTGCAATATAAAGGCTGATCAGGGTTTTACTTCAGGCATCTTTTCCAATGCAGAAATCCTTTGATCTTTTTTTAATTAGCCCATATAATACTGTGCTGACTGGGAATATTTAGTCTGATATTTAACAATGGAATGGCAACATGAGACTCAGCTTATCCTCACCTATGTAAGTTATTTTGTAAATTTTCTGTAACATAATTTACTCCTGTATTGCTGTCATTGCTAGGATGAGACCATCCTTTTGTTCCTCACTGCAGCCTCATTTGTGTTATTTCAATGGTTTTCTCCATGTTGTTGCACTTTAATATACAACCCATTCACTATTACCTTTTTTTGTGTTTTTTTTTTACTGCTGTTGTGAATTAGAAGTTCAAAGCCAGAGGTCTCTATTGTAATTAATTTGAATAAATTTCAGCACTTCTTGCTGAATGCCTTTATATTGGCATGCTCTGTGGTTTATTTTACTTCACAAAGTTAAGGGCTGCTTCTGGATGTTATATTGAAACAGAAGCAGGCTCAAGGATTTGGAACAGAAAGCTAGGTCTGTCTAGCTATTGCCTGTCAGAGTCTGTGCGTTCAAATCCTTTGCCTACTCATTCTGAACCATCTCAGGAAAACGCCATTTTACCCTGGTGATTCTGTCTTGTTCACCTGGCACTGGAGAATTATCGTGCCTGCAGGCTGAGGATAAAAAGTGAAAGCTGGTTTCAGGAATTGAGACGGGTTCCCTTTCCCCCACATGCTGTATTGTGAAAGACAACACATTGCCACTGAGCTTTCCCCAAAAAAATAAAATTGTGTATCCCATGGTTCCCCTCCTCCAGCTGGGTAAGCACACTCCATGTTTTGAGGTCTGTCTGGCAACTGTCACAGCTGGGCGAGGAACAAGCAACCACATTCACTCTTGGACCATCCAAAGAGAAACATGCTTGAGCATGCACTGTTTAATGGCTTTAAAGACTATCACACCATGGTAGGAGGTGTACATCACACAGGATTGTTTTGGGCTGAGGTGGTGGCCACGTACAATTGCAAGATCCAACTAAACTGTTACTGAGGTTTGGGTGCTTTAATTTACTCTTGCTCTTGTTAACATAACAGCTCCCTTTGTAGTAGGTAGTTCTACTTTTCTGAGCAAAAGGAGGTGCAGCCTTGCTAAGCAGAACCACTACATACTTGTTAGAAAGAATTCCAGCCCAGGTTTACCTTAGTAGAAAGTAAAGAATTTTCTATACCGAAAAGCTACTGACTTATTTTTGATTGTAACAGTGTTTATTCCCTATTGCAAATGCTATGGACTCATTTTGGGTTACTTATAACCTAGATGACTGTTGGATCACAGTCTTTCCTGCATGTAGAGGCAGGTTGCTAGTTGGAATATGAAACCCTTTCTCCATTCTGCACACATGTTGTCTGTGAGGACCTTGGACCACAATTCATTTACATCACTTAACTCAAAATGACAGGGATTCCCATTTCCTTTCTGTATCATACTTCAGAGGGTTGTTATGAACTGCATGCTAAGTTCAGAGCATCCACACAAGTCCCTGGAATTAGCAGTCTCGCAAGGTTTGTGGCAGTGTCAGATCTGCCTGGTATGAGGGAGCTTCCCAAAGTCAGTTTCCTTAACACCAGATGTAGGAATAGAAGTGCCAGATTCTGATGTCCCTTAAGATTTGGTGTAAACTATGTCTAGTTACCATATTATTAAAAGAAGGTGCTTAGATGTTGAAGTAGCTTCTCTGGGCTTTCCTTTGAAAGGAAATGAATACATAGTATGTAAACTATGATGGACACATTAGCAGTAACTGTTTATTTTGAGATCCTCTTTATTCCTTTCCACATTGTACTGGTTTGAGCCTTAACTGGGACTTAAGAGCTCAGATGGGGGCAAGGCTGAGAATCCCTCCCCTGCTCCCCCCTTCTCCCTCCCACCAGAGAGGAAAAAAAATAAAGGGAGGGAGCAAATCCACCAAGAAATAATTTGGAGTTGGCTTGGAAGTACAGAGGTAAAGAGTTTTCTTTAAACTATACATATATATATATATATATATATATATATATAAAACAATAACAGGTAAGGTTCACAAGGGCAAGGAAGATGGGGGGGGAAAAACAGTACAAAACCAGTCTCTCTGAAGAGGCACGGAGGCAGCAGGGAGAAGGATTAGGCCCGACCATGTGGCAGAGGAGCAGGAAGGCAGCTGCGGTATCTCTCATCCAGGAAAGGCAGGAGCCAAAAAGAGAGCTAATGGCTGCAGTGTCCTCCCTTTTATGCCCTAGCTGGGCAGGGAGGGGGAGTGGAACAGACTCAGTTTCCCAGGGGGAAAATGCCTTGCAGGGAGGGCAAAGCACTCGCAAGCCCTCCCCCCCGTTTTCAGGATGGGCGTAACCCATCACACATATTTCCAAGCCATTGCACCTCAAGCTAAATTTTCAGTGAACCATCCACAGTTCTGGGTTAGACTCCAGCACTGTGTGTGCAGAGCCTTCTCAGCTGCTTTCTTGGGCAACCTTTTCAGCTTCATCCATCACGTGCTTATCTGGCATCTGCTATCACAAGCTGCTTCTATGGCTCTCTGAATCTGACTTTAGCTTGGGGATCCTGCAGATACATTCTCTCTCCTGTCCTTCCAATGAGGTACCTGCTGTGCTACATCTCACTTGGCTTTGCTGGACACTGGGGCTGCCTTGCATCTTCCTGTCTCTGTTTCGGCCAAATCAGAATGCTCCCAAACTAGGCACACCATCCCCCCTCCCTGAGCAGTAGCACCCATGCTCATTGTCATGACTACAGCCTCTGCAATGTCTCCAGTGGGGACAAAGGCAGAAGAGCAGGGGCTAGATGTGCCCAGGGTGGCAAGGTGCTGGAAGGCTCTGCTGGAGCATGGATAAGGCCAGTGGAACTATGTTTTGGCAAATACTCCCTCTCTCATCTGTTTGCACGTTGTTGAATATGGTTAGCTCAAAATACCTTGTCATATGTAAATAAACACATCCCCATGTCAATGGGCTTCAAGTCTTTTGCTTAATCCAAAGGATTTTATTGGTGAAGTACCCTCAGCCAAAGCTCAAGTGTTTTCTTGAGAAAGCTGGAGGCATTGATAGGTCTAGACAGAGCCTCAGAAGAAAAAAAGCAACATAGTGTACACAAAAAGCAGACTAAGTGCCAATGTTTCCTCATCCAACCTAACTGTGTAGCAAGATGAGTCCCTTGACCATTCACAAGGGGAAGCCAAGCTTTAGCCAGGGCAAAAGCAAACCACCAGGAGCTCTGTAGTTCTGACCCTGCAGAGACAGGCCAAAATCACACACAACCATGAAGTCCCTATACCAATAAGAGCCCTACACATACAAGAAAAGATGATGTACTGATGGATGCTCATTGGGCATCTTTGCTCCTCTCCTCAGTACTGCTGCAGCCACTGCTGCGTGTACCAGCAGAAGCCTAAGGATAGTGGTAGAAAATCAAGAATCAAGTTTTGCTTTTTATTTTGAAGGGTTTGTACTCAAATTAGCCAGCCTGGTACTGAAATACTGTCTTTGGCAAATCAATTGAAGAAAATCAGTTAATGATCTTTCAAGGGCTTTATGTTTATTTAAAAGTCTTTGAGGTCCCCAGCTGCATTTAGAAGACTAAGGGTTTACCAGTACTGGTGGTGTAGCTGTGATGGGTCTCAGGACACAGTCAAGAGAAGGTCTTTAGTAGAGTTAATATTTCATATTACCAGCTGAGATAGGTGGCATTAAACAGACAAACTTTGGGGCACACTGCCCTAATTGTAGATTTATTTTGCACTTTGTATCCTTTATTATGCAGATATCCTCAGATTATTCTTCTCCAGCAGCAAAAGAAGAGAAAGAAAACCAAACAAACAAAGCCCAAACATATCAAGATTAAAAAATAAAATGTTAAGCACTTGTGCTTAGAGCTAGCCATAAAATTTATCACAAATATCTTCCCATCTTTCACTTCCTCTTACTGAGAATAATTGCTTTATGGGGATACAGAATTCAGCCAAGTAGGGAAGTAATTTTCTGCGGGAAAGAAATAGTTCTTTTCTGAGGTCTAAAACCCAAAACACTTCCTTTAAAACTTAGCAGCATGATATTCATTTATTTACAGATTGATACAACAGAAACAGGAATTTATTAACTCCATTAAAGGCTTGGTTGGGTTTTAATTAGGCTGATAAATGGATGATTGCAAGTTACTATTGTTACTGGAGATGCAAACTGAATTCTTCACAAATTCATGAGGTAGGTTGTTTCTAAACTTTCCTTACCTAGACAAAGCCTTGCTAGCCTACTCAAATGACATCTTGCAGCCTGTTTGAAACAGAAATCATTAATTTTAATTGTTCCTGAGTGATGATTAGAAAATTCATGTTTAAAGGGCCAATGCCCTGGTGGATGAGATCAAGCTGCACATTTCCCAATAGCTTCCTATCCTCTCTTCAACCCAAAATGTGGAACCAAAAGTAGCAAAATTGTAAGAGCTTTGGGGGTTTGTTTTGTTTTTTAAATATGCCAGTAGGAAACAAAAATCAAGAATGGCATGTTCAGAGTCATCAGTTTGTCATGACTTCCAGGATAATGTTTCTGCTTTAGGTTTTTTTATTTCACCATTTTTCATGCTGCCTTTTTTTTTTTTTTTTTCAGTCCTTTTGTTTTTTGGCACATCCAAGTGCCAGGTTCTGCACATTGACCACAACAACCCTATGTAGTGCTACAGGCTGGGGTCAGAGTGGCTGGAGAGCAGTCAGGTAGAGAGGGACCTGGGGTGTGCCCAGACAGCCAGGAGGGCCAATGGCATCCTGGCCTACATCAGGAACAGTATGGCCAGCAGGAGCAGGGAGGTCATTCTGCCCCTGTACACTGCACTGGTTAGGCCACACCTCGAGTACTGTGTCCAGTTCTGGGCCCCTCAGTTTAGGAAGGATGTTGACTTGCTGGAACGAGTCCAGAGAAGGGCAACGAAGTTGGTGAGGGGCTTGGAACACAAGCCCTATGAGGAGAGACTGAGGGAACTGGGGTTGCTCAGCCTGGAGAAGAGGAGACTCAGGGGTGACCTTATTGCTCTCCACAACTACCTGAAGGGAGGTTGTAGACAGGCAGAGGTTGGTCTCTCCTCCCAGGCAGCCAGCACCAGAACAAGAGGACACAGTCTCAGGCTGTGCCAGGGGAGGTTTAGGCTGGATGTCAGGAGGAAGTTCTATACAGAGAGAGTGATTGCCCATTGGAATGGGCTGCCCGGGGAGGTGGTGGAGTCACCATCATTGAAGGTGTTCAGGAGGAGACTTGATGGGGTGCTTGGTGCCATGGGTTAGTTGTTTAGGTGGGTTGGATTGGTTGATGGGTTGGACGCGATGATCTTGAAGGTCTCTTCCAACCTGGTTTATTCTATTCTATACTATTCTATTCAAAGCATACACTAAAAAAATATTCTGAATCAGTTTTTCTGAACAGCTGCTCCCAAACTGATACTAGTAGCACCCATGAGCAGTGGGGTGGAGGGGGGGCGGTGTGCATTAATATACATTCACTTTTAATGGAACAACAGATTATTTTTCTGGGAATTGCTCAGAAAACATAAACCAAGGCTGAAGCCTGCAATGGCAAGAAGATTTATAGAGCAGAATACCAGAGCAAGTCTCATGAGCTACAAAAAGACCACACTAGAAGAAACACAAAGTAAGACTTAGGCATTTTGTGGGGATAAAAAGCTAGTGAACTGACATTTGCTTAGCCCCCACCGTGTAAGGTGTGGTCTGAAACAGTAAGGAAGGGGAGCTCTTCTTTCAAAACACAGCTCAACCAGAAAACTGACCTGGCTGTAGTTATTAGGAAACAGCTTTGATATGAGATCTGTGACTATTAAGGTCACAAGTGAAGAGATTGTAATGAAGCCCTGGGACTTCTTAATCCCCAGTGACCCTCTTCATGTGCGTGGCTATCCCTGTCACCCCTGATGAATCCTAATCACATGATTTTTTCTTGGAAGAAAGGCTGTCCCCATACGAACTGACTTGTTCCCAACACTTGGACTTCTCCTTGGGTTCTAAAAGCAATAACGCTGTTTGGCTGTATTCCCAAGCAACAAAAGGAAAATGTTTCATGTTTATGGGACGTCAGCAGAGGAAGGAAGACAGAAAATAATGTATCAGTCCTACAAGATGCACAGGGTCTACACACTACCAAGCAAGAAGATAGGAAAGCTAACAGGTGCTGTGGTGCAGAGGTGCTGTGATGCTTCTGTCGAGTGGCAGCCACCCCACCCTCCCTGGCTGGGAGACACATACCCAGTCTAAGGAAAGGTATAGACCTGGGCTGGCCTCAGGTGTGGGAGGCACAGCCTCATTCTCTGATCTGCCTAGCTCACAAGGTTAGTTCTTTCCCCCAAAAAAGGTGAGACAAAGAGAAATTTTCAAGCACCTCCAATAAGCTTAGTTTTGGTCTTACTAAGCTGTATGTGCCCTTGCTGTTTTCTACTCTGCCACAAGCAAACAAGCAAGGAATGTCAGCAGGCTATGAGGGGTGGAGAGCATTCAAAAAAACCTGAGATGTGGTCAGTGTGGGGCTGCTGTAGCTCCTTTTGTATTCCAGTAACTGGACTTCCTCCTCTGCTGTGGGCAGGACCATCCCTGCCTGTCCCAAGAACTGGGAATTATTAGCCAAGCTGTAATCCAGATAAGTGCTTGGATGGCCCCTCTTGGGAAAGCGATTTCAAAGCAGGATCTCCAGCTGTGGGCACCACCACTAAGAAACAGCACGATGTGCAAAGACGGGCCAGAAGCCTGGCTTTCCTCAGCAGCCACCACTTCTGCAGGGAGTTAGGCCAAGCATTGGCAGCAAAATAAAATCTCAGATGTTGCTTTTCTTTGCTGTAGCATTCAGATGCAGAGCTGGCCCCTCCTTCCCTTCCACACAGGAAGGGGAGAATGGCCTGGAAAATATTCCAGCCTTCAGGCAGTGCTTCACTTCCCATAGGCAAACATGCTCTTTACCTTGCTGCTATCTTAAGTAAATATTTCATCAAGAATGTTGTCTAGTCTGATGCCATTAATTGATTTCCATTAAATCAGAGGACTGCTTATCTTCCAGCTAAAACATTGTCTGGAGACTAGCCCTTCAAACCCCTGTCATTACTAAGGAAATAAATATAGCATGAATCAGCTCAACTCCTCTTCCAATTGGTACAACTTGTGCACACCACATGGGTCTTGCAGTAAAGATGGAGAGAACATTGTAAGGCGTCTCTTGCTGGTTAAACAGTGTCTCCACGTAAATTCAGGCACAAGTACAGAGTTTCAGTTGGTGACAGAGAAATGGGAAAACAGATGTCAGTAGCAGTCATACAGAAGCAGTGTCCCAGTATTTGTGTTTCTCATGAAAAAGACATATTAGATGGAAAATGAAAGCCCAGGGTAGCAGCCTGTCTAATCAGCGTAGCCTTTGCACAGGTCAGGAGAGTGTGCTTCAAAGCCAAGCTCCCCACTTGTGTAAAAAGGGCACACTGCAGGATCTGCATGTGCCCTTCTGCTCAGCTCACTGGGCTGTCATAGATCCTTTTCTCTTTCCACGACTTGCCAGCCCCTCCTCTGGCTCTGAGCATTTGAAGCTGAGCTCTTTGGCCAAACAGTCCTTGTTGAAATGTCAATACACTACTAGGACACAGGGTTCATCATGGTTTCCAGGCAGCGTGTGGCTTTGTTTCTCCGCTTTCTGCTGCTGATTCCTCTTTCTCTGGATGCAGGTATGTTGTAGGATATGACTGTACCTGTGCTTACTGGCAATGGGCTGCTTTCCTGTTACTCAGACATAATTTTCATTGCAAGTTTTGAGTACTGCTGCATGTTTTGAGCACTGTTGCATGTTTGTCCTGCCTCCAGTTGCGCCTGTGAGTTATTCCAAGGATCTTGTTTGCTTTCAGTGATGGCATCCACATGCTTTTGTGCCGACTAAGGAGAAGCACCTCTAGACTGCTAAATGAATCCATTATCTCCCTGCACAGACAGCAGGCAACCCATCAGCTGTCTGCCCACTACATGAAAAAAGGAACTTGCATTTACTGGTGTTTCATTTTGAACTGAAGTATTTTTCAAAACAAAGTATCAATAGCCTGTCATTCAGCTGATGAGAAATCAGCAGCAGCAGAAGGCAATGAGATGGTAGCTCCTTGATGGCCCCAGTATGCATCTGAAAATCAGCTCCCAGATTAATAAAATGGTGCTTTCAGATTCCCAGTTAACTGTTGACTGAGTCTTCTGCACTCCAGTGAACAAAGCTGGTAAAAGATAGCAAAGGTGAAAGCCTTCCCATGCAAATAATTAGAAAACACTAAAATAGAAGTGAGAGTGAGGGTGTCCCCAGACACACATCCAGACATGCTCTTCTGTCAGAGTCTGTGACTGTGCACTAATACATGTGTCACATATCTGCAGTGTAAGGTTAATTAAAAGCCTTTTTAAAAAAAAACATATCAAATGCATACAGACTAACTCTGAAATAACAGCAGGAAGGCCCAGCTGACACTCCTACAGTGAGCAAATACTTACAAAACACCCTGGGATAAATTCAGTGCACACCACACAGTATTTTATTAACATAGACACTCTGTCCTCCAGCCAGTTCCTAACCCAGCACAGAGTGCCCTTGTCCAAGCCACGGGCTGACAGCTTGGTCAGGAGTTTACTGTGGGGGATGGTGTCAAAGGCCTTGCTGAAGTCCAGGTAGACTACATCCACAGCCTTCACCTACATCCACAGCCTTCCCCATATCCACCAGGCAGCTCACCTGATCATAGAAGGAGATTATAGGAGATCATAGAAGGTCAGGCAGGTCCTACCCTTCCTAAATCCATGCTGGCTGGGCCTGATCCCTTGGCCATCCTGTAAGTGCTGTGTGATTGCACTCAAGATGATCTGCTCCATAATGTTGCCCAGCACTGAGGTCAGGCTGACAGGTCTGTAATTCCCTGGCTCATCCAACTGACCCTTCTTGTGGATGAGCATCACATTGGCCAGCTTCCAGCCATCTGGGACCTCTCCAGTGAGCCAGGACTGTTGAAAAATGATGGAGTGTGGCTTGGCCAGCTCATCTGCCAGCTCTCAGCACCCTAGGATGGGTCCCATGGATTTGTGGGGATCCAAGTGTCTAAGAAGGTCTCTAACTACTTCCTCCTGGATTACAGAGGAACTACACTGCTCCCTGACACCATCTGCCAGCTCAGAAGGCCAGTTGTCTGGAAGACAACCTATCTTGCTATTAAAAATTGAGGCAAAGAAGCATTTCAAGGAGTGTTGAAATACAGGGAAAATTATCACTATTTTGCTTTGTAATTCAGCAAACGTTCTGATTAGATATTTAGAGACATTTCATCAGATTGAAGTAACTCCTCTCAGTATTTGTGTGCATGTTGGTGAGGACATAAACTCCAGCAACCACCTCAGGGCCCTTCCAGCAAATAGGAGGTAACTTCTGTTCTCTCAGGGGTCATATAATGGAGAATTTCCTGAGGGAAAAGCAGGTGATATTCATCAGCCTCAATCCCCAAACCCATTCACAATCCCAGGTTAAATAGGTAAAAGTGCTTAAAGGTAAGTTTTCGTGAAGCTTCAAATTCCTTCCTGACATGGAGTAGAAAACAAATGCAAAATGAACTACTTCAAGAGTTATTGTGTGTAGTACATGGCGTAGAAGTACACCACAGTACTTGGACTTCTTGTTCCTTAAGCTGACTTATACCAGGAGGGCATAGTTGTGTGATGTGCTTGTATCTCGAAGCTGTGGAGCAGGTCAGCGTGGTGACAACGGTGTTGGCTCTTTCAATGCACAGTTCTGTCAGCTGCAACTTGGTGTAGCTCTAGGACATGAGCTCTGCTGATGCCTGCTATTTAACCCAGATACCCAATGTCGTTCCAAAGCATGGCACTGATGCACAGGTCTAAGATCCCTGTGGCTGTGATCTATGGTGCTGGCCATAGCTGGAAGCCATCCACAAGCTCTATTAGGAAATGCAAACAGCATTTTCCAGTTTATGTACCTTAACATTTACTTTTTACAGAATAAAACTAAAGATATGCAAACAATAGTTTTAAAATTGTGGTCTACTAGTGGTGAAGTAAGTCCTTTCAACAGGTCCAAAGAGTAAAGGGGTGTGAGACAACGTGTGACTGTGGGTGAAGGGATGACCTGTCACCAAGTGACTTACTGTAGAAAGTACAGAAAAAACAGGTGTCAGCACATCAGTGCTTGCTTAAGTGAAACAGCCTTTACAGCTCATGGAACTAAAAGGATCTGTGCTGTGCATCTTGAGACCTACTATCTGATGTACCTGAGGAGTCACTGACATACAGCACTGGTGTAATGCAACATCTTGTCTTCAGTGCTGGGCTCTGTTACAAATTCATGTGATGCCACTTTACCTGGGAGGCAAGCCAGAGAAAGGAGGCTTTCCCATTTGCCCATTTCTTTGCTAAAGTGTCTCAGAAAAACCTTGGGAAGCAGGAAAGGTTTCAGGGGCAATCATCCTCCCTGTCCTGTCTGCCTGGAGAGCACAGCTATATGACAGATCATGCCTCTGCTTTTCAGTCTTTCTAAAGCAGGAAGAGGCAAGCAGCATTTTGCAAAGGCAAAGACGAGCCAACAGCTTCCTCGAAGAGATAAAATATGGGTCACTAGAGCGAGAATGCATGGAAGAAGTGTGTTCCTTTGAGGAAGCAAGAGAGATTTACCATGATGATGAAAGGACAGTAAGTAACATGGGGCTGGGTGAGTGGTCACTGTCAGATGGAGTCCTCTTACTCATGAATGTACTTTGACACATGAAAGCAAAGCTAAAAGACATATTGTCTCTTGCTATTTGTAACTCTCTCTTACAGGGGAATATGCAGCAGCAGTGACTTGTGGGAGGGCATATTGGTTGAGGGGATGGTGGGAAATTGGATGCTTTCTAAGTAATCTCCTCACCCTCCCAGTAATTCCTGGCCCAACAATACCTTAAATTATTGTCTTGTGCAACATCTGTTTCAGTCAATTCTTCTTGAACAATATGGAGGTTATTGATGGGTAACATATTTTTGTGTGCTACACAGTGCCCTTCTCTATTAGTATATGAAAATAATTTAGAATATTTTATGGATATTGACTATGATAAATTACAAAGGAAAAGGGCCATCACTGTGGCTTTAACCTCTCCTGTGCCACAGGAACTGTAGGCCTTAACCTGAGTTAATTTTTCTTTAATTAAATCTCACATCTTTTTCTTCCAGAAAGAGTTCTGGCACATCTATTCTGGTATGATCATCTGGGATGCTCTAAGATCCGCAAAAAACACTCCCAGTGCTACAGCTCTGCATGTGAGCCAGGCTGATACTGAATGTTTTTACAGACCCTAACCAGTGTGACTCCAACCCCTGTCAGAATGGTGGGAGTTGTGATGACCAGTTTCAGGATTACGTTTGCCGCTGTCCTGCTGAATATGAGGGCAAAAGCTGCGAAAAAGGTCAGCTCTGGTTTAGCTTAACAAAATAAAAATGCCATCATTAATTCACATGCGAGGCATTGATATAAACAGTAGCAATCATCATTCTGTATGATCCTAGCCCTGACAGCTACTGCTCACACTGCCCACGATATCGTGTGATGGACCTAACCAGCTGGCAGTCAGGCACTGCAAGGCAGCAAGATAATTATCACCCTATGGTGACCTTGTAAAAAAAACAATTGCTTTTTATGCACTGTCTGAGACAAAAGGTGGATTTTTTTTCTTTTCCTGTCCAAAATCTCTATAATCTATTGGATACAAGGGGGACTCTAGTGATCAAGGATGGGGAAAAGGCTGAGGTACTCAATACCTTCTTTGCCTCTGTCTCAAGAAGCAGTATCAGCTGTTCACCAGATACTTAGCCCTATGGGCTGGAAGATAGGGATGGGGAGCAGAATGAAGCCCCCATAATCCAAAAGGAGAAGGTTAGTGACCTTCTGCACCACGTAGACTTAACACAAGTCTGCAGGGCCCAATGGTATGCACCTGAGGGTATTACAAGAGCTGGTATAAGCGCTCACCAAGCCATTTTCCATCACTTCCAGCAGCCCTGGCTAGCCAGAGATTGGCAAATATGACCCCCACTTACAAGAAGGGTCAAAAGGAGGATGCAGAACTATAGACTATCAGTCTGACCTCAGTGCCAGGAAAGGTCATGGAGCAGGTAGATCATCCTGAGTGCCATTATGCAGCACATGCAGGGCAACTAGATGATCAGGCCCAGTCAGCATGGGTTCATGAAAGGCAGGTCCTGCTTGACAAACATAGGAAGCTATGACAAGGTGACCCTCTTAGTGGATGAGGAAAAGGATGTGGATGTTGTTTACCTGGACTTTAGTGAAGCCTTTGACACAGTTTCCCACAGCATCCTCCTGGAGAAACTGTCTGCTCATGGCTTGGATGGGTGGAGGCTTTGTTAAAAACTGCTGTCTGTCTGGGCCCAAAGAGTGGTAGTGAATGGAGTTAAATCCAATTGGCCACCTGTCACAAGCAGTGTTCCCCAGAGCTTAGTATTGAGGCCAGTTCTCTTCAACATCTTTATCGATGATCTGGATGAGGAAATTGAGTGCACTCTCAGTGTGTTTGCAAATGACACTAAACTGTGGGGGAGTGTTGATCTGCTGGAGGGTAGGAAGGCTCTGCAGAGAGACCTGGACAAGCTGGATGGATAGGCTGAGACCAGTGGTATGAGGTTAAACAAGGCCAAGTGCCAGGTCCTGCACTTTAATCACAACAACCCCATGCAATGCCGCAGGCTTGGGAAGAGTGGCTGGAAAGCTGCTTATTAGAGAAAGACCTGGGAGTGTTGATCAACAGCCAGCTGACCATGAGCCAGCAGAATGCTCAGGTGGCCAAGGAGGCCAATGGTATGCTGGCCTGTATCAGGAATAGCGTAACATGCAGAACCAGGGAAGTGATTGTGCCCTTGTACTCAGCACTGGTGAGATCACACCTTGAGTAGTGTTCAGTTTGGAGATGCTTAGTACAAGAGCAGTCCTGGAGTGGGTCCAGAGAAGGACAACAAAGATGCTGAAGGGGCTGAAGAAAAGGTCTCATCAGAAGTGGCTGAGGGAATTTGGGTTGTTTAGTCTGGAGAAAAGGAGGCTGAAGGAAGATCCTGCCACTCTCCACAACTACCTGAGAGGAAGCTGTAGTGAGGTAGGTGTGGGTCTCTTCTGAAATGGCCTTAAGTTGCACTTGGGGAGGTTTAGACTAGAAGGAGCGTCTTCACCGAATGGGTTATCAAACACTGGAATAGGTTCTCCAGGGAGGTGGCTGAATTACCATTCCTGGAAGTGCATGATGAATGGATGTGGTGCTAAGGGACATGGTTTAGCACCAGACTTGGTAGAATTAGATGACTCAACAATCTTAAAGCTTTTTTCCAACCAAAATGATTCTGTGATTCAAAGTTCTGAAGCTACTTTGACTTAGAAGCTCAGGGCAGTTTGAATGGGAACCATGCTGCATATGCATTGTACAAAGCCTGAGGAGACAGATTCAGTAGTTACTAAAGATAATGAACATCTTCCATTGATTTCAGTGGGCACTGCACATTGAGTGTTACACTTATACCCTCAGAACATGCTGAGACCAAACAAGGCAACTGAGTCTAACCAGGTCATCCCAGAATACCCTTCTGCCAAATGGTTAAATACAAAATAACTATAGTTTTTCAGTCATATACTACAATGGTTACCACAGAATTACACCTCTGCCCTTTAGATAGCCGAGCCATCCATGAATAATTTTAGGTGTATGTTTCTTAAGCACAGTCCCTTTTTCCCTAACCCCTGGAGATCCAGACCTACCTAGCTTTTTTCCAAAAGGAAGGTACTTTGATGCAGTGCTGTACATAAAGCACAGAAATCTGCTTTGCTGCCTTGCTTCCCTGGCAACATTTCAAGTTGCAGTTGACTCACATCAAGCATCAAAACCCACACTTGGAAACCTAAAATGCTCTTTCTCTGACTTTAGCCGTGGCTGACACACTGAAGTGCATTTATGACAATGGTGGCTGTGAACAGTACTGTGCTGACAAGCAGTCTGAAAAGCGAGTGTGCTTCTGTGCAGATGATTACACTTTAGCGAGTGATGGCGTGTCCTGCATTCCCCAAGGTAAGACTAGCCCAATGTTATGTCTAAGCCAGCTCTGGAAGAAACAAATTCAACATAAAAACATCAGGAGGTGCAAGGTACTTCAACCATCAGTTCCTCACCTCTCTTTAAAGGGCAGAATTCCAAGCAGTATGTTTCAGTTTCTGGTGGAAGTCAAATACCTCCAGAAAAGCAGCTGGCAAAGTGTGCACACTGAACTGGGACCCTTTGGGATCTTTCCTTCCTGGTCCCGGAGGTCCACTGCTCTGGGACATGGGAAATTTAAGTATAAACATCCTATTTGCTGTGATTGAGGAGGGAGATGAAGCCCTGTTTCCTCCTTGGAGAGTGTTCTTGTCACTGGTCTAGTAGGGAAGAATGAGCAGCAGAGACAAGCTCATGGCCAGGTGGTCAGGGATTTGGGGTCTGGCTGAGGGGTCTCTGGAAGGGCTCTGGGCATCAGAAGCTATCTTTTGTTTTAGCTTACACCCATGATGGGAAAATATTTTTTTGGGCAGTGTTGGATCTCCAATCTGAAATTGTGACTATAGATTTTATTACGGTATTTATTTCAGTTGAAGAGTTGAGAGAGAAAGATGTCTATTAAAACCAAAGAAACCTAGGTTTTTTTTGGGGGGGTTGGTTGGTTGGTTTCCTGTTTGGTAGGAATAATACATTTTTGGTATTCCTCTAGATACTATGGCTAGATATTTCCCTCAGTCATCTGACAAGGTACATTTCAACCAGGCCTCAGGTAGCACAAGTTTATTATTTTCTGATACACAAGCTGGCATCTGCCTCTGTTGCAGATGTCTACTTGAATTACTTTATTAGAAGAGGAAAAGAGACTCCTGGGGATATGAACACAACAGACAGAGCTGCAGGGAGCATGTGAAGTAATTCTGAGGGGTAATGGCCCCCTACACACACCTCAATGGAGCATTCATGCAGAGAACTGATAATGACAACCAAGCTCTCAACAACAGCAGTTTCATTAGGAAAAAAAAAAGTCTACTAATGTTTTTATCCCTTATTAACAGAGTCTCCAGCATCACGTGATGGGGAAGCTTCTTTTGTCAAAAGCTGAGAACAAAGAATTCAATATTCCCCACAGGCTTATCAGCATGTCCTCCCCTTCAAGGAAGATGTATTTGTTGCTGCTTGCTTCTTGTGGACCAAACCATGTAACTGCCGGTCCCTTTGCTGTCCTTTCATCACCTCTTACAAAGGCCCTTTCAAACACCCAAACCTGTATTGCCCCACAGACAGAGTGAGAGGGGCTGTGTTTGTACTATGTCTATTCTGTTTTCTCACCACCTGCCACCAAAGAGCTAGTCCTGTTTCTCCATATCTTGCCTTTGTACCTGTGATAGCTTTATGCTGTCTTTGTATCAACTGAAGTGATCAGCACATCCAGACTATTACACATCCACAGAGATGTCAGATTCAGCTCAGCATAGACTATAGTGCCCTGGCTCCCAATGTGATGGAAAACAATCACTCTTCACAGTGTTACTACAGTGATAGCTGGATGGAAAGGACAGTGTGTTGAGTTACAGCACAGCCACGTGGCACATGAAAAATACCAAAGGTAGAACCTCTTCTTCTTGAAAGAACTCTGTTGGGTGAAAGGTCTACCAAAACCACCAAGGTTTCTAGTGCACTGCAGCTTAGTCACAGGTTCAGTCCTACAGATTTATTTCTTTTCTTCCCAAACTTTACATGCTTGTTCAGGTTAAAAACAGACCTTTGACTAAGATGTGTGGTCTAGAAGAATCAAAGATATTCTGGACCCAAGCAAACTAGCCAGAGTCTGACACATGGCATACCAGAAGGCATAGTGTCTGCTCTGAGGAGATCTTTGGGTACACTCAAACAAAGGATACCAAGCTTCATGTCCCATACTTAAGCTTAAGCCCTGTGTCTCACCATGCTGTGGATGGTGTCCACTTGGTACAACTGACATAAAGTCAGCAGAGTCATGAAAAATATGCAGACTACAAAGCTTGACAAAGTCACTTCTGCTGCAGCCTGCCTCATTGTGTTAACGTGTATCTTAAGCAGGTTTGGTTTGCAACCTCCTGTAATAGGTGAATATATGTCAAGGATAATGTATGGGTCTGCACTTGACTTGTGAAAGCACTTCTGGCTGTTTCCAAACAAACAACTTAGCTTCTGAGCTGCATTTTTCTATCATTTCATTGCAATAAAAATCACACTTTGTCTTTTGTCTTTTCTTTTTTTTTTCCCCTCTCCCCAGTGAAATACCCATGTGGAAAAATACCAGTGCTGGCCAAAAAAAATGCAACTGCACAAGGGAGAATAGTAGGTGGTTTAATCTGTCCTCCAGGTGAATGTCCATGGCAGGTAAGTCTTCAGAAATCTTCCATTGGTTTTTGGTTTGTTCTTTCTTTCCTTATGAAACCACTATGTTAAAATCATTGTTTTAAATCTATCATGTTAAAAATCCACAATTGGGTACCCAAATTCCCTCTTCATCCACAGCCAGCAGATCAACCTGGTTTAGTCATGTGTCTTAGCCTTGTTCTGGAGTGCTGGCTTTCATAGGCGTGGAGTGGTAATACAATCTCCTCTACCTCCTGGTGTCTTAGTCCATTAACCTCACTGACAGCAAGAATTTTAATTGCAGTTTGCAATGATACACTCTTGGCCATAATAGGCAGGGTCCATACTGTAAGATGGAGAAAATATCAATGGGAAAACTCCACCTCCTAAATTCTCCATGTAGTCAGCACAGTATTGTCCAAGAGAGCTGCTTAAAGTGACAGCAAAAAGGAATGTGAAACCAAACTCTGCTGAGACTCAAGTCAAGCACATTTGATAATAATACAAAAATTTGCTTTATGTTGGCAGGCCCTTATACTACAGAATCAGAAAGAAAATTGTGGTGGTACCCTTCTTTCCCCAGAATGGGTGGTCACTGCAGCTCACTGTTTGGAGTATACTCATCCTAAACAGCTGCGGGTGAGACTGGGTATGTATCATCCCCTCCTTACGTTATTGAGCTGTGGTTGTGGTGGCAGCTTCTCATCCTGATAAACTAGAGTGAAAGATAAAGAGTGCAGGCTTTGGTAGTATAATGGATTTGTCCTTAAGAAGCGTCAGAAACTCCCTATCTCCTCTAACTTCCAAGGAATCAGGGAGCTGCCTGACATGACCCATTATTAATAACTTTTCCAGGTGAACACAAAATAAATTATGATGAGAAAACTGAGCAAGAAAGTGGAGTTGCCAAGATAATCATTCATGAAGGATACATATATGGACAAGTCAATAATGATATTGCTCTCCTGAACTTGGAAACACCGGTGAATCTCACAGACTTCATAGTGCCAATATGTTTGCCTGAAAAACGGTTTGCAGTGTACGAACTATCCTCCATCAAGTTCTCCACAGTGAGTGGATGGGGTCGCCTACTAGATGGAGGTGCCACCTCCTCAGTTCTGATGAGGGTTGATTTGCCACGTGTAAAGACACAAGAATGTGAAAAGGAGACTGATTTAAATATTACTGAGAATATGTTCTGTGCAGGAGATCTGACTGGTGTTAAAGACTCCTGCAAGGGAGACAGTGGTGGACCTCATGCTACAAAGTACAAGAACACTTGGTTTCTGACTGGGATTGTCAGCTGGGGAAAGGGCTGTGCAGTTAAAGGCAGCTATGGGGTTTACACAAGGGTATCCAAATACATTGACTGGCTGAAGAAGCACATGGATTAATTATGTTGAACCAGAGCATTTCCTGATCATTGTTCCCCAATCCCTTTGTGCCATTTTCCTGTTGAAGCATTCCTTTCATTATCTTAGTAATCTGATATGGGTGATAACCACACCCATATTAATGATTTGAAACCAACCTAATGCCTACTTGAATATATAAAATAACTTCCCTATCAGTATTGTTTGAAAACTTGTGTGTCTTGTCACATGGGCACAGAACATCATAACAAAATGGACTCAGAGTCCCTCTCTTTCTCCATTTCTGCTAAGGGACAGAGCTAGATGCTGCAAGACTGTGAGCAACACAACAAGCACACCATAATCATTTCCTCCAGCTACCCTCTCAACTTCTGGCAATCAGGGATGTACAGACTTCCCGAGCCAGAAGTTGCATTAGGTTGAACAGTCATGAATGAACCTGTTGTCCACAAAAGTATGCAATCTCTTCTGAACACATTTATCCTTCTGGCTTTCACAACTTCCTATGCTGATGGGTCCTGATGCAATAGCAGAAGAAATAGAAACTATTCCTTTTAGCTTATGCTAAAGTAGTTTCCTTCATCAATTTGCAGTGGCAACAGGCAGATTTGACAGGGAGGAACTGTAGAGTCTCTGGGTCAAGAAAGTTGGGAAAAGGTTAATTCCAGATTTACAGATCCGCTATGAAAAACTTGATTTTTGTTGCCTTGTACCAACAATTACTGCAGCAAGACTATTATGTGTAATATTTAACCTTACATGTGGTAAAGAATACCACTGATTTAATCTTATCTTTACCTTTGTACTATGCTTATTGATACAGAAGAAGGCAAATTAAAAGGAATGTTCGATTCATTTGTTGTCCAGTATAATCTAAACTGTACAGTCTGTCCTGAGATCTAAGCCCAGAATAGGATAATTTTCTGACCATCTGCAAAACACTGGCTAAAGATCATTCTCCAAAGCCTTAATGCATAAATGGTAGAACCTGAAGTGCTCAGAAATTGCCAGCAGCTATACTATTAAGAAATGCACCTTCTAATGTAAGCATGAAAACAGTGAAAAGGTGAGGGAGATAAAACTGACCGGATTAGAAAAAAAGTTTAAGTATCTTATGCAAAACTTACACTTTGGATTCATTCAAATCGTGCGGAATAGCAGCTCACTCACAAAACCTAAGCATTAAATAAGGCACCTAAAACTGACCATACTCTACTATCAGGAGAAAACACTGACATCTGGTATGTATGCCATGCAATACTGAGTATCCTTTAACCTGCTTTACTGACATAGAACAATATTATTCATTAGTGAACTGAACTGGGGAAGACATCAGATTCTAGAGATTTGAGAAACGAGAGGTCTTTCAGCATGAGTAGCATATATGAAAAGCATATAAAACAGCAGAAAATACTCGCAGGGAGAAAGGTGACTAGGAGCAACAAGCTGCAAATAAAGCTTCATTTCCACTGAGACAAGACTCTCAGCATTGCAAAACCATCCTTTTAAACCCCTCAAGCTAGAACAGTGTTGGGTTTTCCACATTCCATAGCATTTTTCCTCTGTAAAGTTCCAGCATAAATATTGACATTTATGAACAAACCACCAACTTGCAGAAAATGGGGGAAATTATGAAAGAAAAGAACCAGTACTAATGTCTACACAGAGCGAGTTTTTCAAAACAGAGATGGGGTTTAGATATATTTTAAATATAACACCTTGCTTTAACCAAGCGAACAAGAAGGAGACCCGGCGGCAGGCTCTGCAAGCACCAAAGCCGTGGCCTCCGTAGTGCACAGAGCCCTCTCAGGGCACAACCGAGGGGAAACTCCCCAAAAAAAGGCAGATGGCGACTGACGCCCGGCGAACGCCAGGCCGAGGTCGCTAGGCTCTCTGTGTCGAAAGCACGGAGCCGGCAGGTTAGGGTGCTGGGGTGTGTGAAACGCGGGTGGGAGCTGCACAGCTGGCAGCTGTTTTAGAGTGGGAATCTGGCCTTGCCCCTGCTCGGCCCGGTGCAGAGCCCCACACCGGTCAACGCCGGGCCGGGACCACGCATGCCGGGTTTTGAGGTTGCCCATCTCACGGGAATGGTGAGAAGGAAAAAAGGGGGAAAAAAAAAAAAAAAAAAAAAAGGGTGGGAAAGTTAGTTACAATTTAAAAAGACGGCTTCCTTGGGTTAAAAAAACACACAAACTAGAAACATAAATAAGAAGAGCCTCCTCGTCAGGCTGGCCCCCCGGCTGAGAAATCCTGTGGCGGCTCTCCTCCTTCCCCGGCGCTTCCGCTATTTCTGGGCAGGGTGAAGCAACGACGCTTCAGTCTTTCTGCGCCCGAGGTTGTGACGGTTTCGGGCTTCGGCTCCCATTCTCTCAGTCCTGTCCTGGCGCGGCGCGACCCCACCGGAGCAGCAGCCGCGGGGTCCGCACTACCATGGCCGGCCGCCAGCTGCTCCTCCTGCTTTGCGCGGCGCTGGCGGGCGAGCTCCGTGCTGAAGGAGGGGGTAAGGCGGCACCTTCTTTACTTGGGAGGGCAAGGTGGGCATGGCCCCTCCTCACTGCTCTTGAGGGACTGTCAGGGGAACGCGGGAGGCGGTGGCGGGACGCTGCTGCAGGTCGGGGCTCCCACCACGGGGGCCGAGAGGGGCAGAAGTCCTCTCATCTCAGCCAAGGAGGGACCCTGCCGGCCCCTGCCTGCGCGGGGGGCTGCAGCTGTCAGGAAGCTGCAGGGGAAGAATTGAGCATCCCAGAGGATGTCTTGCCCTGGGGGCTCGGTTCCCACAGCGGATGAAGGCTTGTCTGCACCTGTGCCGAGACTCGCTCGCCGGCGAGAGACGGGCAAGCTCTGTCCGGGGCAGGGAGCTCCAGGATGCACCTCGAGATGCTCGAGCCCCAGCGGTGCTGCGTCCCGCCACTGCCCCTCGAGGCCTTTTCCAGGCTCCTGAGCCCTCCTGTTTCCCCTCTATAAAATAGCATTGGTGGCCCTCCCCACCGTTTGCACCGGGAGGGCAATGCTTCTTGAAGCCTGAGGTGCTTGTACCTGTGAGGAGAAGCTTGCCCAAGGCTTAGTTGGGTGGTCTTGGCTTTGGAGAAGGCTAGGCAGCAGGGGAGGAGGATGTCCCTCTGTGTCACTGTGGTCAACACCAAGGTCCAGAGCAGTGACAGAAAGCCTTTCAAAAGTCATTAACTCTTCCTTCAGCGAGTCAGCCTGCTTAGGCTTTAAAATTAGGTCTTCCTTATGTTTCTGGAATGTGCTGCTTCAGCTGACCAATGCCTATTGCTCCTTGATGTCTCTGAAGATGGAAGAAGAACAGAAAGCTTGGTAAAGGGAACAGCCAGTCTCAGAAGACTAACTAGCTAGTTCAAGGATACTTGGGTGATGTGAAGGCCAAGAGGCGATAACCCTGCCAGCTGCATCCTGTCACTTTGCTGTCTCTGCAGAGAGGGATTTAAGGACAAATAAGATAGTGGGTGAATGAACTAACAGTTGCTGACCTACAAGTTACAAGTGCTTTCTGTAAGCCTTCCTTGAGTGGGGCCTTTTTGGAAATTAACCATGGGCTTTATGGGATTGCTTAATATAAACAGCACTAGCAGAACTTGGCTCCCTGTGACTGACCCACCAATTTCAGTGAAAGCAGAAAAGTCCCCTCTGTGTGTCCTTAGAGGATATTAGGGTGTATGATGATTGCAATCAGCAAGTTAACTTATTGCTGAATCGAGCTTCATAAAGAATAGCCCAGAAGGCACATGCAAGCTGCCCGCTGACCATAAGCCACTGACCTTCAAACCCCATCTGCAGCACTGCAGTTTTCCACACTCCAGACTATGACTGGAAAGTATTTTTTTGCTGTAAATTCCAGGCGCTTAGAACATAATTAAATGCCAGCTTCCAAACACAGCAAACTTTCCCAGAATATATGGGGTTTATGGGAGAATTAGCCATTTATTTACTCCACTGTTGTTTCTGGTTTTCCTATCTGGTAATGTCTGCACCAGCCACTGGAGAGTAACACTGTTCATGCAGCTAAGCAGCTGAGCTCAGTGTAAGGCCTATGATCCTTCAGTTTAAATCAACAGCTACTTGCATCCTGAACTTGAAGGCAGCAGGTCTTACACTTCCTATGATACCAAGCTTTTAAGAAATAAAACAGCCCAGCAAACTGACCTCAGGCTGTACTTTCCTGATAAAGCTGATGTTTGTTTACTTCTGCTAGAGAAGTGTGTTAACATTTCTAAGGGAAGGAAGACTCCAGTGCAGTGGAATTTGGGGTGTGAGGGGCAGTAGAGCTCATACAAGGGCTTTTCCCATCTGTTCAGTAGATACATTACTGCATCTTAAGTTTGTGTGGCATTTAATTTCTAAGCTACAAGCACCTGGAGCAGGTAGGGGTGTTGCCTGGTAGTGAGCTTTAAAACCAAATCAAGGAATGCAGTCTCTCTGGCCTTCAGAGAATGTCATTCTGTTCAAGACTGGAGTTTTGAGCAGGAGCACCAGAAATATAAGCCCTCAGCTACAGCCTGCATGTTGTTGTTTTCAAGACTAAATATAGTAGCAGATAATTTTGGGAACCTACAGTTTGTTCTGGAGTTGCTGATTCTCAGAGAGAGACTGCTTTGAGAGATCCTGAGATGTATTAGCCTATGTGAAGACTAACCCTGCAGGCAGTGTTGTGTATGGGTAGAGTCAGAGGGTCTGTTTTGGTTTTGTTTCTGCTTTACATATTTCCAATGACTCTGTAGTACCATCAAACTTTTTCTGATGGCTGTATGATTTTCTCTTTTGCCTAGTATTCATCAAGAAAGAAAATGCTAACAAGTTCTTGGAAAGAGCAAAGCGTGCTAACTCTTTTTTGGAAGAATTTAAGAAAGGGAATATTGAAAGAGAATGCATTGAGGAGCGCTGCTCAAAAGAAGAAGCAAGAGAAGCCTTTGAAGACCAGGAGAAAACTGTAAGGATGAAGTAAATATGAGACATAAGTCTATATATTTTGTGTTTATAAAATAATATTAAGGTTTTTTGAGCTGACCATCAAAACTCAAAAATTACTCCCAGTCACTTAAGGAATAAAGAGTGTGGTTGGAATTGCTAAGGCATAAACTCCTGATAAATCTTAATTTAGCTCTTGCAAGGCTGGGTCATGTTAACTCCTCCACTCTTTTACCTGTTTTGATCTGTTTAATTTCCACTGTGAGGTGTTTGACCTTTAAATACCTCGATGCTACCCATTCAGACCCTCTGGATGGCATAGCTGAGTGTCATGAATATAGTCAAGACTTCTTAGGTGGAGAATCCATGGGAAGGCTGAGATTTTTGTCAGACTTACCTCAGGCAGCTTTGTTGTGTTTATCTTTTTGTGACTGTCTTTGTCAGTATCCAAACTGATGGAATATATACTGTGGACAGTTCTTACATGCCTTAATGTTAAGTTGCCCACACAGGATGAAGTTTGTATGTGTGAGTCTTACGTAACCTGCCCTACCCTGTTGGCTGCTCAACTTTAGACAGAAATGTGATCTGTTCCCAAGCTCAAGGGGGAGTTAATGAGATGGGATAGTTATGGAGACTGGGGCCAGCAGAAAAGATATTTGAACTCTAAGGAGTTGTAGATGGATCTGAAAATTGTATGAGACTTGTTTAGGTAGAACTGGGCACTATAGATGGGTAGCAGCTGTGCCTATAATGCAAATATTTGTTTAAACAACTGTATGAAAGCTCCAATATTTTTCTGAAGAACTAAGTAATTCTCATCTAACTCTTTCTGTCTCCTTTTTTCCCCTTTTTCCCCCACGGGCCTGTAGGAGGAATTCTGGAACATCTATGTAGGTAAGAAACACGCTGCATTTGTTTAGAGAATTAAGCCTTCTTATTGCAAGGTTAAAAAGGATGCACACCTTAATGAACCACTTCCTGCTCCCTTGTTCTTTTCAGTGTTGGACACCCTTACATTGTGTTTCCTCTGAAGAAGGAATCTGAGTTACTGCCTTGCTGTTGCTTGAACCCAGTTGCTTCATTTGAAGGCAAGGTTCAGCTACCCGCAAGTGTTGAGATAATCTTTGTCTTCTCTGAGAACAGGACAGTGGCCCTTGGCATGCAAAGGACAGTGAGAGCAGAAACTGGGCATGTGATTCTGCCAGTCAGTTATCCTCCAGAGGGACAGCTCTGGATAGGGGAATTCCTGATGCCAATAGTCCTAGATGAGGGTGGCACTTAAATGCTGTGGCCAGCACAAAGTCATTAAACTCCGTTGCAGAGTGACTTGCTAGTGAACTACACCTTCCATGCCAGTCTGTTGTGTATTCCTGTATTACAGAGCATTTTGTAGGATGTCTTTTCTACAAAGCTGTTTGACATTCAAGAAAGATATGTCAGTAGATTAGCAGGCACTACCCATCAAGTCTTTCTGGATTCTTGGGTTTTAAAGGTCTGAGTTGTATTTATTAGGGTTCTAGTCTTTGTAGTCACTATGCAGGGGCAGATTTTTTGTGTGTTAGTGTTTGGTACTATGTTCCCCAGAAAGTATGTGGCCAGCTTCCATATTAGAAGTACCTCAGAAATGTTGATTAAAGACACTTCAGCTTTGTCTTTTGGAATCTGCAGAACACTAAAGACAATTGCCACACAGAAGATGCAGATTTTCACAATCCTGTAAGCAGGGGATGAGCTCTGCAACCTACAGGCTGAAATTTCAAGCAAAGCCTGCATCAGTGTTGCAGAGAATCAGAGTGTAGGGAAAAACTAAAGTAGGATGCTAAGATCTCTGCAGAATGGAGTGCTCTGGTACTGCAGATGAGGCAGAAATGAGGAGCTGTGCTTCAGGCTTCAAGTCTGTCTTTCTTTTGGTAAATGGTGGTCTCACCTTCCTTCTGTTGAGGATGGACCACGCAGACACAGCATGTGGAACACTGTTGGTTTTGGCCATGTACAGGTACAGAAGGGGTGTTGAGATGTTGTGGCAGTACACAAAGCCAAGCAGATGTGGCAGATAAAACTTCAGCAGATGAGGTCAGAGGCCAAACTGGATCTTTAGGATGAGAAGCTTCTTGAATCTTGTCTCCTCCATGAACACTGCTGTTCTTCCAGCTGCTCCAAACAGGCAGAACAGCTGGTAAAATACGAAAATTTGAAGACCTGAAGCAATGAATTATTAAGCAAATGTCACTTCTCCAGATATCTTGCTTTTCTTAATGAACTGTGCAGAAGAGCCCAGCAGGGTCATTTGATGAGGAGACACTTGTATTACGGCAGGTCACTGAATGA
The DNA here is from genome assembly GCF_026170545.1 of Melanerpes formicivorus. Taxonomy (NCBI): domain Eukaryota; kingdom Metazoa; phylum Chordata; class Aves; order Piciformes; family Picidae; genus Melanerpes; species Melanerpes formicivorus. The sequence continues at coordinate 24,108,243 of NW_027142353.1, forward strand.
GAGCGATCATGTCTGTGGGCATCAGTGCAGGAGTGGGAGAAAGGGCTGATACATGGGACATGTCAGCAAGCATAGTGCAACCTCACTTTACTACATGTAACTGTGTGAGGTACATGTGGCTGTGGCCATGGAGTCAGATCAGCCTGTTGTGTCTAGGTCATGGAATGGAAGAAAGGCTGTAGATCTACCTTTCAAATATAGGAGGTCCCAGTGCAGAAGTGCAGAGTGCATGCTAAGAGCTAATTTATTTTTTTTGCAGCTGAAGCTTATACCTCAGGAGATACAATAGGAAATTTGGCCTGCACACATGAATTTAGCAGGGCTTTGCAAAGCATTTTTTGGTTTGTTTTTCTTCTGGTTAATATTCTGATGTGTGTTTGTTGAAATGAACAGCACTGCAGGTGCACACGCAGCAGCGATGAAATGACCTTTAAAGAAATAAACATTGAGTTGTCCTTACTGTGTACAAATTGTATGGAAATGAAAGAGGCAAAAAGGTTAATATCTTTAGATACTAATTGCAAGGTAGGAATGTCTTGTCTGCATTTACAGTCTTTACTGTAAATGGTGCATACTCTGACCATGATGCATTACTTTATCTTCCTACTAAGTAGAAAGGCTTGTGTACATGGCATCATACAGTTGCCACCAAAGCTAGATTGCATTTAGACTGTTGTGTCTGGAATGTGGCAACTCACAGGACAGATGTTTTCAAAGGAAAGACTAAATACTGTGAATTAAAACCAGCACCCCTTCAGAGTTCACTGAAAAAACTTACACTCTTAAACAAATGTTGTTTTTGTAGATGGAGACCAGTGCAGCTCAAATCCGTGTCACTATGGTGGACATTGTAAAGATGGAATTGCTTCCTATACTTGCTCATGCCTGGATGGTTATCAAGGCAAGAATTGTGAATTTGGTAGGTTTCTGCTTTGGAGAACTATGGCAATCCATTTCCAGGGAACTGAATCATAGTTAACTCTTTCTTAGTGAGCATTATTTGCATCTTCAAAAACCGGGTAGAATCGTACGGCAATCAAGGATGAGTTGGAGGACAGTGCCAGAAACACAAGGCCCTGGTGGCTCTACAGCTGAATAGTGTTAATGAATGTTCTGAAGTTACACTTGCTCCAACGACAGTCCTCCTAGTTATGATAGAGTGTCTTTGCATGAGCTTGAATCCCCAAAATATGATGATAAAACTAATAAGCATAGGATTGTTATATTAAAGAGTCATTGTTCCAAGCTCTGAAGTACAACTCCTCTTCTCAGTTCACCACAGTGAAAAAGAAAGCAGATACCAGTAAACAATGCAGAGACTTCTTCAGCTTTGCAAGGAATCATGTTTTTTAATATAAATCCTTCCTGAGTCCCATTTCTGTCTCATACAGCTACTACCCTAATGATGTCCCTGAAGTATCTCTCAGTAGCCAAGAAGTAAAAAATGGAGAGTGTGGACCTGAAGTTCAGACAAAGGACTGAAGGGAGTGATGGGAAGCTGTGTTTAAAGGCAGGATGGAGGAATTATGTGAGGATTTACCAACATGTGGACTTGTCTGTCAGTGTTTTATTCATTTCACCACTGGCATTTTATCTCTGCATTTTAAACTCACCCTGACATGGCCATTGGGCGCATTTGGACTTAGCAAGTATGTTCTTGCTAAGCTCCACTTGTGTTCTTACTAAGCTGTGCTTCAGGTATTTTACAGGTGGAGATACAGATCCTGCTTAAAGAGTGCAGTTTAATTTGGTAAACTTTGAGGTCTTCTGTGAAGTCAGTGCTTATTTACAATTTTTCTTCAAACATCTCTCTTATAGTGATACCAAAGTACTGCAAAATAAACAATGGTGACTGTGAGCAGTTCTGCAGCATCAAAAAAAGTGTTCAGAAGGCTGTTGTGTGTTCCTGTGCAAAAGGGTATACCCTAGCAGAGGATGGCAAACACTGTGTTTCAGCAGGTATGAAGCCATGTAACAAACTAATAGCAATGCTGGTGAGATTTGTTTCACAGTTTAAGAATGTCTTTTGAACCATCAGTATTCTACGTGCCATAGATCTAACACCAAGGCAAACTGATTTCCAAAGCCTTCCATTTGTGACATGATGCAATGGACTTATCAAAATTTAGATGATTTGGAACCCTTTGCAAAGTGCCTTTCACAGAATTACCTGAGAAGAGTCCATTGTTGACAGGAGAAAAGTGATTGCAGTTCTTTCTCCTTTACATAGACATTTATACTCCATAAGAAATAGCAGCTCACAAAGTTTCCTGCTTTAGATTTTAGTTAACATAATCAAATAGTAATCGGTTACATTAAGTAATTATAATTATTTAAATAATTAAATAATTATAATTATTTAATTATTATAATAATTATAATTATTTAATTATTTAATTAATATTTTATTACTATTTTAATAATTATTAATAATTATTAATAAATAATAATTAATACAATATTAATAAATTAATAATTAAATAATTATAATGCAGGCTAGATGTGAGGAGGAGGTTCTTCACCATGAGAGTGGTGAAACCCTGGAATGTGTTGTCCAGGGAGGTAGTCGAGGCCCCGTCCCTGGGGGTGTTTAAGAGCAGGCTGGATGAGGCTCTGTCCAGCCTGATCTAGTGTGGGGTGTCCCTGCCCATGGCAGGGGGGTTGGAACTAGATGATCCTTGTGGTCCCTTCCAACCCTGAATGAAACTATGAAACTATGAAACTATAATGCTATTTACATTTATACATTTTTGTTATATTTTAACAGGGGGGAGGGAGGATAAGCCAACATATGCTCCTGATGTCAGTTTTCATATCCCCTAATAATACATTTCTGTCCTGAGCCCTGTTGGTCCTAAAATAAAACACTTCACTTACTTTCTTAATAAAGATGGGTTTACTAAGAGCAAGTACATGAGTATAGCAATGTCAGCAACTGAAGATGATGTTTCACATTTTAAATGCTTTGAAAACATTGTTCAGAGACTGAACCAAGGGACGAATTTTAGGACTACAAGATGCCTATTATTTTCAAACCATCTGGTCTTTCTCATTTATTGCATCTGCCAAGGTTTTCCTAATATTTTGAGAGCAGGACATCTGCATTAACTGTTTTGTTGTGAAATGGTGGTGCTAAGGGATTTCTTCTTGTGCTGACACTTCTGTCCATCTCTAACTTTTACATTCTTGTCTTTGCAGTAAAGTATCCATGTGGAAGAGTTTTTGTAAAAAGGAAAAAAAGGTCAGTTATTTTACCTGCTGAAAATAGGAACATAACTAGTGATCAAGATGGCCCTTCCACAAATGGGACAGTTTTGGAGGAGGACATTGTTACTACCACAGAAAGCCCAACCATCAGTCCTGGAAATGGAACAAGTAACAGGAATCCACATGTCATTACCAGGATAGTAGGTGGTGATGAGTGTCTTCTTGGAGAGTGTCCATGGCAGGTAAAGCTGGTGTTTGTGCTCTGCATGTAAGCAGAGTGTGTTTCTGAGGGAAAGCATGTAACAATTCATGTAATCTGGATGCTTTCTGAATGTTACCCATGTAGCAGGCCATTTGTATTTGGATGTAGATGAGTTGTAGGAACCTGAGCACTTAGATGTGCTGTTTTGCAGATGGCAGCCTTACAATGTTGATGATGCTGTCACCAGGAGGGGTTTTGAGTCATGCTGGCCTACCAGTGTAATTTTTGTAGATTATATTCCATTTCTGTTTTACAGCAGCCCATTCAGGTAGCATACCTGAGGGCATGTCAAAGAAAGCATACATTTGCTTCACACATCAACGTTTTCCTCCTCAGTTTGGATCAGCCAAAATGAGTTTCTGTATTTGGGACACTAAGGGAAGGGTCAAACGGGAATAGAATTTGGACAGAAATTCTTTGGGGTGGTAAATGTGATTTGGGGGCTGCACTATCCCTGCTCAATCAGTAGCTTGTTCCTAAAAGACATTATTAACCACTGGGAGTGAGGTGAGGTGGAAGCCAAACATCTACATCATGTAAAGACAATCAAGATCCTGTAGCACATGCTTGCTCATGTGTATGCAATACTAGGGGATACCTGCCAAGTAGTAAATGTTATTGTAATAAGCATATATATCGTGTGCAGAGAAATCAATTACCTGTTTACAGCTTGTTGAGTTTAATTCTGCACTTACTGCACTTTTTCTTTTTCTTTTGTAGGCTGTTTTGTTAAATGAGGAAGGGGAAGAGTTTTGTGGTGGAACTATTTTAACTGAAAATTTTATACTTACTGCAGCTCATTGTATGAATCAATCTAAAGAAATTAAAGTTGTTGTTGGTAAGTGCTTATTTATTTTACTCCTCTGATGTTTGAGCATGTGTTCTGGACTAATTCTCTGTGTTCTGAATCTTCTGTGAGGTGTAGTCATATTACTTGATTTGTTATGATTTGCTACTTTGTTGCTTTTTATTATTTCTTGTTATTCTGGACATTCTGCTTGTAAAAACAGAGATAGCTGATATGGGAGGTGAAAATGGTACATCCTTTTCTTTTTTTGCCAGCTAATTAGAAGTGATTAAGAACAAATGTTCTTGAAATATCAGCTAGCATTGTATTAATCACAGTAGTACTTCTTCAGAAAGCTAATCATTCCTGAAGCATGCAGATTTGTTTGTATATGACACCTTGACTACAGGAAGAAGCAGCAGGCTCAAATGATGACAGCCTCACTCGTGAGGCACGAAACAGGATCAACAAAACTTTATATTTGCACTGTTTTGGTCTTGACCCTGGCCAGTTTCTCTTCTCTGATACAAGCCAGGCTCAAGCTCCTGTAAGAGCTTCCTCCCAAAGTTGCGTTAGTTTAGCTCACTAGGTTTATGCTTTATGTAAACTGGCACCAAAATCTCCATGGACAAAAGCTTGGAACTGAAATTGATCCAGGCACTGCTAATAACTATTGCAATACATTTTTGTAGTTTACTTGTGTGGTGTAAAGCCTTATACAGAGTGTTAGGAATGGGTATGCTAATCTCCTCCTTTGTCAAGGTTTTTAATTGTGCTGTCTCCATATTAATAAACTTTTCAATAACCTCATGCAGGTGAAGTGGACAGAGAAAAGAAAGAGCAGTCTGAAACGATGCATACTGTGGACAAAATACTTGTTCATTCCAAGTACATCGCCGAGACTTACGATAACGACATAGCCTTAATAAAGCTGAAGGAACCCATAACATTTTCTGAGTACATTGTCGCAGCATGCCTCCCTGAAGCAGACTTTGCTAATGAAGTTCTGATGAACCAAAAATCTGGGATGGTTAGTGGCTTTGGACGTGAATTTGAAGGTGGACGACTGTCCAAGAAACTGAAAGTGCTTGAAGTCCCCTATGTTGATAGGAACACTTGCAAGCAATCCACTAACTTTGCAATAACCGAAAACATGTTCTGTGCTGGTTATGAGACGGAGCAAAAAGATGCTTGTCAAGGAGACAGTGGGGGCCCCCATGTGACCAGATATAAGGATACTTACTTTGTTACTGGAATTGTTAGCTGGGGAGAAGGATGTGCAAAGAAAGGCAAATACGGTGTCTATACCAAACTGTCCAGGTTCTTACGCTGGGTAAGATCGGCCATGAGACAGAATTTGTAGTGGTATGGCTCTTAATCCTTCTGTTAGCTAACAAAGTGCAGTTTCTGTAATGGAAACATGATTCTCTCTTTTTTAAAAAAAACCACACATTTTTTAAAGCCACATCTGCTAATCTTTTTTTGAGAGCTGATTCCTTAAAGTTATGGTGTTGCTTCTTTTTCTTTTATTCCTGGATTTAAGCGTGTATATGCAGACTGACAGTGCTGTTTGGCATCTGTACAATGAGGGGCTCAGCAGGGTACTTGGTTTTCTTGTTTGGTTGTTTTTCTGTTTCCATTTTGGTTCCTGTGTGTTTGCCCAAGGGCTTCCACCAGAGGCTCTGGAACATAATATGAGCCTCCATTAATTACGATAGAAGTGGAAAGGACAGGACTTTAGTTAATCCTCATATTACAGCCATCTGACTCAGTAGAGAGTTTGTTGTTGTTAGAGCTGTTGAGCTTCTACCTGAAGATGTTATTAGAAGATTAAGGGAGCAGGGAAGCTTGCTTGGTAAAAGCTGAGACAGAAGTATTCAACGTGTGATGTTAAATAACTGCACGTTCCACAAAATTGCCTACTTAGGTCACAGCAGCTAACTGAAATGGGGGTTTGCTATATATGGATTGTGCTCCACTTCAGTTTAATTTGAACACTTCTGTTCATCAAACAAATATGCATGTTCACTGTTTCCTGTATCATTTTCTGAATTGTGTATGGCTGAGAACCAGAAAGCTCCTTGCATGTGTACTTGTTCTAGGTGTTTCTGTAAGATGCAATATTGAGGTATGCTAGCGATTGAAATAAAAAAGTTCGTTCTTTTTTGTTCTTTTTCTTTAAAATTTGTTTACTCCCCCTCCCCATCAGCTTATCAATATATGAAGACAAAATCTCATTTGAGAGTAAGGAGGGAAAGTAGTTAATGTCCCTAAACAAATGTGACACACTTCCCCTGCCTTCTGTCAAGGCTGAAGAAGAGGAAGAGAATGGAGAGGGGTAATTAAAGAACTTCCCCTGGGCTAGAAGTCCATAAAGGGTGAGTTAGCTGCCGAGAACCTTACTTCCTTAGAGACAAATTCAAACAGAAGCTTTGTACTCTGATGGGTTTTTGTAGGTGGGGTAGTGTTCCTCCATATAGTTTTTAAACCTTCTCAGTTTCAGTCCTAGTTACAGAGATCAAGGGAAAAAATACAGTGGAATTGACAGGTGAAAGCAATCTGGTCCGACCCCGTGTTCAAGGCAGGGATAACATCAAATTTAAAGCAGGTTGTGCAGGATGTGGTCCAGTCAAGTTCTGAAAAAAATCAGAGGCAGATGTTTTGTTAATCTCTGGGCAACTTACTACTGTCCTTTAGCATTCTCATGGCTGAAGATTCTCATGTTCAATGGGAATTTTTCTTGTTGCAGCCTCTGACTGCTGCCTTGCCTTCTTTCTGTGGACAATCTCTGGGATATTGTTGGCCCTATCTTCACTGTAATCCCCATTTAGGTAGTGGAGGATTTCAGTTAGATTCCCCAGGTCTCCCTGGCTAAACAAACCCAGACATCTCAGCCTGTTACTATACATCATGTGCTTTAGGACCCTAAATATCCTGATAGCCTTTCCAGAGCTCCTCCAATCTGTTTTGCTTCCTTGTTGTCTGGGAGACACTGAACTGCACCAGACCTGTGCTGTTCATCTTTTAGGGTTTGAGCTGGTGCTGGCTAGTTTTGCATAGCAGGTGCTGTGAACAAACCAGGCTGACAAACCAGAAATACAACTCTGCATAGCAGCAAGGTATTGTTGCAGTCAGCAGTAACTGTGGGCAGGAGGGACTGCAGGTCAGTTACCACAGCTTCACAGTCTCTACCTGTACAAACCTGTAACAGTCTTACTTCAATGTTTGTTCAACTGTTTCTTGCCTCTGTTCCATCTGCTGGACTCCTGTTCGTATCACTTGTCCCACTGGTAGCTTGCCCTGTGCTCCAACGGAGTGAAACATCCCTCTTCAAAGGGACAACCTCAGGCCTAGGTGCTACCTGAATCTTATTTACATACTTGTGCTAAGAACACTCTTCCACTTCAGTGAAGCTTGAGGACTGAAGTGAAACTCAGACTGGACTATATCAGGTGTTGAGATAGCTGAGGGGAGAACCTCCCTCTGGCAGTGATGGCAGTAGCTGGGCTTTACTTGCTGGGGTAGATACAGGTTCTTGACAAGCCAAGTAGCACCTTGAGAGCAGGCATAGAGCTGGTTTAAAAGACAAGCATGCAAGAGGGTGAGGAATGCTCATGTTCATGTGCAGTATGGCTGTGCTTAGAAGTGTTGTTACTCTGCAGACTACAAGGGACTTTGCCCTTGGGCTTTGCAATCAGTTTGTTTTTCACAAATGAAACTAGTTCTTAGAGAGCCTTTCATCCTGTGCTACGGTGCCTGTAGTGGCCGAGGCTGAAAGGCTTCACATTCACTCCTAGTTCTGTAATGGTGCCTCTGCCATGCTAAAAGAACATGAGTGAAACTAGATGAGTGAGACTTGATGTGGCCCTGGGCAGCCTGATCGAGTTGAAGATGTCCCCGCTCCCTGAAGGGAGGTCAGACAAGATGACCTGACCTTTGAGGGTGTCTTGCAGTCCAATACAATCTGTGAATTTGGGAAACACTGATTTGCTTCTTGGCCTTCTACCAAAGATCGTACCCAACTCTAAAGCCTGCAAGAAAATGATTAAAGCACAATTTTTCATGTGGACTAATTATTTGGGGGTGATTACACGTAGCAAAATTTGAACAGATTTTAAATCCAGGAAAGATGTACAGCACCCAACTGCTGAGTAAGCTAATGGGTTTTAAAATACCAGACCTCATCACAGCAAACAAACATTGCTGGTTTAGGCAGGAGCTAACACCAAGGATAGTGGAAGGAGATAGTCTAAGCTAGTGTCTCGTGCTCAGGCTCCAGTGAAAAGCCAGTCCAGGGGACAAAAGAAGGATGATAAGAAAATCTCTGAGGATTTGGAAAGGGCTATGTGACGAATAAAAAGGTAGGACATTGCAGACACAGGTCTGGGCAAGAGCCTTTCGTGCATGGGACACTGGGCTTTGAAAAAATTAATCTACTTTAGGCTGAAATAGAGAAGGCCTAAGAAGAAATATAGCAATAGCCATCGTGTGTGCAAAAGACTGCTGCAGCGATGCAGGGACTACCCAAACTTCATGTTTGTGGTGAAAATAAAAAAGACATAGCACACCTCAAATACAGGGAGTTCCCAGGGAAAACCTTCAAACACTGTGAGTAGAAAAGCCCTCTGGTAGATTTTGTGTGGAGGGCAGTGAGGTCTCCAATGTGGTAGTCTTTCAGAGCAGAGGAAGTAAGTAGCCATCAGGTATGCAGCACAATACAGGCTGTGCCAGGGACTGAACATGGACACGTTGTCCTTTGGCAGAAAAACATGCTTTTGTAGGCACGGTGTCCAAGCGGAAGCAATTTCCCAGAAGGCTTTTTGCTGGAGTCTTGGACAGCATGCCAAGAAAGATAGAGGTAAACTTGATCCCTTGTTGGGTTTGTAAGCTGCTCTGGGTGATCCCAGAGGTCTTGCCAGCCACAGTTTTCTGTGTTTCTTGATGGGCAACACAAGCAAAGAGTCATGGTTACAGTCACACATTTGTGACCTAAAACAGTAATAACAAGCAAGGTTTTCTTTTGTCTGTACTGCTCCCTGACAGGATTGTCTTCCATAGGCAGGGCCCCAAGCCCTGGTAACAGCTGATCTCATGCAGTGGTGTAATTAAAAAACAAAAAAATCCATCCAGAATGAGGTGGAAATTAATGTTGGGATCTGGCTGGGTGCCTGTGACAGAGACAGGGCCTCTGTGACTTAGCGATTCCATCCAGCCTGCTCCATCTGTACTGGATACGTGCTTACAAGCACCACTGTATTCCAAGACTTCATTATGAGCATGACAATCAACCCAGAAGAAAACCTGAATCTTTCTGTCTTGTTTTCTCTTGTTCTGATTAGCTCCATGCTTTACCTGCTTCTTAAGGCACTACCAGACTGGGAGGCAACATCTTTGCAATGTGCCTGCTGAACTCTGCAAATCTGGTCCCTTAAGTTACTCCTCACTTCTGAGACATTTTCCTGGTTCTGCTCAGCTTGCAGGAGGCCAAAGCTCTGGCTCTGGTTGTTCTGCCTTCCCTGGGATATGGGCAAGGCCACACCACTTATTCTGGATCCTTGCTGCCAGGCTAGTAAAGCACTTTTAGGGAGACTTCATCCTTACTTCATCAAGATTTAGAGCCGCCCGCTGTGGACAGGGAGAAAGGGAGTAACCGTCCATCATGTTTCTGCAGAAGAAATCACCAAGTGGCAGCCTGGTATCTGGAGTTCTGATAGCATAACCAAGTTTAACCATGCAACCATGTGCTATTCTGCTGGGGTGGAGCCTGCCCTGGTTTGTGGTCTCCCCTCTTTCAGAGGAGTCTGAAATACAGGGGTGTCACAGCCTCCATGGCAAACCCAGCTCCACACTGCCTATGCAGGAGAGAGGGGCTTTGCCAACACCAGGCACCTGCAAGCTATCAGAGTGGCACTGCTGCAGCATGGTGGGTTTTTTCTGTTCTAGCATTGTTCCACACTGACACTGAGACCAGCCTTTGCTCTTAGAGGTTTTCTTATCTTGTGAGTTAATGACCTGTGAGCTGTAGTGTTTCTCATTTAGCAGCTGCCTCAGAGCTCTGCAGAGAAATCTCAAAGGATGGCAATGACAGGTCATCATGGGACAATGTGCCTTCTTCCTGTTGTCCTCCTTTTCTTTCAGATGGTGCAGACACAGGTGCAACTTTTGTTTTAACTTGGCTCTATGCTTCTTTGCCTAAAGCACAGAGGTGCACCATCTGAGTAAAAGCCTTATGAGTAAAAGCCTGATAGCTTTGCTTTCTCACCTGCCTTGCCCCCATTTGTCTCCTGCAGTGCAGTAATATCCAAGGCTGAATTGCTAGGGGTATACCATATTGGACTGAATTATTTCTGTCAGTGTAAAATATGGGGTCAATATGTCAATGTGCAAGGCTTTCAAACTGACAGCACAAATTATGTGCTTTATGTCCTCAAGAGATGTGATAATTAAATAATCCTTACTATCTATTCATAAGATATTTGTTGCCAAAACCCAACAAGAATTAACAGTGCTGAGTGGAACCACAACTTTACACCAGCACCCACTGTGCTTTTCTAAGTCTCAATAGAAACATCTCCACTTGAGGAAGTGTCTCACCATCTTTGAGGCTGGACCTTGAGATGTTTCTCTACAGAGTAAGTGTGTGAATCATGCTGCAGACATGATGCATGCTTTGTTGTTGTCTAATTTTGTTGTAAAAGACACTTAGTGATTTCAGAGGGCTGGTTGGAGACAACTGAACAAACACCTGAGTCATCCACATTACAAGAGATGAGATAGGGAAGGTAGTTGGTGGGGTGCTGGGTACCCTGGAAAGCTTCAGGATATTTCAAGGAAAATTTTCACATACTAACATGTAGAAAGCAGTTCTGAGCACACTCACCTATATTTGGTTTTAATCACAGGATCACTGGATCATAGGATGTTAGGGGTCGGAAGGGACCTCCAGAGATCATCAACTCCAACCCTCCTACCAGAGTAGGACCATAGAATCTAGCACAGGTCACACAGGAATGCATCCAGATGGGACTGGGAAGTCCCCAGAGAAGGAGACTCCACAAAACAACTCACAAGGACTCACTATAATTTAGTAATAGTGATATAATGTGATTGCAGTTACATGTCATTTGTTTCCACATAAGCAAAAACTTTTTCACTGTGAGGGTGACAGAACACTGGAACAGGCTTCCCAGAGAGGTTGCAGAGTTTCCCTCTCTGGAAATATTCAGAAGACGCCTGGATGTGTTCCTGTGTGACCTGCTCTAGGTGATCTGCTCTGGCAGTGGGGTTGGACTAGATGGTCTTTCAAGGTCCCCTCCAACCCATTCTGTGATTCTGTGATGACCTGCTCCATGTAAAAGGAATACAGCCTGCCTTCCTATTGTCTTCTAAAATCAGGGTTTCTGCAGTTACATATAGTAACATATATACATGAATATCTATTGACACTGAATTTAGATCCATCAGGTTTGACTGCATGCAAAGTGAACATCAACAATTATTAACCTTAGTCCATTATTCTTTCTGTCTGATATTAGTTATAATGTGCTTGTGCCACGAGTTTGTAATTCCTAATGCAGAATAGTTTGCCTTGTTACCCAGTTACAGAAGAGTTAATGACAGCAGGTACACAAAAATAATGGAAGATGTCTAACTTCTATATACTTTGAAAATGCTGAACCCATTTGCCCACTTGTCACAAAAGGGCAAGGTTTCGAAGTGGAAAATTATTCTCACTTTTCAACCATTCTGGTTCTGTTACACATACAAAGTTCTTGTTAATGTTGTGAAAAATCCAGTCAGGTCAACCCTGATAAATGCACCATGTAGCAGTTGCATAAGTCCACAATGTACATGTCTCTCATGGCCTGGGAGCTGTGTTTATGATATGAGCCACTTCCACCAACCAGTTGCATCTGTCTGGGCTGTGGGTGGAATCTCTTGGGTGCTGGCTTTGCACTGGCAATGCTGAGGTCAAGTCAGGATTTCCCACCTGCTGAATCTGTTGTGGAGGAAGTGACTAGATAGTCACATAAACACCTTAAATCACATCTGGACACAGCTGCAGGGTTGCTGCCCCACAACCACAGGGGAAATAATTAGACAGAAAGATTGAGGAGCAAAAAGCAGCATAAAAAGGTCTGAATTCCAGGTAAACTCCAAACACTTTCTTATTTTCTCATTGTCCCCTTCAGATTGTTTCAGTGCTCCAGGAGTTTAGCTGAAAAATCCTCTGCTTAGGTGTTTCTGTGATCTACCCTTACACATTTTTATCCTGAATTCCAGGCTAGGGCAATGGGAAGAACCAGAGAAAAGGGCAGGGGCAAGGGGCAAGGAAGGGGCAAGGGAGGAGGGGGGGGGGGGGGGGTGCGGTGGAATCCTCATGCAAACAGTACAGACTCCAATGTGATTTTTCCACATTTTTCACAGGGATGAGGATATTGCTCATCTCAGGGCAAAAGTAGCCATCTTAATAAGCCCTCTTATCCATCACCAAGACGCCATCTAGGAGCTTAAGTGATACAGCATTTTCTGTGCATGTGACCTGCCATCCTCTGTCTGTCCACACACAGTTTTATTGGATATAATTTTCATAAGGAAAAGGATACTAAGAGAAAAGTGGGGGAAAAAAGATGAACACAAAGGTGGAAGAATGTATTTTAATAAATGGAATGTTAACAGCAATTTCTAGTTTTAGCAAAATATGTGTACAAATAGAAAAAATCAAAGCTTGCATCTGTAGAGATCATAGAATCACAGAAGAGTCTGGGTTAGGAAGGACCTTCAAAGATCATCTAATGCAACCTCCCTGCCATGGTCAGGGACACTTTCCACTAGATTGGGTTGCTCAAAGCCCCATTCAACCTGCTCTTGAACACTCCCAGGGATGGGGCAGGTATCAGAGTAGTTCCAATTTGGCTTCTATTTTCCGTACCAGACTCTCTGAAGACTTGCACAACCTTGTGGCTAGACTCAAGTCCTTGTTGTGGATGCAGACACCATGGGAGAGAATCAGAGGTCACCGGGGTTACATTCCTCCCTCTTGCTTGCTCTTGCAGGATTTCTTGCAATCTGTAACCAAACCATAAGGACAGTGCTGATGCTCCTCCAAAACAACTGCAAGTTCCTCTAGCTTTTAGAAATGGTGGTGCACTTTGGATTTTGCAAGGAAACCTTTTTTTTTGTTTTGCAGGTGGTGAACAGAACAGGCTGATGGCAGCACAGGTGTTTAGCTGAATTATAACCCATTTTTCCTGCACTAAAAATTAACCCTCTGCAGATTATGTGCTTCCTCTCTGCTGGCTGGGCAAAGTTAGCTGACATTATTGTAGCTTCTAGAGACACAAAGATGTGTGCTGCTTAGAAGCAGGCATGCTAAGAACTGCGCTTCATACAAGAAGAGTCTAAGTTGCCACACAAATGGGGTTACCTTGTCTCACTCATTGCTATCTCTTGACCAAGGCTTCACGTGATTACAGTCATCTGTTTTGGACTGGCTGGTGTCTGGTCAGGGCTGAGGGATGCACACCCATTTTACTATTCCTAAACTATTATCCGCAAGGTATTTTCTACAATTTGAAAGAGTTCTCCCTTATTCCTGAATCTGCTGCTTCCACTTCCACATTCTCTATGCAAAGAATAGCTTAAAGCTCCACAATATATCTGTCCCCAAAATCAGCCCTCTGACAGAAGGATTACTGAGTTAAGCCACAGTAAAGCCTGGCCTCTGTCCTCTTCATTTCTTTGGAAATGACAAAAATTGCTGTGATTTACCTGCAAGTTTCTCCAGGGCTCTTCCTTATGGGGAGGGAGAGATCAGTCAAGCAGAGGTGACTGCTCCTGGTCCCCTTCTCTGTCTCAGGCCAAGGGGTGGTGCTTTGAGGACCCGTCGATACTCAGAGCACAGGATGGTTTTTGTCTTCTGTTTGTCAGGCAGGAGATGAGGACAGAAGAGGAGGCAGAGGCATGAAAACTTGCTACTTCCATCTACGAAACAGATGACTCAGAGCAGACAGGTTAGGGGAGGCCCTTCCTATCACCTCATTTCCAGCAAGATGAGCTTTGCCAGGACACTAACCACCAGATAATACATCTCTACACACATCAGAGAAAACACATCCTTCAATTTCCTTCTGTCCCTACACTCCCAGAGCTGTGGTCTAGCAATGAAGACAGAGGGCTAAGGTAGGGGACACGGTGTAAGACAACAAAGGAAGGGTCTGATCCTTGTGGGCCCTGTCTTCCTCCTCCTCCCAGCTCTGCAGCAAACAGCTGTGGGCATTCCCTTAGCCCAGGGCTCCCAATTCTGAAACTGAAGCAAAGAGGCTGCAGAGAGGTGAGGTGGAGGAGAGGAGGGACTGGAGCTGCTCCTGCAAGTCTGCACCTCCTTCCATGAGGTGGGCATACCACAGCCTGATGTACAATTGGACAATTTTCAGTGTCCACACCACAAAATGCTGTACCCATGTGCCACTAGGTGGGAGGACACACCCAGGGAGAAATGTGGCTGCAAGCCCAGGTATCAGCTTCTGTTCTGCTTAGCACAGGGGGAATATTTTCTGGAAAATAATTGCCATCTCTTTTCACCAACTGAGGTGTGCTTGTCCAAAAAGCATGTGACAATAGTTGCCCAGAACAGCTGCCCTTGACCACCTCCACTGTAGCAGGACTGACAGACAGCCAGGGCCTGACACATGAGGGGGGTGACAATGGCATGTCCCCATCACTGTTCCATCACTGCCTGGGCAGCTGGTCTGCAAACTCACTTCTCCTGGCTTGCTATGCCACTTGAGGTTGACTTCCGTGGGAACCAGCTGCTAAAGCAGGACCAAGTCACTCAGTTACTCTCTCCTGAATACCTGCAGACTTCATTATCTGACATCACATTCAGGCTTCAAGCTGGAAAGAGTAATCACCCTTCAAGCAGGAAGCATTCCTTAAGCAGGACTTCAGGAAATGGGGTGCAGGACTCCTTCAGAAAACACGTCTCCATGTGCTCAGTGTGGTAACTAAAGGAATAGAAAAAGAAATCTCAGCAACTCTTCCTAAAGAAAGATGTGAGGAAAGGCCTGCCCTTTTAAAACCCTCTCTTTATACAATTTTCCATAGTAAAAATGAAAATGTAAAGCCTGTTGCACTGATATCAATCAGCAAAGTCAGTGCCACAAGGTACTCTTCCAAAGGTCACAGCTCCTCAGTCAGGGAATACTTTTTTTTTCCCTTCTCTGTTTTTTCTTTCCTTTTTTTTTTTTCCTTACTTTTATTTTTTTTCCTTTTTTTTTTTTTTTCTTTTTTAAATAAAACACACAGTAAGAAAAAAAGTTACCTCGTATAATAAGGTCTGGTGAGAATACAGCTTCTGAAACTCTGTGTGGTTAATAGTAACCTAATCTGAATAACTGCTTTACATCTGCAAGAGGGCCTTAATTTACATAGGTTTGTAAAATGTAAACAGCTTGGTTTAAGAAAACAAAACTGCAGATCTGTGGGGTTGTGCTGGGCCCTGCAAAGTCCTGTGCTGACACCAAGTGGTGACATAGTATTTTCACGCTGAAGAGAACCAGACTTGCCACATGCACCAAGAAATGTTTGTTATCACAGGAAGGCAAGGACAAGTAGACACAGGCCACAGGGAAACTATAGCAGCAGCCTTATTGCCAGACAATCCCATGGGGGTGGACAGCCAGAATATAGGATGGCAGAATCATAAAACATTTTGAGTTGGAAGGGGCATTTGAAAGTCATCTAATCCAAGTCTCCTTCAGTGAGCAGGGACATCTTTACCAAGATCAGATTGCTCAGAGCCTCATCCAACCCAGCCATGAATGTTTCCAGGGATGAGGCTTCTGCTCCCTCTCTGGGCAGCCTATGCTGGTGTTTCACCACCTTCATTGTAAGAAATTTCTTCTGTATATCTAGCCTAAATCTACCCTCTTTTGCTTTAAAATCATTGCTCCTTCCCCTATCACAAAAGGTCCTGCTAAAAAGACTGCCCCCATCTTTCTTAGAAGTCCCCTTCAAGTACTGAAAAGCCACAATAAGGTCTGCACTGGAGCCTTCTCTTCTCCAGGCTAAGTCAAATTCTCTCAGCCTTTCTTCACAGGAGAGGTGTTCCAGACATTTTTGGGGCCCTACTCTGGAATTACTCCAACAAGTCTGTGTCTTTCTTGTGTTGAGGTCTCCAGAGCTGGACACAGGACTCCTCATGAGGTCTCACCAGAGAGGAGTAGAGGGGCAAAATCACTTCCCTCAGCCTGCTGGCCATGTATCTTTTGATTTCTTGCAGCACCATTTCTATTGCACACCAAAGAGTTTATCCTTCTGCTTGCCCTTGGCCAGGCAGGAGGCACAGCAGCCCAGGGGGCTGTTCCAGTCCTCTCCATACTTCCACCTTCTCTCACAGGCAGTGTGTGTCTGTATGTGGCTGGGATCCTGAAGTCAGGAAGAGTTTTCCAATGCTGTCCTTCATGGCTGGCAGTACAAACCTAACAGTGAGAAAGCAAAATGCCATATGTTCAGATATGCCATGTTCAGATGCATCCCTGAGGAGGAGAGGTCCTTGAGGGATGTAAGGTAGCTCATAGAGGATCAGCTGTGAGCCAGCTCTAAAGCAAGGGAGAAGGCAGAGAGTGAAGGGAAAAAAGAGAGTCTGCTGTAGACCTGCCAACCAATAAAAACAGAGGGCTGACACAGTGTGATGGGTTAACGCCCATCCTGGAAGCAAGGGGGGGAGGGATTGTGAGAGCATTGCCCTGCCTGCAGGGGTTTTTCCCTCTGGGAAACGAAATCAGTTTGTTCCACTCCCCCTCCCCTGCCCAGCAAGGCTATAAAAAGGAGGATACTGCGGCTATTAGGTCTCTTGGGCCCTGCCTTTGCTTGGACGAGGACTGCTGGTGGCTCCCTGATTCTCTGCCTCATGGTCAGGCCTGATCCTTCTCCCTGCTACCTCCACACCTCTTTAAAGAGACTGGTTTGGGATTCTTATTTTTTTCTCCCATCCATCCTTGTTCCCTACCCTTTGTGAACCCTACCTGTTATTGTTACACATACATATATTTTCAAAAGAAAATTCTTTACCTCTCTACTTCCAAGCCAACTCCAAATTATTTCTTGGTGGATTTGCTCCTTCCCTTTCTTTTTTATCTCTCTGTTCGGAAGGAGGAGGGGGAGTCAGGGAGGGATTCTCAGCCTTGTCCCCATCTGAGCTCTTAAGTCCCAATTAAGGCTCAAACCACCACACACAGCAAGCATGTAGTGCCACTGGCTGACAAGCAACTGCACTGCTTGTTGAAGAAGCAATGGGCAAGCAAAGGAGAAGCTGGGCTGAAGGCTTTGTTGTGATGGCATTAGAGGAGTCCAGCCTTGTGACACTAGCAGCACATACTGCAGATGCTGCACCACGACTGCCATAGGCAGCAAGGCTAGCAACCCGAAGTTGCAACTTGGTTGCTCCAAAAGTGGATAGGCCTTTGATCAGTGCAGCCAAGCCTTGGCAAATGTTTTGTAGGGACAGTGTATGAAAGAGCCACACATTAAATTAAATTCTTGTAGCCATCATTCAGCTTGTGCTTTGCTTTGGTACAAAGAAATGTTCACACTGTTCATCTCTGCCAATTCTGTGTTACAGTAAGTGATGGCTGAAGGATGGGAGCAATACCCAAATCTTGGAACAGCTCTCAGCAGAGTTGGCAAACCTACTCCACCTTTAGCAAGTGCAATGAGAGAAGGGGCCCTGTTACACCACTAAGCAGTTTTTTTTAAGAGTGGGGTTTGTTTTTTTTCATATGTTGACATCAAGGCCAGGTTTTGCCCTTAGAGGTTTTGTTTTCTCACGAGCAGATGGACTTTAAACTTCAACATCACTCATGTAGCCATTTCCCTCAAGAGCTGCAAGAATGAGGGCAGGCAGCCATTAGGCTTTGAGGGTAACAATGGCAAGGTACTCTTGGACTATATTTCTTCTCTCAGCCCTTTTCCTTCAGACAGAGCAGACAGGTATGGCCTTTGTTTTGTTGCAGTTTTAATTCTGACATGTGCTACTGCTCCTCTAAAAACATTCCTGTTTTGTACCTTGTACAGTGTTTACTTTGTAGCATAGAGTGACATCACTTAATTTCCTGGCATTTCTCCTGTTTATTTCATATTGCTAAGTGAAAACTGTGGTAGGTTACTGAAGCAATGTAATTTTGAAGTGTCACTGTTTACACCAGGGTAACATTTTGTCTTTTCTTAAGATTCTTAAAGCATGCACCAAATATCAAGGAGAATTTCAGTTTATATTTCTAGTTGCTTCTGAAATAATAACAGAAGAGTCCTATGAAAAAGGCTGAGATTCATGCTTGCCATAGCTTGAAGAAATTTATATTTCGGTATTAATCCTCCATGGTGTGTCAAATATAAGGAGGAGATGAGCAAGGAAGAAAAAGATGATGACCACTTAAGTAGGTCAAAACACCCCTGGTAGTAGCAAAAGCGCAGTGCTGGTTACACTGTATGTGTCAGAACCCCTGCACAGCAGAAATGTGGCCTGAGGTGTCAGATAGCACTTTAAAGTGCAAACACAAACATGAAGCATTTTCTTTTTTAATAACACATGGGAGCCTGTTGCTTTTCAAATATCTTGCAAATGCATAACTAAGCATTTTAATGCAATTCCTGAATAATTTTGTTATCTCTCACTTCTTCCAGTTCTAACATTATTGAGTATCTTGACCTTTGTGCCTAGCACTGCTCGGCCCCCAAACACTGTCTAAAATTAAAAACAAAAAACCACCACAACAAAAATCCAATACCTACTCCAGTGGGTATTCTTTCCAAGCGCAGGAGAAACACATACAGCCAAATACTGCATAGTGTCAAAGGCTCCACCAAGGCACCAGCCATCCAGCTGGCAGGCAAATCTTTTTTGTGGGCATGTCCTGGTTTCAGCTGGGATAGAGTTAATTTTTTTCCTAGTAGCTGGTGCAGTGCTGTGTTTTGGAGCTAGTGTGCGAATAATGTTGGTAACACACTGATGTTTTAGTTGTTGCTAAGCAGTGTTTATACTAAGTCAAGGACTTTTCAGCTTCTCATACCACCCTGACAGCAAGAAGGCTGGAGGTACACAAGAACCTGAGAACGGGACACAGCAAGGACAGCTGACCCAAACTGGCCACAGGAATATTCCATACCACATGACATTATGCTCAGTATATTAACTAGAAGGAGTTGGCTGGGATGGGTGATTGCTGCTGGAGGACTGGCTGAGCATTGGTCAGCAGGCAGTGAGCAATGGCACTGTGCATCACTTGTCTTTCTTGGGGTTTATTTCTCTCTCTTTTTGTAATCTTCCTTTTCATTGCAATTGTTATTGTCATTATTACTATTTTTTAAAAGTTTATTTTTATTTCAAATCTTAAACTGTTCCTATCTCAATCCACAAGATTTACTTGGTTTTGATTCTCTCCCCCATCCCACCAGGAATGGAGCAGAGTGAGCAAGTGGCTGTGTGGTGTTTAGCTGGTGGCTGGGGACAAACCACAACACAGCATGATTGCAAAGAGTAGTTTTAAGACCTAGTAACTCCCATGTCCTTCATCTCTCTTCCTCTTTACTCAACTCAGAAAGACTATGGTGTTTTCCACATAAAGGATGGCATATGATATAGTCCTCTTAACTTAGCATTGCTGAGCTCTTGGTTATTCACACTAAGAGAGATTTGAGAGCTTCTCAGAAAAAATGGAGAAAAAAAAAGGAAAACCAAACCAAACCAAAACACAACAACCCCCCATCCCCCCAACCAACAAATAAACAAAACCCCCTGTGAAATCAGGAGATAAAAATGGTGAATATATATAAGGAAATTAGTCTAAGTACTGATGTTAGCATTTTATTGTACTGCATTCCAGTATTTATATCAGCTGATGATGCAAACAATGTTATCAAGAGACAGCGGCGTGCCAATTCCCTGCTTTTGGAGGAGATACTCCAAGGCAGCTTGGAAAGGGAATGCTTTGAAGAAAGGTGTACACATGAAGAAGCAAGAGAAGTATTTGAAAATGATGATATGCTTGTAAGTATTTGTGTATAATAAAAATTACTGCCTTCCCCCTTTACCATCGAATACAGCTCTACAGCCTGCTTAATTTGTTTGGGTTTCTCTCCATATGAAGTCTTTGTACTTTTTTCCTCAGCAGGTAGAAAGCAAGTGTCTTCAGTGGTCAAAATGGAAATGCAGAAGTCAACTCTGACACTTTTAGAAACCTATGTGACCTGTGCCTTATGTTGCAGAAATACATGTCTGTATCATCCTCTCTGATGGAAATACAGCTTCAGCATCCAGCAGGAGTAGGGAGGTGATTGTCCCCTTGTACTCCGCTCTGGTGAGGCCACATCTTGAGTGTTGTGTCCAGTTTTAGGTACCTCTATGCAAGAAAGATGTGGAGGTGCTGGAGCAAGCACAGAGCAGGGTAATGATGCTGGTGAAGGGCTTGGAGAATAAATCTTGCAAAGAGCAACTGAAGGAGCTGGAGCTGTTTAGTTTGGAAAAGAGGAGGCTGAGGGGAGACCTCATTGCTGTCCTCAACTACCTAAAAGGGCATTGGAGAGAGGCTGGTGCAGGACTCTTCTCACAGATAATTAGTGATAGAACAAGAGGGAATGGCCTCAAGGTACAACTGGGTAGGTTTGGACTGGACATTAGGGAAAAAAAAAATCACAGAAAGAGTGGTCAGGCATTGGAATGTGCTGCCCAGGGAGGTGGTTGAGTCACCAACCCTGGATGTGTTTAAAGGTGGCTTGGATGTGGTGCTTGGGGATATGGATTAGGGGTGAACTTTTGAGTAGGGTTAATGGGACCCATGACTAGACCATGGCACCAAGTGCCACGTCCAATGTCCTCTTGAACACCTCCAGGGACGGTGACTCCACCACCTCCCCGGGCAGCACATTCCAATGACCAATGACTGTTTTGGTGAAGAACTTTCTCCTCACCTCGAGCCTAAACCTCCCCTGGCGCAGCTTGAGACTGTGTCCCCTTGTTCTGGTGCTGGATGCCCCAGCGAAGAGACCAACCCCTTCCTGGCTACAGCCACCCTTCAGGTAGTTGTAGAGGGCAATGAGGACACCCCTGAGCCTCCTCTTCTTCAGTCTAAACAATCCCAGCTCCCTCAGCCTCTCCTCATAGGGCTTGTGTTCAAGGCCTCTCACCAGCCTTGTTGCCCTTCTCTGGACACATTCAAGTGTCTCAATGTCCTTCTTAAACTGAGGGGCCCACAACTGGACACGGTACTCAAGGTGTGGCCTAACCAATGCAGAGTACAGGGGCACAATGACCTCCCTGCTCCAGCTGGCCACACTGTTCCTAATGCAGGCCAGAATGCCATTGGCCCTCTTGGCCACCTGGGCACACTGCTGGCTCATGTTTAGGTGGCTGTCGATCAGCACCCCCAGGTCCCTCTCTGTTTGGCAGCTCTCCCACCTGAATGTTTCTGTGATTCTGTGATCCCTTAGGGTCCAGAAGAGCCAAAAGGGTGCTGAGATGGAGGGAAGCAATCCACCAGAAAGTAGTGGTAGCTATAGAAAGAAGCTCACTTGGTCAGCAGCTGCAAGTCCCCTGTACAAGAAACCCTCCTGACACTTACAACTAGATGCTGTGCTATTTAATGGGAATGTGGCCAAAGATGGTGTTCGCAGGGAAAGAGGAAACAGCTGTCAGACTGCCCAAAGATGTTCCCAGTGCATTGTAAAAGTTGCTGGTGACCATTGTTAGTGACACACAGCTCCATTCTTCTGCCTTCACCAGCTCCTGTTAAGGGACAAGTAGGGTCACTTCCCAAACCACTGCACACCAGAGAGACAATGTCTGGCCAGTTTTCCAGGAGGTCACATTGCTAAAGAATTCAGCTATCCGTCTCTCACCTGCAAAATGTTTCTCATAGCTTCTTAAGAAATAATAAGCAAGATGCAAACCTCCTTCCATAATCTCATTCAAATGTTACTGTCCGAGCAGAATCTAGTTGTGCGACTGCATAAATATTTAACCACAGCATGTATTCTCTCATATAATGTTTTGGTTTATGAAAGTATTTATGGAAGATTATATTATTTGAGAATTGCAATCTCATTTCTCCTTTTTTTATTTTTTTTTTAATTCCCCCCAGGAAATGTTTTGGGCTGTCTACTATGGTAAGCTCGCCTCTTAATTTCTCTCCTTCATTGCAGTGTCACTCTAGGAACATTATGACTCAGTCCAGTGCTGGTTTTCTGAGAGTTTTTTAGCTTTATTCTACAAGAAACACCCAGTTGCTACTTGTCTCAAGTAAAGCAGAAGGTAAAGTGTTGATGTGAAAGGATTAAAAAAGTAATAAACAGGGGAAAAAACCCAAGCCTTTAAAACTTCGAAGTGAGTAGAAGTTGAAGGTGAGGAGTTTTATCATAGTAAACAGGCTATTTCTTCTCTTGAACGTAAGGCTGTTCTGAAACAACCTTGGACCTATGAAAGTCTGCTTTGCTGATGCAATAGAGCAGTGCAGCTTTACCAGCAGAATCTCCCAAATACAAACCTAACACTTAAACCTGAGTGAGATAAATAGGTGTTAAAATCTACTGGGCTGTTGGCAAACTTTGAACACTGGCACCACATCATCCCTTGGCAGTTGTTGAGGCAAAAATATATGAATCTGTAAAAGTTGAGGGCTGATGTTATCTAGATGTCTCCCAAACATGGAGTCTGGGACACCAGGTTATGGTGGGTGTGCCCTATTCTTTCCCTTTTTTCTACATCCTTTGTCCTAAGTTGTTCTCCTGTTTCATTAATATCTGGCCTTGGGTTTAGACAGTGGATAAGGAGGTGTCAAACCCAGAAATTAGTATTAATTTTCTTCAGAAGCCACTAAAACGCTGAGTCCAGGGAACCATTCTGTGGAATAAACCCATTAGTGATATGTGTTACAAAGAACAATGCTGCCTACCTGGCTTACAGTAGTCTGTGTTTTACTACCTCACTTAATGATAATGTCATTTGAGACATCTCTATTCTGTGATGTTCACTGATTCTCCACTAGCTCTCTTATCCTATAATATACTTCAATTTGATTGGTTTGGATTATTTAATCTTGGGAAATGCATGTTTGTTGTTTCTTACCACCTTCTTATTTTGCTGAATGCTTACAAACAATTTGGTCATTCCAGTAGCTTTCCAGTAGCAGAAATTGCACCATTTTCTCTATAAATCCTGGAATCTTCTTCTTCCTCCTTCCATAAAGCTAGGTTCTAGGTTTCTTACAGAAATTCACCTGACCCCAGACATTTTCTGAGACTTCATTGCCTACATTTGACCATGCATTTCAGAGGCTTGATATTATCTAACTTGCTTCAGAATGTTGTCAGCAGTCCTTCCCTAGCTCCAGCTACCCAGCATTGCTGCTGGAGGTCCTCACTCCTTAACTCTCTGCCTCTCAACTCTGCTGATGAGTACCCCCTCAGTCACTCAAAAACCTTCCCAGGAGACTTAAATTGTACCATGGTATGCTGTTGGCACCTGACTGCAGCTGGGCTGAAGGTGGTAATTGCTTTAAGCTAGTATTTTAGTACTGCTCAAGCTAACAGATACATGTGCCCATAGGCTCAGCAGATGGTGGTTGGGTATTTTTTTCCTGGTACCAGGCAGTTTTCACTTTTCTATCCCTGCTATCAATTAGGGAAGCCCATTGACTGATGTTAACCTCTCTGATGAAGTTTTCCATTTTAGAAAGGTTGAAGAACATGTCCCTGGTTAGGATTTTCCATCTTGAAGCCTGACCACTCAAGTCTATGATAAGAAATCATTGTTTGGAGAACATTTCCAAACTCTTTTGGAGTCTTCTCAGTGGAAAGCTTAAAGGGAAACTGGCAACATTTCCTGGTGCTTCACCTACAGGCATCTTCCAGTTTTGATTTTCAATTCTTCAGAAAGACTAAGCTTGCCAGCGTCTAACCTGCTCTATAGTAGTTGTACAGATATTTAAGCACCAGATTTCCTTGTATTTTGGTGTTGCTTGCCATGTAATTTTAATGCCAGCTGTTTTTTATCCAGTACATATCAACACAGATGGATCCCTAAACCATGTGGCTCATATTGCATTTGTAATGAGAGCATAAACTGTAACTCCATTTTTCCTTGAAGCAGAGGATCCATCCTTCAGAAGCAGGCTCT
Source organism: Melanerpes formicivorus (assembly GCF_026170545.1). Lineage (NCBI taxonomy): Eukaryota > Metazoa > Chordata > Aves > Piciformes > Picidae > Melanerpes > Melanerpes formicivorus. The sequence goes on from NW_027142353.1 coordinate 24,132,669, forward strand.
GCCTCTGGGCAGCTCTGGGCACCTCCTGGCCTCTCTGCAGGAGCACCTCTGGAAGCAGAGTCTGGCTAAAATTACTCCTGAGGAGCTAAAATTACTCCTGAGGAGCAATTTGGTGAGATGCAGTCTATTTGCTTCCAAACAGAGTCTTTTTATAGTGCTTATCTGAGTGGTTTGCATGCCAGGAAGGGGGCTGCATAATTCAGGTCAGCAGTGGTGGTGACTCATTCCTCTTTTGTGGCATTTCTTCAGGTGGTAGGAAGTGCTCCTCGAGCCCCTGCCAGCACAATGGTGTGTGCGAGGACAATATTCGAGGCTACACCTGCACCTGTACTGAGGGCTATGAGGGAGAGAACTGTGGTTTGGGTAAGGCATCACCTGCTTCTGAGAAGCTCTACCTCCTCCTGTCATAAGGGGTCCTCAGGAAACCATACACAGCAATCTTATTATGGCCGGTTATCATATTTTAGGTTAAAACACACAGCTCTTGGCAAGGCAGGGGTGATATGTGCTGCCTGTCTACCAAAACATTATGGTGTCCTGAGGTTACATATGCTGCCTCAGCCCTCCAAGCCTCTCTTCTCTGAGGATGCAGCAACCTGATCTCCTTCTATGATCAGGTGACCCGCCTGGTGGATGTGGGGAGGCCTGTGGATGTAGTCTACCTGGACCTCAGCAAGGCCTTTGACACCGTCCCCCATAGCAAACTGCTGGCCAAGCTGTCAGCCCATGGCTTGGACGGGAGCACACTGCGATGGGTTAGGAACTGGCTGGAGGGCCGAGCCCAGAGAGTGGTGGTGAATGGTGTCACATCCAGCTGGCAGCCAGTCACTAGTGGTGTGCCCCAAGGATCAGTGCTGGGCCCTGTGCTCTTTAACATCTTTATTGATGATCTGGATGAGGGCATTGAGTCCATCATCAGCAAATTTGCTGACAACACCAAGCTGGGGGCAGGAGTTGATCTGCTGGAGGGTAGAGAGGCTCTGCAGAGGGACCTCGACAGGCTGGACAGATGGGCAGAATCCAACGGCATGAGATTTAACACATCCAAGTGCCGGGTTCTGCACATTGGCCACAACAACCCCATGCAGAGCTACAGGCTGGGGTCAGAGTGGCTGGAGAGCAGCCAGGCAGAGAGGGACCTGGGGGTACTGGTCGATGGTAGGCTGAACATGAGCCTGCAGTGTGCCCAGGTGGCCAGGAGGGCCAATGGCATCCTGGCCTGCATCAGGAACAGTGTGGCCAGCAGGAGCAGGGAGGTCATTGTGCCCCTGTATACTGCACTGGTTAGGCCACACCTCGAGTACTGTGTCCAGTTCTGGGCCACGCAGTTTAGGAAGGAGGTTGACTTGCTGGAACGAGTCCAGAGAAGAGCAACAAAGTTGGTGAGGGGTTTGGAACACAAGCCCTATGAGGAGAGGCTGAGGGAGTTGGGGTTGCTCAGCCTGGAGAAGAGGAGACTCAGGGCTGACCTTATCACTCTCTACAACTACCTGAAGGGAGGTTGTAGACAGGTGGATGATGGTCTCTTCTCCCAGGCAGCCAGTACCAGAACAAGAGGACACAGTCTCAGGCTGCACCAGGGGAGGTTCAGGTTGGATATTAGGAAGAAGTTCTATACAGAAAGAGTGATTGTGCTATGGAATGGGCTGCCCGGGGAGGTGGTGGAGTCGCCGTCATTGAAGGTGTTCAGGAGGAGACTTGATGGGGTGCTTGGTGCCATGGGTTAGCTGTTTGGTTGGGTTGGATTGGTTGATGGGTTGGACACGATGATCTTGAAGGTCTCTTCCAACCTGGTTTGGTTTATTCTAATAAAGGTTTATTCTATTCTAAAAGGGCTGAAGCAAGCTGCCCTCACAGGTGGGCTCCAAAGGCAGCCCTGCCACTGCCACCTGCACTCCCTGACTGTATGTCCTGTTGTAGTCCTAGGCAGCATGTGGTCTGAAGAGCTAGGGCCGTGGTGTCAGGGTGATTGGAAAGCCTCCAAGGCCACATACCCACAAGACAGCTCCTCAGGACAGCAGGACTCCAGAAAACAAACCATTTTCAGTGGAAGTGTAAAAGGCATAAAACAAACCAGATTCTTTCTAGCATGTAAAACACTCTGGGACAGATCCTACATGTTTACATCTGCCAGGTTCTACTTTCCAGCTCTTACATCAGTATTCTTGCTGACTTGGAGGTCCCCTGGGGTGGGAGACGCCCTGGCTGCCATAAGGCAGGGTCATTTTTTTGTGTAAGGGGTGTGACTGTGAGCAGCTTCTGGAGGAGCACAGAGAGTGACACAGCTTGAACCAGTGCTGAGAGCTGGATCTGCTCAGCATGAGCCATGTTATGTGAGGGGTTTTGCTACTTCTCCATCTGTGAGCTAGATCCACCATTGAATTGTTGTTCCTTGTGTTGCTTTGTGCTGAAACATATGTGTTAGCTCACCTAGAGGAAGTTGACCAAGCATGTGGCAATTGTGGTTAATGCTCCCTTTCTTTTTTTGTGTCTTTGACAGTTGCTAATATTCTTAGCACAAGCATACTAAGAAGCAATGAGGGCTTCAAGCACAGCAAGAGTTTTGTATTGGTTTTATTTAGAATCGGATAGCTTTAGCCTACTTCCTCAAACAATACCTACCTTCTTAACATGTGCAGCAGCTCTTTCCACTGCAGATAGTTACATGCTTTAAGAGAGCAGAAAGAACACCTCTGGCATCCTTCCATGGGTTCACACAGAAAGCCTGATTTGACCCTTTGCTAATGCTCCCCAAAACTCAGAGGAGCAGACAGTCTGGTGCAGAGAAGTACAGGGTGACCAGAGTTTGCAAGGAGAAGGTGGGCAGTGCAGAGACCCATCTGTTTCAGAGTTTTGCTTAACAAGGGGAAAAGCAATGTGGTAGGATACACTACCTACCCAGAGTTTATCCACCTCCACAAAAAGCAAGTAAAAATGAAATGCTTAGAAAAGAGGACTCAGTCTGTGCAAGAATACTCCAGTTGAACTGTTCCCAATACTTTTCCTCTACTTGTTCTTGTTTAGCTAAAAATGAATGTCACCACCAAGCAAAGGAAGGTTGTCACCACTTCTGCTACCCAGGAAGTGATTCCTACCATTGTTCCTGCGCTGATGGTTACGAGCTTGGGAAGGATAAAAAGCAGTGCATTGCCTTAGGTAGGTGCGAGCATGGAAGTACAGTGAGCACATACTTTCTTTCAGTGCTGCACTTTGCTCCATTAATACACAAATTCTGGGAGTGGGCAGGCCACCATCTGATATCCAAATGCTAACGGCCTGCTTGGAGACTGAAGTGATGGGAATATTGCTGACCTTCCAAGCTGGGAAGAAAAAGGAGGAATCTAGGGACCACTACCCAAGATACCAGTGCACTGGTAAAAGAAGCAATATTTGATCTGAACATTTAAGCATGGCTCTGCAGAGAGGACTTATACCATCTTATGTATCATTACTAAGCATAGTCATGGAAAACCTGGCTGTGAAAGAGCATTGCACTGATGACTTGTTTATTTGGGAAGGAGGTTTAATTGTATCCAGTTGGGCACCTGATGGTCTGATAAACAAATGGCAACTGCCTAAAGCAGTTGCCCTCTTCATTTTTCAATGTCACTTGCTTAGATCTGCCAGAAACACAGTAGATATGCTTAGACACTTGTCTATATTGGCAAGTAGGGCAGCTGAGTAGGAGTTTAGCTGTAGAGCCACACTTTTGATGATGACAGCTTGACATCCATAACCCTTTCACATTTCAGGTTTGCCTTTACTTCAGGTTAGCTCTAGTTTGGTTTTGTGGATTATGTTAGCTATGAGAGTGAATTATGCATGCTCCTGGAGAGTGTCTTCAGGTTTAACTTTACCTAAACAGCATCCAGTTTGTGTGACCCAAGACAATGCCTCAAGGTGAAAAGAAAGTGTGATAAATGCAGATAACTGGGAGATCCACTTGATCCACAGGTGTGCATTTAATAAGGAAACACCAAGCTTTATCTTGTCCAGCTTGGGCCACAGCTATGAAATATTTGGTGCAATTCAGATAGAGAATGTGAAGATGAGGAAGCAAACTGTGCTGATGGTTGGCTGGAGAGGAAGCCCAGTTTCATTAGTTACAGACAGCAAAATCTGGTCACCACAAGTCCTAAAACATTCAGCACCATCTCTAAGTTGTCAGACGGCAAATGCAAGTGAATTATTCTACTTTTCACCAGCTAAGAAACTGCACTTCTTCTTTTGCTAGGTGCAAAATCAAAACTCCAAAGTCAAAGTGGAAGCAATATGGTATTAGCTGTCTGGAAATGGTGTAGCATGAGGTTTTGATTGTTTTAAATTCATTTGCTAGATCAATGTGCATGTGGCAGACTTCAAGACAGCAACAACCTGTTACATGAAAGCAGGAAGAAATGCGATGAGCGATTTCCTTGGCAGGTATTTCTAGCAATTCATTAAGCCCGTCACTCAACCTCACAGGGACAGCTCCCTAATGCCTTTTTGCATTTTCTTAGGTCCTGCTGATAAACTCAGAAGGGAAGGGCTTCTGTGAAGGAGTGCTGCTAAAAAGTAACTTCGTATTGACTACAGCAGAGTGTGCCCTTCTGCACAGCCATTTTGAAATCAGGGCTGGTGCTGGTAGGTGATCAAACACCTTTTTTTCTGGTTACAGCACAGTTTAGCATGCACAAGCTAAGGGGTGTGGTTAGTAGGTTGAGAGAGGCTGTCCTTCCCCTCTCCTCTGCCCTGGTGAGGCCCTATCTGGCCTATTGTGTCCCAGTTCTGGGCCTCTCAATTCAAGGACAGCACAGAGCCATAAAACCAATCATGGGAGTGGAACATCTTCCTTATGAGGAGAGACTGAGGGAGCTGAGTCTAGTTTGGAGGAGGCTGAGGGGTGACCTCATTAATGTTTATAAATAAGTAAAGGGTGAGTGCCAAGAGGATAGAGGCAGGCTCTTCTCAGTGATGCCCAATGACAAGACATGCAAAGGGTGGAAGTTGAGGCATAGGAAGTTCCATGGAAACACAAGGAAATAAATTTTCACTATGTGCCCAGATGGGTTGAGGAGCCTCCCTCTCTGGAGATAGTCAAAACCTGCCTGGATGTGTCCCTGTGTGATCTGGTAAAGATGATCCTGCTCTGGCAGGGAGCTTGGACTAGATGATCTTTCAAGGTCCCTTCCAAGCCCTAACATTCTGTGATGAAATCTGCTGTCATCTCATGTAAGTATCTTAAGCTACTACTACATTTGCCCCAAATTCTGCTACAAGTCAAGCAGAGACACAACTGCTTCTTGAATGCAAGTCAGAATTCAGCACCTAGGGGTAAGCTAAACCAGGTGCATGTAGAGGTGGCTTTTGTTTCATGCAAAAATTCACTGCTCTTGTTGGGTAAATTTGTCCTCCTCTATGGAATTATGAGTGCTTCCACACAGTATTAAAAAGATGTCCATGTATCATTCATAGTGTTCTGTGGTGGTTTCAAGAAAAAGTGCCTTTAGTTTCTCTGCTGCAAATATTTCTCAAGCATGACCAGGCAGCTGTCAGTAGGCTTGCAGTTTTCAGGTCTATGATAAATTATTCCCAAGAGCTCTGAAATGTCTTTTGCTTCACAGGGCCTAAGGGAAAAAATGGAACTGAGAAGATAATGCAAGTTAGTGAGAAACACATACATATCCGGTATGATGAAGACACTGGTGAGAACAATATTGCATTACTACAACTCCAAGAGCATGTTGAGTGCAACAACCACCAGCTTCCTGTTTGCATCCCTGAAAGAGACTTTGCAGAACACATTTTAATTCCAAAATTTACCGGTACAGTCAGTGGCTGGAGAATGGAAGGTGAGGAACTGCAAGGTGATGAGCTGCAGGTTTCCTACCTTCCTGCTGAGGACTGCAAGCAAATACTCAACATAAGCCTCACAAACAGGCAGTTTTGTGGACACCTCCAGAAGGCCACAGAAAAACAACTGCTTGGAGGAAGCTTTTTAGCTACTGAGTATAAGGGCACTTGGTTTCTGACTGGCATCCTGGGATCATGGCCACTAGAAGACACTGACTGGGAAACACTTCTATTCACTAACACTGCAAGGTATACAATATGGTTCAAACAAAAAATGAGGTAAGACACAAACACAACCAACCCTCCAGCACTAAACTACTGTCAGTCACACTGCAAGGAAACATTTGGATGCAGCCAGGACACTCATCTGACACTGTGACAATTTGCAGCAATAGAAGTTGCAACAGATACATATATATAAGCATGCAGAAAGATTGTATCAACAGAAGAAGGAAAAACACAGTACTGCAAAAGTCACGATGTAATAAATCAAGCTATATTATCAAAAACTGACTGAATTTTAAGTTTCCTAGAACTGCTCAAACTAAAAAAAGCATTGCTACATTTCTGGGATTTTAAATGTTGCTAGAAAGAAATGAGCCTGTTTAATTCTTGTCAGCCTGAGGCTTGATTCTGCAAATCCATACTCCTATTTCAGCACCCCTACAAGTAAAACTTTCAAAGAGCAGGGGAACTCCAAGCTTTCACATGCCTATGTTGACATAGAACTTGACACTCTCACCACTAAAAAATTATTCCCTTCATACATGGTACCTGTATTTTCCCTTATGAATCACGTTCACATCAGTTTGTGGATAAAACAAACCCCAACTCTCACGGAGGAGAAAAAAAGATCATTTATTTCCTTTAAAAATAATTAGAAAACCCCAAAACTACAATCTTATCACTATGGACAAAGTTATGTTGGACCACCCACAAAAAAACCAAACCCCTCAAGGAAGTAACACCTAAAACTATTGGATCCAATGGAGTGTTTCCCCATTAGCAGAACAAACCAGAATATGGATCAGTTACTGAGATAAGTTTTTGTTCATTGTAACAAAAAAGAAAGAAATCGCCCCCGAACCCACCTGTGGGCATCTACAAACAAAAATCCCACACCTACTTGAACCCATAAGTATCGTTGACACAGCAAAGCTTTTGGTGCCAAGCACTTCTCTATTTTTTAGAGAAAGCTTGGAAAGAGTATTTAATACCAACAAGATTACTGAAGAGACAAAAAAAATCCATGGAAACCATGAAAGGAAACATCATTGCCACTCTGAAGAATGGATTAACAGAAATAACAAGGGATGGATACTTCTCCTCTCTGAAAGATAAATGCAAAAATACTAACACAAAGTAGTTTATAAAAGCTTTAAAGTAAAGTTGGAAGGAATTTGGAATGCTTTTCTTTATCTCCTCATTAAGTATTTTGAATGATCTAGAGAGCCTGCGGAAACTATCACTGAAAAGTCAGCATTTCATTCCAATGCACTTTGTAACACCGGCAGCCTTGGCCATTCTGGGAAAGAAGCCACAAACAGTTCCTGGTATTCCAGTCCTGGACGTGAACCAGGTCATCTGCAATGTTCTCGGAGTGATTAGGAGCAGCTCCACTGGGCAAACTGAGTATCAGAAAAGTACTTCCATGGATAAGATGCAACACTCAACACACAGTTGACAGTGGAGGAAATGGGTTCTGCTTACTGACCACAAGCTTTTGATGCTGATGAGATATATAGCCTTTAATGTGACCCTGGCACAAGGAGAAAAAGACAGCATTAGTACTGCAAGCTGGTAACACAATGCCTGTAACCTCAGCTGTCTTCAGGCTACATCAAGCCAAGCTATGCGTGTATACCCCATCACTGCTGCACTACTGTACTCAGCAGCTATAAGAATGCTTTTTTTTTTTGTAAGTGTGTCAACTCCCAGAGGAATCTGAAAGTTAGAACCATAATTGTGTGTGTCTGTGTACACTAATGGTGCTGTCAGCCTGAGAGCCCGTTGCCAGGGCCCCCTACTGGTCTGCTTACATTACCTTGAAGAGACAGAGCTCTACAGAAGTGTTGCTAACTTCCCTCTTGCTCACTTCCATATGGGGATATTAATTAATCACTGTTTCATACATAATAAACTAAATGACACAGTATTTCCTTTTCTGATGTAGTGCTGTAACACTGAAAGAAACCTTCCAGGGACCAATATTTGTTACTCCTAGACCTCACCAAATCATCTGTTTCAGGCATGGAGAAGTGGTTTATTTTCTTGCTGACATTGCAATGCTGCTCCAAAACCTCTGATTCCTTGGAAATCTCTAGATTACAAGCCTTTAATCTGCTCATGAGTAGTGGAGATCCACTTAGAGAAATATAAAATGTGAAACAAAACCACAGAAATTCAGTTTGTTTCTTTTCTAGTATTAGAATGCTAAGAATCTCCTAATTCAAATGCATTTCAAATTTTTGCATTTTTAAACCAGTATTTTTGCATATATAGAACTGCCAGTATTAGATGTTTAACGTAAAATTCAAATTTAGCTTTACCTGATACATGCAAAAGAGGCAGGAACTACAGAAGGCCCTTAGGGCCAACAAAAGCACTTCACTTTGGGCACAAATAAATACTTCCCCCCCCCCCCCCCCCAAGAAAACCTGGGATTATGAATATATTTTTTTTATAATAAACTTTTATTCTCTACCTAATATTATTAGTGTTTGAAGTCTGGACGGGCTAGACAAGAAGTGGTCAGCACATACCATGTATATAAGGTTAGCTAAAATGCACTGGACTTCATCGATATCAACATCATCAACTTGCATGAATTTCAGAGCAAACAGAAAGGCATCTAGAGATAGCTGATGGGTTTTGAGTAGTAAATACCTGGAAGAGGCAACAGAGGGAAAACCAAAATCTGCTGATGAAAAACAATTACTTCAAAATTGCAGTTCTTAGAAAAGTGACATTTCCACAATAAATTCACTAACAGTAATTCAGTTCTCTCACAGAGAACTAAGGAGTATGTATGTCTATATCACAGTCCTAGCTGAAAACACATTAAGGATGCTTTTATGAAAATGTAGGTTTTGTTATGCTTACACTTTCTTAAATAGATTTCTGTACGTGATGATTTTCAGCTTCTCAAGGATCAGAAAGATTCCACATCGAATAAAGAAGCTCTCATGCTTTGCCAAAGCTTCATTCAGCAGGAGGAGATTGCCTTCACTACAAGGATGAAGAAATGAAAACATGAGAGGGTCTCACTCAAATAAGAAAGCAAATGCCTCACTTGGTAGGAATATCTCTCCCCTGCCCCCCTCAAACATCCCAAATCAGCATCTTTTACTTAAGACTTTTTGAACTAACACACAATGCAATAAAACAATCATCATACCTCACAGCCTTTGTTACTTCAGCAAACTGCATAAGGTCATACTTTTTTAAGAGCTGAATTGTTGGCATATGGCCCTGAAAAATAAACAGGTTCCAAGTTTTCCAGGGTAAAGTTAAATGCATTTTAAATGTAATATAGCAAGCTATAAAAACATTTCTTAAATATACATATATAACCATATTTTATTTTCTCTAAAGAGGTGAATAAAAGTATTTCCTGGTCAAGCTGTCAGCCCATGGCTTGGACAGCACCACTCTGTGCTGCGTTAGGAACTCACTGGAGGGCTGAGCCCAGAGAGTGGTGGTGAATGGTGCCACATCCAGCTGGCAGCCAGGCACTAGTGGAGTCCCCCAGGGATCAGTGCTGGGCCACATGCTCTTTAACATCTTTATTGATGATCTGGATAAAGGCATTGAGTACATCATCAGTAAATTTGCTGATGACACCAAGCTGGGGGCAGGAGTTGATCTGTTAGAGGGTAGGAGAGCTCTGCAGAGGGACCTCGACAGGCTGGACAGATGGGCAGAGTCCGACGGCATGAGATTTAACACATCCAAGTGCCGGGTTCTGCACATTGGCCACAACAACCCCATGCAGTGCTACAGGCTGGGGCCAGAATGGCTGGAGACCAGCCAGAGAGACGGGAACCTGGGGGTGCTGGTTGATAGTAGGCTGAACACAAGGCAGCAGTGTGTCCAGATAGCCAAGAAGGCCAATGGCATCCTGGCCTGTATCAGGAATAGTGTGCCCAGCAGGAGCAGGGAGGTCATTCTGCCCCTACACACAACATTGGTTAGGCCACACCTTGAGTGTTTTGTCCAGTTCTGGGCCCCTCAGTTTAGGAAAGATGTTAAATTGATGTAACATGTCCAGAGAAGGGCAACAAAGCTGGGGAGGGGTTTGGAGCACAAGCCCTATGAGGAGAGGCTGAGGGAGCTGGGGTTGCTTAGCCTGGAGAAGAGGAAGCTCAGAGGAGACCTTATTGCTGTCTACAACTACCTGAAGGGAGGTTGTAGGCAGGCAGGGCTTGGTCTCTTCTCCCAGGTGGCCAGCACCAGAACAAGAGGACACAGTCTCAAGCTGCACCAGGGGAGGTTTAGGCTGGTTGTTAGGAAGTTCTTCATAGAAAGAGTGATTGGCCATTGGAATGGGCTGCCTGGGGAGGTGGTTGAGTCACCATCACTGGAGGTGTTTAAGAAGAGACTGGATGGGGTGCTTGGTGCCATGGTTTAGTTGATTAGATAGTGTTGGATGATAGGTTGGACTTAATGTTCTCTGAGGTCTCTTCCAACCTGGTTAATTCTATTCTATTCTATTCTATAGACAACTCCCCTGTCCCAGTCAAATACCTGGTAGCTCAAGTCATAATAAGTCATCTCACTATTTAGAGAGTCTTAATATATCTTAATGTTGGGGAACAGTTAAACTGTAAAATCAGCATCCTGTGACAAGATGTCTGGGCAGATCCAGATTTTACATTATGGCTGTATGATCTAAACTGCAAACAGAAGAATCACAAGAATCCCAAGTATTACTAATATTACAAGCAATGCTTCAGAAGTGTCAAGTGCTGGCTCAGTCTGTGCTACATTTTTTCCTTCCCTATGCCTCCATGCAGAAACAAAAAAGTTCTCTCATAAAAAAAAAACCAAACCAAAAAGTTTAAATTTAAAGAAACAAAATTAATTCTTATTGCTAGGTCAGGTAAGACAGAACCACCTACTCTAATGAAAGAAACTTTGTTTTTTACCTCCCTGCACAGCAGAGATCAGATTGCATACTGACTTGGGTCACACTTTAAATTTAGTTACCATCATGCTATGCTGTTAGTACCTCCTTTCCTGGTTGGAGGATTAGCTGAGAGCAGAAGTCAGTTACATGTTTACTGAGAGCTGCTAGAAATAAAAAAAGACCATCCAAGCTATTTTAGTACAGTTTCAGGTCAGTGTTGATGTTCAGGCTGTGATTTAAAAAAAGTAACTGTGAAAACAATGACCTTTATCTAGTTTCTCTAGTGTTGCTTATACACTAGAACTGCCCCAGAAAACTTTATTACCAAAGTAATCTCAGGTTGTACCTTTAGGTAGGGTGTAAAGGAAGGCAGGGTCAAAGGAGGGTGAAATTGCTGGTTGGATTGTGTGTCCTGTGTGTCCCCCCCCCTCCCCCCTTTCCCCTTTCCTGTGGGCCATAAATGACAATTCAGTATTTTTAGTCCTCACAAAACAAGGTGAGCATATGCTGGCTCCCATGGAGGAATTCAGGCACAGATAGCCTCTCAATTCCAATAAGGAAAGAAACAAGAACAATACTGAGCAACATTTGGTCATCTGCCTCCAAAGAATTATTTAGAAGAGTAACACCTGCTCACCAACAACATTTTTACAGGCAGCAGGTAGATCAAAATCATTCTTTTGTTCTTCTGGCTTGAGCGGTGGCAGTGCTCAAAGGCAAATGACAGATATTCTTCAGCTGCAGAAACAAATAAAAGTGCTATTAACATAAGTCAACAACAAAAATGGGTTTAAACTGTAACCCAAATTCTGTGTTCAATGTTCCTCTTTAGCTTGAATTCATCATATTTGAAATTATGTAAAAAATAATCACACCCATCAATATGCATGAAGAAAAATACATAAAATACAAAGTAGTGCCAGGAAAAAAAAGTCCTCCTTCAGAAAGTCAAAGAAAACTTGTCAAGGTTGAGATCTCACAGGTAAGTTACAAGCAATACTGAAATGTTCAGCTCATTCCAGCAGTATTATTGTGCTACTATTGGGGGAGTCTCAAGAAGCACTGACGAAACAGAACCCTACATTCTAAATTCACAGATTATGTTCTTCAGTGGCTTAAATTGCACACAATGCATACATCTGCTGAGCTGCAAAAATGTGCCAGTGAGATCACAAAGCATGACAACGTGAAAATCTCTCATCAGTTTTCACTGAGAGAGAAAAACGACAAGCCAGGCAGGCAGAAGGCACTGTTTAGAGTAACAAAACTGCCTCAAGAACAGATTTGAGTCAAAAGCTTCAGTAAGGAATGAAAGTTGTACCTTCTAGCTCTGGAAGCATTTCTTTTAGTGAATCTACTTGAAATCTCAGAAATGTGGTTTCTACATCTTCCAAGTATCTATGCATCAAGAAACCAATTCTACAGTACAGTTTGCTGAAGTTTTTCTACATGGCATACAGTAAGTTTAAGAGGACAAGTGAGTCACAACACCTCTTTTGTGGGGGGGAGGAAAAATCTGTTTTGGATGCTCATACATTTTATTAAGCACACACATGATGCAAAAGACTAGAGGGAGTTTTGCTGACACAAATATTTTAAAACTGCTACAATTAAAAGCATCATGGAATCTTATCTCTGATCTGACTCGGTCTGTGCACCTTCGATCTTTTAGCATGACTGCTCCTTTAATCAGTGCAAACACAACTGCACCTTCTACACACATTTTGAGTCCCACACACATGGCAACAGCCAGATTTCACACCAAGCAGCAAGACTTTATGCCTGTCTTGCTGGCATGCAGTACCTTGTTTAAAATCACTGTCAAACATGGCTTTGCGTCCCACATAGTATCTGTACGTAACTCGCTGAGCCATGCTATATTCATCCTTCAGGTTTGAGCTGTCGATTGCTCTAATTAAGGGCTTACATAGATGGAGCTTGTTGATCTGTTAGAAAAATACATTAGTTGCATTCATTTTACTCAGAGAGTGTAGATAGATGGTAGCATATAAAATGAAGCAGACTTGACTTAGAATACAAAATACAGAACAGAGCTTACCAGGCTTGAACCCTACCTTAAAATAAATTTTGAACAGCTGATTCACCAGAAACAACATGCCCCACTTCTTGGAATCTTCAATGCCTGCTCGACTGTCATGTGAAAACAAAGAAGGAAAAAACAACTAGTAATGACCATTGTAACGGAGGCGACAGAGATTAGAATCAATACGGCTGACCAATGTGATCGAGTATTGTTCCTTTATTGTTCCAGTGTTGCAGGCCGATGGTGCAGGCCTGAGGTGCAGGCCTGTAGTGCAGGGTAAAGCGTAGGAAGAAGAGGAGACAGGAAAGGCAGAAGTGCATAGCAAGGGAACTGCTACAACTTATATAAGCTCGGAGTGCCCTGTTGGCACAGCTCCATTGGTTCCCTCTGAGTGACCACACATTGCACTATTACAGATTATTGGTCCAACTACTAATGACACGCGAGGTTTGTTGATGCAGGTGCATGTCCTGTTGTCCCAAGATAACTTTCTGTGTTTATAGCTACCAGTGTCCTGTTTTAGTTACATGCTGCAGGCACAGCACTGTTTTGCTACACTGCTAGCTGGCTCTGCATTTATGCTGAGCATGGCCTACCACCACGTCAGGCTCTAGGCCTGCACTGCCAGATTGCTCACACCGCTTGTCACTGGCATTGCCACACCATCGTAAAAAAATGATGACTTTGCCTTTAGGGTAAACTACCTCTATAGCTATTTTATAGATTTTTAGGGTAAAAATAGGTATCTGAAATAAAAGTCAAGGTCAAACTTCTCTTAAACCACACCAGCACTGTCAAAACAAAATGTGTTCCTCTCATGTTTTAACAGCTCTGCTACACTTTTTCTTAACCAAATGAAAAGATGCCATGCAACATATTATTAATCTCTATCAGGGTCCTCAATCCAATCTGCAGTTAATACTTCCACTAGGATAGCAGTTGCTTATAGCATTCCAGGTGAAAGAAAGATGAATAAAAAAGGAAGTATTTTCTTCACTTAGTAATTTTAACACTTCCAAAGACTGGGAACCAAAGAGTCATCTGTTTTACGTCTAATGACAATGGAACAACTTCACAACTGAACAGGGCACAAAAATGTTAATAGTCATTCCTGAGAAACAGTGACATAATCAATCCCTCCCAACAACATCTGCTAGGGATGTAAAACCTGAAGGGAAGGCCTCTCCAGCTGTATTTAATAGTCAAGAGAGAACAGGTGTAAATGAGAAGACACCAGCCTCAGAAGTGTTCATTTTTACACAAATACAGTCTTAGTCAGTGGAAAAAGCTTATGTGAAGTTCATTAAGTTCTTAACAATAGTGCAAATTCTGCAGAGGGTCTTTCACTCACGTGTCACTGGCACAGACTCGAAAACAGCTCATTAGGAGTTCTGCTGCTTTTTCCAACATGTCACCAACTTTGCTCTTCCCCTTCTTCACTAGCTGCTGATCTGCCTATCATTACACAGCAAGAAACAATATGTGACTGTGCATCCTGCTCTGCTGAGTTGCAACCAATTTACTTCCTTAATGCAGCATTTTATAAAGTATTATAGCAATTGATTTGTTACGCCTGCTATTCCCCAAATCTAGAAGGCAGCCAAGCTCACAGAGTAAAAGAAAACACTCAAAGAGGCTCCTGAATGTGTACCAAACCTAATGCACAGGAGGACAGTCCTTTGAAAATAGCACTGACCACTATTATCTTCAGTGCCATTAGGTTTAATGCAGCTCTCAGGATCACTGCTGACTTGGAGGATCAACTCAAGTCTTCAAAAAACAAGAGACTGGCAAAAAAAAAAAATCTGTTGAACAAAAGTAAAGTAAGATGATTCCTCTAATGGAGTTTGAGTTTTAGCATTTACAATGAAGCCTCCCTCCAAAGCCACAAGGCTAGACTTTATTTCTAAAGCACATTCTACACTTTCTGGTAGCAACACACGCTGGGGCTTTCAGGAGGAATGGAAAACATGTCACATATAATACAGCTGCAAGAGAAAAATATTGGTTGAAGAGATCCATGCACTGATTAATGCATAAGGAGAGTAGGGGCTAAATAAGAAGAGTAGAGCCTAAAAACCAGTAAGTAGATATTTGCTTCATTTTTGCTAAAAAGTTTTATTATAATGCATGCATTGTCACTAGCTGAAACGTAAGGAAAAGGAAATACATCCTTTGCTGCAGAAGTCTTCTCTGTATCTCCAGCCTTTGAATATACTAAGGTTAGAAGAGTTCAAACACCTCTAGCATGACTGATCTCACTTACCCTTTTCTTACACATCTCAAGTACACATTTGCCTCATTCTGACCAAGAATGAAGACTTCTTACAGAGCAGGCACACACACTAAACATTGTCTGTGCAAGCATGCCAAATACATTGTTCTGTGGGTGGCTGTACTAAAGGGACAAACACTGAAAATACTCAGCCTAACTTGAACTCTAACTTCACTTCTTCAGGTAAAGTGACTAAGAACAAGATCACAACCCTGCCACTCACCTTAGCCTGGCAGTTCTTGGTAGATTCCTACACAAGGTACTTCAATTCACTAGCATGAGAAAAATAACAAACTTGGTGGTGTTTTGCTTCTCAGCTGTTGTGTGGGCCAGCAACATATCCAAAGAGCATCAAAAGCAGTACACATAGCTGGAGGAGGGGAAAGGAGGCAGAAACCTTCTCCTTCCTATGTGGTGAGTAGTTACACCAGTTCAGTTGTCTGGGGTATCTTATAAAAGTCTTCACAAAATCCCAAGGATAATGCATGGAAATAGTGAATTAAGCCACCATGCTACTCTATTAAGACAGTACTTAATCACTTCACATGCTGTAAGCAACTTCTGTCAATTGCACACAGGTCCTCAGAACCTCTCTAGTTAAAGCTGCAAATAGGGGGCAGGCAAAAAAAAGAACCTTTGGTTTTTCACCAGGACTGAATGAATTCAGTGCATCAATAAAACCCTCAACAATAAGTTAAATGGTAGTAGTAGAGAACAAAATTAGGCTATGTAATACAGTCTAAAATACTTCCACCATGAAAACTTCCAACAGACAAAAGTAAGGAGGCTGTTGATCACATCTACTTACATTATTAGCAAAAATCCGAAGATCGAGGGCTACGGAATACATTATAGGTAAAGCCCTGGAAAAGTAAAACAGAGTGTACCTAGTGTAAGCAAATCGTGCAGTAAGACAGGAGAAACAAGCATATTTGGTCATAAAACTAGAGAGGTATAGATTACAGTTAAATAAAGAAGGATTAAATATTTCAAAGGCAAGCCTTTCAAGATCTCAGCATTTCAGAAATCCTACGCTGGAGGAAGAATTAATTCTGAAACCTTTTTTATTGTGGCGGTAATAAAGCACCATCTAACCTTGAACAAATTCTTTATGTGTTTACTTACAGGTGATTCTACATAATTAAGCTCAGATATTTGGCTTTCAGACTTTTGGGCTTAAAAACTCTAACAGGCAGAGAAATCAAATTGGCTCCATTTAATTATCACTGGGGATAAATAAAAATTACAGGCATAACTTTACTATGATTACCATGATATTATACTAGGGAAAAATGCAAGTTTAGTTTCTGGCAGCTCTGTCTCATGTACTCACCAGTTTTCCTCTTTATGTGCCTGAAATGCTCGCAGGAAAGATGTATTGTATTTAGGAGAATTCAAAACATGGTGAAATGAAGCACAGACTTAAAGAAATCTGTGAATGTATAACCACATGAAAGAGTAGAAACAAAAAAAAACCCCAGCAAATAGACGGGAAGTTAAGATGCAGACACAACAGGGAAGAACACAAGCAAAGCCATTTCCTCCTTAGTGTGCCAGCAGCAGTGGCCACTTAGATGTAAGATAGCAGCTTTCTTTACCAGCACACCTTCCCCTTTAGCAAGGTATAAGCTGGGAGGTATATTAATGATTTGAGAATCTTTTATATTTTAAAGCAAATTGGCAGATTCTTTCTTAGTCCTACAGAAAGCTGAAAGGAGAAAAGTGTATCCGGATTACCTCACTGAAGAACCTAAACTAGCTGAAGAAGACCACATTCCATTTATTTTAAAATAGGTAGAGATATCTTATTCTACAAGAAGACAAACAACAAATCTGAAAATTATATACAAGCTTTATGGTAAAGGATATTGGACAATAACTGTTTGGCATTTGTATGCTTCTATAAAGTCATGGTTTCCAACAGCATATGTACACCTGTCAAAGAAAAGGTGCATTAGTGCAAACATAATAAAGACAGATACTTCTTTTTGCCTCTTAGAAGGCATAGAGCTTTTGAGTTTGTTTGAAAGACATACTAAAATATTAGAACTGTTTCTGACCAAATTGCACAAAAATGTTTTAACACAGCACTGAGCTTGATAACTGTAGAAAACTGCTCTGAGAGATAAATGAGCATTTGTTTCTGTAGCATGTTCAGTATCAGCTGTCATATGTTGATACTTTATTGAAACCAAGATTAGGATGGATAAGAAAAATTCCTGTTGAAAGTAAACTAAAGACTACGTTAATGCAGAATATTTGAAAATAAAAACTTCACAGAATTAATTTCCTAAAATTGCCTTAAGAGTACTTTTATGATTAAAATTTTGTTTAAAATATATTTATTTCCTTTCTTTCACTCTAAATTCTGGTACAGCTAGTAAATGCAGAGTAAAGGAAACAGCAAGCACCACAACCAAGGCTGTGTTAGATGACTGCCAAGTATGTAAAGCTCACTTTATTTCCTGTGGTTCTAGCTTTATAAAAACAATAAATATAAAAGCTTTCAGATTCAAGACCTTTAAAATAACTAAGTAAACTTAAGGATAACCTTCCCCATCCCTGCTGAATATCTCGCAACTGACTTTACATTCCTGGCCCATCTTTACCTTAAGTGGGCTGCAAACATTTCATCATACGGTGGTTCCAAAACTTGTTGGCACTTCTCCTCTGGAGATGGGAGCTGAGAATAAACCAATGAAACATTAAAGGAACATCCAATACACGATAAACATCATATGGATATTGTGCCTTGGCAGTTTTATGCACACATGCCTTTGTTATCTATCAGAACCTTAAGTTATACTAATAACCACACCCAGGGTTATGAATTCACAGAATCATTGAAAGGCTTGAGTCAGAAGAAACCTTAAAAGTCATCTAGTTCTAACCCCCTGCCATGGGCAAGGACACCTCCCACTAGACCAAGTTGCTCAAATCCTTATCCACCCTCATCTTAAATGCTTTCAGGGATGAGACATCCACAACTTCTCTGGGCCACCTATTCCATCACCTTCATAGTAAAGAAATTTTTCCTAATGTCCAATCTAAATCTACCCTTATCTAGTTTAAAACCGCTGCCCCTTGTCCTACCAACACAGTGACACTGCTAGTGTCCGTTCTCTCTCCAGAATCTGATTAGAGCTAGCTTTAAATAAAAGCATCCCCAGCCTACTCACTGGTGGGGTAAGAAGCTCAAAGTCCACAACTTTGTGTAAACACAAGGAGGATGCTCTAGGCAGAACTAACTCCAGCTCAGCCAAACCGAACACAACTGTTTAGCAACAACTGGAACATCACAGTATTCTCATCGTAAATTCAAAATGCACCAGCTGCTGGGAAGAAAACTATCACAGCTGAAACACAGCACAAACACTGGACTCTTGCTATCCACTGTTTTTCTCTTTGTAGTCACTTCAGCATGCAATGTCACTAATGTAGACCTGGCTAGAAGGGACTTAAAAGAACATCTATCCATCCAGAAAATAATACAAACTGGAATGCAAAAAGCTATCTAAGAGAGAGGAAAACCCAAACCAAACACAAAACACAAGAACAGAAAATACTTGGCCTGTGAAACAGATTTCTGAGGTTTATCTCTAATGGAAAGGAACCCATAAGACAGAGAGCTATGAAAACTGAAAGCACAACAAAAGAAATGTCAACATCAATTCTCACCTGTAACCTTGGGTTTGCAACATGTGGATGTTTAAATGATACCAATTCAGCACAAAATTGTCCATCTCTGCTGTCAATGGCTTCTTGTACCTACAAAGAAAACAGTGACACTACAGAATAAAATCCAGCAGCAGCCATACAAAATATTCACATAGGACTAAAGAAGCTGTGTTCTTGTTACCACTGTTCATCCACATCAACACCAACTTAAATGTGAGTTTTAAAACTGAATGAATCAATATTGCACTTCAATACATGTGTTTTTCAAAATTATACCAGGGATACAGTAGGCTAAACACTACTGTGTTGTTTAACTTATTTGCAGGATACAACCAAACCAGACAATTCCCAAGCCGCTTACACAGGTTTGGCATTGTAAAATACCAGTGGTGAGAGATAGGTTTGGTTAAACTTTTTTAAATTCCCACTGAATTTACAAGCATCCAACTATATATGTGAAGGCATAAACAATCTTTGAGTAATGCTTAAAAATGAAGACAGGAGCATTAAACACACAGCTGTTGTTAGTCTGATATTAGACTAGCATCTCTACAGAACACTTTTGAAATCTGTCAAGATTGTAAATGCTACATTCTGTGAGAGAAGGGTTTAATTCTGCTTCATCAAGCTAGAAATTTCTTCCATCTACTTGTGGAAGTAGTTTTAGATATCACATCTTAAGAGACCTTTTTCTACTGCTTTTGTTTTGTCATATTTCTGTGCCCATACAAAAATCTTTTTGCTATATGGAAAGATTATGGCAAATGGGAAAAATCAGACTAAAATTGCAAGGGAAGCACCAAAGAGTGCAAGTCAGCAGCGCAAAAACTTTAAAGAGATTGAGGTTGGGAGGAAGAGAGTGTGTGGTGTTTGTAAAGTAAATGAGAACTAATTATTCTGTTTGGAAGTAGTTTTTCTTATTAAATGATAAATAGACTTGTCAAGTGGACAAGATACTGATTTTTCAGAGCAGACTACTGCCATGAGATCTCAGTTGCTCCATTTTTGAGACTAAAATACAAAGTTACTCTCTTTTTGTGCCTTTTAATCATCCTGATTGATCTTGACTGAAGTAATATGATAACCATGATGAAAATATAATGGTTCAGAAAGAAGCAGTAAGAGTGGTCACACTTAAAGCGCCACACTGAGGGTTCAGTCCAGCTGGTATCCTGGTAATCATCACACTTTTCAGAAATTCCAGGTATACATCCTTGGAACTCAACTGGCATATTTTACTGAGACTTAAACATATTTCATTACCAGAACACACACTCCAGGCTGATTTCTTTCTTAAATAAGGTAACATATTTACAGCAGAGAAAAATGCATCTATAAAGTCTGTGTCCATTAATACAAAAAAGAAAACCGAACTGTCTTACTTGCTGCAAATACTGATTTATGGTGATGTGTGCCATTAAAACACATGCAGAAGCACCAGCAGTCTCGAATAAACCCCACTTGTATCACATTCTGCAAAAGGAACAGGAGTTTAAGAGAAAAACGAAGTGAGACCATCCCACACTGATAACCCCCTCGCTCCGAGAAAACACGGGATGACCTTAACTGAATCTGGCTGCTGCCAGCCTACAGGTACAGCAGCAGAGAAAGCAGAGCAGAGCGCAAACACATTTCCTGCCGAGAGCAACTGCCCGGGGAGAAAAAACCCTGGCACAAAGGCCGCAAGGAAAGCGGAGCGCCCTGGAAGCCTGCAGTTGAGGAAAACGGAGAGCAAGCCGTTAAGATGCACGGTGGCGGGACGTGGCCCCACTCGTACACCGCTGCGCAAGGACACCCATCCATCCGCCCCGCGCCTCCCCCACATCCCTAGCACGCCTTCGGTAGCCTCTGCACGCCTCACCCTCAGCCCCGGCAGCCCTGGCCGGTCGTGCCCCGTCGCAAAACCACACTCAATCCACGATGCGGCACTTCCGACAGCAAATACACCACTTCCGGCAACTTGCACCACACTTCCGGTACCCAGCAAGGCACGGGGCGCGAGAAGGCTGCAAACCGAAGCGCGCGCGCGCCCCTCAGTCCAAAGGGCAGCGCGGGACGACCTGCCAAGTCACGTGACACTACCCCGCCCCCCCATCCGACCCGTCCGCGGTGGTACCGCCCCTCTCCGCCCACTGCGGCGCCCGGGAGGCGGGGCTTTGCCCCAATAGCCAGTGAGAAAGCGCGATGGGCGGGCCCAAGGGCCTGCGTCAGTGATAAACCTCGTGTGCTGGGGCGTGCTGCCTGTTCACGGGTGGTGGGTGGGAAAATAGGAGGTTGTAGTTGCCCCCTAGGTGGAATCAGTACCACGGGAGGGAGTAGTCTCTTCTGCTCCCCTTGTTTCCTCACTTCTTAAAGGAGGTGAGCGGTAATTTCTGTGAGCCAGGGCCTCTGCACTTACCCATGTTACAGGTGTCCAGTTACAGGGACCTCCTGTCACCCGGCAGAGTGTCCGGGCTTGGCTGCTTGTCTCCCTTTCCTCCTTCCCTCCTTCCCTCCCGGCCAGCTGAGGGCCGCTGTGCTCTAACGAGCGTCACTGCTCGCAAGGAGCACTGGGCAGCCTACGTGAACTTCTGTGCAAAAAGTTAAATCGGGCATTTAACTCTTGAAGCGGTATACTAAAGTGACGCTTGTAAAACAAGGGCACCTTCTGTGAGGCCTCGGCGTGTCCCATCTAAACTGGCTGTTGCCGGTGACAGGGACGTGGGGGCTCTCGGGACTGATGGGTCTTCTGGGTGAGAAGCCGAGGTCAGGCTGGGAAACGCACCTGCTCGGCTTCTCCAGCTGCCCCTAGGCGCGATGCCTTTTCGCGCCAGGTACAAACAAGTAGGGACAGGCGAAACGGGGAACCGAAGGGCTGCGAGACGATGGCGAGAAGCCGTGGTCGGCAGCCGCTCGACCCCGCTGGAGACTGCCCCGGCCGCCGGGGGGAACGGGAGCCATCTTGTGAGCGGGCTTGGTGCTGCCTGCATGACTGAATGCCGGGGGCGGCCCAGACGCAGACCTGCACCCAGGCTGGGCGGCGCAGACGGCAAACCGGCCGCCGAGGCGCCCCAGCGACAGGGGAGGCGGGTGGCTGCCAGTGTCTGCCGGGCCGGCCGCACTTGGCAGCTCATCCGCGGGCAGGGCCGGGAGGGCGGCCCGGTGGGGGAGGGCGGCGGCGGCGGCAGAGGAGGAGGGGAGCGGAGGCGGAGACCAGCCGGCCCCAGCTCAGCCCAGCCCAGCGCCTTGCCCCGGCCTGACACGGCACCCGGGGCGGAGATGGCGGACGAGCCCCAGAAGAAACCGCACTTGTCGGCCTTGGTGGGGCACACCAACGGGCTAACGAAGCCTGCCTCGCTGGCCGCCGCCACCCGCGCCGGGGGAGGAGGAGGAGGGGGAGGCGCGACCGCCTCCTCCAAGAAACTCGTGATCAAGAACTTCAGAGGTGGGTACGGGCCAGGCCCTCCGTCCCGGCAGATGCGCTCTGCCCACCGCTTTGGCCTCGTCCCAACCTTTGTTTACCGCGGGCCTGGCCGCTCTCCGCCCCTTCCCAGCGGCAGTAGGGCAGGCAGCGGCAGGGCCGGGCCGGCGGCAGAGGGGGCCCCGCCGCTGTCATCCGCCCTATCGCCTTATCTGGGTGAGCGGAGGCTGCTGCCGGGCTGATAACCTCCCTATTGCCATCACCATCCCGGTTTTAAGGGCTTATGGGGACACGCGTGGGGCTCTGTGCGTGGGTGCAGCGGGAGGAGCAGCGCAGCGACGACTTGTGCCCTACAGGAAGCAGGCAGAAAGCCACCTTAGTGTCAAAACTAATTAAAGCAAGGCGAGGGTTACCTTGCTAAAAGTAACACGGACGTAAACACTCAAACGACCCTGCGGCTGGAGCGGCCCTGAAGCTGCTGGGATCGAGGTGCAGGCGCTGTCCTGGCCGGGCAGGGTCCGCGCTCCGTCCCTGGGCGCCCCGGCGTGTGCGGAGCAGGCTGGCTGTGGGGTCAAATGCCCTGTGCAAAGGTTTCGTCGCCTTGGATAGAGTTAGTGACCCTCTCCTTTTGCCAAACTTAAACGGTGAAACACAACAGGGCTTGGCAGAACTTAATGCACCATGGTGAGGAGGATTGGTAGCGACTGCCGTTGGGCGGATAGTTTTCAACTACCTGTCTTCCTTCACAGAAAGACCCAAATTACCAGATAATTACACTCAGGACACCTGGCAAAAACTTCATGAAGCGGTGGGAGCCATACAGAATAGCATTTCCATTAAATACAACCTCGAAGAGCTCTACCAGGTGAGGCACTTAGGGTTTTTATTAGCTGTTTTGGTACTTTCACAGAGCTACACATTTAACATATATGCATTTTGATTTGCTAAACGCTGCTTATATTTTCTGAACTGTTCTCCCAATACTCCATTTCTAGTCAGTTTACAGTTTTACATAGCAGCTCCTTGGAGAGTTACCAGGATCTGGGCCTATGAAAAAGCAGTTTATGTTGGGAGACATGGAAAGACATGCCTGGGCAGGGCTGAGTCTTAGATTCTTCAATACAGTGCCTACTGAAGGTACTGAAAATGGAATATAGGTCTCACTGAGTTAAGCAGATACATATTTAATGATTATTTATTTCTCTTGTGCATGCTGTGATCTTTTCTGAATAATAATGTTGAAATATTTGTTATTATTAGATAATAACAGACTTCAGCATCAGCACCCTCCAGGGAACTAAAAAAAGCATCTTGAGTGAGCAGACAATAAACTGTCAGTATACCTGTGTTTCAGATTACTGTCACATTTTCATAACAACCAGCATCTTAATTAAAATGGTGACAAGCATTTCTGGAACACTTGGATTACTGGAACTGGAGTTGTGGAGGGTCAAAGAGAGAAATACTCATGAGCCATTTCTTTCTACCACCTCCATCTTTATACCGTTTAGTTCTGTATTCAGTGTGCTTTGAGGTATTTAACTGAAGTAGAATTTTTTACAGTGGTCATGTTACTGATGTGCTAAGTTGTGTTACCTAGCTTAAGTTACAAATTTTCTGTAGGTGCAGATGTTTGATCTGTAGATCACTGCCAGATCAGCACATAACAAGTTACTATGCTCACCTAGAATTTTTCAGTTCAGGTTAAGTTTGTTGTTGTCTGCAAAGCACAGACTGAGGGAGGAGAAAGCCAGCAGTCTATCTTGGGTCCATGCATAAGAAAATCAGGATGGATTGGAGAGCTGACTGTGCTTTTCTCTGTGATTAGTTAGCATATATAATACCTGGATATGTAATGGATGATTATGCAAATGCATATTAATTTAGTATAATTTTTCCTTTACATAGATAACTTGACTGATAATATTCATCTCACTACTTGCAGGTTTAGAGTTTGATTTACATAAAACATTCTGTAGTTTTAAACTCAGCATTTGAAAAATCCTGCTTTCTCACACCTAACTAAAAACACACCAACAAACCCACAGATGCTTGGAGCATTACCTAACTTGTTTTCAGAGGCTCAGAAATGGGATTGTAGTAATATGGCTCTGAAATCACCAGGGTACAGACTTGAGCTTTGGCAGAAGAGGAGGAGGAGGAGAGGGATTTCAGATAAGCTATGAAGGGAGAGCTGTACTTCTTCCTTTTTCAGTTTGTCTGCTTATTTGAAAAGCTGCACAAGGACAGACCAATAATCTGCAAGGCAGCGGTGCAAATCAGCAAGATTTTTGCAGAGTGAGTGGGGGTGGTCAGTGTGCCTGTGCATAGATAGGTACTTACTCTTCTGCCAAAGGAATAAAAGATGAAGTTCAGTGTCCGTTGGAAACCTGATCTGTACTTACAGATGACTTTAACTGCCTGTTGGTGAGTACCAAGTCATCCACAGGGGAAAACTTCTCTGTGTGCGTAATTCCTTACTCTCAGGGCTTGCTTTGTATTTATCTGGCGTTATGGGAGGAAGTGAGAGGCCTGCTAGAGTTCAGTGTGGTGAGGAGGCTGGTGTACCCGCTTGTCTTTGAACTTTCTGATTTATTTATTTAATTTGGCACAGTGGCTGAGGCAGAACGAAAGAACAATGACAAGGCTTTGTGGGAAGCCCAAAGGATACTCCTGTCCAGGCATTAGAGGCAGTCTGGGCTCATGCATGAAGGCGCTTGGCAGAGACGCAGTTAGTGAGCAATGGAAGGGTGGCAGCCAATTTTTCTGTGACTGAAATAGAAATGATGTCTGGGATTGGAGGTAGATTGCACAGAGTTTGATAGAATTAGCTTGTACTTGATGGGATAGAGAAAGTGGGGCATTGCAAAAAACTGCCAAGTGAGGAGTGAGTGATAAAATTAATGGAAAAAGAAAATTCCCTCTGCAGCAAGATCCCAAATAACTTGAATTGGGGCAGCACTGCCCTTCTGGAGGATGTAGAGTGGGACAGTGTAGTAGTGAAGGGAAAAAAAATTGAGAGTCCTGACCAGACTCTTACTTGGTTGAATAGATAGATAGGAAGGGCTATGTCATAAGAAACAAAATGAACTATCTGCAAAATGGTTGTGCAAATATGATTTGTTAAATGTCATTTTATTTACCTGGCTTAAGACCAAATGAAGAATATAACACAGACTGTTTGATATTTTTGTTTTATTTGTCTGCTTGCTCAATAGTGTATCAAAATCAAAGAAGCCATAGTGGATGTGCACTTAAATAAAATTACATGAAGGTAATTTAGAATTACTTCATGGGAGATCTCTCAGAAGGAGATTAACTTTGTGTCTTTGAATCTAAAGAGGAAATAGTACAAGAATAATACAATTATTTGCATGCTGAGTGTTTAAATGGAAGACTCAGTTCAAAACAAGCTGTTAAGAGGTTGATTT
This sequence comes from Melanerpes formicivorus, assembly GCF_026170545.1. Classification (NCBI taxonomy): domain Eukaryota; kingdom Metazoa; phylum Chordata; class Aves; order Piciformes; family Picidae; genus Melanerpes; species Melanerpes formicivorus. Next base: position 24,158,457 of record NW_027142353.1, read on the forward strand.
GAAATAGAACTTTTGCTAGATTTGTCTTAAGGGAAGAGCCTAGAAGTGTTGTCTTTCTCATATTCTGATAGTTGTGATCATAGAATTGTTAGGGTTGGAAGGGACCTCAAGGATCATCTAGAATAGGATAGAATTAACCAGGTTGGAAGAGACCTTTGAGATTGAGACCACCCTATCATCCAACACTATCTAATCAACTAAACCATGGCACCAAGTGCCTCATCCACTCTCCTCTTAAACACCTCCAGTGATGGTGACTCCACCAGCTTCCTGGGCAGCCCATTCCAATGGCAAATCACTCTTTCTATGATGAACTTCTTCGTAACATGCAGCCTAAACCTCCCCTGGTGCAGCTTGAGACTGTGTCCTCTTGTTCTGGTCCTGGTCTCCTGGGAGAAGAGACCAACCCCCACCTGGCTACAACCTCCCTTCAGGTAGTTGTAGACAGCAATAAGTTCTCCCCTGAGCCTTCTCTTCTCTAGGCTAAGCCACCCCAGCTCCCTCAGGCTCTCCTCATAGGGCTTGTGCTCCAAACCCCTCCCCAGCTTTGTTGCCCATCTCTGGACACATAGCAGCAACTCAACATTCTTCCTAAACTGAGGGGCCCAGAACTGGACACAATACTCAAGGTGTGGCCTAAACAGTGCTGAGTATAGGGGCAGAATGACCTCCCTGCTCCTGCTGGCCACACTATTCCTGATACAGGCCAGGATGCCATTTGCCTTCTTGGCCACCTGGGCACACTGCTGGCTCGTGTTCATCTTACTATTGACCAGTACCCCCAGGTCCCTCTCTGCCTTGGCTGCTCTCCAGCCACTCTGACCCCAGCCTGTAGCACTGCATGGGGTTGTTGTGGCCAATGTGCAGAACCCAGCACTTGGATGTGTTAAATCTCATGCCGTTGGACTCTGCCCATCTGTCCAGCCTGTCAAGGTCCCTCTGCAGAGCTCTTCTACCCTCTAACAGATCAACTCCTGCCCCCAGCTTGGTGTCATCTTCAACTTTACTGATGATGAACTTAATGCCCTCATCCAGATCATCAATAAAGATGTTAAAGAGCACAGGGCCCAGCACTGATCCCTGGGGGACACCACTAGTGACTGGCTGCCAGCTGGATGTGGCACCATTCACCACCACTCTCTAAGACTGGCCCTCCAACCCCTCTGTCATGGGCAGGGACACCTCACACTACATCAGGTTCCCCAGAGCCACGTCCAGCCTGGCCTTACAATCCTCCAGGGATTTGGCTTCTACCACCTCCTTGGGCAACCTGTTCCAGTGTCTCAGCACCCTCATGCTGAAGAACTTCTTCCTAATACCCAATCTGAATCTACCCATTTCTAGTTCTCTCCCAATCCCCCTGGTGCTATCACTACCTGACACCGTAAAAAGTCCCTCCCCAGCTTTCTTGTAGGCCACCTTAAGATACTGGAAGGCTACAATTAGGTCTCCTCAGCGCCTTCTCTTCACCAGAGTGTATAGCCCCAACTCTCTCAGTCTTTCCTCATAGGAGAGGTGCTCCAGCCCTCTAATTATTCTGGTGGTCCTTCTCTGGGCACGTTCCAGCACCTCCTGATCCTTCCTGTAATAGGGGCTGATCATTGCTGTAGCTTATTTCCAAACTAGTTGTGTGCAAGATGAATGAAATTCAAATCAAATTTCTTTATAAAGGCAGCAAAAACTGAATGAAACAAAAGGTGAAGGAGGAAATTACTGGGTATCATCCCCTCCCCTTCAAAATAAAAAGCTGAAACAGCTAGTAGAGGTTGCACTGATAGAATACAGCTGCAGTTTGAGATACACATTAAGCCAGCACTGTTGCTCAAAGAAGCAGCTGTGCTTTCTCGCTCACCTTTCTTTCAGCCTACACACTTACTAGCCCATGTCTTTGGGTGATCTCAAACTGAAGCAATGAGGAACATTTACTAATGATTTAACAAATTGTTACATGCTGGTATTAGGCACCATAGCATTTCATACTATAAAGAAATAAGACACACCAAAAATAAAAGCTGACATTTGGGGAAAACCAAGTAAAGACTAGGCACTGGGAAAATACTGAAACCTTATCACAGTCCATTGGTGTTATCAGAAAATCTGTCAGCCAAATCTGACAGTATAAATGCTCTGAAGCAAAGGAAAATATTCCTGTTAGTTTTAATTGCCTAGGTGAAAGAATGTTCTTTGAAGTATCACCTCAGCATAAAGGCAGTTGAGAGGCAAAGTTACAGGAAAAGACAACTGGGTTTGTATTTCTGAAAATCATGTCCAACTCATTTGGAAGCACTGAATGCACCAAAATACTTACTGCAAACTTCATAGTTCTCACAGAACATTTGGCTGTCTTCACTGTGATCCATTTCAGATGCTATGGTCTATTAATAATTTATTGAAATATAGCACACAAGTTAGTGTGCTTGCAGCAAAGTCTAAATAGAGGCAATACTATCAAGCAAGGCTACATTTTCTCTTTGACGTTCTCATTGAGTTTCTTGTGAGGCAAAAAATGTGAGTGTAAGACAACACAATTACTGAATAGCTGAACAGCAGCAGTGTTTAGAGGGGGCAAGAGCTGCCTCAGAATGGTCTAGATCAGCTGCATAATGACAATGTATTGACTGCAAGGATGTTTGTTTTGGGGCAGAATAGTTTGTAGCTGTGGATAAATATTCAACTAAATCCCATGAGATCTCACTAAATCAATCCAAGTTGTTATTTAATGGTTAAAGTGGGGGGGTTGATGATTTTTGTTTGTTTGTTTGTTTTTTAACTATTATGTTCCACTCAGCTTACCTTAGAATGAAATATTTAGACAGAAATAAGCTAGTAACAGGAAAGCTGCTGTATTCATTTACTGTTTACAGAGAGTGTTTGAAGTGTCTGCCTTAAAGTTATTAAGAAATGAAAATATGTGCTCTGATTGCATTCCCCCCCCCCCCCCCCCCAAAGTGTGTGTGTTTGTGTGCTGGAGAATGCACAAAATGGACCTACAGAAGGAGTTCAGCTGCTGAGCAGTATTTGGGGAGGATCTGAAACTGTAGTACTTTGTAGTAGCACATCTGAAATATGAGCTAGATGGTGATGGTGGACCTTGTTTGTACACTAAAGAAATAACTGTACAAGAAAGGACCAAAATAAAAAGGGAATTGTGAAGTCTTAATCTTTATTTTGTTGTTAGCCTTGATTACATAGGCCTCATTCATAATTTTTGTTTTATTTTAGGCTGTTGAAAATCTCTGTTCTTACAAAGTCTCTGCTACACTGTACAAACAACTACGACAAGTTTGTGAGGATCATGTGAAAGCACAAATCCTTCAATTTAGAGAATATCCTTTTCTCATTTGTAGAAGTGGTTTGAATGGTTAGTTTAACTACTTTTTAAAATGACATTTTGTGAAAGTTGTACCAGTAACTGCCAATGTGTTAAAGAGATTCTTTGACCACTTAAGTATTTTCAAATCAGACACAAGCAACTCTAGCCATCTGGGTGAGTAACTTTTGTGTAGTGCTAAATAGCATACTAATAACAATTTATTTACTATTTCAGTAGGAATGCAAATTTTACTCCTAATCTACAGAATTTACATAGCACTGTGAGGTTTAACAGCAGATCTGCATTTTTATGACAAGTAAGTAGTAGAGATGATTACAGTAGCAGTAGTTTCAAAAAAAATCACTGCAGTAATTTTGAACAATGGTGTCTTCTGCAAAAGAATTCTCAACATGAAGTATGCTTGATTGACCAGTAATAACTACTGGTCAGCAGCTGTGTGCCGTGGAGGCATTCAACAAGCCCTTCTAGCTATTTAAACATGTGCCTTGGGAGGTTCTTGGGAGAGCTCTAAGTTCAGGAGATGACTTGGGTGTCTCAGGATACATAGAAACCTGGCATTTTGCAGTAAATTTCCTCATTGTTTCTTGAAGTTGTGCTGATGAACTTTCATCTTGGCTGAACTGGTCACAGAAGTGCCTGTAGACCTTCTCTGGACACCTGACTACAGCCAGCCCTATTTTCTGAATCCCACTGTGCTTTACATTATGAGCCCGTGCTTTATGTGTCATTTGTGTTTTGTATAATAGTCTGGGGGTTGAACTTGCTCAGGTACACGGATAAATAGAGCCTATGCCTACCTGGCTGTCTCTGCATTCCTGGAGAGGGCCTTAGCAAGCAGATGCTGGAAACTGCCATACTGAACAGATAACTACAGTACTTTGGGTGCTAGCAGCGTTTCCCAAGTCTCTGTATGTATTTCATTAGCGGAAAATACTAGTTAAAATAGAAAGAAGCAAGGGGCTGAGGCACAGAAAGAACGTTCTTTTCAGGGGAGTGCCTCAAATGTGCCAGATTGTGACTCAGAGTTTCTCAATTCACTGCATTTCCCTTATAGGTGCCTACATTCATAAAAAATAATTTCTGCCCCCCCTTAAGTATCCAAATCCCCACATGATTTGGGATTTATTTTTGAGACCTGGTTAAGTAGTCTGGCTTCTACATAGCATATAAAAACAGGTAAATAGTTCAACACTGTGAATTCACCTCTTTTATGGCAGCTGATTTTTTCATTACATGTACTTGGAGGCATTTAAAAATGCATTTAACTAAGAATGACATTGAACAGTACAGTAGTTTCTTAAACTGAGACCTGAATCTTGCAGTCTGCTTTAAGGCAGTGCACAGTCAACCATTTTGGCATCCCTGCCTTTTCAGACTTTCAGGCTTTCCTTGTAGGCCATGTGATCTCAGCCCTTCACAAGCCTATTTGCCTTTTTCTGGACATGCTCCAGCACCTCAATGTCCTTCCTATAGTGAAGGTCCCAGAACACAATACTCAATGTGTGGCTGCACCAGTGTCTAGTACAGGGGGACAATCACCTCCCTGTTCCTGCTGGCCACAGTGTTTCTAATATAAGCCACAATGCCATTAGCTTTCTCGGCCACACTGCTGATTCACGTTCAGTTCACTATCAACCAATACCCCCAGGTTCCTAATCTGCTGCTTTCCACCTACACATACTAAAGTCTGTAATTTGCCAGGGGGTTGTTGTGACCCAAGTGCAGGACCTGGCACTTGGCCGTGTTGAACTTCCTACAGTTAGTCTTTACCCATTGGTCTGACCTGTCTTGATCCTGCTGTAAAGTTTCCTTACCCTCTAGCTTATCAACACACCCACCCAGCTTGGTGTCATCTGAAAATTTACTTCTCCTCGCCCTGGCAGAGCTGGTGGTTTGGAGAGTTCAGAATTTTATATTCTAGAGATATTTTATATCCCAAGGGCATGGGGCCAGATTAATCAGATTTGGTCCGAGAGAGTTGGGGAGGACACTGTTCAGGAGAGGAAGGTAAAGCCATTATTTGGATTTGCTCCTGACACATGAGAATTCTGTTATTCATAGCAAACAGTTGGATCTGTTGTGTAATGAAGAAAACAGTATAGTTACTTAGAGAGACCTGGAGATGTATATGAAAAGAGTGGAATTTGGATTTGATGAGGATTATTTAGAATTGTAACTGCTTTTAAGAGATTAGGGTCATTCCTGTAGTGCACAGTGTGAACTCATTATCCAAAATAAACCTTTCCGTCCCTCTGACCTCAGTTGGTGACAAGGTTGGTTTTTGACACCGGTAGGATTTGTTGTTTAAATCTTTATCAGAGTTATACAGTGCAGCCACTAGATGGTATTTCTGAAGAGCAGTGAGTGTTATTCCTTGAAAATACAGGGAGGCCTTTTGGAGAAATGCCAGTCCCTCTGCTTTGCCCAAGCACTGCAATTAACGATTTATCCCTGGGCAGTCACAGTGACATCAGAATATCCATGGAGCAGCTTTGCTTAATGGGTGACAAAGATCATCTCCAGAATCTGGCCTCAAAATACACCATCAAGCTAGTTTTCCTTAATAGGTGCTGTACAGATTCCCTGGATAGTCTTTTATTTTTAAAGAAGATAAATAAATGTTGGCAAGATCATTGCAGACAAATGGTAAGTTGAATGCTTGTTCTAAATACATACACTCGGGATGTGAAATCTGGGCAAAAGGTTTTGAGTTGGGACTGTGTTGCATCTCCTCCAAATTTCAGAGTTGCTTTTTACTTTCCCCTTTGCTGTCCAGAGGTGGTCTTGTTGAAAACTTATGTTGTGTTACTCTGACTTTCATAGGTTTCATATGAAGTCTGATATCACTCAGAAATATACTGACACCTGTTTTCTGTGGATGGAAAGAAAAACTCATCAGACTGTGCTGAAATTGTTTGCTATTTGTAATTTTAAGTGATTGAAGAGTCCATGATCTTTACTTCTAGATAGCTCAAAGAGCTAGGTTAATTTATGACAGTCCTGACTAGGGCCAAGAAACAGGAATATTAGAGGAGTGAAGTTCTCTTTCTGCCCTTCTCGTCCTCCACAATGTTACAGAAAAAAGTCTTCTTCATGTGAATTGTCCATTTAAGAATGCATTATTATCATTCCAAGCCAGCAGTTTACAACAAGTTTTTATTGCACTGTTTGGTTTTGGCCACAGGTGCCCCAAATGATTGAATATCTATCTTCTTTCCTCAAATCCACCTTCTCCATGATTTTTATCTGAAATAAAAATGGAAAGACTAATTGAAACTACTCAAAAATTCAGCAGTGATGAAAATACAGTTGAAGTTTATTGTCTTGAGAATTTAATTAAGCTGGGCCTGTGTTTTTATAAAAAGGCTTCTACTGTGAACTCTGTTAATTTCAATTGCTTTTGAGCATTCTCTGGTTGTGGTTTTTGTTTTTTAGCTCCTCAGAGCAACAACCTGTAACAAGTGGTTGCCCTGTCCTGATTTAGCACTTGTGGTATTTTAAGGAAAAAAAAAAAACAAACCCAGCTTTGCTGCTGTGTTACTTCAATATGCCTGTCCAGAAACTATGTCAGCTTGAGAACTGCTTCAGAAGCAGTGAAATCTTTTAGGGGAGTAGTAAGTAGACAGCTGAGGGTAGAAATTCCTGTAGATGGCCTGGGGGTGAATTGGTTACTGACAATCTGAGTTATGCTATTGCTAAACTGAAAACTAGGCAGTCTTTTTGTGAGCAAAGTTTAAAATTGATTTGGAATGCAAAGGAGTAATAGGCTAAACCCTTGCTTCTTTCTCCCACTTTTTCAATAAAAGAATAATAAAGGTATTTTTGTATACCAGCGTTCCCCCATTAGAATGAATGTATCTCTATTTTCCTGTTAATTTTGGCAGCTAACTTCTGTTATGATAAAATCTGTTGCACATCTTATTACTGTCTCTGCTTTTAATCGTTTTTTAGAAGAGTGAGAACCACAGCAGCATGTTATTTCAGGGTGTTTACTGAATGTCTTGATTGTATTGCTTGAATGGGTTATGTATCTCAGTGGCAGTAAAGCTATTTAGTTAATAGTTAGGAATTGGAAAAATCTTTTGAATGTACTTTGGATTGACACCTTAGTAATAGTGTTAACATTAATAAATTATATACCAGTGGCAGTAAAGCTATTTAGCTAAGAATTGGAAAAATCTTTTGAATGTACTTTGGATGTATAGCTTAGTAAAAGTGTTAGCATCAATAAATTATTACCAGTGGCTTTACAAGTCACTGTAAAAGTTGAAAAAACATGTCAGTAATCAAGGTGCATGGCTATGTGGTGTAGTTTTTCAGAAGTTGCTATCTAATTTAAAATACCATGCAGTGCCCAAGAGAAAAACATTCTCTTTATGTATTTTCAGATCATGATCAGGAGCATTTTCTTATTTTTGGATCGTACATATGTACTTCAGAATTCAATGCTTCCTTCTATATGGTAGGTATCCATGTAAGTATTCTTGAAATCTTGGGAGCTTTAACATGCTCTTACTGGGTTTGCAAAGGTTGAAAATAAATTTTTTCACCTAGAATAAATGTTCCGAATCTGTGTAGTAGGGCTTTAAAATTTTGGTGTTAATTCATGGAAACACATCGGTCAACATAATGCATGTGTAATTTTCTGTCTTCCCCAGGAGTATTAATTTTCTAGTGAGGGTAAACAAAGAGAAAGGTCTGTGAACATATGCTTAACAGTCAAGGCTATATATTTCTGTAGTTGTCACAGCCTGGATGAGGATGGGTGTGCTGCCTCTGCATCTTAGTTCTGGCCCAACTTTATTTCAAGTGCTCCTAATTTTGACAAAATTCACCACTTTTGAGCACACACTGACAAGGTGCAGATTGTTTTTCCAGCATTGGACTCTTGACAGTAAAGACCAGTGGCTTGGAGTGTTGAGATGCTCCTGCTGTACTTTCAGCACACCATGGTCACATCTTTGGGCATTCTGGTTTTTAAGCATCTCTCCTGAGGGGAATTTTGTGTCATTGCTCAAGCAAACAAACCCAGGCTTTGTTGAAAATTTTTGGTATCATTAATCCATCTAAAGCCAAAAAAAACAACTAGGTAGGTAAAGTATTGAAGTAAAAGTAGGGCTTTTTTTTCCCCTTCCTGGCTGGCTTCTGTGCTCTCAGGAGTTCCTCAGGCTATTTGAGGAACCTGGCATCCTTCTTTCACTCCTGGCTTGTCCTGTGGGTGTCTTTCTTCCCAATGTTTGCAGTAGTTTTCTTCCAACTTGTTGTGTTAGCCTTCCTTTTATTAAACGTTTCTTAAGAGGTCTGTTCATACTTTGTGTCTTCTTATCCCCATACTGGGGATATTGAAATCCTGATGCATAGAAGAGGTTGAAGGTAACAAGTTTTATCTAAGATTCCTCTGTTTCCCTTGGCCAAGACAATGTTTTATAATTAGCTGCATCATAGCAGAGAGGCACCATTCCTCATCCTCTTAAAATGAAGCAAGAATCTGATACATTAGGTCCTAACCATAAAGAGAATTCATACTTTTGAGCAAACTTATAAATTACATATAGATTGACTGATCCAGGGGATCTTATGTTAAGGTATATGTTCAGATTTTAAATTATTTTCATTACAATAAGTTTTTCAATAAATAATGTCATAGTCTGTTATACAAAACATGATTACCAGGCTGGTGACAGTTCTCAGCTGAAGTGTATGCACCTGGTAGAATGTGGCGTAGTATTTTGTCATCAGGATAATGAAGTCTTCTTAGTGGGCAGTGTCAAAAAGAATGTGCACACCATTAATAAATTGTCTTTCTGTATCCTAGATACCTGTGTACACACTATGTATTTTAGGTGCTTTGATTTTTCTCAAACTGAGAGGTTTTTTTAAAAAGGATCAACAGTGATTTATTAACATTCAGTATTCACACAGGGACATGGGGCTAGAGTTATTTAGAAATCACATCATTAGTGACAAGCAAGTTCAAAACAAGACTATTGATGGAATCCTCCTGCTAATTGAACGAGAGCGTAATGGTGAAGCTGTGGACAGAAGTCTGCTGCGGAGTTTGTTGAGCATGCTGTCTGACCTGCAGGTGAGTACAGCAAACTTTGCTAGTGGCAGCTGTGTTCAGAAACAGAGTTTGGACTTTTCTAATTTGCGTGTTGTACAGAAATATTTTTATCCTCTAGTAAATGTGCTTCAGAATCTAGTTGTTAGGTTGGTAAGATTACCTCTTCTTTACCTGATGTGCAGTAATTTATTCTCTGTTTTTAAATGAGACTTCTTTGCCTGTTTTCCTTATCAAAGTGGCCTGCAGACTCTTAAGTAATACATTTGCAAATTGTTTAGTATGTGCAGTATTTTATCTGCCTTAATCACTTGTTTTCTAATCCTATTGCTGAGTAAATGTTGGAATAAAAAAAAGATCAGCTCTGCCACTGTAAAAAGTCATACTTCCTTGGAGTCTAGATCCTGGGTCTCTGTCACAAAGCTATCACTGTGTTTGCAACTTCTTAGCCAAACTGCCAAGGAAAGAAGGGAATGCAAAGTTAAGGCCAGGTTTTCAAACAGATAAGGTCAAATCTATAACTTACTGGGACCTTCATTTAGCATAGATACTAAGCAACCAAATAGACTGAAAAATGCTGTTTTCTGAACTTTGATATAGGTTGTCCTCTAGTTGACATTGTAGCTTCGTGTGGTGTACAATGAAACTTAGGAGCTGTCCTTTGTTCTTAAAAACTGTTGAGGTTGCTCAACATTAGGAAACTGGCTGAACATTATATAAAAGAGTTTGAAGAAGACGACTGCATAAAATAGTTCGTTTTGGTCAAGCGTTTTACCTACTTTTCTGCCTTTCAGATTGACCTTTCTGAATTTCATCTGTAACTTTCTCTAAGTATTAAATTTTCTGGTATACTAATTATTCTGTTCAAGAGCAAAGGCAAACTTAAATGATTTTTCAAATGATGTAACCTGGAGGTGCAGATCTGTTTTGTATGCTTTTCCCCACTTATTCCCCCCATCCTTATTTGATAGTTTCTCTTAACTACATCAACTTTTTCTAAGTGTTGACTATTTAACATATATTGGTTTGTTAACAAAGTCCTCCACTATCTCAAGATAAATATTCCTCTTTGTTGGATCATTCTTTCAAAATTGATCTTAAGTCTGCATTCACCTTCACTGGCTCAAAAGTGTGGCTTTCTTTTTTCACATGGGAAGCTAACCTAGTCCAATATGTTCTTTTATAATATCTGTCTCTTCATTGAGAGAGAGATGTGTTCACAATCCTGTAATTATAGGCCAGGGTCTCTATGACCTTATTGCTTCTACAACTGCCTGAAGGGGGGTTGTAGACAGGCAGAGGTTGGTCTCTTCTCCCAGGCAGCCAGCACCAGAACAAGAGGACACAGTCTCAGGCTGCGCCAGGGGAGGTTCAGGCTGGAGGTCAGGAGGAAGTTTTACACAGAGAGAGTGATTGCCCACTGGAATGGGCTGCCTGGGGAGGTGGTGGAATCACCATCACTGCAGTTGTTCAGGAGGAGACTTGACAGGGTGCTTGGTTGCATGGGTTAGTTGATTAGGTGGTGTTGGATGATAGGTTGGACACGATGATCTTGAAGGTCGCTTCCAACCTGGTCTGGTCTGGTCTATTCTATTCTCTATACTCTATATTCTATTCAATTTCTTTCAAGAGGAGTTAGTTTCTGGAAAAAGGTTAATTAATTAATGAAGCAAATTCTGCATTTCATTTCAAAACAGTCTACTACTCATTCCTGATTTTTAGCCAACTATGCAACTGAGGCTTAGCTGCTGAGAGTTTATTGCTCCTCGCATAAATCCTGCTCTACAGATGTTTCCTGTTGTAGAGCTTTACATGTGCTTTATGCAGAAAGTGGTTCCATATTATGTTATGTTAATATTTTTCCAGTTATCCTAAAGAAAAGGAAATAAAGCCTCGTATTTGATTTTGTTGAACCTGGAGCTAGTGTAAAGGGGAGGCTGAAGCAATGAGTTGATGTCTACTCAAGATGTTGAAATAGTGAACTGTTATGCTCTGAATGCTTGTCAAGAGAGAGGTTTCCTAGTTAAGTTTGCATTAGGAAAAAAAAAAATCAAGCTACTAAGTCTTCAAGGTTAAAAAAGTGGTCAGAATGTAATGAATTTTGGAACTGTGCTGTATGTTTTGAAAGAAATATTTTCTTCTTCCACCACACTTGAGGAATCTTTCCTTTTTCTTTTCACTGACTCTCTGCTTACGTGTTACTCCCTAGCTACCTGCTCCAGACTGTTTTGACTATTTTATATAATTGCCCTTTCTAACTTATCTTCCTATACTAAACTGTTAATCATTATGCAGGAATTTTTTGATGTCTGTGATTGTTATTGGTGTGCTTTGTTTACACACCTTATTCCTTCCCTGGAGAAAGAGAGTTCTCCTTACTTGGTATAATTTGTTTTTCACGGACTGCTGAGATAAACACGACAGATTTGAAGATGCATTATTGAGCGCATTATTATTTTACTGATGGTAATTACCTGGTTTGTGCTCATGTTTTACTAGTTGGAAGTATTTTATTATTTTTTTGCTACAGAAACATCAGTGGGAGTCGAGCTTAGGTGGATTGGATGTCATCGCTGTGCTGTGATGTTGAGTACTAGTGTTAGGCTGTGCAGCCTAAACAGAAGTCTGTCAGTTTGGACAATTTGAGTACTCATGACTGAAATATGTAATTGCTGCCACTGGGAAGTCAGCTCTGATCTCAGTCTTTCTAAAACCAATGGGCAAACAGCTTCTCTGTTAATGTAATGTTAATCCAACACTTTTCAAGATTTTACTTGCCCTTACTGGCAGCTTAATGTAACTAACTAAATTAATTTCCTGAGCAGGTTTACAAGGACTCATTTGAACAGAGGTTTCTGGACGAGACAAATTGCTTATATGCTGCAGAAGGCCAACGATTAATGCAAGAGAGAGAGGTAAGTGCATGTTTTTATATTAATTTTATCTGCTGTGACATTACATGAGAACTTCTGATAGTGCCATGGTACATTAATGTTCAATAAAGTTTACTGGTAGTAAGGTACACATGTATACATTTACATGTTTTGATGTGGACCACAGTATTGTATCAAAGCAAAGAGCAGATTCCAAGTTGCCTTGGTACTTAGAATATATAACCCAGCAACATTTTGTGTAGCTAAAGTCATACTACCAGAAACTCATTGCCACATAATGTTTAAAGGTGTACCATCCATACTGGTTTTGCTCAAGAGCTGTAAAATGCACACTGGCGTGGTTATACCCTCTGCTTAATACCTAAGTAAACTCTTTACTTTTCTACTATTTAGTTGCACTTGTTTTGCTGTTTTGTTTCTTTTATTAGTTAAACAAACTTAACATGTTTGTTTTCTGTCTTCTTGAGATATAATATGCTCTGCAGTGGGCATGCTTCAGGTCTCTGAATTCTTTCTCTACATACCTCTGAAAATGTGTGTGTTTCTTGGTGGTCTAAAATACAGAAGACTGCTTTTCTTACTTCAGTTTTAATACTGACAAACATTCTGAAAACGCCTGTTTACATGGCACAGAAAGGAATCCTTGTGTCTAATCCTGCTCCTTTCACTTCATTCCTTGGTTTTCCACTGGGACCTGAGGTAAAATGCTTTGACACAGGTTTTGAGACCAAAAAGTTATGCACCTAGTAGAGAGCTGTGGAAAACATAAGAGATGTAAGGCCCTACCTTATACAGCATATATATGTGCATACTTACATCCATGTGCATGTAATGCATACACATGCATGGGTATCTGTGTGCATACATGTACATACATGCACAGAAGTATAACTGTTTTGATCATTTGCAGCCAGAGTCTTAATTTCATACCTGTCTTAATACATGCTAAATGTGTTAAGTCTCCATAGGGACAGGCACAATATTGGAGAAACTGCCATTTAAATTATATAACTGAAAATCTCCTCCATGGTACTTTAAGAACTAGCTTAGCTCAGAATAGTTTTGAGAAAAACCATAACTTCCTCTGAAAAATTGTCAGATTTCTGGTTTTCTTTCTGTCAGATGTGGTTATAATGCTTTTAACATGAAGTAACATTGATTAATAAAAGTATAGACTATGTAGTACCTAACAACATTCTGGTGGAATAGTCCTTTCCAGTTCATATTGTCTTTAAATTTGTAGTTTGAAATAATTGCCATGGAACAAGACAATGTGCCTTTCATACCTTCATAGCTGAATTTGACATTCTTCTGTCTCACTAGGTCCCAGAATACCTTCACCATGTTAGTAAACGATTGGAAGAGGAAGGAGACAGAGTAATAACATATTTAGACCACAGCACACAGTGAGTACAAATTTTGTCATTCTTAGTGTAAGTCAAATATCCATCATAAAATTCTGATTATCCATGGTTGTAGAAGGACAGAGATTATTTTACAGGTATCTTGTTGACAGTGCTTGTGATGCAGCTTGGATTTTTTTAAGACCATTTTTATCAAAACTGATTTCTTTCAAATGAAAATACACTTTGAGTAAGAAGGGAGAAATCGAGCCATAAAGATTTATCAGTGTATATTGAAGCAAAAAAATATTATATAAGAACTCACGTTTTCGTTATCAAAAGTAGCACCTAGTTTTAGCCATTCATGTATTGATACCAACACTGACCACTAATCCTTGAGGGAAAGAAAGAGTCATTAGACAAAAAAGGAAAAGGTTAAATCATGGTGTAAGACATTAATGTCATTCATAAACAGTCCAGAATGTAAACTTCACAGTAGATCAGCTTTGGTGCAGCTGCTCTCAATGTATTGTGCAAGGCAGCTTGTCCTTTTTTCACTTAGGTTTGGAGTAATAGCATGTGTTTTGGTGTGGTAGAAATGTGTGTTCAGGAGGTACTGCAGATTCACTGACAGACTGTAAATCCATTGTCCTGCAGCAGGCCATTTAAATGTTTGTTTGGGGTTTTTTTTAAACAAAAAGCAATTAATGAAGAACATGACATTTTATTTCCTTTGTTAGTTTTCTGGATGGTGTATTGGCATTTCATTGGGTGTTAAAAGGATTACTGAATAAAAATTACCTTCTAAACTTCTTTTCTTCAGACTTCCGTATACTCACACACATGTATTGCATGTCATGGTACATACTTGAACTGGAATGTTCTTCCTGTGAATGCTGATAGCTTTTTCTGGCAAAATCATTCACATTAGAACACATGGAACTATTTCTAGGTATAAAGTTAAGGCACATATATATTTATTTACTGTTTAAGTTAAAAATTAGGTTAATATAATACTTTCAGTCTACATATGCATGAAGTCCTCACTTTGGATCTCATCTCTAGTTAAGGCTTAGAAACCTGGTTTTAGAAGGCTTTGCATTAATTTCCTTTCTTTGCATTAAGAAACAGTAGTTATTAAAATTAGAGCCTTTAGTTGTCCTCAGGTCATACTGTCTCTGTAGGTGTGCCTGAAAAGAGCAGAAAGGATGTTAAATTGAGTTGCAGAGTTTGATCTTGAGATGTTGATGTTTCCTGGACAAAACCATCATCACAGTATCACTTAGGTTGGAAAGGACCTCGAGGATCATCGAGTCCAACCTATCAACACAGACCCCATGATTAGACCATGGCACCAAGTGCCACGTCCAATCTCCTCTTGAACGCCTCCAGGGTTGATGACTCAACCACCTCCCTGGGCAACCCGTTCCAATGATGAATTAATCGCTTGGTGAAGAACTTCCTCCTCACCTCGAGTCTAAACCTCCCCTGGCGCAGCTTGAGACTGTGTCCCCTTGTTCTGGTGCTGGGAAACATAATTCAAAATACTGTAAACCAGGTTTGTGCAACAAATGGGGAATGTTTTGTTGTAGCCCTTTGAGGGATTTATTCAGCTCATCAGTACATGCCTGCCCAAAAAACTGACCAGAATAAGCCTATCTCCTGGTCAGTCAGTAGCTGATGTAATGAAATTACTTTGAGGCTGTACCTGAGAAGGTACCTTCAGGATAATTCATCAGCTATCAGTTAAGACAAATACTCATTCTGTCTGCTTGTTAGGAAATTGTGCTCTGCCTCTCAGTTCCAAGCAGATGAATCGTTCTTCCCTTATAGGCAGAACAGATCTTTCGAAGCCAAGGATGGTATTTTATACAACCTAGGCTTCTTCTGCTACTGGGGACAGTCAGCAGCTGTAAATAGCAGTAGTCAGAAAATTCAGGGAATGTGGAATTGATCATAAAATTAGCCATATGTATTAAGACCAAGAGTCTGTCTAGCTGGTATTTTGTATTTGCTTATGACCACTGAAAGGAAAGAATAGAGTACGTCTATGAGATGTCCTGATACTGTCCTGGTATCTGTCTGTTTTCAGATCAGGGTATTTTCTGAACCTGGTGTGATTTGTCTGTTTGGATCTCTTTCAAATACTTGCACTTTCTCAATGGTATTCACATAAGCTTGTCCATCTGTGCCAGCCTTTGATACAGCGTTCCACTGGTGCACTAGCCACCACATGATAAATTGTCTCCTTTTATTTAAGTCTCACTCCCAGTACCATCACCGATGACCCCAGTTCTTGCATTGCAGGATAAAGTGATCATTTAGTTTCCTTCCACCCTTTCCTTGCCTCTCAATGCACTGTACTCTTGCTAATTTATCTTTCTCAGAAAGAAAGAATCCTAACACATGCAGTTCTCTTGCAGCTACCTCTGTGTACTTTGACCATCGCTGTCTGTTCTCTGAACCATTCCAAGTTCTGATTTAACCTTTTTGAGATGAAGGGACTAAAACTGTGTATTGTATAGGAGGTCAGACAAGTCACTGTTGGGCTGTTTCATGAAAAGTGGTGTTTAAGCAAAGGTAGGAACATAAAGTGGATGCCACTACATAAAAGGCTTCCATTAATCCTTTGTTGAGAAAATCCTAAATCGAGAGTCTGGACACCAGTTTTATAAGACTTAGCTCAGAGACAAATATTTGTTCTTTTGTCATATTGTGAACAGCAGCAGAAGTTTAAACATTGAAATTACCATGCCTTTGCACTTCAGGCATTTCTTTCTTCTTTTAGGGTATGAAAGACATAAAGGGAAACTTGCCATTATTTTTCTGTCTAAAGTGACTGTATCAAATCTTGATAGTAAAAAGCAGGGAAAATTCAAGGACATGTAAAATACTTAGCAAATTTGAATCTTGTTGGGTCTAGCTCAGTTTGTGCTTTTATACGTACATAACACAATTAGATGGAAAGTTTGAGTTTTGAGAATCACCAGCAAGTATTGTGGTATTTTGCAGTTCAAACCTAGGGAAATCTTTGTTTTGTTTTGCTTGCTTGCAAGAAAACATCAATTAGACTTTTTTTTACAGAAATGTTATTGTACTGATTTGGGAGTTGTAAGCTTCTCTGTTCTAGTAAGAACTTGGGTTTTAGTATTCAAACATGAATTTATTCTTTAAACTAAATACATGGTTTATTGTTTTCTTTCTTGACTGAGATCACATGCAACATTTGTCTTAATTTGCAGCTTCTGTTTCAAGTAGAAAATTGTTGATTTATTTTGTATTGTAAGTTATTCACAAATGCACTGCGACAGAAAGCAGTTTCCTTATGCTCTTAATATTTCTAATACATTTTTCTTGCCTTACTTAGGAAACCACTGATTGCTTGTGTGGAGAAACAACTACTAGGAGAACACTTATCAGCTATTTTACAAAAAGGTATTTTTTTTTAAATGCATGTAACTCATGATAAACAACAGGTTCTCATACCCTTCAAGAGCTATAAACTCAGTGTTTTTTCAAGGAGGTATATTAGCCATGGGAATACCTTCCACAGATACAGAAAGACAGCTTTATGACTGTTACAGGTACTGTGACAGGTAAATTGTATTTTTAAAATAATTTTCTGTATTTGTAAAGGTTGCTAAACCCCCTAAATCTCCTTTCACTTGCACCAGTGGGCTTAGGAATTAAACCTTTGGAACTGCTTATTTCCTACAATTATATAAACATCTAATTGAAAGCTGTCATATCCTCTTTTATGTGATAATTACACAGTTTAAGTGCAATAGCTTCACATATTCTTATGGATTCAAGAATCAGGAGTTACTGTAACTGACAACATTCCTAGGCAATGAACTTTTTAATGTTTTTGTCTGTATTTTACCTTTTGTCTGGCAATCTCAAAGAAAAGCTGCAGTTTTCTTTGGAAGTCCTTATTTAGACATTAGTGTCTTCAAATCACCATGTCTTTGTTCCTCTTAACTTTTAATCTCTCCTTTTTCACTGAATTTCTGGGTTTGCTCAGTGTTCTCTGATTTTTCAATACTTTAAATAATCCTTTCCTTTTCTTGCAGAAGCTGTGTTCTAGGTTTTAGATTTTCTAGCAAATTGTCCTTGCATCTTTGTTCCCTCTACTGCTGCCAGGCAGATGTCAGCAGTAGTCTGGTGTCTTTGAGCTCCATCATGCCCATGTTTGTTAATACTTTCAAGTTGTTATGCACATGTCTTTCACTTCGTTGTCTACTTTAAAGATAGACATATGCTCACAGGTTTCTCTAAACTAGTCTGGGAAATGGCTATTTCACCTTCTTCAGTATATTTATAAAAATAAGCATGGTCACTCCATCTTAGCTATGTTTAAGCTTATTCTTAAACAGAAGGTAAGAATAGTGGTTTGGTTTTTTTTTGTTGATATTATTGATTGTATTGATGAGAGAAGTACTAAATAACTTTTCCAGTGGTACTATATTTGTTTATCAGTTGGCTTAAAAAAAGGTTTCATTTTAACCTGAACTTTTTCTTGGTTGATACTGTATATGTAAATATGGAGATGTGTACATTTTCCTAGTTAGTACTTTTTAGGACCATAGTATTCTTGGGTCAGCTTTTACATTCTGTGTCTGCACATGACTTGCATAACTTTATGCTTTCTCTTGATCCAGGGCACTTCGTAGTTTGCTTGTATCATCCTAGTATTCCATGCAAGTAGAGGAAGATACTGCCTTAAGTTTTGTTGCTTAGGAGAAGGCATGTGATGTTTGATATGGGGGTGTGGGGCACAAGAACTTACAAACGCAGAGTCTGTATAAGGAACTCTTTCTTATATTACTACAACTGCCATTGTCTAGGTATTGGTGATTTTCTTCATTGTGTGTATAATAAATTTATCCAAGGCTGTGGCAGTATTTTCTTGAAGTTGTGAAGCCTTGTGCTGAAGGACTTTCCTGTATGTCTCTTTCATTTGTTAAATATGTTACAAAATACTATTTTCAGTCACAGACCTCAGAGGAAGAAGGACGGTTAGACTTTATCATCTAGGTTAATATAAAACAGTTAGTGTATTGGTGTCTTTAAATGAATAGGAGGTGATGCTCAAATGTGATGGAATGGGTATTTCTTAATTCCATGTTCAATGCCAAAAGAACACCAATCTCATGTATTCAAGACTTTGTTGTTTTATGTTCAAAGTATGTCCAGTCTTCTGATGTCTTTAACAGTTTAGGAATTTTCAAAATATGAGGCCACAGTTTGCCTGACATAATTTGTGAACAGTGGTTGCCTTTCTGAATGTGTCAGTTATAATAGTCAATGAAAGTATTTTCATAATGAAGACTATAGTAGAAAATGGGATAAATCAGTAGCAATTGAAAATCCTTTGTAATCTAATGCCATTTAAAAGTTGGAATTAATGAAATGTATTTTGTGAAGTAGGACAGTTGTATGGTATCAGCTACACTGATGGTGTGCATTATCAACCTGTGTAAAATCAAACTTCCTGAACTGAAAAAAAAAAGTCATAAAACTTTTGTGCTACACTCCTATGTTACCAAAGCCTCTGTCACCAGCACCAGACAATTACTGATTACTTTTGAACTACATTAATCATATTCTCAAATGTAAGAATGTGTACCTAATTGTGTGCTTCACATTTTTGCCTTAGAGCATCACTTCGCCATTTGTTAGCTTTGTCTTAGCCTCTTGTAGGTTGAATCAATAAATGCAAAAGGTGCTTAAAAGGAATTTGAAATCTTATGTTACTCCATCAGTATGAGCATGGACAATTTGCAGCACATTCTTAATCCAAAAACGTGCTCTACAGAAAAAATCTTGCAAAGTATTTAACTTTAAATCTGGGGCAGTTTGCTTAGCTTACTGTTTTCTAACATTCTTTAGAATGCTAAAACTGTACCCTTCAAATTGTGCACTATTCATAAATGTTCTGCAAAAGGCTTGCAATCAACCCTGTGTTGGGAAAGTACTTCAGTTGAAATAGTTTAAAATATTACACCTGTGGTGGGTTGAAGTTTCCACCCCAGCATTAACTTTGCCAGACCAACTCAGTTAGAAGCAAATGAAGCTGTATTTACAAGCAAAAATCTACACTCTACAATGGAATGCAATGAAATGTGCAAAATACCACAACACTGTAAATTGTTTCAGCCAGTTTAAGCAAGAGGATATGTTAACCTTCAACATACCACTTGCTTTCAGAAATTTAGTCCTAGAAAGTTCATACTTTTTAAGCACACTGGAGGGTCTTGTCTTTGGATGTATTTCATAGAGATTTTTCTAATATATTTTTGACTGTATTTATGCAGCTGTATTCAAATTTGCTCTTTCTTTTAATTTTTTTTTTTTAAGGACTTGATAACCTGCTTGATGAAAATAGAATATCAGATTTGACCCAGACATACCAGCTGTTCAGCCGGGTAAAAGGTGGGCAGCAGATCCTTTTGCAGCATTGGAGTGAATACATCAAGGTATTTCAGTGATCTTCTACTGCTATCAAAATTTATGCATTTACCATATATTTCTTCTATCAAACCCAAGAACAGTATGTATGTATATGCATCAGAATTCTGTTCTAAGCAAATACAGAAAGGAATGTTAATGCTTTCTTCCCCCAGCAACAGTCATATGATGAGACACAGCAACGCTGAAGTTTTGGGTTTAAATTTTTACTTGGAAATTACTTTCCTTCTAGGTTTGATCATTGTACAAGAACTTACTTTGGTTTGCTCTGCTTTTAAATAGAACCGCATGCACATATGTTTAGAGTATGCTAGACTGTACTGTGCTATGCTTTGCTACAGATAGACTCAACGGTTTACGTATCTGCAAAATCAGTGAAACATTAGAGCATAGCTATTGCACTGCAGGTTAGCAGTGTTGCATGTAAACAGCCTACAGCAGTGCTGATGAATGCTTAAGCTATTTGGAACAGAATACTCCTCTTGAAAGTAATCTGTCATCAAAGTTGTATTTAGACCCTTCAGGTATATTTGCTAGGCATAATATGCATATAGTATACTGCCACAGAGAGCTTGTACTCTAGTGCTCTTGCAGTATGGAAATCAAAAAAGGCTCACGGAAGACATTTCTCCCTGGAGTGATGTGGTGGTTCTCCCTTGAATCATCTGTGTGTTCATCAGCCTTTGGGTTGAAGTGCACAACATCAGTTCATTTCAGATGTGCCTTTTCTGTGCATACATGTTTGGAGTTCAGCATGGTTCATCAGGGTGCAGCCCATGGGAGTGGGACATAATTACCCCTCTGCCCCTCAGGACTGAGTTGGAGTTTGGTCTGCAGGTTGTCTTGCAGTGTCCCCATATGTAGCCTATGGATCCAGAAGCACATGGGCCAATTGGACAGCTGGCCGTGGCTGAGGAGGAACACCTTTCTTCTGCTTCCTCACAGATCACACTCCTGATTTTTAACCATTGTACTCCTGACTTTGAACCGTTGTTCTGCCTGTTGTGCCATAGACTCTTTGTGATCTGTTTTAACACAGTACCTGGGCAGGGTTGGTTTTATGCCAGGTTTATTGAGCTAAAGAGGCTCATAGAAAAGTCCATATGCTGACCCAAGGAAAGAAGTTTGGGACAGGTAGGAAAATAAAGGGGACTAGAACCTTTTCTTTTGCAGCAGCAAGTTGTTAAGCTAGTTTATTATACTTTGTCTCACAGAATCAGACCTTTTATGGCTTTGTTTTCTATAGTGTCAGTAAATCTCTTCCTTGCAAACATTCTGTGTAACAAAAAAGTGAAGTTTCAAGGACTATGCCTTGTGAGCCAGTATAAGAAAAAGCATGAATAGCATGGCAAGTCACTGGGGTGAATGCCTGAGCTCTACTGTAGTCACCTTGTTATAATTTCAGAGGTGCCACTTCACTTTCTGTATCTCAGTTTGCCATCCACAGAATGGGGGAACGCTCTGCAGTTTATGTACTTAACTAATAGAGACTGTGAGCTGTCCAAATGCTGTATTAATGAAGGGGAAGTCATGCTGTTAGATAGGTTGGACTAGATGATCTTCAGAGGTCTTTTCCAACCCAAACCATTCTGTGATACACAGTTTTGAGCCTAAGGACCTTGGGCAGCCTTGAATGTGGATTTCCTCTGAAATGTTCCTTGTGAACGATCGTGAAAGATCCCAGTGGATAATTAAATATTGAAGTAGAAACTCTGTGCTTTGGGAGGAATTTTCCCATCCCTCTTTGTTGTTGTGGCTATCATACTTCAGTTGATAAAAATACAACGATTGAATACTGTTTTGCTCTTAGCGTGCTGATATTATTCTTTCTCACTTTGGAAAACTGATTATCCTGTCTAGGATGCTCATTAGTGTCACTAAGCAATTGTAGATGGTCCAATATTGAATCAGAATGGTTTGAGTTGAAAGGGACTTCCAAAAATCATCTGTCCCACCCCTCTCTGCAGTGAGCAGGAACATCCTCTACTAGTTCAGGTTGCTCAGAGCCCTGTTGAGTCTGATGTTGAATATATCCAAGGATGGGGCCTCGAGTACCTTACTGGGTAACCTGTTCTGGTGTTCCACCACCCTCATTGTAAAGAACTTGTTCCTAACTCCCAATCCAAATCTACTTTTCTCTAATTTAAAACCATTGCCCCTCATTCTATCACTACAGGCCTTTGTAAACAGTCCCTCTCCAGCCTTCTTGTTAGACCCCAGTTAGAAGGCTGTTGTTAGGTCTCCCCTGGGCCTTCTCTTCTCCAGGCTGAACATCCTTCCCTGCAGGATATTTTGGTTTGCTAGACAAATAATGTTATATCTCTAAATTGAAAATAATAAATGTAGGGGCAATAAAAGAAAGTCAAACCTGTGGCTGCTGCTTCTGGATGGGAAAGTTTTGTTTTATTGCAAGTCAGCTAGTTTCTTTTCTTTTTTTGCCATTAAACCCTTGTTAGAAGAGAAGAATCTTTGAATGATGTGCAGCAGTTGAATTTTTGCCACTTGTTCCATCAACAGAACTCTCTAGTGAATTTAAGAAAAATAGTGTGAAGTTTTCCATTCCACTTAACATTTCTGAGACAGTTTCCATGTAATTTCTTTTACATGAATCACATAGTTTTGTATCTAACTGTAAACTTGCACTTCATACAGTCGTGTCTGTTGTGTACTTTCTTTTATTTTAGCTTTTGTCTTAAGTGTATATAATCTTTAAATCAAACACTAATGTTTGAAATCCATTAATGTGTGTCTATGTTTTTATTTTAAATCTCAATGCATCTCATTCTCTGAAAACTTTTAAGTCACCTAAGTAGTTCTGTAAAAAAAGATATTCTCTCTGGTCATAAATTTTATAAGGGTGAATATGTCTGTTGTGGGAGATAGGTAGCACTCTAAAATATTTTATTATCAAAAGTGTTTGTTTTACAGAACTTTGGGACAACAATAGTGGTTAATCCTGAAAAAGACAAGGATATGGTGCAAGAGCTACTAGATTTTAAGGATAAAGTGGACCATATCATAGAAGTGTGCTTTCAGAAAAATGAGAAATTTATAAACTTGATGAAGGAGTCCTTTGAAACATTTATCAACAAGAGACCAAATAAGCCTGCAGAATTGATAGGTACACATATATTTTTCTGTAAAATATTTCAAAAACCTATAGAAAGCATGATAAGATAATGCTGCTGAGTGTGCTAGTGCAATAGTGATACAGTATGCCTTCTGCTTTAGGAGACTTGTTTTGGGGATACAAGGCAAAAGTTAACCTGGGAGCGCTGCAGGTTCCAAAAGCTTGGGTGTGCCACTAGGTGTGTGCGCAGCGTGCCAACGGAGCATGCCAACTCCTGCTGCCCCTGTGCTCTGCTGCTTGCCCGGTGCTAACCACCACTCAGAGAGTGGCATGTTGATGCTACCAGTGGAGTAAATGCTTAGGGAGAGGAGTAGCTGTGGTAGTAGCTCTTTTTAATTGTGGTAGTAAAGGAATTGTTTGGATGTTATGGATCTCTCAGAATGGACTATGTGCATCCCATCTATCTTGCCTTGAAGGCTGAAGCTGAGAGAAGAATTTTA
Source organism: Melanerpes formicivorus (assembly GCF_026170545.1). Taxonomy (NCBI): domain Eukaryota; kingdom Metazoa; phylum Chordata; class Aves; order Piciformes; family Picidae; genus Melanerpes; species Melanerpes formicivorus. Next base: position 24,182,130 of record NW_027142353.1, read on the forward strand.
AAGCTTTCAGATGCAAGAAGTTATACTAAAGAAAAAGATGTTGACACCTTGAAGGGGAAAATAGCGCTCATTAAGGGGAAAAAATAATAAAAGCATCTTAAAAATACTGTTAGGGGGTTTATCCCTGGTCTGACAAATGCTGTTCTGACTGTTTTGCCAGCTGCAAAATGAGCTGTAGTATTTTACACCAAGAGAGGGTCTTAACTCCTTGGTTGGTTGTTTTTCCTCTGTACACTCTTGCTTTTATTGAGCCTATTTTGGGGCTTCTTTCTAAACCCAGCTTTATGTAGGACAAGTAGCACAACTTAGTGTACATGTTAAAGCCATTGTATGGGCTGCTGTCATATGTGGATTGTGGCCTTCCAGCTCCTGCAAAGGTTCCCTTCTTACACAGAAGGTTGTATAAGAATACTAATGGGGCTTAGTAGATACTTAGCTCCACTCATGGTTTAACCTTATTTCTGGCATTCTGAAGCTACTAACTTGAAAGCGTCGCTTCTGTTTAACCTTTGGTATGCTTCTCCCAAGGAGCATGAGTGACATAGTAATGGTCTACAAAAATACAGTCCTCTGTGTTGTTTGTTTCCGTTTCTCATAAAAGACATTCATATGCATTGTACACTTCCAAAACATTGTCTTTCAACAAGCAGTGTGCTTTCTATAACTATAATACAAAATGTGGGAATGTCTAATGCATTAATTTTAATGCTTGTACTGTATTATTTTTTTCTCTTAGTTCCTTTCTATGATATTTTTCCATTATGGCAGTAGCACAGTAGGGCTCTGTCATTCCAGTGAACCTAGCGGATGGGGAAAAGGGAAAATAGAAAATGTAAGACTTATCCTATATTTTAACATACAGGAATATTTAACATAGAGAAATATTTCACTTAAATTGATTATTTTAAATACTTCTGTTTTTAAAAAAACTGTTAAACTGTTTTATTTATAGCAAAATATGTGGATTCCAAGCTAAGGGCTGGTAATAAAGAAGCAACAGATGAAGAGCTGGAAAGAATCCTTGACAAAATCATGATCATATTTAGATTCATTCATGGTAAGAAATAGAGATTCACCATTGATGTAATTGAAAGTGTTTTCTTTGCTGCTAGCAGAACTGCATTCCTCTTGATGTAAGAAATCTTTTTTTAGCATGAGTTTCTGCTTGACGTGGTCTTAAAATCAGGTTGCTTTACATCTGAAGTAGCACAACAAAATAACTGAGGGAGGACAACTTGTTCTGTGGAGAGTGGCAAGTTACAAACCTTTTAATTTGTGAGTGGAGACCTGAGAATCAGAGCTATTGGTAGAAGATGTTAAAAGTAACCATATCTGTAACCACAACCTCTCCTCCTAATTACAGGCTAACACAGACGTTTATTTCCCTGTCCACTTAAGCATGGCAGAGATGCAAAGTACATGAAACCCCAGCAGCTAGTAACTTTTCTCATCATGGCTTAAGATGAACACAGAGGAGAAAATGTTATTGCTGTGTTTTACTGCCTTTGAAATGCTCTTCCCTTATGTATGTCCGTATCTGAGCCAAAGCCTGGAATGTTTTACAAGAGTTAATCTATATATTTTATTTTTTCGGTCAGACGAAATACAAGAAAAAGAAGTGGTTGAGCCCAATAGAAATGCATGGTCACTGTGTTGAGGGAAGTGGGAGATGTGAACTGGTCTGAGGTTGAGTAAGCAGGAACTACCCAATCTGTATTAGCTTGTTCTGAGATTCATGGGGCTCTTTCCTCATAAAATCAAAACCAAGTATAATATAAAGGGAAAGCAGGCAAGAAATCAGCCATAAAGCAATATAATTTGCATTATCATTTTCTCAAAATAAAAGGGTGTTGTATGGGAATGGTGAACGAAAATGGTATCCCTGGCAACTTGTCAGCCTAAGAGATTGATTTCTGTTAATCTGAAACTTTGACCAACTCTTTTTATTCTTATTATGTTTGGTAGTACTGAGCCAAAAGTACATGTTTCTTTTGAACTATGTACTGCATAAGAGGCCTTTTTTAAGAGGAGATGATAGTTTCTGGGCATTGGACTTCTCAATAGTGTCTTCATGCTGCTTCATGAAACAACACATCACCAAAAGGCAGGATTGAGAAGGAAGAAGAGTGTCAGAGGGATCACTGCATTGGGAAGGTGTTTGCAAGGAATTAGGAGAAGCTACTGCAGGCAGCAGAAATAATGGTTTGAGTTGCAGTGCAGGAGCAGGGAGGTCATTCTGCCCTTGTACACTGCACTGGTTAGGCCACACCTCAAGTATTGTGTCCAGTTCTGGGCCACGCAGTTTAGGAAGGATGTTGACTTGCTGGAACGAGTCCAGAGAAGGGCAACGAAGTTAGTGAGGGGCTTGGAACACAGGCCCTGTGAGGAGAGACTGAGGGAGCTGGGGCTGCTTAGCCTGGAGAGGAGGAGACTCAGGGGTGACCTTATTGCTCTCTACAACTACCTGAAGGGGGGTTGTAAACAGGCAAAGGTTGGTCTCTTCTCCCAGGCAGCCAGCACCAGAACAAGAGGACACAGTCTCAGGCTGTGCCAGGGGAGGTTCAGGCTGGAGGTCAGGAGGAAGTTTTACACAGAGAGAGTGATTGCCCACTGGAATGGACTGCCCAGGGAGGTGGTGGAGTCGCCGTCACTGGAGGTGTTCAGGAGGAGACTTGACAGGGTGCTTGGTTGCATGGGTTAGTTGATTAGGTGGTGTTGGATGATAGGTTGGACGCGATGATCTTGAAGGTCTCTTCCAACCTGGTTTATTCTATTCTATTCTAAAAGTGAAGCAACCAGCTGATGCTTAACACTATCAATAAAAAAGATTTAGGGACACTGTGGTTTAAGTCTGTGGTTGCCTGTATGACCTCTTGATTTCAAAAGACTATTGGCAAACCAAGTAAGAAGACATCCGTCAATATTTTTTTTCACCCTAGGATTTTAAGGGACATTTCTTTAATGCATAAGAACCAGGTTGTTTTGTTGTTGTGGGGTTTTTTATTTGGTTTTATTTATTTATCTATCTATAAATCAAACCACCTCAGTGAGAATTCTCTTCTGGACCCCAGAATTATTTCCTGTGATTTCCAGCTGATCCAGTGGGAAATAGAAGACAGCAAAATGTATTAAACAAATAATTAAAACACTAAATGAACAAGTTGTCTATAAGTTTGGGATTTTTCAGTGTTGCTTATTGAATATTGTTCTGTTGATCAGCATGTCATGAGAATGGCTTGTGACACAAGCCTGTAGTGCAAATATAGTGGTGTATTTAATTTTTGTTTCAATTTCCATACAGGTAAAGATGTGTTTGAGGCATTTTATAAGAAGGACTTGGCCAAAAGACTTCTGGTTGGAAAAAGTGCATCAGTAGATGCTGAGAAGTCCATGTTGTCAAAGCTTAAACATGGTAGGTGTCCTCAGATGTGTTCAGTCTTTATTACTTTTTACATGTAAATTGGAATCCTTATTTTTCTCATGCTTTTTAAGGAGTGACAAGCAAGATTTTAAGTCATATCTGAGCATATCACAGCTTTCATTGTGCTCAGTGAGAGCTATTGGGCTGATCTCTTTTAGATATGGGACTGGTTCATTTAATGTACCTACAGAGGAGCAAAACCCTTAAAACCTGTTCATGAGTGCTCTGTAACTTGGCAAATCTGGCTCAGCTGTCTCAGGTTAAACTTTGATTGCTTGTTCTGTGCTTTTTTGTAATTGTGTGATCTTTGCTTTTATTTGTGTGACAGAATGTGGTGCCGCTTTTACCAGCAAACTGGAGGGCATGTTCAAGGACATGGAACTGTCAAAAGATGTCATGGTTCAGTTTAAGCAGGTACTTAGTTCCTATTCAGTTCCTCTTTGTGTACTAAATTTTCAGTAGTGGTGGAGAAGCCCTTAATGGTGTTACACCTTGGATTAAACTAAAATTAAAACAAAAAATGCTTTTGAGCAGGTCCTGGCCATAGTAACAGAGTCTACTTACAGTTCTCTTTATGGAACAGAACTTATTTATTGTATATTTATTCAGGGGTAGTCTTACTTTACAGTTTTATTTGAATCGATGCCAGTCTAAATGGCACACAGTAACTTAGTTGTCCAACATCCTTTAAAGTCCATATATTTTCATTCTATAAATTGTTGCTGCTCTGATAAATTCTTTGTGAACTACCTACACCAGAAAAAAATCCCTGAAGGTTGTAAAGTGTGCAGAAACTGTTTGTCAGCCTCAAAGCTTCCAACCTGCTGGTGACCAAGGGGATGCTTGAAAGAAATCCTGTATATGCTCACTCTGTTGATGCGCTTGTCCCTGGGTACCCATTTTGGGACCTTATTGAAGACATGATACAGGGGCAGAGATCTGACCCAGGACACCTGCTCCTGTAATAAAATACTGTAGTGACTTTTCTGTCCCAGGTTTTGCAGCCTGGCTTGACTGATGCTGTGTTCAAATTATGTAAAAATACTTTGTCTAACAGAGGTGGAAGTCCCAGGAGATCCTTTTGATTTTTTGGTTCCTACCCTGGCTCCTGACTGAAAGCTTTTCTTTTGCTTTATTTGGATGCATTTGAAGTTCCTGTGACCTTAATGCCCTTTAAAGACAGTGATCTAGGCTACTTCAAGGCATGTTGTTCTTTTAACTTCCAGCTGCTTGCTGTGTTTTGAATTTGGGAGGGAGGGCATTAAATAGTTACTCAAAATCTGGTGGAGCATGTCTAACCAAGGATGTGGCCTGTAGAAAATTTTCATTTTTATACTAACTATAATTTTCTAATTGTAAGTATATATATTTTCTAATTTAGCATGTGACAGTATGCTCAAGTAATTTTTATCTCTTTCATTTTAGTATATGCAGAACCAAAGTGACCCGGGTAATATAGACCTGACAGTAAATATACTAACTATGGGCTATTGGCCAACTTACACACCTATGGAAGTTCACTTAAATTCAGAGGTTAGTGTTTGAATTCTTCTTCTAATTGCTGTTATAAGGTGAACTAATGCCCTTCATGTCATGTTTTTCTGCAAGATATTCAAGGGATTTTCCACATTTTCAAGTTTCTGAAATTGCAAAAATTAAGATGCAGTGGATAAAACCAACTTCTTTTTTTTCCCCAGATTGTTTCACTTAATGTGGGGTTTTTACCTGTTCAAGAATAATAATATAAAAATAGTCTTGATGTAAAATCAGTGTCGTACATAATATTGCAGTCAAGCACTTAATAGTTTAAAACTTCCAGTTCAGCTTAATTTAGTCAATCTTTAGCTACATTGGTCAGGCATTTTGATATAGCCAATGGTTATGTTACTGCACATTCTTTTGTTCTGCGAGATCCTTCCTCTGTTCCCTGCAATGTGTGACACAAATCTTCCCCTGCATTTAAATGGTGTTTGCCTGAAAAAAGGTTGCTTCCAAATTGAGAGCTTTTTGCAAAGCTCCTATCAGTAGCAATTTAAGTTGAACTGTGGTGTTGGAGTCCCTGTTCCCTGCCATACCTTGCTTAATCTGAAATGTGGGAAGCACTTCAGAGGTCAAAGGTGGCAGCTGCATTCATGTGCAGTTCAGACGATGCGGAAGCATTCCTGCTCCTGTGACATCTTTTCCTCTGTAGCAGGCTGCTTTGGAAGGATTCAACCTGAGCAGCACATCATGCAAATGTAGGGGTCAAAAATGTCTTACATGCAAGTAAGAGGGTATAAAGTGCTGGAATTGTACTTGAATCTGTACAGGGCAAACTAAAGAAAAGTGTGAGATGTGCTTTTTCCCAGTGACTTCTTGGTGAGATTAGAAGTCTGGGACAAAGGAACTTTTATTTTTGAAGTTTAAAGCCTTCTACAGTGGAGCTATTTTAGTTTTATTGAAAACAACAAAAAAGGGAAATTAAAAGCTAATTTTGAATTGATACTTTGTTTTGAGCGTAATAATACCAGAATTTTGCTCTTTGGATTTAGTGTTTTACACAAAAACACTTACTCTGAAACATTGTTGAAGACAATAAAGGAATTGCTTGTGTTTAAACTATCTAGTGTCACTGCACTGGTATAATGCTCATAAATGTTTTTGTCTATCTGCTTTACAGATGATAAAGCTTCAAGAAGTATTCAAAACCTTTTACCTGGGAAAACACAGTGGTCGAAAGCTCCAGTGGCAGACCACTTTAGGGCATGCTGTCCTGAAGGCAGAATTTAAGGAAGTAAGCTTGCTAGTTTAATGCTTGGGCTTGGGAATAAAATTCAAGTCCAGTATTTGGAATCTAGGGATTTACCATAATTTTTATAAAGGCAGTAACATTTTTGTGATGAAACAATCACAATTCAGTACTGTTATTTTGTGTAGAAAGTAGGCTTTTTGTGATTTACCTGAAATACTACCTAGCTAACAGAAGATGACAATGTGATTGATACCTTTTGGCAATATTTGTATTCATTTGATAGGAATTGTTGCTGGTTTGAATAAATAGAGTTGTAACAAAGCAAGAAACTAATGAAAGAAAAGGAATGCAGCATGTTCATATTTTTTTTAGTATGGAATTGGTTTTATCATAGAAATACTGATGAGACTTTCAACATGCTTCACTGATACAAAAAGAGACTGTCATGTAATGACTGGTTCAAATTTAAGTGCTTGTTGAATTATTGAAGTCTTAAATAGCCACAGTGTTCCTTAATGTGGTTTTGTTTTGTCTTGTGGAAGATCTTGCTTTGCTAATAATGCAGCTAAATCGAGCCAGAGAAAAGATTTTAAAAGCTTGAATTGTTTTACTAATTCATTGTGAATATGAAACCGAGGGATTCAGGCATTACGTAACAGTAAGATGCATAGATTTGTAGTCAACAATTGACAGAAGTGTTCACAGCTGGCTGAAGAGTTTGAGATACTTACTCGTTTTCCCTTGCTTGTCTGTACAAGCATTATAGTATTGATAACAGTGTCACTCCATATCTTAGTACCCCCAAATTATCTTTAGTTTCTTTCACATTTGATTCAATGCCATGATTTCTTTTGTATTAGTTTCATAGTATCATAGTATCAGTCAGGGTTGGAAGGGACCACAAGGATCATCTAGTTCCAACCCCCCTGCCATGGGCAGGGACACCCCACACTAGATCAGCCTGGCCAGAGCCTCGTCCAGCCTGGTCTTAAACACCTCCAGGGACGGGGCCTCGACCACCTCCCTGGACAACCCATTCCAGGGTTTCACCACTCTCATGGTGAAGAACCTCCTCCTCATATCCAGCCTGAATCTCCCCACCTCCAGCTTCATTCCATTTCCCCTAGTCCTATCACTACCTGAGATCCTGAGAAGTCCCTCCGCAGCCTTCCTGTAGGCCCCCTTCAAATACTGGAAGGCCACAATTAGGTCACCTTGGAGCCTTCTCTTCTGCAGACTGAACAGCCCCAACTCCTTCAATCTGTCCTCATAGGAGAGGTGCTCCAGCCCTCTCATCATCCTCATGGCCCTTGCTCATCTCTATAAAATGTACCTTGAGTGAATCATGAAAAGATTGAGTAGTGGTGGTGGCAAAGACAGAATTTCATATATCATAATTAAAATGAAGTAAATGTGACGTAAATACAAGGCCATACTAACAAGCTTCTGCTGTGTGCTGTATTGCTGCTGTTAGAGGAGCAAAAAAAAAAAAAAGCCAGAGAGATTTTAAACCACTATCCTGTTTTCTCAATACTGCATTCTGGCACATCCTCTTGTGTGCCAGGCATTCTAAAATGCCCGTCTCTTCATCTAGAAATAGAAAACAATGATGTATAGCATCTGAAAATCATCAGATTTGGGGGATACAACAGAAAATGCTCTGAATATTACATCTGATTATTTGATACTTCTTTTTTAGGGAAAGAAAGAATTTCAAGTGTCGCTCTTTCAAACATTAGTGCTGCTTATGTTTAATGAAGGAGATGAATTCAGTTTTGAAGACATTAAAATGGCCACTGGTGTAGGTAGGAGGAATACTTTCCAATTCTTATATTTATCCATCGAGTGTTTGCTAATTAAGAGTTGGTTTTTAAAGGCCTAATTTAAAGAAATTTGACATGATCTGTTGTAGATGCTGCCATTTTGGGGTGAGTCATGAGAGTATGTTAAAATTAACTGTTCTGAGAGCTTGTTTATCTGTACTGCAGTGCCCCATTCACAACAGGGTCTGAACTGTTAGGAGAAGTGTCCTGTTGGTTGTATACTTTGTAGCTGTCTCCCTCTACACTTGAGACAGGAAAGGACAAAGGAAACTCTGAAAAATACAGTTTTCTTTTTAACCATTGTGTTCTTTTGCTCTTGGGCATTGTTTGTTGGTTGTGGGGATTTTGTTTGGTTTGGATCTTGGATGTTTTTGAAGTTGGTTGGTTGGTTTTGGTTTTTTACGTTTCCTTGAAATAGCTACAGCCATTTGAATTAAAAATGAAATTTTATCATCTCTTTACTCTCTGGACACAGTAGCTCTTGACATGTTGAATCTTATCAACCCAATATAATAACTGCTGAAAGGGCATTTGAATCCATACAAGTACTAAAATATTGTAGCTACTATAATACTGTAAAAGGGAGATATCATGAATCTGTGGTTCAGCATGATGTATTGCAGAAGGCAGAACAGCCTGCATGCTCCAGCTTCTCATCATCAGTGCTACATGTTCTTAGTCATCTACTCCATTAATGCTAAGGGACTTGAAAAAAACTCATGCCAGTGTAAATGGTGAGTATCAGGATAGTCCAGGGAAGCTCACTGGGTCAGAGTGCAGTGGTTACAGAACAAACATAAGTTTGCAAAAGCTTGATCCAGATCCTGCTTTCTCATCTTGTATTGCTGTACCTTGGAGCTTGCATTCTGGCTGCCTGACAGCAACAGATAAAGTCTGCTGCATGGAAATAATTCTATTATTGCACAACAGAAAGGATTTTGATAGACTGTTGTAAAGGCAGCTGGCTGGAATTGCTCGTTGGGATATAGCAACCTACATTATGTTATGTCATTGCATCGAGTGCCATGTCTGTGTTTCTTTTTCCTATATGGAAGTCGTACAAGAATGCAGTCAAGCTGTGCTGGGGAAGTTTGGGCTCGAGGTGAGGAGAAAGTTCTTCACTGAGAGAGTCATTTGTCATTGGAATGGGCTGCCCAGGGAGGTGGTGGAGTCACTGTCCCTGGAGGTGTTCAAGAGGGGACTGGACGTGGCACTTGGTGCCATGGTCTAGTCATGAGGTCTGTGGTGACAGGTTGGACTCAATGATCTTTGAGGTCTCTTCCAGCGTTGGTGATGCTGTGATATTCTACTATCCATACAGGCTCTACTACACAGTAGATACATTCTACTGGCTATACCATCCTACTCATTTATGTAGCTTCACTACTGGGGACGTTGCTGTGTTTACAGTATTACAAGTTGGTTTCATAACTGTCTTGAACATAAAAAAAGTAAATGGGTATCTGGCTATCAAAACCCTTGGGTGCTGAAACAGTGTGGTCAGCTGGTCTTTACATGCATTTCAGACTGTCTATTGCATCCTTATATTCCATTGCCATGTAACACAAAATACATGCTCTTTTGAAGGTCAAAAAACCATGTTCATGAATTTTTCTCATACTTAGTAGAAGAGTACCTCATGGGTGATTACTACATTGCTAAAAAAAAACCACCAACCAAAAAATACCCCAAAACAAACACCAAAGAAAACCTAACAAACTGAAATGAAAGAGCATATGGATTTCTGCACCTGGAGGATATCACTGCCTTTATCTGCATTAACTGGCTGTGGTTGGAACTTATGTTATCCAGTTACCATTATAATAAATTATGCCCAGTCTCCATAATGAATTGAGATAGTTCCTGATGCGTTACTGCTGTTACATAATGCATAAGATGTCACTCAGGGAAAGAATGGTTGTCTTTCCTTTGGTAACCATGCATCTTTGAGATGTGTTGTCCAAATTTACTTCATGTTTTTACCTGCCTTTCTCACTGTCAAGGAAGCCTCTGAGAGATTCAGTTTTTACATTCCCTTTATTTCATGTCGTCAAGTAATTGTTTGTTCTTAGTTACTGCCAAACTAAACTGAAGCATAACACTAGGGTCACATTATCTGAAACTACTTTTGGAGAGAAAGTTCACTGAGGGGAGCCCTGAGCCTGTCTTCCCAACACATACAATTCTGTGCATGTTCTCAGCTCTTAACCTGTGAAAGATGTGAGACCAAGCTTGAAGGCTGAGAGTTTGTTATCTATTTGAAGCTTAGCTGTAAGTAACATAAACTCAGTAACTTTTGACTGTATTTCTAGACTGATCACATAAAAACTCCTTGTGTTAAAGATTTGTTGTGCTTTCTCCCATACTTTGAACTTTACAGAGGACAATGAATTAAGAAGAACCTTACAGTCTTTAGCATGTGGAAAAGCACGAGTATTGATTAAAAATCCAAAGGGCAAGGATGTAGAAGATGGAGATAAATTCATCTTTAACGGCGATTTCAAGCATAAGTTGTTCAGAATAAAGATCAACCAAATCCAAATGAAAGAAACAGTATGTATTCATTTTTTTTTATGGTAACTGTTTGTCCACATCCCAGGTGGAGAAGCCATCTCTGTGTTCTCTCACAGGCTTTGCATATGAAGAAAGGAACCAGATATTTGAATTTTTTAGTAATTGGGATGACTCACAAAGCCAATAGAGATTTTAAAACTCACTGAAATTATAGAATGCACTGGATTGGAGGGGACTTTTAAAAGTCATCTAGTCCAACTACTCTGCAGTAAGCAGGCACATTCTTAACTAGATCAGGTTGCTCAGAGCCCCATCAAGCCTGCCTCTGAATGTCTGCAAGGCTGGGGCCTCCATCACCTCCCTGGCCAACCTGTTCTGGTTTTTCACCACCCTCATACTAAAGAACTTCTTAGTGATGTCTAATCTAAATCTACCCTGCTCTAGTTTAAAACCATTGCCCTTTGGTCTATTGCTACAGGCCTTTCTAAATAGTCCTTCCCCAGCTTTCTAGTAGGTCCCCATTCAGGTATTGGCAGGCTATAAGGTTTCCCTGGCTGAACAACCCTGGGTCTCTCAGCCTGTCTTTGTATGAGAGGTGCTCCAGCCCTCTGAGCATTTTTCTGGCCTTCTGGACCCACTCCATTAGGTCAGTGTCCATGCATCCACCATGTCAAAGACAAATCCACACGAGTCTCATTTTATTGTAAATGTTAACTGTAGAAATACATGTGATAAAAGATAGCAGTAAAAGGTGATATGGCTTATGGTGTTCTACTGTTCTTTAGGTTGAGGAACAGGTCAGCACAACTGAAAGAGTGTTTCAAGACAGACAATATCAGATTGATGCTGCTATTGTACGAATAATGAAGATGAGAAAGACTCTTGGACATAATCTCCTTGTTTCTGAATTGTATAATCAACTGAAATTTCCTGTAAAGGTAAATGATTTTCAAGCCTTCCTAGAATTATCTAAAAATATGTAATATATTTATCTGTTCAGTTGTCCATAAGAGTATGAAATGGGTGTCTGGATCAACTCCAAAGATGTAAGTTATTAAAATGAGTGTGTGAACAGAAGTAAGGCAGAGTATCGGTAGGAAAGGATATTTAACTATTTGCTTTGGTGCATTTTCTTATGTAGCTGCTAGCAGTCCTGCTTCTTAAAATAAAATATTTAAATGTTTTATATATACCTGTTTATATATATATTTTTTTAATATTTACCTTTCTGTTACTAACCTGAGACTCACATCTTTCCTTGTAGCCTGGAGACTTGAAAAAGAGAATTGAATCTCTCATTGACAGAGACTATATGGAGAGAGACAAAGACAACCCCAATCAATACCACTATGTTGCATAATGGGGAAGAAATACTTTTATTTAAAAAAAAAAAAACAACCAACACACACACAAAAATAAAAAACCAAAATCCTCCACCTGTATCTTCAGGACACCAAATACCTATGCTCTTCCAGACTCTCCTTTCAGCAGGTTTCAGGTTGATGCATAATATTCAACCAGCTGCATGCACTGCTGTGGAAAAGCAGCACAATGACATGTTGATTGATCATTCTTGTCAAGACTCCTTACTAATTTTAAATGTTGTGGGTTTATTTGTTTTATCACTCATTTTGTTCTTCTGGATTCTTCAAAACTTAGTTTTACAGTTTTGTTTAACTATGTCATTGAATTTGATGGAAAGGTAATCACCTGTGTGAGAAATGCTTCTGTGATGGGTGCAAGTCTGGTTTCTTCATTTGTGTTTCTAACTGCATCCATGAAGACCCTATATGCTGCATTCTTTAGCTACAGTGACAACTTGGGTAATTTTTTAAAACCCTTTCATTGATGAACACTTATGTACAAGCAGTGTGGTTGAAATACACTGAATTTTTGAAATTATTTGAAAACCCTTCAACATGAGCTCAGTTAGTTTTCTTTCAAATGATGATTAACTTCAGTCTGGTTTGGATAAATCAGGTTTTGAAGTGAGATCCTTGAAGTGCCAAGAGGACAGATGTGTTCATGTGTGTAGTGAGCTGTTGGATTATTTAGCTAAGACACAGAGAATTATTTTATTGCAACTTCTGCTGGCTTGGGTGGCAAAGATTAGATCTGAGTCAAAAGGCCCTACCTCATTTTAGGGCAACTGGTGTTTATCACTGTTTATGTAATTGCTGTAACATTTAGTTTTGCCTTGAAAATAACATACAGGGAACCTACTGTACAGCGTGTTCCACTTCCTAAAACAAAACCTTTTTTTAAAAGAAACCTACTTTTATGGTCTTGATATTGTGAAAGCATAGTTTTTTTTGTCTTGAAAGACTAAGGATTTTGTGGGTAATTTGTTACATACTGTATATAAGCAGGTTGATCTAAATTAAAGAATGAAAGACACTGTAGATGTTAGACACTTGCAACTGTAAGGGAGACACCTCTTGTGGTAATACAAGACTGATTATTTTCTGGATTTGCATACCGGTGTGTTTCATTCTGGAAAAGAGCTACCAAAGGAGTGTGGATCATGGTATAAATGAGAGTTTGAGCAATATTTTCTTGAGAGCTACCTTACTAAGTTTATGTAACATGGGGTTTGTGCATCAATTTAAAAGGCCACCACCTCTTCCTAAAGTAAACATGGTGAAGAGTTGATACCTTGTGGATTTACATATTAAAGTCCTTATTTTGTCATCTGGTGTCATTCACTGTATTGCATTCTTCCAGACTATTTTTGTTCCCTTTGTGTTTAGAAACTAAACACATTTAGTTGATTGTATTTAAAGCATATTTAATATTGTAATTTAATGTAGACTTATTTTAATATTTGAATCTTCAGTTAATGCAAATAAAATCTTTGATGCATATTAAATATTAATTTCTTAGCCTTTGTGAGAATGTGGCCCTTCAGTTTACTCACACAGCTCATTCTTTAGTGTTCTAGAGTGTTCTTTACACCATTCACCTTGATTCACTTTCTATCCATCTGGAAACTGATGAGCTCCATCTTACTAGACTCTTAAAACAGAGTATATGCCTCACAGATGTAATGGCCAGCAGCTCTATCCACACAATAAAATGGGCAGTAGCACACAGTAACTGATACCAAGCAGTGAATGCATACAGACTTCCTTTCCTGAACTCAAAAACTTTCTGGTTCAGTGGTTTTATCCTGAAGATGACTGAAATGGTTCTGCCTTATGAAGCAATGTTAATTGATTAAAAGTCTTCAAATGTGCCATTTTTCTTAACTGTCATAGACTAGAGGTCTCTGGCCACATTACTCTGGTATAGTAATTAGTTGTTCCACAAGCAGTGGAAATAATGAAGCCCTTTCTTAGAGCCCTTATGGTATCATACCCACCAATTAACCTCAACAGCAGTTCTGCAGAAAGATTCTGTTTAGTTCTGCCTTTCTTCTTATGTGAGCATTGGCTATGTTCTTTATTCAGCAGCTGATCTCCACCCCCTCCAACCTACAGAGAATGTGTTGATCTCTGAAGATTTTTACTCTTCCAAATTGGTCTGAAAGTGGCTTCAGATGTTCTGAAGCTGTGGGAGAGACTGACAGGCCAGGTGATCATGACTCTCTTTTTCTCAGGTCCTAATTTTTAATTTGATTTCCTCAAATTTTTCTCCCTGGTATTTTGTATGTACTGAACCAAACAGGTAAGCAGTTAGTTTATTAGTCAGTATGGTAATCACTTCTTCATAGCCAAATAGCTGTATTTGAGTGCTTTTTGATAACTTGGTGATAGAATTTGGCTGAGCATTTAGTCTCAATCAGCTGTTGCTTTGAGGCCAGCTCCTGCCCTGCCCCCAAGTGTATTTGTGTCTACAGGGCTGGTGTTGCTCAATATTTTTTCCTGTAAAATCACCCAGTGTTGAAGGCATCACGCTGTAGCAAAGTACCAGATTTTTCTGCAGTACATCCATGTTCAGAAGATGTCTTGAAAACCTGCATCTTGGCAATTTGGCATGCTTGGAACAAATGGTGTAGCAGCTTCTGTGGAATGACAAAAATAACAGCAGGAATCTGGGATACAGGCAGGGTCTCTTCAATCTTGCTAAGATTTTCCAGTTGAACTTGAAACTTTACAATTTAACTCAGTTTAGCTTAAACATTGAGATAACTCATCCAGACATGTGTTACATGTATTTAAAAGGCAATTTTCCTAAATGTCATGCTCTGTTACCTAGCCCAGCATTTCCAGAGGAAAAGCAAGTGTGAGACTGCCAGCTGATGGCTGACTCGCAGGTGCTTCCTGAGCCTGCAATTACAGCTCTCTTTACCAGCCATCAACAGCCTCCTCCTAGCCTGCTCTTTGTGTCCCATTTTCTTAGTTCTGATTTTTGCTTCCCCTGTTCTCCTTTACTGGTTTATCATTAAGCAATCTTGGTCTGCTGCAGCTTCTCTCTTCCTTCCTTTGTGAAATGCATCTTTGGAAGAAAAAAACAATAATTACAATATTAATTTGGGATATTGATGTTGTGATTTAACTACAGCTGGCAACTAAGCACCACACAGCTGCTCACTCACCCCTAGTGGGATGGGGGAGAAAATCAGAATGGTACAAGTGAGAAAACTTGTGGTTTGGAATAAAGACAGTTTAACAGGTAAAGCACAAGCTGTGCACATAGGCAGAGAGAAACAAGGAACTAACACACTACTGCCCATCAGCAGGCAGGTATTTGGCCATGTCCAGGAAAGCAGGGCTCTGTCACATGTAATGGTTATTTAGGAAGACAAATGACATTCCTCAAACATCATCCCCTTCCTCCTTCTTCCTCAAGGTTTTATTGCTGACCACGATATCAAATGGTATTGGATATACTTTTGGTCACTTAGGGACAGCTGTCCCAGCTGTGTCCCCTCCCTACTTGTTCACCCCAGCCTGTTCACTGCTGGGGTGGTGTGAGAGGCAGAAAAGGCCTTAATGTTGTGTAAGCACTGCTCAGCAATAACTAAAACATTCCTTGTGTTACCAACAGTGTTTCCAGCACACATCTAAAACACCATCCCATACCAGCTACTATGAAGAAACTTAACTCTGTCCCAGCCAAGCCCAGCACAATTGATCTGTTACACAGATAGACACATGATCTTTGGGAGGTGTGTTAGTGAAAGTGGAATCTGTACTATAACCTTAATTATCTATTCCTATCAAATCTCTTCAGAAAGAAAGTGGCACTGTGGAGTCAGCCATGGTCTAGTCATGTCTGTGGTGACAGGTTGGACTCGATGATCCTTGAGGTCTCTTCCAGCCTTAGTTGATACTGTGATACTGTGAAAAGGCTACAGGTGAAACAAGGTCATGTTTTGTGGAAATTCTTTCCTGGAAAAAAATTCTATCCTCCATGTCGATAGTCTTTGCAGAACAGCATGTATTGTAGTAACAGCTCTTAGATTCTATGGTTCTACAGTGAGGGTGGGGAGACGCTGGAACAGGTTGCTCAGGGAGGTTGTGGATGCCTCCCCCAGAGGTGTTCAAGACCAGGCTGGATAAGGCCTTGAGCAACCTGGTCTAGTGAAAGGTGTCCCTGCCCATGGTGGGAGGATACAACTAGAAGATCTTTAAGGTCCTTGCCAACCCAAATCATTCTATTAACGTAATCTATTAATTTAAAATAGATCCTTTGGGCATTTCCCATGGTTTTTTCCCATAAGCAGCCATTCTGCATCCATGGCTCTGAAGAGGGGTCAGGAGGTGCACCGTGTTTAATCTGGAACTGCAACCAACTGTTGGTTGGACAGCAGCTCTGTGAAACAAAATGTGTGGGGTCTGGGTATGAGCTACATTTCCCTTGGTGAGTAATTTGA
The DNA here is from genome assembly GCF_026170545.1 of Melanerpes formicivorus. Taxonomy (NCBI): domain Eukaryota; kingdom Metazoa; phylum Chordata; class Aves; order Piciformes; family Picidae; genus Melanerpes; species Melanerpes formicivorus. The sequence goes on from NW_027142353.1 coordinate 24,198,437, forward strand.
ATCTCAGGGCTGTCTGTATACCAGCTCTTACAGAAGCTGCAACTTCAGTTTGGTTGTGTCTTATCCCGCTATCAAGTTTGATTGATGTGAGACAACAGATTATTCAACACTGAGGCTGATAGCCAACATGGTTGCATAAGGCTTATTCCATTAAGAAAACAGGCTAACAAACACCCTGGTAATAATTCTACTGACAATGACATGGCAATTGGTTATTATGCAGTCTCTACACCACTACAAAAGGCTTAGTAAACTAATGACCCGCAGCATGTAAGATCAACATTGTTGTCTGCTGATAGGCTTACATTCTTTACCAATTTCGTGTCACAATATTGTTGCTTGATGCAACTTATATATTGATATTAATTATTAGTAAGCCAAACATCTGTCATTTTTCAATTCATGGGCACATGCCAATTTTCCAGGAGAGGGGCAGAGTACTGCACAGCATGTCTACACCTGCTGTGGGCCTCCCTCTCTAGTTTGTTGTCTGGCAGACTTCAAGTATTTCACAGACCTTCCTCCACTGCCAGTGTAGGTTCCAAAAGCAGTGATCAAATAAATAAGAACAACCCATGTCCCACCTCCATTAACCTCAGCTCCTCTGCAAATGACTCATTGAAACACTTGACCAGAGTTGTTCCTTTATATCCTTTTTCAAGCTGACTTCTGCTTTTGGCAATAGATGGAAAGAATAAAGATTGCTAGTAATGCTGCAGGGAATGGCAAACAAATGGAAATAAAACATTTCAGTCTCAAAAAATGCACAGATGAAAATGCAGCATTTAGAAAGAAATGTCTGTTTGTACCAAGAGCACTGAAAAAGAAAGACACATCCCAAGCCACCCTAAAGGGCAAATAAGCTTCTCAAATATGTTTGGGGAAACAGGAAGTGCAAGTGAAGAGAGACAAACATCAGGGAAAGGTTATCAAATTTACAGTGGCTAGACTTAGCAGCTGGTAGTAGCTAAACTGCACTTCAAATTAGTTCAAAGTAAAAATGTATGAAGGCAACTTGGGAGCATAAATGATTCTGTCTCAGAGCTGATTAATCTGGAGTACAATCTAATGAAAAGGAGGATGACATGGCAATCATTTTGAGAAAGCAGAAGCACTCTGCCATTGGCACACTTTCCAACAGTACTAGAAATAGGATTTCAGTACCAAAATAAGTACTTCTGAGTTTTTGTATGAAGAAAGCATATCCTTAACATCTTAGATAAGAAAGAGCATTGAATTACAAAGTGATCAGATGGCCTGGGCTCCCTCTCTTCATTACTATGCTAACACTTGAGAATGTTGATAGATGAACTTCACCTCTTCTTATCCAGTTTGATGCAAGAAAAAGGGATTTTTCAAACATTCTTGTTTACAAAAACATAAGACAACATCAGAGACTGCGTGAAAATGCAAATAGTTTTACCCATGCAAGCAAGCACACGTCATTACCAGTCCCTGTTTTGGTTTGGAACACACATGTGGATCACATTTATACACAGGTATACATAGACACATCACTTCAGAGACAATGGACTGTTAACTTCCAGCACTTCTATACAGCTGAGTCTGAATTAGTTCTGTGCAATAAAACCATACTCACCTAGACTGTCTTTAAACTCAGAAGCAAGAAACACATTTTGGAGACAATACAGTTCTACATTGCAGATTAACTGCTCATCAAAGCCATTTCTCACCCTCTGTCAGCTCCCCTTTAACACATGGGTGCCTGTGCTGCATTCTCCACTGGGAACCACAGGTAAGCACCTAGAGATGGTAAGGCTGGCCTGAGCTGTGATACTCTTCATGGCTCTCATCCAAAACAAGATACAGGGTTAAGAGATATGGCAGTTTGCAGAATGACCCCAAACCTCTGAATGCCCATTGACACATTGGTGAAGCAAATGGGGGCTGGGCAGGTGGCCTGTGCCCACAACTTGCAGGTGACACCAAGCTGGGTTAGAATGTGTTGATCAGCCTGAGGGTAGGAAGGCTCTAGAGAGAGATCTAGACAGGCTGCATTTATGGGCTGAGGCCAATGGCATGAGGTTCAATATGGCCAAGCACTGGATCCTGCACTTGAGTCACAACAATCCCATGCAATGCTACAGACCTGGGGAGGAGCAGTTGGAAAGGTGCCCAGTGGAAAAATAACACTGGGGGGTGTTGGTTGACAGCTGGCTGAGCATGGCCAGCAGTGTGCCCAGGTGGTCAAGAAAGCTAACAGCATCCTGGCCTGTATCAGGAATAGTGTGGCTAGCAGGAGCAGGGAAATGACTGTCCCCCTGTATTCCGTATTGGTGAGGCTGCACCTTGAATACTGTGTTTTGGGGCCCTCGGTACAAGAAAAACATTGGAAGTGCTGGAGCACGTCCAAAGAAGGGCAGCAAAGTTAGGGAAGGGTCTGGAAATCAAATCTTATGAGGAGCATCTGAGGGAACTGGGACTGCTTAGCCTGGAGAGAAGGAGGCTGAGGGGAGACCTTGTTACTATCTACAACTATAAGAAAGGAGGTTGTAGTGAAGTGGGTGTTCACAGTATCACAGTATATTACCGGTTGGAAAGGACCTCAAGAGATCATTGGGTCCAACTCCCCCCGCCAAAGCAGGATCACTTAAGGTAGTCCGCACAGGAATGCACCCAGCTGGGTTTTGAAAGGCTCCAGAGAAGGAGACTCCCGTGAACTCCCTGGGCAGCCAGTTCCAGTGCTCCATCACCCTCACTGTAAAGAAGTTTCTCCGTATGTTGAGGTGAAATCTTCTATGCTCAAGTTTGAACCTATTGTTCCTTATTACTGCACACCACCAAAAAGAGCTTGGTCCCATCCCCTTGACACGCACCCCTCAGATATTTGTACACATTGATGAAATCCCCTCTCAGTCTTCTCAAGACTAAATAGCCCCATGGATCTCAGTCTCTCTTCACAGGGGAGATGCTAGAGTTCCCTAATCATCCTCATGGCTCTCCGTTGGAGTCTCTCCAGCAGTTCTCTGTCTTCTGAACTGGGGAGCCCAAAACTGGATGCTGTATTCCAGGTATGGCTGTTTTGCTCTATTCTACCTACTGACAGGACAAGAGAAAAGGGCATGAGGTATAATTTCTTCACCAAAAGGTTTGTCAAGCTTTGGAACAGGCTGCCCAGGGAAGTGGTGGAGTCAGCATCCCTGGAAATACTTGCAAGATACAAATGGCACTTAGGGACATGGTTTACCAGGGGACTTGGCAGTGGTATCTAGAAACAGATGACTGTAAAAGTGTTTTCCAATGTATATGGTGTTGATTCTAGGGCTGGTGCTGACAGAGGCCTGGGACTGAACCACAGCAGCTTGTGATGCTGTGTGCTGTTCACACGTATGGCGCTGCACGCAACCACACAGAGCAGGCCCGCACCTGCCACTCATAGGATGTGTGGATGCACACACGTACCCACCACCACACAGCTGTGCGGAGGCACGGCGCCATGCACTGCCCCGTGCCCATGCCCACGAACAGGTCGTCTCCTGCCCGCGCTCCCGCAGGCACATTAACACGAGCGCCTCATAAGCGGCCGTTCGGGCGCGAGTGAAACCGACAGTCTCCCCCCCTACTCTCGCGACATTCCTCCCTCTCCCCATTGGTCGGGACGCCCCCTGCGCTGAGCGCGCGGGTCATGTGGCGACGCCAGGGCGGTCCCGGTGACGTTAGCGGTCATATGATCGGCCGGGGCCGTCGCCAGTCTCCCGAGCGCGGTGTGCCGCTGCTGCCGCTTCCCCCCTCCGCTACCTTCGCCCCTTCTCCACACTCCCACCAGTGCTGCCTCGCTCTGCCCCCGTCATGGCTCGCGCCCAGGGCGCGCGGGGGCTACTCGCGGCGGCCACCCTGCTCGGTAAGGAGGGGATTGGAGCGACCTTGGCCTGTCGCGTCCAGCAGGAGGTGGAGCGGGGGTGGGGGGGTGGTCGCAGAGGCTTGGGGCGGCCTCTGGGCCGACGGCGGCACCTGTGCGCTGGTTGTAACAGGAGACCTGCCCACGGCCTTACACCTGCTGTTGCTATTCCGGGGCAGTAGCTCTGACCGTGGGAGTCGCAGGCCTCTGTGGAGGCGGCGGCACGGCACGCTGCCCGGTCGTGACTCGACCCGGGCTGGGGGGGGATGAAAGCGTCTGATTGCTGGGAGGCGGCGGGTCCTTTGGGGAGGTCATCTTTCTTCTTCCTTGTACCGGGCCCCTGCGGACCCGCTGCGGGAAGTAGGAGGATGGTGGGGAGATGGCAGCGACTGCTGCAGCTGTGCTTTGGAGAAAGAGCCTGAGCATGGGGACGCCCATCAGAGCATCTGCACTGGATTTAGGAGCAACGGCCCGGGAAGGACTCGAAAATACGCCTTTAACTCTCAAGAGGCTTGGAGACGCAGGAGCAACTGATGTCATGGCTAGGAAGTAGCCCTTTTCTGTAGGGCAAGTAACGTTCCCTTGCTTAATGGCTTTCGTCCTGCAATATCTTGAGTGAAATCTGAAATGTCGCTGGAATAGAGAGATTTTAGTGCCTTCGTGAGAAGATGGTTAGTGTGGCAAGACTGTTTTTATGAGGACATGTGTCTGGCTTGTTTACTGATAACTACCATGCTTTAGACTTCTTGCATTGAAAACCACATCATGCAACACTATCAAATTTCTGAAGTGTGGCTTTGACAGCAGAGGAAACTTCTATACCAGCCAGCAAAAATATTTCCTGGATAAATCAGCAGTTGAAAATGTTTATCTGCTGTTATTTTGGAGATTATGATAACCTTCAAAACCAGTTTAAATTTCCTTTGGTAGTAAATTTTTTTATCCTGGTTGACTGTTTCATGGAGTCTGAAAACTGTCACTCACAAGGATCGCTGAACAGTTCAAACACCCAGCTCTTTTAAGCCAATCTGGTCAGCATGGGGACTTGCAGTGCTATCACACTTGCTTTTTAAGATTGGCATCTTAAGTGGCACTAAACTGGTGTTATAATGCGAAGTCCTTGTGTAGTTTGCGTAATACAGTTATGATTTCAATGAAGAATCTGCCTTTTTTTCCCCCTTCTAATCGGCCTGTGTAGTTCAAGTGGTACCAGAGATCATATTTTGTAGGACTCTACTCCTGCTTAATTAGCAGTTTTAAGCAAAATTAGGTGCATTATCTTTGCTGCTTTCTGGCATGTAAAATGTATTAGGCTTCCGTAGCTGAGGCAACAGACTAGTTTATTTTACTACAGAGTAGTGCTTTACTGACCACCAAAGTTTTGTACCAGTGTCTAGTTGCCAAGTACTTCTATATAACTTTATCCTACAGTCTCTGGTGAAAACTTGGTGGTACTAACACCTTCCACAATCTTCTGCAACAGTGTGGGGCTTGGATGGTAGTAAGGGGAGAAGAATATGAGGAGGTAGGAGATGAATTCTTTAGGCCTTTTTGGTTCATGTGCAGCCTTTTAGTCATCTGAGTGAACACTGGTGAGGATAAGGTAATTACTACAGGAGGCTGTAGGATTAGCATGGGTGGGTCAGATGTGAAAGCTTGTTTGGCAATGCCTTGACTTTGGGACAATAGAAAAAAAGCCCTCCAGAATGCCTCACCACACTTCACTTACTGTTTCAGTTTTCCATTCACATTGAGCAGCAAGCACTAAGCTGAATATTTTGTATGTCAGCACTAAGTATTTCATGACGAATTTCCTCCCAAATATCAAACATGGATATGGAATGAAAAGAGGATTTGGGTAGTGCAGTGATAAATACAGGGAAACAGGGCTACGGGAAATGAAGTGCTTCCCCTCAAGCTTAGCAATTGCTTATTTAAAATGAATAAGAAGATGGTGCCTGTCTGTTGTTGGAGTACAATGGGTCACCTGGGTTGTGTGCCAAGCCCAACAGAGCTGCATGTGCTCTTTGAGCACCTGTAGTTTATAGTTTGTTTGTTGTGGTGGTTTATTTTGTTTGGTTTTGTTGATGGGTTTTTTTTTGTACTGAAACAAACATCAGAGAAAACATTCCTGGAAAACTGAGTTTAGAATCAGACATGGGCTTGGTATTAGTGAGTAAATAAGGAAGTGTCTGAGGTTTAGGGTAGGAAAAAAGAGTTTGACAAGGTAGCAAGAAGCCATTTCAGGGTTATTGGTGCATAATCCACGTGTTTCTATTGCACAATTCTAGTCCAAAGGGGAGTTTCCAACCTTGCTAGCAATGTAGGGATAATTGAGAGAAACGTGGATAATAAATTCCAGTCACTGAGTAATTAGATGTTGTGTTGTTTCCCTTAGTCTTGGCATTGCTGGCTTTGCAGAACTGAGACTGAATATAGATTAGTTTTCACAAAATACAACAGCTTTTATCTTGGGCAACATTGGAAACATTGTTTTGCCAAATGCTTCCCTGAACAGCATTTGCTTGGTAGATTGAGTGTGTTGACACAGTCTCTTAAGGATCTGAATTTGTGTACTAGTCCTAAGAGTGTCACCATGTGATAGGTTACTCAGTTTTGACTTCGGCAGCTATTCTGAGTTGCATTGTAACTTCTTATTTGCTGCATAAGAACTCCATAGACTCCCTGACATAACACTTTTGAGATATGCTCCCTTGGTTCCTGTTCAGGCTGACTGAGAAGTTTCATTTATCTTTTTTTTTGTGTGTGAAACTTGCTTCTAGATTGTTCTGTAGTAAATAGTGTATTTTCTAATCAGTAGCAGATGATAAGCTGAAGAATTGTCCCTCAAGGAGAAGATGGCTATTTTGAGAAGTTAACTACTGTTATCTCTGTTAAGCCTTTCTGTGTCTTAAAGATAACTTGTTTCTAGCACTAAGAAGGCACACCTTGCCTTTGCTGATTGCAGCTTAACTGCGGCAGTTTCTTTTCAAGTCAGATATGGTTATTTGGAAATTCCTTGAGAAAGCTTGGTGCTATGACAGGGTTGTTGGTATCTATTCTCTTAAGCTGGATAGAACACCCTTTGGGTACCTGCTTGGCAGCAGTACAAATGCTGTTTGACCTGTTCATTGCATTATCTTAATTCTAAATTAGATATATTTAAAATATTTTGGTAAATTAAACTTTCATTTCTTTGTGTATCTGTCTTCAAGATGGACTGCTGTTCCTTTCAATCTAAGGGTAACAGTTTCTTAACCTTCTCTGTCCTTTGACATCACTGCTGACTGTCAGTACTACTTTTTCCACTAATTCAAACAGTGTGTGTGTGTGTTAGTAGCACCCTGTTAGGAGAGTACACCATTACAGGTGTAGCTGATTTCTGCAGAGTGGACGTTTGTCTCGCTGTGCCCATTCCAGTGTTCAGACTTGAGTACAGTAGTCCACACTTAATACAGTTTGGTTTTTTTGTTAAACTTCAGTGTCTTCTGATGCCTAATAAGACACAATTGGGTCTGTGTAATATGGGAGCATGGTATGTGTTTAGTTCCTTTGGGAGGGGTGATATTTGCTCTGTCCTCAGTAGGACTAGAATAGTTTTAGTCAAGCAGTTAGTTTGTTGTATTTTTTCCAGTATCATCTCCTCTGGGGTGGCTTTTAAATTGTTGATGCAATGCTTCTTCCTCCAAAATGTTGTTTGGGCTGCTGTCTACCTTGAAGGATGTGTGTTGCTTGTGTGCTGTTATACAGCAGCTCTGATCAGAGCGGGTGCAAAATGGACTTCTGTAAATGCTGAAAAGGGTCTAGCCACATGAGTTCAGATCTCCCAGTGGACTCATGTAATCAGCTGCTGTAGACCTATCCCAAGACTTCCTTCTTCTAGGTAGGAAATCATAAAGAAGTTTCATGTGACTAAACTTGATGCAGTTATGCAATTCTCTGGCCAAATGGCAACTGTACAGCTGCTAAAAATAGTGTTGTACCCTTATAAACGTGTTTTTAAAGACAGAGATTGTTGGTCTGCAGACTTAAATTGAAAAATGAATGTTTACTGCCATAATGGAAATCAACAAGATATCAAAGCCAATCTGAGACTGCATTAACTTATCTGTTAGCTGGCAAGCATGCATCTTCCAGGGCTAGATTAGAAACTTGATATAATGAGCTGTGGCACCTGCACAAATGCAGCTGATTCTCTTAACCCCTCTCATCCATCCTTGAATCAAGTTCTGTTCCCTTTTTCCACTACTATGTATGTGCTTGTGTGTTCAACAGCAGCTGAAGTGAGTCCAGCCTTGTCTTTTCTTGCTACGCTTTCCAGGTAGCCAGAGTCAAGTGTTCTGAGTCTGTTGGTGACAAGACAAGTGTAACTCATAATATATTATGAAGACAAATCTAGTCTCCTGCAAAGTGGTTCATACATCAAGTCTGTCAAGGGATTTTCCTGCCTTCAGTTTTCTCTAGTAATGTTAGGGCTAGTAAACACTGATCTTCTGGGAAAAAAAAGGTATTTTTGAAGTTCTTGGGGTTTCAGTACTATTTCTATGTAATATAGATCCTGGATCCTAAATATGTGGTCTTGACTTGGTCTTCTGAGAAAGGATTTGTACCAGGTGTTGCTCTGGGAGTGCTGCTTAGAAGGCAAGTAATTAGAGGAGAGGAAAAACTCCTTGGGGATTTTTTCCATTCTCTTCTCTGGCATAGATTTTTGGGGTCTTTGTTCACAAAATCTCACTGAGACGACAGGATCCTTCTGAATGGTCAGAATTAGTAAATTACTGGGCATTTGTTTTCACAAGTGCAATAGAAAATAAACATCCTTCAGACAAGAGGTAAGACTTCTCCTTGGATTAATGCCCTGTATATAGCAGCATTTGCTGTGTGCATGGTGTGAACATCTGGGCCAAGGTGCAGAGTGAGACAGACACTGTAGTTTAGGTTTAGGATAATTGTGTACTGCTGGCATCAGTCTGCTGAGCCATAATCACAGGGCGTCACACCCACCAGGCTGTGATGCTCTAAACCAGTGTCACAGCGGTTAGCTGGGCTGTGCTGCAGCCATGGCTTTCATCACTGTTGCCACAGTCACTCAAAGTAACTGCAAACAGTCTTATCTGCTGGATATCTCTCTTGCTTGGACTAAGATGATACGGAGTATGTGCCCAAGTAGATTGGTGTTGCTTGATGTCCTTTCTTCCAAGAGAGAATTTGTAAAGAAGTTTTTACTTATGCAGGAAACAAGACTACAGTAGCAAACACCAAATTTACATCAAGTAGCTTTTGTGTTTGAGATCCTTATTGTTCATGTTTCTAGTAAAAATTGGAGACAGAGTTAATCATTAACTATAGTAACTGAAGTCTTCATTGCAAGCAGACAGCGTGAGCATTTACCATTAACGTATGCTTGCTCTTCTAGAGTACAACAGCCATTCATCTTTCTCCCTCAGTAGGTTTTCCTTATGTGGGAGAGTAACCCAAGGGTAGCTGTGCTTGGCTAAGAGGGTTTCAATCAGAAAAAGGGTAAAACCCCAAAGCATCTTTGTGTGGCCAAGAGATTGGGAATCCAGCCATCCTAAAAGCTATATTCAAAGGGCATTAGGTTTTAGTTGTTTAAACGTGCTAGATTGTTTTCTTAGTTTTGTAGTTAAAACAAATTTAACTTTTTGTAGATGTATTTTATTTCAGACTGTCAATAGGCTCTGAAATAGTTGTTTTTTTTGATCTAACTATGTTAGATGTAGGGTAGGATGCTGGATTTAATTAAAATTGTATCTAGCTGTTGCTGCAACTGTTTTGCCTTCAATCTTTTTATGCATGAGCCTGTAATTTCAGAAATGATGTGTAAAGGAAGAGATTGGTAGGATTTTAAACTGAAAATATGCAGCTGGAGTAAATCTGTACAAGACCCTTTTTTTTGGGGGGGGGGGAACCTATTGGAATATAAAGGAAACATCTGAAGTAAATGAGATTTCTTTAATTGTGGTACATTTTTATAATGATTCCTCTACTAGATAGCCCTAGTGGAGCATTTCTAACCAAGTGAATAATGAACTTCACAACATTTACGGTTTGCTATTGAAAAGTTTTAAGAACTCCTCAGCTTATTTAAATCTGAAGTACCTCACTTGCTTTATCACAGATAGTTGTTAGATAGGGCACTTTACAATATCACAGTATCGCTAAGGTTGGAAGAGACCTCGAGGATCATTGAGTCCAACCTGTCGCCACAGACCTCATGACTAGACCATGACACCAAGTACTGAGGTGTGTGTTTGAAGTCTGAAATTAAGAAGCCAGAGATTCTCTCAGTTTTTGTGCTAAATAGCAGAAAAATATATTTTTAGGAGAAATACAAGCAATAATCTCAGTTTGCAGAGATGCTGTGATAAAATGTAGCACTACTTTATGTAACTTAGAAATATTCCCAGGACAGATTGATTCAACATCAGTTTGCTTTTCTGTATTCTTGACATTTTGACTGTAGGCTCTTACTATTTGTGGGCTGGTGATGATTCATGCATTAATCACTAGTTGACACTGAAACTGCCTTCACAAACTCAACAGCTGCTTTCCTGCAAAACCCAGTGAGCTGTTCCTCTGCCTTAAGCTGGCTGCAGTGAAGAGTAGGCAGGACATTCTTTCCTTTGGTGTCTTGATTTGTTCTTCAGTGGGTGTTTTGCTAATCTTTCTTTGTCCTACGTTTCTCTTGATTTCATCTGCATTTCTCTCGGATCACGCTTTCTCTAATCACCATCCTTGAGCATGTCAGCAAACTTGCAGCAAAATGTCCCTCTTGGCACTTCATTGAGGACAGCTCAGTGTCTCGTGCTGGATGTCTGTCTCATCACTGGCACTGCAAATCCAGTAGCTCCTGAACATGCCTTAAAAAGGAGTGGGGATTTGTAGTGTTTGTTCCATACTTACGAAATTGTGTTGTGTCACTCAACCTTGAAAAAAATCTTAACAGTTATGCAGGTAGTATCTTTCAGTTTGTTCACACTCCTTATTCTCTGTCACTTAGACTTGCTGGGACTGATTTGTCTGCTTTTCATTCCCAGACTCTGCCTTCCATTTAGTGCTTTCTGGTACCTTGGCGTTGTCTTTTGTTGTCCTCTGAGTCATATGTAATGGGCAGGTCTGTCACATTTTCCTTTAGGTCAGCAATATTTTTCCTTAATTGTTTGTCAGTCTTTTCTTTTCCTTGCATTTCTCTCTAAAACTGGGTTTGTGTTTGTTCTTGGGGTTTTTTAATTTGTTTCCTTTTGGTTTTGTTTTCTTCTGTCACTTTTATTGCCAGTTGTCTTTTAGCTCTAAAATCACCAAGGTTTTTAATAGCTATCAAACACAGGAGTCAGTATGCACACTGAAGGCTTTAATTCTAGCATGATTTCCATTCATAGTGTGAGTTCAAGTAGCCTTGGACTCTTATTCCCTGCCTCTGTGGTGTTTTCTACTCTGGGCCTCAAGAAAGTGTAAGCAGCTTGCTTTTCAGTGCTTGGGTAAAATGTAAACAAGTTCCAGGAAGTGGAAGGGAACTTTGCAAATTGAAATTTCCATGTGGAGGGGCATTGGCTGCTTCTAGGATTGCTCTGAACTGCAATAAATAGAATTTTGTTGTGAATGTGTGTTCCCTGATGAATATTATGAGCTGGACACAAAGGAAAAGGTAAGATGGTTTTGCTTTGAAATACCTGTTTTCTACACAATTCATTCTTAACAGTTTTTCCTCTCTGGTTTGAATTCCAGCTTCAATTTTGTCCCTCTTTGATGCTGGGGGAAGATACCTTTTTGCTAATGGGTAGGCAAGGAGGGAAAATGCATGCCAACTGGCAGAGAAATTGTTTCCAATGTGTTCCTACAACTGAAGGGCCTTCTACCAAAGCTCAAAAGGCAGAAGTCCAATCTTTCCTAATATTTGTCTTAATACAGTTGTATACACCATAGTTGTGTCGTGAAAAATTCAAGTTGGAATTTTCTCTTGAACAGCTTCTTGGGGAAGGAAGCGAGCTAATGGATAATCCCTCAGATCTTTTTGCTGTATCAGCAGTTGGATTAGTGTGTTTGACTCTGAAGTGTAATTGCTTGAGATAGTGATTTATGTCTTGCAGTTGGGTTTTATTTATCAGGTTTTCTGCAAGACTGAAGTTGTTGCAAATGCAGGCTGATAAAGTGCTAGCATAAAAACGGTGCAGTCTTTTTGTAGTGAGGTTTGAATGTGTGTGGTGACAAATTGAGAATCAGAAGAATAATATGCTCTACCATAAAGAACTTGGAATACCTTGGTATGATTTTGGATACAGGAGCACTGCCCGGTTAGCAAATGAAATGTGTGATGACCATCTTTGTCTGTATCCAGCCTGATGTAACACATCCCCTAGGTGGAGCTTCATTGGCAGTGGATGCTGGTCTAAGTTGATGCTATTGTCCGAAAACATACATGATCCAGTGCTTCTCTCAACACACATTCTTACCCTGTGTCTAGGTTGAGTTTTACCCCTTTACCCCTCTTAGGTCAGTACTCATGTGACCAGTTGTACTAGTGCTGGTGCTGGAGGGGAGCAAGGTGGGGGAAGCTGTGCTTTTGTCAGCAGCTCAGTTTTTGAGGTTCAACCAGTCAGGAAAACAACCTCAAGTCTGTCTCAAGGTCTTGGCCTCCATCCCTCCTCTCAAGTGCAGAGAGCACGATGACATTAAAGTTCTTCTGGTAAGGATGGCATGCTCCATCATGCTATTTTTGGCAGCCCCTCCAAAACATCTGCAGTTGATCCAATCTTTCTAAAGGCTGCATTCGGTGCCTGTACAGCTGAGTGTCCTGCTACAGTGGAAATGGAGGCTGCATGGTGTGCTGCTGGGGAATGGCTGAGCACTGTGGGCATACAGGATCAAATATGCTAAGTTGGTTCTGTCTGAAGCTTGCTAACTAGTTGTGTAGGGTGAGCACTAAGTAGCTGCTTTGAACAGTGTGGCTGGTGTTGCAAGTTTTTATTCTCCAAGGACCCAGCATGTCAACAGTTCTGATTTGTGTGGCTTTGTCTTTTTATAAATGGGATGTTAAATTTGTCCTCAGTGTTAGTGATGTTGAAGGTAGTACAGAGGTTGGTGGTGGTCAAGTTTACAAACTCAGCTGCTGTAGGATGTACTCCATTTAAAATGCACAGCTTTCCATATTTATCTCCTTGTGATAGTAAATTAAAACTTAAATGACACCAAGTCAACCACTTGTCATTCTTAACAGGCTTCTTACAGGCTTCCTCTTCATTTGAGTTGAAAGATTCAAGTGGTAAGGCCTGCATAATTGCTGATCTGACAGTAGCCTTCTCGGTGGAATACAAAAGCAATGGACAAAAAGAGGTAAGGAGGATGTCTCGCTGCTTGGCTTTAACTTGTGTTTATCAAGAGTGGCATTTCTGCATGTGTGTGGTATCTAGACTTGGAACAAATACTTAAGCATGGAAATTTGCTTCAGCACAGACTTCCTTCCAATCATACTGCATCAACTTTTCTTTTATTACTGATGTTTCTTCTAGTTAAACATAGTCAAGGCTGTCTGAAACCACAACAGACAATATATGTGTGAAATGACCTTAGACTGAAATTTCACACCAATCCTTTTAGTAGCTAAGACGTCTTTCATTTGAACTACAAAGACAAAGATGCTACCAGTTGTCTTTTGGTGAACTTCGTCATGCTTACATGGACTAAACCTAAACCGAGATAGCCATCAGCACACAGCTTTTGAACTTCCCAGAAATCTGTGATCCCCTCACTGAGCAAATCTGTAGCTTGCAAATCATGGATTATTTATAATCTCGTTGCACTTGCCTGTTCTGAAGCACTCTTAAAGTTGATTATTAGAATAGAATAAAACCAGGTTGGAAGAGACCTTCAAGATCATCGTATCCAACCCACCTAAACAACTAACCCATGGCACCAAGCACCCCATCAAGTCTCCTCCTGAACACCGCCAGTGATGGTGACTCCACCACCTCCCCAGGCAGGCCATTCCAATGGGCAATCACTCTCTCTGTATAGAACTTCTTCCTAACATCCAGCCTAAACCTCCCCTGGCCCAGCCTGAGACTGTGTCCTCTTGTTCTGGTGCTGGTTGCCTGGGAGAAGAGACCAGCCCCTGCCTGTCTACAACCTCCCTTCAGGTAGTTGTAGAGAGCAGTAAGGTCACCCCTGAGTCTCCTCCTAAGCAACCCCAGCTCCCTCAGTCTCTCCTCATAGGGCTTGTGTTCCAAACCCCTCATCAACTTTGTTGCCCTTCTCTGGACTTGTTCCAACAAGTCAACATCCTTCCTAAACTGAGGGGCCCAGAACTGGACACAGTACTCGAGGTGTGTCCTAACCAGTGCTGAGTACAGGGGCAGAATGACCCCCATTAGTGTAATGTGAGATTTAAAAGTACCTACTGCTTTACCAGTGGTGTAATTGCTGTGTGTGACTTGAGCTGAGTGTTTCATTGCATAGTCCACTTTTTCAGTGGTGCTGATGGTGTGAAATCCTGCTGATACTGGTATACAAGTCTGCTTGCAGAGGTAATTGTTCTCATAACATGTTTTTTGGCTGTTTCTTCTTGTAAACAGTAAGTTTTAAACTTTCCTGTAATCAGTGTATTGTTCTTCAGGTGCCATATTACTTCTCAATATGTAATAAAAGTTTGGCTATGATACATGTTAGGTTTTGCCATTTGCTGCTTTTGTTCTTGCTCAATTGTACTACAAGAAACAAAGCTGGCATTCTTGTGTTTTTCACGTGTCCAGAGTGTTCCAGATTTAACTCACCGAGTACAGAAGTACCTGCAAATTCATAGAGGGGAAAAGTGTAAGAGGTGCTACAAGTGCATACCATCATCCTCAAATTTCAGAGAGCAGTGATCTCAGGAATCCAAGTGCCAGTAACATGCTACTTGCTATATACAGGTGTAGAAGTGAACATCTTGCAGCATGTATGAGTGTCAGCTGTGTCCTGTGACAGGTTCATGGAATACTTCAAGAAAGCAATAAGGAAAAGCTGTTAGACCATCCCATTGACATGTATTTTGTTTTCTGCCCTACAGTTTGCAAACTTTTTTCTTCCACAAAATGCTACAGTAGAGCCACAGAGCTCATGTGGCAAAGCTAACACATCTCATCCCGTCCTGGTATTGGGTTTTGGAGCAGGACATTCGTTAAGCCTGAATTTTACAGAAAATGCAGACAAGTACCAAGTTGAAGAACTAGTTTTCCACTACAATCTGTCAGATGCAACTTTATTCCATAATTCAACTACAGGTAAAAGGAAAACTTCCTGTTCTCATTGTGTAGCCCTTCCAAATACAATACCAATTGGTTTCTGCGAATACTGTTGTAGACTAATGCAGTGCAATCTTTTTACAGGAGACGTGAAGAAAGCATCTCACAAAACTACTATTGTGGCACATATGGGAACAAAATACAGATGCATCAGCTTCAAGCATGTCAATATGAAGAATGTGAACATCACTTTTAGCAACGTTACTTTGGAAGCCTATCTGACAAATGGCACTTTGAGTACAAACAGTAGGTATCCTGTAGCAGAAAATGTACTTGGTGCGCTGATATTTACAGCAATAGATTATTTCTTTTGAAGTCCTGACTAGTGTGTTTAAGAAGGTTCAAACTAGATCTGAAGCTCTGGTAGCAACGTTTTTTGGAACAAGTGGACCTGCTTTAGGTGCTCTCCATAGGAGTGTCAGCATGCATAGACTAGAAGATAGGTATTAGGGAACATTTCTTCTGTTCTTGAGTATTTGAATGGAAACATCTGCTGCGGTTAGATCCCTGGGGCTCATGGCCAAAATCCTAGATTAAGAAATATTTGATAACTGCCAAGTATTATGTCTCTGCCAAAGTAATTTGAACTAGTTACTGTGTGCCCTGGGGAAGATTAGCAATATAGTGACAAATAGCCACTCTGTAGGGAGCAGGTATTTACATCTTCATACAGGACACTTTATGCAAGCAGTAACAGGGACGTTCTTTCTATGTCAGGCTCAAACACAAAGTATGTTTTTGTGTCCTGATTGCTTGTATTGAAAAGCATTTTGAAATGCCACTGCTATAATGATTAGAAGATAAAGCTACCTAATGTTGTGTTTGTGTTCTTTGCTTTTGTAGCAACACTCTTCATATGTGAAGAGCCATGTAAACTGATCAACTATTCTGTCTTAAGGTGTAGTAAGCCTTTGCCTTGCATTTGGAACAAGTAAGAAGTCTTCATCTGGGCAACCTGACCTAGTTGAGGATGTTCCTGCTTGCTGCAGAAGGGCTTGGACTACATGACCTTTAGGGGTCCCTTCCAACCCAAACCATTCTATGATTCTCTGGGAAATGGAGAACTTTCATTCTATTTATCCTATTTCTGCACCTGTTAAGTTGAATCTTAAAATTAGGGTAGTTAGTGCCAGCGTGGCATAGATTCTACAAATGCATCTCTGCCTTGTCCCATCTCCCTGAATGTCTTGCCTGATGTGTGATAGTACTGGCATTGACTTCTTTATGGCTGCTTTGTGTGGCTACCTTAGATATCAGTGTATGGTCCCTTGATCAGTCTTTTCCATTCAGTGAACCAGTTTGCAGCAAAGATATGGACCTATATTTGTCACTTAAAGAAAATATCTTGTTTCTATTACTTCAGTCTTCAGAACTATCTACTACTTTAAAGCACAACATCCTGAATCAGTTATACTGGATGACTGCAGTAATTATCAGTCATCAGCAGGCTTGAACATTAGCTGTGATATCAGGAGAAGATGGGTTTTAACTTACACAGTAGGGACATTTTACTGAAGTTCTGTAGAATACTTTTAAGACCACCTGTTACTTGTTCTTACGAAGTCCTTTGGCTGGAAATTCAATACTGCATTATTTCTGGGGGGTGTTCCTTATGCAAGACCAGTTTGTCAGCATTTGCTTTATTTTCTATTCCTACACTTCCTTCTCTTCTCTCTTAGATGAAATGCTTTTATTTGCCATGAGTACTTCCCCAGTGCTTTTTGGTTTTGTTTTTTTCTCCATCCTCTGGCAGCACTGTTGATGAAACTATTTATCCTTGTAAAACCCATGTGATTGCCTGTGACCCTGGAATAGACCCTGGTCTGAGGTCAAGGCTTTGGGTTAGTTCTTTTTGTTTCCATATATTGCCATGCACAGTGGGGTTTTTTGCTTAAAATTATCATAATCTCTAAATTTTGTTGTTTGTTTTTTAATTGTCTTGGGTCTGCTCCTAGATAGCTCTTTGTGCAGTAGGAAGAGAAATATCTTTCTTGGTCTGTTTGGGTTTGTGGTGGTTTGGGTGGTATGGTGTGGTGTTTGGTTTGGGGTTTTTTTTGTTGTTGCTTGTTTTGGGTTGGTTATTTATTTTTTTTTTAAATTGGGGGGATTTTGGTTGGTTAGGTTTTTTATTTTATTCAGACAGTCAGAATTTTCACTTTATCCTTTTTTGAATCTTTTTGACCCTGAAACCCTATTCTTCTTTCCAGACTCACTCCTCTTTTCCATTCTTGTAGGCTTGAAAACTTCCCTGTTCTTTTGGCAGCTAGTTATTGATAAATGTTATACCTGGAAATCTCCCTTAACTTTTTCCTTGCCTACAACTATTCCAGTAGAGGATGTTTCTGCTGGTGATCTAGATAAGGCTCCCTGGAAGGCAGAATAGTCACTATTCAGTACATGTGGGCATCACTAGTAATGGTAACTTTTGTTGTAGTACCTTGGAGCCTAGTGACTGAGGTTACAGTAGTGATTATCTGCAGCTCTGAAGAAAAGAAGGCTTTCGTTTTGTTGGTAGTTTTGTCACTTTCCTGTACCTGTCAGAAGAAGACATAAGGATTTGTCTGATCTTCAGAGCTGTCTTGAATAGTGTCTAGGAGCTATGCTGTAACTCAGTACAATGAAAATAATGTATCAAGACTCCATTTAGGACAAACGTCTACTTGAAGTCACTTGGCTGTTTCCATCTCTGCCAGCTTGAGTAAGAGGCTGTATATGTTGAGGTTTTGCAGGTGGAGGGAAATCCTTCATTGAAGTACTAGTAAATCTGCTGTTTGGTTTGTTTGTTAGGAAATTATCACATTTTGGGACCTGACCAGTGTCAGCCTACAGAAAATGGGTCACTTCTCCATTCAGCCACTTTCCCTCTGCTCTTTAACTTTCCAGAAATGCAGTAGCAATAGCAAAGTATGCTATGTTTGATTCTGTATAACTTCAGAAGGTGTGATTAGAGTTCCTGTTTCTGAGCTGTAATTGAAAGTTAAGTTGCTGTTTAAGTTCAGAGGCTTTTAATTAGGTATCTATTATCTGCAGGATATGTAGGGATTAAATTTTAGAAGTAGGCCCTTTGAGTCAGAATTGACAATTGCTGCACTTGCTGCTGTTCTTACAAAGTACAAACTTGTATCTTGTCATGTGAAGATGACCTTGTCTGGGAACATGGAAGCCTCTAGCACAGTAACATCTTTGCTTTGACCTAGGTTTTGGCTCAGAAGTTCAATGCTAGAAAATGATTTCTTCCCAGATCATGTTAAGGTCTCACTGCCAGGTGTTCTAAGTATTCTGGAAAAACAAACAGAAACAACACCAGAGTTGCTGTTCTTTCAGTCTTTTTGCCTTGGAAGAGCCACAGCACTGCTATGAAGACTCAAGAGGTCCAGCAGTATTTTAATGTTACTGTGGGTATTGCCAAGAGAATGACATAGGGTCCTCCCAACCTGGTGGTGCAACTGAAAGAGGAAGAACACCACCTCTCCTAGGAGAACAATTTTAACAGTGGGTGCAACTGTTCTTCTGCTTCTAGCACACAAGTGCCCAGAGTGTCTAAGTGGTAGTCATCTCACCCTTGCTGTGAACATGCATCAGGAATGCTAGCTCTGTCAGCATAGCAGCCTCTTTGTTTATCCTGACTTGATAGCAAAATGAAATGACACATGAATGAAAGCAGATGTAGTTACCATGAACTTCTGTAAATAGTAGCAGAGGTGTAATTTTCACAGCTAGCTGTTGAAAGTGTCTCAGACTTTGCAACAAGAGTTTAGGTAATGGTTTACCCGTGTTTCTATTAGAAAAAGTTACTTGACATTGTGTTCTTTTCTTTCCCTGGAGGATTAAATGAGTAGTTCATCCCACAGCTTCATTTTGTGTGGTAATGACTCTTTTCTGTTCCCTCCAGTGACAGAATGTGCTGAAGATACGGTCTTTACTACTGCTCTAGTTCCCACAACTCCTAAACAGACTACTAGCCAGGTTCCAACAACTAGTCCAGCGCCAACTGCCTCACCCCCAAATCCTGCAGTCGGTAAATACAACGTGACCGGTGTCAATGGAACCTGTGTGCTTGCCTACATGGGATTACAGCTTAATATCACCTATCTGAAAAAAGATGAAAAGGTACTTTTTTCCTTCTCCTTTCTTCAAAACTTTCACATTCCTTCTTTGGGAAAGACTTGTTACAGGCTAACATCTCTCTTTTAAAAATGTGCCAGTTCTTTGTATTGTTCATCCATGATTGTCCTCTATTTGAGTTTATTCATTTGGACTGGAGTAGAGTAGTGATGATTCAAACAGTTCTCTTCTACTGAAAGTGGTCATTAAAGATTTTTCCATTCAATAAGAGCACTAAATTTGCCTTTCAAATCCAGTAAGTGTGTACAGTCATTGAACAGTAAAAATTACAAGGGTATGAGTAGGTGGAATCCTATTATCAAAGGTGCCATCTGAACAAGGTTTTCTTAACTGTTAAAGTACAGGAATTTGGCTTGAGGAACCTGAATGATAAACAGTGAATGACTGCTAGAAGGGAAAATTACTACTGTAAAACTGGACAGGCTTGGTTAGAGTTAACTTGCAGCTAACACCCAAGAAGCTTGGGTTTGACTTCAGTGTTTAACAGCTACTTAATAGTAGATTTTATCAGCAGAAATGTTACGTGTTTGATACAAGATCCAGACCCAGCACAGGTTCTTTCTCTTCATTGTTGATGCAAAGCCCACCTCACCAGCTACATGGTCAAACCTGTTGCCTACTAAGTGGTAAGGCAAAGCTATGAGGAATAATCCCAAAATGACTGCTGAAGACCCTCAAGAGGAAGCAATGACCAAGGGTCATCAAACCTTCCTATTCAGTACAGCTTTGTTTATAAGGACCTTTGTTCACAAGCTGCTTTTTCCTGTCCTGGGGCTTAATCTGACCTAACGGGGACACATGCAGGCAAGCAAACTGTGGCCACTTTTGTGTAGGTTTAAGTTGGATCTCAGTGATAAAGCACCTGGTGTGAAGAGGGTGGTATCTATATAGGCTTTAGCTGCTTAATCTGTATGTGGTGGTGCAAAGGAGCCTGTTGCATTTATTTGTGATGATGACAACTGTGTTTTAGCTACCTTAATTGCTTGAATTTCTCTAAGCTGTATTCTGTAGTCTGACATTTTAGCTCTACTGGAACAACTGATTCCTAGTTTAATGACCAGTGGAGAAGGTGGCATATAGGTTTTTCCAAAGTACTATGAGCACATGAGGATCAACTAAGAACTACTGAAAGGTTTCTGTGTGGTCATTTCTTTTCTTTTGCAAGTGCATTTAACCTACATCCTCCTGCAGATAAAGGACAATATAAAACCATCTACCATGAGCAAAGCCAAAGCATTTTAAATAAGTGACTTATAAGATTATTGAATTTGCAGGTGGTTCCCTTGATTGCTCCTTCATTATGTCACAGCATTATTTTATAGCTTATTGCCCCCTGTGTAGTGGTGGTTACTGATATTTTTCCTTATACTGCTAGGACTAAAGAAGTTTAATATGGAGAGAGCAGCAGGTTATTGGTTGAAGCCAGCCAAGGCTGCAAAAAGCTTCGCCTTTAACTTGTCTCTGCCCAGTTGTCTGTAATGTTTGGGCAGATACAGCATTCTATGGGTTTGAGTACAAGCAAGCTAGAAGTTGGCTGAATGCATGATGACGTGTTAGTCTCTTCAGATGTCATAACTGGTCCTTTTCCCTCATAGATGGGCTTGGATTTGCTAAATTTCATACCAAATAACACAGCTGCTTCTGGGAGATGTGACAATACATCTGCCTTCTTGAATCTGACTTTTGAGAAAACAAGTGTCATCTTCCACTTCGCATTGGTAAGAATCCTAGACACAGTGTGTGGGCGCTGCAGGACTTTTCATGTGGTAATACTAACTGGGACAAGTACAAGAGGAAAATAGCTGCAGCTAGAGAAAAGGTGGTAAATAATTCCTTTGGTCTTAATACTAGGATTTAGAAAGTTTAGTACTTTAACTGTGAAGAAACAATATACATATGTGCCCTTGTATATACACCAGAATCTATTTTGGGATAGATTCAAAAATCCCATTTTCGAATGAGAATTTCTTTCAAGATTGTATTGCCTACTCTGTAAAGATTCTTGCCCTAACTGGGAACAGTGTGTGACAAGCAGGCATCTCATCTAACTGTACCAGTCTGGAACAGGATTTAAGTCCCCAATATTCTGTGTACAGCCCAAGGCCTATGTGTACATGATGGTTGGAAATCCTGGTTTCCACAGCCCTGCCCTAGTGCTGTAGTAGAAATGGGTACTCTGGAGGACTGAATCCACTGTTTGTCAGAGAGCTTCATGTTCCCTTTTAATACTCATGGGATTGATCAAATGCAATCACCTTGACCTGTGGCTATTAAATGACTCCCCATCTTTGTAGGGTACTGAGCTGGTTTAAAGCTGTACCTGTAGCACAGGTGAGATTGTTGCAATACCCTGGTTAAAGTGTGGGTGGGACTCTGCCTGTAGTGTAGAAGTCAATTTATAATTCTGAAGGGTCACAGGGCCCCCCTTCTCTACCCCCTTCCCTCCTCCAAAGCAACCTTCCCTAAGATGCTGCATACCTTCTGTAGCTTTCCTCTGCTAATGCTCTTTCTTTGGATGCTAGTTCCAATTGTAGACTATCCTTTGAAGAGCCTTCTCAAAATGCATGCAGGCCTGAACTAAAATGTTAACAGCTTCTGTTGTATGCTGTTAGCTTAAATGACAACTTACTGTTTTGTTGGTTTTGTTTTAAAAGAATACAAGTGCTGAAAAATTCTTCCTGCAAGGTGTGAGTGTAAGCACAACTCTGCCTTCTGAAGCAAAAGGTAAGAACTTTTAAGAAGTCTGTTTCTAGTGACTACTTCTGTAAATATTAAGGGTTACTGCATTAAGTAACATGTTAATGTCGGGGATGAATGTATCAAATTACGTCCTGTGAGCTTACAGCTCCTGCTCTTCAGGATTCTAAGACTTTCTATTTCACAGTTCCACAGTTTGAAGCATCAAACAACAGCATGAGTGAGCTGAGAGCTACAGTAGGAAACTCCTACAAGTGTAGTGCAGAGGAGAATCTCCAGGTCACAGACAAAGCCCTTGTGAATGTATTTGATGTTCAGATCCAAGTTTTCAAGATTGATGGAGACAAATTTGGGGCAGGTAAGAGGTTTACAGTTTAGGGGAGGAGTCTAAGATGCATGAAACATACTTTGGTACAATAATCTCTAGTTAAATGTCAGGATGTAGGTGCTATGTTTAGTCTCTGTATGCCCTACTACAGATGTTGGGGGGCTGATTATATGCCTGAGTTGAGGCTAGTGCAAGAGCTACATAAAAAGCTTTGAAATAACTAGAAATTCTTCCTTGTGGCCAAGGGAGGCATTAAGGAAGAACATTAACTTTCCCTATGAACTGTGCAGGCCATTGCCTAAAAGGGGCAAAGTTCCAGGAAATTCCTTATTCGTAGCTAATGGCGTCCTTTATGGTTAAAGCAATATGGCTGGGGGTGGAGTGATGTGTTGGCATAATACTAACAGCTCTAGAGAAGGAAACAGTTAATGTAAATCTCTATAGAATCTGTGTACAACTGGTACTATTATCCAGAGTGATGATAGTTAGTGAGCTTGGCCTCCTTTTGGTTGTTGGCAAGCTAAGCTAGACGCTAACTAGAGCCAGTTTTATCTGACGTGCTGAGGGCAGAAGCTTGCAGTTCTAGATGTAGCCATCTATTGGTGGACTAGTGCCTAACATGGATCTTTTTCTCTCTTCAGTGGAAGAATGCCAACTGGATGAAAATAACATGCTGATCCCTATAATAGTTGGTGCAGCCCTTGCTGGTCTTGTTCTAATTGTCTTGATTGCTTACTTGATTGGCAGAAAGAGAAGCCATGCTGGATATCAAACAATTTAATGACTTGCACTAAAATCCAGTGTAGATGAAAAGCAATTGCAAGAGGCTGGGGGGAGGGAGGGAAAACCCCACATATTTCCCCTGAGCTAAGATTGATATTTTAAGGGAACACCTTTTCTTGCGAGTTGCTGCTGCTTTAAAGTCTGCTTTATTAAATGTGAAATCATCTTGCAGCATTTAACTATGCACAAAAATAACTTCTGAAGATTCTGGTGTTTAATTTTGCTAACTAGTTTAAATATTTACCCACTTAGAAAAAAAGCCTAAAAGTTTTTAAGGGTGCTTTTTTTGGAATTGGCATCAGGTCATGTCAGCTAAAGATTCCAGAGAGGGATGTTGCTAATTCACACTGACTTAATTTCAGAGCTCATAACAAAGGGAAAAGGTTCATTCTCCGTACTGCCGCCACCCAGCGATGATGTTAATTGTACTGATGATGCATTCAAAAAAACCCTCAGTAACAACTGACAAAATGCAGATGTAAAAATCTAAGCTCCACCTTGTCTCTTAGGTGTGTGTTTTTTACTAAGCTTTAAACTTGATGCCTGGCATATGCAGGGTGTGAACAATGCAATACTCGAACCTTACAGGAACTCTTTCTGATTGGACAGCTACCCTGTTTGATATTTTTGATGCTCTGCCAGCTTGTTAGGAGCTGGCTCTTTTTTAAAATGGGTGTTATTTTTATTTACCTTTTTTTGTAAAGTGATTTCAGTCTATTCTGTTGGAAGGTCCAGAGAGATCCTGATACTGCACATGTGTACAATATAGATCTCAATCTGCTGATTCTCTTGCTTTAAACTTGGCTGGGGGGTTGTACACTTTAAGGATCAGTTCTTATGTATGCATTGCCTGTAACAATGCTAATAAAGACACTTTTTTTCTGTATGTCTTGGTGTTGTGATCACTCCTAAAAACATTTGATCAAGTGCTGAAGTCTTGCTTTAGCTTTCCAAGGGAAGCTTTAAATGATCCTTAGTGTGGAGTTATGTTAAGCAGGCATTGACATTTTTAATCTGTCTTTTTTCCCCTTGTGGCACAAAGGTGAGACTTAGCTGTGTCTTTGTCTTCAGAACAGTCCCCTTTTTTTGGACTTTGTGCTTGGGAACAGTTAAAGCTTCTGCATGTCAGTAACCTCAGATCTGGAGAAGTTAACTCTTCCATTAAATTGCCGCTTGCTGAGATGTCAGTACAGCGGTCTGCCTGAAGCATCACTTTCTGGAAGTGCTGCTAAGGTGTTCTGTGTAAGGACTCTTGTAAGTGACATTTTAGGTTTTGCTTTGAATTTGGATTCTTACCACAGTAGGAAACATCTGCAGAGGTCTCTGTGTATTGTAACATGATGGAATTGAACCTTGTATTTAAAGCGTCACTGACTCCCTTCTGCAACAATGTTTTGGTGGTAACAGCGCAGTGCTAGCTCCACAGGACAGAATCCAAGGCACTCTGAAACACTGCACAGTATGCTGTCCTAGTATATTTTGGACCATCTGTCCTCCTACCTTGAAGGTACCCGGAAACTGGATTGTGCCAGTGGTGAATAAATGAATGTTTCTTCATACCTGCTGATGTATAGTACTGCTACTGTACTTATTACTCAAGGTAAATGGTGTATTATCTGCTATCATAAAGGGTAAGACAGCTTTGAATCATACTGTTGAGTAGCTGTCTTGTACAAGGGAGTACTCAGCTACTTCCTCTGAAAGCTGATGGTGGTGTTTTTCCCCCTGCTGAGGAATGAAAGAAACTGCACAGCAGGGGATGAGTAAAAGGCCTTCCTTGTCAAGGAACAAAAGTGGCTTGGAGTAGAGTCTGAAAGTCATGTTGTATTAAAAGGTAAGGCTTTCCACGGCAACAAGGCACATAAACGTCACACATTTCTGCCCTCTTCACTTGTTCCTGCTTCTCAGGAGGAAGGAGAGGGAAAGGATTTGGCCACGAGAGGGCCCTGTAAGGACAAGAATTCAAAGGCTGGAAGAGGCCTAGTGGCAGGGAGAGGGCCGCTGCTTTGCTTGTTTCTGCCCAGGGATATTTATACTTGCATTGAGATACAGCTTTGGAACTGCCTCATGTTTCACTGTTTCATGGAAGAAATCTTTTTGTTTGCAACTTTCTCAGAAAATTTTTAGGGACACAGGTGTATGAAGATACAGCACCTATGGTGCAACCTCAGTACACCAGCACAAAGCAGGACAAGCATCTGTTTGGCATCCCCTACAAAGTGAAAAATGCTACTGCCAGATGTTGGTTAAATTGTTTAGATGTGCTGCTTGGGGATATAGTTTAGGGATGAACTTTGCAGAGTAAGGTTAGTGGTTGTACTTGATGATCCTGAGGGTCTCTGACCATGAATATTTCTGTGATTCTGTGAAACGAGTACCTAGTGTGCTAGAGGTAAACCCCCCTGAATAGGCATATAAAAATGTCAAGGGATTACAGATGGATTTTTGCTTTCTGTAGCCAACATTTATACATTCCCTGCTACTTTTACTTTCAGAGCTATTACTGCTAGTGAAGATAATCATCTTCCTTCTTGCTGTTTTGCCCCACACTACCATGTTTATTGACTTAAGTGACAGCAGTGAGGAAAAAGGAACATGGTGCTTTTCTTGCCATCTAAGGGCAGTCAGGAAGGAGAACCAAATATTTTACTCTCCACATCAAGAAACAGATTCTGACAAATTAAATTAATTTATTTTATATAAATGGCAGACATCTCACAGTTAATACAGGGGGAAGGATATGTCATTTTATATACCTCTTTTCTTTTAACATTACAAAATGCCCTGAAAACACGAGGAGGGTGACTGCTTTTAAAAAGAGTATCCTGACACACTGATCACATTCTACTTTGAAAACACTAAGTCCTTTAAAAGAAAAAAGAACAACCAACCACAGAACCACCAATTCCAGTTATCAAGTCTGACATACAGTACAAACTATTCACAACACTTACTTGAAAGGCAGGAAAAATTGGTCAAGCGTCAGTTAACTCATGGAAAGCTTAAAGTGTGCTTTAGTCAGTGCAAATAGAGGAATGTGTCAATTGCTGTAGTGTCTGACCGCCTCATTAAATCTGAGTTATCCCTGAGAAAGCACCTTCTCCCTGCATGTCTCTCGGAGTTTGTTGATTGTTGCCATGGACAAGCTTCCAGGGTCTGTGAATATTTTCTGGGGGCAAAAAGGGAAAATCCTTAGTTAAAATGTTGGCTTTAAACAACAGTGACATTCTCATGAAGTATGAAATTTCTCTGAAGTGTGAAATCCCTGCTTGGCTGTCAGTACCATGGAAGTGCTTACAGCTGTTTGGCCTCCTTGTAACAGGGCAGCATCTTCTACTCTGCTGTAAAGACACAGTAAAACTGCAGCTCATAACAAGTGCTGTAAGTTACACAACAGCCACAATAGAAGAGCTAATTTGAATATCTGGCTAAAATGTTTAAAAGCATGTGTGTTGGTGGATGGCAGGAGTATTTAGAACACACTCAGCCATGCTGGGTAATGCTACAAAGCACCAGTGCATTTCTCAGGTGGGGCCAGCAGAAGTTGTTTGGGCTCTGCAACACATACACACTTAAAACAATATGCTTCTGCTGAAAAACAAATCAGTCTTAATCCCTTGCTCTACTTTTCTCTGCCAGCCTTTCTGGGCTAGCAATCTATATGGATGTAAGAATTTGAAGTATTTTGAATGCTGTCACACCTGTAACTTTTTTTCCCCTGACTTGTTGCTTAAGAACAACACCTTTGTTTCCACTAATTCACTGAAGGCCTCTGACTGAACAAAACTATGAAGCAAGCTGCAAGCTTATGCACTTAATCTACAGTTAAAATGTTTGGGCCCCTCACTTGTCTGTAGCCGTGAGTGACAGCTCTTGGAGACATTATAAATAAGCCAGTTCTGAACAGCATTCTGGTAAAAAGCCTGCATTGCACTAAAAAAGTGTTCAGGGAATGGGAGGCATAAAGTACTCAACTGTCATCACTTCTACTGGTAATAGTGCAGCTACTGCTGAGGGAAAAAGCCCCAAACAAAGCCAACCTGATTAAAGATGTCCTTACATTTTGTTCTTCTTTTACTCCTTTAATTAAAGCCTCACAAGTTAGTAAATTTTTATTCTATTTGAGCAAAACTGAACTGTGACATCAATGACATCCTGCTATGGCAGACCTACACACAGAATGCTGACATGAGCATGAAACAGTTTTTGGGGTAGAAGTGACCTACTGGGATGTCTTTTACACTTGCATCTTCACAGTTAAGCTTCAAATCTAATGCTCTATACAGATTTGGCATCCAAACTGAATCACATACAAAAATAATTCTTAGTTTGCAGATTGTCATAGACTTCAACATAAGATTGAAGTTGCTTGTCATAACACTCAACTTCATCTTTGGTATTTTTTGGGGTTTTGTTTGGTTTTGGGTTTTTGTTTGTTGGCCTGGAAATGCAAACTTGGTGCTACCTTTTTGGTTTAAACAGAGTATCTTCTGGCACTAAGATTTATCAATACACATTTACAATTCACTTTGTGTCTCTCCTACATTTCATCTGAAAAAAAGCACAGGACAAGCCCTAGTTCTCTAAAAGAACACACTGAAGTTATTTTCTCATCGAATTTCCTACCTTAAGTGGTAAATGGGGCAGAACTACTTCTCCCCTCCATGTAACAGGGAGTGTGAATTAATCCATATAGATGGATTTAGGTTTGTATTTTTTTAAATGCATCTTAGCAAGGTTTGAATTTCTGATGTAAAAACTTTCTTCATCCTTTTGGCACTCCCCACAGACACATTCCTCCTAATACACCCATCTTTTTGTCTGCACAAACGATTTCAAAGTCAGTCCTGTTTTCAGTTGGTAACAACTAAAAGCTGCAGAGAATTTACCTGCATGAAGCTGTGACACTCTGTTACAAAAATTCCTTTGGTGATCTGCTTAAATTTATCACAGATGTCAGGGAAATTCGTGGCGTCCAGAATAAAAGCTTGGTGTTGCTTAATTAATGTTAAGGCCACGCGAAAGATGATCTTCGACCCTTCATAGAATAAACAATCCCATATTCGGAGCACAGTCTGCAGGAAAGGAGAGAATTCAGATTACAGCTTCTTGATTTCCAGTAGATCATTATTACCAGAGCAGCAGAAATGCAATGTTGATCATGAGTGTATATTAAGAGAACTCTGTTACTAATTACCTCTACTGGAAGAATGTCAATGAACAAGCATATAAACCAGCGTGACACCACTAGGGTCCACATGACTCCATGCCTTTCCATCAGCTCTGCCACAGCTGGAACTTTCATTTTCACAAGTTCTCCGAGGACCTCCTGATCAGTTTTCAGGCCCAACATTGCAGGACTGTAATAATCTTGGAGAGAAGAAAACAAAATTCAGGAATCTGTGGACATGACCTTTCCACAAAACTGAAGAAAGTCCTGTGTAGCTGAGTATAGAAAGGCGTGTTGTGCCCACATAAATTAAACCACACCAGGAAGATGTCGTCCGCATTGTGGCCACAGAGCACTTTTTCAGCCAAAGCCAATTCCTCTACACAAACACTTCATTCATGCCTACCAAAGTATCTTCTTTCTTGACAGCTCTTCTTGGCAATTCGTTCTTTCTTCCCAAGGAAGGATAATCTAGTCTGGTTTTAACTGCTAACTTAGACTACAAAAGTCTTACTGGTATTGAAATGATTCAATATAATCACCACCTCCAAGAAACCAAGTAACCAAGAAAAAAAAAACAAAGAAAGAAAAAAAGAAAGAATAAAAAAAAAAAGAAAAAAAACAAGCCCAAGCCAGCCAGTAGCCTTTAGACTGGGTTCAGTCATAAGCAGGAAGTGCACCTTTCTGAGAGTGTCAGCTGTGCAGGGTGCTGGAGGCCAGATGCCACTTCTCCTAGGGTGTGACCTAGCATTAAAGAGTTTATCAGCTGGTTTTTTCCCTCCAGGCCAAGGAAACCCCACTTATCATAGAATAATTCTGAAGTAAATGAATGACAGATCACTCAGGCACAATCTTCCTACTTAATTTATCTGCAAGATGGGTATTGAAATTAGACCTACAGCTCCTACACTGCTGGTCAATGCACTACATTGCTAAATTCCAAATTCAGAGCAGTGGGGCACGATGTAAAGAACAGTCACACTGTGCTTGTTATTCAACAGCCTGTTTGGCAGGGTAAGCATTTTCACTACCAAGGTGCAGGGTGAATAAAGAGCATCTCAGTTCTACAGTTAAGGGAGGAAAAAGCTTATTTTAGTTCATAAGAGTTCAGATGGCCCGGGAAGGGGCAGGGATTACACAGGTAGTTACGGAATTCATATTCTGGGTTTAGATGTTTGTGTATTTGATGCCTCCAGCCCCGGGAAGCAATCTTTGATGGTTCAGCAGTGCTTTGCTGGCAAGACCTCTGTTATTAACATTATTTACTAAAAGAAAAAACTGGTAACACAAGCCCCTTTGTATGCCTGCCTTTCCTTCAGTGGTTCAGAAAGCTGCACTTCAGGTTTCTCTAACTTTTTCTGCTAAGGTTCCCAGACACACAGCATAGGCCGGTAGTTCAGACAAAGGTGAATGAGTCAGAAGCAGCAAAGTCTGTTTGTCTGAAACAGCTTTTAGAAAAGCTACCTGTGCTACAAATAAGTTTAAGAAGCTGTCCAGATTATATAGGATATTTATAACCACATTAATTTCTCTAATGAAATCACAAGAGCAGTTCAGTATCCACTCCTCTGTCACAAAGGCTTTCTTGAACAGACTTCACAATCCAGGAGCTATTTGCTCTGTATTTGACCTGCCCCAGCTGCAGAACAGGAGGTCTTCAAATAGTACTAAGGAACATCACATTCACCCTTGGGAATCTAGCTTCTTCTCTGTGGTCCTAATTTTTTTTCCCTATTGAAGACTGATATGTAAAGTTCCTTTACAGACATAAAAATCACTGCCACTACATACGTTCCTTTAACCACTTGCCTTTCAATTGCTTGTAAGGAAAGCCCTGAAAGCTAAAGCACAAGAAATCCCATGAGAAAGTGTACTAAAACCATTAAATCATGCCACATCTTCAAAGCCAACACAAAACCCTCTCTTTCCACATATTTTGTGTTAGTGCTGTCCTCATTTGTGATGGAATGCCGGGTTCTGCACATTGGCCACAACAGCCCCTTGCAGAGCTACAGGCTGGGGGCAGAGTGGCTGGAGAGCAGCCACACAGAAAAGAACCTGGGGGTGCTGGTCGATGGTAGGCTGAACATGAGCCTGCAGTGTGCCCAGGTGGCCAAGAGGGCCAATGGTATCCTGGCCTGCATCAAGAACAGTGTGGCCAGCAGGAGCAGGGAGGTCATTCTGCCCCTGTACACTGCACAGGTTAGACCACACCTCGAGTACTGTGTCCAGCTCTGGGCCCCTCAGTTTAGGAAGGATGTTGACTTGCTGGAACGAGTCCAGAGAAGGGCAACAAAGTTGGTGAGGGGTTTGGAACACAGCCCTGTGAGGAGAGACTGAGGGAGCTGGGGTTGCTTAGCCTGGAGAGGAGAAGACTCAGGGCTGACCTTATTGCTCTCTACAACTACCTGAAGGGAGGTTGTAGACAGGCGGATGTTGGTCTCTTCTCCCAGGCAGCCAGTACCAGAACAAGAGGACACAGTCTCAGGCTGCGCCAGGGGAGGTTTAGGTTGGATGTTAGGAAGAAGTTCTATACAGAGAGAGTGATTGCCCATTGGAATGGCCTGCCTGGGGAGGTGGTGGAGTCACCATCACTGGAGGTGTTCAGGAGACTTGATGGGGTGCTTGGTGCCATGGGTTAGTTGTTTAGGAGGGTTGGATTGGTTGATGGGTTGGATGCGATGCTCTTGAAGGTCTCTTCCAATCTGGTTTATTCTATGTATTCTATGTAAACTGTTGTCCAGTGCCTGAGTAAACCTTTTTTTAAATGCTGCTTTAATGCAAGGGAAGAAGGAAAAACTTCAAGAAATGTAAATCACTTTTCCAACCCAAAGCCATTGCCCCTTTCCTATCCTTCCCTCTCTCATACATCCACAAACTATTTATTTTTCTATTTTGTGCTCCTGAGACATGTGAGTACTTAAAATGTGAACTTACTACTGGCAAGTGTCCTCAGGAAGAAGGACAGAAGCCCGGAGGCTCTCTGCTCTGCTGCAATCATCTGATACACTGAAATGAACAGCAGCTGCTATTTTTACTTTGTTCAGCAAAGCAAATGTCAGGATCTCGGTGAGGACGCAACCGGACACCCACCCAGCTTGGAGTGCTGGCGAGTAAAAAGTTAACAGCCAGGCAACTCCTGGAATTACTGAAGCAGCAAGCAGCTGGGAAGCCTGGGTGGAAGTCAAAATTTCACTTGAGTTGGTTAGACTGTAGTGCTGGACAGAAAGGAAAAAGGCACTATTCATCTATCTAGGGCAGCCTCCTGCTGCTTCCCTGGGGAGCAGCAGCAGCTCTCATGTGCCCTGGTACACAGCACTGCAGCGTTCAGCCCAGCACTGCTGCAAAACAAGATCAACGCCTCTATGCAAATGCCTGTAACGAAAAGCAGGCTCTCCCCAGCATGTTAGCTACAAGTTCACAACAGAAAGGACTTACATTAAACTCATCTGCAGCCGAGTCATTTTGATCTGTATTTAGAATGCAGTAGTTGTAGTTACTGGGGACAGTTGTTATAATTACTACACATAATATGTAATTAATATAGAATTTTACTAGATATATACTTTTTTTTTAATACTGAAAGGTGTATCTAAAATTAGCATCACAAATTATGAAAGCCATACTTCCTGTCCTCCACAAACTCTCCTGCAGGACCCTGTATTTGTGCAAAACTTGCCCACAACTGATTTACAAGGAACCTAACAGCATCACAGTAGCCCAAGGAATAGCACAGATCTAACCTTGCAGTCTAATGTCAGTCTTCTGAGGGCAGCATTACCCCTGGAGAGGAACCGGGTCTTCAGGTATGGCTAGCCTGGAGCACAACCAGCAGCACCCACACCAAGTCATAAGGTACACGTAAGGATAGCCAGAACTGCACAAGTGAGTCAGAAGAGGATCTGGTGTCCTGCTCGAGCCACCTCTCAAGGTCCCTGTCTAGTCTCACTAGTGAAAATGATCTTGCCACCTGCTTCAGTACCTAGGTGATGGGTTACATTCAGCCCAGGTGGTTTTTCTATTCTGTTCTTATTTGCTAGGGATGCCCAAGCCCTCAGCATTCTGGAAATGTCCCCCCAGCAAAATTCTGTAGCTCTCCCTTGCTGTAAGTGTTTCACTGTGTGCCCTATTTTCCAATCTTTTATAACTGTCTGCCCTGCATCTCCCTTTAAAGTCAAGATATACTTATATAAACAAGTCTACACAAGCCTAACTCTCCCCCATGCCGCAAAGCTGTGTTTCACAAGATACTGTGCAGCAAGTTATTATTTACTCAGCTACCATCAAAACACATTAGCTTTATGTCCCTTCCATAGCTTATATTACAAATTGTTGGATATTTCTAGATATGCATGATCCACATTTAATTAGTGTATTAATGATTTTTCCCTCTCAGTACTCTGGCAAAAAAAAAAGCAGCAGTTGATGACCTAGAACAGACCTGAGTCAGTAACTGCTCCCAATCTGCCACTTCCTAATTAAAAATAAATAAAACAAACCAGCCAAATGTAGGATAATTATACTGTATATCTATTGATCTAGGTTGGTTTATAGGAATGTCCTCTGAAAATAGAGCATTCCCCAGAAAAAACACATAGCCAGGTTGCTTCCTTTTATTCCTCAGGTTGTCAAACAGAAGAAGTGATAACATGAACATTCAGGTGACCCCACATTACATTACTCTTCATCACGTCATCTTCTGGTAGGCAACAAATGAAATACTGTATTACAAATTATTATTATTATAGTAGTATTATTAAACTCCAGAAAAATGTCCCCATATGAAACTCCCCATTTCCAAGCTCTTTTGTAAACTGTCCCTAGGCTTTCCTTACTTTCAGCTTTTCTTTGTCTTTGTTCACCCATATGCATTTGCTTTGCCTAGTCTGGTTCCCGGTGCCTCCCTTTTTGGATGCCTTGCCAAGTTCAGGAGTGCCTGAGAACATAGCAGAGGGCAGTGTAGTCCTCACCCGATGTGGAATTTACCACATGAAGTGCTCCTTCCTCGTCGAAGTCCTGACTCCAAATAGCAGTGCAGGCCCATGGGTCTGTTGGGATTGTTGGCTTCACAGAACAGTAGGGGTTGGAAGGCACTTTGAAGATCACTTAGTCCAACCCCCCTGCCAAAGCAGGTAGCCTTGTCTTCCTCTTAGGAGTCGAGCAGCAAAAAGGACAGGACAGCTTCACAAACTGCCAGGTATTTATTGCTACTATACAACACAAGTGACTAGATGAAGGCACTTTTCCCTTGTTTAAAGAGCTCTTTGTTATTCAGACTGCACTGACTCATGCCGTCACTGAGCTTGAAACCCATTCCAGCTCAGCACTTGACAAAAGGCAACTCCTTACACTACATTTTGCTGTCTATCACAATAATTAGCACCTCTCCGAATCCTACCAGGACGTCCAGGGCTAAGACAGAACTGTCTGCCTGTGTTCCAGAGCAGTAATGAGATTTGCAGGAATAAGGAAATAATCTTGTAGGGACTGTATGACCTTGTTCTGTTGCAAATAGCCTAAGAGGCTCCAAAAATAAGAATTTAAGAAGGAGTACTCTTGTAGCCTTAAATTACCTTTAGAAGTCAGAGCTGCAGAAGTTAAAAAAGAATCCTTTACGTCTGGTGTGCATATGTCAGGTTAAATATAAACACTCCTACTGCAACCAGCACAACATGAATTTCCAGTGTTATAGAAATACCCAAGGCAAGACCTCAGCTCAGCTGCTTATCTTCCAGCATTTCTAACTATCATTTCAAAAGCCTACGTAAGACAGCTTGGGACAAAGTGAGTCATTTGTCTCAGTGATCCAATTTATGTCATTAAACATAAATGAATGCTTAATTACATTAAGCATTAAAAATATTTATCAAAATTAAGTATTAGTTCAACTTTTCTCAATCAGAAGCCACATAAAGTAAATTTAATTTTTATAGCAACATATTCAGTATTCAGTATTCCTAAGGTTGGAAGGGACCTCAAAGATCATCGAGTCCAACCTGTCACCACAGACCTCACCACTAGCATACAACATTCACAAATGTCTCCTTGCTGTAGATGCACATTTCCCTTTGCTGCTGGACTTCACTGGAATCCAGAATGGTCAGGCCTCAATGCTGGCAGGCAGAGATTGCCATGAGCAGAACTGGCTAACCTCATGGAAAGCTCACAATCTACATTTCAAGTCAAACCCAAAACAGGTTCCACCACATGCCGCTGCGGAGAAAAAAGCAGTAAAATCCTTTCCAATAATCCTGCATTCTAAAGCTTATCTGTTTGCATGTTACTGAAACACAGGGTTATTTTAAATAACCTTGGTAGCCCAAAGCTTTCCTTTCAAAAAAGACAGGCTATCATAGCTGAGTTTATGAACACACATAGAAGATTCATCACTTCAGTTATACATGGGTCAAAATTAGATTATGAAAGCAGCCCCTCCTCACCTCCAGAACATCTGAATACCAATAGTATTCCTACATAATTCATTGATTCATTCTCCTTGTTGGTCATTATCCGCCTGCTCTGTCCAAGAAGGCAGGGGAACGTTGTGCTATTTTATTTCTACCATGGGACAGCCCAAAAATGCAGGATAGGAACTTCTAAGAATCTACACCATGAACCTGGTATGAAAAAAAAATAGCCTATGTTGGGAGGAAATGAGAAAGTCACAACAGGAAAAGGAGGAAAACCAAGAGTACTGCCAATTCTTTGTGCAGTATCAGGCCAAAGTGACCCCCTGCAGATGTCCTGGCCAAAATGATATCCTGCAGA
Organism: Melanerpes formicivorus; assembly: GCF_026170545.1. NCBI lineage: Eukaryota > Metazoa > Chordata > Aves > Piciformes > Picidae > Melanerpes > Melanerpes formicivorus. Next base: position 24,233,464 of record NW_027142353.1, read on the forward strand.
TAGGTGGCTAAAAGGCATGGTGAACTCTTAACTATGTTATTTTTAAAATGTAAGCTCCTAATCCTCCAGGGAGCTGGAGGAAAACAAAACCAAACAAACCCCACCCTGAACTAAAAAAACAAACAAACAAAAACCCAAACCACCAAACCCACAACCCAAACAAACCAACCCAAACCGGGTTCAACCCCTATTTTCTTTTTCTGTCATCAAATCACATTGAAACAACACTTCTGTGCTGGGGTGCTGAACTCGCACCAGAACCAGCAGTAGCTGTATCATTCACAACTGAGTGTCAGCTCTAAGAGACCACAAGCAAGCCAAATTTTGGATGGCAGAACTACCTTTACACATGGGGGTGGGGGGAAGGCATGGATGCTTGTTGCTTGTGATACTGACATTACACAGAGTTTAGCATTGCTATTGCTTCTTTTGTGGATAGTGGGGTTTTTTCACAGAATCACTGAGCTTTGGAGATGGCTGCAGCTTACTGGGCTGATGATAGTCCCAGGAGCCAAGGTTTTTAGTTCACTAAACATTCTGACAGACTTTTAACACTGGTTTCCTCACTTGGATTGGATGGGAAATTAATGAACAAGCATTGAAGATTACCACAGCTGCTTATCATGCCTGTAGAGGAAACAAATATTTTTATCTTTTCAAAATGAGTTTACAATTGTACAGTGAGTGACTCTAAATGACTGCTGACTTCAGCTGAATAAGGATTCCTGGATCTCTGGCTTTATTTATTCCTCTGTGGGATTAGGAAGAATAGCTATTTTATCAGTTTGTCACACTGACAAGATTATTCTTAACACCACAGCACAAAACACAGCATTTATATTCTCCGACACTTCAGAAGAAACCCAGCATTACAGTTCTTCAGCTCTTTACAAGAAAGCTACAATCTTGCCATGGGAACTACCAAACGCATTACTTAAGACTGGGACAGAAGAAGGCAGCTTAAAAAGAGAGCAGGACAGGCACATGGTTCTAGCCTAATACTTGTGTTGGTTTCCCTCTTCACCTCTTCAGTATGAAGAGAAGGGGAATGAAAGCCATAATCCTCTTACTTCAAGCTTGAAGAGATGCTAATAAGAGAATTAATTTTAATCTTGAAGTTACAGGTCTTAAAACTCCAAGAGGAACAAATGAAACCTTGCTACTAGTTACAAACTGAAAATGTAATAAAGCATTCAAGTTTGAGCATAAAACATAACCAAGGTTGTACATCCCAAGTATCTCTGAAACTGAACAGTCCCTTTTTGTACATTTAGGTAGATGAGTTACCACTGTGCACTGCAGGATTTTCTTCATCTAATTTCTTTTACTCCCAAAGCACATCTCCTTCCACAAACACTTTAAGTAGCCACCTATGTTGCATATGCATTATACTGTATTTTGAAACAATATCAAAACCTGCTGTCAGTGCTTCTTCATATTATGCCGTATTCAAAACCAACCAAACAAAACCCAAACCCCCAAACCACAGCAAACAACAAAAAATCCCCCAAAGCAAAACAATAAAAGAAAAAACCCACACCAAAACCACAAAGCTTTGACAACGTAGCTGATCCATTTAAATTAGACATTTTTGCAGTATCTTAAGTTGCAAATATGGTAACTCGTGAGTAAATATGTCTTTGCTCAGAGAAACTGAAATAATCCTTGGATATATTCACTACTGAAGGGGTATGCCATGTCTGTAAATGACACCAGCAAAACTGAGGTTAGAAAACTAAATCCTACCCTGATACTTGCATTTAAGGCAGGAAGTTAAAGAATTGGAAAGGAGGTGAAACAAAGGGTTATAAACACTACTCACAAAAATTGAGCTCCATAAGTAACTTCTCTATTCATAGAATTTATGCAAGGAAATGAGAAACAAATTTGACTACTTTGAGGAGGAAACACCATAGGCATTATATACTTTCAATATAATATGAGAAAATCTTGACTTCGTAGCTAGAAGTTAGGACAAGGCAAATTCCAATTAAAGTACAGCAAATAGTTTTAATGGAGTGATTTATAACTTGAACGTACTACTAGGAGTTGTGGTAAAGTTCTTTTGGACCAAGTTTGGGACCTTTCACAAAGACAAGCTCCAGCCAAAATGATTCAGCTATAGAGGGAATGGTAGGAAATTCTACTAATTTCTCAGCTGGCTTCTTGCACAGCAAATCCAGTTACATTTCCAGCTTTATGAGTCTTGCTATCTAACATGATTTCTTCAAGCATATGAGTACATCTCATGGGGATTTACAAGCTAAAATACAAACGTGTCTATCAGGATCTGCATTGAGCAGCTATAACCCCATTAAACATTTGCCAGCAATTTCACAGTACCACAGTATCACCAAGGTTGGAAGAGATCTCAAAGACCATTGAGTCCAATCGGTCACCACAGACCTCATGACTAGACCATGGCACCAAGTGCCACGTCCAATCCCCTCTTGAACACCTCCAGGGACAGTGACTCCACCACCTCCCTGGGCAGCCCATTCCAATGACGAAGGACTCTCCGTGAAGAACTTTCTCCTCACCTTGAGCCTAAACTTCCCCTGGCGCAGCTTGAGACTGTGTCCTCTCGTTCTGGTGCTGGTTGCCTGGGAGAAGAGACCGACTCCCTCCTGGCTACAACCCCCCCTCAGGTTGTTGTAGACAGCAATGAGGTCTCCCCTGAGCCTCCTCTTCTCCAGGCTAAACAATCCATTACATGGTGCTCCCTGCTGTTAAGGTGACATAGTGAGGAGGGCTGCATTATTCAAATTGTAACTGAACAAGCAGAGCCCTGTCTGACCATTAGAAAGTCAAAAAAAAGAGGAAAATTAAATCAGATAGTCATTTTGGCTTGGCACTGTCAGAACTACTGTTTTGATACAACATGTGTACATTGCTGCTTTCACAACTAAGCTAAATTTAAAAAACCACACCATATTAGCTACATTAAAAATTAATACAATAATACTAATAAAATCCCTCAACTTTTCTACACCAACAAAATCTAAAGTACAAATTAAGCAAGCCTTGTGCTGCATGCTAAAGGTTGGCTACTTCTTAACACATTTTAATTAATTAATTAATGGGTATCTCATCCCACAAATCCATACTTCTGTGTTTCTACCACTTTACCTACCCTTTGTACACAACCAGGGAATTCTACTTCAGATAATTCCTCACTGAACTAAGATTTCATTTGAAGAGTTTATTTTGCTGGTGGCATTTGAAAAGGATGAAACCTTAACTGGAGAGTTTAATAGTACAAAAGTAAGGTTGACAACTTGTATGTTCTTGTCATATACAGGAAACTTCTATTTTAGATGAAACTGTGAGATTTCTACCCAGCTACAAAAAAGTCTCAAGCTGCGCCAGGGGAGGTTTAGGCTGGATGTTAGGAAGAAGTTCTACACAGAGAGAGTGATTGCCCATTGGAATGGGCTGGCCAAGGAGGTGGTGGAGTCACCATTACTGGAGGTGTTCAGGAGGAGACTTGATAGGGTGCTTGGTGCCATGGTTTAGTTGATTAGATGGCGTTGGATGATAGGCTGGACACGATGATCTTGAAGGTCTCTTCCAACCTGGTTTATTCTATTCTATTCCAAGCACACATATTAAAAATTGAGACCGTGCTTTTACTGATGAGGCTTATGATTAGTGGGGAGGAGGGAGCACACATACAATACCTACAGCAAATAAATTATTCCAAATGTCTACACATACTGTTTCACTTTAAAGAAGAAATACCTCAGTTATTTCCTGCTTGCTCAAGTCTCCCAAATCCCCTTGCAGTTCAGATTTATAAGGAATAAGCATTTCAGGCTTATCATGGTTTCTAAATACAGGAATGTGATGACTCCTACATTCCATCTTTAACTCAACAGGACATTTAATTCCTAGGTAAATACAACTGAACTCTAATGTTCAAAGATCAATGCTTTCATCATGGCTGCTGGTTAACAGTAAAATATGTTGGCACCCCATATTTCAAAACTCCTAATTATTCAGCCTACCAGCCCAGCATTCCTCTCTTCTAATGGCAGACATGATGTACTTCAGAGGTGCACATTGCTATAGCTTCACATGTGATCACAAAGGAACACTCTAAGGATGAGCAAGAGCTCTGCCAGCTCATGGCCCTGTAGCTGGGTGCTGCCAGAGAAGGAAGATAAGCAAACAACTCAGAATGGACTCATCTGCTGAAATTTTCTGGGTTGATGGTGTTATGAAGAAAGCTTGGTTATAAAAAACTGCTTAGCAAACATGAGGCCATGCATGTTACACACAGCCTTGCAAGGAACTTTCCACACCAAAGGCACATGCCTATGGTGCCCAGATCTTCTGTCTGAAGGGATAAGGTCTTTATCACAACAGACTCCTTCACAGGTTGCAAATTCAGTTTAACATTGTTGCTGTTCAGATCCACCAGTGTCTTTTACCCACGCAGCTGAATAAAATGCTCCATGTGGAACAAAATTCCTCTCTCTATTGGAGAGGCAGGTCTGAAGCCGCAGCAGAAGATGTAGCTGCCCAACCAGTTCTACATTCAGAGGTTCTCAGAGTATTAAAATAAACTCAGCTACAACAACAAAATGAATACATGTCCTACAATTAAAAGCAAGCAGTCCAAATAGAAGTGTTGTAAAGGTAGTACAGCATTCTGCATTTCTCAAGTGGCCTTTCCCTTCAAACTTTGAGGTTCCACATGATGGGACTTAAAAGAATATTGTAACTTCAATCACTCAAAAACAAGGAAGACATATAAATTTCATATGTAACTGTGCTATTATTTGGTTCAAATGTTCACATCTCTTACTATGCCTAATCTCTTATGCAACAGTAACTGCTAGTCTATGGCTTGTACAATTGAGAACCACAGCCAGCTTCAAGCAGACATGTGTTAGACATTGATTATCTCAACATGCAGACATCTGCCTTAGCCAGCAGTTAGAAAGCTGCCTACTGAAGTGCACCTTTCATTGCACCTTGTGTCCTTGCAAATAAGGCCAGTTAGTTCAGTGCAGTCTAGTACTTTTGTGACCATTTCATCATTTGAAACTCTGTTCTGAATTATTGATAAACAAGGAGGCAGTACATGTAGGGTTAAAAATTAAAATAAATTAAAGCAAAAGGCTAAAAGGTACCAGGCTGAAGGTTGTTAAACTGATCCTTGAAAGATGCTTGCACACCCAATGTGAGACTTTTATTTACAACATTGGGAAAAAAGGAAAAAGCTGATATTTGTTAACGACCAGAAACTGGGAGGCATTGTCCCATGTCAATACACAAGGCACAACAGAGTAACCTAGAGAAAAGACTGGGGTAAGAGAGATGATGATGTTTAAAATAACAAGGACAGGAATGTGCAAATGAAGTTCAGCAAAATGGTGTTATTTATTCCTATAAGCTGTGGAAAACCCATCTGTTACAGTGAGAGAGAAGCCACGTGTTATTATTGAAACCACAAATCAAAACCAGTGCCACAAGAAAAAAAAAACAAGGCAAACTGCAGGGAGACCTTAGTTTTTCCTCTCTCAAACAAAGCATTTTCAGCTATAAAAAAAAGAGAAGAAGAGAGAGGTAATTCCACTGCATGAGGCACTAGCAAATTTCCCACCAAAAAAACAAAAACAAATTAAAAAAAAATAAAAGAAAGAGAAAAGGCAAACCCACCACCAAAGTGCCAGTGTGATCAAATTGACAAATATTTTTTATAAAAGAAGAAAACCTCAAACTGGAACAAACTCACATCCAGTGAAAATGATGTCCTGGTTTGAGGCCAGGCAGATCCCTTCTTGCCCTTGAGAGGGGCAAAAGAATGGCACTCACACCAATGGATTGCAAAAGTGATGGAAAGTTTAAATGGAAAAGCAGTGTTTTACAGAAGCTACAAAGCATAGTGACAAAAGCATTTAGGAATCCTAAAGCATACAGAATACCCTATAGCACACCCATAGCCTCCCAATACTTCCCTTTTCCCCACCTGAGGGTATACAAAAGACCCCCTAGGGCTCTTTCTTCCCACCCCCACCCAGCTAGGCTAGTCTCAGGCTGGCCAGGTCTGAGACTGCCCCTCCCCCTTCTCCTCCTGGCATTAGGCCTAGCCAGGCCTAAGAGGCCTTGAGATACTCCTCCACTGTTACCCGATAGGGAGCATCTCCCACAAGAGCAGAGAGGGAAGAAAGAGGCAGAGAAAGACTTTGCAGATGGATTTCTAGGGCACAGGATATTATGGGTATGAAATACATCATTTCCTGTGTCCACCTACTAGGCTGGACCCTCAGGACACTGGAGGTGTAGCTTGTGTGGCAGTAACAGGAGGCACTCAGGCTAAACTGCCACAAATGATTGTTAGGTCAAAACAGAAACAGAGAGGAGTTTCACGCAAAAGGAGTGTTTTGACTGAAGCAGCTTAGTAGTATGAAAGAACTGTAATAATGGACTGGATCCTACAAATACATGAAAGTCAAGCACAAAAGCGGGGGATGACTGGGTTTTTTTAGTCCTCAAAAGTCAGCACTGGCACAAGAATAAAAGGCTATAAAATTGGCCATGAACAGGCTAGTGCAGGAATCATAAGACCAGTCTTAGCCGTTGGAGGAGCACCCTACAACTGGTTTTCAGTAAAAGTAAGTAACTCCAGTGTAACAGTCCAATAGACTGGGAGTACAGCTTGATAAACACTGCTGCTTTCAGACTGAGAAGTCCTGGAGTGGGGGGAACAGTTTTTTTTCTGCTATATATAAGCATAGCTATTATGCTAAAGTGAGCCCAAATTGTCAAGATTTTTCTCTCTTAAACTTATCATTTAGTCATAAATATGTAAAACATGACAACTATGATCCTTAATTGCATACCAATGTTCCCACCTACCTGATGCTTTCTAAAGCAACCTCCCCAATATTTCCTCAACAGAACAAAAAATTTTCTCAACAAGAGCCAGAGTGATGAACAGAACAGAAACACTGGAGCTATACAAAACACAAATTGCAGACAACCACTCTGAGCTCAAAAGGAATCCACATTGATTCTTGTGGGCAATACTGTCTGCTCCAACCATCTGTTTTGAATGAACCTGAGAATTAAAGATGTTGGTAGCACTCAAAATTTCAGTTAAATAATTCTCTTCCTGCTTATGGTGTTTAAATGAGATATGCTCCTAATCCCTTCAAATCCTTGGTTGAGCAGCTGACAGACTACAGGCGGTAGACTATGGACTTGCCTTTAGCAGAAGCAGGATCTCTCTGGCCTCACCCAGCTGTACCCAGCAGTGTTCAGCCAGATGACTGGCATGCACACAACCCCACATACCAACAAATCAAATTCTAATCTTTGTTGGTTCACTCTTTCAGTTGTGCTAACTCAGATGAAAGAGAACAAATCAGCCATAAAACTTCTACTGCTGAGGTCCCATTCCCAAGTTGTCCCTCCGGTCAGTGAGTGGAGTAGTCACATTCTATGGTTCACACCCCCACTCAGCCTACAAAAAAAAAAGAGTACAAGTTGGGAGATGAGCCATAGCTCAGAATGACAGAATCACAGCATCATTAAGGTTGGAAAAGACCTCTAAGATCATCAAGTCCAACTATCAACCCAACACTACTATGACCATCAAATCATGTCCTGAAGTGCCACATCTACATGTTTTTTGAACACTTCCAGGGATGGTGACTTCCCTAGGCAGTCTGTTCCAATGCCTGACTGCTCTTTCAGTAAAGAAATTTTTCCTAATATCCAAATTCTGGTTTCAAATTTGGCAGAACAAGCTAAGTACTGCTACTTGAATCCTCTAACAAAAAACTCTCAAGGGCACTTTCTACTGATGGGGCAAACAAAGCAAAGGAGTTGGCAGCGATTTCCCAAATCAGTTTGCTTCTGTTATTATCCTTGTCACCAGCTTAAGTAACTCTTCCCTGTCACTTCCCCAGAAAGCTGTCATCAGTGCCCCCCTCTGTCACATTCTACATTTTTTGACCAATGACATTGATCTTGGTTCATCTGCTGACCCAAAAAACCACTGTCGGCATCATGCTGTTTAGTGTAATTAAATGTATATGGGCCAGGGGAAGGAAGCATTCATAGGGACACTGCAAAGGACAGAGAAGGGATTTCAGAAATGTCCTAATTTTAACTGGCAACGACAGAACACCCTGGAAAATGAGGACATGACCTAGAGGCATTATCTGTTGCAATGAAAGGGGAAAACATGTAGATTATACATAAAAGAGCATCAGCAACAAAACTAAAGGGAAAAAGTGCTGGCTAATCACACTGTTAACATCCAACAAAAAAATTAATGCTTTCCCTTCTGAAGATCTGGAGAACACCAAATGTTTCTCTGCTTCCCCAACAAGTAATTTTAGCACTTCAATCTGAAATGTGCTGTACCTGGGACTACTGACAGAAAAGTAGTTCTGTCTTACCTGAGTAAGTTTCTTTATGGACATTGTCTGCCTGTCCAATTCCCTCTCTTACATTTACACACACAATAGTTCACTGAAAGTATGCCCATTATCTTATCTGTCATATTTTGACTTTTATAAGTGTAGAATTTCAGCATGATAGAGGAGGGTAGTGGGAATAACAGGGGGAGGGAGAAAGTAAAAATTTGAGAAAAAACAAAATGATCCTGAGCCACAAGTTTTCTGACAGTTAAGCTTTCACAGAATCACAGAACTAACCAGGTTGGAAAAGAACTTTGAGATCATCAAGTCCAACCTGTCACCCAACACCCTCTAATCAATTAAACCATGGCACTAAGTTCCTCATCCAGTCTTACTTTAAACCGTATCATTCAATACCAATATTTTCACTACACAGAAGATTGATACTACCTAACCTGGGCTCTTGTTAGAGGCATGCAAGCTGGAAAGAATATCTCAAGAGCTCTTAAAACTGACTGTGGAAGGAAAAGGGGCACACTCAGGTCAGCAATTCTGATCAGATATATCCCCTTCCCCACAATCAAAGAAACTTAAGCATGCATGTTTCTAACTTCAGCACCTCAGATGGGCGACTGTGTTGGATGTACTGAACTCAGGCCAAAGTCTGTCCCAAGACTCTTGTTACAGGGTAGTAAAAATGTATCTATAAACAGGGTAGTAAAAATATGTATCTATAAATATAACTTAAGTAAATGTACATCTCCTTTACACACAATAATTGCCTTTCACATTAGGAGTTTCTTCTCATCCTCAATGCTACTGGCATAAGATAAATTCAACAACTAAGAGGGAAAAATAAGAACAACTTTTGCCATTTAGGTATGGCAAAGTGTACAAGAGGGATATACAAAAAGAACTAAAGGTTTTATCACAAACCTCTACCAAAAACAACAAATACAAAATCCCAAACCTACTTTGTTCCAAATAAAAGCATAAGACCATAAAAAAGATTAACAGCAAAATTGCCACATCACTTTGCAGCAAAATTTGCCTTTTACTTAAGTCCTTATCCCTCATACAGTGATGTCAATGGGAAGACATCCACCCATGCCAGCCAGTGGCAGGTCATGTGGCAGACAACACCCCTGAAGTCTCTACCTGTTTGCACAGCTTATAGCTCTCAAGGCTGAACAAAAGCAACAGACACAGCTGGATTTCTTCAGACTATTTTTATAGCTTGAAAGTAAACTTAAAGGCTGCAAACCCTCAAATATTTGCAGATTGGTTCAACAAGTGATAGCACTCCCTGCTTCTCTGCTCATTCCATCAGCTAACAAAGTCCAACCACTCTGCTCACATACACAGAAAACCTGAATTCCTGTAGGGTACATACAGTGTAAAAGATAATTTCCTACAGTCATTAACGTAGTAAATGACTCCCTACAGCTTTTTTTCCATCTTTTGCAAAGTCTTTCTCTTTCATTCAATAATGAACAAAAAATTATACACTTTTTGTTTAATCCTAAACAAGAACAGAAAGAAACAGAAATTAAAGTACCAAGCTTGATGTCCTTGACCAGCACTTAGCTGACACTGTAATACTGAATTCAGCATTTGGGATAAAGATCTGCCCAAAAGCAAAACTAGACCAATAGGAAATTTCAAAGCCTCCTTATAGAAAAAAATTAGTCTTTCATTTTGAGTATGGCTTTGCATTAATGGTGTAGCTGTAGTCAGTTCTGTGCAGTGCTACTGGGAATTCATGATGAAGCCATTCTTCCCTTTAATAAAATCCCAAGAAAGAACATCCCCAAATGTATTTCATAAGGTTATAAAGCATAGCTGTGCCTAACATCTGCTTTTGGTTTTAAACTACTGCACACATGTGATAAGACTCAGTTTACAAATGGTACAAAATACAGTGTGTGAACATCTCCTGCAAACCAAGAGACCTGATGTCAATATTGTCTATGGCTTCGGGTGTGATGAATTCCCTCTGGACTCTACTGACCAGCCTGGCTAGATCACAACTGATTGTAACAGATCTTTGACAAGAACTTCACATACAGACACAAACAGGACTTTTAACATTTGTTTGCTTTGTTGCAAAATCACAATGTGTAAAGCGCCTAAGGTATACCCACTTAAACCTGGGAACACAGCAGAAACTACCATGGCTAGCAGAAACCACCACCACCTTGCCAAACACTTCTGAACAAAGTTTGCACTGCCTCCAGTCAGGCCACTGGGAAATCCTACATCAAACTCTGTGCTCAGAGAACGCACTTCTCCCATCTTTGCTCTGCTTTGTAATCACTGATTCATCTGTCTCATGTCATATTTATGCAACCAGAAGTGCCAAATCCCAGACACCTTCACAAGTCCTGTTTCCCAGCATCATACTGATTATAGGAAGACATCTACCTAACAAGTGTAAGTAGAGAGTAGGAAATAAGACTGCAAATTACCACATGCATAAACCACTGTGTTTCCAGGACCCTAGACAATCTCAGGTCCATGCAAATCCATTTTAACTCCTAAAGCCTCTAAAAACACAGAAGACTCCAAAGATTAAAAAAGAGAAAGCTCCAATATACAAATACAACTATATATGTTTTTAGCATACCAGGCAATATTCTTCCAATAAGAGCATCTAGCAACCAAAAGGACTCCTCTTCATTCTTTGTAATAAGAATCAGGTATCCAGCTATGAAGTTCATGCCCTGAAATAGAAAAGAGGGGTTCTAAGATGCACGTACTTAAGAGTTTCTACTTTATTTCTTTTGATAAGGCCTAAATTGCTACAGTTTACAAAGTGGGCATATTAAGCAAAATCTAGTAATAAAGGCTACTGCTTGAGTAAGCTGTTAAGCCTGCATGACAGCAGCTAACAAGAATTCTTAAAGATCAAGGAGAGGAAAATGAAAGGGTAAAGCTTAGCAGTCTATAATTACCCTACATATTTTTTCTTTCTTTATTCTTTTCTTTTTTCTTTTTTTTTTTCTTTAAAAAAATTTCAAAGTCTGTACAAATGTAACTGAAGACTGCTTTGACTAGAACCAAAACACACCTGTATTGAGTGTGCAGTACAAACACCACACACCTGCAGGCAGACCTGACACAAAGACTCTCTAGCAAGAAGTTGCAGCTCTCGGAGCTTTTCCAAGCTGCTGCGCCTTAACTCAAAGGACTGTACATAAATCATTTGCTTCCATAATGGCTCCAGTACTCCACATGCTAGTCAATGACTGGCCACTGTAGCTCCTGCCATTCAACATGCACACAGAAGGCTAACAACTGAAGCTGGCAGGGACTGGAAGAGTAGTGAAGTCCTGGCTGGCCAAATTCCAGCTGTGCAACTCTCAGAACTGTTACTGACACTCTCTGACTGGCAAAGGAGCATAGCACAGAACACACGGGTCACAAACTGATACTCCCTTATAAACACACTGCCTCTGTCTCAGGTTCTTTTATCATCATAACACTGCCAGGTTACAGCAACATTACTGATTTACATGCACAGCAATCCACCTCCTTCAGCATCTTTTAAGTATGTCTCTTCCATCATAAGCAAGCTGACAACTATAACAACACAGGGCTTCATTATGACACTACACAAAAGCTGCCTCTGAGGCACAAGCCTTCACAAAGTTCTAGGGTAAAGAAAATTATCTTTAAATATTTACAGGCTATGAAGACTGGTATTGGTTACATTGCCTTCTTTGGTTTCATTACTATCTTTGCTTTCTCTTTACTGTTCTCTTTTCCTCCAACCTGGACTCCTCTAGCAATTCTGTGGCCACAGGCAGCACCACTGCCTGTAGGTATCCTGCACTGTGGCCAATTATGGCTGTGATCAAGATGACAACAAAAAGAATAATGACCCTCCCAGCCCCTGGAAGTTACAACATCTTCTCTGAACTGAGATCTCGTTTCTTGTATTCAACAGATTTGAATCACGTGTCCTTCCCCCGAAGGCCCTGCAACACTCCCAGCACATGGAAAAGTTAGGGCACTGCATCTTCTCCAATGTTTCATTTTCACTACAATGGTTGTTACACAAATGGCTTAGATAGACCTCACATGGCCTAACACAGTGCTTGGCCTTCTACTTGTTTCTGTGGCAACTATTTGTTTCTGTGCTGACAGTTGGCTTAGTAATTGCATTTATGATGACAAGATACTGGTGTATAATATGGCATGCACAAAAAATGCTCTGGAGCCTATGTTCACAGGACATTAAATTTTGCTGATTATACCAGGGCAGGCAACACCATACCACTGCCTTATATAATGACAATGCAAAGCCTAATGCTCCTCCACATGTGACACAAATGCCACTAAGTACCACAAATGCACTAGCATTTTGCAAACACTCCCTGAAGAGCCCTCAGTCAATAAAAGCTCCACAAAACACTTTTCCACACATTTCTAGTGTTTACAAGGTCTCACTTATGCAGCAGGTATCACTATACGTATCCTGATGAAGTTTCTTGTTCACTGGCAGAATAAGTGATTTCCTGAAACTCTGCTTGATTTGCAACATGCCTTGGAAAGTAGATCTTGATCTTTAGTTTGTGTTCTAATTATTCAGCTAGAAAAGGTAACATTCATCCTGTGAGGAGAATGGAGGTGAAAAGAAACTACATGAGACAATAGAGAGGGTCCAGAGGTGGGCCACAAAATGATCAGAGTGCTGGAGTATCTCTGCTGTGAAGACAGGCTGGGAGAGTCTGGGCTGTTCAGCCTGGAGAAAGGAAGGCTACAGGGAGACCTTATAGCAGCCTTCCAGTAGCTGAAGGAGGCCTACATGAAAGTTGGGGAGAAGTTGTTTACAAGACCTTGTAGCACCAGGATGAGGGGCAACAGTTTTAAACTAGAGAAGATTTAAACTAGGTTTAGATTGGACATGAGGAAGCAGTTTTTTACTATGAGAGTGGTGGAACACTAGAACAGGCTGTCCAAAGGAGGTGATGGAGGTTGCATCCCTGGAGACATTCAGGATCAGGCTTGATAGGGGTCTGAACAAACTGATCTAGTTGGGGATGCCCCTGTTTACTGCAGGGGCATTGGACTAGATGACCTTTAAAGATCCCTTCCAAGCCAGTGTTCACATCTCTGGTGCTCACAATGCCAAGTTAAAACACAAAAATTAGCCCATTAAAAAGTACCAAAACATTTCAGTAAAAATTTAACATACATTTTGGGTATGTCTAAGCCATATACTATGGTTTAGAAGTTGTGTATGTTTATGGGTATAAGTATCTCTGTATATGAGCCTGCCACTTGCAAAAGAGAGTATTCATAATTCTATATATTATGTTATTCTCAAAAATATTAAAATTATGTTAATAAATAACACTGAAAATAATAATAATTCATCTTCTATTCCCATTCTTCAAAGAATTTCTGTTCTAAACTAGTTGAGATACAGGATAAAAAAAACACTTGTCTTTAGTGACTTCAGTGTAGGTTTAAGTTCCTCTAACTCCTCTCCAGATTTCAATAAATACAATTCCTATCCTTCTTACTTTGCAACAGTTGTACCAACCTCCTCACCTAACATGAGGTATAGGTTAGCACACATCTCCTTGAGGAGGACTTAACTGAGCTGAAAAAATACGTCTTGCTCATGGCAGTTCCTGCTTCTTCATGATCCTTAAAGATGGTTCCTTTTCTCTTGACTGTCATAAATCAACTTTTATCTTCATGTCCCACAGAAAACTCTACAGTACCTGGCAGTGACAACAGGAGCTTTTCTGAGTTGTCATCTAAGCAGCACCAGGTTGAATTTCAAACACATTTTCTTTCTATTTATCTGTCTATACTGGGAGATGGCAACTCTATGATGCTGCATGAATGATGTTTCTCCTGTATTTTGAAAAATGAGATAGTGAAAACTAAGGAAATTGGGATCTCATGGTGCCTCTTAGATACCAAGAACTCTTGGGAAAGATGGCAGGAGGGAGGAAGAGGGAAAGGCAAACTCACTTTCTCTTCCTCTCCCAAGCAATTAATCTTGATAGAAGCACACATGATGAAACATACACTTTGCAGGTAACAAACTAAAGGTGATCAAGCTAGCTACAAAAAAAGCCAAAGAGAAACTCACAGGGACATTTGAACTTGACTGAAGCAAATGATTTCTTCCCACCCCCTGGGCCATTTCAAAACCAAAGTTTGTGGATCTGCTTCTAAAAACACACATTCAAAGGGCAAGAACAGTGACCATTGGTGACATGGAGTATTATTGAAAAACCAGTGCTTACATACCTGACAATATCCTACCGCTTTATTGTGATGCCCGTACGCTACCAGCACGTTGTAGAGCGTGTGCTGCAAACAGGGATCAGCATTTTTCCGGAATTTTACGTTATCTGGAAATGTTCTGTTCATGTCTAGACAAAAAGGGGAGAAAGACCAAAATTAAGAACCGCTCCCTCCGTCAATTTCCAAACAAACTTTTACAGCTCTTCTGATGCACAAATCAAACTTCACTATGGTTCACTAAACTTTTGTTGCAGTGGATGAATTTTAAGAAACAGCTCTAGCTCCGTTTTGGCTAAAAGGCCATGTGCATTCAAGGATAATCCACTCCTAGAAAGATTAATCCTATTAAGTGTACAGAAATCGATTTTAAGCAGGACTAAATACATTCTGCTGCAGATTGTACTCTCTCAGCGTTTGACTGCAAAGGCTTAAATGAAAGCAAACCTAAATGAAAGCAAACCTGGCATACAGACTAACAGAAGAAACACGTGCCAAATTTATCTAGCCAGGTGGTATGAAGTGAGCTGTACCTCCTGGAGGGATTCAAGAGCGGACTGGATGTGGCACTTGGTGCCATGGTCTAGTCATGAGGTCTGTGGTTACGGGTTGGACTTGATGATCTTTGAGGTCTCTTCCAACCTTGGTGATACTGTGAAAGTATATTCTCATCACAAAACAAATGAACTTTCAATTGACTTATTCAGTGAACTTCTACCAAACAGTTCCAAACCGCTGAAAAATGAGTCCTGTTCCTGCAGCTGATGACTTCCACTTAAATTCACCATTTAAAAATTTTTTTTCAGTTTCTTCATAATGCAACCATGAGAAAAGTTGTTTCTTCACTGGTCCAAGATTATCAAAACAGAAAGTGATTTTGTTTTATATTCAAGCAGTAGAACACACCCCACATGCTTCAAGCTCAATCCTAAGCAAGGACTATGCAATTACTGATGTTTCAAAACATTAATTTCTTCCAGATAAAACATGAATACCAGGACTCATCTCTCTTTACAATGGCTTAAAACTCAGACATACAAGTTTGAGCTAGCTGCCCAAAACTCCCTTTAATTGTTGCAAAAAAATCAGGCAGAGCTAATTTCTAGCCCGCTTCATGCTATAAAGAGGCAACCCATGGTCACTAGTCCAGACTTGTGCATATGATTTTTAGATGCCTAAGTTAGAGACAAAAGTCCTATTCAAAATAACTTTTAAGATTTTCAATAACCATGACTTACTTATACAACACAAATAGTTGTTCTGGTTATATTGAACAGCAGCAAAAAATTGGGTTAAGGTTTTAAAAAAATCAGTAACAGCACTACTGTATAGATATCTTTGTTCTACGAGTTTTCTCTTCTTATCAGCCTTCTCCTGCACAAAGGAAGAAGTCTGCTACAGCTTTGACACAGAGTTGAGTTGTAAACAACTGAAGGAAGAAAGCTTCCCAGAATAATGAGTAGTGTAATGGAAGTCACAAGCATAAAAAAGTTATCATGCTATTCACTATTCCTTTCTTTTAAAGCAAATAAATAATTTACAGAAATGGAAGGACAAGAAAACATTCACTTCACCTCTCATGTGACCGGAAAGAAAAACAGAAAGAAAAAGATAATATTTGAAAGGACTCTGGAGATATTCAAGACCTGCCTGGATGTGTTTCTGTGTGATCTGGGATAGGTGATCCTGCTCTGGCAGGGCAGTTGGACTGGATAATCTTTCAAGGTCTCTTTCAACCCCTAACATTCTGTGATTCTGTGAACAGCCAGTTACAGGATAAACAGGTTTGTTTCCTCTTGGTAGGAAGAACAGTATAGTATTTGCATAATCAAAATTTGTTGCTCATTCCAGAATATGCTGGATGCTACAGAAAAGGTTAATGCTGACATTTCGGTTATGGCTCTTCCCCCCAGCTATACAGAATAAAGGTTCAATAAAGACAAGTGCAGAATCCTGCACATGGGGAGGAATAACACAAAGCACCAGTACAGACTAAGGGTCATCCTGCTGGAAAGCAGCTCCATGGAGAAAGACCTTGGAGTCCTAGTAGACAGCAAATTAGCCATGGGACAGCAATGTGCCCTTGTGCCAAAAAGGGCCAACAGCATTCTGGGGTGCATTAAGTGTGTTCAGCCGGTCTAGGGAGGTTCTCTTCCTGTTCCACTCTGCCCTAGTGAAACCACATCTGCAATAGTGTCCAGTTTTGGACTTCCCAATTCAAGATAGACAAGGGATCTGCTGGAGAGAGTCCAACGGAGAACTACAAGGAAGACTGTGGGACTTGAACGTCTCTCCTTATGAAGAAAGACTGAGAGACCTGGGGCTGTTAAGTTTTGAGAAGTCCAAAAGGGGATCAATGTCTATGTCTAAGGGGTGGGTGTCAAGACGAAGGTGATATTCTCTTTTTGGTGGTGCCCAGGGATAAGACAAGGAACAACTGGTGCAAGCTAGAACACATGAGGTTCCAGCTGAACACAAGGAGATACTTCTGTACAGTAAGGGTGACAGAGCACTGGAACAGGCTGCCCAGATGGGTTGTGGAGTCTCCTTCTCTGGAGACTTTCAAAACCTGCCTGGATATGTTTCTGTGTGGTCTGCCCTAGCTGACCCTGCTTTGGCAGAGGGCTTGGACTTGATCTCTGGAGGTCCCTTCCAATTCCTAACATTCTGTGACCTTCAAGCTTTTCCCTGCAACATCTGGAACCAGTTGTTTTGAACGTTTGAGGGGTTTCATTTGGGTTTTCGTGTGGGGTTTTGTTTTGTCGTTTGGGATTTTTTGCTAGTTTTGGTTTGTGTTTTGGTTGGTTCGTTGTGGGGTTTGTTTGCTTGGGTGTGTGGGTTTTGTTTGGGGTTGTGGTGGTTTTAGGCTATGACTTTAAAATTTAGTTACAGATTTTAAGCAGAAAAGCAGAAAAATATAAATAAATCACTATTGGGTGTAAAAAGGACAACTAAAGATTATTCTAAACACATTCACTGGAGAAAGTGTCTAGTATATAGACGGGCTGTACCAAAACAATTGTTACTCTTTTCTGATGTCTTCTCTGCTTGTTTCACTCAGGAGAGATTAATCTGCTTTTGGCTGACCGTGGCTGGATTGTTTTGGATAAGTCTAACCCGTGCTTTCTCTCTGCTCCGCTCTCTCGGGACAGGGCAGGGCAGGGGAGGGGAACAGTTTCCCTCATCTCTGACCAGGGGGCATTTCGTGTTGTTTGCTAATTGTAAATATCTGTACAATATTGTAAATACTGCGTATTTTACACATGCTCCTTGCACTCCACTGTAGAGTGCAGTTTTGCTTGTAAATACAGCTTCCATTTGCTTCATACTGAGCTGGTCTGACAAAGTTAAGGGCGGGGGGGGATAATTTTGTTTTGGGTTTTTTTTTTTGTTGGTTTTTTGTTTGTTTTGGGTTTTTTTAAGTTCAGGTCAAATTTGCTATCAACTAAAGCCAGAGAAACTCACCCTGAGACACAGCCCCAAACCTCTCCAGTGCATAGTAACAGTACAATAGTTTGCAGAAAATCAAGAAAGCAAACAGGGTTAGGATTTCCAACAAAGGCACAATGTCACTGTATAGATCTGAGAAGCAGCCACAAATTCCAGTCCACTTCATCTCCCAAAAGGTGGTATCAGAGTTGGAGAAATTGCAGGAGAGAATGACAACAAGGGAGACCGAAGGTATGAAATGGTACATGCATAGCACAAACTGAGGTGGATTAGAGCTCCTTAAACTGGAGGGAGATGCTTATTACAGCACAAATCTGCAAAGTCATGTGGAAGGTAAATCAACCACTTGAAAAAGGAGCAGCTGAAGGCTTTTTTCAGTTAATAACACTGGATGGGAAAGTAAATAAATAAATTCATAAACATGTCACATACGACTCAGGAACCCAAACCACACATATCTGGAGACCAGGAAAAACATTCTGAGGAAGTATCACTACATAATTTATTTTTCCAGTTTTTCCTGTAGCTGTTCTGGTAGATAGAAGACCCAAGGTAAGCATCTGAATATGCCATGATATGACTTGCCTTACAGAGAGACAGAAATACTGAGCCAGAGCTGTTCCCCTTGCTCTGGTTAAATGGTTAAACGCCCTCAACTCATGTGAAAATTCTCAGCCTTCGCTAATAGCTTAACACCACTTAGTGAAGTTTCTTAGTGCTTTGATAGCAAAATACTCAGTGTCTCCTGTGAAGTAGAAATGGCTATTGTTAGAAATATTTTCTGAACCCGTCATAAACTAAACTAAGGTTCTGCAACTACTATCCAATGCATTATGTCAAATCCTTATTCCAGCAGTCACACAGTGAAGCACAGGCTCAGAGAACTGACCACAGTATCAGATCCTGGGTTTCACAGCACCTGTAACTCCTCCACATGAAATACAGGAGTGGAAATGTGGATATTAGTTGCATGTGCATATGAGAAGATTTGCAGATATGTGCACTGCTATTCTGAAATTCAACGGCTTTGCCTACGTGGGCTTACTACAAAGCAGCTATGCCAACTTGCACCCCAGCCTTTTTGTAACCAGCATGTAGCCTCTGCATGAGGACACTTCTTATCCTGCCAACATCATTTGTCTTACTAAACTTTACTATAATAGGGCATGAACAACAAAGCTCAGCAGGAATGCATGCCCTTCTAAATGCATATGTAAACTAAGGCATGAGAACTTCCATCAAAATTTAGAGACCTGCATTCTTCAAGCTCTTATGTTTAGAGTAAGAAGCCTTCTCTGTCCTACATTTCTCTTAAAAAAAATAAAGTACATTCCAACAGGAAATGCATAATACAGCAATAAAGCCCATCAGTTAAGAAACAGCAAGTTAAGGGCAAAAATATTGGTGAAAAGACAATTTAGATTTACTTAGGTGAAAGACTTTCATTACTTTCACTAATCAGTTTTTTTTTTCTTTGAAGACTCACACCTGATCTCCTTCTATGATCAGGTGACCCGCCTGGTGGATGTGGGGAAGGCTGTGCATGTGGTCTACCTGGACTTCAGCAAGGTCTTTGACACTGCCCCGCACAGCAAACTGCTGGCTAAGCTGTCAGCTCATGACTTGGACAGCAACACTCTAAGCCGGGTTAGGAACTGGCTGGAGGGCTGTGCCCAGAGAGTGGTGGTGAATGGTGCCACATCCAGATGGAGGCCAGTCACTAGTGGTGTCTCCCAGGGATCAGTGCTGGGCCCCATCCTGTTCAATATCTTCATTGATGATCTGGATGAGGGGATTGAGTTAGTCATCAGTAAATTTGCAGATGACACCAAGTTGGGAGCAGCTGTTGATGAGTTAGAGGGTGGGAGAGCTCTGCAGAGGGACCTTGACTGTCTAGGCAGATGGGCAGAGTCCAAAAAGATGACATGTAACAAATCCAAGTGCTGGGTGCTGCACTTTGGCCACCACAACCCCATGCAGAGCTACAGGCTGGGGTCAGAGTGGCTGGAGAGCTGCCAAACAGAAAGGGACCTGGGGGTGCTGATTGACAGTAGGCTGAACATGAGCCAGCAGTGTGCCCAAGTGGCCAAGAAGGCCAATAGCATCCTGGCCTGCATCAAGAATAGTGTGGCCAGCAGGAGCAGCAAAGTCATTGTTCCCCTGTACTCTGCACTGGTTAGGCCACACCTTGAGTCCTGTGTCCAGTTCTGGGCCCGCAGTTTAAGAAGGACATTGAGACACTTGACCATGTCCAGAGAAGGGCAATGAGGCTGGTGAGAGGCCCTACAAGGAGAGGCTGAGGGAGCTGGGATTGTTTAGCCTGGAGAAGAGGAGGCTCAGAGACGACCTTATTGCTCTCTACAACTACCTGAAGGAAGGTTGTAGCCAGTTGGGGGTTGGTCTCTTCTCCCAGGCAACCAGCACCAGAACAAGACGACACAGTCTCAAGCTGCACCAGACGAAGTTTAGGTTCTAGGTGAGGAGAAAGTTCTTCATGGAGAGAGTCATTCACCTTTGGAATGGGTTGCTCAGGGAGGTGGTGAAGTCACCATCCCTGGAGGTGTTCAAGAGGGGATTGGATGTGGCACTTGGTGCCATGGTTTAGTCATGAGGTCTGTGGTGACAGGTTGGACTTGATGACCTTTGAGGTCTCTTCCAACCTTGGTGATTCTGTAAAACAGTCCTCAGCTAAAGCCCACTATAAAATCTACATGCCCCACAGGAGCACTAAATTTATTCAATACAAAGTTTCCATTCACCTTAAGTACTTCGCTCCTTCCACCCCTCATTGTTCACATTTTTTTCCTTCCTTTATGAAGAGAAATCTGTCATTCTGGAGTCCAAGGTCCTCTTATTGTTTTTCTTTCCAACCAGAAAACCCTCCAACCCATTTTTCTTTACACCCATTCTCTCACTTGCCTCTTGTTAGCTTTCTTTTCTGCAGTTTTCCAATGAATATAGTAGCTATTACAAAGCTATTTCCTCCAGAATTCACAGACAGATCACAGAATCATGGAATCATCTTTATCTTCTTCCATTGTTTTGCCTCCACACAAAAATGTTTTTATTTCATGTAACTGCCTAGTACTGGAAAGGAAATCGTTTACAACTCCCTCTTGCAGCAATTATATCCCAATTAGGGATTGGTTTAGGAAAGTCATCTTAGTAGCTTCCCTCTGTATTAATAGTTAGAGCTCTGCAGGTTTTAGTTTTGGGCAGGATATGAGCCTGATGATTTCTGGCTAGCCTTCATATTTGTAGGAACATGAAAGTTTATGCTCCAAAATACCTTACTAAGGCGTGTAATCCCAAAAGCCACAGTGCTCCTGCTGCTGTTGTGGGGAGAGGCGAAGGAGAAACTCATCATAGAATTGTTAGGGTTGGAAGTGACCTCAAGGATCATCTAGTTCCAACCCCCCTGCCATGGGCAGGGACACCTCATACTAGATCAAGTTGCTCAGAGCACACATCCAGCCTGGCCTTAAAAACCTCCAGGGATGGGGCTTCTACCACCTCCCCAGGCAACCTGTTCTAGCATCTCACCACCCTCATGGTCATAAACAAAAAGGCGTTCAGATGATTATCCAACTTCGATAGAAACCGGTAAAGCCTCCGTTTTAACTACCTGGCTTTTTCAAGAGGAAAAAGATGAAAACTCCACCTGCCATTCTAGGAAAACATCCTCAGCATTGTGCTTGTCCACAGCACAGCCTAACCTCATTAATAGGACACTTCAGCTTCTCTACACAAGCTCTGTTGCAGGAGACTGAAAAGTTTCAGGACAAAAACTCCACTTGCTTGTCCTCCCCTACTGGCTCTTTAAAACATCCAGTCTAAGGTTTGGTTGCCCTAATGCTCTGTCACCAATATTAGTCACCGACCACTATTCACAGACAGTGCACACAAAACTGGATTAATAGGGAAGAGGTATTTCTTCTCCTACACACTACTTCTTTCTGGGATTTACATTTAGTGTTTAGGATTTAATACATCAGGTGGATTTCCCCACCCCTCAGTTTGTCAAATCTGTTTTTAAACCAGTTTATGCTTCTGGCCTTAGCAACACCCTCCAGTAACAAGTACCACAATTCAGCAATACACACTTCTAAACCTGCAGCATGGCAAGCCTCATTCAGTGTCCTTAGCTCTTATATTACATGAAAAAAATGACAATTGCCCCCATCCACCCTCTCTACACCATTTATAATTCATATAGCTCTATCAACAGCTTTTAGTCAGTATTTTTTTCACTCAATCTGAAATTCTAGCATACTTCATCTGCCTCATATGAACTCTATACCATATCTTCAACTATCTCTGCAGCTCTTCTAGTATGCTACTAGGACAGAAGGAGAGACAGACCCAAAGGCAGGTGTCATGGTAAAGCTGTAACTCTTCAATCACTTAGGCAATCACACAATAATGTTTTCTAGTTTGTTCCTTCACAAATAATTTTTAATCTTCCTTAATACTTTTGGCCACATGATAAATCTAGAAATATCTGTGCTGTTAAAGAGCTTATGGCTAATCTAATTTACATGTTAATTCAGCACTTAAACCACTACTACAGAAATGTAAGTTTTCCTTTACATAACTTGATCTCTAGCATTTAAGGACAAACATGGTAGACAAACATGGATAAACAGTGTTATCAAGACAATAACCTGTTTTGATTGCTTCAACTAGTTTGTCATTCTTCTCTCCTTCAAGAAGTCTGTGGTAATATCCAGGGTTTTGTTCCATGTTGGCTTGAGCCCCACTCACAATCATCCAGACCAATGCACGATGTTCATTGGGGATGCCTTTCCTGATGTATCTTTTCACTGCAAAACAAGAAGTTTGTGGGTGTTTTTAAATAATAATAATAACTTAAAAAATTAAATTCAACTGTATTTTTCATGAGGAAATAAGCAAAGTTGGTAAGTCAAAGAAAAACTTTTGAGATTACTATGCTTCCTCTATGCTATCATTTAAGATAAGCATCTCCTACAGTGTATTTTAGACCAACTAAATTCTTGAGACTCAGATTGCTCACACTAGTTTTCCTCCCTCCTTTATTCCACAATTAGGATTTTCAATCCTTTCCTCTTCTTCTCTCCTTTCTGGATTGAGATAAGAACAGCAAAGTTTCCCCTTGATTTTTGTGCTTTTTCATGCAGATGTGCAGTGACTTTTTCTTTCCCTCATTACCAGTGGCTCCTGAAATGATAGCCCTTTCCATTTGCTTGGTTATGCTCTAGCAGAAATGGCTACGCTAACATAACGCTAGGGTTTCAGCTTAGAGCCTAAACACTGAAATCATAGCCAAAACTGAGAAATGTGAAACAGTTGGCTACTGTCTAAAATCAGTCTCTGGAGCACCTGGAGACATGAGTGAGCAGCAGATGATTTCTTCTCAAATAACTGGGAAAGTCTTTTTAAATCTAAAGTAGCTCTTATCTCCTGCATCATGTTCATCACCAGGGTGTGCTTTGCGGTTTTTTTAAGCAGATGATTCAGTGTAAATAACTAGAATGTAAGATTGCAGGAACAAGCATCAGGCTAGTGACAGCCAAAGCAGCTTCCTCCTGGGGATGGTATGAAAAATATTATAATGAGGAGCCAATGCT
Source organism: Melanerpes formicivorus (assembly GCF_026170545.1). NCBI lineage: Eukaryota > Metazoa > Chordata > Aves > Piciformes > Picidae > Melanerpes > Melanerpes formicivorus. The sequence continues at coordinate 24,257,168 of NW_027142353.1, forward strand.
GCTCATTGGTACATAATCCTAAACTAGCATTACCCCTTCTGACCTAAAAAGACAGCTGAGTATTTGAGATCCTTCCGTTTTTTCCAGAGGGAAGAAACCAACAAAGAAACCAGATTTTTCTTATTGAATGAATGTGACTGTATCAGCTTTTTCTCCCCAAATTCCATAAGATGCAAATGAGGGTAGAGATTTTTATTCTGTACACACATACACAGACACACACAAAACACCATTACCTAATCTGGTTTTGTGCAATCAGAAAAATCTGTAACAGAATTAAACAAGCAAGTTTTACAAGAACTCAGCCAACTACCTTGTAAATACATTCCACCTACCTGTCATTAAGGAGCTAAGGCTGCTTTCGCAGACAGATATGTGCATCTATAATGGGCAATTCATCCACCTAAAAATGTGCTACTTTCTCTCAAAGAAAAACCCCTACCCTTCACATCTGCAATAAACACCTGGTCCTCAGGGTACTTTTTGATGAGAATTTACACTATGGATTACAGTGTCTGCTGTTTTAGCTGTAAAGTAACTTCAACTACTGCCTTCTTTTAAACAGACTGAAAAACATTTTGTTTCCATTTCATCTTTTTTACAAGATTTTGAACTCTAGTGCTCATTATATAGATAGACACAGCAAACGTAGGAGTGAGTGCAGGAATCAGTCCTATTTAGGTCAACAAGAAGAAACGCTCAGATAAGCCAGTGAACGTCCCTAGCAGGAAATTCATTGGCAAAATTACTGCATTATCCCTTTCTACTACACAATTCCAATGGTGTTTTTTTCTGGAACAACTGTCAATTCTGAAAGCATAGCCAACATCCACATCCATCAATATGCATTAAATTCAAGAGAAGCAGAGACAGAGACAAGCCTTTGACCCCAGCACAAGGGGAAAGCAGCCCTGCAGCACAAGCATCCACTCATCATTGCTCAGTGTCATCACTCTCATGGTAATAGGCAGCCAGAGGCTTGCGTCACCCCAAAAGACTACATACCCCTGCTCCCCAACTCTCTGAAGAATGGAAAAGCCCTCTGCATCATGCTTTTCTTCCTCACACCATTAGCATACTGGCCAGGATCTGCAAACTGGCACATGGAAGCAACAAAGTACCTCTGAAAATAATGACAATTGCAATGTAATGTTTTGATTGTTTGCTGGTTTTTTTGGTTTGTGGTTTGGTTTTTGTTTGTTATATGCATATATTATGTCATATTCTATACATAAAATGGGACTTTTTAATAAATATGTATTTATTGTTATTTATAGACCCACTTCCACATCATCCTCTGGAATGTGCACAACAGTCCACACCACAGAATATCCTCCCACTATAAAAGCTTTCAAAGAGCAAGCTGGACTGTGCATTTGTCTCCAATGGCACACCCAACTCCAGCTGTAAACCAAGGGCTTGACTTTAAACATAACATTACTGAATACCAGCAAGCCCTGAGTAGCCACATGCAAAGTCATGCCTAGGACAACCACAGCATACACAATGCAGCTGAAGCTTTATATCACACGTAGTAAAAAAAAAAAACACACTAATTTTTTGCCTCTGTTCATTAACAGAATATGAAATATCAATTTCTAAGTAAACAAGAACACTCTTAATTCCATTACTTCCGACTGCCAATGCCAGTTTTACAGAATCATGGAAGGTTTTTAGGCTGGGACTTCCAGTCCAACCACCCCTCAGTGAATAGGGACTTTAACTAGATCAGGTTGCTCAGAGTCCTGTACAGCACGGACTTGAACGTTTCCAGGAATGGGGAAGCCACCACCTCTCTAGGCAACCTGTGCCATTGTTTCATTGCTCTAATGATTAAAATTTTCTTCCTTTCTGCAGGTTTAGAGTCACATTTTCTTAAAATGTTTGCCTTGTTATGAGAAAAAATAGCTACATCACAGGGTAGTAGTCTAGAAGTGCTGATAACAGAGTAACTTTGACAGAAAAATACGCAGAAAATAGTATTTTCCAATACCCTGCACTACTTACAGTAACAAGATCTTAAAATAAAGAATTTTAAACCTGTCTGCCCTTGACTAACGGCAAAGTATTAGAATTTTAGAGTGTCTTACTTCTAACGTTGTATCTACCTTTTCTCCCTATTAACAGTGTATCATTCTACACCATCAACTCAGTTTATGTAGGGCAACTTCATTTAAAAAGAAAAATTATCTCATCCTAAATATTAGAAGAGTGTGATTTTGAGAAGAACATGCATTTTTTAGTTACTTTTTCAGTTACTAACAATTATTGTTGAATGCTGAGGAAACCAACTTGGATTCTAGAGGAAAAACTCTACAAGGAGCAGAAAAACAGCACACAATCTACAAGGAGCAGAAAACAGCACACCACAAAGAATTGAAAGTTGTATTTTATGAATACATCACAGAAGAAACAAAGTAGATCTGTGCTGTCAACGTTCAAATTAGTCAAACAAAAACTGACTTTCTAAAATGTTCCTTCCTTTGTCAGACCCCTGGGTTGGGATAGAATTGCTCTTGTTATACACATTGTTTATTACCATTACTTTCAGTCAAAGACCTGAAAGCACCTACTGGTCAGTTTTGACAAATCCACATACAGCCACATCACATAGCAGGCTTTTTGGTCACCATTAAGCTGCTTTGGGCAATTATGTTAGTTTGTTCCCTGCCTATAAAACAATCCATAAAGACAGCAGCTGAATCATATAGAATCACAGAATGGTTTGGGTTTGAAACGACCTAACAGATTGCCTAGCTCTAACCCTCCACCATGGACAGAAGTGCCTTCCACTAGACCAGATGGAACGGAGGAAAGGCAAAGATTAGAAGGAACTCAGTAGAAGTGGAGAGAGGAGGCAAGTGACTGAACACTGACTGAAAATTCACACTTACAGAGGAAAAGGTAAAGATAACAAAGAGTAGTAGAGTGGGAAACCAAATACCAGAAAATAACAAAAGGGAAGAGACTAGAGAAGGCCAGAAGGAACTGTTAGCCAACATTCCCATGACCTGCCCTGCTGGAAGGCTGCAATCCAGAACAACAGGATACACTGCTTAATTAAATGTAGTCTAATTATTTTTCTTTATAGTAGAACAGAATTATATACATGCATACTACCTGGATGTGAGGCAAACACAGCAGCACATGAACATGTCACATTTCCATACTGGAAAATTAACACAAGTCATCACTTCTTCCTGTTCACTCAGACAGAAATTATGAGCTTCATTATGTGTAAAGACAAATGGGTGTGGAGCTACTGAGACACGACATGTGCAATATCTCACTCATTTCTATTCACAGCAGGACACGTTTTGAAAAGACCCTAGGCAAGTCAGAAGGACAGGGGTTCACAGACATAGCTATTGTGTCCAGGGTGAAGAGGCAAACCAAATATTCTTGGTTCTAGCTTATGGCTAACTTGTTGAAGAGAAGCTAATCAGAACCTGAGCAAAGCCTCAGAGCAATGAAATCAGGTCCTAGAGGAGGAAAATTAAGTGTAGACAGATTTTCTGCAAGAAATCATAGTAAAATCAACTTGCAGAATAAAGCTCACACCTAAACAACTGCTTACACAATTCTAAGTGTGTAAATCACAGACTGCAATCTTAATACTGATGTAAGAGGTATTTTAATATCAGTGATTGTAGAAGTTAACCTGATGCTCTTCTTTTCTGAGGCATCTATTGAGGATAATGTAGGAGGCTGATTGTCAACAACTTTGAATTTACACTCAGACATTTCCTCAACATTAGTTATTTCAGTCACCCTCTTCAATATTATATATATATATATATAAATAAACGCAAGTATACGAGAAGCCAAGTATCTTTAGCAAAAGTTAGTGACGTCAAAGATGACTGCAGCAAGCTCTGGTGGGCTAGTATGTCAAGAGCAATTGTCTATGTCCACTCAGGGAACTTGTAATTTCCTGGTTTTTATCATCTCTAATAGGCTACTGTGCATGGAAACCATGTTAATGGTTACTACCATTACATGGATAGTGGGGCAGCATGACAGTACTGAAGCCTGGTAAAAAAGGTATCAAAGAGCCAGCAACTGAGAGACCTAAAATCTTGATCCCTGGGTTTCAACACAGCACTTTATGCATAATCTCATCTTTCTAAAGAGAGCACAGAACAGAGTACAATACCTCAAAAGGCATCCTGAAGTGCCAGTGGCCATAATCTCTGGGTTACAGATGTAGTAAGACACTATAGCTTATGCTAAAGAAAGATTATTTCTTTGTAAGCTTTAAATCAGATCAATGATCCCACTAAAAATGGCATACTTGCCTATGTATTATTGTTGTTTATACTATTTTTCCTTTGAAGACAAAGATAACACTTAACATTGAAAACCACAAAACAATTAAATACAATTTATATTGGTTCTAACATAATGCACTTTTACCTATGAAGGGACATACAGCTTACCTTTTAAAGTCTTCTGTATACTGTTTTTCCCTTTTAGGAGCTTGGACCATTTTATTGCTCTTCTAGTAAGTACCACTAGATATCTGGAAAAGAATGCTTCATAGGATGCATAATCAAAGTCTTCTGGCCTTTCAAACCCATATGGATCAACTCTACAAAATAAAAATAAACTCTTGTATAAGTGTTTCTACATACCTACAGCTGAAAAAAAACATATATATAAACTACCACATATATATATACAAGTATGCTTGAAATAACTTCCAGCTGCCATTCCTAAAAGCAGCTCAAACCACCTTCCTCCCAACAAAAACCTACTTTACACAAACTGTTTCACTGCATTTAGCATATGGAAACTGTTTAACTAAATTAATTCAAACATGCACTCTTCAGGGAGTTTTACAGATTTCACTACTTTTGGAAGTAAGGTGTTTTTAGATCAAAGGATTCATCGTGTGCGAAACTGACCCAAATTACAACCACACAAAGTCTGAGAGATATCTCTCTCCACAATACAGACAAACAGTTGAAAAGTATGAAGGTATCTCCTCAAATATGGCCTGAATTCACTTTCCACACAGCTCTGCACAGAAAAATGCCAATTATCATAACAAGTTATAAAGACTGTTTTTTTAAAGGAGTAATTTCTGACATTATCTTTATAAATGTATATAGCTTGGAAAAAACCAAACAAAAAACCAGCCAACAACACAAAACATTGTGGCAATCTTTAACAAGTTTTCAGCACATGATCTTGGGCAGCACAACGCCGGTGGAGTGTCAGAACTGCAAGCTTGATTCTGTTTTAGCTTGACATATCAAGTCACCTTGCTAAACAAGATTTATGGCAACTTCCCAGGATGCTTTAATACCTGCCAACTATCGCCTGAGTACAGAACACCCACAGGCTTCGTAGAACTTAAAACACGCAGAGGGGTCTGTCCATGCAGAAAAGTTTGCAAAACAGACATCAAGGCTTAACTTTCAAAACCATGGCCCATTTCATTCATGGAGAGGGAATTCCCCCATATAGCAGCACAGCCTTGAGTAAATTCCAGCTCATGGGATCATCATGGGTAGTAAAGCATGAATCAGAAGAGGAACATTTTAATATTCAGACCACAAATTGGCATTACCCATTTGAAGAGTCACCTTTGTATTCACATACTCCTCAAATCCAACGCAGACCCACAAAACCTCCGACACAGATTTTTAGTAAAAACGTGAAAACGCTCAAAAAAACCCCCAACACTTCCACGCACACATCTGAGATGTATGGCTGTACACACTAATTTTGCCCTCCATCCTTGAGGTAGAAAGGGAAAATAGCGAGCCAGGAAGTACAGTTTAAGGAAGTTACCGTCCCTAACCTGCCTCCACGCAGTGCAGGTTCTCATTACTCCTAGGCGCCCTTTAAGTTCACAGACTCGGTCGCCGGTTCGCGCTTGGGCTTTCCCCCGGAGAGAAGGCCTCCACTCCGCGTCCCCGGGGGCCCTCTCAGCTGCTTCCCGCCGGCACCCACACCCCACCTGCTACCGCCCCCTCGTAACCCAAATCGCTCTGGGAGGAACATCTTGCTCTCCCCTGATTAACCGGCCTCGAATTCACCCTGCACCACAGCTCATCTCTGCCCCGGCCCTTGCTGTTTCTCGGCATGATACCAGCAGAGGAAAATGCTATTTTAAGCGACTACCAAAAAAACCCCAAACTCCCGCTGAGAGTCACCGCTCCTGCTCCCAGCTCTCTCCCTCCGGCAGTCAGCGCGCTACAGATACACAGGAAAGTTGTAAAAGCGGCATTTCTAAACGTTACCGCCTCCCTCCCCACCCCCGCCCCGGGAGAGCTCAGGTGGGAGTGGGAAAGCGGCGGCGGCCGGGCACGCCGGACCCTCTGCGGGCCGTTGCCAGGCGCCCGCCTCAGACTTGGCCCCCCACACAATCACGGGCCCTGTACCGCCGCCTGCAGCCCTACCTGTACGCCCAGTCCCGCCCATCCTCTCGCCTCTCCATCGGCCTCCCCCCGGCGGGGAGCACGGAGACTGGGGCGGCGGGAGTGCGTTATACTCACGCCGACTAGCACCGCGGCCGAGGCCGCGTGCGGAGCGGCTCGCAAGTTCAACTCTCCTGCCGCCCTCCGAGGGGCGGGGGCGGCCGCCAGGTCCCGCCTCCCTTGCTCGGCGCCGGGCTGCAGGCAGGTCTGCTCCGTGCCCGCGGGGCCGGGCGCTGGCGACGAGGCGACCTTTCCCCTGTCGCGAAGCCGCCTAACCTGCGCGGCCCCCGCTCCGCTAGGAGCCGCCTGGCGGCGGGGTGCTCGGAGGGTTAGGGTGCCCTCGAAGGGGTCGGGAGTTCGGTAGCAAAGGTGTGTTCATCGCATTCTGATACTGGTTTAGGTTTGTGTACTTCACAATTCTGTCACATCTGGGAAATAAAATAGTTTAGCAGGAGGGAAATGTCCCTGTAGCAGGGTGGGAGTGGCTGGAAGGTACGGCTCTTCTGACCACAAAAACTTCGTCAAAAGCGACAAAAAGAGGTTTCATTTCACTTGGTTACTTTGAGCCCTTTCCCCTCAACTCCTTGCACTCTTCCATTTTATTTCCCCAAATAATCTGTTCAAATCATTGTTAGAGTGAAATCTTAACAACTTTGGCATCTGCTGACACCATAAAACTAACAATAATTTAAATATCTAAATTATAAATGACAAGTTGTCTGGAGTAATAATACTCTGAGTTATACCCCAAAAAGCTTCCGCGTTTCCAGAATCCCCCCCTAACATCAGCGCGCTGCTCTTCAGAGGTGTTGAACAAACTCCACAAACACTGCCTAACTGCTTTTGCCAAGAGGTCCCTTCTAATTTGGTATTCTATGATTCTACCTGACTGCCAGGAGCTTATTTGTAACACACTGCATAACAGAAGGGAGAGAGAGGAATTATATCCCTGCTTGTCCTTTTTTTTTTTTTTTTTTTTTAATAGTCAGATTCTGATGTTCCACTCATGAAAGTGCTTGGAAAGCTGCAGCTACTATCAGAAATGTTACTTGATCAGCCAGCAAGTTGCTGAAGACAGCAGATGGGATTTCACGAGAGAAATCCACAGTCATTCCCTCCCAGCACACTCCTCAAAGAAGCTGCCACCTTTCTGCAGGATCAAATGCAATCACCCACACAAAAATGTGGAAGTAGTTCAGCTCCAAGGGCACGGGAAAAAAAAAAACAACATACTTAGTTTAACTGCTGGAACAGCTTGCCCAGCGAGGTGGTAGAAGCCCCATTCCCTGGAGGTTTTTAAGGCCAGACTGGGTGTGGCTCTGAGCAACCTGATCTAGTGTGAGCTGTCCCTGCCCATGGCAGGGGGGTTGGAACTAGATGATCCTTGAGGTCCCTTCCAACCCTAGCAATTCTATGGTTCTATCCCAGGGCTGTGAAAGGTCTTGATTGTTCAGCAAAACATATTTTTTTATTATTTTTTTCAGAGGGAAAAATTTTCAGCAGGCATAGGGCTTCTCCTGAGGGAAGATGGTCCCACTCAAATTACTGTGTAGCATCACAAACACTTCTGGGAGGACTTGCAGGACTGGAACCTGATTACAGACCAGGCTGGGGAGAGCCAGCCGGTGCCTGTGCCAAGCCTGTGCTTTGACATCCCGCCAGCGTTGCCTTGGCAGAGCATAGGCAGAGGCATGCTCTGCAAACAGCTCTGCCCCAGTGACTTGATCAAAGTCGCATAGAAAATCCTTGGCAGAGCTGTGAATAGGAGGCAATACTGTCCCACGGAAGAGAAGAAGGAAGCCTCAGTTCAGCAGAATACCCCCTTCCTGCCTGAATCCTGAAACCACAGGCTTGTTTGGTATCAGGGTTATACTTCATCTGAGAAAGTCAGGTTCTTCGATGCTTGTTCCTTTTAGAACATATCTGTCAAAAGTTCCCTGGAAACAGCAGATTGTTTCTGTGATTAATTAAGGGTATATCTGCAGTGCATCAAAGATAACCCTGTGTATACCACAGTGCATTTTTACTGTCAGAAACCCTCAAAATGTTATATACAGTTTCTGTTGCTCTGACACAGACATAACAACTCTGTGATTCACTCAGATTTATGTCTTCTTTATAAAACGGCTTCTATTAAGAAATTTCACATAACTCCTGTTAAGGAAGCTACTTAGAATGTTATCAATTAATAGAAATAACTCCTAAATTTTGGTGCAATAGTTGGATCTCCCTATATGAACCAGCCTGCTGTCTGGCAATAGATAATGCCTTGGCTGTCTTTCACTGGTGTGGTGGGTTGAAGTTTCCCATCACATTAATTTAGCACAACTAACTCAGTTGGAAGCAAATGAAAGCTGTATTTGCAAGCAAAAACTACACTCTGCAATGGAATACAATGAATATGTACAAAATATACAGCATTTACAATATTATACAGATAATTACAATTAGCAAATAACACAGAAATCCCCCTGGCACCCCTCTGGTTTCCCCAGAGAGCAGGGAAGCTGCTCCACTGCTCCATCCTCCCAGACCTCCCCAAACCTCCTCCCCACTGTACCAGAAGAAAAGAGTTGTTGAGAGGGAGGAATATTAGTCCTTATCTTCAAGGCCAGCTAGAAGCATTATTTATCTCCCCGGCGAAAGCAGAACAGCCAAGATCACAGGAGAAAAGAAAAGGAACAAGAATGGAAGTGAAATGTGAAAGACTGTTAGAGTACAGCTGCGTCTATCCCAGACATTCTGTTCAATGAATTTGTTTAGAATAATCTTTTGTTTTCCTTTTTACATCCAATAGTCATTTCTTCATGTTTTTTTTTCTACTTTTCTGCTCAAAATCTGCAGCTTAATTTTAAAGGCATAGCCTAAAACTGCCACAACTGGGTATCAACACTGCTCTCTTCTGGGCAGATTATATCATGCTGCTTTGCAAGGCCTTCAAAGAAACTAATACATACATTCTTGAATCTGAAAACTGCAGCTGCTTGGTGCTGTCATCAGCAGAAAAGGATTCTGTTTACTTTTGATCCTTCTGAAGGAGTTGGTGGCAATGGCAGAATTCAGGGCAGGCTTAGGTCACATTCAGACCAGTGAAGCTCACAGCCTTTTTGCATCAGAACCTTATTCTGAACATGTTTCAGAGAAATTCTCATCCCGCTACTGCCAGAGTAAGTAATTAAAATAGTGATTTCCCTTTAAGTGTAGGCATCTAGATATGTTCCCTGCAAAGTCAGATGAAGACAGTGGACAAGTGTTTCACAGGCTGAGGTATTCAAAGCTTTGCTTGTCTTATACCCTGTTGTGGCCGGTTGACGTTGCCCCCTTAAGAAAGGGAATATGGTGGACGGAAGTTGGTAAACGGAAGGAATAGTCTAAACTAATTTCATTGGATGAGTGGGAGGAAGCACTTCTGAGCTGGGACTATACTGGACATTTCCAGCACTTCTCAGTCAGTCTTGCTTCCGCCTCTTCTTCAGGCAACAGCTTTCTGTCCTGGGCTTTCTGCCAAGGCTCCGGCCTTGAGAGAAAAACAGATAACAGGCCTGTATTAACTCTTTTCCAATTAACACAAACTGCTTCTAACATTTTTTTTCCTTTCCTCTCTTTTCTCTCTCTTCCTATCCCACTCTGGGGAAAGGGGGGAGAGAGGGGAGAGCGGAGGTGGGGAACCCCCTCTGTCCAGAGGGGGGTCACTCTCATTTCTGTGTTACTCTGTTGTATATCTTTGTATATATTGTAGATATTGTAAATTTGTAAATAATCCCCTGCAAACCCTACATCGCTTTGTAAATATAGCTCCACTGCTTTGCTAATTCAGCTTGCGAGTTTTTTTTCTTTTCCCTTCAATTTTTTTTCCCTTTTACTTTACAAGGGGGAAGGGAGGAGGCTTCTCGGCCTTACCTTCCATCCCACCACACCTGTATTTTAGTAAGCAAGGCTTCCCTGAGTGTATTTGTTGTTAAATTACATTCATTGTTAAATTACAGTACCAGCAAAATTTTCAGCCTTACCAGGAATTAGTCTGGGGGTGGCTTTATTCTTCCCAAAGCTGTGAAATTTGTGCTGCATCAAATATGCTTGCTGTATCAAGAGTGCTGAAATGTGGTCCAGTTCCTCATGTACCACCCCAAGGTCATCGTTACTTTCAGGCCAGAACTAGGGAAGGAGGATGAGGAGAAAGCCTTTGGTAATATTTGGGCCTGCAAGTATTTCTTCAGCTGCCTGCGGGGGCTGTAGGATTCTTTATCTGTCCAGTGATGGAATAAATGTCTTTATTATTTTGTATATCATAAGTGTGTCAGTTTTCTTGCCCAAGGTTATTATTGCTGGCTACAGCGGAGTCAAAGAAAATAAGTTGTTAAGAGGAAGCAAAGCTCAATAGGACCAAGAAAAGGATAAGGTGTGTGTGGATATAATCATAGAATCACAGAATGCAGTGAGTTGGAAGGGACCTCAAATATTCATGTAGTCCAGCTTCCCAACTAGATCAAGTTGCTCAGAGCCTCATGAAATCTGACCCTGAATGTCTCCAGGTATGGGACCTCAACCAGCTCACTGGGCAACCTGTTTCAGTATTCCACTATTCTCGTGGTAAGGAACTTCTTGGTCTGAATCTACTGTGATCTAGTTCAAAACCATTGCCTCTCATCCTATTGCTACAGGCCTTTGTAAACAGTTCCTCCCCAGGTTTCCTGAAGGCGCCCTTCAGGTAGTAGAAGGCCACAAGAAGGTCTCCCTGGAGACTTCTCTTCTCCAGGCTGAACAACCCCAACTCTCTCAGCCATCATGCATCTACTATTTTTAAGACAGCATGGATTAGTCTTTTGTTTGAGAAATACCAGTGAGAAACTCCATTCCCAGCAAAGTTAGAATCTCTGCTTTTCCAGATCCAGACTGTATGTTTTAAAAAAACTCTAACCATTCACAAAATGCTTAGTAGGATCTGTTTAGAAAACAGAGTTCAGCAGTGCTGAAAAAAAGATAAAGAGATAATTCTTGCTGGTGACTGGCTGTTGCAGTATTCCAAGAAAGCAATGAAATTCCCACAGCATAAGTGGTTTCTCTAAGTTTGTATTGTTTGTCATCCAGCTACTCATCTTTGTGTCTGTACTTAGTAAACTATGCCACACAAACACACCCTGCTCATTTGGAGCTGTACTCTACGTCCATTTGGCTTGAGATACTTTCCCATGATCTGAAGAAAGTCTCCTGCTCCATACTTAGGGAAAATAGTTTAGGTTAAGCAGATTGGGCAGTATAGAAATATTCACTAAGAAGTAAAAATACTTCTTTATGTGTGTGTACATATATATATTTTTAGAGCTGCAAGTCTATATTCTAACCTAAGCACAATGTATTCCAGAACTAGGCAACTCATTCAGCTAATGAGGTTAAGGAATGCCACCATCACATCCCGACACCTTTGGTTCCTGTTATAAACAGCTACATGTGAAGTTTAGTCAAACTTTGCTTACATACGGATTGGGGGCCTGGGTAGTAATGAAATGCTGAACTTGCTCCGTATTTTTGTCACAGAAAATTGCATTGTTGTTACATAGTTGTGGTCTGCAGGCCTGATTCACGTGAACTGTCCCTGCAGCCATCAATGAATTTTAACACAGACTGCATAGCAAGGACAGAAATGTATTTAAAAGAGTTAATTTCCTCTATTCCCTGAGGGCTTCACAGCTTCACCTCTTTGAAGGTTACTAGCTGGTAGGACAAGTTACAAATCCACGTGTAGTCTGGGAAGTGCCAGTATTTTGATTATTCTCAGTATGACTGTGGCCCCAGGAGTCAGAGCACACTGATATGAGCAACTATAAAAAGGAGCTCTAAAGCTTGCTGCATACCACTGCAGCCGCCTGGAGAATCAACATTACCCATAGAAATCTCTGCAGAAGGCTTTTTGCACTCAGCTGCCATCCCCCAGCTGCGTCAGAAAACAAGGCTCAAGGCTGTTAAGAGACAATGCTGGAAACAGCAGGGAAAGAAATTATATGGTAGTGCCCTCAGTGTGAAAACCAGGACAAAATTATATATCAAAATTATATGGAAAAATTACTTGAACATTATTAGCAGGAAAGATTCCTAAGACAGGGACAAAGATGTCCTTGGAAAAAAAATCAGTACCTATCACAGACAAGTAACCCAATGGTGTGGAACTGAGTAAACAAAAAAAAAAAAACCCAGGTTCATAGTGGCTAAGTTATTTGATGAAATCTAGCTTAGGTCAGGCTGCAAATCTGTAAAATGTGTTTGTTATTTCAACTGAGAAAATTAAGTATTTTCTAGATAGCTTTGTTCAGTTTGTTTTGTTTTTCTTTATCTACTTGAATGATCATGATGGGTATGCTGAAAGTGCTTTAAATTCATACTGATGATTATTTTCCTGGATGCATGAGTACAAGGCTTATAAGCAAACTTTGAAATCTCTCATGGAGAGATGGTAGACAAAATTGGAGATTATTTGCTCATTCTTACTTCTCTTGTCTACTTTCTTGTCCCTATTTGGGAAGGTATTGTGCCTAGCAAATCTGCCAGCTCCAAGATCTACTGATTAGGGATGGGGTTTAACCTGGATGTTCTCTCTCTGTCTACTATGAGTCTACATTTAGTCCTAGTTGGGAAATGTGAAGGCAAACCTTCTGCTGGTCTTCAGTTGCCTCTGCATAAGGACTCAGAATCGTACAGAATCACCGAGGTTGGATGAGACCTCAAAGATCATCAAGTCCAATCTGTCACCACAGACCTCATGACTAAACCATGGCACCAAGTGCCACGTCCAATTCTGGGCCCCTCAGTTTAAGGACATCTAGACACTTGAATGTGTCCAGGGAAGGGCAACAAGGCTGGTGAGAGGCCTTGAACACAAGCCCTATGAGGAGAGGCTGCCAGAGCTGGGATTGTTTAGCCTGGAAAAGAGGAGGCCCAGGGGGTGACCTCATTGCCCTCTACAACTACCTGAAAGGTGGTTGTAGCCAGGAAGGGGTTGGTCTCTTCTCCCAGGCAACCAGCACCAGAACAAGAGGACACAGTCTCAAGCTGTGCCAGGGGAAGTTTAGGCTCCAAGGTGAGGAGAAAGTTCTTCACCGAGAGTTGTTCGTCATTGGAATGTGCTGCCCGGGGAGGTGGTGGAGTCGCCGTCCCTGGAGGTGTTCAAGAGGAGATTGGACTTGGCACTTGGTGCCATGGTCTAGTCATGAGGTCTGTGGTGACAGGTTGGACTTGATGATCTTTGAAGTCTCTTCCAACCTTAGTGATACTGTGATACTCTGATACTGTCCAGTCCCTTCTTGAACACCTCCAGGGATGGTGACTCCACCACCTCCCTGGACAGCCTATTCCAATGGCAAATGACTCTCTCAGTGAAGAACTTTCTCCTCACCTTGAGCCTAAACTTCCCCTGGCTCCTGCAAGGACGCTCATGGTGCTTCTAACATTTTGGCAAGTAAGGTGGTCCATACCAAGAGACTTGTCTCCCTTGTTACTTAATCCAGAGAACAGCAGAGAGCAAACCTTTGTAAGCTCTAGTAGGGGATATGCAAGCGCATTTGACATATAAACCCACATTCAGCTGTCAGAGGGGTATCCTTAACTGACCCAGAATAAGGAAGCTATTGCAGGACAATATTCCCTTTGCCTTTACCTGGGGTGGGTTTCTTATTGCCATTTACTATGAGCAAGCTGTTTGCTCACAGATCTACCCATTATGCCAAATGATAATATTCATAAGTGATAAAGCAACCACTTTCAAAAAGCTTCAGACTAACTGTGGTGGCTGGAGAATGCAAGTTGAATGGCAAGCAGTGTGTGTAGGAGTGGGGAAGCAGAGAGAGCACTTTGATCTATGCCTGCAGCAGAAAAACAGCTGAAGAAATCACTGTGCAGATACTATGAGGGAATGTCAAAAGGGCCTTGAAGCAAATAATGGAGGATTTGGTTGCTGATCCCAACAAAACACCCTACAGACCTTTACAAGTCGGTAAAATGTACAGAATGAACCAGATCCTACAAAAAACTGGGGCTCTGGATAGGCAGAACCACTTTGCTGTTGAGTTGTACTCAAGGCAGCTACTGAGCCCACTGCTGACACAGCACTGAAACCTTTGCTCTGAAGTGGCAGAACTGCAGAGATTTTGGGGGGTCCTTTAGAACAAATTCTGTGAGGTGGAAGGAATCGGTGCTCTTGCTGGAGAGAGCTTGCCAAGGGTACAGTCTTCACAGAATCACAGAATTATTGAGGCTGAAATAGACCTCTGAGATCATCAAGTCCAGCCTATGACCTAACACCACCAGATTGACTAAGTGGCACATGCAATCCTTCCTTAAACACCTCCTGGGACAGTGACTCCACCACCTCCTTGGGCAGTCCCTTCCAGTATCTAAGTAACTTCCATGAGGAAGGTCCTCTTAGACCCACACAACCATGTTATCTAAATGACAGCAGTAATCTGGGAGAGCAGTTGAATTATTTCCATCCTATAAGACATAAAAGTATGCTCTGTGCCAAGTGGTAATGGGGCTTTAAGGCTCCAGTGCTCTTGTACACCTAAGACACTATGGCAACTTCACTCTCAGCTGAGCCTGGGAAAGGCAGAGGTAATGGCACAGAGCATTGTGCAATAAGGCCAGGAGGTTTAGTCAACCAAAAATGCTGGTGTTTTTCAGCCCAAAAAAACGTTGTGCATGCAAAGGGAATGCCCTCAAGCTAGTGAAATATGCTAGTGAGGTATTGCCTCTTCTCCCTACATGGACCACAAACTGTTGTGAAGTCAAAGACAAGCAATTAAGACCTAGAAATAAAATCTCTGGGTTGCTGGAGGGATGAGGTACTAAGTGCTGCTCTTTGCCAGCAACATGTTATTCTGAGCATAAATCATCAGGTTTTCTTCTTTATTACCATTCAGGCTTTGCTGTGAATTTCTTTTCCTGGCACTACAGGAGAGGTCTACCCATTTCTGTACTCCCTGGCTGCTTGCCAGCTCAGAGAGTATCCCTGCAGCAGCACCCAAGAAGCTCCTATCATGGTAGCAGCCCTGCTGCACTGGGTTCTGGGGGTGTGGAGGAAAAGCCCTAGGCAAAGAGCCTTGTGTATGTGTCCAGTCTCTTGCAGAACACACCTGTTCCCTGGTATTTATGGGTGGTTTTGAATCTGTGCTGCACTACAACATGCAGCTCATCTGGTCTTGAAACTTGTAGAGACAAACGATGGCAGAGCTTGGGCCTGGTGCAAATAGAACAGACCTGGCCTGTTTGCTGTGCATTTGTGGCCTGATAGCTGAGACAGCATCCTTCTGCAATGCTGGAAATGTCAGAAGGGATGCTGCTACCTGCTTGGCAGCAATACTAAAAGCAGCAGAGCCTGCAGAGGACTATACCTTCCTCCAACCCCTCCCCCACCCCACCCCACCCCCTCCAGCCTCCTCTTGCAGCTGGGATGGGAGCAGATGGAAAATCCCAAGCTGTCCAAGAAGAAGTGGGTACATCGGTGGAGAACAAGGATGGAAAAATTGCACCTTGCCAATGTTTTAGTTATCTGGGTGTGAAATTGTCTCCAAAGTAGATATTTGCAGACAGAATGCAGTACGTGTGTGCATTTGTGTAATTGATCAAAACACCACATTGAAAAGCTGGGCTCTTTCTTTTCCTTTTGTTTTTTCTTTTTTTTTTTTAATGTCTGCGAGTGCTTTCTGTAACAAAATCACACTAAAGCTCCAGGGTGCTGAAAACTTAATTTTACTTCATTTTAATTTTACTTCATTTTAATTTTACTTCATTTAAATTTACTTCATTTTAATGTTCCTGAAAACTTAATTTTAGGGGTTTTCCTGGGAATTAGTGAGCAGCTGCACATTGGAAAGCCATTCCTACTCATGCATCTCTCAGTAGGGCTCAGAAATTTTTATTGAAAAATAAATGGAAATTTTGAGCCACAGAGCAAGTTTGCTGTTTCTTGGAAACACATGATTCAAATTCCAGCTTCATTTTGTAGCCCTTGGACAGAACACAAAAGTGAGGGGAAAGGTAGGAAAGTGGAAAGGAAGAGAGGAAAGCCAGCAATAGGAAATGCACGTGTCACAGGATGAGCTTAGAGGAGTTTCCATGTGGGCAATCAGGGGAAAACATGTATTTCTTGTGTCTTTAAAAAATACTCTTTTCAATGTCCTATTTTTGCTTTTCTGAAGTATTTGTTTTGTTTGTTTGTTGGGGTTATTGTTTGTTTGTTTTGTCAATTGCTGAAGGAGTCCAGATGAGTTTAAAACACACATATAAATTTTGAAAGCTATGCAAACCTTATTTTTCTAGAAATATGTGATGATTTGGTGGGGCCTAGGCTCAATATTTTTCAGTTCTTTGGGGAATTTGACTCATGGTGAGAAGCGCAGAGATCAGTAAGGCTGCAAGTTACTGCTTGAAACTCAGACTTGCATCTTGCTGCGGGACCTTGGGAGTCAATCAGTCAATATGGGTATCTCTTAATTCATGTCCAAGTATTACTAAAGACTGTAAGAGAAACAACAAAAAAAAAGATAGAATGATTGCTTTCCATACACAGCTGTTCTTCAAAACCAAAGGAGTGGTGCGTGAAGATGCGTTTGTATTATTTGTAAGAAAAAATGCAGTTGTGGTTCTGATTCCCAAGTACGGTTTGGAAGGAACAGCCTTCTTTGAAGAAAAAGGTAAACCAGCACCAAGACTGGATTACAACCCTGAGGTATGTTTTATAACGTTTGTTCTTAAATACCTTTGGTTTTTGATTTAGTAAGTGAGCAGAATGACTCTTTAACATCTTTATTGATGATCCAGATGAGGGCATTGAGTCCATCGTCAGTAAATTTGCTGACGACACCGAGCTGGGGGCAGTTGATCTGCTGGAGGGTAGAGAGGCTCTGCAGAGGGACCTCGACAGGCTGGACAGATGGGCAGAGTCCAACGGCATGAGATTTAACACATCCAAGTGCCAGGTTCTGCACATTGGCCACAACAACCCCATGCAGTGCTACAGGCTGGGGTCAGAGTGGCTGGAGAGCAGCCAGGTGGAGAGGGACCTGGGGGTACTGGTCAATAGTAGGCTGAACATGAGTCTGCAGTGTGCCCAGGCAGCCAAGAGGGCCAATGGCATCCTGGCCTGCATCAGGAACAGTGTGGCCAGCAGGAGCAGGGAGGTCATTCTGCCCCTGTACACTGCACTGGTTAGGCCACATCTCGAGTCCTGTGTCCAGTTCTGGGCCCCTCAGTTTAGAAAGGATGTTGACTTGCTGGAGCGTGTCCAGAGAAGGGCAACGAAGTTGGTGAGGGGTTTGGAACACAGCCCTATGAGGAGAGGATGAGGGAGCTGGGATTGCTTAGCCTGGTGAGGAGGAGACTCAGGGCTGACCTTATTGCTCTCTACAACTACCTGAAGGGAGGTTGTAGACAGGCGGATGATGGTCTCTTCTCCCAGGCAGCCAGTACCAGAACAAGAGGACACAGTCTCAGGCTGCGCCAGGGGAGGTTTAGGTTGGATGTTAGGAAGAAGTTCTATACAGAGAGAGTGATTGCCCATTGGAATGGGCTGCCCAAGGAGGTGGTGGAGTCGCCGTCATTGGAGGTGTTCAGGAGGAGACTTGATGGGGTGCTTGGTGCCATGGGTTAGTTGTTTGGGTGGGTTGGATTGGTTGATGGGTTGGATGCGATGCTCTTGAAGGTCTCTTCCAACCTGGTCTATTCTATTCTATTCTATTCTATTCTATTCTATTCTATTCTATTCTATTCTATTCTATTCTATTCTATTCTATTCTATTCTATTCTATTCTATTCTATTCTATCATGCCTCCTGGAAGAGCAGACTTGATGTTCTGTTGTGGACTGTGGCTGCTGCTGAAGTGGGTGATAAAGTTCTGTATTTCCATTGCAGATAATAATGTTTAATGATAAGCCATTACCTCATGCCTAGTAAACAGCTGGTCATAAACACAGAATGAAGCTGTTAGGGAGGGTGAAGAGTTAACTCTTAGCTGGCATCTTCAGAAGGTGTTTGTTTTTCAGATTCCCACAAGGACCGAGGGCTTTTCCCTATCTTGTCAGCAAACTGCCGCATCTCAAAATGGCAAAATCGCCATCTGCAGGCAAGAAAGACAACTTACAACAACCGAAGAACAAAATCTCAACAGCTCAGGAATACTTTACTTATGGTGTTCTTATGACTCCACAACCTCTCTGGGGATCCTGTACCAGTGCTCTGTGACCCTTAACAGTGAAGAAGTTTCTCCTCACTTTGAGGTGGAACCTCCTGTGCTACAGTTTATATCCATTGCCCCTTGTCCTATCACAGGGTGCAAGTGATAAGGGCTGTTCCTTCCTTCTTGATACCCAGCCCTCATACTTATATACATTTAAGTATCAGTTAGCAAAAGAATATCAATCCCAAAGAAGTTTAGAATGTCTGTGTCTGGAGCTTAATCCTATCTCAGTAGATTGTTTAAAAAATGGGGAAAAAAAGAAAAAGAGGAAGAGAGGAGGAGGAAAAAAAAAAGAATAAAAGGGAAACATTTAAAAAGAAAAAAATAAAAGAAAAAAGAGCAAAAAGGGGGGGGGGGGGGAAGATTTTATTTTCTCTTGTTCTCTTGTAGTGGGCTTCTTCAACCCTTGCTATCAGTCTTCTCATGTCTAGTCTCAGTTGCAAGGAGGCAGCATGCTACAGGGCTCCTTCATTGTTTGGCTTCCCAGTCCTGTCCTTAACACCCTCCCCCTGCTACTAGAAATAGGCACCAGTTTCCCCATGAAATATGGTTTTGATAGAAACATACTATTTCTCAAGCATATCTTTTCCATGGGAACATGTTTAATTGCAAAAGATACTAAACCACCACATCTCAGGAAGCTTGAGCTTTCTTTGTCAGACTGGATGAACATTACTGTAATGCAATTTTTGATTTGAAATAAATTTTACGGAGAAAATTTACCGTATTTCAGTGTCTGTCTTGTCATGCTCATGAATCACAGCTGCATCCAACTGACAGTAAAAAGTCAAAACCTAAAGAAATGTTTGGGGTTTATAGTATTGTTTCCAATCATCCCTTAAAAATAACCAAGAGGAAATTGAGGCAACATTGGTTTCACCCCATTTTGAATTCAAGCTGTCTCAAAGCTACTAGAAGGGAAGTACATAACAGTCCTACCTTTGCAAGTCCTGTAACTCATGCCCTAAACATCATGGTGAGGCATGCTAAAGAGAAACAACAGAGCCTTGTTACTGCTATGCTTCCTGCCCATAATTTGGCCCTGCCAGTCCCAGCAACCATAAGTAAGACACAAGCCTGTCTGATATGATCCCCTCTAGCTCTTTTCAGAGGTTTGATTATGGTCTTTTATCACCTGGAGCTTTTGCTGGATGGAGCTGTTCTACTGAGACAAGGTTACAAGGAGGGTAGCCAGTAAGCAATGGTCTGCCCAGTGAACCTGTCAAAGTTTCAGGGTCTTCTCACTGCTGGCTGACTTAATGTGTTCTTACAACCTTTCATCAGTCACAGAACACTCAGGAATTTTAACAATCTTCATGGAGGCTGTCATGGTTTCATGGCCTTCAGAAGTGAAGCTGAACTGTTCACCAGCCCTTGGGAAATGGATACTTACCATAGGGTAGCCCCTGCAACAACTGACTTTTCACTCAAACATCATGATTTCTAGAGGAGAAAGCATAAAGACCTCGTTTTGCATTTCTGTTTGCCTTAAGCTGGATGATAGCAGTGTGCACTGGAGAGCAGTGGCCACTTATTTAGAAAATGCATTTTAAAAATTAGCATGAACCAATTTGTTAATGTAAGACTAAGCCTCAGTGTTAGCTTGTTAAAAGGATGCACCCAAAGTCTGTGCCTGTACTGCATGTCTGCTTCCAGGCAAATTCTGAAAACGAGGGACTGAAGTTAATAAAAACATAATAAATGTAATCATCAGTCTGAATTTTCACATTTCACATACAGGTGAGCTCTCATTTGCAGTCAGGTAGGTGGTGCAGGCTGGAGTGCCTCTCCTATGAGGACAGACTGAAAGAGTTGAGGCAATTGTCTAGAGAAGAGAAGGCTCCAAGGATACCTTCCAGTATCTTAAGAGGGCCTACGAGAAAGCTGGGGAGGGACTATTTAGGGTGTCAGGCAATGATAGGACTAGGGGGAATGCAATAAAAATAGAAATGGGTAGATTTAGATTGGATGTTAGGAATAAATTCTTCACCATGAGGGTGGTGAGATGCTGAGACAGGTTGCCCAGGGAGGTGGTAGAAGCCCCATCCCTGGAGGTTTTTAAGGCCAGGCTGGCTGTGGCTCTGAGCAACCTGGTCTAGTGTGAAGTGTCCCTGCCCATGGCAGAGGGTTTGGAACTAGATGATCCTTGAGGTTCCTTCCAACCCTAACAATTCTATGATTCTATGCATACACTTTTGCAAACTGCCATGATCCAAATAACTTATATGTCACGTACACAAAGTGTGATGGTTTTAGGCTATGCCTTTAAATTTTTGTTACAGATTTCTAGCAGAAAAGTAGAAAAATAAAAATAAATCACTATTGGGTGTAAAAAGGAAAACTAAAGATAATTCTAAGTGATTCCATTAGAAAAATATCTGCTATAAAGTTGGCTGTACCAAAACATTCTGGGGGCTTCTCTTCTCTGCTTGCTTCACTCGGGAGAGATTAACCTGCTTCTGCTAGCCTGGGCTGCATTATTTTGGTTAAGTCTAACTGCTACTTTCTATCTGCTCCTTTCTCCCTTTTGGACAGGGGCTGGGTGGGCAGAGGGATAATTTCCCTGGTCTCTGACCAGGGAGGGTTTTGTGTTGCTTGTTAATCGTAAATACCTGTAAAATATTGTCAATACTGTATATTTTGTACGTATTCATTGCATTCCATTGTAGAGTGTAGTTCTGCTTGTAAATATAGCTTCCATTTGCGTCTAACTGAGCTGATCTGGCAAAGTTAATGTTTGGGGGCGGGGGGGAGGGGACAGACGGAATTTCAACCCACCGCACAAAGGCATGCACCATGGTGAGGGGAAAAGTCATTCATTCCCTTCTTTCTATGCAGATGGAAAAACAAGGCATAGAAAGAAGCTGATTCTTTTGATATCAGACTTACTCTACTGGGGGCAGAAATAAAGACTTACTTGCACTTTCATTGTATTTTCTTAGGAATAGCTTGTGCTTAAGTGCTTGCTTCCATGCAGTACTTCTACAGGCCCATTTCTTCTAATTCTCAGTGACATTCAGCTTCATACTGGCTCCTGCAGAGACTTGCACTTTACATGCACCCTCTGTGGGTTTTTCAAACATGAGTTGCACAAGCCAGTGAAAAGAAATGCCAGAAGAACATCAGAAGGCCCCAAGCAGCTGCTATCATTTGTTTGGGCAATTACAGAGGAGTTGCAACTCAACAAAATATACAGCTGAGAAACCATTGCTGGTGTACGAGATAGCTCTGATAGACTGTGCGCTCACATGGGTTGTCTTCCACAGTAACTCTGCACACTCTCCACCATACTTCTGCCCAGTCCATCTCACCTACACATGTCCTCTGCAGAATTAATGCTGAAAGAGTCAAATGGAAGGGAAGGAGCAGCAGCAGTGATTTTGGAAGAGGAATCAGGTGCACAGGACAACAGATAATGTGAACGGGCAGCCTCTGTCCTGGCTTCCCTGTGCTACTTGCGTTCAGGCGGTGGGTCCAGACTGCATACTTGCCAGACCTCAGCCACAGCCTTTCTGCAGTTCTAACAATAACGTGGTCAGCAAGTTACTGGTTTCTCCTGCCAGCCTCTGATCACAAATAGCCAAACCTGATCAAGCCTTGCTGGGGCACCAGGTTTGTTTCAGATGTGCATTTAATCACTCCCACCGCCATGCAATAACAAGATAGGAAGTTGGAACAGGCTGCCCAGGAAGGTGATAGAGGCGCCATCCCTGGAGGTGTTCAAGAAACACATATATGTGGCACTTCAGGGTATAGTTTAGTGGTCATAGTGGTTGGGTTAGGATTGGACTTGATCTTAAAGGCCTTTTCCAACCTTAATGATTCTATGATTCTAAGTCAAGTCATGCAGCCCTGGCTTGCTACCCCTGCTTTGAGCAATGTGGGAGGAGAAGGCAGGTCCCACCAAGCTGCTTCTTGGCCCACCACTGGTCCTACTTTGGTGTCTGAAGTCGCCTCCCTGGCACGCTGCCTGCTCTTTGCCATTGCCCAAGGAGCCAGTGGGAACATGGCAGCTGGGACCACACTACAAGAAATGGAGCTTGTTGTACTCTTTTCAAAGCTATGACATTTACATAATTAATGCTCCATGTTTTCTACCTATTCCCAGCTGTCCCACAAAATGCAGCATGTGTCAGCTCTCTTAGGCATAAGGAAAACAGTTTGCATACTGATGAGATACTTACAGGTGCTGTTTGTCTTTGTTTCTCATGCTCCTTCCTTGATAATGACAGAATGATTACAAGATTGGTATTTTGTATGTTTTTATTATTTTCATCTTCTTGACATAAAAGTAGGACTCAGTGGCACAAATAAGTAATTCATCTAAGAAGAGAAACAATTTTATTAAGAAATCTGTTCAGTATGACAATGGTACAGTCTTTCTTGTTACGTGATGGGTGTAATCTAAATGGGTTAATAATGAAGCTGTCTTTGAGCAATTTCTGTTTGTCTGCAATAAGTTTCCCAAAGCCCAGTGAAAGCTAAAGCTACATTAGAGATAAATTTGGTGAGATCTTGTTTGGATGCTTGGATCACTGCTGCCTGCACTGTTCCCATTCTTCAGAAGAATGAAAGCTCTCAGTAACCGGGACTAGCAACCCAGAGCGGGCTTTGAGTAGTCCATTGTATTGTTATGAACCCTATGGATTCATGGGATTCACAAATCCTATGGATTCATGTTTCTTGACAAGAATGGATGTGTTTTGCAGTGTTCGAGAGCTTTCATCCTTTGATTCCTTCAAGAAGCCTCAAGAAGCATGATAATGGGGAGGGCTCCTTTTTAGTCTGCATCTCAACCGTATCAAAACTCTCTTACCTCACTGCAAGGGTCAGATCAACTGGCTCGGTGTCTGCTATGGTGCGGGCCAAAAAGGTGTGCAGTCTGCAGAAGGTGGTTGCAGTTCCTGAAGTTAAGAACAACCTGCACTGGCTGTATTCAGCCACAGGGCCACAACCATCTGGCCAATCCCTGCACACCAATTCTTTTGTTCATGGGTCCTTAGTTTTTGTAGATGCAGGGGCAAGTAGGTGCCTGTGAAACTCTTCTGTGCTTCAGAAATCTGGGTCAATTTTTTAAGAAGGGGCTTATGAAAGAAGCTTGATTTTCAGACAGCACTTTTTCAGAAAATCAGATCCTTTGATAAGGTATCTCATGTTGGATATTTGGAGTCACTAGCTGTTTTCAAAACCACAGGCCTTAGCAGCTGTTTGGCAACCTTTTGAGGTAGTTGAGTGCATTATAGATTTTTGTGGCTTTATTATCTCAGGAAATTTTCCCTCTGGCAGTACATTTCTGCTGTTGCATGACACACATCATTGGAAGCCTGCTGTAGTGCTTTCTTGCCAAGTGAAAATCCCACCATCTTACAAAGTTGTTCTTGCACCTCCAGCTCAGTGAAATACAAGCAACTGAAGAGAGGTTAAAGACAAACCAAGTACAGTAACAGGAGGTGTGTAGCAATTCCCAAACCTGTTTCAGGTCCTTCCGGTTGTAAGAGGTAAAATACTGACCTGCTGCTTCTGTGGATATTCAGTATATAAAAACTGTTGGCAGGAAAGTGGATACCCGGCAAGATGAGAAAAATATCTCATTCTATAAAAAGAGATGCTGATGGAAATGAAAGAGGAAAAAGGCTTGGAGGACATGATGCATTTTCAAACCACATAGTGAGTAAAGTAGTTCAAATAGTTTCTGCTAATAGCTGACAGTATCCCGGAGGTTATTTCTCAGGTAACAGAGATGTCTTTTGGTGTTCCAGAGCAACCACCCACCCCAGAAGCCATAAAGATCCCCAGTTATTACTTGTCAGGGTTCTCTGTTCACATAGACAAGCTCCTTTTGGAGGGTGTGCAGTCCTTACTGGCACAGGAATAAAAGGAAATGGTTCCCTAGAGTTCCCTACTCGTCCTACCACTATTCCCACTTTCTCTGTGGTCATCACTGCTCGCTTGCAACTTGCTTCACAAATTCAACCATTAGGTGGAGCATTTCTACTGCCAGCAGCCCAGAGATGCCGGGGCTGAGAGGGATGCTGAATGATCCCTGTATGCTGGGATCTGCTGGCCACAGGGGGACATGAAAAAGCTACAATGTGTGTGTATGAAAGCTGTTCTTTTGTTCTCTATTGCTTTCTTGTATTACCAGCTCCATCGACATCCAAAAAAGTACAACAGTGAAAACCAGAGAAAAATCATACAATTTAAGGTCTTGGTATCTGTTTTTTGAGGGATTTAGGTATTTGTTTTTTGTGGTGGTTTGGTTTTTGTTATGTGTGATGTGTTAAAGATTGCCAGAGAAACAACTTTAGGCAATGATGATAAATTACTAAGTAATTTAATAGTTCAAAGCTAGAAGTATGCATTATTTATTTATTTATTTATTTATTTATTTATTTTGTTTCATTCAAACAATTCGGAATCAAACACCAGTGTTTCTTCCTGGTTTTGACATCTGGAGTAAAGCAGTGACTTCCTAACTTTGATGTGGAGCAGTCATGCCTCATGGTACAGCACTGGCCTGAGTTCTTCCACTGGCTAAACCTTCTCAGGCTCGTTTTACCGAGTGCATCTAGCTATGGTTTACATTCTTTCTTTCAACTTAAATCAAATACAAAACTCCCAAACAAGTCAGCAAGCAGGACCACTTAACTACAGTTTCAGAGAAACCATGCTCATCCATCATAGCTTAGCAGTCCTTTTTGACACAGGGAGAGAAGAAGCTCTCTCAGAGCCTCAAGTCCCAGAAACACAGGAATCCCATTTGCTTCATGAATCTTTTGGGAAAAGCGGTGGTCTCTTTACCGAGCTGGTACTCTGAGGCCTGAGGTTGTCCCACTCAGCCCAAATCATCTCACTTGAGGGCTGCATCGCTGCAGGAGACCGAGGGAAAGTGAGGCATATTCAGTTAGCCTAGTGCTGAGTTTGGGGAGCAAAGGTAGAGGTTTGCAGTCAAAAATGTAGGAGGGTGAATGGAGCTGTTAGAAATGATCTGGTGTTTGACAGTGTGAAGGAGACTGTACTGTCACTCCAGTGTGCAGAGGTTTTCAGTTTCATACTTGGTTACCTAAATTGCCCCAAACCAATACTTTTGTGAAGCCCATCTGAGAGGTGTCCTGCTGATGTGAAGTGCTAGGGGAGATGTTTACCGTGGCCTAATTAGACAGAGCACAAAAATTCTTAAAGACTGCTGATGGAAGCCTATCTGCCTTCTCTGCTTACCCTGACCTCTACCCCATCACTTAACACTGAACCCCTCCTTAACCTGCTTCTTCATCTAGAACTCTTCAGGTGCCCCAGGTATAGTCTGGAGTCAAAGTTCCCATTAAACATCTCCTCTGTCCAGGCTTTCAAAAACTCCTGAAATGCTACACTGTGGAGAATTCAAAGCAATGGACTATGCCCAGGGAAATTACATTGTCATTCATTTTGCCCAGTCCTCTTAAAAAAATCTCTGTGAGACACTAATTCCGTAAGAATTTCAAGTTTCAAACTATGTTGCCACAGAGGGGTAACTGCTAAAAAGCCTTTCTATCTAAACTTTGGATTCCCTTTATTTTCCATGTGCCTGCCCTGATTTTAATTCTCTGTCTATCTATAGATAAGCCGAGGCTTTAAGGAAGCATCACTAAAACTGGTAAAACACAACCTTGCTACATTTAGTGAGGGCCAAGAACCTTTATTGTGCTTGCCTTGAAAAATGTGCTTTAGTAAAGCAGAAAGCCATACTATGGTGGAGGGACGTAAGTCTACAGAATTGTACCCACCATGCAAAACTACAAAAGCCAAGAGATGTGCCAGTAGATACATAAAAAATACCTCTGACCTAGTCAAAGTAAAATAGCAGTCTGGCAGGGCTCCCTTCACTGCCTCTCCTGTGACAGATCGGGAGATGTGGTTAAAGGAGAGCAGAGGCACAGGACCTCTCCTCCTGGGGTAAAGGAGGCCAGGAAGGACTCCTGGGCACTGGGAACAAAATTTTATTTTTTATTGTATGTCTTCCTTGGCAAGGATGTCATCAATGTTCAAGCTTCACCATTTGCACAACCTCTGGCACAACTGATGTAGATCTGAGTAGTTCTTTCTGAAATATCCATTTCTAGCATTTCCTTACTTATCACTAGTACTAAATTTCCTGCCAGCGTTGTCTGGAATGGCTTGGTTTGGTCTGTTGACTGTAATACACGCTGGTCTTCTATTGTTCTTCTAGCCATTGTTGCTGTTATTTGTATGGCCTTGCTCTCTTCTTTCCTGAAGGATTAATTGTGAATTAATCCTGAAACAAAACTTGGCAGTTTGCTTGCATTCAGAGCAAATCACTGTCACATTTTAAACGCAGTTCAGGAAGGAATGGTCAATGGACTTGGGTGGATGATTTGTGTTTTACCAGCAGAGATTAAGGCATGCAGCAACCTAAAAGTTAACCTCTACAAGATAACTGCCTGACTTGTTCTAAACATAGGGTGCTGCATCTGAGTGCTGTATCTTTGTTGAGAAAAGCAGACACTGAGAGTGTAAACTAGAAGAGTTGGAAGCCTCCTGTTATGCACTGGCTAGCTCTCTTGGGGAGTACCTTCTTAATATCTGACAGACTTCTCCTGTACTGGCAGGAGAAGCCACCTGAAAGAGAATTTGCTGTTCAAGTTTGGTGCAATAGCTTTATGTCATAGAGCTTTTCTCAAATGGGAAATGAAATCATGGAGAATAAAAGGTAAATTATGGTTTAGGTTTAGTACAAAGTGGCCTTTATGGCTGCCAGCTCATAAAAGCTCAGTGGGTGAAACACACCTCTGCACAGAAGGGCAGTCTTGTACCCTCAACAGATGCCATTTAGCCTCTGTTTTGAAGACCAATGTGATATACATATGTGATTTTAATTTTATGAGTCTCCAGAAGCCAGAAACCCTAATTCTTGGCATGTTGTGAAGGAATAGAGATCAAAGTGTAAACCTCTCCAGCAGTCAGGGGACACGATGTTCAAGTCCCTAATTCCTCTTCCAGCAACATCCCCAGCCAGTCCAGCCCAATTGTCACTAATGTAACTCATGCACATTGTGCTGGGAAATGGATTTGATCTCAGCTTACTGACAGCCAGCTCTTGTCCTCATTCCCTTGCTGGCAGTGGGTTGAGCTGCCAGCTTGTGCTGGAGGAACAGCCAGACTTCAGCTACACAGAAGGTGGTTGTGGAAAGCATCTTAAAAATTGAAGGGAAGCTGCTGCCTTGGGGAAGCAGGACCTCACTTGTGCAAACTCTCTCTGGATAGCTGTACAACTTCCTGAAGGAGAGTCCTAAGGATATGCCTTTAGGGTTCCTCCACAGTAAATTTATCCTGAATGCATGGTTACACCACCAAGCTAAACTGGTGTTATGGAGAGTGGTTCTGTAAGGTTTGTCTTTCAGAGTTTTGTTATGATACCCAAGACAGCAACCCTAACCTCACTTCTTCAAAAGAATCTCATTCAACTTTTCACAGAAGCTGCTGTTACTGCAAACATGAAAATTCATATTCCATTCACATGATTCAGTGACACAAACTGCTTATTATTGCTCCGTTTCACATTACATTGTAAAACAAACACTTCTTAAGACTTTTTCTGTGAACTGGGCACCTGCCTCATTTCTGTGTGCCTTAGGATTCAAAGTGGGACAGATGTCCCAGGAACAGTTGAGTCACCCTGGCAAGCTGTTGAGTCTCTGTGGCTTACATTGTCCTCCAGAAAGGTCCTCAAGGCTTTTCAGTATGGAGCTTTTCTGAGCTCTGACATTTATTGCACGTTCATCTGCAGTAATTAAGAAGCCCTTGAAATGGTGTGTCCTTACAACAATAATGTATACAGTGTACGGCCAAAGTGCAAATAGCTGCAGAGATGAAATCACTATTTCTCCAGTGTTAATATTTATGAGGCTGGACATTTGCATTTGCAGTAAATCCTCTTCTAGCATCAACGCCTTTATGTTTCTCTGCAGATAAATGAAACATTCCCCTCCTTCCCTTACTATTTCTGCTAACAGCATCACTCAGTGCTGCAATAGAGCAACAGTTCCTGTTAATCTGTGAAAAGACAGAGTTTAGAACAACTGGGAGGTTTTTTGCTTAATTAAAGCTGACACTGCCTTACCCACCATTCCTGGAAGAAGTACTAGTGGAGTTTCATTAGATTAAGTAAATACAAATAGAGTTCACCCTGAAGAGTTGCCTTTGTTGCAAACAAAACCCATTAGTTAGCAAGGAGAGTCTGGAGCAGGACTTAATTCACACCCATCTCAAAGCCCTTCTCATATTTAATTTATAAACTGATGATTAATTCAGTGATCAGCTAATTCACTTGCAGTGATTAATTTAATTCATGTCTTTAGGCTAATGTTTAAGAAAGGAAAAAGGCCCAGCTCAGATAGATGCACATCAATGTCCTTGTGATTAAAAAATGATAATATTAATGCTCTGAAGAGTAAAGGGGACAAAAAGAAAGATTGAAAAAGTCAGTGGCATGATCAGTTGTAAGTTCTTGCTTAAGGTGTAGCCATATTTTTTAGCTGTGATGTTTAAACGTGTCAGTTACTCTAATGATCAAAGGTTTGAAAGGTGAATCTGAGGGTCCTTCACTGTAGCTTTCCACTGTGTATTTTGAGATTGACGCTGCTTTAGAGCAGTCCTCCAGTTCTGCTTTATTCACACTTGTTTTTCCGGCTCCCTGCCATGTCCCTTCCCTTTCAGCAGCATCATTTTTACACCTCACCAAATTCTTTGATGAGACGGCTTGGTACTTCTTAAAGCCAGGCTGCTTTTTTCTATTTCCAGCAGGATTTTCCTCATCTTTTGATACAACATGAAATGGAGATGATCTGGGGGACTTATCTGTGTTAGAAAAGCTGGTCTCTTTTGGGATAATATTACTTTCACAATTTACAGTATCACCTGGTAATAGTGGCTGATAGCTCTTTAAACTGCCCGCAGAGCCTTCCTTTCCTGAGCCATCATTTCTGTGCTTCTCTGATTGAGCTGAAGAGTTTAGTTGATATTTCTCTGTTCTCTCAGGTCCATTCTTCTTTCTTGGACTGTCAGGTTTAGCCATATTTTTTTCATCAGGTGGGGGAGGTGATTGCTTCCTTTTGACTGTGGTGTTCTTCTCTTGAGGTTTCATCAGTGAAACTGAAGGTGGGGGCTGGCACGTACCAAAACCTGGATTTTTGCTTTTTCCTTTTGTGTCACTTGCATCAGGCTTTGTAAGACTTTTGGATAGAATTTGGGTTTTATCTCCTTCTGGAGTACTTTTCTCAGGCTTTGATGATTTGTTTGAAGCGGGCAACTGAGGGTGCCCAGAACACTGGTGTTTATCATCCTCTTTTACAGCCTTTGCTTCAGGTGTCCTGATGTTCTCTGCTGCTGGTGTCTTTTGCTTTCTATCTCCTGATGTACTTTTTTCTTGAAACTTCTCCACTGTTTTTGAAGAGGGTAACATCTTGGAATTTGAATCTCCATCTTTTTCTTTCACATTATCAGTATCAGGCTTCTTAAAACCTGGAGAGGCTGGTATTTCTTGCTTTTGTTCTGGAGTATTTTTTTCTTTAGGCTTAGACAATGTTTCTGAAGATACCGACCGGTACTTTTTGAAACTTGGAAATTTGTTCCCCTCTTTTGCATCGTTCATATCAGGCATCTCAAAATCTTCATATCTTGTTTCCTGCTTGTCTCCTCTTTGAGTGTCTTCCTTACACTTTGCCGATTTTCTTGAAGGAGGTAGTTGGTTCTTCCCAGAATGCTTCTGGTCCTTATCCTCTCTTACAGATTTTGTTTCGGGTGACCCAGTGTCCTCTTCTGCTGGTGTCTTTTGCTTCCTTTCTCCTGAAAGACTTCTTTCTTGAGGCTTTGGCATTTTGTTTGAAGAAAGTGATTGGAGCTTCTCAGAGGTATGTTGAGTCTTCTTTTTTGCTAGCTTAGTTTCAGGCATTACAAAGTCACCTGGTGACATCTCGTTTTGCATCACCAATAGGTCTGATAATGGTATTTGATTTTCATGATTACACAAAGCATTCTCCTCTCCTTCACAACCCTTTTTATGTTGCACTGGCTCATTTTTCAAATTCTGAGGGATACTCGCCTCATCAGTAGACCTGTTCTCCTGCCTTAACGTATTTCTTCGTGGCACTGAATAATTCTTGAAGTTTGACTTGATGTTTTTTACCTCTGCACTGTCACGTGCATGTTTCATTGGTTCATTTAGCGAAGACAGCTGGTGTTTCTCATTACTGCAGCAGATGTTTTCATCTACTGTCATGTCCTGTTCATGTTTCACAAAATCTCTTGAAGATGTTAGATGCTTCAAACTCTGCTCGGAATTTTTCACTCCTGGAAAGCTGGTATCATCCTCTGATAAAAGCAGCTGCGGTGTTTGAGGTCTGTGAGCATTAGTCTCATTCAAAGAGTTATTTTCATCATCCACTGTATCCACTGTATCACTTGGTGTGAATAACTGTTCCTCTTCAGATTTATGCAGGACTTTTCTCTCTTCTCTCTCCCCTGTCTCCATCCTATCACTCTCATGAGTCATGTCATCACCTGATGACAATTCCTTATCATTATTTGTATCTTCCACATGCTGCTTGTGGTCTGAGACCAATTTGGTTGGTGAAGGAAACAGGTTCTCTTCCAGCATATCATTTCCCTGCTTTGTGGTATCATCTATTGGTGTTCGGTCCTCCTCCAAGGGTAATAAGGGCTTTCTTGCTAGACTGGTTTTATTTTCATGATTTCCAGGCACCTTGGTTGAAAGTGAAAGACAATTGTCAAATCCCTGACATGTATTTGTCTCTTCAGATGAAGGGCTTTTGTTTTCTATTGCATGATTTGAAGATAGAACTTGATTCTCAAAATCACATACAGTTTTCTTCTCCATCATTGTATCATTCCTATGGTTTGTCAGCTCATCTGAAGAGAGTGGTGAATCCTTCTCACAGCCATGACTGGCATGCTCATCTCTCATATCATCATCTCTCTGTCTTACCAGATCCATAGGTGGAAGGCCTGGGGGATTTCCAAGAATAGAATAGAATCGTGATGGATTCTTTGATCTGCAATTGTGATGGATTCTTTGTTCTGCAATCATATTCATTGGTGTTGGTAAAAGGGTTGATGAGGGTGACTGCCATGCCTCAGAGTCAGGCCAGGATGTTTCATCTGTTGTATCCTCTTCATGGTCAATGAAAGATTTGGATGGCTTGTGACAGATGTCCCGGTCAGTTAAGATACTTCTGTGTGGGTCATGATTGTTTGCACGATACATATTTTCATCTAGTGAAGATAATTTGTCCTCCCCAAAGTCTTCTGCAATACAGGAACTGTGCTTCACAAGGTCATCTGGCAAAGGGCTTTGTATCTTTTCCAAATCAGAAGAGCTATTCTCTTCTGCAGCACCAGACTTCTGGTCCTGGCTCAAATTTAAGGAGATCATGGGTTTGGTCTGATTTCCATCTGGATTTGACATGTCTGTATTGGAATTACCAAAGTTACTTTGTAGGCTGGGCATTTGAGGGGGCTGTGGCTGCTTGGTTTTGGATTCATTTTGCATTTGGTCATTGGGTATTTTGTTCTCCTCTTCCATTTTAATTGAGATATCACTATCATTTTTGCTAGAAGTAGAAAATATTTTGTCTTCACTGTGATATTTTTCTCTTTCTTTGAATTCCTCAGAACATCTGCCTCTTAAACCTGCTGCTTCTTTTTGGACTGTTGGAGGCCTTTTGTCAGAAGCTGGTGTTAGGTGAGTTATCTGTCGATCCTCCATTGGAGGCTCCATTTCACAAGATGCTTGAACTCCTGGAGAGTGAAATGGAAGAATGTTTTCCAGTGCTTTCTGCTCTGGAAAACATTTTTTGCCTGCAAAGAAAAGATCCTCTTCTGGCTCTGTGAGCACTGTGTCAGCTTCCTCTGAACTGTACACGTACATCGTTATTTCAGGGATCTCACCTGTTTCAGTATCCTGAGATCTTCCTTGATGGGATCCTTCAGCTGTGCTACAGTAAGGCAAGTTAGAAGGTGGGCTGTCCTCCTTAACATGTTGCACACCATTGGTAATCCCCAACAGTGAAGACGTGTCAGGCCCAGCTGGTATGTTATTATGGTCACAGTATAGACTACACTCAGACAAGGGAAGAGTGCAGTCTGAAAGAGCTTTGTTTTTAGGGCTAGTAGAAGGTTTAAAACTTAGTTCTTGCTTTGTGGGATCTATATAAGTCTCAGCGCAGTTCTTTGCATCAGGCATGGTCTTGGGTGCCACTGATGACTCTTCTTTTTCTTCCCTGTCCTGTGCTGCACCTGCCAGTGTTTTGCTCTCACCAAGCTCTGTGTTGGACCACTCCTTTTCCTTCAGTGTTTTGTCATGACCAAAAGGCTGCTTTGTGGCATTATTTTTTGACCAACTCCAAGGATGGTTAATTTTGGTAGCGACACTGAGTCTGGGCACTGGGACTGTGGAGCACACTAAATACTGGGATTCTGGACTGTTTATACCAGTGGCTGTCAGTGCTGCTGTGCGCAGCACTCTGACCTCTGGCTTGCGAATAGTTCTTCTCTTTGGGAAGTTTTTCACCTTTTTCTCTCCTTTGTGCAAAAATGATGCTTTCACCTCTGCAGCTGAGCAGAGTGTGCTTTGTTCAAATTTCTCCTTCAGTGTGGACAGGACCGAACTCTTGTTGACTATTTTTGGCAAACCACTGTTTGGTCCCTTTGTTTTCCAGCTTGGAGTCTTCTCCTTGGCTTCTTTTTCTTCAGCAGCTAAAAATTTTTTCAGGATGTTCTTCACTGTGTTCTTCCCACTCGCACAGATCCTCTTGGCCCTCTCACTGGCTGTTGTGTCTGCATCCTCCTCTGCTGCTTTCCCATCTCCTTTCCTGTCTCTGCTTCTGTCCAGCTTGTTACCAGCCTTGCTCAGCCACAGCTTCTCTTTAATGACCAGTTTGCCGACTTCTCTTCTTTTCTTGGTGTACGGCTCGCGATTGTTGTTTAGGAATCTGGACCGCAGGAGCTGAAATCTGGTTGGATACTGGCCCCTGTTTGGAACTGGAGATGGCTGGGTATGACTCACCTTGTTTTCTTTACCTTCTGCCCATTTTGTCCTCTTTCTGCTGAGCTGCAGGTCGCCATCTGCAAGCTCGGTGACGTACAGCAGCAGGCTGCTGAGGACAGCAAAGACCCCTTCCTCTGTTGCCATCCTATTGAGCTGCTTCTTCAGCATCAAAGGGTCTACCAGCATCTTACCATCTCCACAAAAGTCTGCGCTTTTTGTGCTGTGTAAAAGAAAGCACAAATTTTCTTTTCAAGTTATCAATATTGCTGCTACTTCCTTATTTTGCTTTAATGGCATGCTGCCACACATAAAATGGGGGAAAAGGTGCTTTGACTTAGAACTTCTCAGGAGAGTTGTTGTTAGTGGCCTGTTAAAAAACATGCAAAGTGCTTTACAAGCTTGGTGAGCTGTGGTGTAGCAGGAGCACACAGGGCTTCACACAGTCCCACACAACACTGTCATCTCTTTCTACTGTGTTTTTTGGCCAGCAGAAGCACTTAGGGAAGCAGGCAATGCTAGTAGCGGTGACTGCATCTCCCCTGTGCCACTCCTCACTCACTTACTATTACCATGTCCTAACACAAGGGCAAGATCAAAGGTGCATTCCTCTACTTATAGGTAAAGTGTAGGCAATGACAAATATGATGAGAACGCAATTAGGAGGAAAACGTGGTTCTGCCTCTGGGTTATAAAAAGAGACTCAAACCATTAAAAGAAAATATCAAGGTGGAGGAGCACAAACGTGCCACTGATAGTTGTTGCTGTTGGTACAGGTTAGAAGTCAGTAGGTAGTATCCCAGAACTGAAGAAACACTGTAGGATTTGCATTTTTTGCTTTTGATAGCATTCAAATTCTACATCAGGACTATACTCTTAAATTTGTCTTGTGAAGGGTTGTACCAGAATAGCAAATCTGGCAATGTTTCTTGATTATGGCTCATTTTAATCTGGAGGAAGAAGATCAGTATGTTGGACATCCACTTGAGTGTGAAGTATCAGGCCTTTGGACAGCTGGGGATTTAGACAATGCTTTAATTGGTGTGGATCTGTTACTAAATAAAATACTGAACTCAGTGCAAAAGCTGGAACGTGAAGCCCATAACAATACTTGGGGCTGGGAGGGAAAACAAGAGGTGTCATCTTTCTGATACCATGAGAAGCTGGAAGGTTACTTCACTGTGCAGTGAAATAGCTACATGCAGAGAATGTAGCCTGCATACAGTGAGGGGATTAAATTTTTATGAGGAGTGGAATAAAAATTTATTTAAATCAAGCCCACATGTGGAGAATTAAGAGAGACTGCATAGAGACTCATCCTTTAGGGAGCCTCAGCCTGGAAAGGTTGGGTTAAGCCCAGCTGTGCCCTAGCAGCTGGTACCCCACAGAATCTGAAAGAAATTGGATCCAGGCCCTCACTGCAGTATTATGGAGATTGTTTGCAGAGTGGGGGTCCAGTCCTTATTCAGTCAAGTCATGACATTTGGATTCTACTTGGCTGCATTTCAAGTGCACATGTTGAAAATTACATCCCTCAGCAGTGGGATGAAGTTGTCATGTTAAATGGAAGAAGGTCTATTTATAACGACTGGCAGATATTTTTAAAGGACAATAAAGAAAAAAGTGTGACAACTGGCCCGTGACTAATGTGACAAACAATACTTTGTAGGGTTTGATTGGGACTAACCACATTTCAACACAACACAAGTGAACACTCCCACATGTATTATGCAGTAACCTCTACTCTTTCCCTACTGAACTGACCACAGACTAAGAGGCAAGGCTCCCATGTTATACCAAGGTACCCGTTTATCACAACTATGGGAATTTTCAGAATAAAGGCCAAAAAAGATAATTCAGTGTATAACAGGCTAAAAATATCCCGGTTCATTCTCCCTCCTGTAGCTAATATGCTGACATTTTGACTGAAAATTTGCTGTAGCAGAAGACCTGACTACTCCTCCCTAAGAAGTACCTAAGGTATTCAGAAGCACATGTGGAGCCATCAACCAACATTATTTAGATTCATCTTTGCTCTCTCAGAAATAGCAGTGGAACCAGGTGCCCTGATTATCTCTCCCTTCTGGACCACAATAAAACAGGGGCCTGTCTGGCTTTCAGTGAGGTCAGCATAGCCGAACTACTATTGCTTGTGAAGCTAAGAAGATCCCCTTTCTTCAAGGAATATTCACAGTAGTTAATCACTCATGAGCTATAAAATTCAGAGAGCTTCATTAAATTATATTATTGGTGAGCTCCAGTCAGGATTGTTTTTTGTTTTGTTTTTTGCATTGGAGCGTACTTAGAGGGTGCCATCTGAAATGAAGCATTTGTGGGAATACTGCACTGCCTTAAGTACCAAGACACATTGTATGGATTGAGTGTTTGATCCATATTCACTAGCAAGCAGAAGAAAATGGGCAGACAGCTATGGTACCTATTTAGAGTGTCTTCAGTTCTTCCAAAATGACCTCACCTGCAAACCAGCATCATGACCATGTAAATCAGAAATGCATTCTGTGCAAGGGGTGTGGTACAATTAAACTAATTACTGAGAACACCATGGAAATGTGGGCAGTGATGTGTCTGTGTTGTCTCACTGTTTGGAAGACATCATGCTTTCCACTTGGGGAAGCAGGTCAAAGTCAGAGGGTTTCTCAGGTTTGGGAGCATGGCCATAATTTTCAATGGGCCAAGACATTACTACTAATATTTCTTCACCAAATTTCATCCTGCTGTTCTTAAACTGTGTGACCTATCAATGTAGTAGTAGCCACCATCAGCTACAGGCAGTGAATTCTAGCTCCACCTCTGGTTGGCAGGAGCTGGGCAGGAACCATACATGCACAGGGGGAATCCTACACCAGCAGAAGTCACTTCCCAGTGATGTGAGCTATGCCAGATGACAAGGCAAATCCTTGGGCTTCTCCCTGATGCTGTGAAGTGATCTAACATGGACTTAGCATCCATGTCCCTCTCCTCCCATGGAAACACTTTAATGTGCATGATGCTTCCTTGATGTACTGCTGGTTTCTGAAAGTGCTGCTGCATGGTTTAAAGTGTCTAGAGCACAGACCACTTGCACCTCTGAAGGAGGCAAGGCCACCTTCAAAATTCCTGTCTTCTTGGTTCATGAATAAGTAAAGATACACGGGACAGGCAGCTTAGTTATTTATTTATGGGTTCTTTGGTGACACTTATCATGGCAGCATTGGAGTGGCAACAGCCTGATATGCAGTGCAACCCTATCCCACCGGCTGACCATTCCAGAAAGACCTCTGCAGTAGACAGACACTGCTGTGTTGAGAGCAAAGGAGAGCTGATGTGCCACTGTGGAGGGAGAGTAGCCTATGTTTTCCCCCAGCCCTGTCTGCACTCTCCTGCACCAATGCCCTCCTGCCTTTCTGCTCTTTTAGGGGTTGGAGGCTGCTGAGAAGTGCGGGGTGGTGGCATCCCATGGCATTTGCTAAAAGTGTTCATCTGCAGGTGTTTCTGGTTTACTCTTTCTGCTGTGGCGATAAGTAGGCCCTGCCTCTTGACCCTGAATTTGCATACTCTGGCAGCCTGAAGGACTGGCTGCTCTGGGGGCAGTGCTTGGGATAGGAGCATGGGCAGGAGGGTTCCAAGCACTACAGAGACTTCATCAAAAGATGGGGGAAAAGTGGAAAACACTATCCAATTTGCAGAAGCTGACAGAGGTTGATGTATTGCTCTGACACACTGTTGGCTGGCCGTGAGGAAATGGCCACGAGATGGAACATGTGAGGTGCTGCATCCGGTAGACCCTCTCATCCGTGGATGACACCCTGTCACTGCCCATCTCTGTGTGGTACTTGACCCAACAACCTGCCCCTAGATAAAGAAGGCAACCGGGAGCAGCACAGCCTCTGCTCAGGGTGACGCATGGGCCTTTATAATATGTTCAGTGAAGTGATAGCCAACATTCATTTCAACAGGTGCAGAAATCATGCTTTCTAGGTTGTGTCTTTGAGAATCACCTCTAATTGAGATTCTCTTATTTGTCTCCGAAACAAAATATGGTTCTCCCCAGGCTGGGTAGAAGGTAATGTGGGAATAGTTACAAACACTCCTCATTCTTTTGTCTGATTATTTTTCTAAAGGAAGAGGAAAAGCCAAAGTACTAGAGAGAATCCTACCTTATGCAAGATATGTTCTTTCCTCTTCTCTATTGCTGAGTTTACTACAGGTATGCTAGAGGCATCCTGAACTAGAAGGAATGTTTTTAAAAATCCTTGTGTACTCTTAAATCAAAAGCTACTGACACAAAATACTCCTTTTGGTTTAACATATCTCCAAAGCAAACATGAAAGCACCTTGCCAAGCTGCCAAAAGGAAACATGCTAAAAAACAACAGCATGTGAAATAGCTGATAGTATAGAAAACCTTTTCATAAGGGTATTATCATGCAGGCTGCTACTCATAACATCAGGGATCACCTGCTCCTTCTTCTGCCACATAACATCCCAGTGATGATTCCAGCAATTGCTTGCATGGAAAAAGGAGTAGGAAAGTACTTATGTATTTTTAGCTATCTTTTTAAAACGCAGATCAGCAGCTGGAGAAAGACAGGAGAAACCAACACCATGTAGGCAATCAGTCACAGTGGAGTTTAGAAATATAGACCTGTCTCTGAACTTCTGAGATAAAACACAAGGTTAAACACTGGGGACAAATTATGTGCTTGCTTCTTCCATGTCGTTTCATTGAAGATTCCAGATTTGTGCCTGTGCTGCTGAGGAGGCATCAGAATCTCCTTCACTGGGCTTTAGCTGTCTAATGTATGCAACTTTTAACTGAATCATAGTTTGTTGGCCTTCTTGAAAAAATTTTTAAAAACCCCAAAAACCAGAAAAATAGAAAGAAAAAGAAAGATGATTTTAAGGGGGGGAAGAGAAAAAGGAAAGGAGAAAGAAATAAAAGGAAAAATGAAAATAAAAAGGAGAGGAGAGGAGAGGAGAGGAGAGGAGAGGAGAGGAGAGGAGAGGAGAGGAGAGGAGAGGAGAGGAGAGGAGAGGGAGAGGAGAGGGAGAGGAGAGGAGAGGGAGAGGAGAGGGAGAGGAGAGGGAGAGGAGAGGGAGAGGAGAGGGAGAGGAGAGGGAGAGGAGAGGGAGAGGAGAGGGAGAGGAGAGGGAGAGGAGAGGGAGAGGAGAGGGAGAGGAGAGGAGAGGAGAGGGAGACTCGAGGAGAGGAGACTCGAGGAGAGGAGACTCGAGGAGAGGAGAGGAGACTCGAGGAGAGGAGACTCGAGGAGAGGAGACTCGAGGAGAGGAGAGGAGAGGAGAGGAGAGGAGAGGAGAGGAGAGGAGAGGGAGAGGAGAGGAGAGGAGACTCGAGGAGAGGAGACTCGAGGAGAGGAGACTCGAGGAGAGGAGAGGAGAGGAGAGGAGAGGAGAGGAGAGGAGAGGAGAGGAGAGGAGAGGAGAGGAGAGGAGAGGAGAGGAGAGGAGAGGAGAGGAGAGGAGAGGAGAGGAGAGGAGAGGAGAGGAGAGGAGAGGAGAGGAGAGGAGAGGAGAGGAGAGGAGAGGAGAGGAGAGGAGAGGAGAGGAGAGGAGAGGAGAGGAGAGGAGAGGAGAGGAGAGGAGAGGAGAGGAGAGGAGAGGAGAGGAGAGGAAGAAGGAAAACAGGAATAAAGGGAAAGGGGAAAAGGAATAAAGGGAAAAGGAAAATAAGAAAAAAAAAAAAGAACAAGGGAAAGGAAGTAAAGCAGTTGTAACTGTTTTCCTCCTGAGGTTTTTGTGGTGCTCAGACTTGTGAAATGTATCACAGCCTGACTGCTGACCTCCTACAACTGCTTGAAGACCTCAGCCAAAAATTCTGATATTGATACAGCAACATATAATCTGCTAGATCTAAAAATAAAGAATGATGCTTAGAAAACAGTGTAAGATCAATTTATTTACAAATATTTCAGTCAGTTATATTTTTTTTTAAAAAGCTTTTGTTCTGAAAACTGAAGGAGAGTGAAAACATAACTCAGAGATTTGAGATACTGCTTCTATTTGAAAGTATTTTTAGTGTTGGCTTTTCCTTTTCTGGAAGCTTCTAATGTAACAATACCTTGCACCACAGTGCTGATGCGGGGATCAGTGGTTCATTAAAAGCTAATCCGTGAGACATTAGGTTTACAAGTGTCACAGACACATTAGATTTGAGAATAAGGAGGAACACAGTGGTGAAAGGATTGTAAAATATACAGAGCATATCCCCACAAGTGGCTACTACCATTAGTTCTGCAGGAAAGCATTAGTTCTGAAAATTAATTCCATGTATAATTGCTGGTCACAGCTGTTTAGAAAGTGGTATTATAGCGAGTTAGACTGAAATCAGTCAAAAGAGGTTTTATTTGTTCTTTTTGATTTGAGATTCTCTCACTGGTTTAAGCAGTGGTCTTTAAACTCAGAAATCCCTACATCTGTAAAAAAACCCACAAAGACCATAAACATCTAATCAGTCTTGAATAATTCATCTATCTTTGCTTACACACAATCTACATACAGCCTTTTAGACTAACTCTTGGCTAATTCCTTTGCTACAGACATCAGTCAGTTATCTACAGGGTTTGATAGAGTCTTTATAGAAAGAAAAAATGGCAGAAACTGCTTTACTTTTCCTCCATGGATAGTCGATAAAGATTCTCGCCCAAGTACTCGAGCCTCTCCCGTTGTTCCAGGTCCTGGTACAAGCCTTTGGGGACCTTGTTCAGGCCATAAACCAAGCCATACAGGCAACCAGCAATAGACCCAGTAGCTGCGCTTTCACCTGCAAGTTTGAGCACAGTTGCAATGGTCACTCAATGTCACCTTTGCATACACAACTGAAAACTTCACTGTGCTGAGGAGGAAATATTAAGCCACTGATGGAGCACGGTATGGACGTGTTCAGTCAGTCCCAATGCACTGTCCTGCCTCTGGCAGTGCAGGTGAGAATGAACACCCCAGGAAGAGAAGGATAGACACCAAGGCATGCACATGGTGATGCCACTGGGCTAGGTGTTTATTTGGTTTGGTGAAAATCCACTCAATGCAACAGCTCCTGCAAGCAGCTAGCCATTGCCAGGAAAAAGGAAGGAAGATTAATTGCAGGGGTCCCTTCCTTCCTCAAAGCACAGCATGGCACTGCACACACTTTAAAGTATCTAGCCATGGTGATTAGCATCAGTGCCCCACGCAGTGCACACAGGTTCGTGTCTGCTGGGCTCACCGCTGTGTTGGGGCAATTGAGCAGCCCAGAGCCTCAGCGAAGGGCCCACACCAGGCAGGGAGGGAGCAGGTGACTCAGGGCTGGGGTCTTTCTCCCTGCAGCTATACTGTGCCTCTCAAAACCCCAGCTGGATGTGAATGCCAAAAAGAGAGTTATCTCTTGCAAACCTGTAAAAGTGTGTGCCTGTAAGTGCTAGATTTATCTTCCTGCTACTTAATTAGGTGCTGTATTATTTTTTTCCTTCACTTGGTTTCAGTATGTGCAACCAAAAGGTTGCTTTGCCAAAGGCACTAGTGTTTCAGCAAGGAAATATATCAGCCCTTTACAAATCATATAGAATCATAGAATGTTTTGGGTTGGAAGAATCTTTTAAAGATCATCTAGTCCAACCTCACTGCAATAACCAGGGACATCTTTAACTGGATCAGGATGCTCAGAGCCCTGTCCAACCTGTCATTGAATGTTTCCAGCAATGGGACAACTACCACCTATCTGCCAGTGTTTTCCCACCTGCACTGGAAAAAATAATTCTTCCTTATGTCTAGTCTATATCTACCCTCTTTTAGTTTAAAGCTATTATGCCTTGTCCTGTCACAACAGACCCTGATAAAAATCCTGTCTCCATCTTCCTTATAGACCTCCTTTAAGTACCAAAAGGCCACAATAAAGTCTCCCTGGAGCCCACACTTCTCCAGACTGAACAACCCCAACTCTCTCAGCCTTTCATCATAGGAAAGGTGTTCCACCCCCCAATTATCTTTGTGGCCTTCCTCTGGACCTACACCAATAGGGCCATGTCTTCTGTAGAGGACTACTGTACAAAGCTGCACTGGATTTTCTTCTCTTGCCCCTCTAGTGAAACCATGAGATATAGATGGAGCAACATTTGAGAAGCACTGTAAATGGCTTGTTTGACAACTGCTGCCAGTTTAGTGGGTAAAGTCAGGAGTGCAGGTGGAGCAGGCAATGTGGCAGGCTGGCCAACAGTGGCAGCCAACAGCCAGGATTTCTCTCTCCTATCCCAAGTGACAGGGCAGAGGGTGGGAAGCAAAGGGGGTCCTCACCTCCATGGAACATGGAGCGATTGCAGAGCTCTGTCCAGTCCCCACCGCAGCCCAGCAAGGCATCATAGGCAATCATGGGTGCATCATGGCCTCGTCTCCCACCTCTGCCTTCAGAGCTCCACCTCCTGTATGTCTGCAGAAGATAAGTGGTGTCAGAATAGGGCACTGGAAATGGGTACATGGGGTACACAGCTTCACCATGGTGGCTTCTCCTCTGCTAGGTGGGAATAGCTCATCTTGCAGGACAAGGGTGGTAGGCAGCTGCACTGCCTGCACTGCTGCCTGTGGCTTGGGATGATACAGCACAACTGCAACTACTGCAGCCTAGGTGATGTCCAAGATGCAGCTATAAGCCTGTACCCCAGCTTAAAGGGTGCAGGTTGATTTATGCAAGCCAAGAATGCCAAAAAGTACATTAAGACAGATTTGAAACCAGAACTCTATTATTATTTTAAAAATTAGGGTTGGTAAGGACTTATTCTGTCAGTCCCCTTGCTGCCATGGACACATTCTCAACTTCCCTTGTTGAGACAAATTTTGCACATGTTTCAGTTATCCCAGATTTACATGGGGTGTGAAAAAGTTCTGACTCAGTAACTTCTTCAGGGGCTCAGTTTGAAATTATGTTAATTCAAGACACCTTTTCTGACCTTTTTCTTGCCACGTCTTTTCTTTCCTCTTCTTGTTGAATGAAAGGGAAAATAATTCGCAAATGTAAGAAACATTTCTCCCCCAGGAGAAGAGAGAAAAAAGCAAATCCAAAACTACAGTGAGGCTTGCAAATCGATTTTCTCTGGAGGAAGTACCTCCAAAACTCAATTTTTCTTATCCCAGATCCCCAAATTAGTATTGATAAATTTATAGAGAAAAAATAAACAATCTCCCTTTAAGGAAAATTGGCAGCTCTATTGCTT
The DNA here is from genome assembly GCF_026170545.1 of Melanerpes formicivorus. Taxonomy (NCBI): domain Eukaryota; kingdom Metazoa; phylum Chordata; class Aves; order Piciformes; family Picidae; genus Melanerpes; species Melanerpes formicivorus. The sequence goes on from NW_027142353.1 coordinate 24,300,077, forward strand.
GAAGTTTAAGTTATATGATGGTAATTATGTTGAATTGTTGCTGGCTCTTGGCTCCTGCAACATGTATGAAAGGCTTGCACTTCTGTCTACTCACTTTCACCGTGGTTGTTACATACTTGGTTGTGGTTTATATGCATACACATCAAAAGAGACCAAGTTGGACCACAGCTTCACTCTGCTGCTTTCTGGGGTTTGTGTCTTTTCTTTCTTCTTTACCCCCCACCCCCACCCCCCGCCTCCCAGAATGTAGAGAGCATACTTATCTCTTTATGCTTTCCTTTGCCACATGCAAACTTTCCAGCCTTGTTGCTGCAGTTTAAGTCCTGGTTAAGTGGTGCTGACACGTGTAATACTACCAAAGGCAAGAGAACTGAGCGTGGAGGTGCTATTCTGGGTGCACAGGCCACCAGCTCAGGTGTCACTTAGTCCTTAAGGTAAGGGATGCTCTGCAAACATATCATCCACCTTGCCGAAATAACTTTATATTAGGGATAGATGCCCTCAGGACTGAGCCTGGAGGGAGCTAACTGCACCAAAGCAGCATTTCTCAAACTTTTCAAAAATGCAGTCCGTTTCGACTCCTGTCCCTTGTGCGGCCCTGCCGTGTGGCACCAGCCCAGCTTCCCTAGGGCGGGCAGACAGGCAGGCGGGACCAACAGCGCTGAGTGCATGGACAGGGCTGTCAACACGCACTCCCTCCTACTGAAGGCACTGAGCTGCTGCCAAGCCCTGGAGGTAATTCACACATCCCCTCCTTGCTGTAAACCCCTGTAGTCAGTAACTATAGCTGCCTCTGACTTCCTCACCCTCCAGGAGCTGAACTGCTGCTGGCTACCATTCTCTTTCCATCCATTTTGTTTCTCTTTCTGTGTCCTTTCACACTGCTGGTTTAAGCAACTCCATCTTAGGGGCATGGGATCCTCAGAGTCTAATTGACCTGGATAATTTTGGTTTGGTTGCTCTGTCATTTTGTTGAACACCATGTCCAGCAGGGGAAAATGATCAGGGCAAGTGATTTGTTAGCAGAAGGAAAGCTGATCCCAACTGCAGTGCAATTTCTGCCTATTCATGTGTATCTAACATGTTCCAAACATGTATCACTGAAAAATATACATTAAAGAGGGGTTCATTTGTCTTTTATTCCCACATTTCTAGTTCTCTACAAATTTGAGCTGAATAACTGCTTTACAAGAACAGTCTTTGCTGCTTAGCATTTTGAGGTGCATTTATTTATTTATTTATTTGCCCTGAGAGGGAAATTGCCCTTGCAACATACTCAGATCAATCTAAGCCATGCTTGAGGGCTCCATTTTCACATCTCCTGCAGCTGGTATGTGCCTGCAGAAAGGTGTGCCTACTTGAATGGGCACAAGCATGCAGTGACAACTTGGTAAGAGTGGTGCAACATACTGGTGCATTACTAATTGTCCTTAGAAGGACAATCAGCTATACCTCCAGATAAGTGGCCAGTTAGTTTGGAGGGAGTGCAAAGGGAAGCACTGCTGGGGAAAAATCAGGCAAGGTGGTTGCCTTCCCCTCATTTATTCTTTCTGTGATTAATAGTCATGCTCAGCTTATAAACAAATTAAGCCTTAACTTCTGTCAGGCTGTAATCTCTGGTGGGCGGTGGAGTGAGGGTCAATCAATATTTTCCTTTCATGTGCATGAAAATGAATAGCTCAACAGGCTGGACCAGTTGGGCCTGAGCAATGCAGGTAAATTTTATTTCTGCATTAGGCATCCATGCAGTTCTTTTTTGAAATGATCATGGGAAAATACTATTGGGTTTAATGTCTCCTAAAGCTCTATTAATACACTGGTAGAACTGGAAGCAACACAAAACTAGTAACAAATTCAAGGCACTGAATTAATAAAATAAAACTGAAAGCACATCTACTCTCTAAGTTTAGAGTGAGCAATTTCTTATTATCAACAGTGAATCTATCTTTTGGCACCTTTTGCTGCAAAGATGAGCACCTAAAAATACAGAAAGTGAATTCTCAGAATAGAACTGTGCTTTAATAGTCTGGAAAAAAAGGTTTGATTTATGGGGTAAGGTGCTAAGAACCACATACTTATTGCTTAGCTGCTAAGTGGAGACCTTTGAAAGGTGCCAGCACATAATGGAAACGCCAGGGAAGAAGATACATTATTTCTCTCGAGTTAAGCAGATATAACCTGAAGTCATAAGGCAAAGGAAAGATCATGTATGCTATAAAATAGTATCCTGTGGGACGTGGTGAAACACCATCTCTTGAGACACTTAAAACTAGCTTAGGCACAGACTGTGTTGGCAAAGAATTGCTTAGGACAGCTGTCTTCTGTTCAAAGGACCATAACAAAGTCCAGACCCTGGCACCCAGTGAGATTTCTGTGGAACTCAGGCCACAGCTCCACACAGCTTTAATGAGAACCCTTGATGAGACGCTTGCATTTTGCACTCTTTAATATCTTTGTCTTATGTTTTCTACCTGTTTTAGGCATCAACATATCTGGCCATTAAGATCACCTCTCTGCCCTGTTCCCTCCCCTTGCAACAATCCCAGGACCAGTGAAAACTGTTTTATCACCCTAACACATAACTAAGCCAAGGATGGGATTTGGTTTTTCTTTCTTGAAATTTTAGGGGAAAAAAAAAAAAGACTTCCTGAATGCTCTGGCACTGGAAACAGTTGAAAAAAACTGTTGTGTCCCATTGAAAATACTGGCTCTTTGTTCAGAGCCTTTTTGATTGCTTTCTGAAGTTCCACTTACCTTTTCTCTCTCTTCCGCATCATAGTTGTCCGGGAAAACAGGTTTATTCTGATTTTCCTCATTGATTTCTCTCTCCTCCAAATAAAACTGCCACTTGGCTTCAAAGTAAAACCAGTGCTCTTGGTATTCTGAATGCAAAAAGAAATTACTGATGTAATATTTCACCTTGCCAACATTTTCAACTCTAATAGATTTTAAAGAAAACTGCAGTATTGACTGACCTGGAAAACTAGGTATTTTACAATACATATACATTATATAGGCCCATGTACTACACATGCATTTTAAGATGGAGTGGAATATCTAATTGGAAACAGAAGACATGAAAGAAAAAATAGTTTCAGAATCTCATGCTATTTTTATGGCATGCTAAAATTAAATTAGGAACAATCAAGATGAGGTTTTAAAAGAACTTACTGAGGACACTCCGAGGAAAAAGTAAGAGCCAGCAAAAAGAGAGGGAAAAAAAATGCAATTCTCTGCCAATTTTTATATTGCTTTACTATGATTAAAGAATGTCTAAAAATGCTTACGGGTCCTAAAACCAAATTGCTTCCCACCCCCGTTACCAGTTTTTAACCATATAATTTCTTCAGTATTTCTGTTCTGTTTTCACTGTATTTCTGCATGACCTTTCAGGAAAAGGCAGATAAGAAACTACAACATTTCCAATTTTATATATTGTATTATGGATGAAATGTAACAAAGGGGATAAATAGCACACACACCTGCTATACATGCCCATAGGAATAAGCCCTTTTTATAACCACGTCTTTCTCCTTTTTCTGTCACTTTGGAAAGATCGTCTCTAATCACGCTTGACAATGTTTGTGTAAATAATCTTACTAAATTCAGTTTATTTTTGAGCTAGGACTCTGGTTCAACACTTTTGGCATTCTGTGATTTTTTAAAAAAGCCTTAAAAAGGTGCATAAAGGTCCTGCTTGGTCACTCAGCTATGTTCTGCAAGCAGCCACAGAACACACACACAACCAAACTGCTTCTCTGAAGCATCCCTCAGAGAACCTGATTTTGCTTCTTTTCCTGAAATGTCATACAGGTGACCCTTTTGGGCAATTCATATCTTTAAAGAAGGTCAACATCATGTAAAAACATTCGAACTGCCTTGTAGGATGTTATACTTCCACTAGGTTGCTGGTTCCCAGCCCCAGACAGGGATGAGACTTCAACCATGTGGCCCTCTATGCTCGGGAGCACCCAGCTGGCCTTTTGCTGTTTTCATGCCCCAGTTTTGCCTGATTATATGGAAACCACTCACCAGAATCCTACAAAAAAAGGAACATTTAGAAAAACAGAGTAAAACAGCATTCACAGACATCAGACTAAGGAGAGTATCTTGAGGGGAAAGAAATGTCACACAAAATGTAGCTGGCTGAAATAAACTTATACTCACTCCAGCAGATAGGTAAGACTGCTTTTAGCACCTGACAGATTTATTTCTTTGTGGATTTTTTTTTCCTATTTATTTCCCCCATGACTATAAAAGCCTCAAAAACTAGCAAGGAGATGACACTAGAACAGGTTGCCCAGGGAGGTGGTAGAAGCCTCATCCCTGGAGGTTTTTTAAGGCCAGGCTGGATGTGGCTCTGAGCAACCTGATCTAGTGTGAGGTGTCCCTGCCCGCAGCAGGGGGATTGGAACTAGATGATCCTTGAGGTCCCTTCCAACCTTAACAATTCTATGATTCTATGTGATTATTCTAATGCACAGATTCTGAATTGAAAGGATCAAGCAGTTGTAGGAGATTCTACACTGCCAGCTCTGGAGAGGCTCTGCCCCATCCCTTGAGCCCAGTCTGAGACAATGGTCATGTTCAGGTTGATGGGACTCTCTGGCAAGTAATTGCAACTGAGTGTCAGAGATGGGTGTGCAATCAAGCCCTCTGCAACTGAACACTGTGTTTGTTATCCATGGGGGATAATACAGCTAAAAAAGATTTTTCTAAAACTGGAGGTCTCTCTTTGGCAGGATTTCTTTGCAGTGCATCTCACCAGCCCAGGAGCTTAGTGGTACTGCAGGAGACTTTTCTCGCTACCAAAATAGGATGAAGCTCAACAATACAGGCACTAGCCAGAGAGCGTGCCTCAAGAGTCCAACATGCATATCTCCACGCTGAGGGGTTCTGCTAGGGTGGAGTGACAGGGACCTGCTGCAAAGTCACTTGGAGAGGAGCTCACTCACACTAATCCTGCACCTGCTCCTCATAGGTCTCAGCTAAAAAAATCCTGGTGTGCAATGAGGCACAAACGAAAATGTGGGGTCTCTCAGAAAGGCCCCCTGGTGCTCCTTCAAGATTTTAAAGTAGCAGCTTTCCTTCCCAGTTAAATTTTAATTACTTTCTGAGTGCTCTTGGGTAAAAATTTCCATTTAATTCAATCTTTCTCAACAGTCATCCCTTGAGTTTGACAGAAAAGTCTCCCTCCTTGATGTTTTAATGTAATGATATTCATCTGTCTGGGGCAGGTCTCACCATTACAAACACATCACTCCCTGGCAGAAGGGGACTAAAATACCTTTGCCTTGAGGATCACATACATTAGTAAAGTGAGGATATCAAGTTCAGTGCTGGCATTATGCTAATTTGTTTTAAAACAAGGATACAGCAGGTTATATCTTAGATATTTGTTCAAAAAGCAACAAGTCAAATCTGAGTGTGTGGTCAAAAAACAACTCTTGGTCACAAGGCACCTTCAGGCAAGGTTTTCCTGGTGAAATAAAGAATGCCAGTGGGTTTTCTTATGAAAAATATCTTACTGTTCTAATTAATGGAAGAGACCTGAATAATTCATATCACAGCAGTCAGTTTGCCTAATAACCTGCTAAATACAAGTTCTTTCCTGCCCCCTGCCCAGAAATCTTTGAAGGCCTGCTAAAAATAAAACTATGCAGTAGGGCATTATTATTGGTATTTCTCTTTGCATGTTTGCTACCAATATACCATGAACAGAGGGCTGAAGAAGGTGGCACCACCTATGAAGAGTTTACAATCTGAGCGGAGAAAGCAAGAGGACCGCCTGTGGCGAGGGCAGAGGGGTGAAAGCAGCAAAATGGGGAGACTGGGGAATGGTATTTCTTCAGTGCCTTTCTAGCTGAACACAGTTGTAAGAAAGTAACTCTTGATTCAGACACATTACCTGCCATGTGGCGAATGGTCTTCTTGCAGTATTCTTCAGCCATCGGCACAACCTTCATCATCTCTCTTCCCCACTGAGCAAGGGGTTTGCCTTGTATTGCATATGCCACAAAGAGAGCTGTGCATAGGGACCCTAGAAAGCCTGGAATTCATAGATAGCAGTGATTACCAATGCACGCTTTGTGCTTGTATTATCCTTGTCATGTCCCTTGTAGGATTTAGTGGAATGCCTCATGGCTGCAGGGTAGGCTAACACATAACCCATCTCTGCCTCTTTGCAGGCTGCATTGTGACATGTTGAGATTCTTGGCTAAAGCATGGTGCCCATTGGTTTACAACTTGTTTTACATAGAAGGGAGCTTCTTTTCTTAGTGGTGTAACATGACAGAAGCTGAGGTAGGTGTCAAAACCAAACATAATCCACTAATGTCACACTGAAAATCTTCTAATTGAAGTCACATGAAATAATTGACTTGCACAAAGTGATTCAATTACAAGCTATGTCACCTTGTTTACAGAGTCATCCAGCCCAAGGGCTGTGTTTGTTAGATCTAATACTATTTCTGGCTCATTTTATTCTAAGGAGACAAGTCCACTTGGACAATTCCTTCTTTCCTCTAATGGGACAACGTCCCTTTACTGGAAAGAGGCAATTGTCCAAGCAAGGCATGCTCTCTGACTGCCTAGGTAGGCCTTCCACTTCAGATACAAATATACTTAAGATGACTTTTCATTAACAGGCACTCAAAGCTTCCATGATGTCATAATTAGAGGTGCCTGTTTCTCATATTTGATTGTGTTCTCAGCATTCTGTGAAAGGCAGCAAACCCAATCCATTACAAAGTGCAAAAGAAGGTTAAGAAAACCACTCAGCCCCAGGTGACCAAAATATTGATTTGATTGCTTCTCAGCTCATGGGTCCAAAAGTATTCATGCACTCACGCACTCATGCATAGAGGCAAGCATGAACTTCATGTGTTTTGCTGAAGGTAAAACCAATTTTCAGGAGGTTACAAGTCCAGATGAGTCAATCACTCATTCTTTCTGCTGTAAGACCTGCAATACCAGGTCAGACCACAGGTACATCCAACCCAGGACCCAATAGACGCTTTCAGAAAGAATAAAACATCAGGTAGTGCCAGCTCAAAGGGTCCCACTTAGATAGCATCTAACCCAGCTGCTGTAAAGATCCTTTAATGTCACATTCAGCATGAGCCTAATTGTTTTGTCGCCTTTGCTCCCTAGAGCCTCTGGACTAACTTAGAGGCAGTTTTAATTACTTAGCTTGATTACATTTAACAGCAACAGCCGTTCTTGTCCACTTCCCTGATCCCTTTTGAATTCAGGTGTATCTGTGAACTCTAGAGATGCTCAAAGGAGAGAGGTATGTGGCTTAGCTATGCACAGCACAAGGAAGTATTTCCTTTGTCTGCTTGTTTTAGTCCTGATTAATGTGTTTGGTTTTCCTTGTCTTTCAGTTAAGACAATGTCAACCAACACCTCCCTTTCACCTTTCAGATGGCCCTTTCACTCCTCTCTTCTCTACCTTCCCACTATGCCACTTTCCTCTTTTCATAGCTGTAAACTCCTTCTGGATAGAATTCATCCTTGTATAGAAAAGTGTTTGATGATTTGAATACTCCTTGCTGCCATTTTTTGGTTCTAGCAAGTAACTTCTGAGGGGGGAGATCCAGAACTGCACTCATTCTTATTGCTATTAATGGACCAGAGACTATATATTAGCTTAATGATGTTTTCTGCTTTGCTTTGAATTCTTTCCCTCTAATTTTATGCCATTTTGATGTTTTTTTCTGATTGCTTCAGAGCACTGAGGGTGTTGAACATGTCACCATTCATTATGGCTTTATTCATTGCTGTTTAAAAGAGACAGAGTGAATATACACTCACAAAGCATAACATTATCAGAGTGACAGACCTGAATATTCAGAACAACATTAAAACTACTTGTTTAGGAAATGTTTCAGATTGTGTCCAAATACATGGAGGTAGATTTTTTGCCTTTCTGCCTTTGCTTACTGTGACTGGATTTGACAAAACCTTTCAAGAGAAAAATGTTTTATCCTCTGACCCATAACCTTGCATGATAAAAGTGAGTCATCTGGATGTATATAAATCCTAAGATTTAATCAGGGCATGTGCCACAAATGTGCATTGGACAAGACAGATTGTGATTAGTTCTTGCAATTTTAGGAGAGAAACCTCCCAGTCTGAGACTGCTTTCTACACAATATATAAGAAAATACTTAAGCCTCTGCAAGTAATATGTACAGGTGTGTATTTTCTATGCAAAATTCAAACCAAAGCTGTGGGGTCTGAAAAGCAGAAGCATAATTCCCAAGAGAGTCTCTGCAGCATGAGAAGCAGCTTTAGAGATTTCAGCAGGCCGATATGTCAGCAGACATTACCTGTAGGATGGTTATGAGTCATTCTTCCACATTCAATGCTCACTTCAATAAGGGACTCCAGCCTTTCGGGCTTCCAGTATCGCATCCCTAAACACATGGCTTTTGTGGATGCTCCAAATCCAGAACCTAAAATAGGAAGACAATGCCAAGCATTTAAAAAGAGACTAAAGATACAGAAATATGTTGACAAAAAGTGAAACGAGCACATTTTATCAATTCAACTCATGGGGGAATTTCTTGGTGAATAGGAAACGAGTATGCAAGGTGAGATACAAGTTTTGAGAGTTTCTTGTGAGGAATTTGGCTTCTATGCAGTCAACATTGAAAATATTCCAGTATTATCAAGTGCTATGAAGGACATAGTGGGTTCAAGAGCAGTGTGCCCTCTTCTTCACACTTCCTCAATTCAAACTCTCAGGCCATGCTTGCATATTCTGGGTTGACATGGCTGTTTTCCTTGTTCCAGCTGCCAGCACTAGAAGCAGAAGTTTGAGAAACTGATGCACTTTTGCTATGTCCTTATTTTAGTAGTCTCTGTGCTCAAAGCACACCATTAAAACACTTCCTATGAGCATCTTTCATCCTAAAGAGTCCCATTACTAGTGGCAGTTCACAACATAGTTTCTGCTATGTAGAGAATTAATGTACCCAAAAAGAAAATAAACTGTGGCACAAAATCCTCCAAAGTTAGGTGGTGTCAGAATGGAGGTTTCTTGTGCTTGTGAGTGTGGTCATTAGGGTGAAGCCTAGACTTAATGAGCTTGATCTTGGGAATTTCTACTTTGTGCAGCATGGAGCTTGTTTATTGAACAGCTAATTTAGCACATTTAATCCTCAGGATTGAGTGCATGATCCCAGGTGTTCAACTTTTAAAAATGTAATTGAATGGAGAGTTAAATTTACTAATGAGGTTTTTTTCTGTGGTACTTATCACAATAATAACAGGATCCCACAGAAGGTTTAATGAGCTTATCTTCACAAGGCACCAGTGAGGTGTTTATCTCCTCCTTGCAGTGGGTGAGACAATGCCCCAAAAAGCATTAACTCATTGCATGCACCCACCCTGAGGTGGATAGGTATTGATTTCTCAAAGTACTTAGCATTTTTTAGCCCTGTCTTTGCTCAATCACACTTCTCAGTGACCTTGGTTAAAGCTGAGAGCAATCGGCATTTCTCCACTATGTCCCTGGAAGATAAGGGGCATATTTATGCCACCTAATTTTAGCCTCTGTGGAACCTGCATTAGGAGCACAGTCTCCCTGTCTTTCCCAGTCTGGCAGCATGGAGGAAGGTTAGCTTGTACAATAGTGCAGTAGAAACAATTCATGGGCCAGAGTGAATTGAAGCAGCAGATGCTAAGGTGCCAGAGTCAGGGGTTTTAGTATGTATCTTGAGAAGACCCCTCAGTTGCTCCCCTGGGCTGTGCCTAATGTGGGTCCAGAGCATCAGAGACTCCCTTGGAGCCATCTATTATCATCCCAAGTGGCTGCAGCTCAGGTGTCTTGAGATCATGAGTTAGATCAAAGCATGCTATGGAGGGTGGCAGGAAGCTTTACTTCACACTCAACTGAAGCCTGAGTCAAACCAATCACCCTTTGGCATCTCCAGGTGCAATACAGATCAACTAGTATCTGAATTTCTCTCTTGAGAGAAGACCTCTTCTCCCTGGACAACAGTTATCACCCTGGTTAGGGGATTTAATCAAGTTAGCCGAACACATTTCTCTCCTTCCTCATCAGAGGCTAATGTGCTAAATTTGTGTGCAATAACTCTTCCACAAACAGGCTGGATACCTGATAAATGTGACAAGAAAGGCTTTTGCAAAATAACGTTTTATTCCCTGAAAGCTCAGAGCCTTCCTGATAACAGCAAACAGGGCCTTTTCCAGAACACCTGTGACCCCTGCTCCTGAGGAAAAGGCTGGATACTTATCTTGCAAGCAATGTGTTTGCTCCTTGCCTCATGTATGTTGCAGTTGTAGTGCCTGGTTACTAAGGAGTCAGGAGCAGATAAAACTGACTACCCCACAAGTCACATAGAAAGCACAAGGAAGAATCAGAAAATAAATTCAGTCTTCTGGAGAACCAGTCAGCTTAACTGGGAGAAAATATCTCTTCTGGCTCACAAGACCAGACTTTTCATTAAACCATTGGCTGCCATAAAGCAAAATCTTCACTCTGCAGCCTTGGTTCCTTCAAAGGACACAAAGGGTATTGTGTTACACAGAGTTCTCTTCATATAACCAGAACAGTTAGAACCAGAACCAGAACCAGCACTACAGTAATCTGGCTGCTGGTCTGAAGGAGCTTGTCTGTAGCTTCATTGTGTTCCTCCAGTCTAGGAAATGATATTAAAACCTTCTGCATCATCAGACAAGCAAACTTGATAATAAGAACTTCCATCACAGGGAGTAACATTATGCCTGGGCAAGGCTTCAGCAGATTAGCAGCTGCTAGCTCCCATGTCTTAGTACCTACCGTTTGAATCAATGAGGTGAGAGATGAGACTAGTCCATGCAACAGGTGAAGTGTGTGTAGGAACATAAGTACTGTCCTCCACTCTCAGACCAAATATTGGCCTAACTTATCATGTCTGACAGTGATCAGTGAGGAGGATACTTAAGAAAAAGTATGGTGACGCTACCCCTTTGTATTACAAAGCTACTGAGAATTTGTCTCCTTGATCCAGGAGGCAATTGGCTAATCATCTTTCTGCTTAAACAACCCTTGAAGGAATTCCCTTGGGTGAATTTGCCTAGCTCTTCTCTGAACTCACATGAATCGTAGCATCTGCAAATTGCCATTGGAAAGTAGTTGTGCAGTTTAATTAGGTGTTGCATGAAGAAGTCCTTCCTTTTGCTTGCTTTGAACTCATGATTTGCCAATTTCATTTGAAGTCTGCAGTTCTTGTGCTGGAGGACATAGTTTTCTCCAAGCTCTCTATTAGATTGTCTCAGGCATCATAACTGATGGAAGCAGGTTTTTACTAATCCAACCATCCTTTCTTTCTAGCCCTCTTACATTTTATTTTTTTGGGGGGGAGGGAGACTCCAGTTTACATACAATAATCAAGAAACAGCAGCTACAGATTTATACAGCTGTGTAAATATGTTTTGTGTTTTGTTCTCAGTTCCCTTCCCAGTCATTTTTAATAGTCTGTTGCTTTCTGGCTCTTACTGAGCACTGAAGCAACATTCTTGTAGAACTACTGTAGTGCCCCAGTCCTTTCTCTGAATGGTAACTGAATCAGCAACAGCAGCTCTGCATATAAAATGCTGTATTCATATGACTTTTCACTTATCTGCATTATATTTGGTTCTGCTACTGTATCACACAATTATTCATCATTGTGAGCATCTTCTACTACTATGTACTATATTATCTTTGACTTGACTGACCCACTATGCATTTGCATTTCCAGGTAGTTTGTGGACATGTTGAATAATAGAGGTCAAACACAGGTACCTCCTTCTCTATGGAAAAGACAGACTGCAATCTCCTGCTCTTCATTTATTGTCTCGTAACCTGTTGTCTGTGCTCAGGTGAACCTTTCTGCCATCCTATAGCACTTAGTGCCCCATTACTTAGTGCCTTTGGTGAAGGACCTTGTTGAGAGCCTTTTGGAAATTCTGACAGACCATCTTCCTGGTGTATCCTTTTCCCTCTTGTTTCTTGGCTACTTCATGAGTCTTCTAACAAAATTCTGAGATGTGACTTCTTGTCACAAAAGCTATGTTGACACTTTCCTGTTACATCATTTTCATTCATGCACTACATTACTCTCTTTTAGCATGTAATACCTCAGTGTGTTTTTCTTCACTCTGTCTCTGTAGAATAGTAAAAATCAGCTTAATGTCTGCTAAGCCCTGAAGAGGATGTCTGTTTTGTGACTACAGACTGTCCTGCATGAGAACTTAGAGCTTGGCTCCTTTATTTCTTATCTGGCCATGGCTTATCCTTGTCTTAATTTTTGTTCTCCAGATTTATGCATTTAACTCACACTTTTCCCTCCTGCTCCTCCACCAATTCCACTGTTCTCAAGTGCTACTAGGAAGCTCAGCAGTTGCCCCACTAGCTACAGATAAAGATCTGCTTTGATGTGTGTCTGAAATATACACACAAAACAGGTAAAGCCAAGCTGCCATTTGACTGGATTTTCCTAGTGGGTCTGAAGGCTCATCTCCAGTTCAAGGGGCACCACCTTTTTCAGATGTTGGTTCCAATTGGAACAAAACGTTTGTGTCACGCCTCAGAAACAGAAGACGCATCTTCATCAAAACTTTAAACAAATGCTGACAAACAGAGGCAAACACTCAAAGGTGAAAATTTCAGCCTTGAGCTTATTAATGTCATAAACTAGAAAAAAAGCTCTTTAAATGGATGGCATTTGTCAGCCTTGGGCAGGTCTTCTAGTGGTCATGGAAATCTCATCATCCTTCAAAATAATCTGGGTATCCCTGCAATGAGTGTGACAACGAACATGACATGATGTGGAAATAAGACCCCTGTGACAGTTGGACTTAAGAACCCGGAGTGCTAACTATTTCCACAAGAATTTGAATAGAGGATCATCATGTAAGCAATGCAAAATTACCTAAGCTAAGATTTCACTGGTCCATGAAAGGTGGCACATGAATTCTTCCTGGAAGTGAGATAAGAGGGAATGACCACTGGAAAACAGCATTCTGTTTCCAGCTCATCCAACTGCTAGGAATTCAATGCCCATGGAATGTTTTTGCCTCAAGAAGAAATTTGTGAAAATGCAATTTAAATATGTATTATGTCCATAGCAGTGTCAGGACTCATTGTAGGCTGAACATCTCCACCTCAGGTCACTGGCTGTTTTGTTCTCAGGGTAAGAAAAGAAAAAAAGGTTTCTTGGGACATTCAGGATGTTATTTGTCAGACCAGATGGAAAAGGTGGGCTTTAGCTGCCCACCTGCAGCTACAGGAACTCATTTTAGCTCCTTCTAGCCCAGAGTATACCAAAACCAGATGGTTCATCATGGAAAGCTTGGGAGGAGGAAGGTTAAAAGAAGAGATGTAGCTCCAACATAGCAAGAAGCCAGAGAGCAGCTGGAGGTGTTGATTGCTGCCCAGGGACAGCATCAGTTCCCACAATTATTTTGATCAGAGCTTACTCCCTGTCAGTCAGAAAATATATGACAGGTGCCAAAGGGGCACTTTCTCAGATTTGCCTGGCTACTAACAGGGTGAGCAGAATACACCAGGAAGGGAACCTTTCCCCTCACAGCAGCTGTTACAAGGGGTGGAGGCTGAGCGAGGCATGCTTTTTGTGCCAGAGTAAACTGACTACTGAAGCCCAGAAATAGCCATGGCGTTGTGCCACTAGATCTTTGCCATGATGTTGCATCAATATGCAGTGCTGTTGAGCAGTGCTGATATGTACTGCAGTGGTGGAGCATCACACCAACACAGTGTAACACCTGTGTGAGCTGCCATCATCCTGCGGCTGTCTGTGTCTACCTCCTCTGATGATGTGGTGTCTCTACAGGCTTTCACTGTTAAATGCACTGTATGGGTATGTGTGTATATGTATGCACATATCTGCCTGTGTGTTATTTAGCTTGAAGTAGAAATTTAACTAATCATAGAATGAAAAGATCATAGAAAGAAAGAGAGGATCATGGACAGGGAAACAGGGCTAGAAATATTAGGAATTATCAGCAAAAGTCAGAGCTGTTAGCAGAGCATCCACTCCCTTCAGTCAATGTGTTGGTGCTTAGAGCAATTTACAGACTTGGCTTTGTTTTTTTTTTTAATGGTCTGCCATCACTGAAAAGATCCAAGGATACAACTATTTAAATGAAAAATGTCAGAAAAATATGTCTTAAAATAACCATTAAATTCAAGGACAAAGGTCTGGACCCCAAGGCACAGAGCCAAGGACAAAGTCTCTTTAAATAGATGTTAAAGAGGGAGGGGTTCATTTATGAGAGGACATAGTGCCCTACAGAAAGAATTCCTGGCAGATCTCTCGCCATCCCCAGGCAAATATGGAAACATTTCAGGGGTAGTAGCCTTTGATGTGAGGGGGCAAAAGGAAACAATTTCCATATAGCCACCAACACTGAAAGCATGCAGACTATAACTTGGAAGCAGTACCATACCCTTTTCATTGAATGGTGTGTGCCAAGCAAGAAGGTAGTTGTCTGGTTTTAATTCCCTGCAGCCTTCGATGGTAGCAGGGTCTGGACGCCTCCCAGAGAGCTTGTCAAGAGCATCCACATAGCGTTTTACCAGCTCCCGGTACAGGTCTTCTAAACACCAGTAATCTGCTCAGAGGAGGGGAGAGAAGGTTGCTAGCTGAGGCAGAAGAGTGAACTGGAAATAAACAAACAAGCTCACTATGCATTTAAGGAATGTTTCTATTTCCACTTCCAATACATTGAGTTGTGTTTCTGGTGCCACTGTCAACACGTTTTTAAACATCATGAGAGCAGGATGGAGGATGAACCATCTCATCTCTCGGTTCTCATATTTTCCTGCTTTCTTTTCCATTTACAGCTCTCCTAATTGGAAAGATGAAGGCATTCTGTTCATCATCAGTAGTTGCTCAGGGGCCTTATTTAGGCTCTGGTGTGAAGTATTTACAGACATTTCTAACTGCAAAGCGAGTGTGTTGCTGCTGCAGGGACTGGGCATGCACATGAAGCCAGATGTGTCTGGCTCAACCAGTGCCTTTGTGGTCATTTGCAAACTGTAATTGAATTTAAAAATTAAAGCCCATTTGAAAAAAGTTACCACTGGACCATTAACATGAGGTATGTAGGACTAAAAGCAAAGGTAGTTTAGTGGCCTTGTCTTTTAATCTTTATTTTATATTTATTTTGTCTAAAATCTGTAGTTCTTTTGTGCAGATACCCTAATATCTTACATCAGTGCAGTAACCAGAACATTGAGCTTTTATAAAAATTATTATAAAGATCATTAAGAGCAACAAATCCCTACAGTCTGCAGCAGTTCCAGCAGATAAATTTATTTCTGGAATAAGTTCACTAACAATGTTTATTGTTCATTTTTACCAAGTCCTGCAGTCTTGCCTAAGGGGGAGCTTCCCCCTGTTAAACAGGGGTTCTCTTCACTGCTGTTGTTTGTTGTTGAGCTTGAAGAACCTGACCTTGTTTCTTCCATTGGCTTCTGTGGTAGCTGTGGAATCAGTGGGAACTGAGTCTCCTAATTTTTCTGTTTGTATCTTTTCTATGTACTTAGAGAAGCCCTGTTTAATACATCCTTTGACGTACAGATTGAATGACACAGCAAGAGAAGTTCTTCCAAAATTGTACTCATTTCATCAAAGAAGGGTGATTTCTTGAAATCCACAGGAGAGGTTTAAGTTAAGACAAAGTTTGCAACTCTATAAGCAGGAGACACTCAAAAGTACCAGTTATGCAGAATAGGTTAGGTGAATAAAGATGATGCAGGGTAAAACTAAGATTCCCCTCCTTCACATAAAAAAGTACCCTATCAGTTACAGTGGCTATCCTACATACAGTCCTAGAGGAACAAGATACTTTCAAGCTGCCGACTCTTTCCAGATTTAGGAATCGGGTGTCAGTTTATCTGGATGGGAGCCAGGAACAGCATTTGCACCCAGCAGCTCCTGCAGAAAACTTGTCCGCAGAGCCAGAGTGAGTCCCTGTGGTCCAGCACCTCTGGGCTACCCAGGCTCACCCTGGTTCCCTCATCTGGAGCCAGGCTGCTCTCTCAGCCATCATGTCAATAGGAAATGTTCTTTATGTAGAAGTAAACCCTTAAATTTTCTAACACCTGTGTTCAGGTCAGAGAGGAAAAAATCTTTCCTTGTTGCAAGGACAGTTCCCCTGTTTTTTGATGATGCTGTTCTCATTCCTCCCTTATGGGTCAGACTCCTGCTGGAAGTAGACAGTCTGTTTATTTTTCATTGTCAGTTCAACCTTTCAGTCTGTTCACATGGTGGATTTAGGACACACCAGCTCAGTTTGCAAAGTGCCTGCAGTTCCCTCTGCTTCTGGTCATTGAGCAGCTGAACTTGTGCAAAGCATTTGAGGCTGTCCAGCACAACGTTGTCTCTTAATTGGAAAGACACGGATTTGATGGATGAACCACTTGGTGGGTAAGGAATTGGCTGGACATTCACCCTTGAAGAGCTGTGGTCAGTGCTCAGCGCCCGAGTGGAGAGCAGTTCCTCAAGGATCAGCACTGGGACTGATGCAGTTTAACATCTTTATCAGCAACTGGTACAGTGGGATTGACTGCACTGGTGGTGCAATTGACACATTGCAGGGAAGGGATGCCATTCAGAAGGACCTTGACAGGTTTGAGAGGAAGGCCAATGCCAAGTGCAAAATTCTATACCTGGGTTGAGGCAATCCCAAGCACAAATATAGGCTGGATTGACAGTGGCCCTACAGAAAAGGACTTGAGGGTATCATCAGTCCAGAAAGCAAATTGTACCCTGGCCTGCATCAAAACAGTTGTGGCCAGCAGGACAAGTGAGGTGATTCTCTCCCTCTGCTCTCATGAGAGCCCACTTGGAGCATTCAGCTGTGGGGCCCCCAGCAGAAAGAAGACACAGACCTACTCTAGCAGGTCCAAGGGAAGGCCACAAAGATGGCCAAGGGGCTGGAGCACCTCTCTTTTGAGGACAGGCTGAGAGCTGGGGTTCTTCAGCCTGCAGAAGAGGAGGTTCCAGAAAGACCTTACAGCAGCTTTTCAGTACTTAAGGCCAAAGAAAGGAGACTGTAGGATAAACAGAGCCAACAAGAATGATATCTGAGAGTTTTTCTCTTTAGAGCCACAGTGCTCCTGCTGTTTTTAAGAAATAAGATTTATTATTTACTGTTAGTCTGACTGGTTTGAGTACCCCAAAGTTATGGTTTTACAGAGTTCAACAAGCAAGAAACATGTGATATATATTTAATCATAGCCTATACTCAGAAATATGCTAGTCATCTTTTTTCTTAATAGACTGACATCTTGCCCTTATCTTTAGTGTATTAGCTACCCCTGAAACCATTGGTTAGCTAATAGCCAAGTATGAAGTGTCCAGCACACTCTTCAACTGATCTCTACACACTAAATTTAGAGCAGACTGAAAGCAGGCAGATAAAGCAGTGAAACAGGAGCACAAGGGAAATTTCATTGACGCGATAAATACTTAGCTACATCCTGAACTTCTGCTACTGTTATTTATCCAGCGTTAAACTCTTAGAGGAAAAATCAGCAATGATTTTACAGAAATTAAAAAATAAGAAAAGGATTCATTTTGAAGCAGCAAAATACTGCTGAATGGTCTCTGTGTTCTGGGGTGCTTTGTTGGTGATCTTGACAGTGCCAAACAGCTACAGTTCGATGGGGATGGTATCACTACAAATATCATCATATCTTAAAAGGAACATATTCTTCTTCTAAGAAAAAAACAAATGTTCTCTCTCAGATTATTGTGATTTTAGAGAACATATATTAATAGCTGCCACTATTCTGATAGACTTTTAAATAGATATAGTATGCTAGAATTTTTTTTTTTTTTTTGACAGAGGGTTCTTTATAAAGCAAATTGTTCCTTTTCAGGTCTTTCAGGTGCCATCCTTTGCCTGAGAGACTGGAAAGAGGAGACAGCACTAGTGATTTTAGTCTGAAAGAGGTATTAAGGTGACTTTACTCCAGCCTGGACTTGTGGACACAAACATGTTAAAAATGCACTTAGAAGAGCTCTTACCTTTTACAGAAGAATCTCTAGTGGCTATATTATTCCCTAATATATGCCAGCATGCAGATAATTCACTTATCAGATATTTTTGTTATGCTGGACATGTGGTATTTTAACTTTGACCCAGTGTAGAAACCTAGGGGAAAAATAGGGAGAGTCCCTCCGCACTCAGGAAATAAAAAATCCCCAGAGTGTGTGATGGTCACAGGATAATGCTCATGGAAGAGACAGACCAATGCATATTATCATTCCCATAAGCAGCATTTCTGACACACTTTCTCATGACTTCTCCAGAACTAAGAAAGGCAGCAGCTCAACAGTTTTGTTCCTTTCCAGACTGCATTTGCTAGCCCCATCGTACCTACCTGTGATGACAGCCTCTGCCGTAGCCATGTGCATGAGGGTGTTGTCACTTACTGGCCACTTGTCAGAAGAGAGCACCAGGTTCTCCAGGCCTCCAATTTCTTTCAGCTCCTGTTGGATTTTTGCACCTAAGACATTGTTTTCTTTGGAGAAATTGCGATAACCGAGAGCATCCCCTACTGCAGCCAGCACAAGTGCAGCCTTAAATTTATCCATCCCTGAGATACCGTCTTTTTGTCCAAGACAGCCACCAAACCTCAGTCTTCCTTTGTTCCTTTGCCTCCAGCTCAGCTCCTCTGACACTTTATATCAGCCATTGTGTCACACCAAGAGCACGCTCTATAAGGCAAGGACTTCCTTTTCTGGCTCTACAGATGCCATCTCTTGTCTGGGACCCGAAGGACAGGAAATATTTCATAACCCAGGGACTTTACAAGGGCTTTGTTCAATGAATTTACAAGAGTGGACCCACAAAGCAAAGCACAGAAGCCTTGATTCTGTAACCCAGTGTAAAGCAAGCCAGGAAATCCTTAGTCCTCTCCAGCTAAGTAACTCTACACCCAGAAAAACAGTTGTCTCCACAGGGGTGTTTATTTATTTAACAACTTGTAAATTAATATATTTTCCTACCCCTTTATGCTATGCTGGATTCAGTCTTCCTTTTAGAGAAAGTCTCTGATACAGTAAGTTTCCAAACTTTGTAAGCACTAGAACGAAGAGTTAGGCACTAAGAAATGTAGTCAAATGACCTCTCCCATTTCTAATTTTGCTCCATGATATTTTGTCAATAGCTTTCTTGCTCTGTTCCACCTATTACAAGAATATTTTGCTAATTCTCCGCACCCTTGAATAAACACAGAGCAAAACAACAACTTCAGTCCTATGTCTCTTACTCCCTGGCAAAGAGTAACTTTTTCCTAAGGCTGAGCTCAGGTGCAGCCCACATTTGGACTCTGGAAGGAAACTATTTTGAAAGATGCATTTAAATGGCATCCTGCGAATCTAAAAAAGTTTATGCATGAAGAAATTTCAGTACGAACTGAGTTATATTAATACCATCCCTTCAGCCTTGATCCTTGTGAAATTACGTGCTTCGTTCTGTGGCTGCAGTTTTATTCTGTTCTTCTGCCCTGCAGTGCAAGAAGGGGCTTTGTAGTGCTGCAGCCTTTTAAACATATTTTATCCATAAACACAGCTCTGTGTAGGCTCAACAACTTCCTTCTCAGTTTGCCAAGAGTGACTCGGATCATGGTTTTGAGTCACCATCCAGGCTGTCCTAAAGACTCATGAATTATTACTACTTTATAGATAGAAATAAAAATGTTACTATAAACATAGGTAGACAAACAGAAAGCTTTGATGTGCTTGACTGTAATCTTGATAAATTGATATGCAGACCCCAGAGTGATAAGCAGTTTATCACAGATGGAGTTATTTATATGTGCAGAAATATCACTGTACTTCACAGGAAACCTTACTTTCAGAACACAGGCAGGCATTGCCAACCCTATCTACACTGTAAGATGCAATAGTAGTGAAAATAGCCTGTTTGAGTACTCTTGTTTTACAGTTTAGAACTTGGGTAACAGAAGTGCTTTGTATTAAGAAGAGGAGACTGAGAGTGTCTTCAGTGTTAGAAAGGAACAACTCTGCACTAAAAAAAAAGAAAAAAAAAGGTAAAAAATGCATAGGGCAGTTATACCTTAGGATACAAGGAACATTTCATAGCATCCAGAGGAGTTGCAGGGCCGAGCAGTCTACAGCAGGGCCATGGCCAGCCTGGTCTAGGGGTGGCTTGCCATGAAGAGCAGGGAAACCAGCCCCTCTGCCCTGCAAGGCTATGGGAAGAGGCATTATCTCCCACAACAGGGCACTGAAGCAATGCAGAGATAATCTTAGAATCACATCTGCACTTTCAGAGTTACTTCAAGTTCTGCATGTCTGAAAGCAAACACTTAAAATGGAAAACTAAAGCCAAGCAGCTTACAAAAAAACACATCTGAAAAAAAGCACTGATGTTGATGTCTTCGTTACAGGTCCATGCACCGTTTTGTGGCACCCACTTCTGCTCTGCTCCCACAGAGCAATTATAATTTGGAAGCAAGGGGGAATTTGAACTTTCAAGGCAAAGACAGAAAGAAAGCACCTGCTGAAGCATTGCAAAGAGCTTGTAAGGGCCCCATCAGGTGGAAGTCTCCTTCCTGAAAATGCACAAAGCTATTCTTAGTTTTCCATTTATCTCGCCCTTTCTGAATATGGCTGCCAGTTGCACTGCCCTTTTGCCTCCTGTGAACTTTACCCTGTTGCATGCACACTTGACTGCTCATAACACAAGCCAAATTAGGAATAAAATGGTTGGGTTTAGAAACAAGGCTATAATGAAGACTCAGAGAAAATTTCAGAGAGGTTCTATTTTTAAACTGCACAAATCGGAATTTAATAATTTGTTAATTGTTCTTGATCTTCGTCTCATGTGGAACTCCCAGCCACTATAAGGTTTTTACACAGAGCTGGGTTTGGTATACACATATTTACCCCTATTTACCCCTACTCCCCTGAAAAGAGACAGTTATTTGTAACACATCTTTGAACCACAGCCAAAATATGGCAACTCCATCAAGACAGATGAGTATTCACTTACTCACAACTGACAACAACAACAAAACCCCAGCAAATAAAGCTGGCAGAAAATATTTGGTAAATGTTAAATCAGATAAAGATGAAGATCTGGTGTCCTCTCACTAGTGTACACAACTGCTTCCAGATGGGGAGAATTCAAGAAAAAACAAATGGGAAGGCAGGACAGGGAAAAGACTGACCTGTGTTGGTGGCAACATGATGTTGTTTTAGTCCAACTGTGTTTGAAACTCTATGTGACAACATGAAAGCATGCCTTCAGCAAACGTGGCTCCACCTGCCACCTCCATCCAAGGGGAAGCCAATCAATGATCTCCAATGCCGAGGAGAAGGCTCTTGAGCTACGTATGTGCCTTTGTCTTTTATCAATAAATGAACTGGCCAAGGGAGCATGGGCTGAGACTGCTGTCAACACAAGCCCTTCAGCACTTTAAGATAAGAGAAGCCCTCATCCCTTGTGCTTCCCCCATGAGTGAATGAAAAATGCTTCTGCCATTCAAAGAGACTCAATAGAGAAATGCTCTTGATTCTGGGTTCACCCACCCAAGGCATGCAGAGTCAGATCATGGAAAAATAGCACTGATACTAAGTGGGTATCAGACTCACTCAAAGCTGCATCTTTGCCACTACTGAAGGGTTCCACTTTGGCAACAACATCATTCCTTTAATGATACTACTTATAAAAGCATATTCCTTAAGGATCAGGAAATAAAACAGCCTATTTTTACTTAATTCTTTAATAGTGGGAATGAATTATTTTCATAGAGCTTTACATTACCACCATAAAAGAAAAACATGCCTTTAACACCACATCATGGACTTCTTGCTTCTTCACCCTCCTGACAGAAAGCACGTGTCATGATACAGAGCCTACTGGGTTTGCCTAACAACAAACAGGTGTTTCACTGCTTGTAGAAGAGGCACAACAAAAATCACAGGGCAACTTGTCAAGTTTATGTACTAACAAGAGAAAGTATCCTGCTATTATATTGACTCAAAATTTGAAAGCCCTTAAGCTTCCCCAGGCCTCTTTCATTAAGAGATGAAAGTTGTAGCTACATGTTCGAAACACACTTTTCTGCACATGGCTGTAGAGGTCACTGCA
Organism: Melanerpes formicivorus; assembly: GCF_026170545.1. NCBI lineage: Eukaryota > Metazoa > Chordata > Aves > Piciformes > Picidae > Melanerpes > Melanerpes formicivorus. Next base: position 24,322,226 of record NW_027142353.1, read on the forward strand.
GTTGCAGACCTCTCCGTCAACAGTGTATAAGAAAAAAACTCATTTTAGAAGTATGCAATCCTCAACTAGTTCTACCCAGCACACTGTATATAATGCATGGATCAGAAAACATGTTTTGCTGAATATATATTAAAAAATACATTAAAAATGCACATGGTTGTCAACATTTACACATTTTTCCTTTCATAAGGGCTGTGCCTTTTGGTGTGCCAAATGCCGGCTGACATCAGCTGCGTGAAGCTGCTGGTGCTGACAGTTGAAAGGAAAATAGCTTGCCATGGCTCAAGTATCAGCATCAGCAGTTTTGCTCTTGTTGAAGACAGACTCCTGTGATACTGAAGCAGCCAGTGGCTGGTGAAACCACTGGAGAGGGATGCCAACTGGGTGAGTAGAGAAGACAACTTACTTATTTTGTTTTAGACTTTCAGAAATGAACTGAAGGCAGTTGAATACATACCTCTGAAGGTCTCTGCACAGGCCTATGAACGTATTGCTGCTTCTACAGAGCAGAGAGCCTAGTACTGGGCAAGACTATCCCTGCAATTTCGCTGCTTGTTGCCAGTACAAACTCATGACACAAAGTGCAGGTGCTTGTAGTGGATGCCTCACTGCAGATAAACACAGCAAGCTTTTTAAAAGCTTAAAGTGAGCACAGATGAGCAAACTAGACATTTATTACAACTGCTCAGAAACCAATGAGTTACATCCTTGTCCAGTTCTGCTTGATGCAACGATGCAAGACAGTCATAAATTAACAAGAAAAGGAAAGAAAACCCACCAGCCTCTGCAAGGCTTCCAAAGGAAGGAGCTGACAAAAAAACCATAGACACATTTTGCATAACTGACTTCAATAGTTTATGTCAGCAGTCCATTTATTCTTTTTTTCATTGCCACAAGATTTACACACGTACAGCTTATTCAGCAGCACATCTCTCAGGTGCAATAAATGAGCGGATTCCTGCAGGTTTGCTCTTCTTGACAGGACATACGTGATGAATGATATTTAAAATTGGCCAGTGGCTCAGTTTCAAACATGGCAGGATGTAAAATCAAACAAGCTGGCACCAAGTTTAAAAATACATACAGCACATATATGACAATACTGTATGCACTGAACAACTCCAAGACATTTGTACCATTTATGATTTTAAATGTATCAGCCTAGCTGTTACCACTGCATCACTTTACCTAAAAAGTGAGTCAGGATGCTCTGTAAAGTAGAAGTGAGGAGAGCAGCAAATTGTTAAAAATACATGAGGAACTTCAGGAACTCACACTTTGAAAGCAGTTTATTTGCATTTAACTTTAGGATCATCCACGTGTGAAGGTGTTACTTCACGTTATTATTTATGGGAATGTAAAATGCATATGGTTTCACATGGGTAGAAAACTAGGAAGAGCAAATGGAAAAGTGTACTATGCCTAGGAAGCTGGTTGATAAGGAGCAACTTGTATCTTGAGAGTATTTTGCCCAGCCTTCCTCATTTGGAAGGTGTCTTTCATGAAGGATCCTCACCAGGAATGAGACTTAAGATTAACTGAATAAGTGTGTAGATACAGAAACTGAATGCTGTGTTAAGCATCTTCCTTCTTCCTAAAATTACAAGGCAAGAAACCTCAACTCACGTGCACTTTTTATGCTCTATTTATTTTAAAAAGTAGAAGGTTCATCTGGTGAGTTTGAAGGAGTCCTCAGCATGAACAGATGTTTCACAAGCTCTAGAGCTATGAAAAAGTTCACTTACATCACATACTAACAGATTAAACTACTTCTGGTCAGTTATATTAGAGCTACATATTTTAAGTGGCAACTGGGGTTGGGGGGGGGAAGCATTCCACTGCTTTTGACTGGATAAATGCAACTGAAAGTTTGGGAAGGAAAAGCAGGCAAATCAAATGCATTAAAAAGCTAATAGTGCTGCTTTCAAATCTCTGTTGAATTACGTAGGATACCTGGATGTATGTACATAAATGCTCTTCTAAAAATGCAGAAATTAATAATTTGGTTTATTACTCCCTAACTCTACAGAGCAGAGAGGGGCAGCCGGAGACCAGGACAGTGACACCTAGTGGCGGCCATGGAAGACCTCACAGCTCTAAAGACTGCTGTGGGTAAAAGGAGTACCATTAAATCACTCCCAGGGCATTTGTAACTTGCCTGCTACGTTCTCAACTGAACATTTACTAATTTGTTCACATATGTACTAACTCTGTGTGTTAAACGTCACACACAACTGAAATTCTCTCAGGCAGAAGAATGAGGGTGATCTTTCTGTACACAGCACCTGCATTCATTCCTGTCAGCCACATTGAGAGAAATGGAAGTTGACTGCTTATATGAAACTCTAAATATTAGAGTTTAAGAAAGTACTGTAAGATTTTATACCCTCACAACTATGAAATTAAATAGTATGCTGTCATGCAATACTTGACTGATCTGATGTGATCCAGATATAAATTGTAGATAAAATAGTGCATTAAGTTCTTCCATCTATTCAGCTCTGATTACAGAAAATATATTAATCATAGCTGTACATACTCTTTAAAAAAATCTTCAACAAACCTTTACAGTGGCTATGACAAACTCATTCTGATGAGGTAGCATTTAAAAGAGACCTGTATGAAGACAGGTTTAATAATTTCTGATAAAAACATTTTTTGTGCTTAACCATGTGAAGACTGTTGAGAAAGGAGACTGACCTCTGTACACTTTATAATCAATGGCTGGTGAAAGAGGGGAACAAATGACAGCAAAAATCTAGATTTGGTGAAAAGCAGTCCAATTCTACTAGCCTTGAGATCAATAATACTGCATTAACTTACTATTTTTCCCTTAAGTAAAACTGAAGGCATGATACATCCAGGGGCATGAACGGCAATTATGATCAACAAAGTCTCCTACCTATTTCTCTAAAGTAAAAGCTAGCTGGTTAGGACTTTACCTTATTTGCACATCCTTTCTGTTGGACATGTCAGCAGTAGCATTCACAACCATGTTGCGTTTAGCTAGAATTTATGATATGTTCCAGGCTACAGATAAAACCAAGTGTTATATTCCATTCCACCAGAGCATTATGTTAAATAAATAATTAACTGAATTATGATAATCAAACAAATTATAAAAGCATCTTTGGTTGTCTAGTTAAAAACCACACCCAAAACAAGCTGTAGTTGCAGCACAGCACAGAGCAAGCAGCCCTTCCTCAGTAATGGTACTGTTACATGTTCAAGCACTCCAAGAAAAATGAGGAAGTTAAACAGAGAAAGCAAAAGGCTGAAGGCATTAAATCCATACAACTAGGACTTCAACATACAAATTTAGAATTCTGACAAGTGAAAAAAGCCAAAAGTGTGGGTCTTTTTGTTCTGTTACAATTCCATATCGGGACAGATCCATGGAACTCGCTGTTATAAAAATAAAACATACTGCATAAGTTTTATTCAGGTATTTAATTTATATACACCACAAATACTGCTTTTATTATAAGTACAATATAATACAGCTTTATTTATGTAATTGCTGGTGTTCACTTTGGATCGTGAACTGAATGGCATGCTGTGCTGTCAAAACTTCAATAAAAAGGCCTCTAGTTACACTTCTCCAAAGTATAAAATCATGCAAAATCTACAGCCTATATGATACAGCCAGTAGCCTACAAACAGCCTGGACTATATTCTGAGTTTGTCTTGAGGTGTCCACAAGCGAGCTGTGTTTTCCTTCAGGCAGAAAGGAAGAATTTCCATTTTCTCTCCAGAATTTCATCATGACCACTGAAACCCGCAAGGATGTACACAGTTACCAGTCAAGCAATCTTCATTACCTAATGCAGGTGAGAGTGCACATTTAGTCCACAGTGACAAGTCGAGGATTAGGAAGATTTACGTTTTCCTCCTGTGACTACTGGTCGTGCATACTCCACAAAATCATCTATAAGAACAGGCCACGCTCCTAGGGAGAAGTCAAGCAATTTAGAAATTAGTGTGCTGCTATCAGCAATAAGTCTCTGAATACAAAAGATCAGAAGCTCCCTCTGACATTTCCACCCTAGTCTAGCTTTAACATATGTGGCATGATAAACACTTCAAAACCCTACTTTACATATAAAGCATCTGAATCTCTTGTAGCAACAGTTCTTAGTACAAATGAAATGTATTTAAGGCACAAAAATCCACACTACAAAGTTTATAAACTTTAGTTGATAGCAAACCCCTGGCCTCCCCATTAGAGCCATTCATAACTTGGGAATTTTTTCTCTACTCCATCACTCCAAAACAGGGTTTGCAGGATTAGTAACAAAGTGTAAATTGCTTTTAGGTTAGTAAAAACAGTATTCTTGCAAGTAGAAAAACAATTTATTTCTTTGCAGTTAGAAATGCTTTGGTACAAAAATCCCCTACACAAACACAAGCTTAACTGACGCCCTTGCAGCATACCAGGTTCAAATAGTACCTGCCATATCATGGCCTACCAGAATCTTTACTTCTATTATTAGGGCAAACTAGTTAACCCTCTTATCATTACTGTTCTGCATGACACTGTATTTGCAGCTACACCTCTGTGGGTGCACAAATTAAGACAGAAAGTAGCAGCATGTTCTGCTGTTTGTCTATATCAACAATGTAATTCCACTTTCCCACTGCTTTAGGTTATTCAAGCACTACTTACCTTCTTCATCATAGTTGGACATATCATCTGCAATCATATTTCCAAAGTCTAACAACAGATTCCAAGTATCTTTTGGAATTGATCTTTTATGATGTTCCTAAAAAGGAGGCAAAATGGTACAGATGGTTCAAACCAAACTGTTTCCAAATTTCACAGTAGTATTTTATACTGACACAGACAAACCCAGACAGTTTGCAAATATTTCTTCCTTAAAAAAAAGTTCTAAGCATTCAAAAAGAAAGCTATAAAATAAATTGCAACTAAAGATGACCAAAAAAGTGCAAGAAGCTTTTGCTAGTTGCTTTATTTCTTCCACTCTGCATTTAGGGTAGGTATTCCTAACTTGTTATGAAAAAGAGTAAAACAAATGTACTTTATAATTTTGCTTTATGTCACCCATTCCATGCTCTGAAACTGTACACTCGTGGGTTATCATTCTGTCATTTCAACTTGAGCTCTTTTTCCCCTCACACCTTTTTACTGATGCTTACCCAGTCTCTCAACTTGTTGGCTATGGGTGCACTCCCAGTCTGCTTTCCAGATCCCTCACATTTCAGCCTCTCTTCCACTATTCTCTCCTTCACTATAGCACACTACCTGCATTTGCTTCAGTTGTACAGAGTATCACTTTTTCCTAGCCTGTCCTATTCCTCATTACCAACCTCCCTTGTTGACTTCAAATATACTCTTTCTGCATCACCCCACTCAAGTACTAGTTGCAGGCAGCTCTCAAAAAAACTTCAGTCATACTCAGCATTCTCTCAGCTGTTAAAGTTAACACTCTCAAGGAGAGAGAGTGAACAGTGAAATATAACTGCTAAGCAGTTGTGAGCTGTGGGATCAAGTCCAACCATTCACATTTCCCTCTGTCTGCTGGTATTGCTGTAATTAAAGGTAGTGAGTGATTACCAGGGAATTAAATTTAAACACCTGGGTTTGGTTTGCTGGAAAAAGTTGCCAGTGCATAAAATAAGCCTTGCTCAGTGAAGGACTGGGGGTTTTGTGTTGTGAGGTGGGTTTGGTTGGTTGGGATTTTTAAGCAGTAATACTCTAAAGCATGTCTCTCTAACTGCATTTCAAAAATCCGGATGAAAATGAGCAGGGTATCCAAAATGACAGCAAACATGTCCTCTCATTCAAGCTAAAGACAGTGTATTGACTGAAAAAATATGACAAGCAAGTATAACCTCTGTAAAAGCTTCATTAAAGCAAACAAAATACAAACACAACATCTCCCTCCACAGTGTCCTAAATTACTCCTTTCTTGGTTAGATTTTTTTAAACGTTCAGCCTATTTCTTCTGAGGTAAATATTCAGTTAACTATTTGTAGCAAAGCAACACATGTATACCATATTATCTAGATTACTGCTTGAAGTAGAACTGTGTTTTAACAGATTTGGTCACATTTCCAAGGGGGGGGGGTGGGGGGGGTGGAAGTTAAGACTTTTCTTCAGTTACATCTGCAGTTCTAAAGGTGGATGTATTGAAGTGTATTAATGCAGGTAAAACATGAAATGCTTTCACGAGTTCTGTTGCTGAAACTGGTATGTTATTCAGTGAGTAAAATAAATACATTGCCCAAAAGTTTAGAATGAATTTCATAAGATATTGCAAAAATTATATGCCCTTCCCCTCTTAAGCACTGGTGATTATGGAACAAAATGCAGAAATACTTCTTAAGACTGCTAAAGTACAGATAACATTATGTAAGGGTGTTGGGTTTTTTTTGCAAGTAGATAGAAATGCAAATGTAGAAACAGGAATGAATGAATGAGGATTTAATGTTTTGAGATTTCTAAAGTTTAATTTATCCATCTTTACTGCACTGCCCACAGAACTGCACAGGTAATAGAAAACTGTCAAGATGAGTTCACAATTAGTCTTCTTAAAATGATAACTCAGACAAGAATTTTCACTTAAAAATCAAAGCCTCTCAGGTTAAGTCAGTCATAACAGAATTGACATTTAAAAAAAGACTGAGTTTATGCATTAATACCACAAAAGGCACAAAACACACGATTGACAACAATCACAGCTGTCTTGTGAATAAAGACAACATAGTTTCAATCTACAATCATGTCTTCCTTTCATACAGGAGCTTTTGTAAGTAGAAGGATACAGGATCAAGCAACCAGAATTCTCCGATGCTTTGCTACATCTTTTTGCTTTGTTATCAATTAGAAAATTGTATACAGAGAAGCTTTAGTTTGACTTGATGTAAGACTATTTCTTATCAGTTTTCAAAACAGGAAAAAACCCAAAAATACAAAGGAAGTAGTCAAGCACTCTGTCTTTTGCTTTATGGTAAGCACACAGCATACAAGCCAGATGACTGTGGACTGCTAGTCAAGAAGGAACACTTACCAACAAAAATTTATTCCAAAGATCTAGAAATTTAAATCTTCCTGACAAGACTAAATTCCAGTATGCAATTGCCATTTCTAGATCTGCAAGAGACAAAGCAACACACAAATATTACAGCACGTCATAGGCAAACTTGTAAACAATTAAGGTTACATCCAGTGTATTAAGATACAAATGAGTAACATTCATCACCTGAATATTAATAACATTCATAGCATCACTACAAAAATGATAAACTGTTTTCTACTCTAACCCAAAAGGCAGAAGACAAGTCATAACAGTGTAAGTGTATACTGAACATTGCAGTCCTAAAGACCAGACTGCTAACTTCTATCTACAGCAACAGAACAAAATAGTTAAAGTACTGTCTATAAAACACCTCCAACACAACAACAAAAACAACCCCAACAATGCACAAACACAGCAAATATTGACAGAAGAGCCTGCGAGCACCAATTCCTATATATTTACCACATTTTAGACACTTGAGTTTAAAGGGAATTTAAGGACATGATTTTAAAAAAATAATAAATGTAAGAGATTTGTTTCAGGTATAACAACTCTGGAATGACTCAACAGACCAAGACCTACACCCAAAACTGAAAGCAGAAGTCCAAGAAAGCAACTCTTATTATTCTGCACCATGACCTGAGATCTCAGCTTGTGTATGCCAACAGGAGGATGAAGCACTGCAATGCATTCAAGCAGAAAAGTAGGAGCAGTGTGAGATGCAGCTTAGGGCCAGAAAGAGTGTTTTCTTGAAGATCTGTTATAATTTTCAGCAACTACCTAATTGCTCCTGTGCTTGGTCCCACAGGTAATGACACTAAATACACTACTGTGCAACCACAAAATGAAGTGCAGTATTCTTAAACCATGCAAATATTTATTTTTTCAGTGTCAAATAAGCCTAAACAGAATCTGAAACTTGATGGAAGGCGTTGTCATAGTGGATAAGATGGAAGCTTGACCTCCACCTACAAGATGGGATCAGGGTGTTTGACATTGCCTGTTTGCATCACAAACCAAGAAACACTGTCACCTGAAAACATGATTCAAACTGAAAGAGATGTCCTGGATTTTAACATAGCCGGTTCCCTAGAGTCTTTGTCACAGAAGGCTGAGGTCCAGACAAAGTGCAATAATTAAAACAGAGAAGTGCAATACACCTATGTCTAGGTATACAGAGACAGCGCTGTCAGTGTTTGTTCTACTATGACCAGAGTGCTTTTCAGTACAAACTTGCTTTATGCCCTAACAAACTTCTATCAGTCCTTCATTTCTTTGCCATCATGCTCATTTGTCAAAGAAAATAAGTAGAAGAGAGTAGTTAATAGCATTTATTTGCTGTTTAAATATGAAGGTTATTTATATCTGTTATCTCAAATGAAAAACAAGAAATGGGAAGGGAGAAACTTGAAAAATCTTAAGGACTTCTAAGCTTCAAAGTGAAGTGATTGGCTTTGCTCTCATTCACTCAGGCTGCTTTAAGAAGACTCAACCTTTTCAAGCAAGTCTTGCAAATTTATCACATGACAATGTTAAGCAAAATGTACTTTGAAGGAAAAAAACCAAACAACCCGCTTTAATAACCGAAGAATTTTTATACTTTTGATGGAAATCTTCCTTGGAAGAAGGAAAAAGGTACAGGCAAGGAAACAAAGATGGTTAAAGGTGCCACAAAAGTTAAAAAGGTAACAAAAGGTCATGCTTCCTTCATTTACTTGGGTACGTGTGAAATATAGTATTATGGTAAGGTGAGCTTGATTATTGCAAAATTGTATTTAACAATGTGCAGGGACTACTGTCTTAGTTAAGCTGATACTTGAGAGACAATACATGTGTGGGCAAATCAATTCTCTTGCACAAAGGTGCAAAAATTATTTGCTATAATGTATGACAAAAGCATACCCTACTGACAATGCAGTGCTAAAGCAACTGAAACCATGGTCCAAGTTGGACCTCTCCCCATTGAGCACATGGAGGGAAGTATTAATCTGGTTAAAATTACCTCAAGGAGGAGGAAAAAAAAAGTAATCTTCCTCATCTGGGTCACTAGAATCACACAAATTCATGAACTAACAGAAGAGATTTGAACAAAAGGACTAGATGGGACTATCACTTTTGGTAGTGGTGTCACTATGCAATCTTGAAGTATTTGAGAAAACCAGGCCTTCAGGTGTGCTATGCTCTCAGGGAAAATGGCTACACTTTTGTTTGAAGATAATTCCTGGAAGGCAGGAGGGCAGATAACAAAAAGTTTTCTGCTTTGAAGACCTCATTGCAGTTCCATTCTGCATTAGGATGCTGAGAGTAGTATCAGTAAACAGTAATGCTGTGGAGTCAGCGTACCTGGTACAATCAGTACAACACTTAAAGGTTTTTTTTAAGAAGAAGTTCTGCATCCCCACAGGAAGATATTTTTGCAAGGCATGGATTTTAAGGCAATTTTAGGAATACCTATTTCAATGCTGCATAGATATGAAGTCATCATTACAAATGAAAATCAAATATAAAAATAGTGGGTTTGTAACATAAAATATGCTTCACACATTATAGACTAATAAGGCTAGTTTTATAAACAGACAGATGCATGAATCTCCAGAAACTACAGCCTAAGCAAGGACCAGTTTAGGAAAGACTTCACTGCAAACATCCATGCTCATATCCAAACCATATCCCAAAACTGCTGAAGAGTTAATGTTTAAAGAACATCATAAAAGTATCACATCAAGATTATACAGCATCTCTTCACCCTAACATACTTTCAGTATCAAAATCTACCAAATGTTTTATGTCAAGCAGTCCCTTCAGTAGAATGGCTTCACAATCTAAAGTTTTCTGCATACGCTGAAACAAAGTTATCTAGTCTAGTTGTTGCTACATACAGCACCCTAAATGCTTTCCGTAGTAAAACCCTAATAATTCAGTCACCTAAAAGTGACCCCAATCACCACTACAAAATTATTAAAACTGGAATTACTAAGAACATTTTAAAAAATATATATACAGTATCTAAGAGATACTCTCCAGAGAAGGGCCATGAGGATGAGCAGAGGGCTGGAGCACCTCTCCTATGAGGACAGACTGAAGGAGTTGGGGCTGTTCAGTCTGCAGAAGAGAAGGCTCCAAGGTGACCTAATTGTGGCCTTCCAGTATCTGAAGGGGGCCTACAGGAAGGCTGGGGAAGGACTTCTCAGGATCTCAGGTAGTGACAGGACTAGGGGGAATGGAATGAAGCTGGAGGCGGGGAGATTCAGACTGGATGTGAGGAGGAGGTTCTTCACCATGAGAGTGGTGAAACCCTGGAATGGGTTGTCCAGGGAGGTGGTCGAGGCCCCATCCCTGGAGGTGTTTAAGACCAGGCTGGACGAGGCTCTGGCCAGGCTGATCTAGTGTGGGGTGTCCCTGCCCATGGCAGGGGGGTTGGAACTAGATGATCCTTGTGGTCCCTTCCAACCCTGACTGATACTATGAAATGAATTCAAGAAGGACAAAAAGGTTAGCACAAAAAGAGTCATAGTTTTGCTAAATGTTTATTATAGCAAACATGTTTTAGTATATTTTAAAAGCTTTTACACTTTTGAATTATTTAAACAATCAGCTTTTTCAAACTCAGAAGTAAAGCATTTGGTATGCAGAATGATCTCTTCTGAAGCTTTCAATTCCTACTCTACAATTATCTTTGAAAGAACTTCAGCCTCTTCTACCCTGATTGAACAGAAAGCTTGAAGTGATAACAAATTAGCACAATTAATGCAGAAGGAGAAATACACTATCAGTTAGATAGCCTTTGTCTACTTTACAGACTTGATCAAATGCTTATCTTGCTAACAACAAAAAATTAATCATTGTTAGATTCTTGCATGTATAATAACAAATCAAATTAGTTTTCTCATCCCTTTGCTATGATTTTGCTCAAGGGCAATGAAGTCATTGCACACAAGTAATCAAGGAATTGAGAAAACAAAGATAAATCAACAGATAGCATGAAATTGGCTGGAGAGTAGGATTTATGAGGAACAAGAAATGAAGCTCATTTAGATCTACTGTGGCAAACCAGCACCCTGTGGCTGTAGCACTGGCTTCTCCGTCAGTGTTTTGGGGCTGGAAGTAGGTGGGGAGGGGTATTACACTGGCTTCCTAATCACGTTTTAGCATCTTTAAAGTAAAAGTATACTTTAATATTAGACACTGTTGCTTTAAACATCCCTAGTTAGCATATTAACTAAGTCCAGCACATTATGACATTAGAGTCTATTGCCTTTTTCTTTCTTTGCTGATGCTTAACGCTCTTAGCAATATTGTAAAGCTTTGCTACTTTATACATTATTTCTATGAGAGACTTTGGGCAGCTTGTTTTGTCAGCACTCAATGAGTTTTATTTAGAGTGCACTCTGAAACTCCACAGGCAGCATTTCTATTTTACTTTTCCCCCCCAAAAAAAAATAAATCATATGATGTATCAGCCTTAGCCAGTCCATCTACAGACACAAGCCAACAAATTAGTAAAGAATGTATCAAAGCTTGCAGGAGGAAAAGTTACTGTCATTAGACCAGTTAATAAGAAGGGGGGGAGGAGGTGGGGGAGAACCAAGAAGAGTAATGTTTTGGAAATGAAAGTTTTAGAGCCAGAAGTCCCTTGTTTGAGGGTTCCTTTCCCCAGTGCTTCACAGAATTTAACTATGAAAACAAATGAGTAGCCAAACTCTGCAGTTCTCAACTCAGCATTAAATAACCAACAACCAAACACTCGATCCCCCACAGAACAACAACAAACCAAACCCAAACCAAACAGAACCCCCCCCAACAATCTGGACAGTGCAAGACAAATCTATATTATCATTTGATTGCTTTGTAAAAATATATAGAGCCTCTGTAAGACTGAGCTTTAGATGTTTTCTTTATCTAGCCAGTCCTATCTTTATCCAATCTATCTCAAAAATTGGACTATCACACTACCTGATCAACAAACATCAAATGATTATTTGCTAGATTCAGTGAGTTATTAGATTCCTTACATCCTCTTGAGTCTTCTTTGGCCTCCGAACTACTAAGAACACGAACACAAGCATTAGTTTCTACCCTGTATTTTTTTTTTCCTACAAAAAAAATAAAATCCACATAAAATAAGAAAATACCATCACCATTAGGATTCAGTCTGAAAACCCTTTACCAAGTTTCCAAAAGTTCAGAGCAAAATAACCCTTATCTGCAATGAGGAGCTTCTTCAAAGATGAAAGAGAAGAGTGAAAAAAAGAGGTTATGACACAGATACTGAAATGGCTAGATTCAGGATCCAGTTTAGCTGGACACGTTCATCCCTGCAAAGCCATAAGCAAAGGGCTTTCCAGAGGAAGTACAATGCACAGTGTCAGTTTGGTGCCTATGGTGGATAGGGAAGAGTGAGGTGAAGCACAGCATACGGATTTCAGAGCAGCTCTGCAGGAATTGGGCAGGGTCTGACCATGCTTATTAACTCTATCTCAGCATCTGCCACAATGAAAAAAGCTGATTTCATGCAGAGCCTTTCATGTTTATTATCTGGAGTATCAACAGCGTAACTGTAGATAAAGGCCTTCTGACAATGAGCTAGGCTTACAAGATGATAGCTATCCAAACATCAGCTTGAGTGCAGCCTAATGAACCTGATTGTAGCCAGTTTCAAAATCCGTTCATCTCTGCAAATCTCTCCACATACAATTTCAATAATCAGATGACTGAAAGTTGACTGGATATACATTTCCCAAATAGAGCCTAACACGAGTAAAAGAGTCAATGAGGCATTACCAAAACTGACAGCCACACCACACTTCTGCCACTATTGACCTTTTTTTGATCAGAGCACCCTGTTCTGCACTAAGCTTCTCTTTTAAATTGCTGGCATTTTCAGAAAGAAAAACAAACAAAAATAAAGCAAGAACCATACACACAGATCAAGGACACTAGAACACCTAAAATATAGCACTCTCAGACTTCTTCCAAAGAAAACACAAAATTCATTTATTGAACTCCCTCAACTTTTTCCACCCACTCACTACTACAAGCACTACTACAAGCACTCTGTAAACTGATCAATACAGCTCTTCATTGGAAATTCAGGAAATCTTGGTAACTAGTTAAGATGGGAAGGGGAAGGGAAAGAGGGGAAAAGAGATATCCTTCCCTAAAGTCTAAGCTTCTCTTCAAAGAATCTTGAGATACTTCAACGGTGAGAGTCAAAGTTGATGTTGCTTCAATTAAAAAGAGCACATTATACTCATCTGCTCACAGAAGATGAAACCTCCTTGAAGTCCACATACCGGATACAAAGATAGTCATTCTTCTGGTCTTGAGGTAATATTTGATTCAAGTCTGAATGCCCTCCTCATGTACCATCTGTTGCTTGATCACAGGAAGCTGGCAGAGAGAAGGAAGCACAACCTTTTGAGCCAGCAAGCAGGCGAAGGGACCACAAAGGAGCGATGAAGGACCAAATCTGCTTTTTGTTTCCATGTTGAAAGTTGAAGACCATGAAAGAACTCATTAAGTTCCTCTACAGTGTAGAAAAACCGTAGTAAACTCCCAAGCATGAAGAACCTCTTGAACATGTATTGTTGAGACTTACAGGGAGACTCATTAAGAGACTCACACTAAGTATCAGTTTAAAAAAAATAATAATAAAAAAAGATTAAAAAAAAAAAGATGGAGCTGAGGTCTTGCTCTGAGCTTGAATATTATCTACAAACCTGAACTGCTCTGTATACAACACAGGATCTATCTATAACCCTATCCTTCAGTAGGCTTATCAACTGGAGCTAGGATTCAAATTCTCATTCGTACTGCAGTAAAAAGCTAAAACTTGGGAGCAGAAGGTGAGCTAAATCTCTCCAAACCTGCACCATGCAAAACTTAAAGACTGACTGTTCTAAATGTAGTAGTGATAACATGAGAGAGCAGATCAAACAGACAGAATCACAGTTATCAACAATAAATCTTTAGAAAAAGCCTCCTGGTAAAGCAGATCTCAAATGACACCTTTTATCTCAAAATATACACAATGCACTCAGACATTTCACAGATCTAAATATTTTGCCTGCCAGGTGAAATATGCAGCCACTAAGATGCACTGCTGTTTTGAAACCTTGCTGTCCTTTTTTTCCTGAATTCTGTCCACCACTTAGAGAACAATAGTGTTAACTATGTCCCAGAGTTCGTGCCTTTCTTAAAGGCACAGCCTAAACCAGTCACACTATGATAAGCATCCATGTTTTTCTTAGATAACAATCAAATCTATTAAAGGTATTTAAACACTTGACAGTTGGATCTCAAGTAACATTAATCAAAACATCATTTTCTGCTTAAAGAAAGTCACAGTAGACCTTATGCAATATGCTTTTGCTTCCTGCATCTCCCTACTTACATGAGCTATCACCAGGGGGAACTGGTATTACTCGTACTTCTTTAAACAGCATTTGTCCAGACTGAAGCATGTTACCTGATAATATCAAGTTAGTAAAAGTAGAAACATTCAAGATGGAGCAGACTAGAGACACAGAAGTCTTGCAGATATAAAAACAAATTAAAAAATCCCTAGTATCACCACACAAACTGTGGAAAAGCGACTCCTATAAAAGGCAGTCCTATTTCTAGGAATGAGCATCGGTGTACTGAACTCTGTGCCTATTTTGGAGAATGACAGAATAAATGTAACTTAACTTATTGAAGAGGATTCTTCCCATCTAATTATATAAAGGAAGAACTTCTTGCATTGGTTTTGAAGGGAAGTGCAAAACAAAAAGAGGCAGCAAATGACAGGCTGTTCTAAAAATTAATAAAACAGAATTGTACACAGAGACACACACACACATCTCCCTAGACCACTTTCCTGGAGCAAAAGCCACTTCATCATGAAAACAAATTGTGTTGAGTATCACCAAAACTCTTCTATCACAAAAAACCCAAACCACACAAAAAACCCCAAACACACACCAAAACACTATATATAAGAAAGGCTTCTGTGCCTTCTCGCTGCTTCCCTTATGAACAACAGATGGTGTAATAGAAGACACCATGTGTCCTGCTGACACCTCTGCAAAGAGAAATGTTTGGGATACACAGGCAGGTTTCTTTCAAGATATGGGCCAAGTGAAAAATTACCTCAGGAAAAAAACCCACAACTCTTAGAGATTCAGTCTGGGGGCACTGATGCCCAAGGCAAAGTCAATGAAATTCACCTCAGTATTGCTGCAGCAACTTCAAACTGCTGCCTACCATCTTTGAGTATTCACAGAGGTCAAAGAAGATTCTAGAAAACCCTCAGAATTCTCTGCCAAATTTGAAGTAACTTGTCCAAGGGGCGGTGGGGGGGGGGGTGGGAGGGAGGGAGGGGGTGTCAGTCCTGTATCTAACACTATCCAACACTTAAGTAATTAAGTTGATACAAAGAAAAATCTATTATATCTGCATCTTATATAAGACCTGAAAAAAGCATAGCATGTAAGAGGACAGGATTAGAACTGAAAATTATTTGGATAAATTTGAAAACCTCTTGGAAGATAACAAGAAATATTTCATTAAAGAGAAATGTAAAGTCATACAGCTAGTGGGAAAAACTGACAACAGAAATACAAGATCAGAATCAACTGGGTGTACTGCAGTTCTGCAGAAACCCAACAGTATAACAGATCACAAACTGCAGACAGTTACAAACACAAGCAAATTTAACAATGGGATGTAAAACAAGGGACAGAATATCTAAAGCACATACTTGGGTACTACAAGACAAGAGAAAGATCAATTGGATTGCAAAGCAAGAGAGATCTGGAAGATACCATTTATCAGGTTAGTCAATTTTACTCAATCTAGAGACTAAGGGAAAATGCATACATAGTTGCCAATCATGTAAAAGCTTGTTATTAGCTCTAAGGAAATGTATTCTGCATATTACTCTCAAGGGGTTAAGGGGTTCAGCTCAAGGCATTATTGAGCTGAAGAATTCAGGAACAGAGATTTAGGTTTTATGCGAGGGGAAAGAAAAAATTCTAACAAGAGCTTTGAGCAAATAGGGACAAGGACGTGTGAGACTTGCCACTAGCCATTTGAGATTATGCTATGTGAAGGCTGTGACTCCCCAACCAGACAGAGGATTATTGCAAATCAGATCTAAAGTCTTGCTCGCAACTACCGAAATTGAAAACACAAGCTAGTAGATACTGCTAGCATACCACTGAGCAATTCTTTAGAAAAGCATCTGTGAGGAATAATTTTGGTAGACATTGATTCTGCCTGGTAAAAAGGAATACACTGTATGCCTGTTTTTCTGCCTTTTAAAGGCCACCTGGCATATTAAAGGAACTCATGAATCACTATTTCCCGGTGTTCTTCAGGGGAGATGGGACAAAAAAATAAAGGAATAATTGCTGCTTATAGAATAGAATAAACCAGGTTGGAAGAGACCTTCAAGATCATCACGTCCAACCTATCATCCAACACCACCTAATCAATTAAACCATGCAACCAAGCACCCTGTCAAGTCTCCTCCTGAACACCTCCAGCAATGGTGACTCCACCACCTCCCCAGGCAGCCCATTCCAATGGGCAATCACTCTCTCTGTGTAAAACTTCCTCCTGACCTCCAGACTGAACCTCCCCTGGCACAGCCTGAGACTGTGTCCTCTTATTCTGGTGCTGGCTGCCTGGGAGAAGAGGCTAACATCTGCCTGTCTACAACCCCCCTTCAGGTAGTTGTAGAGAGCAGTAAGGTCACCCCTCAGTCTCCTCCTCTCCAGGCTAAGCAACCCCAGCACCCGCAGTAGTCTCTCCTCATAGGGCTTGTCCTCCAAACCCCTCACCAACTTTGTTGCTCTTCTCTGGACTCATTCCAGCAAGTCAACATCTTTCCTAAACTGAGGGGCCCAGAACTGGACACAGTACTCGAGGTGTGGCCTAACCAGTGCAGTGTACAGGGGCAGAATGACCTCCCTGCTCCTGCTGGCCACACTGTTCTTGATGCAGGCCAGGATGCCATTGGCCCTCCTGACCACCTAGGCACACTGCAGGCTCATGTTCAGCCTACCAACAACCAGCACCCCCAGGTCCCTCTCTGCCTGGCTGCTCTCCAGCCACTCTGACCCCAGCCTGTAGCACTGCATGGGGTTGTTGTGGCCAATGTGCAGAACCCGGCACTTGGATGTGTTAAATCTCATGCTGTTATCATTCTGTGAAACAGCAGAAACACTTAAAAAAAGTAACCTGAAACATGTTAAGATACCAAACACGACTCATAACCAAAGCATCACTACTTGTACACTTTAGAGCTATGTTAGTCATTTCTTATAATTGCAAAATGTTAGGATAATAAACAAAAAAGCAATTGAATAAATGAGTTGTCTTTGCCTGTCACAGATGTTTTTCTGGTGAGCTCTCTTCTTAAAGTTAATTCTATTAATGAAAAAGTAAAAAAAGCAAGCTGTGCTAGCACTAGCCTGAAGGATGCAACAGAAAAATTATTTTCATTATGTTGTCTTTTATAAAAGGTTTTTGTTAACAATCTGCTATGAATTTACCATTTGGCCCAGTGCCAGTGGCAAATTATAAGAGGAAAATCTTACACAACAACAATAATCAGCCACTAGAATAATCTCTCCAGAGAAGAGGATTGGTGGAATTTCCCAACACTGGACACTTAAAACTCAGCAGGAGGGAGTGCTGAGCCATCCTGTTTAGACTGTGCTTTTGCCAAGAAAGGTTGAACCAGATGATCCGTGAGGTCCTTTCCAACATAGTATTCTATGATACATTGAAATGTGCTTAGTTTTCAACTAGGTACATTCATAGGTCATTACTATTTCTGAGCAACAATATTCCTTTAGATGACAGATCTCTCCCCTAAACAATGAGTGCAACAACCACCACACTTGGTGATCCAAGCTCCAAGTGTAGTAAGAGGAAAAACTGGATACTTCACACCCCAGAAAAGTCACATTAGAATATTTTGTAATTGAAAGTTAAGAAAGAACTGCTTTGATTATTTTAATTTCATTAATTAAAAGCATTCACTTTTATCACTACTTGAAAGAACCTTACTAATCACTTGACTTCAAGTCATAATTCAAATGCGAATGTATGGCAATGAGTAGGCAAACACTATCCTGAGAGCATGTCACCAGAAACATGAAGGAAAGCAGGCAGGCCAGTAGCTTAGCAGCATTCTGTACTTGGGTAGCACTGTCATCTAACATGCACACAGGAAAGGAGAGGTCAATACCTTGAGATGACCAAAGCTAGGGAGAGATTTATATTAGCTCATTTGGTAATGAATCTCATTATACATTCTATTTAACTATCTTGACTGAATTCATAAAACCATCTTGAGCCACTGCTCTAAACATACTAAGAGAAACTTTGCACATAGATGAGATCAATTCCTCCATCTCCTTGGCAGTAAGGCACAGTCATTGGGACACAAGTACCAAGCACCTCTACATTAGTGGCAAAAAGAGAGAGAGGACTGACAGTTTCTCATTCTAGGAGGAAAGACGTGGTGTATCACAGTACATTAGAGGTTGAAAGGGTCAAGAGATCATCGGGTCCAACCCCCCTGCCAAAGCAGGATCACTTAGGGTAGTCTGCACAGGAATGCATCCAGGTGGGTTTAGAAAGTACATAAAGAAGAGGAAATACAATTAAAAGAAAAAAAAAAAGCCCCTACACCTATATTAAATTTAGCTGAAGCAACTAGAATCCTCAGCTCATACAGACACTTCTGTAAGATAACAGACTGAATTATTTTACTTGCTGAACACTTCTTTTTTTCCTTTTTCTTCTGAAAGAGAACAAGTATAACTCTTAGAATAATCACAGCAGGAAGGGATAAATTGTTAATACAAACTTGTAAACTTATTTTCCCCCCTCCACTCCTGTGCTCCACTGAATATAAAAACATTCGCTGAACAGATTCCTACTCCAAACCTGTACAGTGTTAGTTTTTGTTTGGACGAACTATCACTGACTTTGCATCGCTCAATTGCCATATTAGCCAATATTCTTGCTCGGTATTCTCTTTCTACTCAACCTGTAGTGATTCCCAGTTCACACCAGACAAATATTCTGTACATCCACTGAAATAACAGCAGTGGCTTATATTTATTTAATATTCAGAATTAT
Source organism: Melanerpes formicivorus (assembly GCF_026170545.1). Classification (NCBI taxonomy): domain Eukaryota; kingdom Metazoa; phylum Chordata; class Aves; order Piciformes; family Picidae; genus Melanerpes; species Melanerpes formicivorus. The sequence goes on from NW_027142353.1 coordinate 24,341,404, forward strand.
CTCAGCAAAACCAGAAAAAGTGTGATGAAAAATGTCACCAAAATACTGCCATGTATGAACTAAGCACTACTTGAGATTAACAGTATTACCAGAGTTATTACAATTCCTGAAAACTGAAATCAGCAACAGTTACAGTCAAGTCTTTCTATAATTTATTCCTAACTCAAATATTTGCACTTACTTTCTCCCACTAACACTTCAACTCTTGGTACAAGGCGGCACATAGACGTTTTATTGCCAAAAAGATACTATTCTTACACAACAGAAAAGAGACTTACACACGAAAGGGCCTGCATACCAAACAGAAGTAATGGAAAACAAGTACATTTCCTTTTTCCTCTTCATGTCAATAAAGAGGACATTCATTTCTATAGTCTGGGCTGGATTGCCTTCCCTCCTCTTTGTACAGACTTAGGTGAAAATCTTTTGTGACTTATTTCCCAAGTACATGAGTTTCATGTTGGAGCTGATCCAATTAAAGCAAGAAGCTATTTGTAATGTCTTTAGGTATCTCATACATTCCAACTTCAGCTGTGACTGACTTACCTTTTCCACCATCTGAAAGTACTAATTCATTAAACTAGTACTAGTTTAATGAAGAGAGGCAAGAAAATGAAGAACTACTACAAGAACTGAATTCCAATCAACCTCACAAAAGCGCTACAAGACTATTTAATTGTGTCTGGAAAGGTGGGTGGCACCAGGGCCCATAAATGAAACATCACTAAAAATTAAAGTGCTGGGAAAAAAAAAGTGGCAATTGGCTAAAAGTTGCCCACAATTTAAAAAAAGAAAGAGATGACACAGGAAGAGGTAATATTCAAAGCAATTCCCAAGACAGAATGTGGAACTGATGTTCTAACTGAGAAGGTCTAAATCAATAATACGCTCCTTTGTCCCACTACTCTTCCAATAGTTCTTGAAAAGAAGGTATTTATTATCTATGCTGCTCATCAAGCATGTTAAAAAGTTAACGGCTATGCTAAAAAAAAAAAACCCCAAACAACAAAACACATTTCTTTTACCCAGCACAAAGAAAGCAGTGAAGATGGTATGGTGCTATCATACATAGAGAACAGTTTACTCCAGCAATACAAATCTCAAACTTTATAAAGAGTAGCAATGTAATATTTTAAGATATATATTTCTATTCATTAGCTTTGAACCAAGTCCATAATACTGTTTTTTCCAAACTTTACGTTAAAATTGTGAGCTATAACTAAAAATTCTTACAGGAACAACAACTTGTTCAAACTTCTGCCCAGAGTTTTCTCCCTCTTTTTAAGCCAATATGGACATCTTGTTTCAGTTATTCTAAACAAAATGAAACAAGGAGCCAACTAGCTCAAGTCTTAAAAAACAAACAAACACACACACACAAGCAACCAACCAATCCACCCCAAAACATCAACAATGTTCTGACAGGTCTCTAAACTGCAGGAACATCTTTTGACAAGAGGAAAAAGAATGCCAATAGTAGCAGGAAAAAAACCATTGAATTATCTGTACAAAGGGGACATTAAGGAAGAGATTAATTGAAAGACGATGGGAAAGAGGAGAAGTCAGCAAAAGAAATCAATAATGAATTTACTACACAATCACCAAAGAGAAAACGGTATTATTGGAAGTATTATTGACTTTAGTGCCTGTAGATTGTCCTTCTTTTTATTTCCGTGCCCCCCTCTCCCTGCTCCTCGCCACTTACCTAGACCTTTTTGTCCAGGGTTTTTAGCAAAGTTAAAAGTAAACTGATAAAAATCTTTAAACTTTGTTGGATCCTTTAGCTCCTGTTCCAGTCTTGGCAACAGTGCTTTTAGTTTTTCTGTGGTGTCACACCTGTTCAAAAGAGGTTAGATAATTTGTAAATATTTAAGACTTCTTTTTACTTTTAAAAATTTAAGGTATGGTTTCAGACCAAAATGAAACAGTAGGTAAGAACACAGTATCTTTCTGGACAGAATTCTTAAAAATATAAATACTCATGTGTCCTCACTAAGTAATTTTAAGCAGAACATTATATACAGGCATCCATTAAGTACACAACCAAAACAGGACTCAGTAGTTTAACTTCTTTTCTCAGCTTCTCCGTGAGTTTATGAACAGAAACAACAAATATTATTCTGTTCTTAAAGAACATACAAACCTCACCGAAATCTTCTATTCCGCCCCACTTTATAGCTGTTCTAATGCAAGGGCATGGGTTTACACTTTAATCTAGATGGATATTACTTATTCCCTGTTCTGCCTACATGATGAGCTGCATACTAGGTTTATAGTTAAATCGTAACAGTAGATGACTTTCCAATGAAGTGAACTATGATTTGCAGTCATCCTCTCCCCACCATGGAACCCTCATGGATAAAAACTAGGTTAAAAAAAAGCCTTTGACAATAGCTTGAAGGTTGACAAAACCATTTAACAGCTTGGAACAGGTAAACTAAGACAGAACCAAGTTCCCAAGTTTCTAAGAGAAATGCATCCCTGAACACAAGACTGGAGCATTTTCAGTGAAAGTATGCAAGCTGAAAAAATGCAGCTTTGAAAGAAAAAGGGTTTCCCTTACACCAAAGAATCAGATGAATATTCATGGTTTATAGGATATAAATATTTTGAATTGCACTTAGAAACTCAAAGAGAAGCAGCCACCATAACCAACATCTTGCATTTGAAAGTTCTTGGTAACTAAACGTTTGCATTCTTGAGATTCAAGGATAATTTTCTTAAAGCATGGATAACTAGCAAAATCCATATGATGCAGATGCAGTTTTAACTGTTTTGCATGGTACAGATAAAAAGAAGTATCTTTCTAGCCTCCAGCAGTACCTGATATAGAAAAGAAAGAATTCTGCCAAGTCTTCAACTGAGAACTCTAGTTTCATGGAGATTTGATCTAGTTAACAACAGGGACAAATATGGTACCTTCCCATAGATATATATCTTGAAGGCTCTGTGTCAACTAAGCCTTCAAGAAATTATTTACATTCAAATCCTTACTTAAGTTCAATGCTACAAATCAGACAATGCACCTCCAGTAGGTAACAAAATTATTCCAAATTCTCAATAAGCACTACACTAGTGGCAAGCAGGCATGCTCAGGTTATGGTCCCAAGAACACAATGTGTGTTGAGCAGAAAGCCATAAAAAAAATCACAGACCTCTGTGGAACTGCATCAGAGACAGTCATAAGGACACAGGAGCAATGTGACAATAAAGTTACAAAACAAAAATCTAAGCCAGAAGCCACAAGTGGTTTAACAAAACCTGTTTTATCAGTGATATCAGATAATGCTAGCAGCCTTTAATATAGCAGAATTGAGCACTTGATTTCTGTCCATAGGTAGAAAAATCAGAATTACTCTTACAGCCTCTACCTAAAATGACAAAATAAAGCAGTGCACTTCAGATGATACCAGAAGTTACTTCATCAGTTTCTGAATACTCTTCCCTAAACCCAAAAGCTTACAAAGAAGTCAGTAAGGGATGAGGTCAGTAAAAACTGACTCACAGCTAGATTGCTAGGACCCCTGAGCAAGAAAAAAAACAACCCACCACATATGTAGAAAGGTGTTGAAAATGTGCACAACTGATCAACTGTAATTCCCTATTTATCTAATGCAAGCTGTTAAAAACAAATAAGAAAAAAAGAGTGTTGACAACTCCAGCTATTAAAAGTCTCTTCAAAGGAAAGGTTATACAAAAAGTATTATTTTATGGTGTTAAACACTTGACTTTATTGATAAACAGACAATGGGGTCCAGAACCCAGGAAGGAAACCACTTTTTGTCAGTTATATCACAGTCAGACTAAATTATCTTTTCTACTCTCAATACTCTCATGTTTGTTTCAATTTCTTATAGTTATTCTGTATATTTCTGTATCTCTCTATATACACAAATATCTAGATACAAGGCAGTAAAAGTGTGTTTTGTAAACCTGGTAAAAAGAAAAAAAAGGTTGCATTTGGCATGATAAAGAGAATGAATTGGAGATTCTTTCCAGGTTTCCTATTTCTTTCCTGCTTAATCATGCATGTTTGCATGAAAAGATCAGCATATCTGTCTGTTTTCTTCACTGTACACATAGAAATTATTTTGCTTCACCCTTACTGTGGTCATTGCTAAGACCTTGCAGTAAAGCACCCATTTAAGGAGGACTGGACACTATGGGCATTTGGCATCTGCTAATCTTCGCACCAGTCTTTTGAAACTTCACACTTAATTCAATTAAAAATGTTTCAAATGTAAGCTGAGCTCAGGCCTTACATTTTGAACTATGCAGAAATGGACACTTACCCCAACTCTGTCATGCCATCAATAAATTCCTTTTTACTGAATTCACATTGAGTAGCTGCCCTGAACTTCCATGCTATAACCAGAACACTGATACTGGCTGGGTCCAGGCTTAAGTCATCACAGAACTGTTGAATCCCATCAATTCCAATTTTATTTTCATCTTGTGGGTCTGCAGTTCAAAATACAAAGAAGAGAATTATCTACCGAAAAAAAGCACACAACTCTGATATGCTGCATATTGCAGGCCTTCATTTTTTTTCCATAAGCTTCACTTGGAATCTAGGTAATTTTAGAAGTACCTTGAACAGTTCCTGTAAATAGATTAAGTATTCTGCAAAACTGAAATGGAAATTAATTTGCAACTTTTTCTTAAATGAAAGTCAATGAAATACTTCTCTCTTCTCTCCCCAATGCTCTATGAAAGACCTGATTAACTGAGGAGATGCCTGGCTACATCTAAAAACAGTAAGACTGATAAATGCATAAAAATGGACAACGTATTTATTGGTTAGCATGCATTAAAACTTTAAAAGAACAACAAAAGAAAAGCAAAAGCAAACAAAAAATGGCCTCAAAACAACAAAAATACACCTACCAAGTAAACCCACAGATTTTTTTTTTCCTGATAGGGATATATAAGAATCCATTCTAACTTTAAAAAAATAAATAAATAATGAACTCAAACTTTTTGAGGTTTTAATTTTAAGTCAGGAAAAATCACCAAAGCATTGCTCAAACAATTCTTAGCACAACAGGGTCTTAAGCTAAAATAATACCACTTAGGAGATTCTGTTTCAACAATATCAAATTTGCTACCTTTTTGAATGCCAGAACCACACTTTGTAACTACCTACATCAGGGCAGATGTCATTGTAACAATTCTGTAACTGTAACTACATTCTCTCTCAACCTCCCTCCCGCTCCCCAAAACCTCCTGCCTGTAAGCTTAAACAACTAGGGAGGGAGGGGAATCAACAGCAATTAAACAGGGGAAAAAAACCAAGCAAACCAACACCTTCAGATATCAAAATGTGATAGTTCACAAACTGCAAAACTGCTTTCCCCAGCTTTTGATAGGAAGATTTATGTATCATGAGTTCAGCCATGTACAGAACCCTTGAGTAAATGTAAGACTAACTCCTTCAACTAGTAAGATTTTCAACTATGACATTAAATTCTGAATCAATGAACTGATTAATAAATAAACAAAACCAAATCTGAAGAAAACTTTCTTTAAAAAAAAAAAAAATAGTTTTGGGGTATTAAGCAAAGATCTCCTTTGCTTTTCCAGCAAATACTACAGTGGAAGAAATGCTAAATTCAGGGGAGGAAATTAATTTAGCAAACAGATTTACACCCTTTAAACAAAGAATTACACCCATGGTATAATTCAGGGACCTTTGAACAGGAGTAACAAGCAAGCATATCTACTGTGTCAGATCCAGTTCTAAGACAGTGAAATGCATTTCTTCTGTATTTGTGGAGTAACTGAAGAATCAAAGGCAAAAAGTGCACTAGTGTTGAAAGTAGTGGAAAAGCTATGATGGATTTCAACAAAGAGCCCAGAGAGTGGTGGTGAATGGTGCCACATGCAGCTGGCAGCCAGGCACTAGTGGTGGCCCCCAGGGATCAGTTTTGGGCCCCATGCTGTTCAATATCTTTATTGATCATCTGGATGAGGGGATTGAGTCCATCATTAGTAAGTGTGCAGATGACACCAAGCTGGGAGAAGATGTTGATCTGTTAAAGGGTAGGAGAGCTCTGCAGAGGGACCTTGACAGGCTGGACAGATGGGCAGAGTCCAGTGGCATGAGATTTAACACATCTAAGTGCTGGGTTCTACACATTGGGCACCACAACCCCATGCAGTGCTACAGGCTGGGGTCAGAGTGGCTGGCAAGCAGCCAGGCAGAAAGGGACCTGTGGATACTGGTTGACAGCAGGCTGAACATGAGACAGCAGTATGCTCAGGCAGCCAAGAGGGCCAATGGCATCCTAGCCTGTATCAGGAACAGTGTGGCCAGCAGGAGCAGGGAGGACATTGTGTCCTTGTATTCAGCACTGGTTATGGCACACCTTGAGTACTGTGTTCAGTTCTGAGTCCCTACCACCACCAGAACACAGTCTCAAGCTGCACCAGGGGAAGTTTTGGCTGGATGTTAGGAAGAAGTTCTTCACAGAGTGATTGGCCATTGGAATGGGCTGCCCAGGGAGGTGGTGGAGTCACCATCACTGGAGGTGTTTAGGAAGAGACTGGATGAGGCACTTGATGCCATGGTTTAATTGATTAGATGGTGTCGGGTGATAGGTTGGACTTGATCTCAAAGGTCTTTTCCAACCTGGCTAATTCTATTCTAGTCTAAGGAGTGTTTCATCCTTATGTTTCATGTCATCCAGGTAACTTTTTCAACTTTTGCTTTGACAGAGTTGCTGGATAAACAAGTAATAGAGCTAAGAAAAAAGAGCACAGAAAACGAAAGGCTTCTCATGTCACATTTCAAATACAGTACAACATAAGTAGTATTCTATAAGCCCTACAAGGCAAAGGAGTTTCTTACTGTCTTTGCAAGGCCAATGACTCCAATTTAAGCTACATATGAAAAAAAAGGAAAGATGTTTAGCCAAATCTTTTTTCTCTCAGTCTCCTGTGGGTTTTTACTTAAGTGTTAAGGTGTTAGAACTGCAAAGGTTTGCTGCTAACACAGCAAACAATAAAACTAACTAGATTTTTCTTTTGTGAATGTCAAGTGATGCAGTTGGCCACTGCTAGAAAACAATGAATAATAACATTTGTGATTTTTTTTTCATTTTCAAAAATTTTACATATTCTTGGTAGCATTCATACATATTGTTGACCCAGCAGCCTCCAAGGCTGACATGAATAGAACAAGCAGAAGATTGAGATGTATGTATATATGTATGTGTTATATATAAATATGCATCTCTATACTTACATATAAATAGTCATATATATATAAGCATTTAAAAAGTGGTTCACTAGTGTTCAGATTTTTTTTTGGTTTTTTTCCACAAAGGAAATGCTGCAGAGTTACTGCTTCTTTGTCCCTACAAAACTCCTTACCACATAATGAAATAATGAGGAATGTGTTCTATTTTAAGTATAGATATCAGATACAGAGTAATAAAAAAGGGGGAAACAATATCATAAGGACAGGATAAAGTGTATACGAAGCAATTAGAAAAATATGTAAACTCATAGCTAAGTAATTAAGAGCTCACTTTTCAAACATGAGATGTATGGTATGGGTCTCAAGAGGGGCTGGCCTGTTCTGCTCTAACATGTAATGAACAATGCACACATTCAGGGTAGATGGCCACATTTCAGAAAGCACTGTTACCTGGATCATGAATGTTCTTGCATTTACATGACTATCTTTACCTTCTCTTTTTTTAATGTTCTTTTTAACAACGCTGTAAACCAAAAATATATGAAAAAGAAACAACTCTTCCCTTTTAATTCACTTTCCTATAGTTTTCCCTCCAGGCCTCTCTGAAGAGACACATCACTTTTGCTGCCATATGTCAACATAAAGAATGACATCATGATGGAGTTTCTATGACTTCTGAGTTTTCTTATTTGCCTGTTTTGCCAGATTTCTAGCTGTAATATTATCTGAAATATTTTTTATTTTAATGTACAGAAATATCATCTCTGGACAAATTAACCCCCTCTAATATTAATACAATAATAATATATCTATATAATTATATAGATATATATATATATATGTTATTTTGCCCCATGATGTATGTTGTGTATGTATTTAAGGGCAGCCATTGGCAATACATCAAATCACATAAGCTTTACTCTGCTTTCCACCACATACAGCTGACGTGACCTTGTCATGATAGATCTAATTTTCTACTGTGAATTTACTTTAGAATTTGTGTACTAAACATTAAATGCACTTAAAGCCTTTTTCATTCTTATCCCACTACCACAAATAGAGTGAAAAGCAAAAGCTACCAATCTTTCCTTAGAAGTCCTTAAAAATGGCAGAGGGAAAAGCAGAAAATACCAGCCAAACAAACTAATTAGAAAAAATTACCCCCAAACCCACCAAAACAACAAACAAACAAACCCCCCCCAAACAACCACCAAAACACAAGACAAAACACCCCCCCCCCAAGCCTTACCTTTGTATCGGTTATACAATTGTTCTAATTTCTTCTTGTCTACTGAATTTTTCATGGATTCTTTGTAGTACAAGTCTGGATTCTGGAAGTAGTTGTCTGTCGCCACTTCTAGTTTCCATTCATTCTGCGTTAAGCAGTATATAGCAGTCCTTTCACCAGCCTGGGTAAATGTCATAAACTGGCGGACCTTGTCCTTCTGAGATGATTTAAGCTTATGCTTTGGGATGCAAAAGAAGCAGGAAAGCCAATGAAGCTAATCCAGAAGTTTGTTTCAGCATTCTACTACTAATGCCTATCTTTTAAAGGTTTTAGTTTTCTTGTTGATGACAACTTTCACGTCACAATTACAGGAAGGCAAAGCCTTGTTCCTCTGCAGTTAAAAAGACAGCATTTTCTTGTGAAAATTGAAATGACAGCATCTCTATACACACATTTTAAGCAGCACATATTCTGGCAGTCATATATTCATATTTCTGCTTTATTGCCCACATATGTACAAGTTTTTTCTACTCTGTAACAGCATTAAACACAACTTCCATCATATAACAATATAGTGATCTTCTGAAAATATGCCTACTGGTTATAAACCAAAGAAATTACAAAGACAATTTAAATTCTCAGATGCTATGTAAGTCCTTCATACACAGAGAAGAACTGTTCAACAGTTTTTCTCACATTTTCCAAGCAACAATGAACAATACAAAGTTTAATCATTTTAAGCAATCGCCTGAAAACCAGCAGTATTTATCACATTTTTAGGTTAGAAATTGTTGTCAACAGAAGACACAAGACAAAAAGAATAGATAAATAAGTCATATCAGAGATTTGCTGAATGTTGCAATAAGACTATAAAGTTGCAGTAGATGTCACCTAAAACTTTATCTCTGAAAAAATGCTTATACTATTAATACATTAAATGAGAAACTGTCTATTTTAGCAGTATACAGGAAGGAATGAGACGTTTCTGTTAATGGCAGCTTATTGCCGGGACCATATTGACACAACATGTCTAAACATCTGGAAAATCCAAGAGGTGGGAACAAGGAACTCATAGGGAGCAAATCTGCTATTTACATAACTCAACATTATTCTTTACATTAAGCTAGAAGGAGGAGGAAATACCTTAAAAAAACCCCAACAACCTCTTTTTATATTCTAATGATTTCCAATTTTGTTAAACCACACTGAAGACACATTCTGGGGCAACAATTAAGCTGAGAAATTTGTCTAAGTTCTTCACTAGAGCTTTAAATCATCTGGTGTAACAGAAAATTTACTGTTCTCAAATATTAGAGAGTCCTGATTCAGTAAGCAGTAAGAAGTAAACATAGGACCATCTTTCAGTTTGTTATCTTTTATACGCACATGGATGGTGACATCTTGACTACAGATGGTCATGAGACAAGAAATGTATCATGTAAACAAGATAAGGACTTGGAAAAATACTGTAGGAAAGCCCAATTTTATATGAACAAAAAGCCAACCATGCAAAGTTTCTTTATAGAAAAGAAACATGCAAGGGGGGGGGGGGGGGGAGGAGGGGGGAAGCTGCAAAAATAACCACAATGTATTTTGTTAATGAAATACTGAATTAATCCTTTGGCTGCAAGCTCAGTGCCCTGCTCCCCAGTTTTAGTCTGAGAACCTCTCTGAATCAATATTTTCCTCAGTTACATAAGCTTATTTTGTGCCACAAAATTCACTTCAAAAGAGTGGTCCATGACAACTACTCCAAAGTAAAACCCATGTCCTCTTCTAAGTCTAGTGCCAGGCATTTAGGGATAGGGCTTAAGTTCAAAATTAAATAGTGGTTTATTTTAAGAAATCAGAGAAAAGAAACACATTCGACTAGGTGATCTACCGCTCTCGCCACGTAGTATAGTTTCTACGGTCCCTATAGGTTGAACGCCTTGCACAGCAGAGCGCGGTACCTATGCACTCTCTACAAGGGCAGAAGGGAAAAGTCTGGAAGCCGTATTTCACCATGCCCTCTCACCAACGTAACCCAAACTCAGTGCTGTACTTCGCTTCATGATCTCAAGCCATGTTAGACGTTCTCTCAAAACGCTAACTACACCGTATCGCAAATCCCAGGAAAGCGCTGAAGACGACACAGCGCAACCTGCGGTGGAGGCAACGTGCGGACCCTTCCCGGGACAGTTCCGAATGCTCGTCCCGCAGCGGCGCCACAAAAGCCGACCCTATTGCCTCCTTCCTCACCTCCGCACCCTTCCCTTCCCAGGTATAGGGATGTGTACCGCACCTTTCCCGCCTCCTCCGGCACCTACCACTGCACCTGCCGCGTCCCGGGGCGCGGGGGAGAAAGGAAGCGGCCAGTGGAGGAGCCTCACTCGGTGCTGGAAGGCGGGAGCGAGCAATACCGGGGCTCCGGCGACCTGCCCCGCCAGCCCGAAGCCCAAAAAAGGGAAAGGTACGCGCCGCGCTAGCAGCCAGCCCTCGAAATACCCGCGGCGGCGACACCGCCCGGCCCCCTCCCCCCCGCCCCCGATGACCTTCCCCACTCCTGTCCCCAGTGGAGGGTGCGACGAGACAGCAACTCCATAGGCTGTACGTTCTCCTCTCCACGACTCCCGTTCCACCTCGACCCTGGTCCGCGCAAAACCCCCAGCTGCCGCTGTGCCGCCTGGGCAGGAGAACGGACCGTGGCGCTGAAGCACGGGAGCGGCGGGGTATAAGGCAGCTCGGTTCGCTGCTCCAGGTCTTCCGGGGGGGGGGGGGTGGGTGGGGGGTGTCTCCCTTCTCCCCAGTTTCTCTGCCTGCCTCCCTCCCCTCCCCCCCGGCTCCGACAACCTACCATTTTATCACCGGCGCTTTGACCAACTTCACCGACCGGCGCCGCCTCCCGCGCAGGCGCGCACCAGCTCGCCCTCGGCGCCCGCGCTGGAGGGGACCGGGCACAAAGAGAAGGCACGGGGATCGAAGTGTTCGCTTTCCGTAGCCTCCGGCCTTTCCTATGTTACCGCCCGAGGGGGAAGGCGGCGCCCACCAGCTTGGGGAACGCCTGAAAGGGACGGCGCTGTCTCGGGCCCGCAGTGACTACGCCTCCCACCGTGCACCGCGCGGCGGGAACGCGGGGGGAGTGAAGGTGGCGAGGGCGCCTTTGTGCTTCCCGTAACGTGCCGCCAGGGGGTGCTCGGACTACAGATCCCGTTTGACTCTGCGCTTAAAGGTGCCGCACTGGCATTCGGTCACTGGCGCGGGGTGAGAAGGGGCGGCCGTAGCGGGAGCAGGAGAGGCCCTTGGCACGGACGGGGCTTTTTGGTACTTTCTCTTGCAGGCTACTACTCCCCTTTACCTCCTCACCCGTCGCGTTGCTATCCCATCCTTCCCGCGCTCCCCTGACCGCTGCCGGCCTCTCAGGTGAGTGGGGTGAAGGTAGGAAGCGGTGGCCGGGGCCGGTGGCTGGCTGCTTCCCCTCGGCGGCTCGGTTAGCCGCCGCTGTCTTCAATTAGGCGAGGTGTGGATAGGGGCCGCAAAGAGGTGGCGGCGGGTATGGCCCTTCTGCTGTGGGGTCGGAAAGTTGAATACTGCTGCCGGAATCGCAGGGCGGGCGAGCGGACTGTGGGGCGGCCGCCTCCTGCCCTCCTTCCGCCGCCGTGAGGGGGTGGGAAAGGGGCTGGTTGCTCCCGCTCTCCTGAGCTTTCTCTGTGCTATCCCTTCTTCCCCTTGCCCTAGTCCGGCCTTCCCCGGGGAGAGGTACCGGCAAGCGCTGCCCGGAAGCCCGCCCGTGGAGAGAGGCGGCGGCACTGGGAGCTGCCCTCCGGCGGCCATCGCTCTCAGGTGGGTGCGCGCCGGGGCAGAGGCGTCCGCCCGGGAGTCACGGCAGCGGCCGGTGCCCTCACCTCGGCTACCCGGTGGACCCTGAGGAGGACCTTGGATTGAGAAAACCGGTGTGGGGGCGGTAAATTGGCAGTTGTGGAAGGAATGACAAGGGTCTTGGAAGAGAGCATCAGTGCTTACGTTGGAGGCAGGGTCTAGCATCAGCTTGCTGAAAGCTGGTAGTACAGTATTCTGTTCAGGAAGGTAGGTGAGTTGCAATCTATGAGAATATAAATTGTGCTTAAAAAGCACTCTAAATGACAGGAGTTCCTTCTAATTTGATGCTGATGGGCTCCTGGAGTGCTGAGATTTTTTTAATTTTTTTTCCCTCATGTATTCTGAGGCACATGATACATTTCTATATGAGGTAATTATTCCCTTAAGAGCTTTTGAGTGCTGCCTTAGGTGTCACTTTTCTGGATACTTTTTTTGATAGCCAAGTACCAAACACTGCTACAGAAACAAAACTGTACTGTGTCTGAACCACAGTGCTCATTTAATCCAGTGCAACAATGGGTAAACTTCCTACTATAAATCTCTCCTCAGAATTTAGAGATGTCATTTGACATATCATGTAAGACATGCAGTAGTCTTTTACTTTCCACTCTGCAGGTGGAAGCATGAGTACACACTGGGTGCTTTCTTTTCCCATATTCTTTCAGGAATATGTTGTAATATAGTCAGTCAAATCTCTCCCCCAAATATATTAAACAGAAAGAGTATTATTTATATGTGTGAAGAGATCACAGGATGTTAGGGGTTGGAAGGGACCTCTAGAGATCATAGAATAGAATAGAATTACCCAGGTTAGAAAAGACCTTTGAGATTGAGTCCAGCTTATCATCCAACACTATCTAATCAACTAAACCATGGCACCAAGCGCCCCATCAGGTCTCTTCCCAAACACCTCCAGTGATGGTGATTCCACCACCTCCCTGGGCAGCACATTCCAACAGCTAACAACTCTTTCTATGATAAACTTCATCCTAACATCCAGCCTAAACCTCCCCTGGTGCAGCTTGAGACTCTGTCCTCTTGTTCTGGTGCTGGTTGCCTGGGAGAAGAGACCAACCCCCACCTGGCTACAAGCTCCCTTCAGGTAGTTGTCGACTGCAATAAGGTCTCCTCTGAGCCTCCTCTTCTCCAGGCTAAGCAATCCCAGCTCCCTCAGCCTCTCCTCATAGGGCTTGTGCTCCAAACCCCTCCCCAGCTTTGTTGCCCTTCTCTGGACACATTCCAGCAAGTCAACATCTTTCCTAAACTGAGGGCCCCAAACTGGACACAGTACTCAAGGTGTGGCCTAACCAGTTCTGAGTACAGGGGCACAATGATTTCCCTGCTCCTGCTGTCCACACTGTTCCTGATGCAGGCCAGGATGCCATTGGCCCTCCTGGACACCTAGGCACACTGCTGGCTCATGTTCATCTTACTGTGGACCAGTACCCCCATGTCCCTTTCTGCCTTGCTGCTCTCCAGCCACTCTGACCCCAGGCTGTAGCACTGCATGGGGTTGTGGTGGCCAGTGTGTAGAAACCAGCACTTAAGAGTCCAACCCCTGCCAGAGCAGGACCATAGGATCTAGCTCAGGTCACACAGGAATGCATCCAGATGGGTCTTGAAAGGCTCCAGAGAAAGAGACTCCCAAACCCCTCTGCAGAGCTGTTCCAGTGCTGCGTGACCCTCACAGTGAAGAAATTCCTCATGTTGAGGTGGAACCTTCTGTGCTGTAGTTTATATCCATTACCCCTTGTCCTATCACAGGGTGCAAAGGAGAAGAGGCTGTCCCCTCCCTCTTGACACTCAGCCCTCAGCTATTGATAAACATTTATTAAATCCCCTCTATCTTCTCTTCTCCAGACTAAAAAGCTCCAGGTCTCTCAGCTTCTCCTCATAGGGCACATGCTTCAGTCCCTTAATCATCCTCTGTTGGACTCTCTTGAGTAGATCCCTGTCCCTCTTGGACTGGGGAGCCCAAAACTGGACACAATATTCCAGGTGTGGTCTCCAGGGCAGAGTTGAGGGGGAAGAGAGCCTCCCTCGATCTGCTGGACACACTCCTCTTAATTTGTCCCAGGATCCCATTGGCCTTCTTGGCCTCAAGGGCACATTGTTGATCCACGGATAACTTGTTATCCATCAGGACTCCCAGGTCCTTCTCCACAGGGCTGCTTTCTAGCAGACTGCCTCCTAACCTGTACTGGTGTAGTTTATTATTCCTCCCCAGATGCAGGACTCTGCACTTACCCTTGTTGAACCTCATTAGGTTCCTCTTTGCCCAGTTCTCCAGTCTGTTCAGGTCTTGCTGATCTTGTGATGATGTCTGGCTGCAGGACTTGTGATTGTGACTGCTACTGTGTTACATGGAGGCAAGATCCTCAGGCAGACAGCTTCCAATGGTTAAGACTATTGGCTCAGAGATAAAGGCCACAGCAAAAGTTCTATGCAAATACCTGCTCTATTGATGATCTACTAACATGAAGCCTTTATTGTGCATTTTTTAGAATGCCATGCTTCAGTGAGAAATGTATGTTCTATACATATATTTTTACACTCTTTTATATAGCTTTGTACTGTAGTGGTTTGGCTGGGGTTCTTTTGGTTTTGGTGGGCTTTTATGCTTTTGTGTTTGGTCGCTTGATTTTTGCTTAAAGAAAATGCAACTTTGTCATTTTACAGTAATGTTGGTATTTCCCTGGAGAGTCTGGGGGAAAGAAATTTGTCCTTAGTTCTAAAATTATGTCCTGCTTGGTCTTAAAAGCAAATACAGCAGTTTAAATATAGATCTTCAAGTAGGTTCTGGGAAGTGTACTTGCAAATGAATTGATTTTATTCTTCAGTGTTTTATAACTTTATTTTAAAATCACGAGCAAGTAGCTTTGAACTAAAAATGCCTCAAGGCCATGCAGCCTATCAGGTGATGGTCTTTGATCCAAATTACTGCTCTGAAGTCTGGGAAGTTTTTGTGTCATTTTTTGACTGCAGAATTGTTTCTTTCACAAGAATGATTTCTAATGCAATCTGTTTCAGTTGAACTTAATTTTCATTCTGTTTTGTATAGTTGAGTGTTATGAGACGCCAGCTCACTGCTAAATTTTAAATACAGTTTATTGTCAAATAAGGGCAAAACAGCACTGGGTGCATAGCAGATTTGCTAGAGATGTGCCATAACAACATGAGTTGAGCTTTTTATAAACATCAAACATACATATTCATAAATATCTCCACAAATCTGGAGTGATTAGTCCCCACTAAAGCCATGGGTAGGCATCTGTGGCTCTGCAAGCGGCAGCGGAGCATCCCCACACACACCTGGCACACCGAACAGCTCAGACAGCTACAAAGAAAGTAATTCTACATCTGGCTGCACCTTGCTCTGCTGCTCCAAGACAGCACAGCATGGACTGCAGCAGAGTGATCTGCTGATCAGCTTCTTGGGCCTCTGTGCTAACCTGCTCACTGAGCTGCTGCCTCTTCACAGAATCTCAGAGCTTACAGCTTCAGGAACAAGTCCCAACTCCTGAGAAAGGCATTGGACGCATACAGAGGCAGTACAGCAAGCTGCAGCACTGAAGCATCTGGAGCCAACACAGCAGGAGCTCTTTGCAAACCAGAATTTAACATGAAGACATCCACACATCCACCATTAGTACTGTGGCTGCCACTGCTTGAAGACACACTGGCGAGCCTCATATATTACTGTCTTACGTGACCCTCCCCATTCTTGAGTCAGCACTCCATAAGCCACCCCTCCCTCCACGTACTCAGGGAAGGGAGGCTTAAAACTGGAGCACTAGGCAAAGCCTTTTTAATTGTTTCAAATTTCTCCTTGTCTTCCCCTGTCCAAATGAAGTAGGAAAAAAGTTAGCCCATTTAGAGTTTAGATTGGCCTCTGCTGTGAAGGACAACAAAAAACCCTTCTATAAATATATTAATAGCAAGAGGAGAGGCAAGGACAACCTCCACTCCTTGGTGGACATGGAGTGGAACATAATAACAAAAGATGAGGAAAAGGCAGAGGTACTTATGTCTCGGTCCGGAAACACAGATCTTTTAAATATTCCCATGTTGTGAAATTAGAAGCACAAATGAGGTCAAAATATCAACAGCTAGACTATTTATTACATAAAGTGGACATGAGAAGGGGAGAGGGAGAAAAGAGAGAGGGAGAGAGAGAAGAGGAAAGGAATTATATTACCACATCCCTCATCCTCCCCAAGACAGTTTGAGTCTGTGGAGGAAAGGTGCTGCAGGAGATGTTGGGTCTGTAGAGAAACGGTGCTGAGGCTTTGGCTGGAGAAGAGATGTGGTCCTCTGGGGAGGTGTTGGGTTGGTACAGGAATGGTGCTGAGGCTCTGGCTGGAAAAGAGCTGTGGTCCTCTGGACAGCCTGGGTCTGTAGAGAAAGGGTGCTGAGGCTTTGGCTGGAGAAGGGCTGTGGTCCTCTGGGCAGCCTCTTTTCTCCGGAGCAGCATTGTCCCGGCTTTCCCTTCTCAGCGGCATGGTCTGTCTTCCTGTGTTTTCCTTCATCTCCGTTTTTCTCCCTCTAAGCCAGTCCGGGGGATACAGTCCCCCACATTTTCCTTCTGCGTATTTCTTCCACGTTTTTCTCCACTTCACTCGCCAGTAGTTGCTTAAGTCTTTTTTACAGTTTTTTCTGTGTGTTTGGGCAAGAGATCTGGATGGGGGGTGGAGGGGGGCCCTCCGTCTCCTTGGCCTCCATCCAGACAAAACCCCCCACACTCATTACACATCACTGTCTACCCTTTCCAGGGTACTTGATGGGTGGAGATTATCTTGCCCTGAAGGCGCGAATGGCTGGGTCATTGTTGTAGGCCAGCTGTGGCCCAGTGAGCAATGTTATCTTTGCACCTTCCAAGAGTCGTTCCAGTGGCTCTGTCAGCTATTGTCTGCGCAAGCAGCAAGTGATTTTATCTTTGTTGACTCACACCAAGAGAGACAAACTTTGTCTCTCACAACTTAACATCTTTTTTGCTTCAAATTTTAATAGCAGGACAGAATGTCTTCCAGACAGCTGGCCTCCAGAGCTGGCACATGAAGCCAGGGAGATGTATAGTTTCCTTGTGTTCCAGGAGGAGGTAGTTAGAGGTCTCCTCAGCTGCTTGGATCCCCACAAGTCCATGGGACCAGATGGGATCCACCCTAGGGTACTGAGAGAGCTGTCAGAGGAGCTGGCCAAGCCGCTCTCTATCATTTTTCCGCTGTCCTGGCTCACTGGAGAGGTTGCAGATGACTGGGAGCTGGCCAACGTGGTGCCCATCCACAAGAAGGGCAGGTTGGATGAGCCAGGGAATTATAGGCCAGTCAGCCTGACCTCAGTGCCAGGCAAGATTATGGAACAGGTCATCTTGAGTGCAATCACACAGCACTTAGAGGATGGCCAAGGGATCAGGCCCAGCCAGCATGGATTTCAGAAGGACAGGTCCTGCCTGACCAACCTGATCTCCTTCTATGATCAGGTGAGCTGCCTGGTGGATGTGGGAAAGGCTGTGGATGTAGTCTTCAGCAAGGCCTTTGACACCGTCCCCCATAGCAAACTCCTGTCCAAGCTGTCAGCCCATGGTTTGGATGGGAGCACACTGTGTTAGGTAAGGAACTGGCTGGATGGCCGAGCCCAGAGAGTGGTGGTGAATGATGCCACATCCAGCTGGTGGCCAGTCAGTAGTGGTGTGCCCCAAGGATCAGTGCTGGGCCCTGTTGTGCTCTTTAACATCTTTATTGATGATCTGGATGAGGGCATTGAGTCGATCATCAGTAAATTTGCAGACGACACCAAGCTGGGGGCAGGAGTTGATCTGCTGGAGGGTAGAGAGACTCTGCAGAGGGACCTCGACAGGCTGGACAGATGGGCAGAGTCCAACGGCATGAGATTTAACGCATCCAAGTGCCGGGTTCTGCACATTGGCCACAACAACCCCATGCAGAGCTACAGGCTGGGGTCAGAGTGGCTGGAGAGCAGCCAGGCAGAGAGGGACCTGGGGGTGCTGGTCGATAGTAGGCTGAACATGAGCCTGCAGTGTGCCCAGGCAGCCAAGAAGGCCAATGGCATCCTGGTCTGCATCAGGAACAGTGTGGCCAGCAGGAGCAGGGAGGTCATTCTGCCCCTGTACACTGCACTGGTTAGGCCACACCTCGAGTACTGTGTCCAGTTCTGGGCCCCTCAGTTTAGGAAGGATGTTGAGTGGCTGGAACATGTCCAGAGAAGGGCAACAAAGCTGGGGAGGGGTTTGGAACACAAGCCCTATGAGGAGAGGCTGAGGGAGCTTGCGCTACTTAGCCTGGAGAAGAGGAGGCTCAGGGAAGACCTTATTGCTCTCTACAACTACCTGAAGGGGGGTTGTAGACAGGCAGGGGCTGGTCTCTTCTCCCAGGCAACCAGCACCAGAACAAGGGGACACAGTCTCAAGCTGCACCATGGGAGGTTTAGGCTGGATGTTAGGAAGAAATTCTACACAGTGAGAGTGATTGCCCTTTGGAATATGCTGCTTGGGGAGGTGGTGGAGTCACCATCATTGGAGGTGTTTAGGAGAAGACTGGATGGTGTGCTTGGTTGCATGGTTTAGTTGATTAGGTGGTGTTGGATGATAGGTTGGATGTGATGATCTCGAAGGTTTCTTTCAACCTAGTCTATTCTATTCTATCATCTCCTACTAATTTTTCATATAAAAACTTAACTGGCTATATCCCTCAATCCATTAAACCCTTCCCCCTTTGTCCCTAAAACTTTTACTAAAACTCCATTTTGGCACTCTCTGCAGCTCTTGGCTAGCACTCGCTGGCCTTCTGCTAGCACTTTGCCTCCAAAGATATACTTTGCCTTGCATGTTTTGCAGCATTGGCTTTCCACACGCACAGAAGAGCATCAGGAGGACACTTGAGGGGCTCAGGACATCCTTTGGCACTCCACAACTCCGCTTTTGCATGTGCAGTTCCTGCAGTGATCATCTTCAACCCATGAGCAATCCATTTACTTGACATGTCTTCTAATGCCTGCAAGCCCATGCACAGGCAGTGCAGAATTTATCTCAGCTTCCAGAATCACTTCTCTGCTCCTTCCTTATCCTCAAAAACCTTAAGATCTCTCTTCCTCTTTGGGCAATCTCCTTTAAAATGCCCAACTATCTCACAATAGTAACATTCAGTACTTCCTGCTTTAGCATATTCATTCATTTTGGTCACCTGGAGGTCCCTGCTGATTTTCCCTTTCCAAAATCCGTATTCCTGCAGTCCTAATAAATTGTCTGGTCTGATTTCCTCTCTAGCCCATTCCTCCATACAATAATTTATCATTTTTGCCTTATCCTTGTGCCACATATTAGGACTATCCTTCCAAGATGCTAATTGTAACACCAGAAGACTGTCCAGGGTTATATCCCTGGGTACCCTGTTACTCCGGTTTTATCCAGGACTGGTCTGTCTACCTGACCCCTGCCCCATTTCCTGAGGTCCACTGTTTTCCATCACGAACTGCTTTGTCCCTTCACCAGCCAAGTCCCTTGTGGGATTAGAAACATGGTTAGAAGGACTTTTCCAACCTTATTGATTCTATGACTCTGCACTCGCTCCATGAATCCAGACTGTCCAGTCCATGTCTCACACACACATTCACCGACCTCAATTCCCGCTCAACTGTACAATACTTACAGTCCTTTTCTTACCCCTCTCTTTGTGCACAAGAATTACAGGCAGCTGCGGCAGCCAGGAACTCCTTCCTTTGCCTTTATCTTATAATATTCACTGAATCATTTACCCATGTTCTGAGAGAATTCCAGGATCATCCTTCTGAGCAGGGGCACAGGGGTGCCCCCCCCCCCCCCAATCTGAAGGGTCCCTGAAGCTGTTGCAGGCAGGGTAATCATGTTCGGGTCACCAAATTGTGAGAAAAGAGCTCACTGCTAAATAACAGGTTGTTCTAAAATAAAGGCAAACAGTGCTGGGCGCATAGCAGATTCGCTAGAGGCGCACCATAACAACACCAGTTGAGCTTATATAGACATCAAACATACATATTCATAAATATCTCTGCAAATCCCTTTACATTTCCCAAGCACACTCCCACCCCCCCATTCCCAGGCATGTCTGTTGACTGTGGTCTTCAGGGCTGGGATAATGGTTTGCACTCTTGACCTGGCCAGTCTCAGACATCCTGACGCCTCACTCTCCCTCCATTTCTCTCCCAATAGACTTCCTACACAACACAGACTATAACCAGCCAATCAGTTTGACCCCATGCTCCCCAGCAAGGCCGGTACCCACCTTCCCCTTGCAAAAGCCAAATATAACCATTTCTTACAAGTGTGTTAGTGCTTCTGAGGCTCTATAAATAATAAATTATTATGGTACCATTTTTTAAGGACAGGTTTGATAAAATACAAGAAGTTTACTGATAGATAAGAGTAATGAGTTCTGGTGCTAGGTCAAAGTACAGCCCATGGCACTGTGCCTTAGTATTTTTTATGGCTTTTCTCTCATGTAAGAAGTGCAGATGGCGACCATGTGAAATGACTAAGCTTTTCATTCAGTGTTTTTAAAACAAGATGACATCAAGAAAATAGTTGGAGTGTGGGGAGGAAAATCTATCAATAGCCTGAGGCTGTTTCTTGGGTTTTGATAAGTGTTGACCGAAGGAGACTGTATACATACTGTTAAAAATTGTAGTGTAGAATGCAGTCTTAGGTTTGTTTTCTACATTTGTTTGACCTTATGATCCAACATTGTCATGTTTGATAACTGATTGGTATTACCTTGCAGCATGGTGTGTGTACTGGAAATGAAGCCACTCAGCAGAAAGCTTTGAGTGCTTGTGGATTATCAGTTTCCAACAGCAAAAAGTGAAGAATGAAGGCAACTGGATTTATTTCCTTATGGACGTTGGTTTCACTGCCTTGTGGCCAGTTAGCAAATCCTGCAGAACATGAAGATGTAGTAAAGCATGCAATAAAGTTGCACCGTGGGAAAGGAGCTGTTGCCACTCAGAGAAAGCAGTGGGTGTTGGAGAGCTGCAGAAAATTATCTGGTCTTCTTCACCAGAAGAACGTTGTTCTCAATAAACTAAAAAATGCTATAAGAGCAGTTGAGAAAGATGCAGGACTGTCTGATGAAGAGAAACTTTTTCAGGTGCATACCTTTGAAATTTTCCAAAAGGAGCTAAATGAAAGTGAAAATTCAGTCTTTCAAGCAATCCATGGCCTCCAGAGAGCTCTACAGGGTGATTACAAAGATGTTGTAAATATGAAAGAAAGCAGCAGACAGAGACTGGAGGCCTTGAGAGAAGCTGCAATTAAGGTTAGTTCTGCCACGCTTTATTACTATGGTGTTGATATTCTACTTGTGATTTTAATTTTATCATGACATGGTTTCAACTGTTTTAATACATGAAACTTGTGTTATTTTGCTGTTTAAAACTGATTTTGAATGAAGCATTTGTTTCTATTAGTAAAACTAGAAGTAATTCTGGTGTAGAAGTTGAAACAATAGCAGTTGATAGTTCTTATTTCAAAACAAAGCTAAGTGTAATCGTAAGAACTCGGGCAAACATTATGTTAAAAGGAAAGCACAAGCAATGAGTCAGTGCACAAAGCAGAGTTGCACTAGAGAAGTCAGTAGGATTATCGATGTGGAAATAACACCATAAATTTAAAAAATAAGTGTTTTTCAAATGAGAATTGCTGAACCAAAATCTAAAATTTGGACAGAAAAAACTCTTACCTTTTTGTTTTCATATTTGCACAGATGTGGGTGAAATGGACATGCAAAATATGAGATTACTTGATTTTTACTTCAGTATAGCACTCCTAGCCTACAGAGTTCAGGTTTGAAAAAGAGCTGGCTGAGTTAACTGTACCAGGAAAAGCACAGATGAGTAAGTAACAGATGATTGCAAGTACTTAAGGGAAAATTTGAGTTCATGTGTGTCTCGGTCCAGAGGGGGAAAGAGACTCAGTTCTTTTGAATATTCCCGTGTTATGAAATTAGAGGCACAAAGGAAGCCAAAGTATTAACAGCAAGGGTACTTATTAACAGAATAAAGTGGATGGAACAGAAGAAGAGAGAGAGGGGAAAAAACAAGAGAGCGAAAGAAGAGGGAGCGAGAAGAGGAAAAGAATTATATTACCACATCCCCCACCCCCAAGATGGTTTGGGTCTGTGAAGGAAAGGTGCTGCTGCTTTGGCGTGGAGGAGATGTCATTCTTGTTGGCTGTGCTGTCCTTCGCTGGAGGAGGGGAGGGAGAGATCCCAAAGACCAAGTCCTTCTCTGAGCAGCCTTTTCAGCTCCATGAGTTGCAGCAGGGAGAACTTAGGACCCTGAGAGAGGGTTCCTCCTGGTCTGCTGCCTCCAGGCTACATGGTGATGTCTTTTCTCATGTCTGTGCTTTTCTCTCCTTGTCAGGGCAGGCATTGCTCAGGTATTTTATACAGTTTTTTAGGTATGTGTCCAGGCGGTGAAACCATTGTCCTTGTCACCATCCTCCCTTTCCGGGGTAGCTGATGGGTAGAGAAGATCTTGTCTATGCACATTCCAGCGAGTCATTATCCAGTCGTGTCTGCCTAATACACATCAGCTATTGTCTGGGCAAGGAGCAAAGGTGATTTTATCTTTGTTGATTCACATCAAGAGAGACAAGATTTATGTCAGTTTAGACCTGTTAGGGTGTGCACAGTCTGCTGCTGCCTACTGGGCTTGCTAGTACTCAAACTGTGTACTGGAAGTCTCCCATTGAGAGAGAAAGTTGTTTAATTGATTTGATATTTAAATTGCTCTTTCCTTTGCTCTACCCCACAACCACTGTAGGAATATATTAAGAATTTTCTTTAGGTTTTGTCCTCTAAAAGAAGAGACTGATGTTGCACAAGGGAGCAAGAGAAGAAAATAAATACATAATTGGGATATAGCATCTTATCTGGGAGAATCTCTAAAGGGAGATTAAGAGATGTACAGATTTGTAACAGGTGAAGATGGCAAGAGATTGTGTGCAAGAAAGTGTGGGTTGAATGTGGCAACAAAGGCTGGTGGAAATTAGGATGCAGACTTGGGAGACCAGAGTGGTCTGTGCAGTGAAACAAAGACTGAATTACAGCAAACTTGGACAGGAAGTAGCATGGATCTAGGGGTTTTCCAACGAAATGATCAATATGACAGATACTGAGTTTTAATGGTATTGTAAAATACTAAAGTAATCTATCCTTGAGTTGAGAATGGTGCTTCCTCATTTTTCCCATCTATACTTTTACATGTGTATTTTAGATGTGTCCTGTCAAAAGATAGATTGTGTAGGCTTTGGTGTTACGATACCAATATACTTACTTGAATGAGCAATCTTTTACACTCTTCCTTCTCAAGTCATATGCATGATTATTTAAACAATGTTTGCTGTTCTACCTGTAAAAAAAGTTATATCAAATTAAACAAAGGATAATGGGAAATGTCAAAAAGATTAAAATTGTGCCTTCCCCCCCCCCCCCCCCCCCCCCTTTTTTTGTACTTCAAAAGACACGTCTTAGGTTCATTTATCTTTTTTCCCCAGTTTTATTTTACTGTACTGATTACTACTTTCCATTTATTTTAAACAGTGATCAAATGGAAATTTTAAGTGGCTATAGAGGGTGCTAGACTCTTCATTGATTTCTGTTGAAGTATTTGGATGTCTCTAGTGTTGGGATACATATGGGTGTCTGATGTAGTTCTTGCTGCTTCTGCTGCTGGGAAAGAGTACAACGGAGTCATTCACTGGGCTGGTGGAAGAAACAAAGAAGCACTGAAGAGAGTTTCTGCCTTCCTTTGCTCCAGAAACTGTGCAGAGGTTCAGGAAAAAGCAAAAAAATCTCACCTACTTTTTATCAACTTCTAATTTCTTGGGTGCTTACTATCCAGACATTGGTGATAAAAAACCTCTAAATTAGGGCAAAGAAGCCTGCTCTTCTGAATGTTCTTCTTTTAATCCCTTATTAAACAGTAGAAAGCAACAGCAGCACTATGTTCTTAACCAGTATTGACCAAGTTTGAGTTGGAAGGGACCTCCAAAGGTCATCTAGTCCAACCCCCCTGCAGTAAGCAGGAACATCCTCCATTAGATCAGGTTGCCCAGAGCCCCATCAAGCCTGACCTTGAATATCTCCAAGGATGGGGCCTCAACTACCTCCCAGGGCAACCTGTTCCAGTGTTGCCCTACCCTCATGGTAAAGAATTTCCAGCCTTCTTCTAGGCCCCCATCAGGTACTGGAAGGTCACTATTAGATCTCTCCAGAGTTTTCTCTTCCCCAGCTCCTTCAGCTTGTCCTTATAGCAGAGGTGCTCCAGCCCCCTGATCATTTTTGTAGCCCTCCTCAGCACCCATTCTATCAGGTCCATGTCATTCTTGTGTTGAGGGCACTAGTCCTGGATGCAGTGCTCCAGCTGAGGTCTTAGCAGAGCAAAGTGGCAGAATCACCTCTCTTGATATGCTGGCCACACTTCTTTTGATGCAGTCCAGAATGCGATTGGCCTTCTGGACTGCAAGCACACACTGCCTGCTCATATCCAGGACTCATGAGTCTTCCACAGGGCTGTTTTCTATCACCTCATCCCCCAGCCTGTATTAATAATGAGGATTGTTCTGTCCCAGGTACAGGACTGTACACTTGGTCTTGTTGAAGTGGATCTAAATCATTGCTGACTGAGGAAAGAATCTGTGGCTCATATAGGGGCTGTTTTTTATGTCTTTCAAGGAATGTCTGCTAGAGAATGATGGGTTGAAATGTTTTTTCCCTGAGGCTGTTTGAGAGTTTGACTGTTTCTCTTGCTTACGTGTTGCATAAGAAGTAAAGCAGTTGACATTAGTCCAAACACATTAATAGTTACATTTTTTCCAACTTCAGTTATTTTGGGAACTGGGTAATTTTCATCCTGCTGGTGTAACTATGGTAATTCTAAACACCAACAGACAGCAATTCTGTCATTGTATCACAACTAGAAGCATTTATCTGACTGTCAGGATATTAAAAGGCTTAGGCAACTATTATAGGCTGTACTGAATATACTCTTCTCATGGCATCAAGGAATTTATTGAATTACATGCATGTTCCTGCAGGTTTCCAGGGCAAAAACATCCTTCTACATTTTTATTTTTTGGAGGAGGGAACATTCCAGCTATTTCAATATAAGAGTTTAGGACCATTTTAGATGCCCAGGTTATCCAGGATATCTGTGTGGGGTAGGTGGATAAAACTCACAACCTAAGGGAGGCCTGTAGTCTATCTGGTTTCTGCCTGGGTGTGGCAGGGCATCTCAAATGAAGACGGACGCTTGTGTTTCTGGAAATTCAATCTCTAGGTCAGACTGCTTGCATTTTTTTGCCCAGGCTGTGTTTTCCCTTGTTAATAATATTTGTTCTCTTAAAGAAAAAATGTAGGATCTCTCCTGTCTAAATATTCTCCATATCTTGAGTCTAACTGAAATGAAGAAGGTGGTTGTCATTGTGTTTCCTTATTCATAGTTGTTCCTTCAATCGCTGCAATTTTAAAAGAACGTTGGCATGTAAAGTGAAGCATATTAAAAAAAAAATCCCCACTCAAATTACATTTGGTTATTATATTTGGATATTGTCTTGGTAACTTGGTGACATCAGAATTTTTTTTCTTTTCTACCTTCTGAAGTCTAGAAATGTGTTTAGGAAGTCAGTAGTTCAAGTTCATAAGAGGCCTAAACTGAAAAGATGGACAGAGTCAAGTTTTTGACTTCTGGTAGGGAAAATGCTTCTGTGAAACAAACAAGAACCTCAATTGGACTGCTTGAAAACTTCTCTGTACCTAACTGCCTTTTTCTTTGTTTGCTTTGTTTTAGTTGTTTGCACATTTTTAAGCCCTTATACAGACCTCTTCCCATGTTCATACAATGACTTATGAAATCAAGGTTCATTGGTTTTACTTCCACTTTGTTTGTTTGTTGCACTTGGTAAAGGCATGCTTTCAAGGTTGTTATGGTTTCCTGTTAAAGTACCGAGCTTTAAACTTTATGCAGCTTTGAGATGTTTTCTGGAGCTCCTCAAAGTAATTTCTCTCTTGTGTTTTATGTATTGTAACCTTGGGGCAACTCTACTTTTAGTGGAATAGAAAAGGTAATTGGTGAACATTACGTTTGGTGGTGGCTTTTCTTGCCTGCTTCCCCCAATGAAATTGGCATGAGTGAAAGCAGTTTTCAGATGCCATTAGGAAGTCTATATTGCTTTTTCAATTCCACTTGTAAGATGTTCTGTGTCAAAAGAAGCATGCATTTGTCAAATGTTTTTTCTACTTGAAGCCCTGGCCAGTGCTTTACCTGTGTGTTGTAAAATTCAACAGGAAGAAATGGAATACGTTGAACTCTTGGCAGCTGAAAAACATCAGGTTGAAGCCCTGAAGAACATGCAGCATCAAAACAAAAGCCTGTCAATGCTTGATGAAATTCTAGAAGATGTCAGGAAGGCAGCTGATAGATTGGAAGAGGAAATAGAAGAGCATGCCTTTGATGACAACAAATCTGTAAGTGACATTTTAGACTGTCTTTTCATTGGTCTGCATTTATTTTGTAGCTTATACTTGCACTGTAAGGGCTCTTGTGTTAAATAAATGTTAGGATTTTATTGGCTATTTAAAAAAACCCAAACTTTTGGCTCTGCTGAAGAAAGCCGTGGTAGATTGCTTGTTAGGAGTGATCAAAAATGAATAATTACTCCTTTTTTGCTAGTGATTTCTGTGTTTTGTTTTAAAAAAAAATTATTTTATTTGAGAGTCCTTCCTGCAGCTGCTACTTTAACAGTGGCAAGTGTAGTCCATCTCACTGATACAGACCATGAGACTTAAGCAATCTCAATGGATGGGGACAGTGATGTTTAAGCTTTGCAGAATAAAGAGTTACCATGTTATGCATCGACTCTACTTTTTTGTTTGCTTTGTTGAGAAAGTTATGGAAGAACAAGAATCTTTGCAGTTTGTCTTTACAGTCTGGGCAAAGATATTGTTCAGGGTAAGGACCTGAAATATGCTTATGGTATTGCTTTCTTCCACTTCTGATTTCCTCTGCTTTTTGTACCTTGGTACTAGTTGCAATGTTTATTTTCTGATTCACACGATGGACAGTGTCCCTCAGGTAAGGCTGTGTCTATTTGGAGCTAGTAGTGCCCCATTGTACCATCTTTGGAGACTGATTCTAAATTGGTCCTGTTTGAAATTTTATTGTGGCTTTTGCTCTTAGAAACATTTTATTGATTTGCAGTTTGAGCAAATCATCAGAGGTCAGCACAGCTCTTGAATTCTGCTGAGGAGAATAAACAGTTGCTCCATATCAGAGAGCCAGGGCGTTTTTCAGTAACAGTACTTAAAGTGAGAGAAAACGAAAGCAGCTTTTTATTTTGTATACACCAGCTCACACCGGTTGACTCCAGTGGGAAAATGACCTAGTAGGACCAACAGCGGGGATGGGACAAGGTAGCTGGAGTGCCCTCTTCTGTTCTGCTGGGTTATAACGGCACTTTTTGAAGAGACCAGGAATAAAGTTTCCTTGGCTACACGTGTTAATTGGCAGAATGCCAAGGCATCCTATTGGGGAACATATAAATAAACCTGAGCTAATTCACTTAATGCAAGACAAGAGTATTTGTGCACTTTATTGTGTTATGTACAACCTGCTTTCAGAAATTGCTGGTTTGGGAAATAAAACCCTGGAAAAAATGCATGGGTCTATGTTTGGTTTTTTTATGTCCTCAAATTTATTAGTACTTCAAAACTCATTTGAACCTGTGCCATCTACTCTTGGTCTTCTAGTATAGTCTGTCTTTTGCCAGTTTCCTTTTCTTTTACAGAAATAAAAATGTACTATAATATTCTCAAAATATATTATTTTTGTATATGTTACACAGAACCTCCCCCACACACTTTCATAATTGCTTTAATCTTATAAGCATCTTCCCTTTTCTTCCTAATATTGTTTCTGACCTATGCTGTGAACTGCACTAGATGAAGAATGTATGAATTCAATTACATTGCTTTTACATGATGTCTGATACTTTAAATTTTGGTGCAGAGAAGTTTGGTTAGATTCCAGATATACAAGCTATCTACAAAGGAACGTATAACAAACTCTATACATGCTTGGAGTTCCAGAGGTTCAAAGTAAATGTTTCACTGCTAATGTGTTTTTATAAGATAGCTAAATTATCACTGATGTCATAACATTAAATTCCCAAGAAGATGCTAGAACAGATGTTAGCTTGTTAGCATTTTGTGTTTTAAGCAAAGTAATAGCAGTCTACAAGATGGGGACACTGCACTGAACAGGGAAATCATTCTAACGTGAAAGTCAGCATAAAGTATGTTTTGCCTTGCAGAGACAACATTTAACAGTAAGCTCTAAGCTATGTTTCAGTATTCCTGCAGTAGCAATGAGGGTCTGGGAGAGGGAATTGGGAGCAGAGATGACAGACAGAAGAACAGTAGGATTTGGCACATACTGTGTATTCTGATTTATACAGTTCTTCATGTTTGCTGACTGTAGGGAAGCCTTTCTTCTTTGCTCCAATACTGTGAGGATAATTTGCATGCACATGGTATGCAGTTGCTCCTGCTTTCTCCCATCAACTGAAAACATAGACGCATGGGTTGGTCTCTTAGACTTGTCAGTGGGCATCTGATTCTGGAATGAAAAATAGCCTGGTAAGTAAGGAGCTTAGGTGAATAGAGGTCAAATGTTTAGAAAAAGACAGGATTTGGGGGAGAAAGAGAGTGAAAAGACAAATGTCGTATTTCACAAAAAGAAAATGCTTGTCAAGCTCACACTCCAGCAACTAAAAATGATGATGTTCAAAGCAGCTATTTTTTGTTTCTGAACAATTCTGCAACCATCATAATTTGCTTAAAATTCCTAGTTTCCTTCTCTGATTCCTTGTGCCTATTGAGTCTTTTGACCCTCATCACCTTACATGATGTACAAAAACAGGGGCAGAGGTCATTCCCATAATAAAGCTTTCTATCTAATTACATACAAATGTAAGTAGTGAAAGAAAATGATAAAAAAGTGTAAGTTAAATATTGAAGACCTAATCTTTATGGAACAGTTTGAGGAATATGCTGGAGAAACAGTGAAGGAAAATAGGAGGCTGTTTTACAGATGGCTTATGTGAGCACTTTGTTAAATTTTAGAGTTGCTTGGGCAAAATAGGGCAGTCCGGCAGTTGAATATTTCTTAGTCAGTCATTGGAATGACAGCAGCCTACTCTCTATACACAGAATATATGTGTTTGGAAGAGACCTTCAAGATCCTTCAGTCCAACATCAGAGGCTCAACACTAAAACATGTTCCTAAGCACCAAGTCCATACACTTTTGAACACCCTCAGGGATGGTGATGCCATCAATGTCCAGTTCCCTCAGACATTCCTCCTAAGTCGTGTACTCCAGGCACTTCATGAGCCTCATTGCCCTTCTCTGGATATGCTCTAGCACCTGAACATCCTTCTTATAGTGAGGGTCCCAGAACTGAACACAATATTTGTGGTGTGGCCTCACCAGTGTTGAGTACAAGGGGACAATCACCTCCCTGTTCCTGTGGTCACAGTGTTTCTAATACAAGCCAGGATGCCACTGGCCTTCTTGGCCACCTGGGCGTACCGCTGACTCCTATTCAGTCAACTATCAACCAGTGTTCCCAGGTCCTTCTCCAAGTTGCAGCTTTACAACCACGCTCTCTGAATTTGTAATTTACCATGGGGTTGTTGTGACCCAAGGGCAGGACCTGGCACTTTGCCTTGTTGAACTTCATGCAATTAACCTTGGACCACCAGTCTAACCTGTCTGGATCCCACTATAAAGATTCCTTGCCCTCTAGCAGGTTAACACAGCCACCCAGCTTGGTGTCATCTGCAAATTTACTGAGGGTGTCCTCATCCAGATCATTAATAAAGATATTAAAGAGAACAGGCCCCAGTACTCAACCCTGGGGGACACCGCGTGTGACTGGGCACCAGCCAGATTTAACTCCAGTCACCACCACTCTTTGGGCCTGGCCATCCAGCCAGGTTTTTTATCCTGTGCGGAGTACACTTATCCAAGCCTTGTGCCATGAGTTTCTGAAGGAGAATGCTGTGGGAGATAGTGTCAAAAGCTTTCCTGAAGTCCAAGTAGACAATGTCCACAGCCCTTCCCTCATCCACTAGGCAGGTGTGATAATTTCAGGCTGTGCCTCTAAGAAAAGGAAAACAAAAGATTGTTGTAAACGATTTTTCGTTGGTAGATGAGTGGGATGTAGTTTTACCATCTCACATTCTTCTTTCATTCCGTCTTTCTGCTTGCATGCTGGCTGTTCCTGGACAGAGAGACCTCATATCATCTAACGACCTTAAGATAAGGTCACTGACTTTCTTAACAATGCTTTTGAACTAACTAAGATTTTCCCTAACATCTCTCTTTTTCTCTTTTTTTTCTAATTAACAAGAGGGAAAAGGGAGGGAGAGGGTGGGGGGGGGAGCGGGGCAGTGTTCTCCTGCCCAAGGAGGATTTCTGTACTGTTTTCTCTCTGTAAATACCTGTATAATATTGTATATGCTGTGTATTTTTTACAAATTCATTGCATTCCATTATTGCTTGTAAAATACAGCTTACTGTCTCTCTTCCCCGACTGAGTTCAACTGAGCTTCTGTTAATGTGGATGAGTTAAACCATCACAGCAGGTCGTCTTGTTATAGGAGGAGATGAGGTTAGTCAGACAGGACCTGCCTTTCATAAAGCCAGGCTGACTTGTGTGTGCCATGTGGTGGCACTCAGGATGATCTGCTCCATAACTAAGGCCAGACTGACAGGCCTGTAGTTCCCTGGATCATCCTTCTTGCCATTCTTGTAGATGGGCATCACATTTGCCAGCCTCCAGTCAACTGGGACCTCCCTAGTTAGCCAGGACTGTTGGCAAATAATGGTGAGCAGATTGGTGAGCACGTGTGCCAGCTCCTTGAGTACCCTTGGGTGGATCCCATCCAATCCCATAGACTTGTGCACAATAGGCCATTGATCATTTTCTCCTGGATTATGGGGGCTGCATTCTGCTGCTCATCCCTGTTTCCCAGTGCTGCGAGCTAGACTCTCAGGGAGCAGCTGGTGTTGCTGACAAAGACTGAAGCAAAGTAGCCTTTTCCTTGTTCTTGGTCACCAGGTTCCCTCCCGCATCCAGTAGTGGGTGGAGAGTCTCCTTAGCTCTTCTTTTCCTGTTAACATATTTATAGAAACATTATTATCTATATTGTCCTTAATGACGCTGGCCAGATTAAGTTCTAATTGAACTTTGGCCTTTCTAATTTTCTCCCTACATATCCTTGCAAGAGTCTTGTACTCTTCCTGAATTGCCTGCCCCTTCTTCCATAGCCAGCAGATTTCCCTTTTCTTCCTGAGTTCTACCCAAAGCTTTCTACTTAGCCAGGATGCTCTTTCTGCCCTGCTGGCTCATTTTATGGTGCATAGGAACAGCTTGTTCCTCTGCCTTCAAAATTTCTCTCTTGAGGAATGTCCAGCCTTTCTGGACTCCTTCATCCTTCAGGATTACCTCCCAGGGCATGCCATCAACCAATCTCCTAATTACATCAAAGTCTGCCTTCCAGAAATCTAAGGATGTAGTTCTATTGATTCCCCTCCTAACTTCACTTAGAGTCGAAAACTCCACCATCTCATTGTCACTTTATCCAAGATGGTCACCAACCTTTACATCTCCCACTAGCCCTAGTAGAGAGGCATACCTTGCTGGCTCACTCACCAGCTGTTAGGAAGTTATCTTCCACATACTCCAGGAACCTCTGGGACTGCTCCCTGTCTGCTGTGTTGTATCTCCAGCACATACTTGGTAACTTGAAGTCCCCCACAAGAGCAAGAGCTACCAATTCTGAGCCTTTACCCAGCCACCTGTAAAACATTTCAGCAACCTCCTCATCCTGGTTGGGTGTTCTATAACAGTATCAGACCATAAGATCTACCTTGTTGGCTGTCCCCCCAATCCTCACCCACAATCATTCAACCCTGTTATGGGGACCTTCCCTGTATACAGGGCCACCCCAATGCCTCTCCCTCTGGGCCTGTTCCTCCTAAAGAGCTATAGCTGTCCAACATAGAGCTGCAGTTATGGGATTCATCCCACCATGTTTCCATCAGGACAATAGTATCATCATTTTCTTGCTGGACAATAGCTTCAAGCTCTTCTGCTGATTGCCCATGCTGCATACATTGGCATAGATGCACTTTAGTTGGTGTGCTGCCTTCCAAAAGCAGCAGCAACTTTAACTGTTTCTGAATATTGTTGAAATCTACATTATTTAAAATGCAGTGAATAATTAAATCATCCTACTGTTTTCCACTTTGTAATTGTAGGCAGTGAAGACAGAGCTAGGTAGAAACAGTTCTTATCCTTTGTCCTTCAAATTCATAGGACAGTGACTTTTTCTTGACTTGGAATGCTGTCATTATTTCAGTTTTGGTTGTTGTTGTTTTGGGTTTTTTTTGTGGACTGAATAAATTTGCTTTATTTAAGGGAATAAAAATGTTACATTTTGTTCTAACCCTTTGTGTTCTGAATGTTATAAAGGTTTCCTTAATAAAAATACCAGATGAAATGCAATTGAGAATACTGAATTGGAATTTTGTGGCTTTGAAATGCTGTCTATTTTTTTGGTTTGACAAGTTGGCTGAAGAGGTCTCGAAACCCCTTCCATTTTTAAGTGTAGAGCAAATTAGAACCTTTTCAGTTGTGGACGTCAAGTTTTGATAGAGACTGTAAGAGTTCTCTAAGAAGAAACTTCAGTATTTTTGGTCAGTGTCAATAAATTCTGGAGTGTAATGGGTTGGGGCAAACCCCCTCCCCACCACGGGCAGAAATAACAACTCAGACAAAACGGATTGCAAAAGTGATGGAAAGTTTAAATAGAAAAACAATTTAAAAACAAACAACAATGAAAGTTTTACAGAGAACCACAAGCATCGTGACAAAAGAGAGAAATCCCACAACATACCCAAGAACATCCCATCCCCATCTGGGGGTACACCCAAACCCCCCCAGGGCTCTTTCTTCCCCCCACCAACCCAGCCTTGGGCCTGGGCAGGCCCAAGGGAGGCAGCTCACGGAAGTGAAGACCCTGCATGGACATTTTATAGGGGAGCAGGGCATTATGGGAATGAATACCTGGTCTCCTGTGACCACCCCCTGGGCTGGGCCCACCCCTTGGGACCTCCCAGGTGTGGTCTGTGCAGTGGCATCCGGGCCAGCACCCAGCCTAAACCACCACATGGAGCAACTTCAAAAACAGCTATTAGTTTTTCCCTTTTTACTGTATACTTCATTTACCATCTTTTCTTTTTTCTTACAGGTAAGAGGTGTAAACTTTGAAGCGGTTTTAAGGGTGGAAGAAGATGAAGCCAACTCCAAAAGAAATGCTTCGAAGAGAGAAGTAGAGGATGACTTAGGTCTTAGTATGCTTATTGATTCCCAGAACAATCAGTATATCCTTACCAAGCCCAGAGATTCAACCATTCCTCGTGCTGATCATCATTTCATAAAGGTAGTCGTTTTAGAGACATTCTTGTCATTTGTTTTGGTATGATTTCATCCCTTTAGTTTGCATGCCAGTTTCAAACATAGTTTCAAAATTTGTCCCTCTAAAGTTAGCCTGGCATTTGTAATTCCCTTACTTACTGGCCAGCGTGTTCCTACTCTTAATATAATTTTCACAAGACTGATCATCATGTCGCAGGAATCCTCTCTAATTTTATATGATTTAACTTGTTGCACCTCTGGCACATGGTCTCTTCTCTTGGACTGCACAGCAGGCTACTGCTGTGCCTAATGAGAAACTTGTGTGTTGTCACTCGAGAGAATTGACCTGTTTCTGTCTTGTGACGAAAAAAGGGGTGTTGGAAAATACCTAGACATGGGTTTTATTCTATTTGCGTTTCACGGAGAATAACTGCATAGGGATTTAAAAAAACAAAATAAACCCCCAGACCAAGCAAACACACAAAACAAAACAAAAGACCACAGACAAACAAAAAATCAAAATGGATCTGTTTCACCATTTTCTCTTAATGAAAAATATCATCACCCCCACAATTCCCCAGAAAACTGTCTGCCTCATAAAATATATAATAAATTGTTTGGAAGTCCCCAAAGGTACCAATTACTTATACCTACCACAAAGTGTTCAGGTTAGTTTACTCAAGTGGTCTTTTCATGTCACAGGCTGTGTTCTACATTTAAATTTGAAAGATAATAGTCTGAATTCATCCCAAATTTGTGAGTTCTTAATATTAATACATTTGTACATCTTACATGTTTAGGATATTGTGACAATAGGAATGCTGTCTTTGCCATGTGGCTGGCTGTGCACAACAATAGGATTGCCAACTATGTTTGGGTATATCATCTGTGGAGTGCTTTTAGGGCCATCAGGACTAAATAGTATCAAGGTAAGTATACACTTTTTTGTTGACTTTTTTAATTTGTTGTTGAAATCTTTAAAAGTAGCTTTAAAAGAATATGGTATTTCCAACTTAAAATGTGTTTAAGCAAAAAAAGAAAAATCCCTAAACCTGGACCCCTGTATACTGGGGCCTTAAAATTTTATATCTTTGGTTTATTTTTCCCCCATATATATGCATTGTTGAAAGTGAAAGCTGAAGAGTTTTTTGTTTTGTTTTGTTTTCTTTAATCACAAAGCATCACATTTGAGAGCCAGATTATTTAAATGACATCAAATATTCAGAAATTTGCCAAAAGTCAGTGCTGGCAGTCAAGGAAATGTTTGAAAGCAAGTAATAGCCTGAGTAGCATAGCTTGGCTTCACAGAGTCATTTTGCATCTCTGTAGTTCTTTCATCCATCCCAGTCACCCTAGCTCTTTTCCAG
The DNA here is from genome assembly GCF_026170545.1 of Melanerpes formicivorus. Taxonomy (NCBI): domain Eukaryota; kingdom Metazoa; phylum Chordata; class Aves; order Piciformes; family Picidae; genus Melanerpes; species Melanerpes formicivorus. The sequence continues at coordinate 24,376,591 of NW_027142353.1, forward strand.
TACCCTGTCTACATTCCTGAAGTCTCTTGAACCTTTTTAGCTCTGTCACGTGTACCCTGATTACTAGCTGATGCCAGACTGTGGGCTGTGGTTGGCTGGACACTGCACATGTTTTGATTAGTGGTCTGGTATGCATTAACAGGTTGTTTAGCCAGCAGGCAAAACAAGAACACATGTCAAGCTTACATTGAAATGTCCGGTTAAGTTACATATATGTCTGTTACACTTATATCCCTGTAACTGCTTGGAGGTTATTGTTGTTGTAACCTCTGCTTCTCTGTCCATTTTTGTTGAAAATGACTGTGGGGCTCAAAAGGAAGTAGGGCTGAGTAGAAATTGTAGGATTTTGCCAATCTTGTATTGGATGAGGAGGCTGCAAATACTACACTTTCAAATTTTCATATTCTAAAACAGATTAAATAATAACCTTTGTGTTGTATGTAACTTCTGGGTTGAGTAAGTCTGGAAAGCTTGACCACATAGACTGAGAAATGAGATAGCAAGCTTGGCATTAAAAAGAGATTCAGCAATGAATTTTCAGAGACTTAAAATGAGGAAGATAGAAAAACTCAGGAGATATGGCATAGACAGCTGGTCAGTGAGGTGGATTGCAAACTGGTTCGACAACAGAGTTCTGAGGGTCGTCATCAGTGGCACAGAGTCAACTTGGAGGCCTGTGGCCAGTGGTGTTCCCCAGGGATCAGTATTGGATCCAGTTTTGTTCAATATCTTTATCACCAACCTGGATGAGAGGATTGAGAGTACCCTCAGCACGTTTGCTGATGATACAAAACTCGGGGGTGGGGTGTCTGGTTGTGGGTTGGCTGACACTCCATCAGGCTGTGCAGGCATCCAACATGACCTGGAGAGGCTGGAGAGCTGGGTTCAAGTAAACCTCATGAAGTTTAATAAGGACAAGTGCAGGGTCCTATGTCTGGGGAGGAATAACAGCATGCACCAGTATAGGTTAGGAGCTGCCCTGCTAGAAAGTAGCTCCAGGGAGAAAGACCTTGGAGTGCTGGTAGGCAGCAAGTTCTCCATGGAACAACAATGTGCCCTTGAGGCCAAGGGAGCCAATGGTATCCTGGGGTGTATCAAGAAAAGTGTGTCTAGCAGGTCTAGGGAAGTTTTTCTACCTCTCTACTCTGCCCTGGTGAGACCACACCCGGAATACAGCATCCAGTTTTGGGGTCCCCAGTTCAAGAGAGACAGAAAATTGCTGGAGAGAATCCAACAGAGAGCCACAAGGATAATTAGGGGACTTGAGTGTCTCCTCTATGAAGAGAGACTCAGATCCCTGGGACTGTTTAGTCTTGAGGAGAGAAGACTGAGAGGGGATCTCATCAATGTGTATAAATATCTGAGGGGTGGGTGTCAAGTGCAGGGGGGCAAGTTCTTTTCATAGGTGCACAGTAATAAGACAAGGAACAATAGGTTCAAGCTGGAACATAGAAGTTTTCACCTCAACATGAGGAGAAACTTCTTTACAGTGAGGGTGATGAAGCACTGGAAACAGGCTGCTCAAGTAGATTGTAGAGTCTCCTTCTCTGGAGACTTTCAAAACCCACCTGGGTACATTCCTGTGTGGACTACCCTAAGTGATCCTGCTATGGCAGGGGGTAGGACCCAATGATCTCTTGAGGTCCCTTCCAACCTCTAATACGAGATAATTGAATTTTCAGTATTTGGTCAAGCTAGGAGGGGTAGCAAGAAGACCTCCACTCTGGACTTCCGGAGGGCGGACTTCAGGCTACTCAAGGAACTAATTCAGAGGGTTCCTAGGGATAAAGCCCTTAAAAACAAAGGGATCCAGGAGAGCTGGACCTACTTCAAGGAAGAATTGTTGAAGGCTCAGGGACAGGCTGTGCCAATGTGCTGGAAGATGAGCCGCCGGGGCAGACGGCCAGCCTGGATGGGCAGTGAACTTCTAAAAGAACTAAGGGAAAAAAAGAGGGTGTATCATCTTTGGAAGAAAGGTGAGGAAACCCATGAAAAATTTAAGGATGTTGCTAGATCTTGTAGGAAGAAAATTAGGGTGGCAAAAGCGCATTTGGAGCTTAGACTGGCCTCTGCTGTGGAGGACAACAAAAAGTCCTTCTATAAATACATTAATAGCAAGAGGAAGGGCAAGGACAACCTCCACTCCTTGGTGGACATGGAGGGGACCGTTGTAACAAAGGATGAGGAAAAGGCAGAGATACTTAACACCTTCTTTCCCCCAATTTTTACTAGCAGGACAGAATGTCTTCCAGACAGCTGGCCTCCAAAGCTGGCAGAAGGAGCCAGGGAGCAGCATAGTTTTCCTCTGTTCCAGAATGGGGTAGTTGGTGATCTGCTCAGCTGCCTGGATCCCCACAAGTCCGTGGGACCAGATGGGATCCATCCTAGGGTACTGAGAGAGCTGTCAGAGGAGCTGGCCAAGCCACTCTCCATCTTTTTTCAGCAGTCCTGGCTCACTGGAGAGGTCCCAGAGGACTGGAAGCTGGCCAACATGGTGCCCATCCACAAGAAGGGCTGGTTGGATGAGCCAGGGAATTATAGGCCTGTCAGCCTGACCTCAGTGCCAGGCAAGATCATGGAACAGGTCATCTTGAGTGCAATCACACAGCACTTAGAGGATGGCCAAGGGATCAGGCCTAGCCAGCATGGATTTAGGAAGGGTAGGTCCTGCCTGACCAACCTGATCTCCTTCTATGATCAGGTGACCCGCCTGGTGGATGTGGGGAGGCCTGTGGATGTAGTCTACCTGGACTTCAGCAAGGCCTTTGACACCGTCCCCCATAGCAAACTGCTGGCCAAGCTGTCAGCCCATGGCTTGGACAGGAGCACACTGTGATGGGTTAGGAACTGGCTGGAGGGCCGAGCCCAGAGAGTGGTGGTGAATGGTGCCACATCCAGCTGGCGGCCAGTAAGTAGTGGAGTCCCCCAGGGATCAGTGCTGGGCCCCATGCTCTTTAACATCTTTATTGATGATCTGGATGAGGGCATTGAGTTGATCATCAGTAAATTTGCAGATGACACCAAGCTGGGGGCAGGAGTTGATCTGCTGGAGGGTAGAGAGACTCTGCAGAGGGACCTTGACAGGCTGGACAGATGGGCAGAATCCAACGGCATGAGATTTAACACATCCAAGTGCTGGGTTCTGCACATTGGCCACAACAACCCCATGCAGAGCTACAGGCTAGGGTCAGAGTGGCTGTAGAGCGGCCAGGCAGAGAGGGACCTGGGGGTATAGGTCGATGGTAGGCTTAACATGAGCCTGCAGTGTGCCCAGGCAGCCAGGAGGGCCAATGGCATCCTGGCCTGCATCAGGAACAGTGTGGCCAGCAGGAGCAGGGAGGTCATTCTGCCCCTGTACACTGCACTGGTTAGGCCACATCTCGAGTCCTGTGTCCAGCTCTGGGCCCCTCAGTTTAGGAAAGATGTTGACTTGCTGAAGCGTGTCCAGAGAAGGGCAACAAAGTTGGTGAGGGGTTTGGAACACAAGCCCTATGAGGAGAGGCTGAGGGAGCTGGGGCTGCTTAGCCTGGAGAGGAGGAGACTCAGGGGTGACCTTATTGCTCTCTACAACTACCTGAAGGGAGGTTTGTAGACAGGCAGAGGTTGGTCTCTTCTCCCAGGCAGCCAGCACCAGAACAAGAGGACACAGTCTCAGGCTGCGCAAGGGGAGGTTCAGGCTGGCGTTCAGGAGGAAGTTTTACACAGAGAGAGTGATTGCCCATTGGAATGGGCTGCCTGGGGAGGTGGTGGAGTCACCATCGCTGGAGGTGTGCAGGAGGAGACTTGACAGGGTGCTTGGTTGCATGGTTTAGTTGTTTGGGTAGTGTTGGATGATAGGTTGGACGTGATGATCTTAAAGGTCTCTTCCAACCTGGTCTGGTCTATTCTATTCTAATTCTATTTATTCTATTCTATTCTATTCTATTCTATTCTATTCTATTCTATTCTATTCTAATTCTTATTCTTATTCTTATTCTATTAATTCTTATTCTATTCTATTCTATTCTATGATGCTGTGAAGATGCTGTGGTCAGAACAGATAGGAGACATTTCTTTTAGCGAGCTTCCTGTTTCTTGTGGAGCTGTGATTAAACATTATTTATCTGCATAATGTTCATGTTGACTTGAGTCTCTCATGCATGCTGTCTTGTTTTGTCACTTCAGTATTTCATACAGAGTTAAATATTGGAGGAACTGAGGAGTCGGGCAGATTTTATTCTGGCAGAGAGGAGACGGGCAGATTTTATTCTGGCAGAGAGGAGACAGGCAGATTCTAATCTGGCAGGGAAGATGGTTTCCATCTTCATTGATGATAGACTCTGTCTTCTGGTCTGGACTTTAAATCCATAATGAAATGCTAGATTTATCTGTTGTGATAAAGAAGAACACCACTTGTCCTGCTATTGCACCCTTCTCCCTTTGAAGTGGGAAGGTTGATAGTTGTACTATGAAAGACTGATGCATGGACTCTATAGGATGGAGAGCAGAATAGCACCTACAGTCCAGCAGAATGATTAGACCAATAAAGTAACTAGCTAGGAATTACTTCTGAAATGCAGCCCTTCTGGGGTTTACTAGCATATGCATAAACCACAACCTATTTAGTTTCAACAAGCAAGCAAGTGTATCTGGATCGGCACACATTTGCATTTTGGGTGACCAATGCTATCCAACCAAATTATCTAGTTGCAGCCAGTCAGTAGGGCAATCAAGTGAACTACCTGTGGAAACACTGTGAGAAGCAATTTGTTTTGTCAGTGGATGTGTAACTTGTATTATAAGTAGATTGCTGTGCACTGATTTTTATTTTTTCTTTCATTTTGTTTTAAAGTCTATTGTACAGGTGGAGACCTTAGGAGAGTTCGGGGTATTCTTCACTCTCTTTCTAGTTGGTCTGGAATTTTCTCCTGAAAGATTAAGAAAGGTATTTTTTTTTATAATACCCTACATTACAGTATTTAATTGCTAATGTTCCAGTTATCCATTATATTTCAGATTTTTCCATCTCTCACAACTTATGGAAATCCAGCTCTGCTTCATTTTAACATGCAGTAGCATGCAGTTGCTGTTGTGGAGTGTCCAGTCATGGTTGCCAGTCCTATTCTTAAAAAAATTAGAAATTGGTTGTTAAATGCTGCAGACAGAATGGATGATACACAGAGTACTGGCTAATAAATTGATTCTGCAAGTATGTTACCAGAATCTGAAATATTACATGATGTAGCCATCAAAATTCAGAAAAAAAGTTGCAAATTTCTCTTGATCATAATTAAAAAGAAAAGTTGTCTCATAAAATAGGTTGCACTTGATGACCTCTGAGGTGTTTTCTAACCTGGTTGATTCTGTGATTCTGTGAAATCAGCTAGAATTTTAATAGTGGAAAACTGCTGAAAAATATGTAAAGACTGTATGTAAAGAGTTGTGAGGTTTTTGATTTGTTCCTAAACTGATGGTTTTGAATTAATGAGACTCTAAAAGCCTTAACTGAAACATGCTAAAATTGATGAGCGTTCTGCTTATCCTGCTATTTCTAGTCTAAGGTCAAAGATGAAACCCAGTAATTTATGGGTGTAAATTGTTACTTCAGAATTGTGTGTTCACTAGTGTGATGTGGGATGGTGGACTTGATGATGGTCTTTGCCACTTCCATTTTCTTTTTCTCCACCCTGGAATCACATCAATAACTGGTATTCCATTCAATGATTTTAATATGTTTCAACCCATGATGGACCTTTGGTGCTTAGTTTGTCTGTGAGCTCTGAGCAATTTGCCTAATTTCTGGTAACGAGCCTTCTGTCCTAGACTATTATCTCCTAAGCATAATAACTTCAGAGTTTTAGGGTGTATAGCATGACATCCTGTTGCTTCTGCGGTCCAGCACTGCAGCCCCGGATCATGAATCTTTAACTGCTTATTTGTGCTGAAAATCACTGCAGCTTATCAGTAAGAAAAGTGTCATCAGACATTTTTCATAAGAACTTGTTTTCTTCCCTAGGTATGGAAAATATCTTTGCAAGGACCCTGCTACATGACAATTCTGATGATTGCCTTTGGTTTACTATGGGGACACTTGCTCCAAATTCGACCAACACAAAGTGTCTTCATTTCCACTTGTTTGTCTTTATCAAGCACACCATTAGTGTCAAGATTTCTTGCTGGTAGTGTTCGAGGCGATAAAGAAGGTAAATATAATTTTACATATGGACTACTGTAGTATCTAAATAAAATCTGGAAGGAGTTTACCTTGTAATATTACAAGAGAAACCTTTTAAAAAAATAAAACTAAATAAAATCCACTGTTAATTTGATTTACAAGTGATCATTCTCCTTTAACACTTTAACAGTGTTATGTATATTCTTGTTATGAACGGTACCTTCTATTTACATAGTAAGTCCTCTTTGGAGAAAGAGAATATAGCCCAATCAGTACTTTCCACATTAAGAATTTACTTCACTGAGGGCCTGGAGTCCTTTTAAGAAGTTACCAGGTTAGACCGTTACTACTAGTCTGTCATCAGGGCAGAAAAGCTAATTTAAATAATTCACATCCTTCTTTAACAAACTCAGACCAGCTCAGGTAGTCTTTCATAGCTAACAGCTCTTCAAGTATGTACATTCAAATGCCATATCACTGGCTACTCAAAGCCTACTAAATGCTTCCTTTCAAAAGTTTTGCTATCCTGCTTTCTTCCACTTAAACCTCCCTCATACGTACTGCATTAAATTTCTTCCCACTCCCTAGAATATTCATATTCTAATGCCTAAACTCTAAGTGTATATTTTACACATACTGGTTCTCACTTGTGTTTGTTATTCTAAAGACTGTATGCTTTCAGTAAAGGAGTTCCAGTAAATGCATAAGTAGTGCTTAGCTGCTACTCAAAGTCTGTTTTATTGTGTAACACAAGCTTCATAGCAGTATTTTCTTTATATTTTTAGCATACCTTGATATATATGTATTTTAATTTATTTGCTGATGGGGTAAAAAAAAAACCAAAAAGCAACAACCACCAAATGGAAGGCTTTGAATGACCTCACCCCATTGAGTTGTAACTTAGCCTCTATTTGATGAAGGCATTGCTAGTTTTCTGAGCGGTACAGGCATTCATAGATGATAAATTTTTCCACAACTGCTTTGTTGGTGTACAGGGGATATTGACTACAGCAGCGTACTACTTGGCATGTTGGTGATGCAGGATGTGCAGCTTGGTTTATTTATAGCTGTCATGCCTACACTTATTCAAGTAGGAGTGAGCACACATTCCAGGTAAAAACAATATTGTTTGTATTGTTCCTCCGCCCATTTCTAATTAGTATGTGGATTGCAAATATGAATATTAGAACACTACAGTTAATACTAGTCCTGTGATAGATATGCACTCTGTTCTCTGCGTCCCCTTTACTATTTGCATTCGTCATGTTGCATGAGGATATTCTTTCTGCTCTATCTGCCTTAGTCCTGTTCAGCATTTAAAATTTGTAGTGAAAACTTTGTTATTGCAACAAAAAAAAGGAGATAATTTCCTCAATTACTTTTCCTCAATTACTTTGTTCTCTTGAGACATATTTTTGTCAAAGAATATATAGTAGTATTATTGAGCTTAGTGGGTCACCTTGAAGATGAGTAGAAAAAAATCCTTTCTGAATCAACATGAAAGTCTAGGCTGTAAAAGAGAATGCTGGGCACTCAGCAGATTTATAATTCATCTTGTCTATTAATATACCTTACTGTAGCGACTCAGTTTTGAATATCTGTGGAATTAGATCTTTTTATTAAGGGAAACTGGTTGGGAGGCACAAGAGCATTTTAAAGGAATTATTTGTTCTTCTCTTCCAGCATTTTCAAGGAAATACTGAGAATACTGATACTGATTGGCCAAATTCTCTTTTCTCTGGCTGCCGTTTTTCTTCTATGTCTTGTTATAAAGACTTACCTCATAGGACCCTATTATCGCAAGCTGCATACAGAAAGCAAAGGGAATAAAGAAATCCTCATTCTAGGAATAACTGCATTCATCTTCCTTATGTTAACGGTAATCTTGTAAATTAATAAACCATTTTTAATCATGTGGTAGTTCACTGCATCAGTATCACAAAAGCCATCACACTTTTACTGCATATCCATGTACCTCTGTAATTAATTATTTGGTTTAAAGATGTTTTATAACAAACCTCAAATGCACTGATGACTCATGCATTACAGCATCAATGAGTAAGGAGAGATAAAATTTGAATGTCAATCAGATGAACTTCTGATGGTAACTTTTAATACAGCCAGTTAAATAACCATGATTGCAATTTTAATTTTCAACTGCTTCATGTGTTTGAAAACTATTTAGGATGGGTTTTGAGCTACTGATAGTGGCTGATTGTGACATTTGCTCATAAGTTTATTTTCAATAGCAACCTGGTTTTTATTATCAAATATTTTATTTTTCTGTGGGAGATAAACAGTTTGGGATGAAGATGAGAAAGCAGAGAAATGCCTTAAGGTTCACTTTGATTTTGATATCCCTTTTGGGTTTGATTAGTTTTCCTCTGAATCTTCTTTCTATTTGTTTCTACCTTAGATTTCAGCCCTCTGAAAAACTATTCTGCTATGGAACAGAATGTGATAGTCACTGATAATGTTGTAGGTTAGAAACTTCAGTATTCTAGATGTGCAGATTCTTGTGTCCTCTGAGGATTTATGAGAAACATTATCTCCGAAAGTTCTTGCACTTTTTTTTTCCTGGGAGTATCTGCTGAATTATTAGAGGTCTAACAGAGAAAACTTTCAGGACAGAAAAAGAACATACCATAAAATATGTTGATGTCTATTGAATAAAAATGCCATCCCTCTAATCAGCCATTCCTATTTCAAACATGTTATTTAAAGAAGAAAGAAAGAACATAATTAGTTTCTCCCTTTTACTTTCTAACAAGCAGACATCACATTTGTAGAACTTCAGTAAAAACAACCAAACCACAAAAGGTACATAAAGGTACCTAGAAGCAATCTTGCTTTCATTAAAAATATGTCCTGTGTAGACTAATCTCATTTAATTGGTCATATTGTCCCTGAGTCATGTATCAAATACACAGAGAGTTTGTCTACATGACTTCACATAATATATGTGTGTTGGATTCGCACTGCAAAACCAGAATCCTTCAGCATGGGAAGCATTTCTGAAGGAGCAAATATTTTGTGTACTTCAAGTGAAAACAATTTTTAAAGCTGATAAATAATGTTTCAAAGGTATAGGTATAGGGGATATTGCAGTTGATACCAATTCATTCATTATAGTAATACTGCAAGTTGTGATTTGAGCACAAAGACTTAATTTAAAACAAACAAACCAAAAAACCCCGGAACCCTGACCCCCCCAACAAAACAAAAAATTTGGTTATCCAGTTAAACAGCTCAACAAACATATCTTCTAAAAAATCAGTCCTAATTGGTATGGATACCCTGCTATATCTGAATAAACACATAGATTAGCATCCCCCATTCTAATTTGAAAAATATGTTGCATGTATTTGGAAAGGCTAAATTAAGGTTTTTGAGTGCCTGGTAGGAAAACAATTAGACTGTCATGACCTGGTGTGATGGCAGCAAATGGAGGCAAATTGCCAGCTTGCTATATGTACCAAAAAGATTAAGTGAAAATGTAGTTATGTTACTGCAGTACTTTATATACGAAAATGTACATTCTTTTTTCCTACATTGTATTAGGAATATCATTCCTTGTTTTCCTGGAGTACTTCTAAAAGGCTCATAACCTGCTTATGAACTCTTTTCTGTCAATTAAAATAAGATTAAGGAAGACCTCAAATATTCTATTTAATTATTTAATAAGGTTGAGATGGAGGTTTTTTCAAAGGCTCTCTAAAAATTATTTCCATTTCCACCAAAGGTTTACTTTCCTTAAAATGCAAGCTTAGAATTCATCTCTTTACTCTTGGGCAGATTTAAGTTATTAAGCCTGAAATTCTAATACATGTATTTGCATCGGAGATGTCTTCAATTTTGCTGTCTTACCATATTCATTAAGCTTCTATGATAATTAGAGTAGCAATAAGATACACATTATTAGAGAATATAGGCAAAACAACTGCTGAGCAAACAGTTGAAATTCAGCAGGAACATGTTATAGCAGCAGTGTTTCTTTATTTATTACTATGGTAGAACATTTGAACATAAAAATCCAATATTCTAGTGAAAACAAAGCAATATTTTCTGCATTAGAGTAAAATAGGACCTTTGAAAGGGACTAAAATCTGAATTGTACTGGGAAAAATGTGTAAATTGACAATTTTAATTTAATTTTGACTGAAAAAGCTTTCTGTAATGTAGGAATTGAGACAAGAACAGTGCAGAATCCAGGGACTAGTAATTATTAGACCCCTGTTTGGTAAAGGCAAACCACTAAAAATAATGTGAGCAGAGAAGAAATACTTAGATGCAAAATACTTTACAAGTTTTGCTTATATAAGAAATTTTGCTGGGAATACCCTCCTTCCAGTAAAACAAATCCTCTCCAGTGTGTGTGTGCACATGTGCATCCACAAACTATATATATTAAACCCTGAGGCTACAGATTTAGTATCCACTTACTGGTAATATTATTATACAACCAGAGACCAGGATGGGAATAGTAAAAGGCATCTCTTTATAGATCTAGGTATAAATCTGAAGAACAGACTGGAGTGGAGGCAATGAAATTAAGAAAATAATGTAATTTTTGCTTCTTTTTTTGCACTCTCATTCACTTCACACTTTTCTGTGCATAGAGTGACCTCTAAATTTTGTAGGCTTGATGTTGTGTAGCATCTAGAGTAGACAAGAAATAGCAAAATTTGCCTTTTTATCTACTAGGTCTTTTGAGCTCAGACTTAGCTTGCCATAGAGTGGAGGAATGGAATTCAGTTTTCATGCTGTGGAGCAAACCCAGACAGATGTACAGTTTGCTCCAGTTACGTCTGATGCTTTTTGGGCAAGCAAGTTTCTTTCATGCTTGAATTGCTCCTTGCCTGAATAGTCGTTCTTATAACAGCCCAGTATCATCTAATTCTGATACAGGAAATGCTACAGTCCTTCTTAGATAGTAACCTAACCATGTACCTGGGAATACTTTTTAAGTATAGCTATGCAAGTTTTGACCTGGAGCTCTGTCATACCTGGTAACACTTAAGAATAGCAAAAACAAGCGCAACTATATTCAAAGAGGCTATACTGGATCTTAATCATACTCAAGAGCTTGTGACTTTTAACACAAATTGTGTGATTGAGAACAACTTAGAGGTTTCCTACTCATAACTCTTTCCTTTGTGCTATTCAACTTCTTGTGATTTAAAAACCTTTATATACATTTCCTTCTTCCCTCTTTAAATTTTGAAACGGTGGTGAAAAGCAGTGAAATTCCTTTTATTTTGAAATGAGAGTAACGTTACAAAAGTTATTCTGTTGGTTTTGCCTAATCAGCAACTATTTGCATTAGTTGACAGAGCAACTAATTTTCTGAAATGTCTTGTAAAAATGATGGACTGCTAGCACAGAGTTATGTGATGAGCATTTGGACATTAAAACTTGAGTGCAAAGAAGTCTAGAGTTTACTTTAGGTGGCATTTTATGCATTACTTGGATACTTGTTTATATCATTATTGTTGTTGTTATTATTCTCCATTAATTTCAAGTCACTTGAGTTTTAGCTTGATACTTTGCAGTGTAACACTGTTCACGATATGATGACGCAGTCCACAAATGCACGATTGTGTATTGTTGCTTAATTATAAATGATTATAAGTCTTCAGGTTTGAAAGTTCTATTAATATTAATAGCATTGCTGTTTCCGAGTAAGGTGACCATCTGCAGCAGCATTGTTTTAAAGTAATTATTTAAAAACATACTTTATTCCAACTAAAGTGCTGCTTGCTTTTTTTTTTTTTTATGGTCTGAGCGTTGCCCCAAGCAGTTGTTTTGTTCTTAGTTCAGTCTCTTTACATGTGTTTCATCTATTCCTTCTAGTACCATATTCAAATAATGAAAAGCAATGAAGCGGTCTGAATTCTTTCAAATGGATATTGTGCTTCATTTCAGCAGTTTGCATCGCATGCTTGAATGCTTGCCTGTTCAGAAAAGCACACAGGCACATTTAAGTTCAGTTTACAGTAATAAAACATAATTTATGCCTGGGACTTCTGCTAAATAGAGACTAGTCTCCCAAATTATCAAGATTTGATTTTTATATTTCCCCCCAGTTTAACAGCTGGCAAAGAAGCTGTTCTTACTGCTTTATTTCACAGCCTCAGCGTTTCATGTGCTCCTGACTCTGAAGCTGTCTTTCTCAGTTTTGTGAAATCAGATGCTGTCTTTTAAAGTGACACAAAGCCTTACAATGTCAGTTAAGAAATTTAGTTTTGGTTTTGTGGGGAAGGAGGTAGCATAGAGGGGAAACAGGTTTTGTGAGTCTTTTGTATAAATACAGTACTGCAGAACATTGAAACAAATACACCAAATTTTATTTGTTGTTAAACTTGCATGAAGATGTAGTTATTTCCTACATTGGGTATAATGTACAGTGTTGTAATTTCACTGTGAAATGGTATATAAAGTCCCTTCAGGGCTAGAGAACAACAATAGATTCTCTGTTATTCCTTGACAGATCACAGAGCTGTTGGATGTTTCAATGGAGCTGGGATGCTTCTTAGCTGGAGCTCTGATCTCTTCTCAGGGTCACATGGTTACTGAGGAGATTATGTCCTGTATTGAACCAATACGTGACTTTCTTGCCATCATTTTCTTTGCATCCATAGGTAACCTCTAAGAAATACTGCTTTAGAAGTAGTGTTAACTTACAAATGTGGGGGAGGAGAAAGACTCGTGCCTACAGATTGGGGGAGGGAGACAAATTTTGTTTTGCTAAAATACTAAACTGTTAATTGACCACAATATTGGTTTGCCTTTGTTAATATTTTTTAATTTAACACTCATTTTCATAAGCAATTTCGATGTATTATTCTCAATTACGGTTTTAGTGTCAATTTTCATTGTTCATCGTTAAGTCGGAATTAATGTTATTTAAAACATGTAACTAAAAATTGTAAGGGAAAAACAGTTTTGTTTGGGTGTTGGTTTGGGGTTTTTTTACAAAAATGCTCTTCTGTCTTTACAGTGGCTATATTTGTAATTTATACTAAAACAGCATTACTGTTTTGAGTCAGTAGATTTTAGGTTCTTGTGGCCTGGTTTTCTTTAGAAGCAGGATATTATAATGAAAACAGATTTTATTCTATGTTTTATAGAATCTTGTTTCTTTAGATAGGAAAATGTGATCTGTGTTCTCAACCCAGGGGGGGAAAAAACGTAGTAACATGTATCTAAGAACTACCTGCAGGCCAAATGTAATGCAACACTGATGCCTAAGACCAGGAGTAAACCACATCATACTGGCTATCTGAAATAAGTTAACTTTGAAAATATTTACAGTCCATCAGTAGCTTTGTTTTGAACTGCCACATTCTTCAGCTGTCCATGCATGTCCCAATACATTTTCTCTAAGGAAACAGAAACACCTTACTGAAGTGCTCAGGTACAGTGAATGAGAGGATAGGCCCTGTGAAAGCACTTACCTCTCAGTGTAGATACTATGGAAGATGCATGTCCTATTTTGGGGGCACTGCAAGGTCTAAAATAAAGAGTTTGAATGTGGCCCTTTGCACAAAGCCAATCTGCTTCAACCCATGCTTACTCAGAAATTCTTGGGGTTTGTTTCTTTGATTTTGGAGGTGTTGTTCAAGACCACTTTTATGTTTTCTTCTGGATTTGTTTCAACTTTTTATTGTTCTTCTTATCTCCATACATTTATTCAGATAATAGTGAAGTCTCATCAACACCATTTTAATGCCTTTTCTCATATACCTGTTTGATATCCATTGTTTCATAACAGAAACTAAGCTGTTTCTGGTGGTTGCAAAACTAAAAAAAAAACCAAATAGTAATGCTTGCCAATCTTTATTTTTGTTTTACTCAGCCCATGATAATAGCTTGTGCTGATCAGTCAGATTGCTCAGTAGTAGATATGTTTATTTGAGTAACTTAGTTTTCAATAAAAGGAGGAAAGTGGCAAGCTATGGTGAAACTCTTGGGCCCATATAGCTTGACAAGGTTGAATGAATAATTGCTAAATGCTCACAGGTAAGTTGTTCATGTGTTTCAGTAAAGATGGTGATGGAATAGTTAGTGTTACTGGGGATACAAAGCAGGATAATTATAAGCCCAAAGTTAATTTTACAACAGACTGAACAAAAATACATACCTTGTGACTGCATAAATTAAGACCAGAGATCAGACTCTGGTAGAGTACAAGAAAAACAGCAAGAGTGCAGTTGGCATGCTGGCAGCATTCCACATAGCCTACATTATGTTGTAAGGAAATTATTTTAGTAGTTCTGTTACAGAAGTTAAAAACCCCAATCTTTTAAACTGTTGTTAGCATTATAATTGCAAGAAGGGGAAAAAAAAAAAAGAAAATTACCTAATGAATTTGTATGGTTTTACAGAAAGTGAATGTTCCTGCATCAGAAGAAAGTTAGCTGAGAATCAGGAAAATGAGCATCTGGCTCAGGTCTCTGACAAAATGTGACAATACTTGCTTGAAAAAAGCAAGACTGTAAAACCAAACAACCCCTCACCTCCTACCCAAATGAACATTATCCCCCCCTTCCCTCTTTACTTTCAGTAACTTTCAAATGTTGTGGTTAACAGGAAATTCTATGAGATGGGTAGGTGGTAGGTTTTCAGAAAGGAGTGATGTGATACTGCAAAGAAAACCTGAGCAGGATAGAAAATGTTCCTTCATATTTCTTAAAAACCTAGTAAAAGACTTCTTGCTTGCTCTCTACTTAAATAATTTGCATGTGTACATATATGTAGAGATATACTAGGTGAAATTATGTAAATGTCACTGGGAAAGATTTTCCCCCACTGTAAGCAGCAAGCACTTGAGACCTTGAGGTGGGCTGGTACACCAGTGCAGTAACACAATGTCTGTTCCTTTTAGAGTAAAGGAATAAATGGGGGAAAAAATTACTTCATTGAGAAGTGACTGTAAATATGTCGTTTGCAAAGTTAGCTCCTATTTTGCTTGTCATAAATGCTGGCTTTTCTGTTCTCACTACAGAAATCTTTCTCGTCCCTAAAAGCTGAGCTGAGTAGTAGTTGTTTGTGTAATATCTATAACAGTGGTCTTGCCCTTAGCTTGACCTATATAAGGCTGCTGCTTTCAGATTTGTCTGTGGGTGTGTTTGTGGAATAATACACCTTTGCAGTTAGGCATTAATAGCTGCACTTTGAGTTACGCTCCATCTGTACACTCATTTAGGCCCGTGTGTACTCCTCAAGGTTTCTAGCTCTCTGTGTTATCTGCTGAGGTTAGAAAGCTCCTGATAGTCTCTGTCTTTGCTAATTTTGGGGTTTTTTTGAGAGTACATCTGGACCAATCCTTCCAAGCAGCATTTTGAGAACTCCTTTCTCATTTCTGTTTTGGTACCTAGTACTCGGATCTTTCTCTTTCCACTTGCATGTCGTTTGATTTTATTTAGATTGCTTTTTAGAAAGATGGAAGGCATCTTTGCAAAGACTGATGGTTTTTAAAGGCTCCTGTGGTGGTTTGGCCCTGGCTGGAGGCCAGATGCCCACTAAAGCCACTCTATCAGTCCCCTTCTTAGATGGACAGGGGAGAGGGAAAATATAACAAGAGGCCTGGGGGTCAAGATAGAAACAGTTTAATAAGGCAAAAGGGAAATCAAAGGATGCATGCTGAATCAGGAACAAAGAAAGATATTTTTCTCTACTTCCCATTAGTAGATGGTGTCCAGCCACTTCCTGGGAATCAGGGCTTCAATATGCGTAGTGGTTGCTCTAGAGGTCAAATGTCATTAATGAATGCCCCCCACTTCCTTCTTCCCTTTAGCTTTTATATCTGAGCTGATGTCATATGGAATGGAATACCCCTGTCGTCACTCAGTCAGCTGGCCTGGCTGTGTCCCCTTCAAAGATCTTGCCCACTCCTCAGCCTTCTGTTGGGGAGGGGGAATGTTGGAAAAGCACAGCCTTGGTGCAATGTGTGCACTGTTCAACAGTAGCCAAAACACTGGCGTGTTATCAACACCCTTTCAGCTACCACTGCAAAACACAACACTAAGAAAGATGCTATGGGGAAAGCCAAACCCAGTACAGCTCAAATATCCCATTTTTATGCCAGCCTAAAATGCATATGGAGTTTGAAATTGGGCATTAGGATCCTATCTGCTGCTGGTGAGGAGGCAGGTGACTGACAAAGCTGTGCACCCTCAATGTGCCATACAGATGTACTCACTTCACAGCCTCATTTCTCTCTGGGTAAATCTTGTGGTCAGTGTCAGATCTTGAATGGAAGATGTTGAAAACTCTTTAATAGCGTGCTTTTTTTTTTCAGGAGGTGGGTGATGCTGATACTGTCAGCACAACCACTGTCCAGAATGAACACATACACACACAATGTTTCTCTGATGAACCCCTTAAAATTTCTGTTCAATTTGAGAGAAATTAAAGGAAGATCCCAACTGGAATTCAATAGGTGACATATATTGCCTTCTCCTTATCCATTCATCTCTACTGCTCTGTTGTCTTGTGTGGAACACAATGAAACTTGGAGGTTTCAAATTCTTGGAACTGGCATTAGAATCAAAGATTTTCCCCTTTGCAGAAAAAGATGCATGTTGATTTCCCCCTCTGCTACATGGTGATCTGGACAGGTTTCTAAACTATATTGCATTTGCGAGCTATGATCTTAGCTTTATTAAGATTTAGTAGATACAGCATCCCAATGCATTGCTGAAGGGGTTTTTCTGAGTGATGTCCTGTCTTGAGGATGTATCAGAATTAATTCTACTGGCTCTGGTTTGATCAACAGAATTCTTATTTCTGGCATCTTGTTTGCTGTCAAGGATCTCTAAGATCCCGTATTTTGGGGGGTGCTGGATCTTCCAGGATGTGGTCATGATGTTTGTATGCTGTTTAGCAGCCATTAAGCAGATTAGTGCAATCTGTCTGATTAAGAGGTAGACAGTGTTTACTTATTAAGAGAAAAATACTTACAAAAAGAATGCAGAATCTTGCCTGTCATTGTCCACAGAACATATGCCAACTCACACAAGTGAACTGTACTTTTTGGCTTGACATTGATGCAAAGTCACCTTCACCCCAAGATCTTCATTCTGACTGTTCCAGATTCCAGAGCACTGCTTAGAATTCAAGTCCAGTAGATTATGCTCAGCTCTGTAAAAATGTACTTAAGTGGTATCCTAGCTATTGGTGTCAGGCCAGCATGCCACATGCTACTTGATGACAGTGCTGAAATTCTTGGATTATTTGATTGATGTGTTTCTTCCATTTTCAAGAAAGAGCCCATCGTGACTTGAGTCACAAAGGCTGATTAAAGCCATTGAAAGAAACGCTTGTATTCATCTACCTTCTGCCTATGAAGTTAACCTTTCTGATAATGTTTGTGTTGTCAGGAAGGCTTCCTGTCCTTGCAGTGCAGTCTGATATGACTCCTGGTCTTATCCTGTTTTCATCTTGGGCTGGGGCAAAGGTCTGCAATGACCATGGAATTCACTGTGATGGAATTTATTGCCCCTAAAACATATCTGTGTGCTGGGATGTTCATTTGTTTGCTCAGAATAGTGTATGCAACAGGTTTAGGCTTGTACCTTGCAGACAATTACCTCCATGGGATTGCTCTCAAAATCTGCAGTAGTTTCTGCTTCAGCTCTTCGGAATACAGTAATAATCTCCATGTCAGGCAGCAGTTCAAATGGACTTCAGACTGCCATCTGCTCTGGAACTGAAAAGGTAGCTCCACCAGTAGTGATGAGCTCACTATACTGTATTTATAACCTCACTCTGAAATCTTCCAATTCCAGATGTGGCAGAGCTGCCCCTCTCTCTTATCAAACATAACATTGTTACAGGCGGTATGTATTTCTCTACTTGTTTCTCCTGTTTCTGAAACTGGCCTAAAGGTGACTCAGCAATGAGCATGATGCACACTACCAAGAGACACCACTTGCCCCTCCTCATGCTCACGTGCACACATTTGGACAAATTCTTTTGGTGTGGGGTCTGTCTCTTGTATTCTTCCATCTCTCCTCTTATTCTAATAGTCTTCTGCATTTGTACTTCAGTAGTTGGAAGGAGATAAAGCAGGGTGTGTACACGCTGACTGCAACATGCTGGTATTGAGATCTCTGATGCACTTGAAGCGCATTTTCCCATCCACAATGGAGTGTGTCTATTGACAAAACATTGTGAAGTAACTGTGACTTCTTTTGTGCACTTGGGAAGAGAAGATGACTCTTAGTTGTTCTCTACAGTTCTTCCTGCTCTGCAGCACAATGGGACGGGAAAATTGTGAAAACTTGTCTTGCTAATACAAGTTAAAAGTTACAGCATCAATATACATGCTTTGTGCTTTAGAAAACTGCTTTGTGCTTTAGAAAACTAAACTCTTGGTCTTCACCAGAAGTAACTGGGTTGGAGAACTGCCAGCTATTATGGATTTATCAAGAACACCACCACTATTTTTGAGCTTCCAGAGATACATAGTTATGTTTGTCTGTACAAGTTCCTTATACTCTAGGAGTGAAAAAAATGGACTTGTCTGTAAGTTTCTTCCTCAGTTTCTTCCTGCAGGATTTCTCCAATAAATATTTTTTTCCTTATATTTAATATTAGCAGGATTTAGTTTTGTGTTTTTATGCTGTTTGTGGTTCTTTTTATCTTTCTTCATATAATGAATGAATTTAAATAACCGCAAAAATTGCCAAAAAAGGGACAGACTTCTCTTTCACCACCACCCCTTCAAAAAACCCCCCAACAAACAAACAAAAACCCCTGACCAAACTGCCCCCCCGCCCAACCAAACCACAATCAGCATCATAGCAATGAGATTTTTCCTTAATTGTTAGACCATGCTCAGGAATTTCAGAATTTACCTGATTCCAGTCTAAGTGACCTTTCTAGCTCAAGTGATTTTAACTGTTGGCAAGTGAGGATTGTGGGGTCAAAACAGTTATATTTTCTATTGTAGCTAAAGTCTATGGAAATACTGAATATCGTGTTCCTTCTACAGTGATAGTCCATATCATACAGAAATGTTAAATGGCTAGCAAAGTGTCTGTTCCAGTCACTGTGCAGACCAGTTGAATTGTTTTTCTGTGGTATTTTTATACCTTTCTTTAGCAGCATGTTTCAGTTCAGATTCTGGATTCTTAACTGGTATGGAAGAGAGAAGACTTTATATATGAAAGGGCTCATGAATCAGCCATATACAATTCAACACAACTGGGAATATTGTTTGTACTAAACCCCTCCAAAGAATGGTAGGATAATGCAGGATATGCTTTAGTGATCAAGTAGATAGTGTTGGTGGGAATGTCAGGGCTTTTTATTTGCTGGTTTTGAGAGTACAGTCTTCCAGTTAAATCTATTATTATCTCAGAAAATTATCATAGTACGATATTGGACTTCAAAATGTTTTCTTTCCTCCTAGGGCTCCATGTTTTCCCCACATTTGTAATATATGAACTGACAGTCTTACTATTCCTTACATTGTCTGTGGTCATAATGAAGGTATTTTCTTTTTCTCTTTATTCATCTTTTAATAGTGTAATACTTTTTGTGCTGTATGCCCTACTGAAAATTCTGTGCATGAACTGAAGATATGATATTAGATATGATATTAGATTTGTACTGTAAATCTGTATTTGGTGAAATCTTACTGATTAGAATACAGTTTTGATAGAGCATCCTTAGGATATTAAAAAGAGGATTATATTTAATGTTAGAAGTAAGTTACATATGGAGAAACATCTATTTATCTAGCTTGGGGTTTGTGACAAAGTTATCAAGTGTTCATTATAGTAAACAAGATACTGTGTTTTATTGGGCAGTGCACATTTGTCTCTTCTGACATAGAGAAGACACATTTAGAACTCCACTAGTTTACTTGATGTCCAGAATTTGTATTTAATGCTGTATATCTTGCAGCAAACCTGCAACAAACCCCCTAAAATGTTTTTAAAGTTTGTCTTGGCAGTGTTTGTCCTCTCCCTGATTCTTCCAAAGACCAGCCAGTATATCAAGTGGATTGTCTCAGCAGGACTGGCACAAGTCAGTGAATTCTCCTTTGTTCTGGGAAGTAGAGCACGCAGAGCAGGGATCATATCTCGGGAGGTAAGCTGTTCTGTAGTTACTAACTTTGGGGTTTGCACCTCAACAAGGTAGAATCATAGAATCATAGAATGGTCTGGGTTGGAAGGGACCTCCAAAGGTCATCTAGTCCAACCCCCTCTGCAGTAAGCAGGAGCAACCTCAACTAGATCAGGTTGCCCAGAGCCCTGTTGAGCCTCACTGTGAATATCTCCAGGGATGGGGCCCCAGCCACCTTCCTGGGCAACCTGTTCCAGTGTTTTACTACCCTCATGGTAAAGAACTTGTTCCTGGAATTTTGTATTACTGTGTATTGGATATACTAGTACACTCCAATATTGTGACATCTCTTAACAAGTAGAATCCACCCATGCAGATGAAGTCATGTGTATCCCTGACAGGGTTCCTAGTTCTATTTTTAACTTTTTTCTTATTGTACTTTGATATTTTAAATAGCAAGTTTTGATTTCCAATAGCTTAGTTATAAATGCTCAACCTTAAGTGCTCTCTCTTACAACTTCTTTATTAACTGAGCAGTGAGTTGTAAGAGAGGACCCAAAGCACTGAGAGGCCTTTGCTTTTGAAAACTTGATATACCTATAGAGAGGTAACTCAAAAGTATAGGATTTGAATAAGGAAATATCAGTAAATAAGAACTATAGAGGAGATATGGTGAATTGGAAATTGTCTTAACATTTAAACAAGCAAACAAACTCATGATCTTTCTCTGCAAAGCTTGTTCATTTTAGATCCTCTGCAGAAGAAACAACCATTTTTTTTTTCAGTAGTCATGAAAAAAATCCCCTAGGGAAGAAACCTTTAAAATAGTTTCATATTGAGGCTGTGAGAAGATGAAGTCTGCTTTGTGAAATTAAGTAAATTATGAATATAGAGACAGAACAACTGACCTCACTTTCCTATACTAGTTGCTTTCTTCTCTTTATCTCTGCTCACAAAAATACTTTGCTGGCACTCTGAGCTCTTCATTGTGTGAGCAAGTGGGCTGGATAATGCTGGAACCAATTCCAAATAAAGCATGTGTGAAAAGCTTACACAATGCTGTTCACATCTGTAGGTAAAGGTGATTCATTTTCATGTCCACTCCTGCATATAGTTAGGAGTTACAAATACTGTGTATTTGTACAGAGTTGCAAGATACTCATACATGATCACAAAACCAGTTTAGAGGCCTGTCCACTATGCTTCAAGGCCTTCAGGCTTGCTTTATTATTTTTTTCCTGTGGAAGCTCTCACATCACTGTCTACTGTATAGGACCGTATAGCTCTGAAATCCATGCTTATGTTTGAGACCTCAAAACTACTTCCTGCTGTTGTTTTGTAAGACTCATTCAGACTCTGTAGTTAAGATCTTTTTTGTTTCAGAAAATATGCAGTTACATCTGGGACTTTTTGAGTGTATAAAAAGAACGATGAACATTGCCATTGTGCTATTAAGCCAGAACAGTTTGGGGTGGTGTGTTTTGTTTCGGGGTGTTTCTAACATGGAGAGGTATTTGGCCTTTGACCCTTGACAGACATCGAGCTTTCAAAATTGACCCCTTAAAAATGCATGTAAATAATTGGTTTTCTATAAGCTCCTAATGTTGTTTTTGTAATTGTGTCTTCAAACTAGGTAAACAGATAATTAGATGACTTTCACATGAGCTTCTTTTGTAGCAATATGCACAGTTGGTTGGCAAGATGGGTGAAGGCTGAAAATACTGTCCAGAAGAGTATTGATTTTCTCAAACCTATCTTAGTGTACTATGAAACTAAGAAAATTAATGGCTTTTATTTCCAATTTTCAGGTCTATCTTCTTATTCTGAGTGTGACAACTCTAAGCCTTCTACTTGCCCCTGCCCTGTGGAGAGCTGCGATTATGAAATGTGTTCCCAGACCTGAAAGACGTTCAAGTACTTGATTAAGATTTGCATGTATACAAAAATACATCTTCTTGCAAGGAGTATCTTTGTTGCATATTGTATTTCTATGCACTCAGAAAACAAGAGGTTTTGAGTAGTCAGTCCTCTTAATGTGCACTTGGTTATAAGCCTTATACTGACCTTAAAACAAAACAAAATTCAACATTAAAAAACAATTACATCATTTGAATTGCACACCTTTTACAAAATTTAGTTTCTTACTGACAGATTAGGATATGCCAGAATATTTTTTCCTGATCTAATCAATTCAGAGCATATATTATTATTATTGTTTTTAATACAGCATCATGCAATCTGTGTTGATTATTTCTTTGCCTGAATGTGCCTTTTAATTTTCATCCCATTTTGTTAATGCTGGTAGATCACCAGATTTTGTTAAAAAGAAGAAAAAAATATATATATTATGGTGCCTATGGTATCTTCTTTCACTGAATGACTTGAGTCATTTTTACATTTAGGAGTTTAATATACTCGTATAAAATAAGTCACAAAACACGGTTTCAAAAGTGAGTAACAGTGTAGTGCTCCACGCAAAGGTTTAACTGTTTAGCATCAAACTGGTTTAAGCAGTCAAATAAATACTTCAAATGATATAGCCAATATTGTATGATGTTGTATTCCAAATTGCAGCATATAATGTATTTTCTTAGAGTGATAACTTTTGTGTTAGTCTTTGTATTTATTTACATATTTGCCCAAAAGTTGACAGTGAGAAAGGGCATAACTTAAGTTATATTTGAAGACTGACAGTTGTCACCCATTTTTGTTGCTAACTGCAGATACAGGTAATTGTTTACAGGGGTGTTTTTTTCTTTGTTTAAAATTAAAAAACAAATAATACTTGTAAAGCTGGGAAGTCTAATTTCAAGCAGATGTGAAGTTCGGTAACTTTGGAAGTCGGTCGTTACTTTACACTATGTTAATATTTGAAATGATTTTAAGTCAATTAATTTGCACAAAACTAGAAATGACAGACTGGATGGTTATTTGGAACTCCCATGACTTTACATGTTGCATTAACATTGTGATTCTTTTTAAAATACCATGATACTTAAAAAAAGAACCAGTGTTTGGAATGTGACCTTAAATGTAAGTATGTTGTTTAAAACAATATATGTAGTGGGATAAGCCCTTGTAAAAGCCCATTCTTTAAGTGTCATAGCAAAAGCTTACTCAAACTGACAAACAATGTAAAAATCGTCTTGAGGTTTATCTGCTAAAACCAATACTATTAAAGATCCATTAACACTTTCAGGTCGCCATTATATTGTCATCTGAAATAGCTTTGATACCCACAAAATGGTTAGAAAAATGCATGTTACATAAGTTTAAATTGCCAGTTAAAAATGAAAGCTGTCCTCCAATTAGCAAAACAAATCTTTGATGCATTTGTGTCCTTTACACCTCTTTTGTTTACCATAGTAGCCTCAGTTTCCTCCTGTGTTTTCTCTGACATCTGCTGGGCTTGTCAAAATGCAGCTTGGACTAGTCTAAAGTGCATACACACTTCCAGGACAGGGTAGAGTTTATTGTACCCGAGTTCTTGCTCACTGGATTTGGGGCTTTCCCTCCAAGCACTGATGCTTCATAAAGGTTGCAGGAATGTATGGCAACTCCACCTCTTCTGGAATGGTTTCAAAAGTTACTGAGGTACAGTGACAAATACTGAGGAAAAAAGCTGTGCTATAAATAAAATACATTTTTTATGAAATGGATCTGTTACAGTGAATAAACTTAAAACTCATTTGTTGGTGTATTTGACTACTTTGTATTCAAAATATAGAAGTAATTAAAAAGTTTTATGGTAACATTTAAAAATTTACCTGCTCAGACATTTTACTCTTTTCAGATGCCTCACTTAAGTAATTTGTTAATTTGTTTCATAGCTGTACTATGGAGAAAAATCTTACTTTGTCCACTGAGCTAGCTCATAGTTTCTGCTTGAAATACCAACTTCTCTTCTGAAAGCCTCATTTTGGTTTGGAAAGATAATTATTTCACATGTAGTTTACATTGTATGTTTTGGGGGGAAAAATGCATCTATGACAAACCATGTTAGACACCTTTCATGGTTTCCATTATGGTCTCTTAGTTAGTCCTTGAAACTGGTATACAAAGTATTACAGCTGTGATGAGTAAACCTTTTGTCTAATTACATAGCTGTGGCTAGTTGTACTTCTTTGGAAAATCTGGGAGAGTAGGAAATTCTGATGGTTTGGGTCCCTTAAAAGATAGAAAGTATTTTCCTGATTACCTTTTAAAGGAATTGAGTGAAGAGTGGTTTTGGTACCGTGTCCAAGAAGTATCTAGATACCTTACTGCTTACCTCATCTCTGTCACTTCTGTCCCAAATAAATTTTGATTCAGTCAGGACTTGGCTAGTTTTCAGGAGAACTGGGGAAAGAGAATTAGGAGCCTTATCCAAGTATTGATGTTCTATGCATTGTTGTTGACACAGACTTGGATTGCCTGATTGGATATTAGATGTAAATTCAAATTACTAATCTTGCTGGACATATGATAAGTTTGTTTACAATCAAATGTTTGAGACGGTCTCACAGAAATCTGGATGTGTATTGACATACTATAAATGTTTCCTGAAATGCAGATAATGGCTCCATATCAGATGTTATTCCTGAATGATTGGCCATGTCTCTATGAAAAACAGGCAGAATATTTCACAACTGGCCCGCTTAGATATAATTGTAGCTTTTCAGGAACCTTATGCATGTACTCTGGAATATTCTCTTTCTGTGTCAAATAGGTATAATTAAAGCAGAGATTTGGAAGCCCTGAAAGCTCGACTTGTTAAATGTTTGTTGAAGAACAAGTAGCCTTCTCTGGATTTAATTTTTTTTTATGGGTCAGTTTGTTGGAAAGTGGTTCTCTCTCATTCATTTATGTAAGGATCAGCACCATTTAAATACAGATAAGCTGATACAGGGCAGAAACTTCTTGATGTGAGGATGTTTCTGTGGTGAAGCTGAGCTTAAGGGAGTGGAAAGGAAGTGCTCTGCGCTTGAGTAGAAACTCATTCAGCGTATCTGTTTGGGATTGGTTGGTCTTTCTTGGTTGGTGCGTTTTGTAGGCGGGGAGGCGGGTGTAACTGGTTGCGTGTTTTGTGTGGCTTTCTCTTTGAGAATTTGAGTTCTTTCATATTACCCCTTAATTACTACCTTTGGTCATTGTTCCCTAGAAGGGTGAAGGAACCAAAACAGTTTAAAAGCTGGTGGTGTGGGTTGTGCTTGTACTTCATGAGTCATACCCTCTTCCCAGGCTCAAATTAGCATATATGGACCCACAAACACCCTACTCATGGCTCATCCTATGTAGAGCAGGCTGCTTCAGTTCCTCAGTAGGAAGATCTCTAGTGGGAGCTGTGAGGTAGGTTCTTGCAATTGTGGCTAACGTGGGCATAGGACAACTCAAGAAATGTCATGATGATGGCCTACTCCATGGGTACATAGCTTTTTAAAAGATGTAAGAATTCCTATTTGTTATAATCCTCCAAAAGGAGAAAGCAGCCTCAGAGTACCTTGTAGTTTACTTAGTTTAAGAAAAACTGCTTTGTAGGCAGAGAGGTGTGTGGGGGTGCCTAGCATGACAGAATAGTGCTGTATGATGATGCTTTATGGAGGGCGTGAGAAACCTATCATGGTCTTGCTGCCTGTTGGAGTGAACCCAGGAACAATCTAACCACAAAAGCACTCCTGGGTTTTTTTCTAGGGAAGGAATCTGTAGTTCTGCTCTGTAAGCAACGCTGGCAGTGCTCCAGCATGTGGGCAGTGCCAAGGGTGGAAGAAATTGGACCCCTGAGTGACAGGAGGCAAGCCATGCTAACAGCCTGAACATCTTTGTGGGAAACAGCAATATCTGATGAAGAGCAGCAAGGATCAAACATCCACATCATAATAGATGACAAGAAGAAAGTCAACAAAGCTAGTGAAATGAGAAGGAAAGCAGTAAGATGTCCCTAGGGCTGGGAGATGTGTGGTCCATCCCACCCTGAAGGAAACAAGGCAGAAGGAATGCCTCTACCAGATTCCTTTAGAAGCCCAGGAGGAGCACTGCTTTGGTTCCGCCGCTACCACTGTTGGGTAATTGCTTCTGCTGGGTGGGAGAACCTTACTGATGAAGGACAGTGGAGACAAGGAAAATGTGACTGCTGGAGACAAAAAAACGTGACTGCTGGAGACAAAAAAACCAAACTGGAGAATGGTGTGCCCAGACTGGCTCAGAGACAACTGAACCTGCCTTGGGGGACAAAATCTAAATCAGGGAATGGCAACACTTTTGAGGTTATGATACAAGCTGTATTACTCATTTCTAAAATAGAGCAGAAATGTGAGAATTGGGAGATGCTAACTCCCAATGAAGCCAGATGTTGGCAAACTTGTCAACTGGTATTAAGTCTTTATCTAAGCCAGGATCTCACACAGGTTGTTCTCTTAAGATGGCATGGCATCCAGTTCTGAAGCATGTAAGTTAAAATATGTCCTCTGGCATCTTTCATAGGTTTCTGTCTATAGACTAGGTGACTTGAACTGTTGCATAGTTATGCTACACTGATGCTTTATTAGAATAAACCTTTATTAGAATAAACCTTTATTAGAATAAACCAAACCAGGTTGGAAGAGACCTTCAAGATCATCGTGTCCAACCCACCAACCAATCCAACCCACCCAAACAGCTAACCCATGGCACCAAGCACCCCATCAAGTCTCCTTCTGAACACCTTCAATGACGGCGACTCCACCACCTCCCCGGGCAACCCATTCCATAGCACAATCACTCTTTCTGTATAGAACTTCTTCCTAACATCCAACCTGAACCTCCCCTGGCACAGCCTGAGACTGTGTCCTCTTGTTCTGGTACTGGGTGCCTGGGAGAAGAGACCATCATCAGCCTGTCTACAACCTCCCTTCAGGTAGTTGTAGAGAGTGATAAGGTCACCCCTGAGTCTCCTCTTCTCCAGGCTAAGCAGCCCCAACTCCCTCAGCCTCTCCTCATAGGGCTTGTGTTCCAAACCCCTCCCCAACTTTGTTGCTCTTCTCTGGACTCGTTCCAGCAAGTCAACATCCTTCCTAAACTGAGGGGCCCAGAACTGGACACAGTACTCAAGGTGTGGCCTAACCTAATGCTGTTTGAATTTGTGACCTGTTCTTTACAAGCACACCTGAAAGGGGGAGACAACCCATAGAAGGGAGTTATGAACGGGAATAGCCTTCCACTGCTTCAAACACAAAGTCCTAAAGCTCTAAAACACCTGAGAAAATCAAGCTCAGAGATGAAACCCTGAAGGTTTTTCCATTATTACAAATTGTTTGTGAAAAGACCTTTGCAAAAGAGAAAAGAAAAAAGAGAAAAGGAAAAGAAATAAGAGATAAGAAAAAAAGAAAGAAAAAAGATATAAGAAAAAAGAAAAAAAGAAATAAAAAATAAAAGAAAAAAAATAAAAAAATGAGGAAAAGAGAAAAAAAAGAGAAAAGAAAAAAGAAAAAACTAAGAAAAGAGAAAATAAGAAAAAAAACTAAGAAAAAAGAGAAAAAAAGAAAAAATAAAGATAAAATAAAAAAATAATAAAAAAAAAAGAAATAAAGAGAAAAATAAAAGAGAAAATAAAAAGAAAAGAAAAAGAAAATAAAAACCCCAAAACACAACATCTGGGAGTGGGTATGACTGGGCAGTTAGCAATGTGTCAGAACAAATATTAGCAAACCGGGACATCCCCTTGTTTGTGCTTGTTCAGTTGTCTCTCAAAGCAGCTAAGGGCAAAAACAAGAAGCACCAGCAGCATAGCAATGTTACCTGACAAGTGCAAATAGAAGAATCTAACTAAAGAAGGTGGGCTTCTACTGTCTAGATTGAAGAAAAGTGTTGATTCTGATGCTTGCAGAGTAGCTGTGTAGTTTTCAAAGGCAAATAATAGCATGACATTCATACTCTCTCCTTTGCCATTGCTCTTCCCTTCCAAAACCCGGTGGAGTATCGTGGGCCCTACAAATTGCAATTGGTAATGAATTATAATTTTTTGGGTTTTAATTCATAAGTTGTGTGAAAGTTTTGCTTTGCGCTAGAGAAGGCAGGTTTCTGTTCAACCTGAGATTTTCTCAAAATGGCACTAGTCTCTGGGTAAAACTTAGCAGAGGAAATAGTTTGTATCTCAGCGCAGTCATTTAATTCTACCTTTTTAGAAGCATGTTTGCTTTCCTTATAGTGCTTTCTTAACCCTGGGACAGACGTACCCTGTCGAGGATACATCCCTGAAGACTGCAAAAGCTCACATTATTTGGGATAGGGAAACAATTCTTTTCTACCAGATTTAATGTAGAAAGTGTGTGTGTGTGTGTCCCTGGCCAGGGACTAGAGATGTATAGACAGCTTAAATCCACATAGAGAGTATATGTGACTTGGAAAGTGTGAAGAGCAGCACCATCCTCTGGAGATGTTTTTTTAGGAAGCTTGCTTTCTGCATCTGGCTTGGGGTGCTTTATGTTATTTGTATATAATAGTTCTCATCTCTTTCTAAGAAGTTACCAAAAGTTATATTTTACTCTTTTTTTTCAAGCTGCCATCAAGTTTACTCAAGAACAAAAGAGTGGGGTAGTAACAGCCATTATCAGAGCAGACTACTGCATGAACAGCCATGGAACCCCAGAGCAGCAAGCAGGGGGTAACCAGGAATGAAAAACCTGAAAGATTGGTATTTATCAAGAAAATTAAGGTAGCTAGTGTTTCATCATTATTAGAAACCACAACTCAACATCTTTAAAAACATACATAAAATTGAGTAAGGTACAGAAGTAATTAAATATAAATCTCATCAACTGATGAGATGCATCTTCATTGCCATCTGGGCAAGACTGTCATACTGTCTCTATATAGGTGCTCTGCTGGTTGTCTTCCATTCCCAGGCATAAGGAAGCAGCATCATTTTGGAGAAAGAACTTCCTGCTCCCACCTGGATCATGGTATTATGAACAGCCTTGTACCACATAGGTTTGGTATCATCACATGCAGATACACATGCAGCTTTCCCGCTTCAAACAGCTTTCTATACACTTCTGTAGACACAGCTTGAGCTTTCTCACTTTGCTATGCCTCTATAGCCCCCCATTATGCATGCTGAAAGCTTTTTGCCAACAATTACATAACTCCTGCATAACTACATCACACAGCCCTAGACAACATGCAGTATTTCAGCTGGCACGTGGCATGTAGATGTTTCAGTCTGGAGATGTCTGAAAGCTCCAGTGACAATTTTTTGGTGTAGATCTGGTGTAACTCGTCACCCGACCCGACTTTCACTTGAATTACCATAAGCCCCTAATTTTAGCAAAGATTAATGTGAAGGACGTGAACTTGCTCAAGTAACGGCCGGACTAAACGTAATGAGGAAGCACCCACAGGATGTTGTAGCAACTAACCACAGCACCCTGCAACACAAGATGCCAGTGTCGGCACCCCCCAACCCCGAAAAAACGCCCAAACCCGTTCAGCAGCACGGCCGACCCGGGCTCGACCCTCGGCTAGCCAGCAGAGAACGAGCGAGGCGGCCCGGCACGGCCTTCCCCCCACTTTCCCGCGGCGGCGGGGGCCGAGGTGGGGGTCTTGCCCCGCAGCGATAAGGAGGCAGAGGAGGCGGCTGCCACGGCGCAGAGCGGCGAACAGCTCGCACCCGCCCGACTGCTCGCGCGTACCGACCACCACGTGCTCCGGTGGCGGCCGGGTCCGAAGAGCAATCTCGCGCCGATGCTTCCCGCGCGCTCGCCGCCGGCGCCGCAGGGCGGGGAATTGGAAGGCGCGAAAATGCCGCGCATGCTCCTCCCCGCCCGTGGAGCGGCGGGCGGTTGGCTTAGCCGCTCCGCGTGTGCCCGTGCAAGGCACGCTACACCCCCGTGACGTCAGCGCGCAGCGTCACGCCGGTGGGACGCACAAAAGTGTAAGTTTCAATTTTTTTTTTTCCCCTGCCAACGGGGGGGTGGGGGGGGAAATAAAAAATAAAGCAAGCGAGGACAGAGTGACGGGGTCGCGCGCGGGGCTCGGAGAGGGACTGCCCTGCGCTGGCGCCTGCCCGACCCCCCACCGACCCCCTCATCCCGCACCCCGCCACGGGCAGCTCCTTGGCGGTTAGGGTGCGGGCCGGGGCAGCGGCGGTAGGCAGGTGTGCGGAACCGCGGGCGGGCGAGACGGGCAGGCCTGCTGGGGGCGGCTGGCCGGGAGCCCGCCAGACTGGCGACCGGTGGGGACAGAGGCGTGCTGGGAAGTGACAGCCCGCCAAGGGAGACCCTTTCTCACCCACACCCCCTTCCCCGGAGCAGCGGAGATGGGGGCGGTCCCTGCCGGCCCCCCACCCCTTCAGAACTGCCGTTGAGGCCGTTGGTCTCCCGCCGCCTCCCCCCGCGCCCGGCTCCCTCCTCCCCTGCCCCCTCCCGCCGAGCTCGCCAGGCCCGCGCGCGCCGCCGCCGCACATGTGCAGTTGGGCGCCTCCGCAGCAGCGCGGCGGCGGCAGGCGGGGGGTGCTCCCGCTCCGCGCTCCAGGTCCCTGTCTGGGGGCGGCGGCGGGGGATGGAGCCGGCTCTCTCTGCCTTCGGCCGCTCAGGTGCGGGTAGCCCCGGGCCAGCCTGCACTATCGGGAGGATGGGGAGTATTGGAGCGGCGGAGAGGGTGGAGGTGGAATGGGAGGAGGGGGCGCCGCGGGGTGCTGCCGCCGGCGGGGCGAGGGTGAGGGCGAGGTGGACCCCTCTACCACACCCGCCGCCCCTTCCCCCCATCGCCGTCGGTGCCGCCTGGCGCGTCCCCCCTTCCTCGTGCCCCCGCTGCCTATGAGGCGATTAGCGCGGCCCCTCGCTGCTGAGGGGAGGCGGCGCGGGGCTTAGGGCTTTGCCCGGGCGGTGAGGCCCTGGTCGGGGGGCGCGGTGGGGGTGGTGGACGGGCACTGAGTGCCCGCGGCTGGGTGGCGACTGCCGGTCCTTGCCTCCTGGTGCAGCGCGGCCCGTCCGCCTGCGAGGACGAGGAGGAGGAGACGGGGGTGGCAAGGCCCCGGGGGGAGCTGGCCCCTGGGGCCTACTTGTGCCTGCTACTGGAAGTGGGGAGGAGAGGAGGAGGCCAAAGGAGTGATCTCCTTCCCCGCCGCTTCTGCCCGCGCCTAGCTCTCTGGGTGTTGCGAGGGGTGCAGCTGGACAGGGACCGGCCCAGCTCGGGCTGCCTGCTACCCCGCCGCGATCGGGTACGTGCTGGGGGAAGGGCGCTCCTGCCACGGGAGGACTCACCCTTCTGTCGGAAAAGGGAGTGTTTCCCACATGGGAACCTTGGGGTGGGGGCTTAAGACATGCATGGGTGATGACAGTGAACTTTTTAAAAAACGGTGTTTGCAACACTAAATTGTATTTGCTGGTACTCAATAATTTCTGTTGTAAGAACTTTCCCTCTTCTCATTTTGGTAGCTGATGTTGTCTTTACTTGCTTTCTAGAAAATAGCATCATTGTCTCTGTGCCGTGCAGACGTCAAGATTTTAAGAAGACTGATTTTTAGCTTGGGTAACATGGCAAAAGATGTAAGTGTATTTGTAGTGCATAATATGTGAAACCATAGATGATAGAATATGTTTGTTTTTGTTAACAAAAGCAAACAAGGTTATACTTTATTATAGTTTTCATTAATGAATATGCAAAACTTAACTTTATCTACATTGTATGTCAAGCTTATGCTGTGTTTTCCTGTAGAACTAACAGCATAAACCACCTTCAGATCTCTAGCCATTTTTTCAGAGTAATTACTCTTAAGAATTCACTATGCTCATGAAAACACTTTGGCCATTGACATTAGGTGTGTTCATATTGAGCACTATATGTGTATTCATACTGAATACCAAAACAACTTGGTTTTGAATTGTGTTTAAAAAAACAAACAGCAAGTACTGTCCAGATAACTGTCATTGACTGCTGTTGTTGACTGGCATTGGCCTTTGTTGTGTTCAAGGGCATATTATACATTCAAACAAGTGAAAAGGGTTCAGTCTACTTACATGATCATTATTTGCCTCTGTCTACCAAAATATGCCAGTTAGTATCAGTAAAAACAGACTTTGGGGACTTTCATCGTAGACTTCCGCTATCACTGATGTTAAGGTTAGTGGCTTTGATTCTGTAATCTACGTCTTGAGCCATACTTGTACTTTACCCGTCCAGTACTCATAAAAGTAACCAGGTTCTGCCATTAAGATGTAAGTGATTGGGATTTCACATTTTTTATTAAAAATTAGACAAGCTAATACTCTATATACAAATTAGAAACTGTTTCCCCTTAAAAAAACCCCAAAACCTAACAGCATACAAGCTGAGGAAAAGTGGTACAGTGCAAATTCTTCAACAGTAGGTTACAATATAATGGAGACTGGTTGGAGGAATTGACATGAAGTAGGGCTCGATTTAACAAACTGATCTTTTAGAGAATTTTGGTAGCTCAGGAGCAACTGAAAAATATCTTAATGTGCAGAGAAACAACCAGAAATACGTAGTCACTTAAAACTTGCCTGGAAGAGATAAGGGTGGCCAAGTATGTTATAGATAGCAGAGTTCATGGAATGAAAGGCTGTATAAGCGGGAAGAAAATGAAAGAGGAATGTTAGACTAGGAAGTGAAGTAGAAACAGCTCAAAGTAATTGAGATACTAATGTATGTTTGTTTAATAGTAGGTTTTGCGTGAAAGATTGACTGAGCAAAGAAGTTCTAGCACCTGGAAACACAGATTAATAGCCTGGAAGGTCTAGGGGAGCAGAATGAGAATAAAGCATCTAAGAAAGAACATAATTATTTAAAGATCTAGCTTGTTCTGGAAAAGAGAGTAGTTAAAGGAGTAATAACATACATAATAATAAATTTAAGAAATAAGATACTACAGGTAGGGAAACAAGTTGCTTTCACTGTCTTTATTACAAGAATTAATAATTGGATTTGGAAAACCAAAAATCTAGATCAGGTTTTAGGTAAAATTTTAACTGTATTTGAGCACTGGAGCAGGGTAGCTAGAAAGGGTATGAGATCTTAATTGAAGGATTGTATAACCTGTTCTTAAAAACCTCTACACGTATTTAATCCTGCCTCAGGGAAGAAAGATGAACTACTTACCTTTTTGCAGACTGTTACATACCCACCATTACATGATGTCTAAAATGTGTAGTGAATGCTGGGAAAACATAAATTTCCAGGTATGGTTACAGGCCCTGTTAGATTTGATTTAATATTAAAAAATAGTGAGGCTAATCGGTATAACACATTTGAGCTTTTCAGGAGGAAGGAGATTTATTCCTGTATAGTTTGTCAAAAATCCAGCATTTCTTCATAGTCAGTAGTGGAATTGATCATGATAGAGACAGTATCGCTAGGTTTCTGGGTGCTGAGTCTCTGAAGACCCTCACTGCTATACATTTAAACATAATGACAGGGAAATATTCCTATGATTAACGGCTTGTAGTTCTGCCGTGTCACCTATCAAGTGTACTAACTGACCATGAGATGTTGTGGTGAAGAAGATGGCATAATTGATTAATGCCCCTGCCCCTTCCTTCCCTTTTTCTCAACAGAGTTGAGATGGATAAACTGTGGTAAGGGTTGTGCTGCTAAAATGCCGAGTCTGGGCTTCAGGTGGCATTTATGTGGCCAAGCATGCTTCAGTGTGCTCTATCCTGGGAATGCAGGCTCAGTGTGCATCCCATTCTTATCCTGCGCTGCTGGGGCCAGTGCTTGCTCTGGTGGTGGTGAAGCAAGTAGCCCTGCAGAAGAGGAAGGTGTGGAGCCAAGGTGCCACAAGAAAACATGCTCCTACTGAACCCCTCCCACTTGCTACAGGGGAGCACTTCTCCGTAGTTACTTGCTTCCAGCTCTTCTGATACCTTCTTATAAAAACTGATTTGTGCGAAAAGTGAAGTACTTCAAAAAGTTTGCAAAATGAGCCTTTACTGAAGAACTGAACACATTAATTGAGCCCAATGAAATGTTTTTATAAAGGATTAAATAACTACAGAACTACTGATAAGATGGCAAGATGATGCTTATGAGCTATTTGACCCAAGTCTAAATTCTGTTAAATAATACTTTAAAATGTATGCCTCAAATACTTTACCAATGTGCAATGAAGAGAAAATAAGCAACAAAGCACTGATTTTAAACATTTTATTTATTTTTCAAAAAATAGTTTGCTGTCCTTGGCAGTGGTCAGGAAGCTATGAGGTGAGGAAAAACCAAAAACCATTCATATGTAGCAGCTTAAATAAGAGTCTGCAGGTGGAGTTTAAGAGCATAATCACAAGCAGTGTTGTAGCTGGGCAATTTGAAAAATAAGTAATGGAGAAAGAAATACTACCTTGTGAAGGTTAAAGTGTCAGCGTATATCAGGGGGTTTTGTGTTTTGTTTTTTAACTGTTATATAAAAGGTAAATGTAAAGGGGAAAAAAGGAGCAAACTCATTTTGCAGTATAATGGTAATGAGCGTAGCCATTTTTGGGTTTATGTAAATGAGCATTGTGTGGAGCTGAGAAGCAATTCTAGCAGTCAGGCAGATTGGCCATGGAATATCGCATACAACTCAGAAGGTCTTGGTTACTAGAAAGGCTATTTTTTTGTGTGATTTAAAGAAATAGTGAAAAAAAACATTTGTGTGGATGAGGGAACACCAGCTGCAGCATCATAAGGTCTTGTATACCTTGGGAGTGGAATCGTTTTATTGCTTGGAAGAGGCAAAATGACTAATTGAGATCAGTAGAGTTGGGTACAGTTTGACGTGCACATTTTTACTGTATGGGAAATTTCTTGGTCTGAAGCACAGGTAATCATTGCAGGCAGAAGATCTCCAGAAACTCCAGTTTAGCCTATATTCCTGTTTCTGGTTAATCTGTCATTCTCTAACTCTTTGGTGAGTCTACTGTAGACTCTTCCACTGTTTACAGATATGGCACCTTCCAGGCAGGAGCTGGAGCCAAATGTACACACTGAGGTCCTATGCTGACTTGTGCTGCTTGATAGATTCATTGGATTCATAGTTTGTGGGGTGTACAGTTCCCTTGCTGAAATAGTGACCCGTCTATCCTTAAAACAAGGCAGAATGCAGCATCTGAAGAAGAAACAGGAATTAGTGTAGCAAGAAAGTAAATTTGGTAACAATTTTTCATTTTCCAGCTCCCAGCATAAGACTGTGGACTGCTTGGTGGCCCCTTCTGTGTTCAGCTATATAGAGACTTACTTGTGAATGAAAAAGATAAATACTTTTTTAGTATTGCTGGTTAACACACCTTCCAACACTAAATTAACATTTTCTGAACTCTAGCTGAAGATCCAACTTGAGGTGTGACCCTGTTTCTTCTCTCACTCTTGTTGCGAATAACCTGTGGAAGCCTCTTAACCAGTCATTATGACTCTAAAAACCGCTGTTAAACAGAGGAGAAGATGCAGGAGTCGCTTGCAGGAACTGGTTTTGTTTGACGGGTTAGTCAAATGCATAGTCTTACAACAAGTACTGAGGAGACGGGCTAGACAAAAGGAGTAAGATTCCTTCTGGTCTCAAAAATTACATATATCTAAATAATTATTTGAATTTTGTACCTTAATAGCAGTTGTTATGGTGTTATGAGTGTTTCAGTTTGGCATGAATTATTCACAGTAACAAAATAATAATTGTTCATGAAGAACATAACAGTTGAAAATGAATTTGGCATTTCACAAACTTTTAAAACTGACACCACTGTTAGCTTTCGGAATTTCTCAGTCTAAAATTTCTTTCTTGAACCATTTCATAGGTTGCCAACAGTAGCATTGATCTTGGAACCGCTTGTTCTAAAATTAGATTTTAAAATATTGTTTACATTATGTTTTATTATACTGTCATTTTTTGTTTGAATTTCTTTGGGGGCTTTTTTCTCTTAATCCCCACTTTGCATAAAACTTACAGTATCTCCAGTATTTCATGGTGCTTCAATTAATCTCATCAAGTAGTAGTTGTGGCCTATGTTCATTTTACAACGAAGCCTTGTGCACATCTGAGGTCACTGTAACAAGTTCTGCTTGCATGAAGTTCAGCACCTGATCTAACATTACTGTTTAAGAGATCAAGGAATGTAGAGATTAACATTGATGGTTTATTTTAATTGAGTATTCAACACACTTGGGTACCTAATCCAATGAATTTATTACACAGTGTGAATAAATAATTTGCTCAAATACTGTTTAAGACCCCTTGCAGCAAACTAATTTCTTTCCACAACTTTACTGGATGGGTCAGCATTTCTACTAAATTTGGGGAAAAGTAGATCTGTGCTTCTGTATATCTTACTAGAACACCACAAAGGTTGTACTTTTTAATAGCTTCCATATAGTGCTTCTACATCAATCTTGAACAAGTCTCTGTCATCTGAAAAAGTTGTTTATGGTGGATGTGGTGATTTTAGGTTAAGTCTTTAAAATGCAGTTACGGATTTCAAGCAGAAAAGTGGAAAAATATAAACAAATCACTGTTGGGTGTAAAAAAGAAAACAAAAGATTATTCTAAACAAATTCATTGGGTAAATGTCTGGAATAAGATGAGCTGCACCATAACAATTCTTCCCTTTTTTTCTCTTCTGATCTCTGGCTGGTTTTGCTTCACTCAAGAGAGATAATCTGCATGCTTTGGCTGGCCTTGTCTAAATCTAACCCACTGCTTCTCTCTCTCCGCTCCTTTCTCTCTTGGGATGGTGGGGGGCAGCAGCAGTGGAATGGCTTCTCTGGTCTCTTGACCCAGGGGAGTTTTTGTGTTGTTTGCTAAAGTAAATATCTGTATAATATTGTAAATACTGTATGTTTTGTACATACTCATCACATTCCATTGTAGAGTGTAGATTTTGCTTGTAAATACAGCTTCATTTGCTTCTAACTGAGTTGGTCTGGCAAAGTTAATGTTAGGAGGGGAAACTTCAACCCGCCACAGTGGATTAAAAAATGCCCAATGGATGTAGGAAATGATGTATTTTTGATCTTTTTTACATTATGCGCTTTCAGTGCCTAGAAAGTATTGAGAAGTCTTCAAAACCACTTTTTGTACTTTTCTTAAAATCCCAGTGTGTGTTTCTCCTTTTATGTTTATTTTTGGTTACATACTGGGAATTTCAGTGAGGCAGACTAGAGAAGTTAAGTCTTCAGCGGCTCTCAGGTGGTTCATGCACCTTTTTTGATATCATTTTAGTTCAGTGACTTCTTGGTAGCTTGATCTATTTCTGCTTGCCTTTAATGAGTTCTTACATGTTCAGAAGATTACTAACTGAAGATCAAATAATCATGAAATTAGGTCTTCTATAAAGGCATTTTGGTCAGGGGTTTTGAACGTTAATTTTTTTAAAAGTGCTTTTTAGAAGAAAGCAGAAGGAAAGTGCTCTTTAAGCTTTCCTTTTTGTATTCCAAATACACAATAAGAGTTTTCTTTTTAAAATATTTATTTATTTGTATCAGAAAATTACAACTCTGAAGTTTCTGTAAATAAAATGATTTCATGTAGCCTTTAAATGTATTAACTCACTGTGTCATCTAATAGCAGTGGCTCTCTGTAGTGCTACTTAGTAAACACACTGCTCTGACAGCATGCTAAACAAAAATACAGCTTTTAAAAGTTAGGTTACACTAGGGATCACTTACTTCAGTGTTTGTATTTGCTTGCCTGGATATCATTTCATTGAGATTTATTGTGGCTAATTAGAAGTGGGAGCAAAAATAGGCCAATATTTGTTAAACATTCTCTGTGTTGAAGTGGTTCTCAGACTGATAGTGGACAACTCGATTTTAAAGGTTAACGGTGGTCCATATCCCAAGCCCACAGATGGCTACTTGTCTTATGTTGCATTACATTACATTTGCTAAGTGTCCCAGTATTGCATTAGTGGTTACCCAGACTTGCTTGAAAATTATATTGAGGGCCACTGTAGCTTTATAGTACACTGATAAGAAGGTTGATGAGGCAAATGGTTTCAGAATGAGTCCTGTTTAACATTACTTGTCGATTTCAGCTCTGGCTCAGATGCTGTTGAGCAAACAGCTGTGAAGATTTGATTTGGCTGTAAAAACAGAAGTCTGTTAAGGTCAAAGCTAGAATAGCATGAGGAGATAGTTGTGGAAGTGGCTGTTGCTAGTCCCTCTCTGTATATAAGTGTTTAGTCTAGAAGGACACAAAACAATGCTTTTGTCTAATCAGTTTATGTAGTAAAGTGGCAAAGCAGTGCTTTAGTGATACACAAAAAATCTCATGCAAAATTTTGCTTCATTCTTACAGCTTTGCAATTAGTTTTGGAGGTGTCAGCTTTAAGTTTTGCAGGGATTGTTTCACTTGGGCTATTGAATGACTGTAAGAAACAACAGAGTATATTGATTTTTAACTCCTGAGGTGTTTTTGATCTGCACAATTGCTTAAATTGGACCACAGTTTGACTTACCTTCAAAATGAATTTTTCATTTAATTTTTGGTGGATTCTACATGCTGTGCTCTGTTCTGAAAGATCAGCCAAGACACCTAATGATCTTGACATAGTCTACAATAAGGAGGCATCAGGTGTCATTCTGTGTGTACTCGGTGTCCAACTTATGTGCAGTATCAGTGCAGCTCATGTTCAGAACAAAGATTGACAATGCTTAATCAACCTGCATTTAGTTTTTACCTTCATAATTTTGCGTGATCTAGATCTTTAATATCTAGTGCTTTGATGATGCCTTGCTAATTAAGGTGCTGATAATTGAAGTACACTTTTTGGAAAACTTGTAAAATAGAATCATAGAACCTGAAGTGTCATGTCCACAAGTTTCTTGAGCACCTCTTTCTACCATTTCTGTGCTATAGCTCATTGTAGAGTAATTGACACATACATTAATATTGAAGATGCTGCCATGAACTGAGAATGAGATATGATCTCTTGTTTTAGAAGGCTACTGAGACACAGTAAAAGGACACATCTGGGAATTTTGCAAGATCAGACTCTACAGCCTGACTTCAAAAGTTCTTTTATATTATGTTTTACAGTATAGTTCTCACTGACTTCATTTGCGAAACGAAAAGCAGATGTTTTAAATTCAAAAACTTTCTTTACGTACTTGTAATACTCTGCTTCATATTTTAAGTGCTTTTAATTTTTACTAAAAATTAAATTGGTTGTCCCATGTGATGGTTTAACCCACACACATCGACAAAAGCTCAGCTGAACTCATTCTGGGAAGTGAAATGGAAAGAAGCTGTATTTTACAAGCAATAATGGAATGCAATGAATATGTACAACATTATACAGTGTTTACAATATTATACAAGCATTTACAAAAAGAAAACAGCACAGAAATCCTCCTTGGGCAGGAGGATTCTGCCTCGCTCCCCCCCAACCTCTCCCCTCCCCTTTTCCTCTGGTTAATTAGAAGAAAAGAGAAAAGAAGAGATGTTAGAGGGACTTTTAGTTAGCTCAAAGCATTGTTAAGAAGTTAGTATTGCTTATCTCAAGGTTGTAGATAACTCCTTTGTGAAGCAGACACACCAACAGAAAGAGACGGAGTGAGAAAAGAATGTAAGATCCTAAAACTACATCCCACTCATCTGACCAATGAAATTAGTTTAGAATTATCTTTCTTGTTTTCCTTTTTACATCTAACTGTAGATTTGCTTGGAATTTTTTTTAAAGGAACAACCTAAACTGTCACACCATAAAAAAAGCTTATCCTTCAGTTAATGTTGTAATTAATTCCAGCAGCATGTTTGCTCTGGTACCTGAATGAGATGAGAATCCAATGGTAAAAATAATCTATTGTCATCATGTTAAAAATGGTGTTTTCATAGGGATAGAGATGAAAGAAGAATCAAGGTTGCTTAAGCAGCAGTATTTCTTAGTATAAGCTTGGAGGACAACAAAAAATCCTTCTACAAATACATTAATGGCAAGAGGAGGGGCAAGGACAACCTCCACTTCTCCACTCCTTAGTGGACATGGAAGGGAATATAGTTAACTAAAGATGATAAAAAGGCAGAGGTACTTAACACCTACTTTGCCTCAATTTTTAATAGCAGGATAGGTTGTCTTTTGGACAACAGGCCTCCTGAACTGGCAGATGGATTCAGGGAGCAGTATAGTTCCCCTGTAATCTAGGAGGAAGTAGTTAGAGACCTGCTTAGCTGCTTGGATACGTACAAGTCCACAGGACCAGATGGGATCCATCCTAGGGTGCTGAGAGAGCTGGCAGATGAGCTGGCCAAGCCACTCTACGTCATTTTTCAACAGTCCTCGCTCACTGGAGAGGTCCCAATTGACTGGAAGCTGGCCAAGAAAGGCCGGTTGGATGAGCCAGGGAATTACAGACCTGTCAGCCTGACCTCAGTGCCAGGCAAGGTTATGGAACAGGTCATCTTGAGTGCAATCACACAGCACTTACAGGATGGCCAAGGGATCAGGCCCAGCCAGCATGGATTTAGGAAGGGCAGGTCCTGCCTGACCAACCTGATCTCCTTCTATGATCAGGTGAGCCGCCTGGTGGATGTGGGGAAGGCTGTGGATGTAGTCTACCTGGACTTCAGCAAGGCCTTTGAAACTGTCCCGCACAGCAAACTCCTGTCCAAGCTGTCAGCCCATGGCTTGGACAGCAGCACTCTGTGCTGGATTAGGAACTGGCTGGAGGGCCAAGCCCAGAGAGTGGTAGTGAATGATGCCACATCCAGCTGGCAGCCAGTCACTAGTGATTTCCCCCAGGGATCCGTTTTGGGCCCCATCCTGTTCAGTATCTTTATTGATGATCTGGATGATGGGATTGAGTCCATCATCTGTAAATTTGCTGATGACACCAAACTGGGGGCAGGAGTTGGTCTGTTAGAGGGTAGGAGAGCTCTGCAGAGGGACCTTGATAGGCTGGACAGATGGGCAGAGTCCAATAGCATGAGATTAAACACATCTAAGTGCTGGGTTCTGTACATTAGCCACAACAACCCCATGCAGTGCTACAGGCTGAGGTCAGAGTGGCTGGAGAGCAGCCAGGCAGAGAGGGAGCTGGGGGTGCTGGTTGATGGTAGGCTGAACATGAGCCTGCAGTGTGCCCAGGTGGCCAAGAAGGCCAGTGGCATCCTGGCCTGTATCAGGAGCAGGGAAGTCATTGTGCCCCTGTACTCAGCACTGGTTATGCCACACCTTGAGTCCTGTGTCCAGTTCCGGGCCTCTCAGTTTAGGAAAGATGTTGAGTTGCTGGAACGTGTCCAGAGAAGGGCAACAAAGCTGGGGAGGGGTTTGGAGAGGTGGTGGAGTCATTGAAGTGCCACAAGCCCTATGAGGAGAGGCTGAGGGAGCTGGGGTTGCCTAGCCTGGAGAAGAGGAAGCTCACGGCAGACCTTATTGCTGTCTACAACCACCTGAAGGGAGGTCGTAGCCAGGTGGGGGTCAGTCTCTTCTTCCAGGCAACCAGCACACCAGAACAAGAGGACACAGTCTCAAGCTGCACCAGTGGAGGTTTAGGCTGGATGTTAAGCTTCAATGGTCAATCACTCTTTCTATGGAGTGGGCTGTCCAGGGAGGTGGTGGAGTCACCATCACTGGAGGTGTTTAGGAAGAGACTTGATGGGGTGCTTGGTGCCATGGTTTAGTTGATTAGATAGTGTTGGATGATAGGTTTGACTCGATCTCAAAGGTCTCTTCTAACCTGGTTTATTCTATTCTATTCTCCACTTAATAGGTTTGCTGATTTGCCACTGTTAGTTGTTGCTTCTTGATACTAAAATATGGCAAAAAAGCCTCTACATTGTTAATGAAGTGGCACATAGTAAAATTGCATGGCATTCACACATGGCCTTTACATTTTATTGCTGCTTTTTAACGTGGCTAGGGATCGTCACTCTGCATGGATCAAGGTAGATGCGGTTTGCATCAAGAGGTCTGGTTGGCTATTAGTAGGCTTTGCAAATGCCTGTTGACAGGAGAGGCATCCTCCTGATAACTTCCACAAACTCTGGGAGGAAATGTACTCTAGTGGGAATACTTTTCCTTCCCACTTTTTCCATTTTCTGGTTCTGCCTTTACTACTTTTTTCCTTATTAATTTTGAACTCTTCAGTCTGAGTTCCAGCTTATATACAACTGAAAGTGTAATTTAGAATAGATTGTCTTCTCAATTCCATCATTCTTTCCTTCTCACAGTATCTGGTCTCGTTCTATTAAAGCTCTTTTAGGTTCTCATCAGTTTTGTTGCCTACGCTTTCTCAATGACTCTCTTTCCGCTACTTCATCTGCCATCTTCCTTCTAATTTTCTGGTTCACTTTCTGTCTCTTTCTCAGCTAGTCCCAAAATTGTCTGTTTTTCTGTCTGTCCCATTCCAACTTCCATTCTTTAACTGTTACATTTGATGCCCGCATCTCTTGTGGCGTTGTCAAATGCAGTCCTGTGC
This sequence comes from Melanerpes formicivorus, assembly GCF_026170545.1. Taxonomy (NCBI): domain Eukaryota; kingdom Metazoa; phylum Chordata; class Aves; order Piciformes; family Picidae; genus Melanerpes; species Melanerpes formicivorus. Next base: position 24,419,180 of record NW_027142353.1, read on the forward strand.
CTCAAATCTTGTGGGTTTAATTTGCTGTTAGCAACTGAAAAGTTCTATTCTGAGAAATACCTTCTGTCAAATATTTTAGTTTCTGTTTATCCTTTATGCCCTTCTTTCAGCTCTTTTTCAGGAAGTATACTTCAAATGGGAGAGATAGAAGATATATTTCTTTGGCACAAAAGCACCCTTCTGTTCCCCATGTTTACTCATGTGACAGGGATGAGGGGGTCCTTTCCTCTCTGTTTAAACTTTTGCTTAAAAACTTGGTTCAGCCTCACTGTAGTCAAACTTCTTGGTTATGACTTCATAGGATCCTTGTCTTTCAGTCCAAATTCAACCTGTGTCTTTTTAGTTTAAAGGTTTAGTGAATAATTTTATGCAAGTTTTTATTAAGAAATTGAGTTGCAGGTTTGGAAAGCTGTGGAAGAAATGAAACTTTTGTTGTTAAGGCTGTTGAGTTTCTACTGCATTATTCCAGAGACCACAAATGCTAGTTTGTAAGATGTTAAATTATTCTACAGTTGTCTGCAATACAGGACTTTAAAAAAAATTAGTACTAGTAGTAAGTGAAATTGTCTGCATTTGTAGCAAATTTTGTTACAGATTAACTTTAATCCCAACAAAAAGATATATTTCCCAATTTACTGACTTTCAGGCTGAGAGCACTTGTAATGCTTCTCAGCTTTTACTTGTAAACAAAACAAAAATAGACTTCCTAGTCCATATGACTGCTGATGATCTCATAGCAGTCCAAAATTGAATTTTTTATGTGTTTAGCCCATCAGTTGTTTTCTTTTCCTTAGGAGTTCTGAATAATTTGGTGAGATAAAGCCTGGGTGATAGTTGGGGTCTCATCTCCAACACCGCTTCCACCGTTAAAATTACCATATTTACTACTTTGAACAGTGGTCATTAAACTTACTCCTTTGATCTGTGGAAAGAGCTTGAGTTACTACAGTTTAGATACTTTGAGTGTCAGAAGCTATTTTTAAAAATTGCTGTTGATTTTATTGTAATGTGGAAAGCATAAAGGATGTATTCCTTGTTAAGGAGTTTCTTTATGTAGCCATAGAGAGGTATATACATAGCCAGTCTGTCTCTCTGAAGAAGAGAGCAAAGCTACACTGTGAAGTTTCATGCACTTAATAAGCTTTCAGAATTGAATATTGAGCATGATACTATTTCAAGGAGCCCTGGTGTTATAATCAGAGGAAGTAAATTAATTAGAGAATCGTGAGAAGAATGTAATGTTGAGTATGGAAAAAATTACATTATCAGGTGAAAAAATAAAAATTTGCTACAACTAGCTTGATAAGGCCTGAAAACCCTGTGTATTTGCCCATCAGAAAATAGAATTTCCTTGATGTCTGTACCTTTCTTGGCAGAAAATGTCTTTTCCATTGGAGAAAATCAGATGCTTCTTGCTAATGTGTTTGGTTTTCGTATTTACTTGGGGCTTTGTTTGGAGGGGGTGGTGTGTTTGCTTTATTTGCTTATTTTATGAATCTGTGCCTGTGATATACCTAATTGGCACTATTGGTCACATTTTCCTCTTTCCTTTCCTTTGGGTGCTTGATAGGTAGGTTATGGAGGACTAATCCTTATCTCTACTTGAAAAAGAGTGGGAATTTCTTCAGAATACACACAGATTTTATTTTTTTAATAGCATTTCCATTTTAGAGTAAATATGGAGAAATTTCTTTGAAGTTTTCTCTCATCAGAAGATTGCAACTGACTAAGGAGACTCAAAAGTAGCAATAAATATTTGTAACTGTAGGATTAAGTAGTGTATCCAGAAGGGTATACTGAAGGTGAGGTAACAGAATTTTTGCTAGAAATCAGTTTTCATTATGAATAAGGGCTGCAAGGGTTGCTGTTTGCTGTGGGATTTGGTAGTAATCTTTCCATGTAGTTTTCTTGGAGTTTCTCCTAGGCTTACTCTTATGAATGAGTTGAGTATTTGCTAGCCATTTTAACTGCTAGAATGGAACCTTTAATAAGACACTGATTTCTAAAGGTGGTGGAAGTTTAACTGCTGTACACTGCATCAATGTGAATCAGAAAGGAGTGGTTCTTGTTCTCTGTATTTTGCAAATTCTATTCTCTTATTGATTAAATGCAGTGTTTCCCCCATATTTTCTCCAGTTTGTCAGTGACTTAGGTAATTTAAGTCACACAAAAGCATGCTTAAGGGTATAGAGGACTAACTTAACCCTGCTAGATTAGATTGTGGGTTTTGGAGTTACATATTGTTTTGGGTAATACTTGTCACTGTAAATTTTAATTATGTAGAATGAAACTTCAGGTTTGGGAGAGTGTTATTGTGGTAGTTGGTTGAATATGTAAAGCTAAAATGAATAAACAGAAATTATTTATTGGAGATGAGAATAGAAAGGGACCCATAAGTAATTGATTATTGATTTGCCTAATGTTCTAATTACTAAAATAATGATTTGCATCTAATGCTTGGATTTGCACTACTGAAATATTTGGGTTTGGGCTACCACTATAACGGACCTGTGAACTTGATGCACATTTGCTTTTACATGTTAAACTGATGAATGATTGTAATTAAATTTAAATTCATGTACTTCTAAAATGAAAGACATTGTAGATGAAAGCAGACATTTTCTTGGTGGTTCACTGTTCACAAACTCAATGTATTAAATGTCTTTCCAGTCTCATTGGTATCTTTGATTCTCATAGAAAAGAGAATTTACAGGAATCCTTGATTACAAACCTCCTCTTTCTGCTGTTAAAGAGAAACTGAACATTTAGAGAAATAATGAGCTTGCACTTCTGTGGTTAAACACTCTTGTTGTGTGCACCTTTAAAATTTTTTTCACAGATCTTGAACAGAAAGTGGTAGAATGTAACTAAATCACTATTGGGTATTAAAAGGAAAATAATGATAGTTCTAAACAATCCCATTGGAAAGGAAATGGACTTAATCTGGTAATGTAAATAATTTCTCTCTTCTTCTCTCACTTCTTTGCTCTGGGAGAGATACTAACTTGCTTCTGCTTCACCTTGTCTACATTGTTTTGGCTAAGTCTAATGTCTCTCTGTTCCTTTCTTTTGTCCCTTTTGTGTACAGGGAGGGAGTAAGGGGAGGAGAAGCTATTAGCTTCCTCTGGTCTTTGACCAGAGGGGTCCTTGTGCTGTCCATTAATTGTAAATATCTGTAAATATTGTAAATACTCTGTATTTTGTACATATTCATTGCATTTCATTGTAGATTTAGTTTTGCTTGTAAATACAGCTTTTGTTTGCTTCCAACTGAGCTGGTCTGGCAAATTTAGTGTTGGGGGAAGAATTTTCAACCCACCACATTGTGAAATTGTGGTAGAATAGGTGTATAGTGCAACACATACCAAAAATTCATCTTCATATGGCACATAGGTTCCATTGGTCTGGATTGTAATTGTAGTGTTGTTCTAGTAATGCCTTCGTATGTGATACTGATTTCATGTTGCTGAATATACCTTCTTTCTTTGATAATGTCTGATAAGTCTGTTGCCCTTCTGATTTATGTAGTAAGTGTGGTGAAGAGTTAGACCTATAACAAGCACTGGTGCCTGTTAATAGGGCAGTAAAACTCTCATTTGTTCAAGTTAACCTTTGAATATAATATGTTTATAAATATCTAAAGGGTGCGTGTCAAGAAGGGATCAGTCTCTTTTCAGTGGTGCCCCATGATAGGAAACTAGAACACAGGAGGGGCTCCACCTTAACACGAGAAAAAAAAATGTTTGCTGTGAGGGTTACAGAGCACTGGAACAGGCTGCCAGGAGAGGTCATGGAGTCTCATCTGGAGACATTCAAAACCCACCTGGATGAGTTCCCCTGGTGATGTGCTTTGGCAAGGGTGTTGGACTAGATGATCTCCAAAGGTCCCTTCCAATCCCTATTGCTGTATGACTCTACGAACTCTATGAATCCCTGCTGTAGGCAAGATGGAGAAGAGGCATTTTTTGTTTACTGGTGAGTGGTTAGAGTCCCTTTAAAGCAGTGTCATTTAGGAATTTAGAACAGAAGACAAAACTGCTACAGGCTCTTCATTCTACCCATCAGTTCTGCTGTCACCTCACTTAAGTTTCCTTTTGTGCCACCAGGTCCTCATTGCTACCATTACTGGTCATTGCTCTGTGCTTCCCTTAGCAAAATTTCTCTCCTGCTCACTTCTCAGCCTATCCTCAGTGCTCCTTTCCCCACTCCCCTTTAATTTTTGTGAAGTTCTCAGTCTTTCCTGAGAATGGGAAACTATTGCCATCATAAACCTGTCTAATAACAGCACCACAGCATCCTCTAGTGGCATACTTGGTTTGTTGAACTTCTGACAAAAGTAGGGCTCTTCAGGTAGACACTGCTGCTGACTGACAGTAAAACACTTAAATGTCTTTTGAAGATTGGCGGTGGCCTGCAAATACTACCTGTGCACTAAATGCAACTAGGGACTTTTCAGCCTCTGTAACACCAGAAGCCAAATTGTGGTTAATACAAGCGTTGATTTTCCTGCTGTTCTTTCTAAATGTATGCAGTCTGTGTCCTGTGTTGATTATTTTTTCTCAGAACTGTTTTGTCTGGAACCATCAAGGAATTACTGCATCAAGAGTTTCCTATCCAAAATTTAATAGTCTTTTTTTAAATTACTTCTACTGTGAGCTTTCTCAAAGGAAATGTGAATGTCATCCTATAGCTTTGTCATTTAAGAGCTCTATATTATGATCTTTAAAAATACAGTGAAAATCTCAAGGTGTTTCTTTACAATGCCTTTTTTCTGATTAAAGTGGCTTAACATGCTCTCTGCCACCTCTGCTGCTTTTTGCTATAATGTTAACTTCTGTAGTAGGCAGGGTACACAGAAAATGGGGTAGTGACGGGTGTCTGGTTTTAATTAAAAGGATGTTCAGCTTTATGTTAAAATAGTGCATGTATGCTGTAAGACCTCAGTTGGGACACAAAATAGAAAAGTAAGTATAACTGATTTTCTGCTTGCTTTTTACAAATACAGTATTTATGAAATCAAGTTATTAACATTTAGCAAATACTATGCCATAAACAGATCTGTGACAAAATGTAGCAGCAGAGATTCCTTTGTGTGTCTTACACCTTTAACAATAAAAAGGCTATCTGTGTTTGTGAATCTAATAAAAGTCACTTTATTTAACAGGCTGGACTGATTGAAGCCAATGGAGAGCTTAAGGTGTTCATAGACCAAAACCTAAGTCCTGGAAAAGGTAAGAACACAATTTTGAGTAAGACGAGATTGATTGGGTTTTTTGCGTTGTTACGGATGTTACTGACTTTAAACAGCTTGCTTAGCATATTTTTTTAAAGCTTTTCTTAAGCAATATCTTAATCAGCAAGCAGATTATAGATTTTTCTATGGTTTATAATGGTATTTGAACTGTGTGAAGTTCAGTGGTGGTTTGTCATCCTATGTGTGATATTCTCATTAGTGTAGTTTGTGTTTTAAGTGTAAAGGATGGTCTAAAACATATTTGGGGGGGGGCGGCTATGTTTTTGCAAATGGGAACAATGCAGGAGTGTGAAAGTTTGAAGTGAGTTTTGACAGTTTTTGTCATTGTGAATCCATACAAGTGCAAAGCTGTCTGAAAGATTATTTTGAACAGAACTATTTTGGATTTCTGTGTCTATGGTAGTAGAGTGTAATTGAGCAGTTTAATAAAACACAGTCTGTAGACTTGGACTTGATACCTAAACTCAAAAACTAAGCGTGTGTAAATGTTTGAGGAGTTAGGAACTGCACTTCGCAGTTAACATTGTTCCGGGGGGGAAAAAGAGATTCACCAAGTTCCAGTTGCCTGCAGTTCCATACAGCTATGTCATATATCCTCTTCTAGAAGATGATTATGCTATATATGAAAATTAGTTTTTTGTCTCCTGTGTTCTTATGGGAAGTCTGTTTCCATAGTGAGGCAGTAGAACTATTCTCTGATTTCTAGTTAAGGATATTCTTGCCACTTTGTACATTTTGCTGGTGACATTTTTCAGCTTGTTTCCTCCAGTATGCTTATTCAACTATTACTTATAAAGAGTAGGTACCTTAGTAGTCTTTAGTTTTAGCCATTTGTTTCCTAGAATCCTCATCAGATGAGCTCTGTCCTCTGTATGTTCCTTATCATCACTGTTTGATTGCTTCATCAAATGGAACGTGAGTCACCAGAGTAGTGTATATGCCTCCAAATGAAGCATCAGCCATATTTGTACAGAGTTGTCATTAATTTGTGTGTCATGTTTTATTCACAGGCATCTCACAGTAGACTTTGGTGAAATGGCTATTTTGCTTTGGCATTGCTTCCAAACGATAGTAATTTGATTTAATCTGGTGTGTGACAGATGGTGTGCTTTGATAGACTGCGTACTGAGTAGGGTGAAATTTATTAGGACACAGTCACCTACTTCTTGTCTCATAAACCTCACTGCTGACAAATCTATTGACTTTATGCATTACAGTAGTACTCTCAGATTAACCTGTAGTCCAGTTCAGGTGAAATCCGTTAGTATTATTGCTCTAGCCTTTCATATACTGTTTCAGGAAACTCATATTAATTTTCATAGACTGCAGAAATTCTAACTTCTGTCCCCACCAGTTTTTCTAGGTGCATCACATATTTCATTGGGAAATTTGCTAGGCTGTCTTTGATATTCACTTGTCTAAAATAGAGATTGTTATACAAAAAGAGGCTGTAATCCACCTATGATACATTTTTTGCTGGAGAAGGCACTAAGAGAGGAATAACTGACACTCTTTAACTGGTCTGGGTGTATATTTGTAAGCACAATCACATACCTCTGAACAAAAAAAAGTGTGTAGGTAGATGCCTGATCCTTAACAGCTATACTATTTTCCATCCCCCTGTGGGCAGTAAAACTGACATTTCTGTCAGGGGTAGATACCAGGGATGTTTCACATCCATGAGGGCATCTGTGTCTAGGCTCCCTTACAGTCAGTGGAGAGCTAGTCAAAACCAGGCTGTGCAGTCTAGACAGCAAGAATTCGAAACATGAATCTTCCTTCGTTACATAGTTGTGGAAGTAGAACAGGGCAAAACAGAGGGTATTTCATTGCTTGTAGAATTTCTAAAAGTCAAGTGATCAAAGACTTTATTATAAGCTTACAGCTCCTCCAGTTTGAAAGTCCAGCTCCATTATCAGTGTATGCAATCATTAAAATAGAAGCAAACTAAGCTAACCTCAGTTAATTTCCTCACCTCATTTCTTTTAGGGGAGTTTTGTAAAGTTACGGATAGCAAATAAATTCTTAATATTGAGAAGAAACAACTGTTTCTCTTGGCTTGTTTGTTTTGTATTTCTTGTCTCTAACTTGTCTGTTTTATATGCAATCACAATGAGAGCTTAAAATATTTTGTTGAAGTATCAGATACGTATCAGAATTTATTTACTAATGTAGTTGCCACTTTTTAACAAATTTCTAGGGGATTGTGTAGTCTTTGAATGTTAGAATCTTAAATGTAACTGCTATGCACAAAAGTATTATATGCTTTCTAAAAGCAGCTAGGTGCATTACATGCCCTTATATGAAAAATTACAGTCCTGTTCTCTAGCTAAGTTTGCACAAAATTGCTTTTAGTTTCACAGAGCAGAGGATTCAGTCCACAGCAATAGATAAAAACAGAGTGTAATATTTCTGCTGCCTTGTGGAAAGCTGTATGCTGTAGTTCTGCGGATGAATTGAAGAGGCTCAGGAAGGAATCTTCCTATTCTCTGATGGACATAATTTTTAAAATCCCCATCATCATGTGGTGGTTTTTATTTGTTTGCTTTTCCTCCTTAGTGTTTGGGGTGGTTGTGTTGTTTGTTGATTTATTTTTTAATCTGCTGGGTCATAAGGCCATGCTTGCAAAAAGTTATCGGCAGACTGACACTTCAGTTGTATCAGCCCAGTTTGATCTAGGGCCATATTGATTCCCAAATTGTGTAAAGATTTTTTTTTCCTAATAATTTTTTTTCTTGATGAAAATGTGTTTTTTGACAAATACCTTTACTATTTGAGTATTTGCCATTCCTTGGATGAGAAAACTTAAGTGAATAGGGCTTTCAGTATGTTTCGCTCTAGGATGGTTCTGTTGGAAGGACATGATATATGACATTCACATCGTAGTGCAGCTTTGGGTTAAGTTGTTTGTGGTGTGGTAAGGTTCAAGTGGCACAGATTCCCAGATTTGCTCTATAGTGGTTTGATCTGGTACAAGTGCAGCCATGAAAGGTTTGTTACACTTGGTAATCAGGAAGGTGTTTTTCTGCTATAACCCTGTTCAAGTGAGGAGTGACAATATAATGTGCAGAGTGTCTGAGGAGGGAGATTGTTGTTTCAGGAAATCCTGAACAGTACCAGATGCTGGTAACTTTGCTGGTGACTGCTACTGAGTTAATATGCACAGCAAATGGTAATTCAGGAGTCCTCTTGCAGATAAAGTCCAATTAAGACACTTGGGTTCATATACACTACTTGCCCTGTGCTGTTTTATTTACTGTCAACTTCAATTGTGACATTGTGGAGCAATGCAAAATCCCATTTAAAGTAGTTGTAAGTTTCCTTGTCTCATTCTTAAACATCCAATTGCCTTTGCTGGTTTTTTTTTTTACCTCTAAAACTGCAGTTGCTGGGAATGTCATGACATAAGGCCCTTTCCTTTGCTTGTTTCTCTGTGTTCAGGAATGGCCTTGGTAGAAATTGTGCCTCCATTAATCCAAGTAAACCCTGAAATTTTAACTAGAAGCAACATTGATGAATATTGCAATGGTCAAATGGGGAGGGGGGGGTGGAATTAATGGCACCCAAATTGTGATTTGTATCTCTATCTCTTTTCTGTTAATAATGACAAGTATTCTGGGGTTGCTGGTTGACAGCAGCCTGCCCTGGAAGCCAAGAGGGCAAACTGCACTCTGGGGTGCATCAAACACACCATAATAAGCTGGCTGACAGAGGTGATTGTCCTGTTGTATTCAGCATTGGTGCAGCCTCAACCTTGACTACTGTGTGTGGTTCAGGGCCCTACAGTTTAAGAAGGAAGCGAAGGTCCATGAATGCTTCCAGAGGAGAGTAACAAAGATGGCTAAAGAATGTAAGGCATATCCTCTGAGGAGTGGCTGAGGTCTCTGGGCTTGTCTAGTTTGGAGGAAAGAGACTGAGGGACTAACCACATTGCTCTCTACAACTTCCTAAGGAGGGGAAATGGAAAGGAGATGCCAATCTCTTCTCCTTGGAATCCAGTGATAGGACTTACAGGAATTGTTCAAAGCTGCACCAGGGGTGATTTGGACTGGACATGAGAAACCATTTCTTATTGAAAGTGTATTCAAACCTTGTTAACAGGCTTTCTGGAGAGGTGCTCAGTGCCCCAAGCCTGTCAGTGTTTGAGGCATTTGGACAATGCTCTTAACAATGTGTTTTAACTTCTGGTGAGCCTTGAAGCAGTCAAGCAGTTGGGCTAGATTATCACTGTAGGTCCCTTCCTACTGAAAATACTCTATTCTAAATTGCTTTATCAAAGACAGAATGAGAGCAGTTTAGTTGTGGACTAAAATCCAAAAGCAGCTGTTTGCTTCTTTTGCATGCCTTGGTTATGAGAGAAGAGTAATCTCATTTGGATATTCTAGTTATTATTTTAGTTTGTTTCCATTCTGGGATTTAAAAAAAAAATAGATTTTGCTAATTCCTGACTTCATTTTGATATCCACCTGGCTAATTGCTTAAACCTGAAATTGCTAATTTTCAAGTCGATTGAGTGATAATTATAATCAGAATTAGTTTTGAGCATTAGGAAATACATACAGGGGTTAGAAGGATGGAAAGAATTTTTAATAGATGTTGAACCAGTAAAACTTTCTCAAAAGTTTGTGCCTTCTAAAACTTACTTGTCCATGAATTTTAGAGACTTAGTAATTTTGCTGTTCTGGGAGGCTGCATCTTGAAGAAAATGCCTATATTCTGGTCCTTGCTATTTACAAATTAGTGCTCATATTTAGGTCTTGAATAGAATTGTTCTAATCCTGCCCCTTGTTTGTGAAGAGATCTGGGTAAAAGAAATGATCTGCTTCAGCTGAGTTCAAGAGAAAAGGTGTCTAATGGTATTAGAGCTCTTAAATCAATTTTTAAATTACTTATGAAATTTGGATCTTCTGTCGTGCCAGTAGGTGGCATTATTGGTACAGAATCAGAAAATACTTGTAAAAGATGTCTTCAGTTCCTTTCACCTCTTACACTTTAAAGTTTTACTTTTTATGCGCATAAAGAACTTCATTGTCCTTCTAGATCTGATATTTAAAAAAGTTAAATATGTGAATTTTAAAATTTATTTAGACTACTGCATTTCAACACTGCCTAACTAACTGTAAGATTGTCTTGTTAGCTTTATTTCTATGACAAGAAACTTGCAATGTAATGTTTTTGCTAAATTAGTTTGAAAGATCAAACTCCTGGCTTGTTGGTAGTGACTGGAATTGTTCCTCTGGAACAGAAGCAGGGATCTATTTCGGAACCTGTGATTCATTCTTTAGGAATCATATGTGTGTGTGTGTGTGTGTATGAAAACATTGATTTTAAAATGCAGCTGAGGTAAATCCAAACAATTATTATTATCTAAAGTTAGTTATCTGAAGTCAAGAATTGAGGCCTGGAAATAAAACGGTTGCTGCAAATAGAAATGTTCTTTTTAAAGTCTGAAAAGGCTTTTAAATAACTCTAAAGGTCGACCACACAGTTTATTTCAACACAGACTTGGAAAGACGGGTTTGTAATACCTAAAGTATTATTAATCATATCTAAGGATGTTAAGAATCACCTAAAAGTCTTGAGTTGAGGTAAGAAATTACTTAAGAAATTAGTAGTACTGCGCACTATGGAAGATAACACCTTTATAAAAGTGTTCAGAATTGCTCTGTAAGCATGTTTACTGTCTTAACAGGATGGTGTGTCTTGCTCAATAAGCAGAGGTATTTTTGACTTGGCACCCAAGTAGAGACATCTTAGAGTATGTCTATACCCTCAAAGAGAGTTCACTATTTTCTGAAAATGTAACTATGAATCATAAAATATCTGAGGTGTTTGCAGGAAAGATGTTGAAAACTGCAAAACTTCAACTTCACAGGAATGGTATCTGTCTTTTGCAGATCTAAGTATACTCTGTACATATTCTCCCTGTATAGGTGATCTAATAATCTAAAACTAGTTGAGTTAATGCTTTTGTGGTAAGGAATGTTTTTCTTTGAAAGTGAGGTGGACTTGATAAAAGGCACTTTAAATTGCACCTTTAAGCTAGTGCTTTAATTATAGCTGTCTCTTCAAGATTCTTGTCACATGTGGAAGAAGGCAAGAGTTCAGGTTCAGTGATTTAGGATATAGATTTGGTGAAGCAAAATTCATAGAAAATACTATAAACAATCCTTGAGAGAGTTGCACGACATTTGATTTCTATTCAACTCCATATGGTGTTGATGACACTAGATGAGACAGTTGTCAAGCATTGCTGTGGTCACTGTGTTAAAACAGGTTAGTTCGTTTGAGACTTTAGGACACAGTTTTCTGTTGTCAGTATGCTTTGAGGTAAAAAGAGTTGCACTGTGAATTCACACAGAAAAAAATTTCTTTTTAAAGATGTTGATACAATACTTAGTTGTTCCAGGATGGGTTTGGGTTTTTTTAGATGTTTCTTTTGTTACCTCATTCACTGATAGTTGTGTAGAAAAATCGAGGACTTAGCTGGTTGTGTCCTGACTGCCATGCTAGCATTCTGTAGCTTTGAAATTCTTATTTTTCTGTGTATTATTTCCAATTTTGACTGTAGATGACATTCTTAGCTTTGCTTCACTGCCATCCAAAACAAGATTTGTGTATGCCCCAACTTCAGAGGTTGTTATTCTGTGTTTGAATGGTGTGAAGATTTTGGAGCCTTCTAGAGATCCTTCCACCTGCAGGTGGATATGAGCAAAATGTTTGCACTTAACGTAAGTGAGAAGATAGTAGGATGCACTTGAGCAGCGGCCTGTCTTGCACTGTGGGGCCCCAAAACTGAACAGAGTAATCTACATACAGCTTAGAGTGCTACAGTAAAAGGGAATATTCACATATCACTGTACTCTGCCAAATGCAGCCCAGGATGCAGTCAAATCTTAATTTAGATAGGAGTGTATTTTTGGGTCACATTCAGCTTCATGTCTGCCTGAGACCTCCAGGTCATTTTCCACACATCAGCTTCCTATTCACTCAACCTTTGACCTCTGCTGTTTTGTGGTGTTACATTGTCATAAGTGCAAGAATTTTGCATTTGTCTTTGCATATAGTTTTTAGGGAACAACATGATTGCATGAAAAATTACTTTATTTTAAAACATACCAGAATAATGGAGTCTCTTGAGCATATCTGAAGAGTGGACATGATCAAGATGGTTAGGGAGAGTCTCATGGCAATACTGTTCCATTATGAAGTTGTCCTACTGAAGCGTTGCTAGAAGTTGTACTCAGAAAAAATCAGTAACATGAATGGCTAGAAATCATCATGGTGAGAATTATCTACCTGTAAATTCTAAAACAACTTAGAAATGGTACTTCTGTCCTTCTAATTCAGTGCATGTATAATTCCTACAGTACTAAGAGAATAGAAAGCCACATACTGTGCACCAGATTCTGAAGGGTTCAGATAACTGCAGATGAGTAAGTCAGACTTTGTTACACAAATCCAGTGAGCACATAACAAAGTAGTAAACATACAGATAAATGTGATAAAGGTGTTAACAGGGTTTTTCTAGAGGGAAAGGAAAAGGGAAGTTAAGTTATGTCTTTTCAAAGTCATACCTGGAAAGAGTCAACAACCACGTGGATAAGGCTTATCTAATCAGTGTGATGTCCTTGGATTTCTTAAAAATAACAAAAAACCTTTGATTATCAAGGTTCTTAATCAGTCTATTAAAGAAACTGAAGTGTCATAGAATGGGAAGGCCCTCCCATGGGTTAATAATTGGTGAAAACCAAACTAGATACAGTGAGTACCTTAAGAGTGCTGTTGGCACTCAAGAAAGACACTGAAGTTATGCTAAGGTTTTGTGTTTTGGAAATGAGGTATTGATGCTTGGTGGGGAGCAAGCACATGGAATTTGGAGAATTATTTGGAAAAGAATAGGGAGTCTAATAGAAAATGTGCCATGGAATTACACAACAACATGGCACTCCATTGTTATGAACACTATATCCATCCCTGCCCTCTGCAGAAATAAAGTGCAGGGGCAGCAAGAACCATCAAAGGTGATAAAATAGACTGTATGTTTTAACTTTCAAAAGCAATTACGACTCTTAATTTATCCTGGAAATATGATCTTCAGATGGCTTTGTTCTTTCTAAAGCAATGAAGAGGTTAAAAAAAGATATGTTGACCTCCAGGAGGCTTAGAAGGAGATACACAGGCACTAATAGCCAGGGTAGCTAATTGTGTTTCACTGCATTTTGCAGAGAGGAAGATCACACACAAAACAGGGCATAACAGACTTTTGTTAAACTCTAGGTAGCTACTTAGTTTCTGGAAGAGCACTGTAAAGTTGTTTAAAGGTGAAAGAATAAGAGGCTGCTGCATCCCAATCAAATCTGAAGGCCTGAGAATAGGTTCTTGGATGAAGCAATCTGTTTGAAGTGGTGTATGAAGGGCAGTTAGCATCAAGGACTCATTAGGACCCTTCTTGGTATAACTCTTGTAAAAACGCATAGGTATTACTCCTGTACTGGATAATGGGTAAAAAAGGAAGAGGAATGGAAGTTGTGCCAAAGCCCTTCTGGCCCCATTGGCCCCTTTAAAAGTGAGCTGTGGGAAAGAACTATTAAACCTCTCACCCAATAACTAAATGACAGATGTATCAGTAAAATAAATGTCTCCAGTATTTTCAGACTTGTTTGTTCCCTTATTCTTTTTCTGTAGTCAGACTTCTTTGGTTTTGTTGGTGGTGGTTTTTGGTAGGTTTGGTTTTGGCTTTTTGTGTGTGGAGTATGTGTTTTGGTGGTGTGTTTTTCTTTGGTCTTTTTTAAGCTATGGCATGGAATATGAAATTCCTAGAGAAAAGTGCCCTGGTACTTTTGTAGTTCAGTTTGTTTGTTTGTTTTTTACTTGGCTTAAGACTTGCTTACCTACCAGTCCTCTCATGGACAGCTTATAAATAGGAAGAGAACAGCTTTCTCTGCAGGGTTGGTCTACTGTTTTGCATGTATTTTGCATGTGTACACGGCACTGGTGAGGCTCCATCTCAAATACTGTGTTAAGGCTCAGGCCTCCCACTACAAGAGGGACATAGAGGTGCTGAAGTATGTCCAGAGAAGGGCAACAAAGCTGCTGAAGGGCCTGGAGAACAAGTCTTGGGAGGAGTGGCTGAGGGAGCTGGGACTGTTTAGTCTGCAGAAGAGGAGGCTGAGGGGAGACCTCATTGCTCTCCACAACTCCCTAAAATGAGGTTGTAGTGAGGTAGCTATCAGTCTCTTCTCCCTAGTATCAAATGATAAAGTGTGATGAAGTGGCCTCAAGTTGTGCCAGCAGAGGCTGGACCTGGGGGTGCTGATTGACAGCCGCCTAAATGTGAGCCAGCAGTGTGCCCAGGTGGCCATTAGGGCCAATGGCATCCTGGCCTGCATTAGGAATAGTGTGGCCAGCAGCAGCAGGGAAGTCATTGTGCCCCTGTACTCTGCATTGGTTAGGCCACACCTTGAGTCCTGTGTCCAGTTCTGGGCCCCTCAGTTTAAGAAGGACATTGAGACACTTGAAGGTGTCCAGAGAAGGGCAACAAGGCTGGTGAGAGGCCTTGAACACAAGCCCTATGAGGAGAGGCTGAAGGAGCTGGGATTGTTTAGCCTGGAGAAGAGGAGGCTCAAGGGTGACCTGATTGCCCTCTACAACTACCTGAAAGGTGGTTGTAGCCAGGAAGGGGTTGGTCTCTTCTCCCAGGCAACCAGCACCAGAACAAGAGGACACAGTCTCAAGCTGTGCCAGGGAAAGTTTAGGCTCAAGGTAAGGAGAAAGTTCTTCACTGAGAGAGTAATTCATCATTGGAATGTGCTGCCCAGGGAGGTGGTGGAGTCACCATCCCTGGAGGTGTTCAAGGGGAGATTGGACGTGGCACTTGGTGCCATGGTCTAGTCATGGGTCTGTGGTGACAGGTTGGACTCAATGATCTTTGATGTCTTCCATCTTTGGCCATACTGTGATACTAGGAAAAATTTCTTTGCTGTAAAGGTGCCCTGCAAGGTGCATCTGTGGTATGGTGGTGTTAAAAAAGGGCATTTTAGGATAACTGGACTCGATCTAGATCTTTTCCAAATGAAACAATTCCATGATTCTGTTTTGTTCAAATACAGGATTCTTGGTAGACTTTCGTTCTTCAATTCCTTGCCTTTGGCTAGGAGGGGACACTTAGAGGAAAGTTGGGAATATTCTCTTAAAAAGGAATGTGGTGGCCAAATACTACTTCCTGTAGACCAGCATGCCTTAGGAGGGTATGTCATACATAGTAGCATATGGCATGTTTTTCAGGTGGTGTGGAAAAAGATTTCAATAACCACAAATGGTAGAGGTAGAATAGGAGGGGATTATGCTTTCTGTTAGATGCCCATCGCCTCTATTACTCTGCTTTGCGAGACAAATGTGAATACAATGAATTAAAAATGTTGGTGTTTGATTACTGACCTGTAAGATTACATAGGAGAAAGTTTGAGAGAGCCTATCTTGACTCTTGATTTCTCTGTTTTTTTTTTCTTCAAATGTGTAAGTGCTACATTTGTGTTGACTATATACAGTTCAGAGCTACTGTCTATTAATAACACATTGGAACAGCATGGTTTACCTGATCTATCTACTTGTTTTTTGTTTTAGGGGTTGTTTCTCTATTGGCTGTTCATCCTTCTACAGTAAATACGCTTGGAAAGCAGCTCCTGCCAAAAACGTTTGGACAGTCTAATGTCAACATTGCACAACAAGTGGTAAGGAGACACTGCTTTTAAAAAGTTACTCCTTGTACTATTTACCCATACTGCAAACCTGACTTGTAGCTTGATAGTCAGTATACCTTGTCATGAACAGACAGTCTAAGCTTGGTTTTAATTTTAGTATGTTTTATACAAAGAAAGGCAAATCTGACTCAAGTCAACATGGAGATACCTGAATGTTCAGGTGGGTTTATCTTTTGCTAGTCTTGCCACTTAAAATCAATGGCTCTTTTAGATTCTGCTTTGAAATCAGACAGAGAGAAATATAAATGAGGTCTGTGAGTACATTTTTGCTGAGATCAGTTATGTGAAACAAAATTGAGAACAGAGCCACATCTCTTTGTGCTTAATTTAAATACAATACATACTGTGAGCTTTGTGTAACATACATGAAATAAGAGGTTTCAAGTAATCTAATAATGCAGGAGGTAATATGTAAGTTACGTTACTTTATTGTGATCTGGAAAGTAACTGTAACATATAAACTTAGGGGATAGATGGAGAGAGAGCAGTGGCTATTGTTTTATCTTGACTTCAGAAAGGATTTTGATACTGTCTCTCATAACATACTCATAGGTAAATTTCAAGGTAAATTAGATGATTGCACCATGGAGGTGGATTAGTAACTGGCTCATCAACAGAGTTCAGAGAGTTGTGATCAGCAGTGCAAAGTCCAGTTGGAAGCCTGTGGCCAATGATGTTCCCCAGGGATCAGTAGTAGGTTCAGTTTTGTTCAATATCTTCATCAGTGACCTAGATGAGACAATTGAGTGTATCCTCAGCAAGTTTGCTGATGATGCAGAACTGGGGGAGTGGGGTGGCTGGTGCTGACATCCAACAAGATCTGGACAGGCTGGAGAGCTGGGTGATGGCAAACCTCATGAGGTTCAATAAGGACAAGTGTAGAGTCCTGCAGCTGGGGAGGAATAGCACAAGGCACCAGAACAGACTAAGATTCATCCTTCTGGAAAGCAGCTTCCTGAAGAAAGGCCTGCTCTAGTGGACTTTGAGTTATCCATGGGACACTAACATGCCCTTGTGGCCGAGAAAGCCAACAGCATCCTAGGGTGCATTAAGAAAAGTGTATCCAGCAGATCTAGGGAGGTTCCTCTCCCCCTCTACTCTGCCCTGGTGAGACCACACCTGGAATACCATGCCCAGTGTTGGGTTCACCAGTTCAAGAGAGAGGCATCTGCTGGAAAGAGTCCAGAGGAGAGCTATGAGGATGATTCTGGGACTGGGACATCTCTCCTGTGAAGAAAGACGGAGAGAACTGGGGCTGTTAAGTTTTGAGAAGACTGAGCAAGGATTTTATCAATGTCTCCAAATATCTGAGGGGTGGGTGTCAAGATGAAGGTGATAGTTTCTTTTTGGTGATTCCCAAGTGGTAGGACAAGGAACAACAAATACAAGCTAGAACACAGGAGATTCCAGCTCAACACAAGGAGACACTTCTTTACAGTGAGGGTGATGGAGCACTGGAGCAGGCTGCCCAGAGATGTTGTGGAGTCTCCCTTTCTGGAGACTTTTCAAACCCCTCATGGGTGCATTGCTGTGTGGCTTGCCCTAAGTGATTGTACTTTGACAGAGGGGTTGTACTCAATTTCTGGAGTCTCTTCCAACCCATAACATTCTGTGATCTGAAATTAAATGTCTTATTCTTTAGTTTCTTCTTGACAGGATGGTAGTTTCCCATCTTTCTTCTCCAACTCTAAGCTCCAAGGAATGCTTTGCCATTGAGGCTGCCTCAACATTCAAATTGTACTACTTCCATCTGTACAGATGTAGTGCAAGTTGTTCACTGTGCTGTACTTCCTGCAGTGGTGGTATTTCCAGCAGCCACTTGGAAGTTAGCACGGAGCAAAATGAATTTTACTGAAGGAAATTGCTCCTTCAGTAGGAGGCATCTTACTAATAATTTTGCAGACAAGGAAATTCAGAGTAGCTAGGCATTCTTTTAGTAACTAGCAGTACAAGAAAAATGTTTTAACTATAGATCATAGGCCATAACAGCATAAAGGGAGTCCCTTCTGGGCATTATTGTGAGACTGTGTACATACTTGTATTTAATGTTGAAAATGAAATGTTCTTTCAGTAACTTAGAAAATCTTCTTAAAAGTAGCAAACACAGCAGATAATAATGAAATTTCAGATAATGTGATGCTTTGTTAAAACTTTTCATCAGTGAGTAAAGTAAGATTTGCAACTATGTTTATGCGCATATAAAATTCTTGTCTTCTACCAGAAGAATTTAAATCAACAAATCATCTATATTATCGATGACTAATTTTATATAGCAACATTATTTTTAAAATAGGATTCTGAAGTATTGATTATTCTTAATAGTGGCTTTGTTATCATTACTGTGGGAAATTCACATTTACAGTCATAATTTTTCCAATACTTTAAATGTTAGTCTGAAGATGATAGCTTTTTTGGGGGGAAAGAAGGGGCCCATATCAGCATATTAGTATTGTGTGTTATCGTTACAAAATTAGGATGTTGAAGGAGAGATGGAGATTTTGGTTTGTGCATATACAGAGAGAAATTTTGGGTAAATGTCTGTTGACTTTACATTACTGAAGGAGATAGTGTGAATTATTTAAAAAATCACCTCTAGAACCCTGAAAATTAGAAGGAGATAAATTGGCTGTCAGTGTGCAAGATGTTCTTGGGAAGCACAGTTGAGGAGCTAACTTATGACCCTGCTCAACTTTCTAAACTTTGAGTGGTAAAACCATTTTTTTAATACTTAAGTACTTAATTTTCTGAGCTTGTGTTCTTTGATCAGATAGTCTGATTTTTGTTTTTCTTATTAATGTTTCCATACAAGCTCTTCTGTTGAGCACAGTGAACTGGAATGTGGGGGCCATCTCACCGTTTTCCCCTATTGTCTTAGTCTTAGTCATTAACAAAGAACTTAACTGTAACCTTGTTCCCTTTGAAAATCAGAGTGGTTAGAGAGACAGCAGGCACTTCTTTTTCTGCTTGTGCTTGTCCCCTCCACTCAAGTGCCTGTTTTCTCTAAAAACATCCTCTCTAATTCTGTCTGTAAGCTTCTATTTTAGGATGTTCACAGTGGCTCAATACTGCTTAACTCTTTTCAGTCATGCTCTTTCCATTCAAGTCATGATTGTTTATGAACTTCTGAGTAAAAGCTAGGAATATTAACAGTTCTATTAAGGAGCCAATAATACTAAGTAATTCCTTAGAAGGTTCTGAAACTCTAGATTATAGGGGCTTCCTTAATAGTAATACATTAAAACATATAATTCTGTCTAGTTTGCAGACTTTTGTGAGTTAGAATTGGAACGCAAAACAGTTTTGAGTGTGTTAAAAATGCTTCGTTTTTTCTACTTTGGAAATTAACTTGTGAAATTGAACACACTTCTATTTATTTCTTTGCAGATTTATGTAGTTGAAGACACTAATGATGAGCACAGTAAATGTCCAGAGTTTGCTGCTGCCAAATATTATGGTTTTCTCCCAACTGTAATACTACTTCCTGCCCTGAACTGGCTTGTCTCTTATCTTTAATGTACAGTCATACAAGTTCTAGCTGTAGCACTGGGATAGTGGTGGGGCTGCTTGTGCAGTTAGGAAGCTTGGGAATAGAGTGGGGCCCCCTAGTTTTAGCCTCCCAGGGGCAAAGTGTTGAATCATCTCTTCCCATCCTCTGTAACTGCATTCCAGGGAATAAAAACTGTCTGATTTCCTCTGTTCTCTGTTTGCATTACTTGATTAATACATGGGTGGTTTTTACAGTCTTTGGCACATTTGGGGAACCGGACCAGTAAATAGCAGATTTGATAGTGGTTTTTTCATGGGAAACAGCTGTTTCACATTTTTTGGTATTCTCTACCCTCATTCTGTTATGGTAATGAAAAATAGTATAGGAGATTAGTTGACTGGCCATAACAATTAAAACATTTTAACTGTGGGACAAAGCTAGTGGAGAGGTGAGGAGGACCTAAAGTTTTCCAGCTTTCAGAAGTGGATGTAAAAAACTTGTATGTTAGCTACTCACAGGGTAGTAATACAAAGAGACAGTATTTGGGAAAAAGCAGCTGTTTGTCCTTCAAGGCAGCTGAGACATCTAACAGTCACTAGAGTTCCTTTGCATTCTACATTTAAATATTGGTTCATTTTAACTTACACACATAAAATGTTTCAATTTGGGTTTTTTGTTTTTCTATTTTACTCTTTTTAAGGATAAATTATTTAAGCTAGCCTAAGGAAGAAACTTAATATTATAGATTCTATGATGAGGCAGAATCTGGCAGGGTTTGGGATTTTTCCTTATTTTTTCCTTTTTTTCTATTGGTGAGGACAGGGCATGTGTGTTTTCATATTGTCTGAGTTAGTGTCGAACAGTGTTAAATGTAACAAACACGAAAAGCTCATTTATGAGGAATGCTCATTACTTAGGGAGTGCTCTAGCTATATAATCTGTAGTCTGAAAGTTTTTATGCTAGTGCACATCTAATAGGAGTAAGTAGAAAAAGAGTGTTAGTATTTAAATAAGGGATCATTCAAATTGTGCAGCATATGACTATCTTGGAATACTTAGAATAATTTAGAAAATTATCATATCTTTCCTGTAGGTTATCGGTACACCTCAGAGACCTTCAGCGCCAAATACTATCCTGGTAGGAAGCCCACATACACCTAACACACATTTTGTATCACAGAACCAGACTGCTGATTCTTCACCATGGTCTGCTGGGTAAGTAAAATAAAATTTAAAGGATTAATAAATGGTTTTGAACTTATGTTCTAAATGGTCACTGTGATAGTGTATATAGTGTATGTACTCCTCCTGCTAGCGGTGTGGGAGAGACAGTCTGTTTATCTTTACATCAGAAGCACTTCACCACTAACATATATTGTACTGAAATTTGGAATAGTCACACAAGTGAAGATCCCCTGATATGTCATAAAAGGAGTACTTTCTGGAAACTCAGATATTCTCACATTTACATACATTTAGAGAGTTTAACTTCTAAAAAGAACATAGAAATTAATCTAACTTAATTCCGTTTTTAATTTGTTGTTTCTCTTTTGCTGATTTATTTCTACAAAAATATAGTACATTTCAGATTGAACATATGTATCCTAAAGTATAACTTGAAATAAGAGTGTGGTCCTTTTTAGGAGAAAGTATTAGATTCAATTGATGCATTCTTTTGGTGTCTTTTCTCTTGCAAGCTTGTTTTTAAGAATCTTATTAAATTACTTTAAGACTAAATTTACAATCGGTGTCTTATTATGCATGAATGGATTTCTGCTTTGGAATTATACAGTGAAATGAGAGAGAACTGAGAGATGCCATTGCTGCTACTATTTTTGTTGATACTTTTATTGTTCTTCAAATTACAAAGAATTTTTAAATAAAAAGATGCACATAAAACTTGTATCTTGTAACTTTGAAGTTTTCATAGCAACTTCGTATACTGTATAAGTTCAAATCTGTGTTTTAGTAATAGTGTAATGTTTAGTGAGGTAAAGCAGTATCAGACTTTGTTCAGTCAGTATTGGGCATGCTACTTAAATGAAAAAGAAAACAAACCAAAAACCAACACAGAAAAACTGACACCAAAGAAAACCTGAAAGACAAAAAAAGTTACCTCCTGAAATTAAATTTTCATGTCTTAAATTTATCCCCCTGTCCTTTTTTTCTCTCAAAAGGATGTTTTCTTTATTGATTTCTTCAAGAAATATCCCTATTGTTAACCTACCTGGAGCTAGCAGAGTTGCCAAAAGAATGAATTTGTATGATTTCAGCATCAATATGTTAGAATTGTTATGTACTGTAAATGCTAGGGGCGGGAGAAAAATGTTGGGAAAGTGTGAGAAGCAGAACAAAAGGGCAGGCCTGTTTTTTTACAGCAATGTGCCTGTATTTGAAAAAAAAATAAAAACAGCAACAACACAACAACAACAAAAACATTAAATATTCCAAAGTTCAAATCTTAAAATATATTATACGTATATTTAGGAAGCGGAACAAAAAAGGAGAGAAGAATGGCAAGGGTTTACGTCATTTCTCTATGAAGGTTTGTGAGAAGGTACAAAGAAAAGGAACCACCTCATACAATGAGGTGGCAGACGAGTTGGTTGCAGAATTCAGTACCACTGATAATCACATTTCACCAAATGAATCAGTAAGTATATGGGAGGTCATTTATATGTGAACTGAATGGGGGAAGAGATATTTCTCTTCAGACTATTGTAGTTCTTTTCCTACTGCTAAATGAAGCAGTTCAGACATCACCTGATTTTTACCCATTTACTGTACTATATTTATTTTCAAATATCTTTGTCATAGGTATGTTGTTTTTTATTAATGCACTATGTCTACAGCAGGCTTATGACCAGAAGAATATTAGACGACGTGTCTATGATGCCTTAAATGTCCTTATGGCCATGAACATTATCTCTAAGGAGAAGAAGGAAATCAAATGGATTGGTCTACCTACTAACTCGGCTCAGGAATGTCAGAATTTAGAGGTATGTGTAAGAAGCTTGTAATGTCTTTGTGCTTGAGTAAATGTTTACAGCTTTAATATGTTTTGCTGCAGCATGTGATCTTCTGAGATAGCAAGGTGGAACACTGTGGTCTCTTGGCTTGTTTTGAAAATTTGATTTATATTTGCCAAACACACAGTTAAACCTCTGCATGGATTAAATATCTTTTTTTCTTCAATTCTTCTGTGTCAAAAATAACACTTTGTCACAGCTTTTACATTATATGTGAAATAGCTCTGAGTGCAGGTTCATCAAACTGAAAGATTAATGTCCAGCATGGCAATAGTGGTGCTGTAGGGTTAGGAAGATCTCTTTCTCCAGGTATCTGTCATCATGGATCTGTTTTTTTTCTGCTGTAGAGTAGTATATATATGTATATATATGCATTGCCCCTTTATCACAGTATCACAGTATAACTAAGGTTAGAAGAGACCTTGAGGATCATCAAGTCCAACCTGTCAACCACAGACCTCATTTTGTTGCTGCTGATCCTTCTGCATTTCTGACATCATTATTAATCTTAAATGAGCATGCCAGACTCTGCACATCTTGGGCAAGAAGTAACATGTTTTATACCAAAAAACATTCATAAGTTCTGGCAGGATTTTTTGGGGTCTTTTGTATCCTCAGATTTGCAGGGTAATAGTTACTGAGGTTTACTACTAAAGACAATTTACTTTATCAGAATAGAATGAGACTTTGTATTTGCTCTTGATAAGTCTAAATTCCCTTTAGCAGGGCTGAAAAAATCACTCTAGAATCTGACAAATTGAAAAAAAAAAGTGTTTTGGAACCTATCTACCATGGGCTTAATTCTATGGACATTTTTTTGATACCGAGAATTAATTTTTCAGTTAATGCTGTAATTACTGTCTAGGTGAAGAAAATACAGGATATCTAATCAATCTGAGTTTTATTTAATGTTTATTATCCCAAGTCTAAATTAAGAGAGCAATAACTGGGCCCTAAATAGTAGGGTGAGTTTGTAAGGTGAACTGGTTTGAAGATGACAGTGCTGTGTTGTGAGTAAGAAACAGCTAGTTGGAGGGGTTGTAAAAGCGGATCTCTGAATCGTTCTCACAAAGTAGGACATTGCCACTAGTGTTGGAGCAAAAGAGAAACAAGTGTGGCTCATTTGGGTGGGTTTGATGTCATGATTGAGAATGCTCTAGAGAAGAGTAGGATAACATAAATACTTAAACAAAAAGAGCAACTTAAAATACAATAATGGCACAGTGAAGGTTCATGTGTTTAAGATGGGAACAATGATTACTTCAATACCGAAGTAAAACCTTGTTAATCAAATGTCATAAGAGAAGGAAAGAGTTCTGTTAACTATTGAATAATTGATCTAAAAGTGTAATATGGTCTTGAAAATAGCAAAAGTCCTAAACTGTGTTGGTCTTATTTGAGAAAATTGCAGGGTTTCTTCCCTTCTCCATTTATTACTTCATGAGTATTCTAGCTTCTGTTTCTGCAAGATCTGATGACTTTTAAATTATTAGTCACATTACCTGACAAGTTTTGCAATAAGGTTATTTTTAATGAGTTTTTGGAAGCTAATGTTTAATTCGTGAAATTTGTCAAGCTTAATAAACTTCTGTTGCTATCTCATCTGTTGCAAAAACAAGCCAAACAGTTTACAAGGGAACACAGAAGTTTTAAGACTTCCCCATTAAGTGTTTAGTGTTTTAAGTATTTTAAAATTTCTATTTGTGTGTAAATTAAAATATTTTATTAGTTTACGTATGTCCTGGTAATGCAAAAAGAGAGTGTGTGGGGCAGTTAATTAGGTATGTATCTTGAAGTTATACGGGAGGCAGTAAACATTACATGTATGTGATAGTTAAAATATCTTACATGAGTTGTAAGTTTTTTGTGGGAGGGCAGTTTTCACTTAGAAAATAAATTATGAGACTTGGTCCTACTCTTTTTTTTTTAAAGGAAAAAAATGTCTTTTTGCAGGTTTTTTTCAATTGGATATTGCTGGGATTTTTTAAATCAAAAATCAATCACATTTGTGCAGATTTTTAACTCCAGTGATATTCTTGTTAGTTGCATATTTTAAGGACCTAAGAATAAAAATCAATGTTCAGGCAAGGGGTGTGACTGTGCAGTGCCTTGCCTGACAGTAGCAGTTATTTAGGAGGAGTGTAATATTAAAGTTGAATTAGAGATTTAACTAATGGATATTAGAGATTACTTACACTTGTATTTCTGTTTAATAGCTCTCAATCTTTCTTCCACAAATTTTTACTTTGTACAAAGTTTACTTTTAATACTGACCAACCTCATAGCCTTTTATGAGGAAGTAACCAGGTGTATAGATGATGGTAGAGTTCTGGATGTGGTTTATCTTGATTTCAGTAAAGCATTTGACACTGCCTGCAACAGCATCCTTGCAGCTAAACTGAGGAAGTGTGGTCTGGATGATCAGGTAGTGAGGTGGAACTGGTTAAAGGAAAGAAGTCAAAGAGTTGTGTTCAATGGGATGGAGTCTAGTTGGAGGCCTGTAGCTAGTGGAGTCCCTTAGGGGTCAGTACTGGGACCAGTGGTGTTCATTATAGTCATCAATGACCTGGATGAGGGCGCAGAGATGCACTGTCAGCAGGTTTGCTGATGACACCAAACTGAGTGGAGTGGCTGACACGCCAGAGGGTTGTGCTGCCTTTCAGGGAAACTTGGACAGGCTGGAGAGTTGGGCAAGGAGAAATTTAATTAAATTCAACAAGGGCAAGTGTAGAGTCTTGTGCCTGGGAAAGAACAACCCCAGGTATCAGTGTAGGTTGGGGACTGACCTGTTGGAGAGCAGTGAAGGGGAAAAGGACCTGGGGGTCCTAGTGAATGGAAGTTGACCATGAACCAGCAATGTGCTCTTGTGACCAAGAAGGCCAATGCCATTTTGGGGTGTCTTAGAAGGGGTGTGGTTATTAGGTCAAGAGAGGTTCTCCCCTTCTACTCTGCCCTGGTGAGGCTGCATCTGGAATCTTGTGTCCAGTTCTGGGCCCCTCAGTTCAAAAGGGACAGGGAACTGTTTGAAAGAGTCCAGCACAGAGACACAAAAATTATGAAGGGAGTGTGTCGTAGTTTGGGCTGGGTGCCCTCTGCTACAGGGGTGTTTCCTGTGTCCAGAAGTCCAGCCCAGTGGGTGGACACAGGAAATTAGGTTATTTCCTACCATGATCCCTTGCACCACTATTAAGTTTCACGGCGGGGTCTGGCACTTCCTCTTTCCTTCCTCTTCGTCACCCGGTAACTGGGGGAGAGATCTCCCACCCATGGGCCTGGTTAGGCCCAAGGCCACGGGAGGATGGGCAGTCTCAGATCTGGCCAGCTGAGACTAGCCTAGCAGTGGGGGGGGAAGGAGGAGCCCTGGGGGTTTTGGGTGCACCCTCAGGTGGGGATGGGATCTTTCTGGCTCTGTTTTGGGGCTCTTCTTGTCACCGTGTTTCTAGTTCTTTACACGCACTCACTGTTCTCTGTTTAAACTTTCCATCACTTTTGCAATCTGTTTGTCTGAGTCGTTATTTCAGCGTGTGGTGGGGAGGGGGTTTGCCCCAACCCATCACAGGAGTGGAACATCTTCCTTAGGAGGAGAGACTGAGGGAGCTGGGGCTTTTTAGGTTGTAGAGGAGGAGACTGAGAGGTGACCTCAGTAATGTTTATAAATATGTAAATGGTGAGTGCAAAGAGGATGGAGTCAGGCTCTGCTTGGTGATGCCCAATGACAGGACAAGGGGCAGTGGGTAAAAAATGAGGCATATGAAGTTCCATGGAAATGTGAGGAAAGCTTTTCACTGTGATAACAACAGGACACTATAACCAGGCTGCCCAGGGCGTTGTGGAGTCTCCCTTTCTGGAGATACTCAAGACCCATCTGGATACATTCCAGTGTGATCTGGTGTAGGTGATCCTGCTCTGGCAGGGGGGTTGGACTGGGTGATCTTTCAAAGTTCCTTCCATCCCTTAACATTCTGTGATTCTATGAATATTGAGTAATTTGTAGC
Source organism: Melanerpes formicivorus (assembly GCF_026170545.1). Classification (NCBI taxonomy): domain Eukaryota; kingdom Metazoa; phylum Chordata; class Aves; order Piciformes; family Picidae; genus Melanerpes; species Melanerpes formicivorus. The sequence continues at coordinate 24,445,708 of NW_027142353.1, forward strand.
AGTGAGTTTCAGGTGCATTACCTTTTGTTGGGTTTTGAGCATGCCATTGTAGTTGATATCCTCTGGTTTGTTGGTTTTGTTGGGGTGTTTTGTTTTGTTTTGTGTGGGTGTGTGGTGGCACAGCCTAAAATGGTCACAGGGTGGCTTTTTTGTTTGTTTGTTTGGGGGCTTGTTTGTTTGTTTGGGGGGGTTGTTTGGAAGTGATGAGGACCTGATCACTCTTTATTCACTTTCTCCATGTTTATGATTTTACAGGTATCTCCAATGTCCTCACCCATTATTTCATTCTCCTTTCTGTAGAGTCCTAGTTTATTCATTATTCCCTTGTATGGTATCTGTTCTGTATCTTTGAACATCCTGATTGCTCTTTTGTATGGTCTTTTTGATATAGAAACACCAGGCCTACGGAAGTCAAGATGTAGATGTTTTGATTCATACACTGGTGTTGTGTTAATTTCTTGGCTGCTGTTGTGTACTGAGCTGATGGTTTTTGTAGATACTATAATTTAAGATCTCTCCTGAATGTAATTTCTAAAATATGCATGGATGGAATTAGGTTTTCTCACACATGCCATATTACATTTTCCAAAATTAATTTTGATGATGTAATAACCAAATACCACAAGACTCTGTGTGTGCTTTATGATGAGTTCTCTTTGCTACGTCAGGTAACTCGCAGTATCACAGTATCGCCAGGGTTGGAAGAGACCTTGAGAATCTTCAAGTCCAACCTATCAACACAGACCCCATGACTAGACCATGGCACCAAGTGCCACGTCCAGTCTCCTCTTGAACACCTCCAGGGATGGTGACTCCACCACCTCCCCAGGCAGCCCATTCCAATGACTAATGACTCTCTCAGTGAAGAACTTTCTCCTCACCTCGAGCCTAAACTTCCCCTGGTGCAGCTTGAGACTGTGTCCTCTTGTTCTGGTGCTGGTTGCCTGGGAGAAGAGATCAACCCCTTCCTGGCTACCACCACCTTTCAGGTAGTTGTAGAGGGCAATGAGTTCACCCCTGAGCCTCCTCTTCCCCAGGCTAAACAATCCCAGCTCCCTCAGCCTCTCCTCATAGGGCTTGTGCTCAGGGCCTCTCACCAGCCTTGTTGCCCTTCTCTGGACACCTTCAAGTGTCTCAGTGTCCTTCTTAAACTGAGGGGCCCAGAACTGGACACAGGACTCAAGGTGCAGACTAACCAATGCAGAGTACAGAGGCAGAATGGCTTCCCTCCTGCTGCTGGCCACACTTTTCCTAATGCAGGCCAGGATGCCATTGGCCTTCTTGGCCACCTGGGCACACTGCTGGCTCATGTTTAGGTAGCTGTCAATCAGCACCCCCAGGTCCCTCTCTGTCTGGGAGCTCTCCAGCCACTCTGACCCCAGCCTGTAGCTCTGCATGGGGTTGCCGTGGCCAAAGTGCAGCACTCGGCACTTGGACTTGTTGAATGACATCCCAGTGGACTCCGCCCATCTGTCTAGTTGGTTGAGGTCATTGTCAGCAGATTCTGTCACCATGCTGTTCATCCTCTTTTTTTGATCCTATATAGTTTGAATAACAGCCTGTAAATTAAGTCCTTGGGGGAATCTGCTGGTAAAGTTCCTCCACTGAGAAAGCTCTTTATTTACTACCATGTTGTCTCCTATCTTGTATGTTATTGTATGTTATTTAATACTATGAGGACTTAACCTTAGGCCAAATAGCAGGTTCTTTAAGCATCTCTGATGAATCTTCTCCAATACCTCCAGTATAGGTACACTGCATCAAGTGGATCCTCTTGGTCTACGTGCTCTTTGCCTCCTTGAGCAAACTTAGAGACGTAACATCTGTTTGCAAAAAAATGTTTTTACCTTCTGCCTGATACACCAGGCTTTATTCCCTAGTGTTCTAATTCTGCTCTTTGTTACAGTTTCCATCAGTAATAATTGATGTGAGTCCTGAAAGTTAAAAGCTAGCTATAATTTATCTGCAGAACCTTAATGATTGGCATCATATGTCCTACCTGTAGTTCTGTGGTACTGAAATTATTTTAAGGGGAGAAAATATTGATATAAAACACTACTTAAGAACAACAAGTTAACAAATACTTTTTCTGTCTTGAGGTGGAGAAACAGAGAAGACTTGAAAGAATAAAACAAAAACAGTCTCAACTACAAGAACTCATTCTACAGGTACAGTCAAGGTACTCTTGTCTATAGGGCAAGGTAACTTATATCTGCATTCCTTTCGTTTATCCCAGTGAAGGATGCTAGAGGTGAATTGTGGGGTATGGCATATGCCATTTTAATTTGACACTGTAGTTTAGCTGGGACCATGCTGATAGCTATTGCTGTTAGGTAAGCTAGTAAGCTTCCATGAGTTGTTAAAAATTATTTTGTGGTTTCAATTATATTTAAACAGGATTTATGCTGACAGGAGCTATAATTCATACTGTGCCCTCTGAATTTTCCTATTCAGTTCTTGAATCATGAATGTTTTTACCTGTTAGAGTCCATTGATAAAATTATGTGACTGTAGGAACCTTCTCATAATGCAGTGTGTCTTGTGTTTCTGGAATATTGCTGCCTCTGCTTAATCACTGTCACTCAGTGGCTGACTGCCTCCCAGATTTTTTCTAGTACACTAGGGGAAGCAGTGGTCTATGTCCTTAAGTCACTGTGCTACTGGTTCACGGGAATGCATTCATCAGTAGTTTTATTACCTATGCAGTAGGAATGAGAATCTCGGGGAGGATGTGAAGGAAAGTACGCACAGACAGCTTTGGGTAACAGTCTCAACAGCTTTCTAGTTTTTACCAGCCTCTGAGTTGGCTTTGGATTTTGGTTGTGATTTGTGTTTATCTTATTTGATTCCATGAGCAGACAAAGTTTTTGTAGGATTTGTATTTTGAGTTTTGGTAGTGAACTTGAGTTTTTAATTTTTACAATTGCTGCTCTTCAGAATGTGAACATTCCATTCTGAAAAGCGCTTTTGTTAAGATGTGAGTGAAGTCACTACTCTGAACTGAGTAATTCAGAATCCTGATGTCAGACACTCAAATCCCAAACGCTGACTTGTTTTTAACATATCATTTCAGGAAGAATACAGTGTTAGTCATTCAGCTATTCTTTGCAGTAGCTAACAGGGAATAGTAAGCAGAGAGGAAGTAAGATGCAATGTGAAAATTCCTTTTTTCCAGCCATTGTTAGGCCTTCTTTCTGTCAAGGATTTGTCCAAGGAACTGTCCCGATGTAGGTCCTGAAAGGTGCATTTTTTTCCTTAGTTAAGTTTTGCTGTACTGTATTTTTCAATATTATCATTGCATCTCTTCTTGCATCTTAACAGGCAGGAATACAGTCAATGCTCTGTCCTTTTCTCCATTTACTTGCTCCAACCATTGCTGATAGTCTTTATCTGAGGGATTTATTTTTGTTGCCAGGATAGTAGAGGTTTAATTCACACTTTCATATCACTGTTGCTTTTTCTAGCAAATTGCCTTTAAGAACCTTGTTCAGCGAAACCGTCAGGCAGAACAACAGGCAAATCGACCGCCCCCTTCCAATTCTGTCATCCATTTGCCATTTATCATTGTGAACACCAGCAAGAAGACAGTGATTGACTGCAGTATTTCAAATGACAAGTGAGTAAACAAAGTTTTCTGTGTAACAAAGGGTTTTTTGTTCATGCTAAAGTATTTATCTAGATTAGTTAAAAATTACATACAAATAAATTTACTTGTGCCACTTGTAGATTGAGAGCATGCATTACAGACAGGTAAAAAACAGTCATGTTGAATAGAAACAGTTTTAATAAATAGTATGATGTGTTCACATTTGATAATTTCTATCTTAATATCTAGAGATACTGGAAGTGAAGTGAGATAGCTCTGCTGAGGTTTTGTATCATACTTCACCAAATACTGTTTTGCTTTGGCTTTGACTTTGATGTGATAAAATGCAGGTAGCAGAATTGAAAATTGATTTTGCTTTCAAAATTGCTGTTCTCTACTTGTTTTTTTATCTGCTAAATAAAAGCTGACTGTACCAGTGGTTTGTCATTGCACTATTAGTTTACTAGAAAAGTTTAAAAACATGAAACTAAATAAGTAAATTAAAGAGTAGGCAGAGAAATCAGAGTAAAGAAAAAAAATAACCAAACACGGAAAATGTTTAATTAAAACTCTATCTGTTGAACCCATTAATGATTTATATAGAGTGTGTAATTATAGTTTTAGTTGGTTAACTATCCATAAATCTTGAAAAAGTGTGTTTGCTTAATGTGATGTGTCACTAAGGCTGTGTGCCAAGCTTTTGAAATGCTGCAATTCCTGAAACTGGTACGGTAGTTAAAGCAATTGAATCTAAATGAGACTTTTTTCTGTCTAGGTTTGAATATCTATTTAATTTTGACAATACTTTTGAAATTCATGATGACATAGAAGTATTAAAACGAATGGGAATGGCTTGTGGGCTAGAATCTGGAAGCTGTTCGGCAGAGGACCTAAAAATTGCAAGGAGTTTGGTTCCTAAAGCTCTGGAACCATATGTGACAGGTTAGTTACTCCTAGAATAGTTGTTTTCTTTCCCTGCTTAATATCAGACTCAAGGAAAAAGGTGGAAATTAACTGATACTGGATATTTTCACTGGTTTGTGGTAAAAATTTCTAGCAACCTCTCAAATATGTGTTTTTTAGTGTACCTTAGGGAACAAATAAGAGATTCATAGTGAATGGGCTGTTCTTTGCAGAACTGTGTTTTGGATTATTCTACACAAGTAGATATTTGCAGTGTGTAATTCTGTATTTATAGTTGATTCGCCACCTGCAAAGGCAAAAGGCAGTTAAATGAAAGTGTGATGACTGCTTCATTTTATATTGTTTGATCATTTTCATTAGATAAGAATACTGAGGATGTCTAACTTGCCTACTTCAAAATAATATGCCTTCTTTAATGTATTTTGAAATTTTGCCGTTTCACTAGCTTCTTGGGTTTTATTTGCACTATTTTTTATATAGGATGTTGTCATGGTTTAAGGCCACCCAGCTGACAAAAGAGCACCTCAAAGTCACTTGCTGATTCCTACCACCCTTCAGCAGGATGGGGAGGAGAAAAATAAAAACAAAAAGGCTTGAAGGTGAAGGCATAAGGCAGGGAGGGTTCACTCGGCTGTAATGGTCGATGTCAAAGGACACACCCTACTTGGAGAAACAGCAATATTTATGTTTAAATTAAACACTATGAATTTACTGATTGAATCAGAGCAGGATAATGGGAATACAATGAAATCCTAAAAACACCTTCTCCCACCCCTCCCTTCCTCCCAGGTTCAGCTCTGCTCCTGAGATTTTTCTACCTCGTTCCTCATAGTATAGTAGTGCAGTGGGCAGGTCATGAGGGTTGCAGTCAGTTCATCATGTCTTTGCAGCTCCTTTGTCCTCACAGGAAGGACTCCACAGTCCTCCTCTGCTCTACCATGGATCCCTTTTGAGGCATGCAGTCCTCCTAGCAACATCACAGCCTTCTTCAGGCACAGTCCCTTTCTCCAGCCTGGGGTCCTGCATGAACTGCAGGCTGTTATCTGCTCCACCATTAATCTCCATGGGCTGCAGGGGGTCAGCACATCTCACCATGTTCTTCACCATGGACTGCAGAGAAATACCTGCTCCAACACATCTCCCTGTCCCCTTCCTCGCTGATTTTGGTATCTACATCGTTATTACTCTTGCATCCCCCTCCTCTCCAAGATGATGAAGTTGCTCAGGAGGTTTTTCTCCTCCTAAGTATGTTATAGAGGTGCTTCCACTGTCACTGATTGACTCAGCCCTGGCTGGAAGGAGGTCCAACTTAGAGACGGGGAGCTTCTAGAAGCATTTCAGAGGAGCCACACCTGTAGCCCCCTTGGCTACCAAAACCCCAACAGATGCAAACATGAGCATGTTTTGTTTTGGTTGCCAAGTCCTTTTCTGGACTTCAAAAGGATTAAGCATTTCCATGGAATTAGATGAGTGTGTTTTAAAGTATTCTTGAAATATGTGTTGTTTGTTTTTACAGAAATGGCTCAGGGATCAATCAGTAGTGTATATGTCACATCTTCATCAGGTTCTGCATCAAATGGCACAAGATTTTCAGCCAGGTGAGATGAAATTACCAATTTGATAGACTTAAAAATCTAAGAGACATAGAGAATAAATACTTCTTGAAATAAGTTCTGGTTTGATTAGTATGGTGTGGATATGTGTTTAAATTTATTTCTGACATAGCTTTCACTTGTGTAGTGGTAGGTTTAGCAGTACCATTTAAGAAATCTTTTCCTGTGTAGTAAAAAAGAAATTGGTTAGGCTGGTGTTAATCTGGAGTGTATTATCTTTCTTCAGTTTTCAGTTTGTCACAAGAATACTTACAATTCCTTAAATACATAACATTGGTAAGGTTCTCCCTTAGAGTTAGTGTCTAACTTTAAAAAAGGTTTTGGTCTTTGATTCTGAAGCAGCATCAGAAGTTGTTAGAGGGATAAGCCACAACTTACATCTAACTTTGTGTGGACATATGTCACTTCTGAACTTAACCACTGTACATGCCATGTAAGACACTTTTCCTTATGTAGTCACAACTTGCTAGGTTCTTGCTGTTGCATTAATCAAAAATGTCCTGTGAACTCTGAAGTTGTAACATGAGCCAAATATCATTAAGGTGTTTCAACATTGATAACAAATATTCAAACTGATCAAGCTGATAAACTGGACAAATTATCTGCAAAAATGTTAATTTTCAACCAGTTGCTGTTGTGGGCAGAAACTTAGCCTTATCTGAAAAGTTAGTTAAATTTATATTGTACATGCAACACAGCTTATCCAGTCTGGCCAGTTTTAGAATGGTAGAATAGTTTGGGTTGGAAAGGATCTCTAGTCCATCCTCCCTGCTATGGACAAGTACATCTTTCACTAAATCAGGGCGATCAAAGCTCCATCCAACCAGACCTTGGAACAGTTAAGGTGATAGTTTCCACAGCTTCTCAGCAAGTATCTTGCCACTCTCATTGTAAAAAAAACCAAAAATTGCTTCCCCATGTCCCCTCTAAAGCTATCCTCTTTCTATTTACAACTGTTTTCCCTGGTCTGTCACTGCAGGCCCTGAAGCTCTTTCTCAAGATTTATTATAAGCTCCCTTTAAGTACTGCAAAGCTGCATTATGGTCTACCCAGATCCTTCTCTTCTGATAAGTGAACAGTCATAGAATAGAATCATAGAATTGTTTTGGTTGGAAAAAACCTTCAAGATCAAGTCCAACCGTCAACCTAACACCACCATGGCCATTAAACCATGTCCCCAAATGCTTTGTCTACATGTTTAAACACCTCCAGGGATGGTGAGTGTACCGCTTCCCTGGGCAACTTGTTCCAATGTTCGACCATCCTTTCATTAATGAATTTTTTGCTAATACATAATCTGAATCTCCCCTGGCACAATTTGAGGCCATTTCCTCTTGCTCTATCACTTGATACTAAGGAGAAGAAGCCAACCCTCACCTCATTACTAGGGAGAAAAGGCTGACCCTCCACCTCACTACAGCCTCCTTTCAGGTAGTTGTAGAGAGCAGTGAGGTCTTCCTTCAGCATTCTCTTCTCCAGACTAAACAATCCCACTTCCTTCTGCTACTCCCCATAAGACTTGCTCAGCCTTTCTTTGTAGGAGAGGTGTTCCAGCCCTTTGACCATTTTTGTGACCCTTTTCTGGTCCTGCTCTACCAAGTCAATGTATGTTTTGTACTGGGGACCAAAGAGCTGGACATACTATTCTGGGTGAGGTCTTACAAAAAGAGGAGTAGAGGGGGAGAATCAATTCCCTTGGTCTGCTGGCCACACTTTTATGCCCAGGATACAGTTGGTTTTCTGGGCTGCAAGAGCACATTGCTGGTTCATGTCCAATTTTTTTGTCCACCAGTATTCCCAAGCCCTGAACAGGGCTGCTCTCACTCCATTCATCCCCCAATTGGTACTGATAACTGCTGCAACTCAGGTGCAGGGCCTTGCATTTAGTCTTGATCTTCATGAGGTTCACATTGGCTCACACTTGAGTGACCCTAACAGGCTTGAGGAGTATCAGCTGTACCACTTGACAAACTCATGAGGGTACACTCTTCCACTGTTTGCTATAAAGGAAGATATTAAGTAATATTGGTCTGGACTCTTGAGGGGCACCGCTTGTTACTGGGTTCCATTGAGTTGTTTGCTATAACTCTTTGGTTGTGGCTATCCAGCCAACTTCTTATTCACCAAATACTCCATCCATCAAACTTCTATCCCTCCAGTTTAAAGGTAAGAATGTTGTGAGGGACTATATCATAGGTCTTCCAGAACCCCAATTAGATGACTTTTGTAGCTCTTCCATTGTTCATTGATACATTCACTTCATCATAGAAGACCACTAGATTAATCAGATACAATTTGCCATTGGTGAACATATCCTGCTCAGTATCTTCATTGATCCTGCTCAATATTTTACTGATGATCTGGAAGAGGGAATTGAGTCCATCATCAGTAAGTTTGCAGATGACACCAAGTTAACAGCAGGTGTTGCTCGGTTGGAGGGTAGGAGGGCCCTGCAGAGTGACCTTGACAGGCTGGACAGATGGGCAGAGGCCAATGGGATGAGATTTAACAAGGCTAAGTGCAGGGTTCTGTACTTCTGCTACAACAATCCCAAGCAGCACTATAGGCTGGGGACAGGGGCTGGAGAGCAGCCAGGCAGAAAGGACCTGGGGGTTCTGGTAGTTAGTAGGCTGAACGTGAGCCAGCAGTGTGCCCAGGTGGTTAAGAAGGCCAATGGCATCCTGGCCTATATCAGGAATAGTGTGGCCAGCAGGACAAAGGAGGTTATCCTTCCCCTCTACTCAGCACTGGTCCAGCTGCACCTTGAGTACTGTATCCAGTTCTAGGCCCCTCAATTCAAGAGAGATGTTGAGGTACTGGAACGTGTCCAGAGAAGGGTGATGAAATTGGTAAGGGGCTTGGAGCACAAGCCCTATGAGGAGAGGCTGAGGGAGCTGCGGTTGCTTAGCCTGGAGAAGAGGAGGCTCAGAGGAGACCTTATTGCTGTCTATAACTACCTGAAGGAAGATTGTAGCCAGGTGGGGGTTGGTCTCTTTTCCCAGGCAACCAGCACCAGAACAAGAGGACACAGTCTCAAGCTGTGCAGGGGGCAGTTTAGGCTTGATCTTAGAAAGAAGTTCTTCACAGAAAGAGAGATTGCCCATTGGAATGGGCTGCCCAGGGAGGTGGTGGAGTTGACATCCCTGGACGTGTTTAAGAAGAAACTGGATGGGGCGCTTAGTGCCATGGTCTAGTTGATTAGGTAAGGTTGGGTGATCAGTTGGACTGGATAATCTTGGAGGTCTTTTCCAACCTGGTTGATTCTATATGCTGGCAGTCCCTGATCACCTCCCTGTCATCTATATGCTTCAACATAATTTCAAGGAGAGTCTGATCAATGATTTTAGTGGCCCCATGAGGTGGGGCTGAAGAGTAGAGGGTAAGTTGGAGAGATAGGGATTTAATGGGTGGACTGTTCAGCGGATAAGAAATTGCCTGGATGGTCCCATCCAGAGGGTAGTGCTCAGTGGTTTGAAGTCCATATGGAGAACAGTGACAAGTGGTTTCCCTTAGGGGTCCGTACTGGGACCTGTACTGTTTAATATTTTCATCAATGATATAGACGGTGGGATTGAGTGCACTATCAGCAGGTTTGCAGATGACATCAAGCTGAGTGGTGCTGTTGATACGCCAGAGGGACAGGATGTCATCCAGAGGGATCTGGACAAGCTGGAGAGGTGGACCCAGGTGAACCTTATGAGGTTCAGCAAGAGCAAGTGCAGGATTCTGCACCTGGGCTGGAACAATCCTCACTATTAATATAGACTGGGGGATGAGGTGATAGAAAGCAGTCCGGTGGAAAAACATTTGGGTATGCTGATGTACAAGAAGCTGGGCATGAGCAGGCAGTGTGTGCTTGCAGCCCAGAAGGCAAATTGCATCCTGAGCCGCATCAAAAAAATGTGCGGCCAGCAGATCCAAAGAGGTGATTCTACCACTTTGATTTGGTGAGACTTCACCTGAACTACTGCATCCAGGTCTGGAGCCCTCAATATAGGAAGGACATGGACCTGGTGGAGCAGGTTCAGTGGAGGGCAGTGAAAATTATCAGGGGGTTGGAGCACCTCTGCTACAAGGACAGGCTGAGGGAGCTGGGGTTGTTCAGCCTGGAGAAGAGAAGGCTCTGGGGGACCAAATAGCAGCTTTCCAGTACCTGAAGGGGGCCTACAAGAAGGATGGAAAGAGTCTGTTTACAAAAAAGCCTGTGGTTACAGGACAAGGGGCAATGGCTTCAAACTAGAGAAGAGCAGATTTAGATTAGATGTTAGGAACAGGTTCTTTACCATGAGGATAGTGGAACACTGGAACAGGTTGTCTGAGGAGATCGTTGGAGACCAGTCTCTGGAGATACTCGAAGTGAGGCTTGAGAGGGCACTGGGCAGCCTGGTCTAGTTGAGGATGCCCCTGCTGACTGCAGGGGGGGTTGGACTAGATGACCTTTGGAAGGTCCCTTCCGGCCCAGACGATTCTATGATTACTTTGGCTCTTTGTACAATAGCAATTGTTGTATGTCAGAATCTCTGGCAGTCTCTCTCTTGGAAACTATTCAAGAAAGACAGTGGATGCTCTCTAAATCTACTTGCTGATCCAGGATCTGGGTTTTCAGTGTAGAGATACTCTCACAGAGGGAAAAATCTGACATGCTGAAGAGGTGGTTTGTTGGTTGGTTTTTTTTTTCAATTAGAAAAGTATAATGAGAAGAAAACAATCTCAAGTTAAAAATATGGCCCATGGAGTAATGATAGTTTGCCATGTAATAACAAGGAATTAAGGAGAAGCTATTAATTTCTCAATTTTCCAAGATGAGTGCTTCAGAAAAATGTGTGATGCAAGTGTCCAGGGCTACATAAAAATATATTAAAGACTCCTTATAAGGGAGCAGTGGCAGATTCATTAAAGGAGCAGGATAGATGTATGGTTATATTTAAGAGGACAGTAGACAAAGAATAATCATTAAACAATGCCAAATGGCTTCTTTGTTGTGTTTTGGTTGTTTTTTTTCAGTGACTTTTCCAATGGTGGAGATGGGATGTTGGCTACAAGTTCCAATGGCTCTCAGTACAGTGGCTCCAGAGTTGAAACACCAGTTTCTTATGTTGGGGATGATGACGATGACGACGATGACTTTAATGAAAATGATGATGACGACTGATGCCCTTTGCTTGTAGACTATTTTTTGTTAAAATTCAGCAAGCTTCAGGAATAAATTGTTCTAGGGAGAAGTGTCTCAAATTACTTTGCCCCATCCCTCAAGGAGAATATTGGTAAGCAGTTCTGAGTTTAGAAATTGCACCTCTGATAAGCAAACAAGGATTGTTTTATGTAGGATATTTTTAAATGTGGTGTGGATGTGTGTTTTTGATACCAGTGTGTTAATGCAGAGCCTTTATTTACTCTTGTTTTAGGGGGTTTTGGTTTGTTGGTTGTTTTTCGTTTGAGGTTGTTTGGTTTTGTTTTGGGTTTTGTTTTTTTTTTTACTTGAAGGAAAATGGATTCTGCCCCAAATGTTCTTGCAAAGTTTGCTAAAGAAAATGTAGACACATCGTTGAGAAATAAAATGCTATCCTTCTGTGGAAAATGAATACACTGAATGGCAATTTATTTGGAGTGTATTTTGGTTATGCCACTTTTTGAGGGATAGTGAGCTAATGTAGTAGTGTTTTTGTTAATCACACAGTGTCCAAAGAACCAAACAAGAAAGATACGTCCTACTTTTTTACATGTTAAATTCCATAAATGTTTTGTGAACTTATTTTCCCTTAAATTATATCTAACATTATGATTCCATCAAGTTTATATACTTCTCACTGTATGTTGGGACATTGAATTGCAAAGATTTTGGCAAATGTTTACTGCCAGCTGGTGCAGCTATATAAAATGTTGGTTTGGAATGATTTATTGCTTATGGTTAAATTTGCCTGATTTCTTACAGGCAGACTTTGGAAACTTTTTATTATATAGTTGTTTACATACTTATAAGTCTATCATATAAAGACATGTACTGAAACAAATGTTTGTATTTGTTTCATAAGCATCTTCCTGTAATCTATTATAAAGTTGAAATTAAATATAGAGAATGTTTTAAGTTTTTTAACTCAAAATTTGTCAATCATTTTTAATAGTTCATTTTTATACAAGGAATTTCAGGGCAGGTGGTAGTCTTTTTAAATTTATTCACAAACAATTAACTGCACAAATACTGTCAGCTGCCTATTCTAAGACAGTAGTCTTTTTATTGAAACACAAATAAACTTTTCTGTAATATTTTATGGAATATAAAGAGACTATAATTGTTTGACTTGTTTAACCTTGGCACTGTTAGTTTTTATTAATAAAACGCGCATGGGCATTTTTAACAAGCTCTGTGGTTTTTCTAATTTTAGGGTAATTTTAGAGCATCTCACTTCCTCTCGTCACAAGACCTAGAATTAAATGTCTCAGGATACTGCATCTACGCTACAGAGGGCCCAGATTTTTTTATTTGATTTAGTAATTTGTCCTTTTATGGCTTTTGGTGATGCAATATGCAAAGAGTAGTATCTTGCCCTATACACTCTCTTAAAGTCTCCTTATTCCAGTCACTTTGCTCCTCAGCATATCAGGCCCACGTTAGTACTCCAGGCTAGCTTCTCTGCTGAAAATCCCAAGCTTGGTGTCCTAACTTTTTATCCCATCAGTCCTGGCTTTGCCATACATTCCCATGTCCTCAAAACAGGTCTTCATCTGTTTTCCATGTACTTGTACCTTGTACCTTTTTGTTACATCACATCCTCTGCTCTCTCCTGAAAGCACAGATTACAGTCACTGCAGGTTCAGAGTCAGGATTTGTTGCTTTCACAAACTCCAGGGAGTTGCTGCAAAGACAACTGAGTCTGATAACTGCTCTGTGTGTGATAAGTGTTCCTGGATGCATTTAAACTCTGTGGCAAATACAAGTGTTACACGATTGGGTTTGGGTTTTGTTTTTTTCTGAGGGTTTGTGGCTTGACAAATTTTCTGTGGCAAGGGGATGTGAATGCCTGCCTCAGAGCAGTTGATATGCAGCAAACGTTTTCTAACTGTATCAAACCTTGTAATATGAGTGAAGCAAGCAAAGTACTTAATTTTGGGGGCCTGGGAAAACTATTTGGGGTGGGCTAATCAAATACTTGCTTTCCAACCAAGATGTCATTCTTCGTAGTGCTAATTCTAGAAACAAGGTTCTTGCTGTGGTTGTGTCAGATGGTTCAAATTGCCTTTGCTGTTAAATGTCAGTTTTACCTGCCGAGTCCAACAGTAGTTATCCAGAAACTTTTGACAGTCCAAGCGGATTATTCCATTTTTTCCTTATGTTCTAAATCTCTACTCTATGATCCAAAGACCTTCGAAGAGAGATTTAAAAGGTTGTTAAGGAAGGCTTGAAAGCATCTGACAGTTTCATTTTGTTTATCAGTGGGATTAGACCTCAGATGAAACAAGGTCAAGGTGAAAGTCTGTTGATGTTTTTAATTACTTACATTTCAGCCAATTACCTGGTTTAGGTGAAAGGGGGGGTGTTTATAAATTAGATCAGTGGTGAGGGAGGAGGTGGAAACAGGGAAAGGAGACTTGAAGTAGTAGTAGTAGGGAACCAGATAATAAAGAAGAGATAAGGTCTTTAGAGAGGGACATAAAAAGCAAGGAATTTGTAAGTTGGGAAGAAGTAATGATAAAACAAGAGAAGACTTGTCAAATATTTCATAAAAAAGACTACTAGTAAAAACTTTATTTAGAAAAGAAGGCAGAGAAATGTGTAGAAGAAATGTAATCATTTCCAGCCAGGCACGAAAGGACCTGCAAAGTGAGAGGTAACTTTTAACAGTATGGTTCTGATTTCTGGGAAATACTGAAATTGGATTCTTCCTTAATATTAAGGAAAAAAAAAAGAATAAAGACTGGTGTGGATTGAAAATCACTCACATAATATCTTCACAAGTGTGTTTCTTTATACTGCTGACCTCTTTGATTTGTTAAATTTTTGAATGTTTTGAACAGGTTGAAATTAGCCTCAAAATTGTGACCTCATTATAATACATCAGTGTGTACTCAATGTGGCACGTAACTAACTGTAAACAGTGCAGTGATACCAGACCTAACCTATGGGGAGGGCTAGGCAGAGCAGCACAGAATGTTTCCACACCAGTACCTTAAAAGATAGGAAAGTTGCAGACTTTGGGCAAGGTTCATGTTCTTTTATCATATAAACTTGAGGGACTTCATTAAAAATAAAGCAGAAGGTTAAGTGCATACTTCACATTTAACTCTTAAAACAAGCAACCCTGGTAGTTTATGCTATGTAGAATGGATCTTTGTTTCTGAAGATGATTTTTAAAGAACCTTGAAATAATGAGTAATCTCTTACAGCCCAAGACAGTTGCTAGAGGGCCAGCTGTCCAAGTGATGTGAAGTCCTGTCCAAATGTAGTCTGGACAGCCTCAGCAGCCCTGAGCCTCATATTAGAGAACTGTTGTAAGAAAGTGCTGAAAGAAAATAAAAGCCTGGATGGTTAATTGTTAATGACAAAGTACAGAATGGGTCTTAAGAAGTTAATATGGGAAGAAATTGCAACTTTCTGATGTGATAAAGGAAACAAAATGTCTCAGAATCTTTAAGCATTTTCTGTTCCATTGCATTCTGACTTAAAATACATGTTTTGCAATATCACCAGGTTGTACATTAAAGGGTTATGGTTTTAATCCTAAATCACAATCTTTCTTGTGGCATTATCTCTGTCTGAAGAGCTGCATCAAGTGAAGTTGTACTTCTGTTCAATATTTTCTTCAATAGTCCAGACGAAAATTAAAATATTGTTTAAAGTAATACTGGTTAGGAAAGAAGTAAATAATGAAAAGGACAGATGAATACAGATTGCTTGGCAGGTGTAGCATGTCTAAAGAATGTTACGGTTAAAAATAAACATCTTTTAAACAAAGAATTCAAGATACACATATGGGAGGTAAGACTATATGTTGAACATGTAGTATCCTAAAAACGATCTGGCTGTCAAGGTGGACAGGAACTGCCCATGTTGGCTACACAGTGTTTTAAAGAGCTAGCTAAGATTTTGGAGGTATTGGTAAAGCTAATCATGAATTGGGAAATGATACTACATCCAAGTCCATACAGCGAGAGCAATAGTGAGTGGTTATGTACTTGTTAGCATTGGTATTTAAAATGAGCAATGGAGAAGTAGGGACTCAGAATAAAGTCCTTCCCACAGTTATTTGATTCCAAAAGTTCAAGATCTTGTAGTAAAAGATTTAAAGGAACTCTATTTTGCTTTATTTAAAATATTTGGGTTTTTTTTAAAGAGGAGAAGTTATTAGATTCATGTCAGGTCATACTTAAAGATACCATTTAATAGACTCATCGTAATTGGAGACACAAGATTTAAGGACTGGGACTTGAAATCAGAATAATATTGAAATTATTTATCTGGTTGATAAAGGGGGTAGCAAACCACTGGAACATATTTTGATTGGAATGATAGAATTCCCACATTGGCAACAGTCTACACACAAAAGCCTGCATTAACAGTGAGGGGCATTATCCTGAGGGACTCTAAGGATGTGAAGGAAATGTAGTGGCATCCTAAAAAAGGAATTTGCAGCCCAATTTCTGCTCTTAGCATGATGAGAAGTGCCATGCTTCCTTTGTTTCTCTCAAGAAAGAGAATGGAACAGTCTGTGTCCCCAGTGAGAGTTTTTCAGATTAAATTCTATAAACAAGCAAGGACACCTGTTCTTTCATGGAGATTTCTATTTTATGTTAAACAAGATAACCTTGTTTGAGCTTGAACTTTTGTATCTGAAACAAATGAAGCTTATGAAGGGAATATATGTGCAATGCATAAAATATTTTCTCAAGCATTATTGATGCAGCTGTTACTCTATAGCAAATTAACTGAAAGTAGCACGAAGTTAGACAGCTTTATTTGCAGCTGAATCAATCTCTGCCTGACTTATATTACAAGTAGGAGATTAAAACCAGTTATATCAAATCATGAGACAAATTCCCAAGTGCAATCACAATGACATCATGTGAGACCATTAAGCAAAAAATTTAATATATAGTACTTAGCAGTTCTGAAAGGTAGAGGGCAAACATTTTGAAGTTGCTGTAGTGTCATAGCCTACTTTAAGCACAGAGTATTCAGTGTTTTTCTTCATCATTTTTAATAGAATTGTTTAAGTTGGGAAAGACCTTTAAGATCATCAAATGAATCCAACTGTTAACTGAGCATTACCAAGTCCACCACTAAACCATGTCACTAAGTGCTACATCTACAAGTTTTGTCAATAACCTCCAGATATGGTGACTACTGCTTCCCATGGGCAGCCTGTCCCAGTGCCTGAAAACCCTTTCAGTGACAAAATTTTTCCTGACATCCAATCTAAACCTGGTTTAAGTTTAGGCCATCTCCTCTTGTCCTATCTTATCCTGTTGTACATAATAATAAACATTAGGATTTTGCACTTCATTATTGGCTTTACCAGTATATGAATATTCATAACAATGGGGGGGGGAGAAGATATATCAAAGAAAGTACCCTGTTTCTGTCATTTCTGCCCTGATCTTCAAGAGCTGTATTTAATACCTTTAGTGGATGAGTCTAGAAAATTACATTTATTGGGATAAAAAAAATCATGGCATCAGTGATGCTAGTTTCATGGCATATAATTACCTCCCATTTGCCTCCTGTCTGCTGCACAGTTGATGGAAAAGAGGGCAGACAGGCTGGCACTGGCAGCCACCCAGTCGGCTCCTCTGGTAAAGCCTGCCTCACCCCTCTGCTGCTCCAGAGATGCAGGCTGAGTGCTTTTTCTGTCAGGCATCCTAGCTAATCAACATCTAACTAAACTGAGGAATTAATTTTTTTTCACTTGTTTCATTCTTATATGTGCTGCTTCAGTTTCCTAACAAAAATCTGTATAGCCTGACTGTTTTCTCCCATTTGTATAGTTTGGTCTAATAAAATATTTCTGATGTTGTAGTTTAATTTATTTATATCTATACATATACATCTCTATATATCTGCCTGTGTTCTTGCTTGTGTCTTGTGTATCTGTCTCTGTCAAGGAACTGGAGACTTGCAATGAGACTGCTTAAAAGACTGATAAATGAGGCCAGTTTTAAAGCTGAAAACCAAAACTGCTGGTTTAATTTCTTAACACACTGTGTGTAATATTAATAACTTTTGCTATGTATATAAACCTGTTAGGCTATAACACTTGTACACTACATTAACTGTTACTGCAGTAGCATGGAGCTGCTGCTGTCCAACTGACATGATGGCCAAGGTCTCCAAAATGAAGGTGATCAGGCTGAAGAGCTCTTCCACCAATCTTCATTTTTCCCATCATTGTTAACATCTTGTCTCCCCCCAATCATCCCCCCCCAAAAAAGGTATTCAGCAGCTCCTTAACTTGGTTTTGCTTTTGCCAGTCATGCCGTTGTGCCTTGGGCAGGATGCCCTGCCTGTTTTCCTTCCTCTGTGCTTAGTTTGTTTTTTATCTTGTAACTCCAGTTGCTTGGTTGTCTACAGAGCGGAAGTGTGCAAGCCTGTCTCTGCTGCTTTGAAGGTTACATTGCTCACTACATGAAATGCTTCTCCATATTGCAAAATACTTGCATGCTGGTCAGTCTGGTGTTTTAAGTGTGATTGTGTTTGAGTTCCAAGCAAGCTAATACTAACTGTACTCTGATTAATACACTTGGAACTTTCACAGAGCTTTTCTACTTCAGCTACATTAGCCACAAACCTTGGTCTGTGTTATTATTTGTAATTTCAGTAAAGAAAGAGAATCATCTCAGGTGGCTAAAAGTTGAAGATAAAGCCAGGTGCAAGCAGATGTGGTGGACCTGTGTATCATAGGAGTATTGGAGGGTTTGTTTTGGTTTATTGTTTTTAACCTTAGAATGCATCATCCTTTGTCAAAACAGGAGCGCTTCAGTCTTTCAATGTATTTATCCCATAAAAGGTCTTTTTGTAAAGTCAGACTCAGCTGTCACTCTGAAACTGTGGCTATGCAGACAGTGTTCTGTGGGAAATTTCATCAAGTCCTTGTGTTATGCTGTAGTGCTAACTGAAATGTGAGCTTGTAACTGCATTAACAGATTCAACTTTGCAAATTCTTGACATTAAATCAAATGCAGCCAAGCAGAGAATCTGCTGGTGTTAGGGACACCAAGGGAGAAGTTCTCAGTTTTCTTGGTAATACTTAATTGTTCTTTTAATAGATAACCTTGAATTAGCTTTGAGTATGAATCATTATTTTGTTATCAAAAGTATTTTATTGTTTTCCTTGTTATTTGGGAAAGATGCATAGGGAACCTGTATTCTAACAAGGATATAAAATTTATTTTCATTCAGCCTCAGAAAACAAAGTCCCACTGTAAAATTTGAAACATGAAAGGCTGGGGGGGAAAAACAACTTACAAGAGTATGCATTTTCTTACTGCTTCTGAAATGCAGAATGCCAAATGTTTCTAAAAAAGGCTCAAATACCATCTCTGGATTTGAAAGAAAGATATTCTGCTGGATTCATTTTGTGAGCTGCCCATGAGCTCTCCATTGCTTTTCAACAGTCCTGGCTCACTAGAGAGGTCCCAATTGACTGGAAGCTGGCCAACATGGTGCCCATCCACAAGAAGAGCGGGTTGGATGAGCCAGGGAATTACAGACCTGTCAGCCTGACCTCAGTGCCAGGCAAGGTTATGGAACAGGTCATCTTGAGTACAATCACACAGCACTTATAGGATGGTCAAGGGATCAGGCCCAGCCAGCATAGATTTATGAAGGGCAGGTCCTGCCTGACCAACCTGATGTCCTATGATCAGGTGAGCCGCCTGGTGGATGTGGGGAGGGCTGTGGATGTAGTCTACCTGGACTTCAGCAAGACCTTTGACACCGTCCCCCATAGCAAACTCCTGGCCAAACCCTCAGCCCATGGCCTGGACAGCAGCAGTCTGTGCTGGATTAGGAACTGGCTGGAGGTCTGAACCCAGAGAGTGGTGGTGAATGGTGCCACATCCAGCTGGCAGCTACTCACTAGTGGTGTCCCCCAGGGATCATTTCTGGGCCCAATCCTCTTCAATATCTTTATTGATGATCTGGATGAGGGGATTGAGTCAGTCATAAGTAAATTTGCAGATGACACCAAGGTGGGGGCAGGAGTTGGTCTGTTAGAGGGTAGAAGAGCTGCAGAGGGACCTTGACAGGCTGGACAGATGGGCAGAGTCCAACATGATGGCATTCAACAAGTCCAAGTGCTGGGTGCTGCATTTTGATCACAGCAACCCCATGCAGTGGTACAGGCTGGGGTCAGAGTGGCTGGAGAGCAGCCAGGCAGAAAGGGACCGGGGGGTACTGGTCAATAATAGGCTGAATGTGAGCAACCTGTGTGCCCAGGTGGCCAAGAAGGCCAATGGAATCCTGGCCTGCATTGGAGACAGTGTGGCCAGCAGGAGCAGGGAAGTCATTCTGCCCCTGTACTCAGCACTGGTTAGGCCACGCTTTGAGTACTGTGTCCAGTTCTGGGCTCCTCAATACAAGAGAGATGTTGAAGTACAGGAATGTGTCCAGAGAAGGGCAACAAAGCTGGGGAGGGGTCTGGAGCACAAGCCCTATGAGGAGAGGCTGAGGGAGCTGGGTTTGTTTAGCCTGGAGAAGAGGAGGCTCATGACAGACCTTGTTGCTGTCTACAACTACCTGAAGGGAGGTTGTAGCCACGTGGGGGTTGGTCTCTTCTCCCAGGCAACCAGCACCAGAAAAAGAGGACACAGTCTTGAGCTGTGCAGGGGGAAGTTTAGGCTTGATCTTAGAAAGAAGTTCTTCGCAGAAAGAGTGATTGCCCATTGGAATGGGCTGCCCAGGGAGGTGGTGGAGTCGACATCCCTGGAGGTGTTTAAGAAGAAACTACATGGGGCGCTTAGTGCCATGGTCTAGTTGATTAGGTAAGGTTGGGTGATCAGTTGGACCTGATTGTCTTGGAGGTCTCTTCTCACCTGGCTGATTCGGTGATTCTGTCCATCTGAATGCCACTGTAGTAGTAGCAGTAGTAGTAGTTTACCTGCTACATCTTCCTGCTTCCTAAAGTGTCCAGGTAATAATGGTGTAAAATTATTTCTTCACTCACGTATCTTCTTTCTGTACATTTGTGCTGTGTCTGAAGCCTTCTGGACTCCATCCAACATGAACATACTGTATGGACGCAGCAATCTTCTGTCTTTGTATCGTGTGTTGTAGAATTGGACTTCTCAAAGTTTAGATTCACTGAAAGATTTACTGTTTCTTCAGTGTCTTTCAGATTATTCCAAGTAACCCAAAACTCATCATTGCAATACAAGGCTATTCTACTGGAGAAAAAAAAACAAACAAATGACAGCCTTTAATAATTAAACACAGTTCTCCTGGGTGTAACTGGATGTTACAGTCTTACTGCCTATTTCCATTAAGTTCTATACATACAGAAGCTGTAAGTGGTATAATAAAATCTCTCAGCTAGAGGGCAGATTTCAAGTTCACTTCTTTTGCAGTCCTTGTTCTGTTAATTTCAAAAATCTGCCTTCGTGGAATGGGTTACATCTAAATCTGCTGCTCTTACTCAAAACCATCCCAGTTCATGCCGGCTTGAA
Source organism: Melanerpes formicivorus (assembly GCF_026170545.1). Classification (NCBI taxonomy): domain Eukaryota; kingdom Metazoa; phylum Chordata; class Aves; order Piciformes; family Picidae; genus Melanerpes; species Melanerpes formicivorus. The sequence goes on from NW_027142353.1 coordinate 24,466,486, forward strand.
AATGAAAGTGCTGGCTGGAGCCAAGTTGCTACGGGGCTTGAAGTTCAGGTTGTAAGACTTCCTGTTCTGGTTGCTGCTTTTGGGTTCCAGGTTTTTGGGTGCTGTTTTTTTTCCCTGCAGGAATGGTGGCAAGATGTGTAGAAGTTGGCTAGTTTGCTCTACTCTTTTCTGCTTTAGGCTGCATTTTTCTGCAAATAGGCTAAGGTAATGTGCATTAAATTATTAGCTAAGGCAGTTGTGTTTTGTGTTATTGTTATTATTATCTCATTTGCTTGGTAAACTTTGTATCTCAACTCCTTTTATCTCAGCTGAGAGTTTTTGTATGTTGCTTTTCCCGCACTTCTGTGTGGAGGAGAAACAGGCAGGTTAATCCATTACAGTGCATTAACTTGTTGCACTTGGCTGTCTAATACAAAAATATGCATTGGGATAGAGACTTCTCTAATTTCTACATCCTCTACAAGAGAGATTGAGTATTATATTTAATGGTAGTATTTCAAAGTATCAATTTAATTTTTCTAGCTAGCTAATTATTTCTCCATATCCAAGATTTAGTATCATACAGATGATTATTATTTTTTTTTCCCCCTTGAAAAGTGACTGAAAATGATGTTTTGATCCTACTTGAGTCCTGTGTCCAGTTCTGAGCTCCTCAATTTAAGAAGGCTATTGAGATACTTGAATGTGTCCAGAGAAGGGCAATGAGGCTGGGGAGAGGTCTCGAGCACAAGCCCTATGAAGAGAAGCTGAGGGAGCTGGGGTTGTTTAGCCTGGAGAAGAGGAGGCTCAGGACAGACCTTATTGCTGTCTACAACTACCTGAAGGGAGGTTGTAGCCAGGTGGAGGTTGCTCTCTTCTCCCAGGCAACCAGAAACAGAACAAGGGGACACAGTTTCAAGCTGCGCCAGGGGAAGTTTAGGCTCAAGGTGAGGAGAAAGATCACAGAGAGTTACTGGCCATTGGAATGTGCTGCCCAGGGAGGTGGTAGAGTCACTATCTGTGGAGGTGTTCCAAAAAGGATTGGATGGGGCACTTGAAGCCATGGTTTAGTTAGTCATGAGGTTCTAGGTATTGGGTAATAGGTTAGACTTGATGATCTCTGAGGTCTTTTCCAACCTGGCTGATTCTATGATTCTATGTATTTTCTTTGAAGGAACAGCTGCTCAGTTTAGAGGAAAATAGCTTTGGACAAATGTTTGCCTGAAGGCAGCAGCATACCATAGCCATGGAATATTAAGCTATGTACATCCAGAGAATCCTCATTGTCTTCACACACTGAGGGCATTATCTTGATTTTGAGCTAGATGGGTTATCTTTCAGTAGAAAATGTCTCTTTGCACTGTCATTTACATGAATTTATGTGGAAATCATAGAAAATAAATATAGATGAATGGGTCACTAGGTAAGTTTACTCATCAGACATGTTTTCCAGAAGTGTCTCTGCTTCTGCTCAGTCTTCTATTTTCAGTTTAAATTCCACTTTTCCTTCATATGGATCATGAACATTATAGGTAATTCCAGCTCCAATGATTTTGCACATTATTTTAAGTTCTACATTCCTTGTAATGTTGAGAAATTTCACAGCTACCAAAGGATTGCTGTAGCTGGGCTAGGAAGAGAAAAAAAAAGGGGGGGGGGGGGGGGGGAGAAAGCAATTTTATGCTACCAGTTTAAAAATGAAGTCTTAAAGTTAGTCACCTCTACAGATCTTGTAAGACTGCAGAGATGCTCTGTACATTTCATCTTGTACAAAGAAGAAAAGTGCTATTGAAATACATGAGCACTCACCTGTGCCTTTTTACCATAGTAGGGGAAGTAGTGCAGGTTGAAGGTGCCATTCACAGGGTAGTAATCCACCTCCAGTGGGTGAGGCTCATCACCCTATTTGTAAAGTAAGCCAGAAAGTTTGTTGGTTTGGCAGTCACAAGCCAGCCCTGGACAAACGTTTTACTGCTGCTAAAAGCTGCACAGTCTGTATTAAGACTCAAGTTCAGCTGTCTGTTTAGCACCAGTCTTGTGGAAATCTCCCACTGTTGCTACTGCCAAGAAAAACAGACAAGTGTTCTTTCATCGCCGTTGCAAATTCAGTGAATGAGGACCAGCTGAAATGCACAGAGAGCCTGAAGGAGCTTCTCTAAGGCATGAGCTTCACTACAGGGAGCTAAATGCAAACAGCACATGTTCATCTCTGCAGCAAGGAAAAAGAAAAGTAATTCTAGTGATTTAAAATCAAGCATTTTTTCCCCTCCTTTTCCAAGGATGTGTGCTGGTGCAAGAAATTGCACAAAACTGAGACTATTCCCAGTATTTAGCCAACATTATTTGATTTTAAGAGCTGCAGGATGATCTTGCTGGTTGCAACTGCACTTACTATCAGAGCTGGAGCACTTGAAAGTGTTGAGACACAGACCTTATGCACTTACCACATATGTGCAGTCCACCCTTGGTGCAGTGCCTTTTCCAGGGAGAAACTTGATAATCTGAAATAGAACATACACATTGGGCCATCTTGGATATTGGTTTGACATAAGAAGTGAGCTTCAAATCATGCTTCATGTGTTTGTGTGTAAGGCACTGTCAAGCAGGTGTAAGGTACTGTCAAACAGATTGTCTCACCTGAGGTACCTAGGTGTAAGACCACATTGTAGTTGGCTGTTAAGGAGGCAGGACTCTGTGCTGCCTGGAATGGGCACTGCTGGTGAGTTCTGGCTTCACCAGGGCAGGTTGTGCTGCATCTCCTGTCATGTCCAACTCATTTACCCACATGCACCACTTGCTCTTTTCATTGCCCAGTCAGCCAAAGCTCTTGTAAAAGAACTGATTTTGTGGCAAGAAAGGAGAAGCTGAATCTCTGTGCTTTTCATCTTACACGTTGTTATAAAACTTTGGCTTTGGCAGAAACCCTTGAGCTCATTTGATCCCAGAAAAATAGTGGACTTGCATCCTGTAGCAGCAAAGGCAAAAGGAGGTGAAGCACCTTGGGCACTATCCCTGTGCCTTTTTGCTGCTGGGGCTGGCGTGCAGCCTTCATGAAGGAGACAAAGACACTTTGGGGAAAAGCCTGTGTTTCACCTGCCATAATAAAAGACACAGCTCTCCTCTCACGTTTCAAACTTGCACAGATTCTTGAAAATGTCTAAGGTGGAATCCAAACCACAAAACCCCAACTGGCTTTATCTATCAGGAATGAAGGAGAATTCTAGGTCTTCACTTTCTTCTGAAATTGAACTAGAAGATACAGTATTTTACCTGAAAACAAAAATAAAATGCTTATACCTGTGTCAGTGTCCTAAAAAAACATTAAAGGATGCATAAAAAAAATTCCCTTTTTCCTCTTAAGGAAAAAAAAAAAATAAGTGTTAGTGGTTTTCAATTAAAAAATCCACCAGGTTTGAATTTTGTTTTAAAAGATTCTGCTTAGGATTTTCTTTGTGGCCTGGAGAAATGTAGTGTGAAAATATCACCTCTCTGAAATCACTTCAGTTACTGTCACACCATGGAACCTCAGCTGAAGACATAGGATCACAGTACTGCAGAATGAAGCTTGTTTTCCATCCTGGTTCATTGGGCAAGAGCACTATGTAGGTGCTACCAAAGCTTTCAAAAGTTTGTTTACAGATCACTTTTACCTATGTTACTTTCCAAGAGGTGTGACCAGGTCTCACTGTTTCCCTAATAGCTACCAGAGGTCTCTCAGGGAAAGCATGTCAGTTTGTCTTTCCAATACAAATCAGTGATTAGATCCCATGGCACCAGGTGATACAGCAGCTCCCCAGTGGACACTCTTATCAGCTATCAGGTTTCTCGGTAAATTCTTTCTGATTCATCACCCTGAGCTTTTACTTACCCTATTCATCTTTATAATAAAACAGGGGTTTCCTTCTGGAAATCCAAAAGTTGGATCTGTGATGCCAGAGCAGTTTTGAAGCATATCGGAGGTAAATTTACAGGATAGTTTTGTTTTATTTGGGCCATCAAATGTGTCCTGGATGAAGTATGTGTCACTGGTGCAGTTGATGTTCAGATGCTGAGCAGCTGGTGTATATTCTAGATGTGTGAAGGAAGAAAGAAAAATGCCCTTCTGAAGTTTTGCATATATAAGTTACACATCTCTAATATCACGCTGGAGGCTGTATCATGGAAGACTGAAGTGGGGATTAGATGAACACTGGAACAGGTTGCCCAGGGAGGTTGTGAATGCCCAGTGCCCTCTCCCTGAAGGTGTTCAAAGCCAGGTTGGATGAGGCCCTGAGCAACCTGGTCTAGTGGAAGGTGTCCTTGCCCATAGCGGGGGGGGTTGGAACTAGATGATCTTTCAGGTCCCTTCCAATCCAAATCTATGAATTTATGAAATGAGAGAATGCCCAAGCAAAGCAAAAAATAAAAAAGATCAAATTGAGTTAAGAATGGCAGTTTGTGTCAAGAGCTCGCTAGAAGTGAATTTTAAGCATTTGTCTCAAAATGTGCTACAAAAAAAAAAAAAAAAAAAAAAAAAAAAAAAAAAAAGTATTAAGGCTCCAGAGGAATTTAAATATTAAGATATGAACAGGCAAATGGAGCACCTAAACTACTTTGACTATACCTCCCCCTTGTGCCAGGGGAGATTCAAGTTGGATATTAGGAAAAATTTCTGCATAGAAAGGGCTATCAATCATTCGAACAGGCTGCACAGGGAGGTGGTGGAGTCTCCACCCCTGGAGGTGTTTGAAAGATGCATGGTGTGGTGCTTAGGGACACAGTTTAGTGGTAGTGGTTTAGCAGTAGTGGTGGGACTGCATCTGTGATTTTAAAAGGACAAATAGAAAAAGGGAACACTGACATAAGGCACTCAGACCTAGTCTGTAAGATATGACAGCACAGTTCTTGAAAAGAATGCAGGAAACTTCATTTTTACCTGTCAGTAAAGTTTGAAGAGTTGTTACTAAACCTTCCCAGGTTTTGTTGTCGGATACGTTGTAATAAATTTGTAGTCCTCTCTCCCCATAAACGTCGGGTCGTAAGGTTACACCTTTGGGGGGCAGGGGGAAACAAAAAGGAAGGCAATGCAGAGGAGAGATTCCAGGCACAGATTAATTCAAAATTATAACAGGAATAGCACTGCATCAAGACTCATTATGGTGAGAGCAGAGGATCCCCAGGCTTTGCTGGAGAGGACTTAACTATGTGCAGAAAGCATCTCAGCTGTGAGTTGTGCAAGCAAAACCCTAAAGTCTCTGCTACTGCTAAGCTCTTCATTTTGTTTATGTCCATGCTGTTATTAGAATGGGTTGCAAAATCATTCCAGCAATGGATTTCCCCAGGACTTGTTAATAATAACAGTTATAACAGTCACATCAGGTTAAAGAGAAAGATCATAGTGCAGTGTGAAAAACAGCTTTTGAAAAAGCCACACTTACTATTTTACAAGAATTATTTTGCCAGCAAACACTAAACCTACTGAATAATGGGAGAGGAGACTTCAAAACACAACAGCAGACAAAATAACTGTTAGGGCTAAGCTTCAAAAAAGTCACATGTTCTCTTCCACTTTGAAAACCAGCCATCACTGTGGTAAGTTTTAGTGGTGTGAAGTGATTATCTCTCACTTGTGATCTCTCCAGTCTCACTTCATGTCCCACAAATCTTTATTCCTAATCCAGTGTGTCTTTGCCTTTTTTTTACTTGCTTGTCTGCTAGAATAGTGCATCCCAACAAGGAGGCATCCCTGCTCCCTTACGGACTTCCCATGCTGCTGGCAAGCATGGAATTACCCACCCCAAGCTGCTTGCCCCAGTGCCTCTCCATCTTGCTGGGTACCCGAAAACTCTCTGGGATGCCTTGGGGGCTGGAGAAGAAATAGAATTCCCCCAGGGGCTGATTCCTGGGCACGCATACAGGACATGCATCATAGCCTGAGAAGAGCTTCCCCACTTGCAAGTGGCTGCTACAGGCAGGCAATGATCAACTCAATAGCTTGATGAAATAAATCAATAGCTATTCTATCCATTATGTATCCTCATTAAAATACTCACATATAGTATATATGGAAATATATACAGGAATAAATGAAAGAAATATGTCCTTTAAAAAAAAAAATAAATAAAAGCCTTAAAGTATTTTCAAGGGGAGGTTAAACTTTTCAGGGATCCTTTGGGCAGAATCAATCTCATTTATTCCATGTTTGTCTCCCTGCCACATCCAGGCTCCACCAATGCCCCTCAGCCCAGCCCCAAGCAGCTGCTGTGCAGTAGCCCAGACTATGGCAGTACCTGGGGATTTCAGCTGGTCTTGGTAATCCGGCTCGTATGGATTAATTGTCCTCATTAAAGAATAAATGGAGAGTGCAAACAGCCCTGACATCACCACGTAGAAAGCCAGGTAGTACAAGCTGATCCACACTGTGGGGAAAACAAAAAAAAACAAAAAAAAGGAGGGCGAAGATCTTTTTTTTTGAGCAAGGTGACACAGTGATGCTTCTGTGGCCAGGGCTGTCCTGGCAGTGGTAACCATCTCCTTTCTGCCCTTGACCCCAGACATATTTTCCCTGTGAAGGCACAGGAGTTTTAGATCTGCACTTGAAAGAATACTCTTCCATCAAAACTTTGCTTACATTTGTTTGGTCTTACAAGGATTTTTTAAGTACTTGGTGCTTACTTCAGATGATTTAAAGCCTAAAAGATTGTGTGGCATCTTGAAGTAACTCCAGGTATTAAGATCTACTTATTACACATAGACTAAACAACATGGCCAAGGTATTTCTTTGGCAAAAAGAAGTTGTTCCTTGTGTTATTTGAATGACAGATGTCAGTATTTCAGGTGTGTTGGTTTTAGACCCACGTCACTTCACTTGCTTGTTGCAGCTAAAATCACCTTCAGCAAAATGTGTCATCTTACTATTTTATTCTGGTGTGAGGTGCAGAAAAATGTTGTGTATCTGTATGTATGTTCCTAATGTGTGTTACATGTGGCTGCTGCCCAACAGGCAGCTAGTGGCAGTTTGGTAGAGGGGCACCAGGAACTGTTCCTTGTAATCATCAGCACCTTTCAGTGCTGCCTTCCCTCTGAACTGGAAAGGCTTACATTTCAATTTAATTTTCTGTAAAATTCTGGGTTTCAAAGTGACCCATAATTTACACTAAGGGGGTTCACAGCAGAAAAAATAATCTGGAAACTTTCAGTTACTCTTAGGGTTTTAGGAAGAGCAGGGATATTCCTTGCAATCATCAGGGCTGCCTTGCCCAGAATGTAGATCGGAAAACACATTGTCATTGTAGATACAAGTTTGGCTAGGGACAGGACAGGGAAACTCAGCTGAAATGTAAACTAGTACATGGCAGTTAGAGAGAAAATCTACTGAGCAGACAGTAAGGTAGAAAGGAATTTCAGAAAAGCAAAATGTGTTTCCAGAGATTTGGACAAGCCCCACCAATTAAGCAAAGTTTTACATCTACCAGAACCCCCTTTAGTCAGCAGTGTCCAAACCACACTGTTACCACCACCTTTAGCTATCAATAAGTTAACTGTTAATGTGTTCAATTTTGTCCTTTTGGAGAATTTGGTCCCAAACCAGTCTACATTCTTACATTTGCAGGAACTACTTGGATCAATGTTTTGATCTGATTCAGCATATAGGGCCACCCTAAAAGTGGCTCAGAAGTATACATGAGAACTGATGTTTTCAACAAGTACAAAACACCTGCCACCATCTTGTGGCCCATTCATTATGATGAATCCCCACCCAAAGTTTTAAGCATACCAGAAGGAAGCGAAGACTCGTGCGTGTGAAAACCTACCCCAGTTAATTAAGCTCCTTCCCATGAAGAGCTTTGTTTCTGGATTCCAGACAAAACGACGGAAATTTTCCATCCTCTCGCTGCAGGTCTTTTTTTCATTTAAAGTTGCCATTTTCTCACAAAGATTTCCCCAAAAGACGTCCTCTTCAGAAATGAGGAAATTCAGCTGGTGCCCAAACAGGCGTCAAAGAAAAATACTTTGGGTTTTATACCTTCTTGTCTGCTGAAGGTCACTGAGATTATTTCCTGTGCCAATGAAAGCCCATGCTCACCATTATCAACCTGCAGCAGATACAATTCTTTATAAGAAGTGTTGATAATGCTGGTGGTGTGGCTGGCAAGGAGAAGTTAGCTCCTATCAAATGCCCTTCTCCTTTCTCTTGACTGCCCTAGCAGGTCGGCAGGGTTATGCATTTTGCTGAGTGCCCCTAGGGCTTGTGATTGACTCAGAGTGATAACTGTTATCAGAGCCGATAAAGCGAAGGAGAACTTGTTTCTTTCTGAATTTTCTTTTCTTTGCCCAATTAACCTGCAAATAGTGGATATAATTCTCCCACTACAACCTGTAGCCGTCTGTTGGGTTGCAGGGGGTTGCAGCAGGAGCTAGTCAGAGAAAAGCACCACTTCCCAGAATGTTCACCATGTTGTGCAGCTGGGGAAACTACAATCAGTGTTTCTCTGGCTTTTGTGAGGAATGTTTTCAGGTGATCTCTGATGATGCTAACTCAGCTTCAGAGTATGTGTAATACAAGTTTTGCTATGCAGGTATATGATGAAGCAGAACAGAGAGCATACAGGTGTCATTTAATGACCTTTTCTATATCCTTTAAACCAAAGACTCTAGGCTGTTTCAGAGGCAGGTGCCCAACCCTGAGCTCACTCTGTGCTCAGAGGAAAAGGGATGGAAAGTGTCCCCAGCAGCTCCCTGTGAACAGAAAAGCAAAGGTCACACAGCGCTGACAGGCTCCTTAAATGGCGGGGCTGCTAGGGAATTTTAGATTTTAAAAAGCCCTTCCAGGCTTGCTGGTGTCCTTGCATATTGTCCAAGCTGTTTGTTAATGCTCTTACTCTCGTACTGAACCCCAGTAATGTCAAACCCCAGATCTGCCTGGTGAATTCAGCAGGGCCAGGAATTCATCCCTTTTAAGTAGGCATTTTGGTGTGCCCTGCCATTCATTCACTCCGCAGGACACATGGGGACACATATATCACATTAACCAAGAATTTGGATTATTTGCATGCTGAGTCAGCTGTGCCTGAGCCAGTCAAGAGCAGTAATATGGCAGGATTCTTCTGTCAGCGAAATACTGATGAGTTTCATATAATCATAAAATTCTTTTGGATGGAAGAGACCTTTAAGATCATAAAATCCAACCCAGTGTTATACTAACACTGCCAGGTCCCCACTAAACCATGTCCCTAAGCACCACAGTACTTCCAGGGTTGGTGACTCAACTGCTACCCTGGAAGGCTGTTGCTGTGCTTGATATCAGTGAAGATGTTTTCCCTAGTACCCACCCTAAACCTCCCTTCTCACAACTTCAGGTTGTTTCCTTTTGTCTTGTCTCTTGTTACTTGGGAAAAGAGTCTGACACCCACCTTGCTGCAACCTCCTTTCAGTCAGTTGTAGAGCGCGATGAGGTCTCCCCTGAGCCTCCTCTTCTCCAGACTAAACAACCTCAGTTCTCTCAGCCACTCTTCATAAGACATATGCTTTAGACCCTTCAACCAGCTTTGTTGCCTTTCCTTGGACATGCTCCAGCAATTTGATACATTTCTTGTAATGAGGTTTCCAAATACAGAAAGAAATTTATTGTGCTTGTCTGCCTCAGATCAGGTAATGTGATAGTTTAGAGTAATGGCCACCAATCTGGAGCGATTTAACTTGTTTTCAGGTGATGAAATAGTCAGGAAAAGTAAAAGAAAAAAGTAAGATTTACAGACAGAAAAGAGAGGAAAGTGACCAAAAAGGTATTTTCTTTCATTACAACATGAGCTGACTCACAGGACAAAAGTGAGGGTTCTTTTTAAAGCTAAAGTAAGACAAGATGATTGGGCAGTGTCCTGAAAACCATGAAAATTAAACAGCTGCACAGAGGTTAAAAGGCCTGTGGATGTTCCCATGCATCAGTTTCAGAAATGAGAGCAGAGGCATGAAGAGGTCAGGAGGGAAAACAGAGAGGGAAGTAGCAGGATGTAACCCTTTCTGTATTAAGTAGGAGTCCTTATGGTGAATATTTTGGAGGGGAGCAACTGGATTTGGTGAGATTTTGCAGTTAGAAGTTTTTTGAAGAAAGCATTTTCTGCACTGCTTGCAAGAAAGGTGATAATTTAACAGTACAAGGTCTTCAGTGGGTACCTACATCTGAAATACAAATGAATTATTAATAATGAAATTAAATCCCAAATTATGTTCAAAAGGAAAATGTTGTTACTTCTGTTTTCATGTGGTGAAGATGATGTAGAAATCAGCAAGGTACAAGTGTCTGTAATGGAAGTGGAGTCTCTCAAAACCTAGGAGTTTGTACTCTAATAAAACTGAGGTCAAGGATTTCATGTGCTCTTCTCCTTAAATTATATCATGTCTGTTCTCATCTATAGCTGGCTGGGGAACTTCAAACTCTGCTGAGTTCAGCACTGCCCACCCAGGTGTAGCCAAGCACTGTGAAGGAGACCATAGAACCAAGAGGGCAGAGCCATGTGCAGGAGGGCAAGAAAGGCACAGGGCAGCTCCATGGGCCGTGTGGGCAAAGGCAAAGAAGCATCCTCAGCTGCTTCCATCCCAGTGGGTTCAAAGAAATTTGTCAGGTTTTGCATAATATACGTATTTTGCATAACCAGGCAGGAAGATATTGGTTTAAGGAAAGGAAAGCCAAGTTTCAAACAGAGATTTCAACAGATGCACAATTTGATTACATAAAGATATTAGACCAAATAAGTTACAGAAATGCATTTACATAAAAAACAGAAGTAAGAAAAACAAAGTCATATAACAGTGGGAGGTTATATTAAGATGGTTTCTCTCTTAGATTGCTCCTCCAATATTGGAGATCACTAATAAAAATGTCAGGTATTTCTAAGGGTAGATGAAATATGTATTTGGGGAAAGAGTGGTGCTAGCATGGCTGCCCCCTCAAGAGAAGTTGGGCCATGCTCTCCCCTCCAGCTTTGTGCCACCCCTATGCTCCCACATGACCTTGCCCTTCAGATCTCCTTCCGTTCAGTGGCCAGCCCAAAGTCAGCTATGCAGCCATTAAATATAGGCTGGGGAAAGCAAACATCAATTCTTCTAGGAGTTCTGGGCACATTAAACGGTACATTAAACATAACAAAAGGCTCCATACCAAGGGGGTCCCACAGCAAGGGACTAGGGCTGCTTGTGGTGGCCACCAGGCCAAGGCATTGTAGGAGTGTGCTGGATGCCAATGGGCAGCCCAACAAAGTCAGGTGAGTAAAGTTGGCACTAGTTGAACCCTTATGGACGATACAGCAAAAAGGTGCTTAGACCAATAACCTTTCTGTTGGGACATGAGATGTCCTCTGCTCAGTAACAAACACCGTGACAAATAACTGTGGTGGCCAGGAGCCCTTCAGCAGAGCCCATAGAGTAGCCATTGCTCTGTCCTACCTTGACAGGCAAAGCCTGCTTTCACTCACAGGCACAAATGTTCCACAAGACTCTTGTATTTGTCACAGCTACACAAGGGTCCCTCTCCTGGTCTCCCAACAGGTTTCTCTACCTGACTTGCCCTCCCACACTAGTTAGCAGCCCCACATGTAGGCATCAGCGCCCTCTGCTCACAGCTTTCCATCTCCATTATTTTGCCCACCTAACGTGGCAGGAGACAAGAAGAGAGATGTTCCTCTGGCCTCCTGTGCAATTCAGTGGGTAAAAAAATGTATCAAGGCTCATGCAGCCAGATTTCATTCATTATTCAGAAAAATCTTCAAAGGAAAATTCTGTCAATTACAAATCTTTGCTCCTTTCATCCCAAACTTTTCCTTCAGCCTTTAAGGGAAACAACAGGCTCTGAGTCAGTTTGCAGAGAGGTGGAAAATCCCCAGGTTCCCAATGGGAAATTTCTACACTCAGTACTCATGCACATAAGAAGATGTGGCTCTTGATGGCCTTTCTCTTATCATGGTCTTTGCTGCTGTTAAGCAGAAGAGGGACAGGGACAAGACCGCGAAGATAATGTGGCTGCCCCTGGATCAGGAGCAGGCTTCCAGCATCCATGGCAGGCAGTACATGGCCACGGGGGGCCCCCTGAGCCCCCCCATAATCAGTATTTTTGCATACTTTTCCAGGTCTAGGACTTGGAAGAAGGGAAGGCTGTTCATCAGAAAGCACATTGTGGGACTTCATGTGACATGAAGCAGAGGGGACCTGTTGTGCGCCCAGGGATGGGGCTGAGCCACATGAGTTATTGGAGTTTTGCTGCTTTTCTTTATCAGTAGTTACACTCCTAGAGTCCTGTTTAAATCTACTTTTATTATGTGAATTACATACACTGTTGACTGTTGGATTGTTATGGTAAACTATTTAATAAACACAAAACTGGAAATTTTCAGTTTTGAAGTGAAGCTGCCACAGAACAAAGGGATGATTTCCCACTCACTGAAGCCCCTTCTGTACAGCTACAGGCCTCATGACTTCACCTGCCCCTTCATGAGCTGTTGACAGCTGGAGGCAGTCTCTACATATGAAACTGTGGCTATATAATGTGGAAACAAAATACAAGTAAAGCAAATGTACCAAGGACACCTGTCCACTAGAAAAACTGCTGCTACAACTAGACAAAGTAACTCTCAACTGCATGTAGGTCCAGAGGAGCCCAGACTCAGCATGCTCCTGAGACTCATTGCCAAGACTATGGCCAGCCAACGGTGATGGCAGCTCTGTACCAGGGACAGCCCATCACTCCTGCGCAGTCCAGGCATCTTTTGCGGACCAAAGCACATGGCTGGAGGCTGGAGGGTGTCTGGCTGTGACTCCTTAGTTGGAGGCATATTTGAGTTATGATGAGCTTAGCCTTCAAATCCCTCCAGGTGCATTGAGCTGGGCTTCTCCCCAGCTCTGGGTTCACCATGGCTGTCGTGGAACTACCACATTGCAAGTGCTTCCCAACACCTTTCTCTTTTTATGCCTCTCTACTTCAAAGGCTGTTGGGATATTTCTTAGATATGCTATTAATAACTTAATAACTCTTCAATCGTACTTCCTAAACCAGTTCTCCTAAACTGTTACTGACATTTTCTTTTGAACTTGTCCCAGCTTATCAGTGTCTTGGGGTTAATTCAGTATTCAGTATTCCTAAGGTTGGAAGGGACCTCAAAGATCATCAAGTCCAACCTGTCACCCCAGACCTCATGACTAGAGTAGGGAGGACACTACTGCCCACTGCAGGCTTTGAACTCACAACCTTCCCATTAAGGGTCTGATGCACTACCAACTGAGCCACTTGAAGGACCAATAAGGTGCCACAAATTGAATGGTGTTCAAGATGTATCCTCACCAACCACAAACCCACTAAAATCAATGGCAACATGCCCATTGGCTTTAATTGGCATGAGATTTAACGCATCCAAGTGCCGGGTTCTGCACATTGGCCACAACAACCCCATGCAGTGCTACAGGCTGGGGTCAGAGTGGCTGGAGAGCAGCCAGGCAGAGAGGGACCTGGGGGTGCTGGTTGATGGTAGGTTGAACATGAGCCTGCAGTGTGCCCAGGCAGCCAAGGGGGCCTGCATTAAGAACAGTGTGGCCAGCAGGAGCAGGGAGGTCATTCTGCCCCTGTACACTGCACTGGTTAGGCCACACCTCGAGTACTGTGTCCAGTTCTGGGCCCCTCAGTTTAGGAAGGATGTTGACTTGCTGGAACGAGTCCAGAGAAGGGCAACGAAGTTAGTGAGGGGCTTGGAACACAAGCCCTATGAGGAGAGACTGAGGGAGGTGGGGCTGCTTAGCCTGGAGAGGAGGAGACTCAGGGGTGACCTTATTGCTCTCTACAACTACCTGAAGGGAGGTTGTAAACAGGCAGAGGTTGGTCTCTTCTCCCAGGCAACCAGCACCAGAACAAGAGGACACAGTCTCAGGCTGCGCCAGGGGAAGTTCAGGCTGGAGGTCAGGAGGAAGTTTTACACGGAGAGAGTGATTGCCCATTGGAATGGACTGCCTGGGGAGGTGGTGGAGTCGCCGTCACTGGAGGTGTTCAGGAGGAGACTTGACAGGGTGCTTGGTGCCATGGGTTAGTTGATTGGGTGGTGTTGGGTGATAGGTTGGACGTGATGATCTTGAAGGTCTCTTCCAACCTGGTTTATTCTATTCTATTCTATTCTAATTGACTTTGGGATTTGGCCCAAAGAGAATAATACTGCTTTTCAGCTTGGTAACACAATGTCTTGGAGTGAGCCACTCAAAATTATTTAGGGCTTTTTTCATATGTCCCTATCAATTTGCAAATTTGCATGTACTTACTATTCAGCAAATTCTCCAAACTGCTCTGAGTGCTGCTTCTTCTCACAGTCTTTCTTCCCATCAACTTTTAGTCATTCCCATACCTGTTTGCTGGATTAGTATCTTGTGCTTTACCACATTGAAATCATGTTAGTTTCTGCCTAAGATTCTGATTCTGCCTTGTGTGCTTGATTCATTTTTCTTGACAAGGGCCCCTGCAGACAGGTTGACAGTCCTGGCTCCTTACTCCAGTAAGGAGTTATTGAAGTACCAGTTCCTCACCAAATCTACAGCATATTTTGGGGGAGAAAAATTCCTTCATTCAGGAATACCCTCTGAGTTTAGAGGAATGAATGGCTACATACAGGTAACTGTTGAAACTTCTCTTTGGGAATAGACTTTCAGATGATTGTGAACTCAGCTAATGTTTATTTCACCCAGTTCCCATTATCAAAATTTGCTTAGAGAAATGCCTAAGTGAAATTATTTGAAACCTTACCTAAACCAAGCTATGCCAAGTTTATCAGCTGCTCTCCTAGGCAAAGAGAGAAATAAGACTAATCTGGCATTTTCAGCATGACTTAAATCACCCTATGAACTTCCATGTATTTATAAATTGATTGTGTAATCCTTTTTCTAGTCTCTGGAAAAAGTCTCAGTGGGACTGACTTCTTTCCACAGGTCCCTCCTTTTTCTCTCTTTTTAAACAAAGCTGGTGTATTTACCTATCTTTGAGTCTCTGAGAAAGAGGCTGATTTTCAGCAGGAGATTCAAGAGATTGCTTTGGCTCATTGCTGAATTGCTTGGCTCTTGGCCAGCTGGATAAAATCTTGCTTATCTACACATTCTTTAACCTGATCTTACTTTGTTCTGGCCTTCACCCAGTATTAGCTTTGTCTGATACTGGTCTTTTGCTGCCGACCAATTGCTACCAGGTAATGGGTGAATTAAGATGTGATATCCTCTTTCCTCCCAGTCAAAGCAGATGAAGGATGTAATCTGGTGTCAGTCAAAGCAGACAACCCTTAGCCATGGGAGGGTCCTGCCAGACTCATGACAAGATGATTGTTTGTCACATCTTCAGAGCTGTGGGTCCTCTGCAGGCACTGAAAGCTCCTGCCCTGCCCAACACCACAAACAGCCTAACTCAGGTAAAGATGAGCCAGATGTAATTGCCTGGAGGCATCAGGGTTTGTTTGCACACAAAGGTTTTACAAAGCCTTTGGGTGTGCTGTTTTGGATGGTAACTCTGCCTCAGAGGGGATGCGGAAAGGTCAGGTTCAACTGGGTGAGAAATCAATACCTAGTGGAAAGTGCCATCTTAAGCTGTGGGTGTTAAAATACCATTGGAAAACCTGCTTTTACACGTGTCCCTCATACTCCTAGAAAATTTCTTTGAAGTACACATGGCTGATTTCTCCTTTTTTGTCAGTTCGAGTAATGCCACAATTGTTAAAAGGTAAATCCCTATAGGCCTTATTTCCCCTACTGATGCTAGTTATACGCATATATATGCACATGTACACGTGTGTGTGTATGTGTGTGTATATATATAGACACAAAGAGGCAGTTTTCTTAAGCTGATACAAGGAAATTATGGCAGCTAAAAAGTGGGGACTTATTTTCTACTATAACCACAATGGCTCTTTGGTGGTTAATGAGCTCATTTTAGCATGCAGATGTGCTCTTACACTCCTTGTCCCTCTGGAGTTGCTCAACTGTCCTCCTGGCTTTGTTACAACCAAGGCTGATGGTCTTTTAAGTGATGTGGCTCCTGTCACTGCATAAAGAGACACTTGGTTTTGTTGAAAAAAAGTATTCTGAACTATCACAGAATCATAGAAATATAGAATGGTTTGGATTGGAAGGAGCCTTTAAAGTTCACCTAGCCCAACCTCCCTGCAGTGAGAAGGGAATCTTTAATTAGATCAGCTTGCTCAGAGCCCTGTACAACCTAACCATGAATGTTTCCTGGGATGGGCCATTTATCACTTCTTTGGGCAACCTCTTTCAGTATTTCACCACACTCATTTAAAAAATGTTTTCCTTATATCTAGCCTAAATCTACCCTCTTCTAGTTTAAAACTATTATCCCTTGTCCTGCTACAAAGACTGTCCCCATCTTTCTTCTATCTTTATCATCTATCTTTGATATACAGCTATTAAAAAGCATGGTATGATGATGCTATGCTATAAAGGGCCCCAAACTCAGGCCAAATTGTTTCTCAAAGAGTCACATCTCACCTCCTCTTTCAGCAGTAGGAGTGATAGTGGAGCTGCATTGCTGGGGTTCTGCACTCATGCACACAGCAGCGACAATGATTCAGGCATGAGCAGCCACCACAGCATCCCTCTAGGGCTGCCCAAGATGATGCAGTATTGGGGGAACAGCCTCCAGGGTCCTCCACGGTGAGCTGCACATTTGTACTGCTCTGGAAACCACTACAAATCTCCCTTCATGCATCTCTGGAACTGTGCATGCTGAGCAGTGCCTAAATGATTGCAAGAATGGCAAAACTGATACATGCAATCTTCTTCCAGGGGCAGAAATATTTCTCTTGTTCCAGTAAATATTAGTAACCGGGAAAAGACAATGAGACTTTTCCTTGTAGGTGCTAAGGAGGCATCCTCAAGACAAGAGGAGGCTAGAGAAATCTGAGTTCAAGGGCTGAACATGCCCAGGTTTTAGTATCAAATTACCTCTGTCGGCCTACTTGTGCACCTATAAAACTACCAGTCTAAGCTACACTGTCCTCCAATACCTCACATTTAGTGACCTGGCATTAAGGTGGTGGCTTCAGATGAAACCATTCCACTTGTAGTTATTTGGCTCTAAGACTCATTAAAATGTGCCTTCAGAGGTGAAAAGTTGTAATGGAGATGCCACTAATACAAATGCTGGCTGAATCAACATTTCAAGGGAAGGACAGATTGAGAAAAATTATTTTAAAACTGAGTGATTCACTATAGTGAGCTAGAAACATTTATGGCACTTTTATGTTCAGCTGTCATCCTGTTAAGATGGGAACATTTCAGAAGATGGCTATGCATCAGAATTTAAGTATCAGGATGTCTTTATAATGACTTGAGTGCCTGGGACCAACATCCATAATGGATAAAGAACTGCTATAAGATGTTGTGGAGATTCTTGTGAATAGTAGGCCTAGTTCAAAAAACACATTCCAGTTGCTATAAAGAACACGTTCTTTCTATCCCTAAACTGTAAGACTAACACAAAGATGTATTTGTTGCATTTATGAGTTGCCTCATACCTACAGTTAGATTTATTCCTTCCTAGAAATAAGATTGGCAGACTTGACGGGATCCGTGGCAGATTGCTGGCCACCCCATGAGACAGTGAGCTTGCTTCTCATCTGATTTCACAGCATTGACAGAAAGTCAAACTCGTAAACCTGAACTGTCAGCTGGAGAGAAAGAAAACAACAGATCTCATTTAGCCTTCAATTTACCCCAGGAACTTGAAAAAACCTGTTTAAGATTTATGATACAAATTTCAATAAAAATCTCCCTCCTCTCCGCCCCCCTGACAGCTTAAGCTGGAGAGGCATGTTCTTGCAGAGGGTCTTCAGTGAAGTGAGCCACAGTGAGCCTGTGGCAAGTCCAGCTTCTCAGCTACCAGAGTCACATTTCAGAGAATTTCTGTTACTGAAGGAAGAATAAGAGTACAGCAAGTAAAGAGCTTTTGATGCCTTTTTTTATGCTATAGAATAGAATAGACCAGGTCAGAAGAGACCTTCAAGATCATCACATCCAACCTATTATCCAACACCCCCTAATCAACTAAACCATGCAATCAAGCACCCTATCAAGTCTCCTCTAAAACACCTCCAATGAGAAATACAGAATACAGATTAACCAGGTTGGAAAAGACCTTCAAGAACATCGAGTCCAAATTATCACCCAACACTGTTTACTCAACTAAACCATGGCACTAATTGCCCCATCCAGTCTCTTCTTAAACATCCCAGTGATGGTGACTCCACCACCTCCCTGGGCAGCCCATTCCAATGGCCAATCACGCTTTCCATGAAGAACTTCTTCCTAACATCCAGCCTAAACCTCCCCTGGTGCAGCTTGAGACTGTGTCCTCTTGTTCTGGTGTTGGTTGCCTGGGAGAAGAGACCAACCCCCACCTGGCTACAACCTCCCTTCAGGTAGTTGTAGAGAGCAATAAGGTCTCCCCTGAGCCTCCTCTTCTCCAGGCTAAGCAACCCCAGATCCCTCAGATTCTCCTCACAGGGCTTGTGCTCCAAACCCCTCCCCAGCTTTGTTGCACTTCTCTGGACTCGTTCCAGCAACTCAACATCCTTCCTAAACTGAGGTGCCCAGAGCTGGACACAGGACTCAAGGTGTGGCCTAACCAGTGCAGTGTACAGGGGCAGAATGACCTCCCTGCTCCTGCTGGCCACACTGTTCCTGATGCAGGCCAGGATGCCCTTGGCCTTCTTAGCCACTTGGGCACACTGCTGGCTCATGTTCAACCTAATGTCAACCAGTACCCCTATGTCCCTTTCTGCCGGGCTGCTCTCCAGCCAATCTGACCCCAGCCTGTAGCACTGCATGGGGTTGCTGTGGCCAATGTGTAGAACCCAGCACTTGGATGTGTTAAATCTCATGCCCTTGGACTCTGCCCATCTGTCCAGCCTGTCGAGGTCCCTCTGCAGAGCTCTCCTACCCTCTAACACCACCTCTATCACCACCTGCCCCCAGCTTGGTATCATCTGCAGATTTACTGATGATGGACTCAATCCCCTCATCCAGGTCATCAATAAAGATACTGAACAGGATGGGGCCCAACACTTATCAATAGGTTCAGTAAACCTCTTCAGATACCAGTTCTAGGCAGTTTAATATGCAGAAGAATATCTACTACCAGATCACTAGGGCTGTATTTGAGAAATATTAACCAGTGAGAGATGCCTGAACAATGATAGCCCTCAGAAAACTGCTGCTACCAGGGGAAAAAAATATAATGAAGAAATACAGAAGGGAAAGTAAGAGGTCACAGAATTTTTAATTAGCTTTTTTTTTTTTTTTTTTTTTTTAATTTAAGCAGATAAATATTTACTTTTCAGTTGTTTATACAACCAGAGACATATAATGATGTGGTCCACACCAGGGTCACATAGCTTCTTTCTGCAAACCTGGTGTGCTTTGTGCTGTGTGATGCCTCTCCCCTGCCAACATCCCTCCAGTTGAGCATCATGGGCTGCACTCCTACCCATGACAATTCCCAGCAGGGACCAGAGACATGGCAGCACCTGATGGAAAGGAACCTGCATTAGGTTTCCCTGCAAATCAGACATTTTGGTGGCTTGAGGAGGGCAGCCTGGGGGTGTGGTACTCTTGACATGTATTGCTTCAGTGATAGAGATCCACCTACCCAGAACCCTAAAGCATTCTCAAAATGAAGGCCAGCAATCCTACAGCGCATTTACAGGGGGGGACATAGTGACAGAGGGCCTTCATGAGACTTGCCAATGTCCTGGATGAGGCATTACCAAAACAGATAAATCTGTTTTGAGCCACTGCTCCTTTCTCCTCCCTCTCTATTACAGGATCTGGATTGAGGTCGAGGAACCTAATAGGCAGGCGCCTTTAAGGCTGCCTGGAGGGGAGTGGAAGCTGAACCTGATCCCCGAGCCTCACATTTCAGAGAGGCGACTGCACGTGTCAGGCGCCATGAGAGAAGGCCTGTGCAGTTTACTCGCCACCTAAACATTTTTAACTGATTAGCGGGATTCGAATGGCTAATGTGCCATTGGGCCGTTCCGTTTTCAAAAAGGGAACTTATAGCTCGTTGCTCGCTCGCTCATACCTGGCTCGTCACACTCATAGCTTGCATGCTTGCAGCTCTCTCACCTCTCTCCCCCGTTCGTTAATGGGATTCAGAGCGGCGACAAGCACCCTACTGCTCCTATTTCTAGGGCAATTAGCTTCTTTGTTTAGCAGTGTAGTGCTGAAGTCAGGCCTTCACCGCAGCGGCGTGCTCTCTCTCATTTCCTCTGTATCTGTGGATACTGCCCAGCGGTTCGTCAGTAAAACACGCTATTTTACCTGGTTATTTTGAGGTTTATAGCTTGTTACCTCTTAGTTCCGTTGTGAACTCGACGGTGGTTCGTCTGTGCCACCTGAGGCAGCAGTATTCCAAGTTCTGATTGTTCTAGACTGTTACTCTACTGTCTTCCTAAACTGAGGGCCTAACCAGTGCAGTGTACAGGGGCAGAATGACCTCCCTGCTCCTGCTGTCCACACTGTTCCTGATGCAGGCCAGGATGCCATTGGCCCTCTTGGCCACCTGGGCACACTGCAGGCTCGTGTTCAGCCTACTATCAACCAGTACCCCCAGGTCCCTCTCTGCCTGGCCACTCTCCAGCCACTCTGACCCCAGCCTGTAGCACTGCATGGGGTTGCTGTGAGTATAACTATTTTCTCAGTGAGTGAGTTAGAGCAGACAGACATAACATTTTTTCAGGTTATTCTGTTTACATGGGTATGTGCACTTTATATTTCAGGACACACCCAGGATGAGAGAATATCTTGCAGATATAAAACTGTGATGAAGACCTCAGGCTGCAATGTGATAGTGAATCAGATGTTAAAGATGGGGTGTTAATTTCTCACAGTCTGTACTGAATACTATTTCCATATGAAGAAAAATGAGTAGAAAATGTCTTCTAAATAACTGATTTCAGCAGTGCTATAGGTTGTTGTCCAGAGCTGTAAAGGCATAGATTCTTCAGTCCAATTGCCCCAAATCCTTGGCATATCTACAGAAGTTATGAGGGCTTTTTGTTGTTTTTTTCCCACTTGTGTTTAACAAAATTCTTAATTTTCCTCCTGCTCCTTAAATTCCATTTTGCAATTTATTGTTGTGAAATTGTTACAAGCAAAGTCTGACTTCACACTTGAAATGCAGCTCAGTAATAACAGATCATATGGAGAGTGTCTCATGTAACAGCACTCAGCTAAAAACAGGAGTGGAATGATACAAAGCAGAATGAAGGGGAAACAGGCACAGTAAGAGAGGACATAGTGCCTAATATCTATGACAGGCAACGAGAAAGCCAGGGACTTAACCAAAGATTTTCTTTCAGTTTAAAAAATACATGAAGACTTGTCCTGAGGGTAACCACATGTATACAACCACATATATACACAGAAATCCAATAAAACTTGTCTTGACTTCAAACATCTTAATAAGGACATGGAGGGACACTTTTTATAAACCTGCTGTGGGAGAGGGAGAGCTAAGAGGATTATGCTCCATTGCAGGCAGGTGGAAAAGAAAGACCAGAGGATGGATCATGGGGAAGTCAGGCTAGTGAGTAGTTAGTAGTCCTTTCTTGACTGAGATATGTGTGTTATGCCCTTGGTTCTTCTTTCTCATGCAGTAGATAAACAGATGTTCAAATGGTCTAGCATTGCTGTTATTTTGTCTTATTTTTGTTTGTTTCTTTGTTTTCTGTTTGTTTTGGGGTTGTTGGTTTTGTTTTTATTTCTTTTATCTGCTCCTGCTCTTAGCTGTGAATATACTCCACAGTGCTTCAGTGAAACTTATGTGCTTAGATATCTTGGGGGATCTGGACCTCAGCCATGTATGTGTCAGAGCCTTGATTCAAGTGGACAAAATGCATTTAAAAGATACATAGGAGTGGTGCTTAGTGACATGGTTTAGTGGTAGACCTGTCTGTGTTATGTTGACAACTGGACTCAATGATCTTGAAAGTCTTTTCCAACTTAGTTCTGTGAAAATGTAGATAGGTAGGGGATGCATTCATGATATCTGCCTGCTGGCACAGGGACAGAGTGACCATTCAGGGCTCCATTCAGATACAGTGGATAAAAATTACACATTACAGCATCTCTGAAGCTGAGTATTAATTACTTGTTTGTGAATTTCTGAATTCCTGAGGCTGGATGGAAGCTGTCTTGGGTGAATCCTGGTTACATTGCTCTGTTTGCACAGGGTTTGCCAGGGAAGCTGTGCATATGCACACAGAGTGGCACCACAATCAATGCCAATGTTATTGTGGTGCCTGGGCAGGCACATAAAGGAAGATCAGTAGCTTTATTCGTAGGTTTCCTTAGTCAGACTTGGAAAGTTTGATGTACTCACAATGGGAAGTAAGCTCAATATTAGCCTAACTTGGACTAGTGTGAGATCCAGGTACACATTCCTTTTTCCTTCCTGTTTGATAGAGAATGCAAGAGACTAGAGGACAGAAGCAGTAGGCTGCAGTTGGACTTTGAACAGGTCATGTCCCTGGGGCAAACAGCAGTGGTGGTTTTAACTAAGCAAAAGCAATCCCCAAAATTCATGCCTGGGATGCTGACAATCCACTTCAGGTTAAATTGAGACTTAGATGAAACTTAGAGACTTAGAGGACACAGTCTCAAGCTGTACCAGGGGAAGTTTAGGCTGGAGGTGAGAAGAAAGTTCTTCACAGAGAGAGTTGTTAGCCATTGGAATATGATGCCCAGGGAGGTGGTGGAGTCACCATCCCTGGAGGTGTTCAAGATTGGACATGGCACTTGGTGCCATGGTTTAGTCATGAGGTCTGTGGTGACAGGTTGGACTTGATGATCTTTGA